>NC_046187.1:78578875-79911892 GCF_011004875.1 Balearica regulorum gibbericeps | reverse complement strand
ACCAACGTGGTAGAAGTTAGAGAGCCCACAGACATGCTGGTGACTACCCAGGGAGGCAGCAGAGCAGGACCGGCCACAGGGTGAGGATGAAAGCACATCAAGGCCTCGGGCAGGATGGACCAGTGTGCTCCAGGGTTGGGGCTGCTGGTGGGTTCACAGCTAAGTGCGGGTTTGCAGTTGAGAGGAAGAACCTGTCTCCTCTGACCACCAGCTGTATCTTAACACAGGTGCGATGACTTCTCCAAGATCAAAGTGAGGACTGGCATTTTTTTTCCTAAAGGATATGCTTCTGGGAAGAGGCAAACGGAGGTGATCGGCCATCCACGCCATTCATGGTACAGCAGTTCAGGGGCATCATCAGGAAGCCTCAGGTTGATCCACTATGGCCATTTGTTGGATCTTCTGTTCTGAAACCTCCATGTTTGAAATGCAAATTAATTCAGCCAAATCCCATGGCTTGAATTATTCTGGGCGTCCAATTACACAAACACAATGATCCCTTTCTGCCTCAAAATCTGTGAATAAAGCCAACAAGAACCATTCTTTTATCTGTTGAAGATCTGGCCCACAGAGAATAATAACTGCTTTAAATTGAGCCTGCTCCAGCTCAGAGAAGCCAGAAATTATACGAATAATTTATGAAACTAGACAGGACACAGAAGGAAAAAAAAAAAGATTATTTTTTTCCCCCAGTCCCACTTGACAGTGGAAGAGGTAAAGAGCAAGTCTTCTCTTAATAAAGGGAGGTTGAATTGTCTGGCAGGAGGTTCCGGTCCGGTTTGTTTTGAAGCTGGGCTTGGGTTGGCATGACTTGTCATGACTGCCTTTGCTGAGTTACAGGTGACTCATGAGCTCAGCCGACTGAGGGGAAAACCAGATGGATTAGATCAATGGAAAAAAAAAATTAATAGCATTCCTTCTGTGGGCAGAAACCTGCAGGAAAAGCAATCCTTAGACTTTGTACCTACACATCAAGCCGTTCAAGCATAGCCTTGTCCAAGCCGATACTGTAAATGCTGGCGGGCAGAGCAAGACTGAGAGGTCATCCCTTCCTTGGCTGCTCTACCTTCAGAGCCAGGAAAAACTGCCTTGGAGCCCCAAACTGCCACGTAGAGAGATTTTGAGAAGAAAAAAAAAAGTGGCCAAATTGCCATCAGGCATCAACTGGTGCCATTGAGCTGATTGTGGAGGTGTCTCCCCCGTGTTCCTCTGGGACGGATGGACTCCCCAGGTCTCAGCACATCCCCCCTCCCGGCAAGGCGAGTACTCGCCAGTGAAGCTGGGCTATGAAACTGCTCACTATTCCAGTGGGCCACCTCATTTCCATGGAAATAACGTGTGCATGACAAATGTTTTGCTATTGCTGTTCCTGGGCTCCTCCTGAGATGCTTCCCCAACCTCTCCAGGCCTTTTCTTTCTTCTGCTGCAATTAATACCTTTATTCACATCCTCATGGTCTTGGCAAGTCGGAGGGCGGCATAAAGACCTTGGCATTAAATATTTCATTACCAGGCAGTGCAAGATATTAACAGGGACAGTTAATAGTAAATGTCCTCTTTGTGAAGGAAAATGAACTCATTTATGACACACTGCCTTGCTTCTTTCCACACGGGCAGGGAGAAGTCGGGGTAATATCTCTCCAGCCTACATTCAAACGCCCATTAAAAATAAAGCTTAAATCCTAAAGAAGGGTTTGCCCAAAGAGTTTGTGTATTACAGAAATTCCCGGGTAAATAAAGATAGGCTGCTGTGTCTGTACGACAACAAGGGTTTCTGATCCAGTCTGAGCAGATTGCATTTAAAACCTGCCTGGCTGAACCAAAGCATGGGAAACTAAATTCAGCATCTTTCTAGAAAGAGGACACACAATTTCCAGTCTCTCTTCTCTTCGTCTTGCTTTCACTGAGCCAAGCTACTGGTCTATCTTGCAGTCATTTAATTAATTTGATTAATTAGTCAGATTCTGCAGCATCTCTGAAGCGTTTTCATTAAAACAGAGGTTGTTCCTGCTCAGTCTTTCTTTAAACCTCACTTTTTTTTGTCCAGATCTGCAAACTCCCTTAGCATTACTTGTGTTGGTATAAGAAGGGTAACAATACCATTGCTTGCTTATCTTCATGGTTTTCCTGATTTTCCTCTCTTGAAAACCCCTAGTGCGGGCTGCAAGCTGAATCCCCCATCCAGCAAGGATGTGAGGAGGATGCTGGAGCATCTCAGGGCCACTGGCCGTGGAAGAAGCCCTCCTAGCCCAAGGAGGGGAAGGGATGGAGTGGGCACAGGGGTACAGGACGAGGTCCCCATGGCCTTCCTGCTCCTCTGTCCCCGGCCCCGGCAGCACGGATGCTCCATCGGCTGTGGCTCTGGATGCGGCTGAGGAGCCACGTGGCACCGGCAGTGCGTGGGGTGGCTTTCCCTCCGCGTAGCAGCTTTATTGGCTTTTAAGCGATATAAACAATGAGTCAGTGACAGATACTGCCGTTCGCATCCCACCCGGGCTGCCAAATTCCCCCAAAGAGGGGAAGGGAGGGAGTTTTGTCTGTGGTGCCTTTGTACAGCCGGGCTGGTGCCTGCGTTAGGGATGAGCATCTCGGATGGACCAGAGCCCCTGGGGTAAGCCTTGCCCCCACGCTAAAGCAACCATGCAGCCTGCAGACATCAAGGGCTGCAAGAAGACAAAGGGGTTTTTTCTCACCTGGTACAACTCCCCATATTCATTTGAAACAAACAAACAAAAAAAACCCACCCCAAAACCAAAAAAACCGAGCAGAAAATGCACCTGGATCTTGCTAAAAGACCTGTTCCACCTGGTAATGTCCTCGCTCAATGTCCAGGCAGGATGCACTAGGGGATGATGCCAAGGATGGTTTCTACTTCGGTCCACTTGACTTTGCAGCCCGAGTTCGTTCCCTTGCGTATGCGATCATTAGATCTTCATTCAATCTGCTTTATGAGCTACTGGCTCCAAAACAGGCACAGCTGCTGGAGCAGTGCCCAAACAGTCACAGCATCACACCGCTCAGCGACACTGGTACAGCTGTGATACTGATGTAACCGTGGTCCTACCATGACAGTCCAGTGGGGAAAAGAGCAAGCTCCACGGGAATGAGACATCTTTGTATAAAATGTGACCAAACCCGAGATGTTCTGGTTTAACTACATGGCGAAAAAAAATACCCCCAGTCCCAAGCATCGAAGAGGAACAAAAACCAGCTGGACAACAACAAGCGTGTGTCTTGAATTTCTCTCTTCTGATCTGCACACTCTTTGCATTGGAGAGGTGTGGAAGATAAAGCTGAAATCGCAAGAAACCTTTATTCTGTGTTAATTGAGAGCCAGCACCTAGTTAAATCGAAGACACGAATCTCTTTGTTTTCCTTCTCCTTTTTTTATGTCCCAGACCAATTTTACTATCTCCAAGATTGGTGATAATTGGAAGATAATTGCTCCAGCTGCACCACGCAGTCTACTCCGGAGAAAGCTCCTTGTCTCTAACGCGGGCAGTGATCAGGTGCATCTATATGTTAATGTATTCACAGCCCTTTCTTGCACAGGAGACAAAATAGCTGGTAGAGGACTGAAAGAGAAAGAGGAATTTCATTTTCATTGATTTGGGAAGGCAAAATATTTAGCACAGTAAGACAAAGGAGGTTGTTGTTGCTTTTTGGTGTTTTTTTTCTTTTTGAACTAACAAGACTGAAAACAGGAGATAAATATGCAATTACTTGGTTCAAATTCCATTTCAATCCCTTTTTTCTCACCTAGAGAGTGTCTGATGGCTGACATACAGACAGGGATTGTTGCTGTGGTTTTCACCCAAATATGTCACCCAGCTCGTCAGCTTTTTGCTTCTTTGTTTATCGCTTTTGATATTTTTTTTCCTCATCTTTCAGGTCCAAATCTTTCAGGACTCCTTCTTTACTTCCTGCCACTCCTCAGATCATTCTTCTTCCAGTCTCGGTCAATGTGAATGTTGTTTGCGACATCCAAGGACTCTCCTCCACATTAAACCTAATCCAAACAGTCATGTCCATGGCTGAAAACCTCCTGGTAGCACTGATGAAGAGGCACCGAGGCTCAAAAGCTCTTGTGTCTTTTCGCCGTCCCTGCAGAACGACGTGCCAAGCAGCAGATGAGCAGCATCAACAATCTAAAGTAACTGAATTTTAATTCGTGTTGGCTGTAATCATCTCCTCGGGCAGGACAAATTCAACAGGCAGATTTCAACCCAGCCGTTCTCTCTTGGGTGATCGAGATGAGGAGGTTGTAAAAATGCTCACTTACTCTCCTTTAGACCTCTTGCTTTTTCCTCCCCTGCCTCCCTTGCAGTTCACAACCCCCGGGTTCGTGGCCCCTTTGTGGCACCCTGCGTTTTGGAACGATCACGTCCCTGGTGAACAGGAGACGCAGAGCTGAAGCACAAGCGATGAAGGTGCCTGCTCACGTCCGTAGGTATAGGTCCCTGCAAGTGCGAACTGCAATCCTTCGTTATCGAGGATGCCGATGAGGTTCTCCTTTATCCGGAAACCCTTTGACACCCCTGTTTTCCTCCCCCGTTGCTGCCTTCTCTGCTTCTCCCCTTTCCTGTTAACAGCCCCACGGAGATGCCAACCACCTTCTCCAGCTGCTGTTCTTCCCCTGACCTTTGTGTGCTTTTCTGTTCACTGATCAAATGTTTGAGGAGGGAGGGAGAGAGGTAAAGGTGTTTTGTGGGTTGATTTATTGCTGGGATTCTCTCCAGTGCTTTTGATACACTGACTCAAGGATATCGATCTCTCTGGCTGTATTTCCCCCCCCTCCAAGCCTCCCTCCCTCCCCAGCGGTGACTCAGGCCGTCTGCACGGCGGGTTCGTTTTCATGTGCAGACTGTGCCGATACCGACTCTGTGTGTGCGCGAGCATCCACAAGATTAATTTGCAGAACTGCAATGCAGGTAGCATCGAGATTGTTCAAAAAAAAAGAAAAAAAAGAAAAAAAAAAGAAAAAAAGAAGAAAAAAAGAAAACTCAGGGCTGTAGAATTGCTTTTATTTCCAGGTCAGTCTTATAGGCAGAAAATATACAGGGACCAGCAGCCAGCAGCCCCAGGAGCACGTCTGTGGAGAGAAGAGGAGAGGAAACTCATTGCTCTAATCGTATCCCCGTTAACCCGGTCTGGGATACCAGATTTTTGGCACTGTGTCCCCTGAGCCCGTACAGGACCATCGCTTTGGTGTCGCGTTAGGGGACGTGGTGGGACGCGCTGCTTGTGGGCGAAGCTGAGGACTCGAGGGCGTGAGAGCACTGACAGAGCTCCGTGTTGTGTCCCAAAGCCGGACATGAGAAGCCCAATTTTCCAGCTCCATTTTCCAGTCCGCTTCCAAGCCCATCATTGTCTCGATTAGATAAAATATTCTTTGTTTCCTGCCCTAAATGACTGGGTGGTGTTCCTCCGCTGTGTTTCGCTCAAACCCAGTATGTAAATCATCCGTAATCACCGGTGGGTTACAGGGAAGGGATAATTTCAGCATGAAAAAATGCCGCGCTTCCAAATCAGGTTGCTCTGAGTCAGAGAAAACATTGCAACCTCTCCTGGAGAGTACCACTGAAAATCCCCCAAACCTTCTGGTCAATCAAAATGTTCTGTTTCTATTTTGACTCTTTTCTTTTTCACTGAAATAAAAAGCCCTTCTGAAATGAAAAATGAAAAGGCTTCACTCTTGAATGTTAAAATGTTCTGACACCTTTAAAACATTGTGACCTTTTTAGATTTATTTTCAAGCTGGGTTTTAATTAAAGCTTCAGTCTCAGGGAAACTTACCTCTTTGATTTGCCTCAGCAAATTTTTCAGCCTGGTCCACAAAGAACTACTAGCTGTAGAAAATACGGATCTGAAGGACTTGCCTTGTATCCTGCGTATATAGGCTGCTTTTTTGTTCCTCCAAAGTGCGGGCAAGACCATTACAAGCAGAGTTTCTCTACCTTCCTCCAAAAACCTTCCTCCAAAACCAACAGGACCGAAGCAAGCTTTGCTCCGGAGATGCTCTCACCTTGCTGAAGCTTGCGAGTCCTGGTGCCTTCAGATCAGCGCTTGCTGCCTTCAGATGTTGGGGGGCAAGCAGAGCCGTGTGCCAGCGGCCACGGAGGAAGAGCGGCTCTCGATACACGTCGACTGGGAGTTGAAGCGTGTGGTCCATGGGGCTATTCAACAAATCTGCTCGTGGGAGATGCTGGGCTGCAGCCACTGTTCAGGCTCATCCTTCCGTGGTGCAAAGCCATCACGGAGGAGAAGCACGTGCCGGCTCTCTGGCTAAATTACACGTTTGCTTACGAGTT
The DNA here is from genome assembly GCF_011004875.1 of Balearica regulorum gibbericeps. Lineage (NCBI taxonomy): Eukaryota > Metazoa > Chordata > Aves > Gruiformes > Gruidae > Balearica > Balearica regulorum. Next base: position 79,905,582 of record NC_046187.1, on the reverse strand, counting down.
ATTTCAAACAAGTGTCCAGTTTGCCCTTTCAGAATGAGATATCTCCTGGGTGATTTAAATATAAGGTGAATGGTTCAGAGGCTTTGTGAAATGTTTTCTTTTGGGCAGGGAAGAATTTCATACCATACTGGTAGATGTTAAAGGTTACTATCTGAAAATATTTACACAGACTAAATGAAGCAATTAAAATAACCGATCTGCTGCCGTTATCTCTCACAGGAGACTGCCCCAGCAGTGGAAATAACTTATTCAGTGGGAAAAACTCCTTGGAAGTGTCTGTCTAATTGGCCAGCTGAGGCTCTGCCTAATTGGAGCCTCTATTTTTCCTGACATTTGTGATGCATTGGGAGCAAAATGCTCTTTTGAACCCAGGCTCTCCAGGGTTGCTCCATTGCCTGTGCAGGCTCAGGGGGGTTTGGGCAATCCCATACGATGCTAGAGGCAAGAAGCTGCCTGCAGCCTTCAGGTCGTAGCAGATTGGCAAGAAATGGAAAGCCTCTCCCTGTCTCAAGCTGTTTTCTCACCCTCAATTCCCATCACTGGCACATCCTCATGGCTGTGGTTTGGTGGTCTAGGAGCCAGGCGAATTGACCATCAGCTGATGCCACGAGCAAAAGACATCAGTACTCAGGCTGGATGGTTGAAAGGGAGAAAATGAGGTTGCAAAGGTGATTTCCCAGCCTGTTGACATGGGAAATGAGACACAGGGGGTGAATCTTGGATGGGCTGGAGGGGGACTGCAAGGCGGTTAAATCTCACTTCTCGGAGGAGCTGAGCAATTACACAGAGAACGCTCCACTTAGCTGGATCAGAAATCTGCAGGAAGAAAACAGATTGGAAGTTGGCTGCCACAGTGAATTTGCCTTATGCTGCACTTATCACACTGTTGACACTATATAAATAATAACATTTTATGATTTATTTATGAACAAGCCTGGAGGTGACCTCCAGCTGTAGAGTCGTGAAGCTGCAATAATCACAGAGACATTGGGATATTGATCTCTCTAAGAAAACGAAATCTGTGGAGCTGGCACCAAAGGAAATTAAAAAGATGGGTCGATTTTTTTTTTTTTTTTTGAGGCATGATTGTGTGGGAAAGAAGGCCAGGCATCTTTCATCATGATGGTCATGGGAAAATCAGCTGTGGGGAGGCACCTCAGAAATAGGGCTGGGGAGGTGATTGGAGATCTCTGGTGTCTAAAGGTCAAAGAAAGGGATGAAGGAAGACGTTGCTTCATGTGGACAACACCCCCCCCCCATGCAGTAAGGAATGAATCCATTGGAGACAATGCAACAAAGACTGGAAATTTTCAGCTAAAAGTGGTGCCTGTGGGCTAATATCTACAGGCACTGCAACAGCAGAAGTGCCCACGTCTTGTGTGCACCTTTCTGCCTCCCCTCCTGGAGCTCCTTGGAGGGCCGGGCTAAGGGCTCACCGCTAAACTCTGCTGGGACCAGTCCTCAAACCCCTGTCCTCGGAAAGGCAAAAGGCAGATGTGGTAGAGCTCCAACACAAAAAGAAATCAGAGACTCAGCCAAAAACCTAGAGACTTAAAGGAAAACCCACCTCATTTCACTTGAATTAACCATTTTTTTCTTGTGGTTCCCCATCAACGTGGTTGCAAGTCACGCTGTGCTGGGAAGTTGTCAACACTTGTTTTCCATAAAAGCCACCAGACTGTCCACATGGGACACCCCGTGATTCACTCAGGATGGGGAAGAGGAGCCATGGGGGCTGCAGATCGCACCCCCCTACCTCCTGCCCATGCCCTACTCACCCAAATCCACCTTGCATCCAAATCTGCCCCTGGACAGTGGCCAGGGTTGACATCCACTGGACCACAAGCCAATGTCTCCACTAGCCAGACCGGTCTCCCTGGTTCTTTGGTTTGATTAATGCTGACAGCACAGGTCTCCTCTCTGCAGCTCCCGCGGAGGTGGGGAAGCAGAGCTTCCTGCAGATTATTTATAGGGCACATCATTATTTATGTTCCACTTATCTTGCTACTGTCATCAGCCGAACTGCATTTCAACATCACAAGTTAATGATGGTGGCTCTGTGATGGATCTTCGCTTACACGTTCTTAACCAGACGCAATTTTTTTTTTTTTTTTTTTGCCTGTGCAGATGTAAATCAAAAAACCCTGACTTTTATTTCACAGTTCCTTCACTGGTTTCCTGTGCTCTTTTCCTTTTATACTTGCAACCAGCACTTCTTCTGTGCAATTCGGAAGGAGGCTTGGTCTTGAAGGCACCAGCACTCCTGGATCTAACTGCCTTGGGGAGACACCAGGCAGCGTGTGCTCAGAAGGTGAGAAAAGAAAATAATTTGGTGATAAAATGAAACCCCCTTGTTTCTCCAGAGCTGGTGGGACAACCCTAGAAAGCATCTGAGCAAAGTCAGCAGAATAGCCCTCGGCTCTCAGGTGTGGAGGGAGGAGTGTGGGCAGTGTGACATCTCCAGTTCTCCCTGCTTTCAGTGAATCATTATCAAACCAGTTAATCTGTCACTTGAAAATCTCAGTCTACGTAAATCGACCCAGATTCCACACTGGCATCAGTCCCTCCGTACCCAGCTGGTACTGGAGTTATTCTTCCTTTATATTTTATGCTGTTATCAATGAGAGAATTAAAAAATGTACTTTTGCTTTTGCAGATGCCAGCTAGTGAAGAGGCATTAAAAAATTAATAATAATAAAAAATATTAAGCATATTTTATTTATGTAGCATTATTTTGTGTCTGCGGGTTATTTACCAAAACAGTAACTCTCTAAAACTATTACCCTAAAAGACACACAGCAGTTTATTTAATCACTAACTTAAACTTCCATGTTTTCCTGATGCATGCTTAAAATAGCCACAAGTAAACCGTGTATTATTGTACTTCTAACCAAAGCCGACAGAATTTCTAGTCAGTAGTAGTATCAGCAGGGCTATTATTTAAGGCAGTTCATTATTTAATGCTTCTTTAAGTTTGCTCTTCTTCCTGCAAAAATACAGAGAATGACACGTTGCAAAACGCAACATAAAAGGCCACAAAAAAACCTGCCCGGAGGGTGGATTTGGCTGGGTTTTGTAAGAGCCAGGAGAAGGATGAGTAGCTGGTCCTTACTAAATCTGCCCAGGAACTACGCGCTCACTCAAACCTCCTCGGACCACGGTGAACAAGATGCTGCAAATCCAGCAAAAGTGCACAGGGGCTTTGAGGGATGGGAAGGAGCAAAGGTGGGGGGGGGGGGAAAGGTGCTGGGGAGGAGTTTTTCTTTTAAATTAATAAGAAATAACCCTGCAGGAGAGTAGGTGTCATATGCAAATCCTTTTCAAGCATCCTTTGGGAAAGCAGCGTGCTGCCCACCTCCATTTGCTTTCTGTGCCTGGAAAAGCCATTTTTCCTTTTTTATTTCCCTTTCTCATCCCCTGTTAGGACTGTGCCTGTTTCAGATTGGTTTTTTTGCTCTGAAGCATAGGTGCAGGCTGCTCAGCTGCTGTCCCAGTTTACCAGTGCTTTTAGCCTCACGGGAACAACCTGTCTCCAGAGTTACCAGAGCATCTCGCAAAGCCGTAGGCACTGGCGATGCGAAGTGCGTGGTGGTTCGGGGTGGTGTGCTCAGATCCCAGATGGTCCTGGCGTGAGTCAAACCAAATAATTTGTGGGTTTTTTTTCCCTCTCCAAACAACAAGTTTTTAAAAACTTTGCCAGCTTTTCATGGGCATTTGATTAATTTTATTTCTTTTATGGTCCTATGGTGCTTTTGGCAAAGAGGCAGGTCCTCCAAAACCCCCTCCCTTGTCTCTTCTTCTCCTCCATCCCCTCTTAGATGGGATCTGACATCCGTTCCCCCTGGCAGTGATGAAGTGCAGCCCATCACAGCTTGCTCCCTTTCTGCCTAAAGAAGTAAGTAGCTGTGAGATGCCAAAACCTGGGCTGTGAGAAATATCAGAGGGATCTGAAGGCTTCCCATCACCTGAAACCATGAGGACTACTGACATTTTTAACAGCTGGACCACACGCTGTCCTTTCTCTGCTATGGTCATATAGACTGTGCATGCACCCACTGCTGCTTCATCCACAAACCCTGCTAAATGCCTTCTCCTTAAAAATTCCTCATTTATGCTGTTTTTTTCCTCTCGTGCAATTCTTGTCTTATAAACCCACCCATCCACTTGGCTGTGCTATCGACATTTGCGGTGGGGCGTTTGCAATGAGTTGATGCATCGTCCTCCTGGGAAGCAGTTTGTGTACCACCATCCTTCCTCCTCCTCTCACCCCCTGCAGCACAGCCCTCATAATTAGCGCTCTCCACATTGGAATAAGTCAGTCTGGCTGAGGTTGGTGAGAAATATCAGATCTCAGCCTGGAAAACCACAGGGACTCCAATTTGCTGATTTAAGATGTTAAATTTAGACTTCCGATACTGAAAACCTTTGATATAAATTGGAATTATGGCTTCATTTGGACACCGTACTCTTCGTCGTGACCATGAATGACTGTGTAATGGTTTTTTGGCTGGTTATCAAATTCTGCCTTTCCCAGGAGGAGGTTGCATTTTCATTATTTAGAGAGGCAGTTTTGAAAACACTGGTGATGGAGCAGATTCCTACGTAGTGGTCATTTCTACCGTGCTTTGGGATTCCCTTCTGGTGAAATGCTTTGAGGGACACTGCTAAAATCCGTCAAGACAAAAAGAGCTTTTATTAGCAAACTGTCCTCAGGCTCAGCTTGTCATCACCACTGATTTGTCCTTCCAGGATTTGGTTGCCCCCCGCAATGGTGGCCAATGATTAGGTGCTCTACGAAGCTGAGCAAGAAGGAAGATGATGTAAAAACTCCTGGCTTACCACCAAACAAACCTTCTGGGAGAAGTACCTTGTCCCGTCTTGTGAAGCATCTGACAGAGGTGCTGACAGCGACAGCCATGGACCTGGGCTGGTGCAGCAGCTCCTCTACCCCTTGATTTCTTCTGGCCATAGGCAGATGTCCTGTTGCAGCTGGGAACATCTGAGCTCATCGTAATCATGAATGTTGAGTCTTCATTGCCCTCCTAGAACTGGCACCCGGGTTGAGAGTTTCTTGAGACTGGCAGTAGAAAATTAAGAGAGTGATGGCTTTAACTCCCCTGTACAGGGTGTTCCAGTGGAGCAGAGCAGCAGGGACAGGGTGAGCTGCGCAGGACGTGATGGACTAACTGGCCAAGGTTGGTGCTATGGTAGGAGTTTTCCCCAGGAATTGTTATGGGGTGTGATGAGCTTGGCTAGATGTTTCCCTGCTTTTAAAGCTGTGCACAGCTATTGCTTTTCTCATGGTTTCACCAGTGAGCTCTGAAGTGGCAAAATGGAGCTGAAAGCCCCGTTGTCTCTTCTTTTGAGTCACCTAGTCCCTTCTTAATGTCACAGTCTAACACCCTGCAATGTCTGTCGTGAGAGATTATTGCTGGGTGATGCCACTATGTTGTCATGTGTGGTAACTCTTTATACAAAAGGTTAAATTAAGACTAACATCCTTATCGCTGCCTCTGCTCTGCCTTCTCATCTGCCAGGCAAACATCCATCCACGACCTCATTTTTTCAATGCTTGACCTTAATCAGAAAATTAATATATTGTCCGTGGCAAAGCATCAGGAATTTCTGCTTGTTGTCCAGGACTCCGGTTATATTTGCAGGGTTCCACAGCCTCCCCCCAAAAAAGCAGACCCGAGAGCTGTGCATCGCTACGGGACAAGCTCTGTGTGAGCAGGACCTGGTGTGGGATGTGCTGACCCCGGAGGATGTGGGAAGTGCCCAACCTGACCCGCGCAGTTACAGGGGATTTCGGCTTTTGTTTTAGAGTTGACATGTAAATTTATTGTCATATATGTCAATAGAAAAGGTGCTGGGCAGTGGTTAGAGGGTATGGGGCAGAGCTGTCTCCACCAGCTCACAGCTTACGCTGCTGCCAGATGGACATAGCTGGGAGAGACCGGTTGAGAGGAGAGACAGATGGCAAGATGGGACCAAGTTACAGCTCAGATGTGCAGGGACACGGCGCTGTCTCATGAGGCTGCAGATCCTAAACTACAAGCAGAACAAATGAAAGCCTGAGGAAGGAGGGTAGCGTGCAAACAAGGCAGGTTCTGATACTCCGGATGAAGTTCCTGCTGCTCTCAGGTCCTCTGCAAACCTCCAGCTTGGTCTCACATGCTCAATAAAGATCAGAGCATCAGTGATTGGTCCTAGGAACCACTGGAAGGGGTTAAACTCTATCTGGGGCCCCTATGGATCTTCCTTCCTCCCAAATTATTAGCCCCCTACAGAGCAGATCTGTAGGATACCCCATGTCTTTCAGCGGTGGCCCTGGGTAGACCTTCCCAAAGAGGACTTGCATATATGTCTGTGCGTGTACATGTGCATGCCTCCATGACCAAGTGATTTCATTATCTCTCTAGCTAATTAAGAGGCTGCTTGTGTCGGTTTGCATTCAGCCACAGCAAATTCACTGCTACCTTTACGGATCGATTTTTCCCTCCTTGTTTATGTGGTCGGTGAACACAGTACAGCTTTGAACCGATCAAATTCATGCTCCACGTACCCAGAGAAGCTAATGAAATTACACTGCAGGATGTAACCTGCCCAACATTAAATGTAGGGAATTGCAGCTCTTCCTGGTAGTGTGTTGAAAAAACAGGAAAGTAAAGATATTAAACGTGCAGCACGTGTCTGGTCCCCATACAGCCCGTGAAGCCTGGCCCAAGGATAACCCCGCAGATGAGTGTAACCAGAAACACACCTGCACCAGCTGTGCCTGCTCAGTGTTTGTGCAAATGATTTAAATCGAGTCCCACTGCCTATTCCCTTCTCGGCCGGAACATCAGCATCTCTGGTTGTCTGTGTCCTCCTGGGTCGTGTCTGGTGCTCATCCTGTGCCTTCAGACTCACAGATGTGTTTGGAGCCTTACGGAGAAACGGTGACATGAAAACGACGCCAGGTTTATTTGCTGAGCAGACGAGAGCATGACTGAACTTGGCTAAATCTTGTAGTATTCCTATTTCCTTGGCTTTAAGTGAAACAAATGATTTTTATCTGACAGGCAGTGGGGCCACGTGTCGGTGACTTCCCGCGTGTCAAGCGTGCTGAGACTCTGGGGTGGCTGATACTAGCGTGGAAGCTATTATAGTTTATGGCTCTGTGTAGTTATTGGGCCCCAGAAATGTGGATAAACGACTTTTCTTTTGCATGGCTGACCCCCTTCACCTGCACTCTGACTGCTAATCCATCTCCACCAGGATGGCTTGTTATATTGCAAAGTTCTGAGCAGCTTCCAAGTGGAGCCATTATAAGATGTTAAATCTGGCAACGCAACTCTTTTTCTTCCTCCTCTAGAGACAGGCGTCTAGATGAGGTGAGAGCAGAATCCCTAAAAGACCAGAATTTATTTTGTTCGGCGCTAGACTCCTCTGAGACAAGGACTTTGCAGAGCCCAGTAATTTGCAATTTGCCGTGGAGAGAAACGCTGTCTTTATTCCCGTGGGAGCCCGGCGATGCGAGCAGTCTTGGGCATTACTTTGTGCAGCACATGCAGCCTCTGACCTTAATCGGGGTCGTGATTTATAGGATCATGCAAGTCCCCTGATTTACAGAGCAGCTGTCTGGGAGCTTGTGACAGACCTTGCAGTGCAGGGCTGGCTTTCCTCCCGTTGCCTTTGCACAGGATTTACTAGGCTGGGGTGAGCTGTCTCTAATAAAGAGAGAGACAGGGTCTTAAAATCACGTTCAAACATAATTTGTATCTGGACGGATGGATGGATGGATGGATGGATGGATGGATACATAAAGAGCATTAAACACATGTGCATGTGGAATAAGAAGGTGTAATTATGCCTTCCTGGAGTAGAGTATAATTCACTCTCTGCCTCCCTTGGATTTTGTGGTTATCCCAAACTCATGCCTTTAAGAGAAATGCTCATAAAATGTCAAATTGTGTCTGCGTGTGGATATAATTAAAATCCAGGCATGAACACGCAATTATTTGAAACTTGTTTCTTCCAGCTTCCAGGCTGCAGAGAGCCTAGCAAGATCTGGGTTTAAATGCTGATTCACGGTATCATGAGTTCCTGGCAGGTTATTATTAACTGTTTTCCTAGAGGAAACCTGCTTTGGTTTTGGCAGTAATGAACACTGCTTACAGCAGCCTGGGTGTAATTGGTGTGCAGATCCTGGCAGCAGAGGAGAAGGGAACTGCATGGACAGATGGCAAAAGCCAAGCAGAAAAACTGTCTGAACCTGCAGGAGGAAAAGGTTATGGTCAATCCCTTCTCTGCAGGTCCAGAGGAGACCAAACCTTTCTTCAGGATCCAGGTATTGCCAGCAGAAGCTGAAGATAACAGCTGAAATTTCTGCACAAGCCTACCATCAAACTTCAAAGAGCGCATGAGGGTTTGTCAAGCACCCAGGTGGTGAGATAGGAATCAGAGATGCCTGAGGATTATACAAGAGGCAACCAAGCCAGGAGGGTTGTCTGCATTAACACCATGACGGGGCTGAAAAGACTTGCAGGTTGGGACGTGGACCCAGCTCGCGGCGGTGCAAGATGGGATTGACGGACATCACATTGCGCTGAGGGTGGTTTTGGTTTCTACCTTCGGGTATCTGCAATCAAACTGAAGATCTCAACGGAGCGTTTTGCCATGTGGTGGTGGATTGTTTGCTGCTCGGGTGCTCATGCGTCCTGACAAAGTCTCGGTTAGTGCAGTCAGCAGAGACAGGAGCAGATCCAAACCTCAGAAACTCAGGTCTGAACTTGGCCGCTCAAGGCAGAGCCGCTCCACGTTATCCCAGCCTTTGCAATCAGCCCAGGGACCATCGTTGCAGGGTAGTTTAGGGCTGAGACCCAGCAAATCTCTGCAGAAAGACGGTCCTGAAGGGAGCTGAACTCAAGGAGAAAGAATAAACCTGAAACTACAATCTCCTGAGATGTCCTTAGGATTGGGTGATCTGAACCCAGAACCAACACCCCCTTTTTCACAGCCAGACAGTGCAATGGGCTAGAGGGGAAAGGAGAATGTCTGTTGTGGAGGCCCCATCCCTGGCAGTGTTCAAGGCCAGGTTGGATGGGGCTTTGGGCAACCTGGGCTAGTGGAGGGTGTCCCTGCCCATGGCAGGGGGTTGGAACTAGATGGGCTTTGAGGTCCCTTCCCACCCAATCCAGTCTGGGATTCTATGATTCTATGAAATGTGTAGACGTGACAACCAGCCAACACAGCAGGACTCTGAATTATCCATGCTAAGGCTGCTAACTCTGGTGCAAATGAGGCAAGAATCCAACGTCCTGTTAAAAGCAGAGCTTCGGAACCAAATCCTGAATTGCTTAACCTGCATGTAAAAGGAATTTCCCCCATCTGTCCAGGCTGTACAAGGCCTTTACGTGTCTCAATGTGAATGAAAGGCTTCGTCGCAGTCTGTGGGATGCTGTGGGACGAGGCACAGCCAGGTTCTCCCTCCTGGCTGGGTAGCTGAGGGCACGGACAAGGCGCCTGCATGCTGTTTTGCAAGAATAGTTATAACAAAATCGTCTCCAAACTTCAGTGAACCAAAGTGGAGGACAACTGTCTTCGGCATTGTGCTTCTGCTGTAGGGCGCAACCCACCAGAAATTCACTCCCAAGTGGAGGGATGGAGCCCAGACTCTCCTGCTTCAAGACTATGGTGTGCCTCTTGATTTGGTCTGGAGGTGGATGTGAGTGAGTCACCACGGTAGCTCAGATCAGCCACCACAGAGGTCCAGTCCAATGTGGCAGAGAGAAGGAGAGATGTGACAGTCAGTTTTTACCTTCTGCCTGCCATCCAGCAACAGAGGAACCATTTCAATCCAAGAAGGTCCAGGCTGAGCCAAAATCCAGGCTGACATCATTTAGTTGGGATGGCTGCAATGTGGAAGTTTTTTGGAAGTGGAGAGCATTTTTTTTCTGAGTTTTCATTCCAAGCCAGAAACTGCCTCACCTTTCCTCTCCCTTGCAAAGCTAGAAGCCCCAAGACTTGGCAGCCGCTCATGAACTCGCCCAAAAAGCCTAGTCTTGCTCTGCAGAAACACGGTCCTTATCTTCGAGGTGGACTCACTGTGGCTATCAGATGCAAAGCTGAACAAAACATTCAGGTGAACCAATATTTTTCAAAAGCAAGCCCGTGATATTTCCAACCAGCCCAACCACTTACTGGTTGGATGGCCCAAACTGACTCCCCTGGGTCATGTCTCTTCTGGCCCAGCCCACGGTGTTCGCAGTGGCTGTCGGGCACAATGAGTCATTACTGCTCAGCTTTGCTCCTGCAGCTGAAAATCTGCCCCTCAAAACTGCAATCCGTGTCCGGTCTTACAGCATGGGCTGTTCTGTCCTGGAGCTAAATGCATTCCCACCTACTCTGCGTCCTGCAAGCGTGTCCGTGCCACTGCTTGTGATTCAAGGACAGGGAGAAGCTTCTCTATTCCCAAGGGAATTGTAGGAGAGCAATGCCGAAAGGTGAGGTTCTGAGTCTTTTTGACATGCTGTGCCCTGTGGCCTGTCAGACACGGAATCCCAGACTGGTTTGGGTGGGCAGGGACCTCACAGCCCATCCAGTGCCACCCCCTGCCATGGGCAGGGACACCCTCCACTAGCCCAGGTTGCCCAAAGCCCCATCCAGCCTGGCCTTGATTACTTTACCTTGTTGGATTTGTTTATCCTCTCATGCCAGTAGAGATGCCGATGGTGTGTTGCTCTTGTTTCTTTTTCTTTCTTTTTTTTTTTTTTTTTAACCTTGACTTTTGCAAGCATTAAAGGTTTCACAGTAGTTGAATAACCTGAAATTGGATATTCAATCCCTGCAAAGCTCCTGCAGAGGTACGGCTCCAGCACAGAGGATTTTAGCCTCCAACTACTTTAGCAGTGAACGCTCAGTTCCCACCCAGCTGCAGCAGGTCACTCAGCACTAATCCTTTAAAGCATTTGCGTACAAAACTTCCAAGGGAATCCATGAGAGACTAAAGCTTAAATAAATTTGGTATTTGTTTTAAAAGCCTTTGAGCCAGCTCTGTAAGGTGGAGATGACAACGTCTCTACCACTTCTGTGTTGGGAAGACAAATCCAGCGCATTGCAAGGGCCTTAGCGATATTAGAAAGAGTCACGACTGTGAATTGCTCTTCACCGCACCTTTCGTTTTCCGTTCTACCTCTTGCAGTGATTTATTCCAGTGGGGTTCAGGCTTTTGGAAATAGGCCTGAAATACTAAAAAAAAAAAAAAAAAAAAAAAAAAAAAAAAGTAATGGGCCTAGAAGCTTAGGTGCATATTAACTTTTTTTTCTAGATGCAATATCCAGCATCAATATTAGGGCAGTCCTCTTCAAGCAGCATGTTATGGTAAGTGTCTCCACTTCCCTCCTCCCTGGCTGCACTAAGAATGTCATTCAGTACACTAAAATGAATAAGTTATAGGTGTATTTACTCAGCACAGCATCTGTTTAGTCTGCAGATGATCTAAGACATTCATCAAGTTAGTGAAACTCATATTATCCTGTGCCGACAAGCTGAATTACACATCAGGAGAATTCGGGCAGAATCCTAAAGAGTCTGTGCATTTCCATCTCGCTTCACTGCGGCCACGGACTCAGCCGTCCTGATGGGATCCCCAGAGCCGCACTCAGCTCTTGGCTTGGAATAACAATAATTTTAATGAGGAAGAGAGAGGATATAAATTAGGGAAAGGAAAAAAAAAAGGGATTGGGTCCTGAGGGCTTTTGCACATGCTGCAAGGAGGTTGGGGGAGCGAGCGAACGTTATTTCAGTCCTGCTGTTTGCAGTTGGCGTTGCTCAAGGTCCACAGTGAGACCAAACAGTAAATAGAGGAATAACCAATATGTCACAGCACTGCTGTTTCGTTCATTTTGTGCTTTACCAAGTCAATGGCTGTTAAAGTGCCTCCTTAGAGAGGGATGGAGAAAGAGTTTGATCTTCTGCTCAGAGCAATCTGCAATGAGCTGCAAATGCCCGGAGATCTCCGGTGTGCCTTTGCTGTACATGGTTCATAGAGGGGCCCCAGGACCTGACCTGCAGAAAAAAGAAACCGCCAGGTCGATGCCCTTTGGATCACCAGTGATTTATTTAGACCTGCCTGTTGGTGCTGAGAGCTGTGTGAAGGAGCGGTCCCACGGGCCACGATGGTTTCTTCTTATAGAAACTGCACTTGCAGCTTCTCCTCCAGATTCATGACTCCCCATCTTGGCTGGGAATGCCTTTTCTCCTTGCAGCTGGAGACCCCTGTCACAAATGTCATGATCTCTCCCCAGGGTTGCCAGCCCAAGGATCCCAGCCCAGCACCTGGACCTAGAGCACGAGAGTTCGTGTTGCAGGCAACACGTGGCACAAGGCATCACTGTACGGCTTCTGCTGCACGGTCAGTCCTTCCAGAAGAGAATGCCTCCTTAAATATGCACCTCAAAATAAGTTCAAGAACCAAACTCAGTGTAGCCACCTCCTTTTGTAAGTCCTAGATTTCACCAGTGGTTTGCAGACAACCCTGAAAGTCAAGCTGAACTTACAGTGATGTCTGCCTACAAATTTAGGGAGGTCAACCCCTTGGCTTTCATGTGGGTTTCTTTGCCCTACCAATGACAGGCTGTTTCCTACCCATAAATACAGTGAGGTTTGCATCGTGTCCGTCCAGTACCACGTTTCTACACATCTAGCTGAAGTGCATATGCCTGCATTCCTCTAGATGGTCTGCTCACTGATTATCAAGCCACCTGACCATTTCTGAAGAGGATGGTCACCATGTCATGATGCTGAATTTTGCTGTGCAAGTGGAACGGCTTAGCTATGTCTGTTCCAGTAGCAAATTTGAGGACTTGGTCTAACTGTGTCCCAGAGGAGTGTCCTAGGGAATCTGTCTCAATGTTGTCAGCCCTGACACCTCAGAGGTCTGTCCGAAAGGATATGACACAATACAGGGACATTGGAGAAGCAATAAAAACATAGATAAACCGATTTATGGTGGCATTTCCAGGGGCATCGCTTTCAAATTCAGCCAAGCCACAAAATGTCCACAGCGGGTTTTCCTGGACAGCAGGGAAGAGGCTGCGAGGCTGGAAGCACAGGGCACATCTCGGTGACCTTCTGCACCAGACCTGGGGGTGACAGCCTTCCACCACGTGCAGCGACTGATGGTGGAACCAGAGCAGCTAGGGTTGGAGGCATCTCAATAAACAGAACTGGTGCTGCAGTATCCCCACCCACCCACCCCTCAGCAACCTGTGAATCTCCTTTTCCGTTGAAAAAATATGTGGAAAGCCCTTCTTATTTCCCATATAAATATTACTTCATTAATTTCTGACTATCGAGTGTTGGTTAAATCTTTCTCTGGCATATGGAAGACCTGTGTAATATCAAAGATCTGCTGTGCAGGTAATTCATACATCTAATGGACTGCAGCATTTCTGCAGAGACTATGTCTGCCGTACCAAAATTTGTATCACTTGAGAGGAAATTTTGAAGAAAACAATCTGGCGGTGCAAGTGAGTTCATTCTGCTGTAGATGGGCATGCTCTTCTCCATGGAAATCTCTGGAGAATCCTGTTGTGCCATCCGGGGTTAGACTCACCCTTTTGGCTTTTCAGTGTAGCTGGGTGATTTTTTGGTGTGGGGAGAAGGCAGGAAAAGGTGCTTTTCGCACGTAGCAGAGAGAATTACTCACTGAGTACTCACAGTCTGCTGCAAGACCGTGGTGTTGCACTCCTCCAGAAATGACCACGTCTCGCTTTGGAGATGCAGCCATCGCAGGAGGGTGGGTTTGCCCTGGGGACCTCCCCTGCCTGCACCCATCTTCTGCTGGCCGGGGTGACTCCTCTGCACGGACTCCTTATCCCTCCACTTCCTTTGGGAACTTCTCATCTGTGATTGCCCCCTCCAATATTTTTGAGGATGGCATCGGTTTTTTTCTGCTCGGTCCAGAAAGAGCTCTTCAGAGAGTTTCCAAGCCCCCACTCGCAGGAGGTTTTGGAGAAAGGCACTCTGTGTGTGTGCCCGTTGCAGAGACGGGCACCAGCTAACGGGATCTTGCCTGGTCCACTACAGCCATTCATGCATTCCCAGGAGTAAATCACAGACCCCACTTAACACCAAATTACCAAATTTTAAAGCACTGAGTGACACAACAGCCAATGTATGTTCTATCCCCAGAAGCAAGCTCCATGTCCGTGCAGAAGCCAGGAGGACAATTACTTTCCTGCAGAGTTTCCAGCCCTAGCACCGTGACGTGGGGCTGCTTTCTGGATCCGGCTGCATCTCGTGCTGCAGGTGGAAGCAAATGTCAGGTTTTGCCTGGAGGTAAAGGAAAGAGACGGCATACGCCAGCAAAACTCTGCAGACCCGGAAGGAAGAAGCTGCTGCAATTAAAAACAGGCACATGATGGTACATTTTACTACTTCCCCAGCTAAGCAACAGCAATAGGAGGCAAAGCAACGGCCAGGATATATTTTCTCTTTGGCTTTGCACCTTTATTGTGTATTTGCTGCCTCCTGGTGCCTGCGAAGCAAGGAGCCGGAGCAGCACTTCTCTCTGCAGGCAGTTCTGGCACCACCGCAGCAAAGGTGAGAGGCAGGAAGCTGCTGGAGATATGGAAACATCAGTTCACAACCCAACGCACATCCAGCCTCGAATATTTTATGCTATTTCATAGCAAATTTGGACCAGCGTCCGCTGTTGATGCTCTTAGAAACCCGGAGCGCGCACACCTATGCACATATAAATTCAGATAGTGGGAGGCAAAACCTTCCCAGTGCAGAGAATTTCCCGTATGAGCAAAGATTTCTCAGGCGTGTAAATATTTCTGAGGTGTTATTTAAGTTAATAACTATGTGATATATTTAAGTTACTAAGAATGTTAATTCTGGAAGCCTTTTGTAGCCCATCTAGGGAGAAAATATACCCAGCTCGAGTGAGGGTTTTGCACATGCAATGGGCACTCGAGCCTCATCCTGTGACTTGTCATTTTCTCTTGCCTATGCTTTGGCTGAATCTTCTTCAGATCATAAACATGGTCAAGAAATGACCGGTCACCAGCTTCAAAACGCCTGATATTTAAAGGCGCATCCCCCAGCGGTGTGGTTTCTGTGCTTGACATGTACGTCTGCGCTCGAGCGGAGCGGCGCGTGGCTCTGCGGACGGGTGCTGACTCGTCGGGTCGGTTGCAGCAGCGTCAACAGAGAAACTTAATGCACTGCAGAAGGGAAAGTATAAATTCAGAGCGATAAGAAATCTTGCCTCCTGTTAAATGGAGGAACAGCCAGCCTGGTGGAATCCGCTCCTGAAGCCTCCCCGCATCCTCTGCGTCCGCTCTCGAATTGTGCCACCGTGTCGTCCTCACCTCTCACTGCTGTAATCCCCTCTCTGTGGCCAGGAGATGGTTCCTGGTTTTCTCCTAAGAAAATCCTTACATGTGTTACATATTCTTTCCTTTTTTTTTTTTTTTTTTTCCTCAATCCAAGGAGAGTTTTCTAACTGCTTTTAAATACCGTGAGGAACTGGGGGATGCTCTTTGTGGCTGTTTGGTTGTGGGAAGGTTTACAATGCAATGGCAATGCTTGTGACGTGCCCTTGGATGGTTTTAACTCATCTGCATCAAAAGCTTTACAAAGGCTGCCGTGTCTTCTTCGCATTTTACGATGGCACAAGCGAGGTGTGGAGATTTCGTTACCTTTTTCCCTGAAACGAGATGTCCCATCCCCTCGACTCTGCTCCTCTGCCTGAGCTCAGCAATAGCAACGAGATCTTTGAATATAAAACTAGACAGGCTAGATATGAGGAAGAAATTTTTTTTTACGAAGAGGGTGGTGAAACACTGGCACAGGTTGCCCAGAGAGGTGGTAGATGCCCCATCCCTGGAAACATTCAAGGTCAGGTTGGACGGGGCTCTGAGCAACCTGATCGAGTTGAAGATGTCCCTGCCCATGGCAGGGGGGATGGGCTAGGTGGCCTTTAAAGGTCCCTTCCCACCCAAACCACACCATGATTCTGTGATTCCGTGAAACCATTCATTTTATATTTCTGGTTCATCTCAAACCCATGACAGCAAAGTTATCTTGACCACCTCTGGCAAAGGCTTTTCCAGGATGGCACAGCAAAGGGAAAGCTCCAGGCTTTAAAAAACTCCAAAAGGTTTTCTAAGTCAGTGGATGCTTTTACACCAAGAGCTCTCACTTGCAGTAGATAGTTCATCCTAAAGCTCTCATGGAGACATGGACACCGTGCCTTCTCCTTCGTGGAGAAGGTCACTTGCAACAACATGGTTGAAGTAAAGCCTGCTTGGCTCCAGTTGTCACGAGGAGACTTGGGATGACACTCCTACTGCCCGTGGAGATGCTGCAGAGGGAAGCGTAAGGCATGTGTTAAAAATGAGATGCGTTTCATGAAATGGCCTCTTGCCCGAGTTTCGAGCTGTTGGGGTTTTGTAGTGAGCTAGAATTTCAATCCAGATTTCCAAGATGTTGTCACAGTTTTAATGGAAGGGGAAAAAAATGTTGTAATTGGCACTGAAAGTAGAGATAAAGTCCCGATGGAGACAGGGCAGAAGCTGGTACCTCTGCACGGAATATCAGCACGATGTGAACACGGCCCATGCTCGCCCACGGGGCTATACACAGCCCTGTGATGATAAAAGCCATCTGATTGTAAAACCACCTCTTTTGACAAAAAATAGGGTATCTAGCCTTTGCAAGATTTCATATCGTTTACCTTCGGAGCAGCCCAAAGCCGGCAGCCAGCGGCAGCCGAAGGGCCGTGCCTTGCAAGCACGTTGGCTAATGAGATCAATGGTACGTTTTCATTTAATGGGCTGCGAGAGAGCACTTTGCTGAAGGGCTGTGCTTGAAATTAGCGTTGCCGGGAGGCCGCCGGCGTGTCAAAGCCCAACTCCTTTGTTTCTGATGCGTGCGACAGCTATAAATTGCCATTTAATTTGACAGCTTCGTACCAATTGTTCCCTTTTTAAAGATCGAGCAAGGTAAAGCGCTAGATGAAAAGCTCGGGATAACACATGGCAGAAGGCAGACAAGGTCAAAGTCAAGGTCAAAGATGGGAGATTCCTCACAGCCTTCTCTTGACAATAGGGCAATTTTATTTCTGTATTCTCGGTGGAGGACACTGGTTTATATCCTACTTTTAGCCTCCTTTTAGCTAGTAAACAGTGACTATTATTGTGCTGGCTAAACAGCAGTTGTGCTAACACAAGCCCCACTTGTATTTTGCAGATACTCCCTATTCAATGCACAACCCTATTTCCTCATGTTATTATTTTACAGTTAGGAAAACGAGCAGCAATAAAATCTCCTTTTGCATCGCCGGACCTCAGACCTTGTTTGATGATATTGCCAGCGCAGCACGGAGCAGCATCGTGCTGTTTGCTCCCAGGCGTGGAAAAAAGCACGGAGGATCAACGCGAAGGGTTTTGCGGACGTTTCCGCAGATGCTATCACAGCGATTATCCAGGGCGGCTTCACCCCTCCTCTCTTTGCAGCCCTCGTCTCGCTTTTCTGCAGTCCCCTCCTCTGCATAAAGCGCTCTTCGACTCGAAATCTCTCCCAGCTGGTTGGAAAATAGTTTCTGGTCGTTGCCCCCAGATCCGTCATGCAAACACAGCATCTCCGCACGCTCCTCTTTCCCCTCGCCCGGCGCTCTCTAGAAAACAGAGAATATTTTGAAGGTATTTTGAAAACAGTATTTTGGCCATTTTCCTGACTCTGGGGCAAGAATGGATCATTTCTAATTGTCTGTGATTGCAGCTTCAGTGTCCCGTTTGGTGCAGGGAGACATCAGATTTCCTGAATTTTTTCTGTTTAGGAAAAAAGCTTTTTCTTTGTCTCCCATAGAACAAAGAAATGCGAACATGCTATTTAAACAGTGAGGGCTAAGCCCATCCCCAGGGTAAAGGCGCTGCCTTAATGGGGTTACATGCAGAAGAAATTTGGCTCGGAGTGTGTAATCACTGCCTGAATTAATGAAAAAAGGGTTTCTTTGGAATAGGCTGAATAGCCCAGCTGCAGCAATTATCTCGTCACCCATCAGAATGACGACAAAATTAGTTCCAGATATAAAACCGGACAACGGAGGCGAGACACCTAGTGTGTATTTATTTTCCCAGTTAATGACACTTGAGGTTGTCTTTCTGTCCCCATATGTTTCGTGCAGCCTGTGCCGCGTGCTTGTGGCTCACAGCACGGCGCTGGGGCGAGATGGGGACCTGGACGTCGGTTTGTGCAAAAATTGGTTCCTTTCTCAGGAACCTGCTGCAGCTCCATCTCGGCTCTCCTGGCCGTCCCCCAACTCACGTCCTCTGCAGGCAGCTCCCACCTTTAAAACACAGATCCCAGCCTGGCTGAGCCCCATCCTTGTGCTCATTGCTGGCGACACGGGGAGCAGCATCGTGACGCTGACCGCGATGTGCACGGGTATTTATCCGTCTGTTGAGGACCCACATCTCTCACGTGGCTTCTAGGTGCCACCGTGGTGCCAGTAACAGCCAGGACGGGGAAGCCGGACACGGGACTTTTCTCCTGTTGCTGTTTGTGGGGGCTGAGCCCCAAAAAGCTGTGCCTCAGCCAGGTCGCATGGCTTGCGATTGATGTCTCGTGGTGAGTGCCAAAGCAAAGGAGTGCAGTTTAGGGTGAAGAGGGAACGGGGACATCGTTTGCTGATAGCTCTGTGCGTTGGCTGACGGCTGCTGCCCAACCTCCCCGTGGCTCTCGGAGCCGACAGACTCGTGCTCTACCCCTTGTGAGTGGAGAAGGAGGAAAACTACTGTACAGTCAGACTAAGAAATTTCCTTACTTATTTAACAGGATTACGGACCGAACACCCCTTCTGCGCTGCCTGCGGAGGGCTGTCACCAGGAAGCTTTTTCTCTGGGGGAACTGGCAGCAGAACTGTTCCTGGAAAGATGGGAGCTGTAAAAAGCTGATTTTCATTCGTGGGATCAAACCGTAGAGGTCCAGAGGGGTCACATAGCATGTGGGCCACTGTTTTCCACCTAAAATCTGTTACCAGCCCCTCTGCTTGTGCATCCAAAGCCTTTTGCACGAGAGCATCGGGACTCTCGCGTCCCTCCTGGGCTGTCATGAGCCTGCGATGATGGAGTTTGCTTCCTGACCCACCTGGAGGTGTGTCTGTGATCTGGCGCACGGGCATCCTCCTCCTGTCTGTCCTCCCAGCCCAACTTTAACATGTCCACATAATCTTGGCCGGGTTTTGCCCCGAGGTCGGTGCGGGGTGACCTCAATAGGTGCATTGACGTTACAAATCTCCCCGACCTGTTCTGTACTTGCATAGGCAGCCCCAAAAAAGAAATAGCTAATAAAGGGTGTATTCTGTGTTTTGGGGGACTTTTAGCTGGTGGACATGCACCTCAGATACGGCTGCATTAGATGGCAGGGAAAAAAAGATTGATAGATTAATTTTGTGTTTTCATTTAAAATATCTGCAGGAATGAGGAAAGATTATAACAGCCGCAGTTCACTCACCGCACTCTCCCATTGAAGGAGGCTCGTAAGACGCTGGGATGAAAAGCATGTGGTTTTTTTTAAAGAGGTTTTTTTTTTTTTCTCTCCTGGTATTCGGAGGCATGAAGAGCCTTTGCTTAAACGAGAGCTGCAATTTCAGTTTTGCTTGTGTGCCCTGCATCCCTGTACGAGTAGATACTAGAGACCATTTTGTGTATTGTATTTCCAGCCGACAAGCAGAGCTACATAAATAACCCAGCTGCTGCTACGGGGTGTCACGCATGACTTCCAGGAAAGGGCTGACAATGCCCCTTCCCGAAGGAAAGCTGGCAAGTGCGAACCGAAACGGTGGGAAAACCCCTTGGGAAGAGGCTGCCCAGCTGGCTCGGCGCTGCGTTTCTCGGGGAACGGGAAAACCAGCCGCCCATCAAACCGAGTGTCCTTAGGTGACAGCGACAAGCGTACGCGCTCCGTGGGATTTAACCGCCCCTCTCGGATCGCAGGTGGGTGATGAGGCGGACTCCGTCTTTGGGGTGAAACACAAAAAGACATGACCGCGTGGTTAAAGAGCTGGCGGCGCCATTTCCCAGCAAGCCCGTTTTAGCCATTTCCCGGCTGACTGAACGCTGGGAAGCTTTCTATGCCAGTGCACCGGGTGGTTTAATCTCTCTGCTGCTGTATTAGCATTACTACTACTAATGATAATCAATAAATTATGGCCTATGGGATTCCCCACTGAGACATCGCTCCGTTGCGCCTAGCACTTTACAAACGCCCGCTGGGAAAGCCGTTCCCTCCAATCGCTGTCACGCCAGCTGGGACAGCCCTCGGGATGGGTAGAAAGTTGTAAATCATGGTCTTGTAGAGGCTGGTGTGGGTTTAGTGCAAGGGATAAAGACCCCACAAAGGCTTTTGTCCGCTGGGCTGGATTGACACAATTCCTGCCCATGCCCAGGGATGAGAAATCGGGGCTGCCGCCTCTATTGAATTGGGATTTTTTTTCTTGTGAAAGGCACGGGTTTGATCTTTGAACTTGGCCCATGGTGCGTATGACTACATGGTGAGGTTGGCGAAGGTGAAACAATCTGAAATAATCCTCAGCCCAAGTGTTTTGCGCTTGTCCTGCAGCATCGACCAGCAGTTCTCCCAGCAGTGATTTGGGAAGGAAACCGATGGGAGCTGCTGAACGAGGCTGCGGTGATGCAAGACCTGAAGTTTCTTGAGTCACGTAGAAGCCCAACCCCTCCAACACTCAGCGTTGAGACCAGCCAAAAATCAGATTTTGGGCTGTTATTTCCTAAGACATGGGGACAAAGCACAGCTTACAGGGAGCCCCAGCAGCCGGCTGTGCGTAACGTCAATGCCGTGTCTTCCCCGTAAGCTCTTCACGGCTGGGTCTTACTTCTAGATGCTTTCCCTTAAGTCTCTTAAGACTCTTTAGCTCATGAAACACAATGAAGGTTGCTCGCTGGCGTTGGAACAGAGTTTCTCTGAAGCCTGCCTGCCAGCTCTGATTTTCGGTGGAGATTTCCCCAGCTGTTAAGCAACACACTGTAGCATTTCACTTCCCAGCTGTAACTGTCCTAGAGGTAGGGAGAGAAGAGTTTATTAGTAAAGCAAGATTTACGGCTGGTTACGCCTGTGTGCTTTCCCAAGCTGCATATTTCACAAGAATAATTGGGAACGGGGAATCTCTCAGCAGCTTTCCTTCCCAAGGCTGGGTTTTAGGCTCTGCTTGTTGTTTCGTAAATGAGTGGGTTTGTTTTTCTTGCTTCCAGATGCAAAAATGCTGCATGCCGAAGGGCAGCGAATTGACCGAATACAACACTTTTTCCCTACGTGTCCCCTTCCAAATCTCTGTAATCATGTATTTGATTTGCAAAGGATCCTTTTGCTAGTGGCTTCAAAGCTGTTAGAGCAAGCCATAAAACGAACCGTATTCCTCTAATTTGTCTCGGTAACAGAGGTACGTGGCGGCTCGCGAGCCCTGAATGCTGCCACGCAGCGATGCTTGCTGAGCGCATCCCAGCCGGCCTACGGTGCATGCCCGGTAGATCACCAGGATCCGTGCCGAACATCAAATCCATGAATAAACGGCTCAAGGGAGGACAATGCGTTCGTCCCCATCCATCACTGAACAAAACCTGGGAGCTGAGCCCGGAGCGGTGCTTCGGCTGCTGGCATTGTCCCACCCACGGGTCCCTGCCGGTTCCCACGGCCCCTCTGCCAGACGAGCTCAGCCTTCCTCCCTCTGGACCGAGGCAGGATGGAAAAGGAGTGCTGCTGGTTTTAATTATCACCTTCGTTTTCACGGATGAGCGAAAATGAGTTTAATTTAAGTTATCACGGAGGGTGAAGGCGATCGCCGTTCGCTGTTTGCTGATCAGACTCTTGGCTTTCCGCTGGGCAAGCCAAATCAGAAAAAAAATCTCTTCCCAAATGATCTCATTGCTGTTTCCTTCCCCTGGATCCAACAATCAGAGTGCATGGCAAAGTGGTCAGCAAGGTAACTGCTTCACCGAAGAGCTGGGAAGCTCTGCAGGAGGTCCCAGTCAGGAGCTGCATTTTGCCAGAAAAGAGGTTCGAAAGGAGATGGAAAGGCAGCGGTGACTCTGCGGGATGGAAATTAGTGATGGAGTCTGAGGATGTAAATGTCCTTCTCTGGAGAAGAAGGAGGAAAGGGTTAAGAGGAGTTAGGTCCCCGTTCCCACTGCGCCATTGGTGGTTCCCTCCTCTTGCAAAGGAGGTGGGCAGCCCTGGAGTGAGCATGGGTGGGTGGGAAGCCACTGAAGACATTGGCATTGGCAGCATGAATATCTCACTTAAATGAAATGTTGGCAAAAGGAGATGAAAAGCTTAGGTGGATTTTCCCTTCCTGACATCCCTGGCCTTGTCAGCTCACAACCTTTCTGAGCCAGAAACCGTTGGAAGTTGGAAACAGGGAGTCCAAGAGCACGAAACTCCAGATAAACAGAAATTCTGGCTGTTTTCTGGGAAAAGTGATGGGCGCGAGAGGAAGGAAAATGGTCTCAGAGAGAGAGAAACAGCTTCTGGCAGTCTGTTTAGGAGAGGAGAACTCAGAGGAGAGGTACACCAGCACAGCATGGCTCATTCGTATCTTCATAGAGCCCCTAAAAATTTTCCAGTGTGACGCAAAGGAGTTAAAGTGAATATAAGCATGTTGAAAAATTTGCTTTCTTAGTCACCTTCTGTGGGCCCCTTAGGAGAAGCCCAGAGCTCTCGACGACCACCAGCTGAGGAGCAATGCCAAATGTGGGGAGGCTCAGAGATGCTCTTTGACTACACATCGAGCCCCTGAAGACATTGCGTTGCCTGAAGTTGCAGCCTCTCCCCAGCTTGATGGTGGAGGCTGACAGGTAGAGACTTGAGAGCAAGCTGGAGAGCTGTAAAATCAGATTCTGTTGGCTTAAATCATGTTTCGAGAAGTGTATCCCCAGGCAGGATTGAGAGGAGGCTCTTGGAAGGGCGAAGCACAGTGAAGGGAGGGATTTGAGCCCCGGAGGAAGCGGGATGGGAGAGGTGGGAAGCTGTTCCTGGAGATAACGAGATGCAGGGGAGGCCACACAAGCAAGCGCTGCAGGTCCTGGCTTCCTCCGTGCATCAGAGGCTGAAATTGCTCTGTCAAAGGGAGGGAGAAAGGGTGGGTGTAGGGCTGGTTGCCTCCAAGAGCTGGTGGCCACCCAACGGGAGGACAGCTGTAGTGCTGAGGGTGGGTAGGTGGTGGCTGTGGGCAAGCACTCGGAGAGGAGCAGGTCCTTGGGAAAGCTTTAGGCTTTGGGGTACGGGGCCCAGGGAGGTTGCACTGTCTCCATCCTTGGAGGACCCTGAGCAACCTGGTCTGACCTCATCGCTGACCCTGCTTGGAGCAGGAGGTTGGAGTAGACACCTCCTGAGGTCCCTTCCAACCTGAATTTCCCTGTGATCCTAAAACATATCCAGACTGTTCCCCAAACAGAACAAAGAGACCATCTGCAAACAGAACATCTAATAAACCTCTTCAAGTTCATAGTTACGCTCAGCCTCATCTCTCTCTTACCCAAACTCTTCATTTACAAAGGGCAGTAGCTATAAGAAAAAAAAGTCTGGGTAACTCTGGGTCAGCACTGCTATTTTTGCGATACGTTTCCTGTGCTTGCAGGATCTCGGTGTGTCGTGTCTCCATCACCTCCCGCATCTCCACCCTGTGTTTCATGGGTGCACTGTGCCAGATTCACGGTGGTATAAGCATACGGATCTCAGCTTGCTGGAGAACTAACGCGCCTTTTTATTTTCTTTGACTTTGAGGCCGCCTTTTGCCAGGAGAATAAAACAATAATTTATGGGTAGAGGAAATCTTAATATCTCTCTTCCCAAAATAGCACTTGAGAAGAACTAAGATCTTTTAGCCTGAAGAACTCGGATAAATGGAGTAGGAGGGGTTTTATCGCCATCCAGGTTTATTTTTTAATTTTCCCTTCTGAAGTAAAAAGTGGGAAACTTTTGTTAAGGTCTTGTTTTATCCCTGTCTGGTGCTATTCATAAATTTTTCATGAAGAGCTCTGCAGGCAGCAAGTTTGTTCTTGGTACGAACATCCGCTGCTCTCAGGACACTGCCTGGAGGGTGGACTCTGCTGAAGCATTTATGGAATCCCATAAACACAACAGGATCCCATAAATCTGAGCAGAAGGGAGGAAAAACAATCCTTACGAGAAACAGCAGGTAACTACCTCGTTCGTCTACCGCGCAAGTACGGCAACGCTTTGTTTTTTCTCTCTAAGAAGTTTTTGAATTATTCTGAATTATTTCCTTGAAAGTGCTGTTACGGTGGGAAAATGGCTCGTTGTATTCTTGGTGCTACATGGGGATAAGAAAATAAAGAACTGAAAGCCCCAAAAGATGGATCCTTGGCTCCTAGGAAGCTGACAGTGGGATCTGTGTAAGCCATAAAGCTTTTCTGTTTGTTTTTTATTTGTAGCCGTTGTGCTGTCACTGCTGCCGGGTTACCAGCTGCATCTCAGCTGTGCCTGGCACCATCACGAGAACCAGAGCTGGAGCCGTGACCTCTCGTTTCATTTCTGGGGTTGCCTCTGCCCGGTTGACCACGAGGGATGGAGACAGGTCTTCCTGCTGGTAAACTGGGGTTCCACCGTGCTGGAAGGTCCTCTAGGATGGCTCGTGCATGGCTCCTCGGCATACACCAGGTCATCAAAGCCTTCCCGCAGCCGACAAACCCAGCAGCCCACCGCCTTTCGCGAGGAAGGGTCATGCACGTGCCGGTAGCGTGGGATGTGTGCATTAATTTTTTAATAAAACGTGGCCTCCAGCCTCCCGAGTAGCTGCCAACCCAGAGCGAGAAGTTTAGGTGTCCCTCATGGGAAGGGGAATGGTGGAGCTCTCCAGGTGCACGTCTCGGGGTGAATAACATCTATTTTTGGCCTCTGTGTATCCAACATTGTTTTCTCCATCGGTGCAGCAGGGATTTACTAAAAATAAAAAGGTATTCATGGGAGCGGGTGCGAAGGCAGCTGTCTCCACAGGCAGATGCCAATGTTGAGGTACCCAAGCTGAAAGCACAGCGAGAAAGAGCCCTGTCAGGTCAAGCGAACAGAGACTTAACCCAGATTTGATGGTTTACCGTTGGACAAGATCTAGGTCAGGAGGACCCACCAAGGAACATCAGCAGCAGCTTCCCCCCTTTTCCAAAGCACTCTGCTTTCCTCTTCCTTTCTTTGGCAACTGTTATGGATTTTATTCAGCTTTTGCAGCCTTCAAAACATGGAACAATAGTGGGACAGCGAAGCTCAGGAAGCCGGGGAGCAGGAACAACAGTTGACGTGTCCTTTCCCAGCCATGCTGCCAGACATCCCTTGTCCTTCCCTCCTTCTCCAGGAAGTCTGACCTCTCTGTTGGGTCTTTTCCAGGCTGTTGATCTGCTTTTTCATCACCCTGCACCCAAGGGAAATGCAAGTCTGCAGGTAACAGCCTGGTGCGATGCACCAGTGATGTAAAATGTCTTCCCTTGTTGGCTGAAAGAAGAGCCCTGGGAGAAGATTTGCATTAACCTCTGTCCTGAGAAGATCCCTTTCCCCTCTCCTTTCCTCTCTCACCATCGCCTTGCTGTGTTTCTGCGGCTCCGGAGCTCTGCAGGCACACGAACACCCCTATCATGGTGGATCATGGCCATCAGGGTCTTGGTTCCATGCCAAGGAGAAGATGGAAGGAGCCAACATGCCACCCAAATGTTAAGGACGGTGCTTGTTGCAGGGAAAGGACAGCAGGGATGCGCTGTTAGGACACATCCCCTTCCCTACGTGAGCAATGGATGCGGAGGGAGCCTGGGAAAGCCTTTCAGAGGCTGGTGGTCCACGGACTAGGATGGGGACAACTGGCTGGAGCTCTGCAGGAGACTGCTCCATCCAACATACAACAAGAGAGGCAGGAGGGATGAGTTTTAGGGGCTTTCTGGAGGGAAGCCAAGGTTTTTTTTTGACAATGCTGACAAACACCAAAGGTGTCTGCTTTTCCTTTCGGTGCTTCAGATCCCACCGCTGATGTTGCCTTAGCAAGCTCATTTCAAAGCACGTCCAAGGGCTCGAAAAATAGGGAAAGCTCGGGACTGAGTTGGTGCCACCTCCCCCTCAGCACTCGGGACGGGGCTGGGTGGTGTAACCCGTGGCTTAGGGACATCTGTACATCGAACCCATCTCAGCCAGCTAAAACGCCTCCCAGTTGCCCCAGGACAGCTGGGTCATGGCCCAGCGTATTTATTTTGTCTTCTCTGCTCTGGGCACTGAGCGAAGTCCAATTTGTTTTTTTGGAAAAAAAACCAAACCAAAACCCAACATTTTGGAACGTGTTCTCACCTGCACTGAGCTAAGAGCGAGGTGTCCGTGGGGCGCAGAGCCCTCGATCGCTCCCCGCGTGCCCCCCGTTTGCACTGGGGTCCATTGCAAAGCAAGGAGGAGTTTGCTCGTAGCAGCCCGCGTCTCCGTCGCACCCAGAGGCTGCAGGTTTAGGGCTCCACGCCGCCCTTGGCAAATACTAGCATAATTAAAGTAAGATGCAGATGAGCGGTCTTATCTCGCTCCCCATGAGGGATGAGGAGCCGGGGTGATTAACAACGGGGACGGTAACGAGGGCAGAGAGCTCTGCCGTCACAAATTCACGTTGGGCTTTCTGGGGGGGGGGGCGGGGGGAAGCACCACATGGAGGGGGATGAGAGCGGCGACAGCAAATTCGGATTTCCTTAATGCTTACTCAACCGCCCGTCATGCCGTGGGCAGCTTTCCTTTCACCGGGGGGTGATGACAAGGCAGGAGGATGGAGGAGGAGGAGGAGGAAGAGGAGGAAGAGGAGGAAGAGGAGGAGGAGGAGGAGGAGGAGGAGGATGTGTTCCCCACAGCCAGGGGATGAGTGGATAACGGGTTTCAAGCCATGTGCCCCTGCGTGGATCGTCAAACCCCAGCTCCAGAGCTTTCCTGGCATCATGTCGACCTCAGTCCTTTAATTTTAGATACTGGGAGGTGTTCGTGCGCGGGACCTAAAATCCCAGCTCCGGCATCGTGGTGCTGGAAGCTGGGTCTGCTGGCTTATTTTTTATTTTTTTTATTTTTGCAGTGATGTCCAAGGGGATGGCGGAAAGACGCAATAACAGTAAAATGGGAAAGACTGGGGGAGTCGGAGGCCAGAGGCTGGCACCCACAAACTGGGCAGGACGGGGCAGGACGGAGGAGGCGAAACTCGGCTCTGTTTATGGGGGGGCCGGGGGCTCTGCTCTCCTTGCACCCCGAATTTCTGGTGTGAAGCGAATAAAAGGGGGGCTGTGAGGGGGGCTGTGCTGGTACCAGGACACCGGGCGATGTGCAGACGGGTGCTGCTTGGAAAGGGGGGGGGGGGGGGTTTTTTGGGGGGGGGGGGTGTGTAACGAGAGAGGGGCATGGGAGATAGTGGGGGTGCTGGTGACTCGCCCCAGAGGGGTGTCTGGACGGGGCTGCTGTGGTTTTGGGGCACGGGAGGGGTTTACCTGGGGGGGTTCAATGTGGGGGAGCATGGGGGGGCCGGGGCGTGTCCACGTGCTGCAGGGCGTTTGGGGGGGGGGGGCAATGCTTCGGGGGAGGCCAGGGCACATCGCACCCGTGTCACACCACCCGGTGGGGCTCTGGGGGGTTCCGTGGGGCCCGTGTCACACCATCCCGCGGGGTTCGGGGTTCCGTGGGGCCCGTGTCACACCGTCCCGTGGGGTTCGGGGTTCCGTGGGGCCCGTGTCACACCGTCGCGCAGGGTTCAGAGGTTCCGTGGGCCCGTGTCACACCGTCGCGCAGGGTTCAGAGGTTCCGTGGGCCCGTGTCACACCGTCCCGCGGGGTGCGGGGTTCCGTGGGGCCCGTGTCACACCGTCCCGCGGGGTTCAGAGGTTCCGTGGGGGCCCGTGTCACACCGTCCCGCGGGGTTCGGGGTTCCGTGGGGCCCGTGTCACACCGTCCCGCGGGGTTCAGAGGTTCCGTGGGCCCGTGTCACACCGTTCCGCGGGGTTCGGGGTTCCGTGGGGCCCGTGTCACACCGCCCCGCGGGGTTCGGGGTTCCGTGGGGCCCGTGTCACACCGTCCCGCAGGGGTCCGGGGGGGCCGGACGGGCCCACGCCGCGGCGGAGGAGGCTGTGGTGGGGGCTGGACGCGCCCATGAGCGGCGGGGGGGGGGGGGGGGGCGCGCGCTGCGCCGGGGGTGTGTGCGCGGGGGGGGGCAGGAGTTGGACGAGTCCATGGCTCGCGGAGGGGGGATCCACCCGTATCCCCCGCTGTGTTTGCTCCCAGCTGTTGTCGGCGGTAGAAGCGTTTCCGACCCCGCTCCGTGTCAGACTCAGAGAAGCTGCGGGCTGAATTCTGCACGGTCGGCAAGGCGGAGAGCGCAGGCAGCAGTGCTGCTGTGCCGCTACCCACCCCCCCCCCCCTGCGACGGGGAGGGCGGTGGTACGTGCAGCGCGGGGCGGGGCGAGGCGGGGCGGGGCGGGGCGCAGCGGCCGCAGTGCTGCCGGCTCCCTCCTCCCGTCGCCGCTTCGCCGTCGCCATGGCGCTGTGCGGCCGCTCCGCGCTCCTCCTGCCGGCCCCGCGCCCCTCGCCGCGCCGCCCCCGGGCCGCCGAGGCCTTCGTCAGGTAACGGGGGGCGGTGGGGAGCCGCCGGGGAAGGGCGTTGGCGGTGTGAGTTGGGGGGGGGGAGGACGGACACGCTGAGGAGCTGACAGGGAAGGGCCGGGCTGGGGTTGGAGCTGCACTGAGGGGGCTGGTGGGGTGGGGCCGGGCTGGGTGTTGAGGGGGTCCTGAGGGGCCAGGGGTATGAAGGAGACTGGGGGCATTGAAGGGGCTGAATCGAGTGGGACTGGGGTATTAAGGGAGCTGGGGGCACCGAGGAAGGTGATGCAGAGGTTTTGGGGGAGCTGATGGGGAGGCGTTGGGGGCGTTAAGGGGTTTGGTGGGGGAGAAACTGGGGTGTTTAGAGGAGCTGTGGGCACTGATGGTGGTGATTGGGAAGAAAATAGGATGTGGAGGACGTTGGGTTGGGCTGGTGGGAAGGTTGGGGGGGTTAAGGGCTTTGGAGGTGCTGAGGTAGGCTAGGGTGGAGGGGTTGGGGGCATTAGGGAGAGGTTTTGTGGTGTGCAGGGGGCATTAAGGAGTTTAGGGGGGATTTGGAGTCATTAAGGAGGTTGGGGTGGTTATGGGGGGCTGGAGCATTGGGAGTAGCATTTGAGGGGCTGGAGCTATGGGGAGAAGGGATGGGGCATTGTGGGGGCAGGCTAAGTTTGCAGGTGGCTACTGGGAGAGAAGCGTTGGTGGCCTTGAGAGCATGGCAGACGGGGGCCTGACTTGATCTTGCAGGTGTAGGGATTGGCGAGTCCCGCTGGAGGAGGGGGTGTGGGAGGCTGCGATGGACTGGGGGCAGGTTTGGGGACTTTGGGGATGGGCTGGTCTGGGGAGAGTGGGCTTGGGGTGGTGTTACTGTGGGGAGCCAAGTCTGGGTCTGGTTTGGGGGGGATGGGTGTGGGGATTCCTTGGAAGTAGGGAAAAAGGCTTGTGAAAGGTAGGAAAGGTGAATTGGGGTAGGGGTAGCAGAGTTTTGGGAGCGGTTGAGGGACTGTGAAGAGGAAGGAGGTTGTGCATTTGTGTGAGCACCTGCTGGGTGGCTTGTGGGGAACTGCTTGAGGGTATGAAGGCAATAACATTCTCTGAGTTTCAGAAATATGGAGGATAGAGCTTGACAAGCGATGGGGCGTGGGGACTTGCTAGGTGATAGTGTTGGCTCTACAGAAGCTCAGGTATTGGTAGGTTCCTAGAGCTCTATTTCCCTTTAAAGACTTGTATGTGTGTGTGTATTAGGCTACAGTGCATTATCTGAATTGTCTGAATATCACAAACTTCAGGAACTGAAGTGCTGGATGTATTCAATAGTTATAGCACAATACATGGAAGCATTCACCAGCGTGAAGTCAGATAATAGGGTAACTGGGACATTGCACGTAGATTGCAGAATTGCACATAAATCACAAACAAACAGTTCGCCAAGCTACTATTAAAGTGCTTATATGTTTGCTATAGTTTTTGCATTTAAAAAAAGGGGGTTGGTATTTTGTACAAGGAGGGAAGAAAAGCATTTTTACTTTTTAGACAATATGCCTACGAAATGAGAAATTCTGCACTGAGAGAGAGAAATGGAGATCGTTCTGTTTGCTTGAAACACATGAACATGGCTGTTCTGTGCTGGTTATGTTCCCTCTCTGCCTGCGGTTAGAAATTGAATTGGTCATAAGAGGGAAGGAAAAGTGACCTTTTCAAATATTTTTTTACTGAATAAATGAATCTTACTTGTTTAGAAAGAGCTTAGTAATTGTTTATAGCCGGAAGGAATCTAAAAATTCATGGTCAGTAACAAAATACCAAGATGGTAAAAAAAAGCTGAAAGAGAAAATGGTTTCCACTCAAGCCCTTCTCTTTGAGTGATTTTTGTAATCTGAGATCCTGTTTTAGAGTTGTCATGAGAACATCGAGACTCTCTGTGAACATCTGCAAGCTTTTGAGCTCCACTGGGAGATCCAGACGGCATCTGTAATTTGGCGTGTTTGTAGGAGGCATGTCATCCGTTAATTTTTTTCCTCCTCAACATTCGTTCTTGTATTTTTTTTTTTTTTTCAGACCAGATGGAAGCAGGGAGGCCAGTGTTTGCAATAAATTTCCCAAGTACTCAGCAGATACCAGGCAGTTAATAAAAATAACTTAAAACAAAACAATCCGTTACCCTCCTCCCCCTGCCCCCAAGTCCCAAACAGGAATGGAAAAATTCTTAAGACTATATAAAGAATAGAGAAACGGCCAGAGATAATTCTTGGAGTTCTTCCACATACTTCAGAGTTTTAGTCTGCTGTATGGTGTGTTGGGAGCTGGTGTTTACCAGAGCAACCCTTGGTGTTGTAACAACAAAAGCAAGTAAAGAATTGTTTTGTAAATAAAAATAAAAAATCCCTTAACTAAGAGATGAGTATTGCCCAAAAAAGGGTATGCCTTTTTTAGAAGGTGATGTCATGCTTCATGTGTCTGTGTTTAGTGGTGAACGAGTGTTTTCCTTCGGAGTACATGCACTTCTGAACAAAATTTGTTTTAAATGCTTTTGTTAAATATCACCATCTAAAATCAGTGTGAATTTGTTCTGTTTGGTAGGGCTCTAGACCCACCCAATTTTGCATTACCTTTATGTAAAATAGAGCAGGCAAATCCTTGTTACTAATTATGCATGTTTGTAACATAATTCAGATTAGTTCTTGCTGTGTCTGTGTGGGGAAATGCAAAATGAGTACTTGGGCTCATTTTTATGTTGTCTCTGCCTATATGCGTAATATTATCATCCTCTGAACCGTTCTGGTTTTAATCACATAGCGGTTAACTATGTGGCTTTTTTCCTACAGCTTCAGAGGAGCACTCAGTGGGGTGTTTGGGAGCGTGGTGCTGCAGGGATGCGAGTTGTGGTTTCCCAACCAGTTTTAGCAGGGGACGTATCTGTGTTGAAAGATTAACAGTTTGTATCCATGTGTTCCTTATGTAATTATGCCGAGGTTCAGGATTTTGTAATAGCACTGTTTCACCAAAAATTTTTTAAGGAATGCACTGTATTTTAGCTATGCAGAGAGAGAGCTAATTTAATTTGCTGGAGTTTAAAAAAAAGAAAATAGAGAAACAAAGCCTGTTCCTTGAATATGGATGGGTTTCTACCATGTTAGGGAAGTAAGACAGCTTAGGGTCTATTGAGTGCTGGGCTGTGGCCAACAGTAAGAGGGAAGTGGGACTATGTGGTTGATATGAATAGAAAGGTGGAATAAGTACTTGGGAAGGAAAAGTTGCCAAGGAGAGGAGCGGAGCTGTTGCATTAACTCAGTGGCCTGTGGAGCTTCAGATGAAGTTACCCCTTTGCGATCCTTCAGCTTGAACTGATGGCAAAAGCATCTGGCCTCACATAGCCGTCTGGCTGCCGTGGTTGTGGCCCAGTAATGGGCTCTGAAAGTAAATTCAGTCTTAAGGCACTGTAGCTTAACATCTGATTTATGCTGAAGTGCCAGACGCTTGCCTTGTCTTTCTGATCAGAGATTGACTGATGGCAGAATATTTATGCTCAAGCTGCTAGTTTTTCCTCCTCCTTCAAATATTGTCATTTTATCAAGTGATAATGTTTTTTTTTTGGGGGGGGTGGAATAGTAGGCATCCTCAACAACATGCTGCAATTTAAGAAAGTGAAAATACAGAGCTGGTGTTTGTAAATCAGTCTGTTAAACAGAGAATGCGTCAAGGCTGCAGGTCAAACTGGCACCTATGTGTGTAGGTGATGGGCAACCTGTCATGTGATTGCACCCATGGAAGAACTTCATTTCAAGCCCATTAGCTCTTGCTGAGGTCCAGTCTGTGAGTTGCTTACAGTAAACAAGTATGCCAAAGGACTGCACCATCCCACATGGTTATGGAAAATACCAGTATGAATATTGATGTGCATTCGTAATAAATAGTGCTACTGTTCAGATGTGCTGGAGTGCCAAAGATCCTGAACAAGCTTGTAATTTGGAAACGGCACCAGGTAGTGCCCAACGTTTAGTAAGGAGAGATTCATGTTCGTTCCTACGTGCTTGGAGGTCTCTGAATTGCGGAACTGAATATTATTGTGCATTTAAAGTCAAGAAGCAAAGAATTTGGTCCTGTAAAATGCACACAGAGTTAAAATTTCTTCCTTTACGTCCAGTTTTAATATTTACTCCTTACTGTTGCTAAACATGCTAAGTGTTCTTAACATTGGAAGATCTCCTATTTACAGTCAAGTTCCCTATGTTCATTGTAGAGAAATTTTGAAAATAGCTGGAAAACTGTCATGTATTTTAAGGTGGGTGAATGCCATTGCCCTTTGTGAGTGCCAAGCAGTAAAACTGTTTTTTATTTTGGTGAGCTAAGAAAAAAACCTAACAAACTCAGCATGTTATTGTTCAATTTCAAATAAACAGCTTTTGAAATTCTGAGAATCTTTAACTCAGTCTGACCTCTGGTTTCTGTTTTCACAAATATGTTAAGATGGTGATACTGTCAGACTGTGGGAAATCCAGAGAAATCCTGTACTATAATATAAGCAGATGATAAAATGTTTTTGGTAGGAATTGTGAGGTCAACAAAAGGGCTATGAAAAATAAACTTGATTTTTAGGGGTAGAGTGGAAACATGGTAGCAGCAGCAAGTTAACAAGAAGCAAAATTTGGAAAAAAAACCCCCACCTTTTATTTTTCCATTTTATTTATTTATTTATTAAAAATCAAGCACTTAACATTAAACCCAATGTCTGTCATAGGCAGACAGCATGAGTCTATATTGAAGTAATTCCCTGAAGATGAACCTTGTTGGCGTGAGGATTTGCAGGAGCTTGCCAGGGGTGTCTCAGATTGTTCCCCATGTTCGCTGCTATCTACCAAAGCTTTACCACGTGTGGGTTTTTAAGACTGCCTAGCCTTTGTGGGGGTGGAGCATAGCATCTGCCAATATGAAGCAAAACATACTGAACACAGTGAAATCATATCCTTTGTCCGCTGAATTGCATGTTAACTCAGACGTTATGGTAAGCCAGCCCATGGGAATCAATCAGGGATCAATGCTAATGTCGTCGCTGAGTTAGTACCACTGGATTACGACGTCAAGAAAAGGAAGCTTGCACACAGAATAAATTCAGCTAGCAGCAAGGAATGCAGAAAAAAGTGACACATTGTGGAAACATAAATTACATAAAAATTAAAATACTGTGTGGCATCATTTTTAAAAAAATGCATTTCTTCTTTCTGATTGAGAAAGGCACAGTTGTTAATATTCTCTTTGTTTGCCAGCATACATGGCTTGCAGCGCTGTGTCTGTTACTAAGTTGTGACAGGATAGACTCTTCTAAAGCAAGGTACTTTGCATAATTAGTATGAAGACATGTGAACAGATGAGCACTAATTCTTAGAAGTTAATGATTGTCAATTATCTTCCCCCCTTTTTTGGATCTAGTCCAAGATTAGCAGAATATCAAGTACCTCAACGTATAGTTTCTTAATTGGCCCAAGAATACTTTCTTGCCAGATGCCACCCCAAAATGTGACTTTGCCTTCTGACCCGCTTTCATCAGCAGTCAGATCAGCGTTATTTTTTTTTAATTCCTGGGCTAGAGTTTGTTTGGATCCGTAAGCTGATCTGACTTGACACATGGCTTCAAGATTGTTAGGGCAGATGCAAAGGCAGTGAGAAGGGCGAGACAGCCCCTTGCAGCACCGTAGGCTCTTCTGCTGGCTTCAGCCAATGCGGAAATCACAGCTACTGTTGGAAAAATTCTCACTTTGCCTACTTCAACTCTGTCTGCTTCTGAAGCAACCTGGTTGTCTGTGGTTATCTCATTCAATATGGTTGGAATAGACCTAGTTGAAGTAGCTTGCAGCTCACGTCTTGTCCAAGTCTCATTGAAGTCCAGGAATTTGGGGGTTCTTTAGAAGGGCTTCATGTAATTGTGTTTATGAACATACCTAATACTGATTTTTCAGGATCAAGCTGCTGTAAAATTTAGTTGTAGTTATGTATGTGAGTGGATCCAGAGCTACATCTTCCAGGAAAGTGTCCTGAAGCCCAGAGTATTACACTGTTGCGTGGAGCTTGTTCTTCTCTGCTTCTGTTTGAAATTGTGTTACTGTGGAGAAATGAAAAGGAGTAAAAGTCAGTGCCCTTGCTAGAGCATTTGCTTTGGAGGTGGGAAAAGTCATGGAATTTTCTTCCCAGGACGGTTTCTTTGGTTTTATCAGATGACTGTTTAATGCAAAATGCACTAAAATGCCATCTTTTTTTCCCTGACTTTATACCCAGTTTAGCCTGCATTGTTTAAAAGCATGTAGTAAGAATTCTAATTATTCTCTTCACTATTTCTGAATAACGTCTTTCTTCAGACACAGAAGTCTTCTGTTTTTAATGTCAGCCTTTGAATGTAATGATTTATACACACTTGAAACGATGTTGAAAAGAAACCACTTCTTTAAATAAGGCAAGGAAAAATACTCTGCTGAAGGCTGTTTAATATTAAGATTGAAATAAACATCTCATACATCCCATTATGAAATAATGAACCTTAAATCAAAACTTGAGGGGAAAAAATACCCAGCCTAGAACAAACAGGTAATTACTTTCCTCCTGCATTTCCTCTTCCCCGTTTCGCCCCACAGTTTACTTGAACAGATCAAAAAATACTTTCACGGAGCTCAGGAAACACAAAAATGTTGTGTATTTTGCTTTGTTCTGCTCTGGTCCTGTTGCACAGGCCCTTTATCTTAATTTTTCTTTTCAGGTGATAAATGTATTTGATCAGGTCTCCCTTTTGTCAAAGTTTTGAACGTGAAGTTAAAATTTAAAGATCTTAGGAATAACTTACCTTATATTATAGACTATTTTTTAATAAATAGGAGTATCTTCCCCCACGGTTTCTTACAAGGAGTTTCTGTACTTTGTCAAATCTATTTGCAACTGTTCCTTTCTCTTAAAAGTGATCTGTATAGGGGAAAAATTGATAGCAAAAGATATGTATTCACGCTGTGTTTATAGTGCATAAGAGGTTTTAAAAATGTTTTACAATCCAGACAGACCTGTCTTTGGCTGCAGAATTACTTATATTTGCCGTGAGAGTAGAAGTTGAACACTAGTAATAGAGGGGGTTTTGCATCTTGTTTCTGAGAGGAGTTTATTGAAAAATTTACCTCTTGTGCCTTGAGTTTGGAAGCATTCCTAATTTTTTTTCTGATGACAGTTTCTTTTCCCACTCTGAGCAGAAGTTGGAAGATGCATCCTCTGATAAGGTAAATGTTTTATTAAAAGTCAGTCTGGAAGCTGCTTGTTGTGTCACTGCAGAAGTCCTCAGGCACAGTCCTTTGAGTCTGTCCTTTGGATCATCTCGGGAAGCAACAGTAGATAAGTTGCGAAGCATTTTTATTTTCATGCAGGCTTTATCTGTACATAAAGTTGCTTCCATTTTCTTGTGTTTCACAGAAGCTCTAGCGATTCTGCTTGCCTGCAGCTGGTTCTTAAATCACTGTGGTCAAATTTGTTTGTACCCATGGTGAAAAATAGTCTAGCAATTTTTTCTACGCTTGATCCTATGACATGGAAAGTATAAAAATACGAGCAGTGTATAGCTTGCCATAGAGTATTCCTCATCTTTCCCCTACCTAGTCCAGGGTCCTGTTTAACGATGGGATGAAAATCTTCCAGAATAAGATATAAAAATCTTAAGATTAGACAGCTGTGAAATTCAGTTTTAGGTTAGGTTTTAAAGAACTAATAATTAAAGTTGCTAAAATGGGCAGCATAAAGTTCAATGTTTCTTTCACAGACTCCATAGCATCACCTATGTGGGCAACAGCATGTGATTAGGTGTCTTTAGTGGCTGTCATCAGTGGCTTTAATTTCTATTTATCTAAGACTAGATCAAAATATCTGTTCATGCATACAGTGGACTGTGATACAGTGCAGCGTATAATATGAATTGGGAAGTTTCAGGCAAAAAGAATAATTGAGGGATTCAGAACTCAAATAGGCAACCTAAAACCAGGAAAAAATAAAACTAAAGTGTTTTGCACTGATTTTGTACTTGCTATGAAAGTATCTTCAAGTGTTGTCTCTCTTCCGTAGTGGATGTTCGAATTGCACTTAGATTAGCTATAATGTAAACCTTTCGCATGCATTCTCTTTCAGAGAAAGTAGAGCATGGTAATTGTAGTATTACTTGAAAAGATCTATTTGCTTTTTACTTGGCTTAAGTAACTATGAAAATAGGAATTCTTGTTAATTTGAGCAGATCATAAATTTATCTCTGTTGCAGCGTTGCTGTAAGAGACATTTGTTTCCTAGAGCTGAACAGCTCATAGCTATATGAACAAGACTATAAACAAGAAAACACATTCAGTAATATCAGCAGTGAAATGTCTTGCCTTCTATCTGTATTAAAGCAAGCTCACCAAATGTTGCGTAGGAGCAAAATTATGTTGCTCTCTGTGGCTATTGTAGCTGAGTTTTTTTGCCTGGCTTAAAGGTGCACGTGGGACAACTAAATTAAATTTTGTATAGTAAACAATTCATTTTGATCATGAAAATCTTGGCAAGACTTGGTATTGTTTCATTTCTTTTTCATGCAGACTATCAAAGATGATACTTTAGGCTTATAGTTTTCCCTAACTGTTCATTTTAGAAGAAAATCATAGGCTTAATATAGAAGTCATGAGAGAGGTAACATGCGTGAAAAGGATCTAGGTATTTCTTTGGGTATAGAAGGGAAATATTTCCTGCTCTTATGATTTGCATTAAATATTATACACTTAGTTGTTTTGAGCTATGGTTTACTTTCTGACCAGAAACCCACCAGTGTAAGTTCAATTTGTTAGTTTGTCTTGCAGAAAAAAAAAATCTTTGTTAAAAAGTGACACTCTTCTGGAGTTCAGCTTTTGTTATGCTAAATGAGAGTATTGGCTATATATTTTTCCTTTATGGACTAAATAAAATTCTGGAGAGTAATGCCAGATGCATGGAAGAACTGGAGTACCTGAAGTTTAAATTACAAGAGAAGATCTTCTGGTCAGGAGCTGTCTATCTCAGAGTGCTCACTAAAATTGTTTTTTCTGTCCAAAATTTCCCTCGGTTCCACATTTATGCTTATTATGTGCTTGTTTTAATGACAGGGTGACCCACTTGAGTCTTTGTGATACTAGTAAGCAAAAGCATCACTGGGACACTGCAGATAGCATGACATTGATGCTTTATTAACTGAGGACATCGTAGAATCATAGAAAGGTTTGGGTGGGAAGGGACCTCACAGCCCATCCAGTTCCACCCCCCTGCTGTGGGCAAGGACACTGTCCACTAGCCCAGGTTGCCCAAAGCCCCATCCAACCTGGCCTTGAACACTGCCAGGGAGCCAGGGGCAGCCACAGCTTCTCTGGGCAACCTGGGCCAGGGCCTCAGCACCCTCACAGGGAAGGATTTCTGCCTCACATCCCATCTCCATCTGCCCTCCTGCAGCTTCAGGCCATTCCCCTTGGCCTGTCACTCCCTGCCCTTGTCACCGGTCCCTCTCCAGCTTTCCAGACACGGATGAGACCCTGCAGGTTTACAAGAGGAGGCAGAGTTCTCTGCGCCTTCCCTGCTTCTTTCCTACGTGAATATCATGCTTTTCACTTTGATCTTGTAAGAGGCCTGGGATGTGTCTGTATTACGTAGTTACAAAGGGTAGAAGTGGTCTGATGGTGCTGGAGGTGCTGAAACTCATCTTTTCCTTTTGGGGTGTAGAAACTACTTCAGTCCCTTCCCTTGTCAGCTTTCTACTTGGACATTGCCTGCCCAGTGTTGCTTTGCTCTCTACCTCTCTGGTAGAGAAAGGAGTGTTGCTGGCTTGCTGAGAGCAAACCTGAACAGCAATTTTTGCTAGAGCTTAGAGATGAACAGGGCACTTGGTTAGAAGGGTTAGTTATCACTTCTAGTCTTCTCTCAGGGCTTTGCACTTCATCTTTTAGTGGGCAAAAATAAATAATCTGGGGATGGTTTGAAAGGAAGTCTAAATGTATCTCAAAGAAAAGATACCAATGTTGAAGTGTGTCCACTTAATTTATATAGTAAAAAAAGCTAGGTCAACTCTTTAGCCTGCCAAATGTGAGCACTTCAAAACACTGACCTTAAGGACAAATTCTCTTTCTTTTGCAGTTGCAGCCGCCTTCGAAACATTCAGAGTATCCTGACACAGAGCAGCAAATCTCAACCTGATGGAATCCTTTGCATTTTGGGTTAGTTCTACTTCTCCTTCCCCCCTCCTTTTGTTCTCACTGTACTGATAAAGATACCATGAGTTTCATAAAAATGAAGATCGTCGCCTTCCTGCCCCACACCCCAGCCCTGTTTCTCAGGGAACGGACAGCTCTCTGATTGTTACACTCTTTTTCTCACTAAATAATTCTTAAGCCTGTTTACCAATTTCAGGCAAACTTGCTACAACAGTAATAATATCAACATTCTTGCAAGCTTTATGAAAATTCAGTGGCTGGAGGGAACAGAGAATCTTTGTTAATGCCTAAATTGAAGGAAAGATGGAGATCATTTAATCCATGTCTATTTGGAGTAAACATTCAGCTGTCTAGGCAATGTTGGCTTTCTAGCTGGTGCTTGGTAGAAAAGCTCAAGGCTGAAGGCATGTGTGTTGCAGCTCATTCCCCCGTGGAGATGGGGAAGTGGAAGGGATTAGAAGGTGCTGAGATGAAGGGAGTGGAGAAGAGCAGAGGAGTACCAAGGCTAGGGATCGTGATATGCAGAGGGGTTGAGCACAGGGTTGGCCTTCAAGATATGCAGGGAAGGAGGGGAATGTCTGTCAGTTTTCTGATTTAATAAAACCCGAATTTAGGGGGAGGGAGGTCTTGCCTCAGGAGAAGAAATCAAAATGCATTTAAAGAGTCATATGAGAAACCCGGGAAGCAGTTACAAGCTAAATGGTGGCATATAACCAGCATGTGGTTTCAGTGCTTTATTTCTTTTGTGGTTGGGAGAAAAGGGCAATATGAAATAAAGCTGCATGTGCAGGTATACTGTGGGAAAGTAACAGGGTTTTTGTACTGCTTTAATATAATTTCTGTATGTAACATTGACTCTTGCTTCTTATTCTATAATCAG
This sequence comes from Balearica regulorum gibbericeps, assembly GCF_011004875.1. Taxonomy (NCBI): domain Eukaryota; kingdom Metazoa; phylum Chordata; class Aves; order Gruiformes; family Gruidae; genus Balearica; species Balearica regulorum. Next base: position 79,865,869 of record NC_046187.1, on the reverse strand, counting down.
TATCAAGATATTGAAGGAAAAAAATCCGAAATGATTACTGAAATTCCTTAGAGAAAAGGACTTAAGGAGCAATTGTTTAAATAATGTATTACAGTTAAAGATGGAGAAATCTAATGTAGCCCTAAAGAAGCTATTTGTAGTAACAGGCTTGCATTAAGTAATGATACAACAGCCTGGTTTTTTAGGGGTTTTTTGTTTGTTTTAAACGATGTAGCAAGAAAACCTGAAGAAGCGCATTTATTGAACCACAAAAACATTGTAAATGTGTATAGCCTAGTTCTTTCTTGGTCGATGCTAACTGCGTAACATGACTCTTCTCATCCCACATTCTCTAGGGTAAGAGTTTAAGAAATCTTTGGCTAAGTAGTAACTTCACAGCTAGAAGGTCTATAAGGTCACTGTGTCAACCTTCCAGTGAAACTTAATCATCCAGGATAATGTACTTGCTTTTTGCCTTTGATGCTAGTGTAATTTCATAAAATACGTCAAGTTGTGCCATCTCGCCATTGACGCCGTAGTATTTTATGTCTATTGTTAACTCTGAAGCTGCAGTAAGTCCCAAGCAAAGCATAGTCACTCAAAACGTTGTACAGCTTTAGGGAAAGCATTACAGGCAAAGGAATTACTTTGTGTAATCCTCAGCGTAATGTGGAGTATTTAAGTCCATGCATAAGACCATACCTCTTAGTAAATAAGAATTTCTGTTACGGAAATATAGGAAGTGTGTTTTGTTATTAGACTTGTGCTTTGCACTAATCTCTTTCTGCACCCATAATGGCACTGTTGTTGTCTAATCTGACCTGTTGAATGTAGCCTGCCAAATTTCTCACATAACTTCTGATTAAGCAGGCATGTCATTCTGTTATAAATGCATTAAATCTGTCTTTAACTACAAGGTTCAGATGACAAAAAATATGTAGTCTTACACTGAGTCCTGTTGACTTGTATGGAAAGCAGATACTCTTATGGTTTGGTTTGTTTTGTTTTGTTTTTTGCAGTTGGTGCATATTATATTTCACTTGGCTTTAATGACCTGGAGTTAATCATTTCCCTCACCCCAACTTTAATTTTACATACTGGGCTGTGAGATAAAAACAGCATAAACTTTCATAGCTTTGCTTGAAATAGATTAATACTTATACTAAAATAAAAACAATTTTGTGAGATTCCAAAGAGAGATGAGAACTGACTAATTATTGATACAATTATTTAAATGTAGTTACAGCTGATTTTTTTTAAAAAGAATCCCTTCATCTTATTTTAACATGGTTGAATTATAGCATTCCTGCGTTCTTTGCCAGGGAGAAGAGACATCACAACTGACACGAAAAGAAATTTGGAGGTTGCAGTGTCAGATGTCTTTAAAAAGCTGTGATGTCTCAGCTGGAGTGTGTTGCTGTTAAAGTTGCTAAGAAAACTGTATATCAAACTACCTAAATGATACTGTAAACTATTTTATTTTTTTTTTAATAGTGGTGATTCTTGCATCTTACCTTTCAACAGAGATTTTCAGCTCATGGTTAAGTTGATCTGATTTCTGAGGATACATATTTAGTTTCAGTAGGGTGTGTCTATAAATCTGACTGTAGTTGTAGCTGTTCTGATGGTAGATCAAACTGTTTCACAGTTATGCATAGCTAAGCTAAATTTTTATACCTTGATATTTACTTTTTATCCACCTTGAAGAGGACAGGAATACTTCAGAAGCTGTGCCAGGGAATCTTTATTTCATCTTGGTTTTGTTCAAGTATTACTACTTTTTTAGATCTCTCCTTCCCGCCCCCCCCCCCCCCCATTATACCTGTCCTACACAGAGCTTTTGCTCTTAGGATATGACCAGTACATTGCACTGGTTGTTCATCCATTCTCTTTCCAAATGGAGACTGTTTTAGTGATTATCGTGCCACTTGTATTAGATGGCAGTTCCACAACTGCATGTTTGTTTTTGGGCAGCTGTCTAAAGGTAATCTGGCCATTCTCTCCAGCCTCACCTTCCTGCCACCTACTTGGTGTCCCTGGAGCTCACAGGGCTATTTAATGTGTTATGGGACAGCTATTCTTTGCTTTGATACTCCGGGGGTGTGTCAGAACTGCACGGCTGGGACAAAGAAAGCGGGACTTTTTTTATGTGTAGGCTATGTTTTTGTCAGCTTAGCAACTGTGAACTCACAGATATGAGAGATGGCTGAGCTCAATATTTTTGGCAGCACAAAAGGGGAGTCTCAGCCTGCCCTAGACTGCTCCTTTTCCCTTTCCTCTGCTTCCTCCCACATGCATTTTGCATCAGTGCTGGTGGTTGGTTGATATCTTACACCAGCTTCATCTTACTGAGCAGACAGATTATTTTTTTCCCCCGCCCCGTGTTTGGCCAGACTAGTTTTCTGCCAATTTAGCAAACTGAATCAGCTCGCTGAGAGGTCAGATGAGCTCTGACTGCAGGAGAAGGAGCAGGAATGGCTCCTTGGGCAGCAGCGAGCTGCTGGACTAAGTCATTGTCTAACTGCACCCTTGTGATGAGTTGGGAAAAGGCCGGGAGTTACTAAACTCAGCTGGAGACAGGCTGGGGGTTTCCTAATTAATAGCCGTTCCCATTGTTCTGTTGAGGACTCCTGATAGCTTTCTGGAGGTATCTTATCTTTGTCATTGTTTCATTTCCTGTTTATCTTCCGCTAACTGTGTCTGTTCATTTAACTCCATATGTTTCTGTAGAATTGTATTAAAGCCTCAGTATAAAAGCTCCTGTCTGTACTGGATACTTAAAAAACCCAAACCACAAACCCCAAGTATTCTGCAGAGTTAATGGTTTTATGGTAAGCTAATGTCTTCCCTGCTAGCCTGTCAGCGTTCTGCAAGCAATAAATTCACCCATGTTCTCTATTATAAGAGTTAAGCTTATCAGCTGCCCTCCTTGTTAACATCTTTTTGTCTTCTCTTTCCCTCCTTCTGTCATTAACTGAAAAAGCCTGTTTTTGGTGTTTGGCTTTGACAATCATCTCTGCTTCAAGCCTGAAGAGCTGGTGCACCCAGATAAAACCTCAAACTCTTGAAGTGTTGGTGGCATCTTAACTCTTTTTTCTTTATGAGAACAGTTTCTCATTTTTCTTCTGATCTTCCACACTTTATAATCATCTGTTCCTTTTTCTGCTTTGCTATGTGTTATTCTGAGCCTGAGCGCACCACCTTGGCTATCTGGGCTTTGGAAACCCTAGCAATGAGCCTGATAAGAAAAAGTCCAAATGCGAGCTGTTTGGCCTGTAGTTGAGGGTGCTTTATTAGATTAACATTTGATATGAGAGGTGACGTTTGCTTGGGAAACATAAGGAATGCTGCTTGCAGACAACTGATCTAACAGCTTGCTGCCACTGAAAGGGACTATCCTAACTCCTACCTTGTTCCAGACTATTGCTCAACTGATTGCCTTCAAAAGTTGCCTCAGGCGAGTAATCAGTAAGGCAGATTATCTTCAGGACATTGTGTGTGCTAGCTTTCTATGGCTATAGCTGATTTCAGGGAGACTGATTACATTTAAACGGAATTTCCTACAACAATGGGATGGTTGCTTCCTGGAAGAACCGTGTCTCTACACTTGGTTGTAGTTAAAATCCCACCTAAAGACAGGGGCTTTGGCACTAACATTAGTATGTTGAGTCCCATTGAATTCTAGATTACATTGGTATGCCTGCTTTCATGGGGCTGGGCATGTAAATAAAATAAAAAGAGACAGTGTGTTCTCCCTCTCCTCCCTCATTTTCGCCCTTTCGCTCTCTCCGAGTTCCCAGATCCAGAGCAGTTTGGTTATGCAGAAAATGATTGGCACAGCAAAGCCGGAGCAGTGCAGCAGGGGAGAAAAATGAGTGACTGGGTCTGAGCTTTCTTTAGCTGAGTCTTATCGATGCCACGACCCAAGTTACGGATTGACTGCTGAGGCTCTTGATACTCCCTTTGTCAAGGGATGTCTCCTAACAGGCAGAATGGTGACTCATTTTAAAAAGAGCATGCTCCAAGGACATGATATGAATGGGAGATTAGTGCTAGAAGGTAGATAGCAGAGGAATGAGGATTCATCGATTGTGACTGGAAAGATTTTTGAGTGCTGAGAAAGTTGGGGCAGGTGTGGTGCAGCATCCCCCTTTCCCAACACAGTTCAAGGAATGCAATGCTATATGCTACCTATAATGTATTATTGGTGCTAATAACCATGAAGCCATGAGTGGGGAGCAGTATTACAGAGGTTCATAGCTTCAGCACAATTTGAAGTGATTGAATTTGTCTCTTCTGTAGCCTTAAACCAAATATCTGATACCTTGGAATACATGTGAACTATCCAAAGGCCAATTACTAATCGAACAAGGGAGTTTATTAAGATGTGGGATTCAGTAGCTGGATGCAGATATGTCATCTGGTTAGTGTTTTAAAGCTGAAGCATAGCTTAAAAAAAAGGGACATAATTAGGAGACCCTAGGGTTTATTCCAGTTTGTGGTATGTTCAGGTGACTCCTGAGTAGTTTGATTTCCAATGCAGGTCCTGAAACCCAGACATCCAGGCTGTGTTATTGCGTTATCAGTGTACTGATCTCGCCTTTGGACAGTGGTAACAAATCTTTATTTGTTGGCCACCATCCAGCTGTATCCTAATATAACTTGGTAGGAAAACTTGAGGTTAGTGTTTATGAGGAATTTTGTAGCGGTTGGGGCTGGTGACCTCTGTCAAGTGTGGACATCAAGGATGTTGTTTTGTGCCATTTTGCTTGTGGAGAAAACTTGATTTATTACAGTAGAATTAGGAATTATGACTATGACTGTGGGATGAAAACTCTTCCTAAATCTGTGGCCCGTTTTCTTTTTTCTTGTATTAATCTTAGATCTCTTCATGCTCCAGATCTTCAATTGTTTTAATTTTATTTTTCCAAGGACCAGAAAAGGCTTTCCTTGGAAGCTGTTTGTTTACCATATGTTTTGTCAGAGTATCTTTTCATGATTTGTTAGAAGTCCGTGGTGGCTTTCTGGTGACTCAGGGATTGCACTATAGTACTGGTAAGATAATGTTTAATGATGTATTCTAAAGCAGGAGATTTAGGTCACAGGATTAGTTTGTTAGGAGGCTTCAATCAAGAACGTATTAATTAGAATGCATTCTGCATACAGACAGATGTTTAAATTTGAATTACTAGATAAAAATTGAACATTTGTTGATGCAGAGCACTACAGAAAACTAGACTTATTTTTTATTTATTTTTTTTTTAAGCAATGCCTGTGGATTTAGGTCAAGAGTAGAATGTCAGCATGTGGCAATGAACTTGCAAAAATTCCTTTTTCCCTACCCTGTATGCCCAGTATGTTCAACAGGCGTAAGTGCCCACTGACCATGTAAAGGAGTTAAGAAAACTTTAAAAAAGCAGTATTATTAGGGAAGAAAAACATTTTCTCAGGTGTACAATGTTAGGACACATAATACTTCTCATATGGTTTTGCTTTTGCAGGAATAGATAGCCGATACAATGAAGGTTGCAGGGAACTGGCAAACTATCTGCTTTTTGGCTTGTATAACCAGAGTAATAACGACTTTGAAAGAACTGGATTTCCTGAAGAAGTTCTTGATGGTGAGTAACATAGTCAACATTTGAACCTATTCTTCAGTCGTTCTGGAGGGTGAGCCAGAAAAAGGGGTGTACCTTAAAAAAAAAAAAAAGTAAATCTCTAATTGTGTTAATACACCTGAAAACCTGTTCTTAAAAATAGTGCTGAAGAACTTTTGTTCTTTAGCACATACCCTCTCCATACATTCCCCCAAGTGTTCTAAACCTAGACAAATACAGCCCCTTATGAGGAGTCCTAGTTCAGTCTTGGTATGTATGTACATGTGTTACCAATTATTGTGTGATCAAGCCTCTGGAGTTCTAAAGTACTTGGGCTCTTTATTTACTATAACATATTAACTCACTTTTGTAATATTTGAAAGGTGACCAATCACCATGATCATAGCTTATTATTCATTTGCGTGAAACTTTGAATATCTAGCCCATAGGCTATAGTGCTAGTTTTCAGTTGGAGCAACCTTCTGATGTAATATCAGGCAACAGCAGCTATAGTTTACAGTTTTGTAAGTGCTCTGTAAAGACTCATCACTGACACTCTTGGCTTTTCAAAGGACAGGCTGATGCAAGTTCTGTGCAAGACTTCAGAATAAACCCACAATTGTTCTGAACAGTAAGAAGTACTGTTGTACTTGGAGCTGTGTATGGCTGCCAACTGTTTCTTTTTTAAATAAGTGGGGAATGATTGTGTGTTCAAATAGTTAATCCATTTTCTTTTAATGAGGTACATTATAGGAAAAATGTTTTCTGTTCAGTTTCTGTGGGAGTTTTCTTGTGCCCATATAATTCTTCTGTGCATAGAGTCTTGATGCTGCAATAATACATGTTCTGCTTGTTGCAGATATAATCATATTAATAAAACCTGACAGTGTCCATCTGTACTGTAACCCTGTGAATTATAATCATCTTTTGCCATATGTGGCATACTGGAGGAACTTGCATTTTCACTGTCTAACTGAAAATGAGGTAAGTGGAAAAGGAATGCAGATGAGAATTGCTCATGAGCTTGCTAATGAACTGATATTCAAAGTGGAACTTCTTTTTAACATTCCTTCTGGAACTCTTTTCTTTTTCCTACTCAGCAGGGGAGTGATCTGCACATATATGTGGTTATTAATCATTTTGATAATGTGTGCAACAAGAATATGGTTTTAGTACTTTGTATTTGTTGGAGCATGAAGATAAATTGCTCCCCTCTCCCACTGATTATTATTGTTTTGACACGAGTCAATGATCTTTTAATGAGGAAAAACATGTCGGTTGTGAGAAAGGCAGAATCTGAATCAAGTACTACAGTCAACACTGAGATTTCCAATGATGGCCTTATTTGCTGCCAAAGCAGTGTTTTAATGTGGTGTTTGCCAATAGTCTCTCATATTAGAAGTTTGGCTTAGTTAGCCATTTAAAATCAGGAAACTTTATTATGTATTTTCATTTTAACTTTCAACTCTTTGTTTCAAGAGCTAGCAACCTCACTTTCATTGGACCATGTGAGTGATGTGAGTTTCATCTTGCATTTAAAAATCCAGATATTCTTAGAAAAGCTATGTTTATCATAGTAAAGTATGATTAGGGGCGTAAAAAATGAAAATGCCTTTTGTCTAGGCGTAGAATAAGAACCTTTTTATTCCAGTTGAGACTGGAAATGTTTCTTCCTAAATGCCATCATGGGAAGCTTTCCCCCCTGTTCAGTTCTGTGTAGTTCCTTTTCTAAACTAGGATTATAGTGAAATCTGAAGGGAGTGTGTTAGGAGCCTGAAATGTCAATGGGTGAAGCTGGTGGAACAATGAATGAGGAGGTCAGGGAGAGAAACCTTTTGTTCCCTTGAGTTTCCAGCTTGAAAGTGATGGGGCTTATGATAGATTGATCGTGTTTTTATGTGGCCGTTTGATAGTTTAGATCACAGAATGATGAAATAATTCAGGTTAGAAGGGACCTTTGGATATCATCTTGTCCAACCTCCCGCTTAAGGCAGGGTTAGTGATGAGATCAAACTCAAGTTTTTGCAGTTGGATGTTGGAAGTGTCCAACTGCAGAACTTGTCTTGGGTATCTGCTCCGTTACCTGACTGTTCTAATAGTGAAAAAATGTTTCCTCTTATCCAATGTGAACCTCTCGTCGTTTTAAATCATGCCCTTTGGTCTGCTGCTGCAGACCACTGCAAAGAGCCTGGCTTCATCATCTCAATAACTTCATTGTGGCTGTTGAAAGGCAGCGATGAGGTCCAGCCACTGCCTCCTCTAGGCTGAACAAGCCCGGGTCTCTCCTTGTAGGACAAGTGCTCCAACCCACTATCATGGTGGCCCTCCACTGAATGTGCTTCACTTTGTCAATGTCTTTCTTGTACGTAGGCCCTAAAACTGTGTGCAGTGTTCTAGATACAGTCCCATGAGTGCTGCGTAGAGGGAGGGTAATTACTTCTTGGTAAAATGTGAACAGCTGAGCTACAGGTTAAAGCATGCCATAGGGAAATCTAAAGTCTGGCTTCGTAAGGTTTTTCTGTTGCCAAAATCCCTACTGAAAGGGCAAATCTTGAAGCGTACCTGACAGTGGTAAAACACACACATTTTGGAATCGAGAATGGAGTAGTTCTTAACACTCTGTTGCTAGCACAGCTGCAATCTCTACTATTGAATTTTAAGCTGCATCTGCTTATGGGCTTTTACATGATTTATCATGGTAAGTAGTAACCTTAATCACACAGTACTGGCTTGAAATAATGGCGTAACTAGAAAAGTAAACCATATGCCTTGCTATTTCTGGAAATGAATGGACAAGTTTGATTTCTGAAGTTGAAAATACAAGGTTTATTTTCATTGCTGTTTTGTGTGAATGAGCTGAGTGATGCACTTCCAGTCGTGTTTCTAATGTATAAGAATTGCCAGTTTCCTAGATTACTTTTGAAAAAGAAACAAAAAAATGTTGCTGTGTCAGGCTTTAAGTGCATCCTGTTTACAGGAGGATTGCCTCTAGTGCCTTTTCAGCATTTTTTTTTTCCTTGACAGAAATAACTTGTGCTTGCTTTTATAACAATGAAACCAAAAAAGCTCAAGAGCTTTAGAAATAAAGCCAGCAGTGCTCTACCTGGCTCTGTGCAGCTCTTGATGAATCTGGCAAAACCTACAGCCTCGCTTCCTTTCTTCCTTCCTACTTGCCTTTAACTAGACCATAGGAATTTAAGTGAATATAGTAGTTATGGGAAGAAAAAAAGATATTATTAAAGAATACTCATTTTTAAAATGGCCAAATATGATAAAGTACTGAAATTGGATGCATCCTGTATAAGCTTTCTGGGTATCATGACTGTTCCGTTTGTGGAATGGGCTGTATTTATACCTGCAAGAGCAGATAGTGAGCAAGTCTTTAGCACCCTGCCAAAAACCAAGTTCTTGTTCTAATGGCATTTTAAGTCTTGAGAAACTGGCAGTTGTTTGGGGCTTGGCTTTGATCTGAAACTTTGATCTGGCTTCCTGGGATTGAAGAAGGAACATGTTATGGAGGAACTTGGGCTGCATCTTAAATTCAGGCTTGTCTTAAAAGAACTTGTTCTTAAAATAAATTTGTTGGGTGTACCCTGAAGCTCACAAATGTTACATACAAAAAAATCATAATCATGTAATTTACGTTAATATTAAGTTTAGAGCACTGTACGTAAAAAAAAAAAAAAAAAAAAAAAAAAAAAAATAGACAAAAGACCACTGCCTTCTGATCTTGCTCCAGAAAGCAAGTGACTCTTGAAGTACCCAGTGGGGCTAGGCCTGTTGGTTTGACTTGCTGTTAAACTGTGCCTTTTCAGCTAAAATTTGGAGAGCATTTTTAGGTTTTTAGCCTGTTATGAAAATGATTTTTGTGTGATTTGTCTCTTCAGTCTAGTTTTTATGCTTTTCTGAGCCATAAGTATGATATTTGTTCTTCATTCCCACTCTTCAGTCTGCTGAAGTCTTCAGACGACTTCAGTCTGCTGTTAGTGTGAAACAGCAAGAAAGTGTTGCATGGTGGTGTCTCCTTTTCACATCAGTTGGTATTCTCAAAATATCTGTTATTGTTTAAAAACTGTCCCGAATCTACTAGATGATGTTGAAAGACTTCACTGAAAGCTGATAATAAAGTATATAATTATGCTTTCATATTACCTTATTAAAAACCTTGCTCTGAAGTTTGATTTTTAAAGAACAATTTCGTTTGGCTGCCATGATTGAGTTTCCAAAAGATAGAGACTAAAGAGGTTCTTTAGCTTCTGGAAGCTGTAGGTGTTATTTGAATGGATTATATGACATTTGCTATGGAATTAAAGCAGTAGAATACATATTCTCTTTAGTGCAAAACTAACAATCAAATTAGGCATGCCTAATCAAATTTTATTTTAAATGACTTCTTTCAGTATGAAGATGAAGAAGCTGCAGAGGAATTCAAAATTTCCAGCTTTGTAGACATGGTTCGAGATTGCAGTCGCATTGGTATTCCATACAGCTGCCAAGGTGGGTTAGCTTCTTGTATGCTTATAGTGTAAGTGTTTTGCAGCATGCAAGTCGTGCAGTTCAGGGAATGAAGATTTCCTTGCCTTTGGTAAGAAATAAGGATTAATATGTCAATAGTTTCCTTTTAGCCTCTTTTTATTTAAGAGTTGGATTTCTTTCTGGAAAATGTAAGCCCTTAGACTTCATTTGACGAGTGAATGCTCACAGCATGAGGCAAAGAAATAATTTGCATTCAGAGAAGTGTGTTCTGCCGCTACAGAAGTTCTCTGTTCAGATGGAAGCTCCAGATAAATACTTCTTTATGTAAGGAAAGAATAAACATTTCGTTATGCAAGTTTCCTTTTTTTAGCACTGAAAAAACTGGAGTGCATGACTTCCTGTTATGATCTGTAGCCAGCCTTGCAGCCTGAACACTGTAATCTTACATTGTTCAGTACAGTGTACTTTGCAGTATCCCGAACAGTGAATAATGCAGAAGTGATACAGTGTATGTACTTCATTGCAGCATGAGTGTGCAGGGGTTTTGATCCATAGTACAGTAGGTGAGAGGCAAACAGCAAAGAAAGCAATTTTCTTTTTTTTTTTTTTTTTTAATTTTGAACCATGTGAGTTCAAACCAAGCTAATTCAGTTTGGGGTGTTGGTTTTTTTATTGTTCCTAATTCTCTGTTATTTCTCTTGAGGAAAGGATGATGTGCTTATCATTAATGGGTCAGAGCAGGGGGAAGGTTGGTGGTTCTTTGTTAGGAAGTATCTAAAGAAGACGTGCAGCTTAAGGATGATAATCACTCTTCACTTCAGATGGCGGCTAGCTTCACCGATGAGTACCAGGCTCCGATGAATACCTCTCCTCTAACTTAAAATTCTGATTACCATGGGGATGATGTCAACAGTAGTTTACTTAAGGCCAAATATTTGAAGAAATTGGAGTAAGCAAAGCTCCCTGTTTATTATCTTGAATTTTAATGGGCACAGTTTTGCTACTGGTCTTGGAATGAAACTTCTGAGGAGAGAGACATAATATCCTTTGCTAGACTGATAGCTGGAAAGAATTAGGGGTGTAGAGAGAAAGAAGTTTCCAAAAGCTACTGTCTTCAGAAAAAAACATTTTTCAGTGACAGATTTTAAGTTGTACAAAGACAGGATAATTGAGATCCTTTATTAGAATCTGAGAACAACTCTAAGATCTCACAGAAAGTTAAACTGCCAGTATTTGTGAGAGAATGTTTCTGTGAAATATTTCTTTTGCAGGTCATCTACAGATATTTGATATGTTTGTTGTTGAAAAGTGGCCAATAGTGCAGGCTTTTGCCCTGGAAGGAATTGGGGGTGATGGATTCTTTACGATGAAATATGAAGTAAGTAGTTATGTTTTTCTTCAATTTCCATTCTGAAGCAGAAATTGAACCATGGAATTATTTCAGTTGGAAAGTACCTTTTGAGATCATCTAGTCCTGACTCATCGCTCAAGTGAACTTCTAAGTTTGATGAAATTTTTCAGGATCTTAGGAAGCTAAGCTTTGATCATGCAAGGATGGGAACACCACAGTCTTGCTTGAGAGACTGTTACAAGCTATGCAGCACTCTGTCCTGGATAGACCATGATTGTTTGGTCCCCCCAGCCTCCTTGTTTTGATTTACAACTTTTTTCCTTCTTTTCTAGAGCTTTCTCTAGCAATCATAGAAAACACTTTTTTTAACTCTGCTAGATGGGTATAGGGAGAGTGCAAGAGAAGCTGGTGGGTGACAAATGCCTTGAAATGAACTGAGAAAATCAGAAGTGACTGTATTTCTTCGGTCACTGGTTTTGACACAAGAGATGCATCTACTTTTCTCACCAACATTATATATTCTTGGGTCATTGCAGCCTGCTGAATAGGGCAACAGTCAAGATTTTGGATGATGCTCCTAATTTTAATAATGATTTGCTGTTTCACTCTGAGCAACTTGTGTCATTTGATTTGCTTATTTACTAAATATACTCTTAACAGCATCTTCAGAGGACAGCTATGTATTTATGTACTTGTTTGAAGCTTCTTTTATTTAATTTTCTTGGACCTCTGCCACAGAAATGCAGATGTCCTATTTTTCTTGTCAATCCTCCATTTTTACAGCCAGAATGTTCTTTGTCTGACTTCTGACAACTGGAAAAACCCCAAGGAATTAACAGTACCATTGTTAAAGTCTCATCACATGTAGTACTGTACATGCTTGTTCAAAAATCTATTATGTGAGCTCAAGTGTGCCTTTCTCTGAGCACTGTACTCTTTCCATCGATACCTTTCTTCATGCTTTTTTTTTCCCCTCTTCGTTCCATCACTAGTACTGTAATCATCTTGTTGTGTGAGCCTGTCAAAATCATTAAATACAAAGTGCAAATAGAGGAGGATCTGTGTGGAGTTCTGCCTAAGGATCAATAGCCCCTCTTGATGCTTGAAATCAGTCAATGAAAATTTGCCCGTGAATTCAGGAGTTGTTTGGGTCTTTAATTACCCTTGCCAATTAATTTCATGAATCTGTAGAGGCTTTGAGAAAACGTGTAAACACAGTGTGGCAATCACCTTTTGAGGACAGAGCCTCTCCTGTTCTGTTGTGGGAGTTGATACTGACTTTACGACACTCTTGCAGTCTTGAAAAGGAGCAATGCAAATTCTCGGTATCTGTTTTTAAGAGTAGGCATGTTAGCTCTGGTGGTTCAGCCAGTTCCAGCTTGAGTTCTTGCTTTCTTCCTCCTCAAAGTCCTAAGAGGATTTCAAGTGGGGAAGTGGCATTCTTAACTTTTCACGTAACTGCTATGCATGGTTGCCTGTTAGGCAGCTGCTATATGTCACAGGTGGGGAGGAAAAACCCATCTATGGGAGGAAGTACATTTGGGATCACTGTTAATGATCTATAAGTGAATACTTCTGCTGTTATTAAAAGGGAGTGTTCATGGTGCATTTTTAGCTCCTCAAACTGACTTTCCCTCTGCTGTGCGTTCTATATACTGTTAGATTTGAAAATAATCAAATGATGATAACTTTATTAATATTTTCTTTTGGTGTTTTAAGGGCAGTTACTCTCTTACTACAGAGTTCCCAGTTGCTCAAGATGCTGTAATTCAGAGAAGTTACTGTACCAATATATCAGTGGAAGTGATGTCTGGGAAAACATTATTGCCATGTCTAATAATATGAGTAACTGGAATAACTGTAAAGTAGTGGTTTAAGAAAATTCCAGTCAGTGTTGCATTTTCAAGTAGGTGGTAGGGAACCCTGTAAATGCAGAAATTATTCAGATACAAGTGTCCCTTAAGAATATATTTTTTGAATAACATTCTCATAGGTATCATCTTACTACTTGGAAGAAGGTATTACTAATTGCTAAGCTAAACTAGCTTAGCCTAAATTTACATTACGCTTACAGCAAGAATTGGCTGGTGTGTAGGATGAGTAACCTTGGAATCTGCTTCTTGTCTGTCTTGTCTCCAGAAAACTGATTTTTTGGTTGCACCAGCTGATACTATTCTTTGCTATTAATTCAGTTTTGAAAAACTTTATGAAATGATTTGTTTAAAAGATGCAAGTAAAACTTCCCATGTACTTTCAACCTTCACGTGAGCAGGTGTGTCTCTGAAGCACCCAGAACACTTGCATCTGGATTACAATTATTTTGTAACCAGTAGCATAAAAATATTTCCAAATTCAGCATTAAGGAGCACCGTTAGACTAGGTGGTGTGCTGCAAGTCTGTTTTAGTGTGGCTTAAACCTGATCTGTGGCATTCTTCATGGTGTTTTTCATAGAATTGTGTTTAAAATCTTTTTCAGTTAATGGACGTCAGTGTTGATTTGTGGAAGACATACAGTAAAATGGATCCTGTTTCCCTGGAGGACTTGCTCTTTGAGGTAATGCAGGTGAAATACTCTGGATCAACTACTAGTCTGTTAGTGTAGCCACAGAGCTAAATTGTTGTTATTTTGGTTGTTTTTAATAGTGCTTGTATGCTTAATCTACTGCTCTGCATACTGTTGCTTGAAGGGTCTCTTTCCTTGCTTCAAATCTACCGCAAAGTCTGCAAAACTTTAAAAGAACTTGTTTTGAATGTCTTGAATTTCTTAATTTGCCTGAAATTCTCCTAAAAGTTTATCTAAATGTATGTGACTATTCTTCAGGTCGTAGGACTATGTACAAAGCACAGCAGGTTGGTATGTTTGTGTGTGTTAATCCTCCTTTTGCAGCAAGGGGGGGGAAAAATCCACTTTAACATACAACCATTCTTCCAAAATAAACCTCTTTATGCGGGTAACAGTGACACACAGTGGCTGCTCTGATGCTTTCTGAAATACAAACAGTGTAAAGTGATTCCTCATTTTAATGTGGTGGTCTGATCTCAGTGCTAGAGAAGCAAGCAACGTGTGAGTATCAGTATACATTATTTTGTTATTAATTTTTTCATCAGTTTCTAGTTTGGCAGCAAAGTAGGCTTTTAATATGTAGCAAGTTCAGCAGAAAATATCTTTTATTAATAAAAATATTGGTAGTTCACACCAATTCAGTTTTTCAATCGACTGCTGTAATGAAAATTAAAATGGCTTACAGTTTTCAAGACTGTCAGTCTAAATAGTCACTCTCTGATACTTCACTTCCCCTTTTCCTGTGGAAGTGAGATAAATGTTTGGACTTTTCTTGTACTTGATAAGTCTGCCCTGAAACAGACTTATTTATCTTATTTTGAAGTTGTTGTTGGTTTTTTTTTTTCTGAAAAAATAATTAATGAATGGGTTTTTTCATACAAGTCTGGTTTCATAGAAATTGGTTATTTTAAAAATGATTCATTCCCGCAGTGAGAATGAGGTTAGGTGATCTTAAAGAGCATTTGAAGCTGGTATATGTTTATACTTTTTTTTTGTTAACACAGCTTTGATTTCAAAAAGTTCCGATTTGAAATCTCCTTGGGTTTTGAAAGAATGTTCTGTACAACATTGGCATGTTCCAAAAAACTGACAAAAGCACTTTTTAGTTCTTAGCTTCTATGAAAAGCTTATTTGAGGCTGGAATATTCTCCAAGGATAGTTTCTCCTTCTAAATGTAAACCTTCATTTTAAACCTCTAGTATAGCCTTTATTATTATTTTGGCAGGTTTGTAAAATTTCATCAACATTCACTCTCTAAGTTTCATTCACTGCTGCATTAATGGAGTGGCTGAAGTAAAATACTGTCTAATACACTTACACCACTGCTAAAACCATAGTTCTGGTTTTGCCTGTTTTATATATCTGAAAAACTACACTTTCTAAAATCAGGGTGTCTGTCAGCTTCCAAGTTAGTAAGTGACAAGGAACTGAAAGTAATCTGGAGAGGATTTTAGAATTGCCTGGTTCTTTAAGGTTCCTGCTTTATCAGCATGACACACTCTTTATTGATTCTCTTTTTTTTTTTTCTTTTTTTTTTTTTTAGTTAATTTGAATGTAACACTTAGACTGTAGTCATCTTCCTTTTTTATTCCGCTTTAGTGGTATTTCCTTTTCCATTTACCTTTTTTTATTTTTACAAATGCAGATAAAGAAATGACTGTCTGCCACTTGCACATCATAAGTTTCCAAAATTCCCCACCCTGTTCCTCATTTTCTGTCTGTAAGCTTACTTAATGTCAGATACAAATTACTGCAGAACCATACACAGATTTAAAAATGGAAAATAAAATCTGTACGAGCATTCATTTTGGAAGTTTTATGGGAATTATGAGGTCTGAGTTATGAGTGATCTCAAAACAGAGTGCTTCCTTAGGTTAAAAGCAGATAGGGAAAGGACCAGAGCCCTGCACTCTCCTGCCTCTTCTCCCTCCAAATAAAAAAAAACCCAAACAAAAAAGCCCCCACTCAAAAAAACTCCCTAAGCCCAGCAGAAAGTCCTTATCTTTTTAGGTGATTTTTATTTTCTCGTACTCATTGTTTCATTGGGCAGGCTGTATTCCATACTGCATAGTCAAATGTAATCTACGTTATTGTGAAGTAATTTGGGTTCATTCAGTAAAATCTGTGACTTTCTTTCTCTGGTATAACATTTGCCTTACTAAGTAATGTTGAATATTTTTCTTCTAGGATTTGATGATTTTTGAACACCAGTGGACCAATTTTTTTGCTAATTTTGATACTGAAATTCCCTTCATTCTGGAACTATCAGAATCTCAGGCGGGGGAGGTATGCCTGCTTCGATAATCCTTTGAAATGCTGGTTTGAGGAGGAGAATTGGGTGGTTTTTTTAAAGTGTACCACCCACCTTACCTGTCTGTGGTATGATGGCTTAGGACTGCCTGGGGTAATTCACACTTGAGTGTTTGTTCACTGGTAATTGAACTTATTTCTGCACAACAGATCCCTATTTGTAGGTAGATTGACTTTAATTTTGGTGGAAGCTCTGGTATGTGCGTTGCTGAACAAGTTGAGGTTGCACGTGTCAAGTCTCAAACATAACTCATGGTAACATCCAGTGTGGGTAAACATGGCACAGTGTTTTTTGGTAACAGCTGTTGCTTTTTAAGCATATATGAGGCTTAATGATGTTTGGGTTTGTTTATGGAGGTTGGAAATACTTTTTGAGGGGTCAGGAGTTTTCTTTGAGAAGGGTAATTCAGGTTTGTTTTTAATGATAGTAAGGATGTATCACTTTCTGGTCATTTATTTCTTAATCAGATTTTTTTTTTTTTCTCAGCCTTTCAGAAGTTACTTCAGTCACGGAATGATCTCAAGCCATATAACAGATAACAGGTATTACTCATTATTCCCTGTGAAATTGTGGTGTCACTAGTACCTCGATACGTTATTTCCATATCTCTGATGCCATAATGCTTATAATTCCTTTTAAGACCATCTCCGTACATCACATTTCATCTTTGAATATTTAAAAAAACCAAACATGCAAAGGCATTTCTGGGTGGTAAAACCTGAATTTTCATGGGATTTAAGGCTGTAGTTATTGCATATAGAATGTCAATATGTTTGAAACCAACTACCTTGTGCATTTTAATGTGATTAATTTCTTCATGGTCAGATATCTAAAGTAAGTCAAGAACTTACTACCCAGGAGAGCAATGTTTGAACATGTTGGTCCTATTTATATGATACTCAAAACCAATTAAAATATGAAGGTTGAAGAAATCGGTATACTTTTGTGAGTCACAACATCCACAAGACCAACATGTAAAGCAGGGCAATTAAAAACCCAAATCTTAGCCAATATAAGCTGGACAATACAGGTCAGCTTTAGTTTATTTCGGCATAGAATTTTAGCTGAGAGAGGAAGGTTGTTTGTCATGTGTTGCAAAACCAAGCCTTCTGCTTTTTTGAGCTAAATAAAGGTTGCTTAGTTACTTGAAGGTCTCTACAGATTCTTCTTTAGTTGAAATTAAACAGTGGAGTTCAATGTCCTTTATTGTTTTCAGCATTCTATGTTGTTTGCATTTAAATAATGAAAAGAAAAACCTTGACCTCTCCAGCTGAGTCTTCAGCCCAAAGCCAGAACTAAAACCAAAATAGTTTTGTTTAATTCCAATATAGTCATTTCAGGGTTTTTCGAGGTGGTAAGTTTTAAACTAGTCAGCTTTTCAAGGCAATGCACTTTACAGAAGGAAAAAACCCTTCTAATATCATTTGGGAAACAGCCCTGAGATATGCTTTTGTATATGAAACAAATCATAGTCTTGTTAATTCAAGTAAACTTTTCCTTTGGCACTTGATGTTTTCAAAGGGAAACTTTCTGCAGCTGTAGTAAATGTATATATATATTTTTTTTTGTCCTACTCTTCTAGTGAGATATTCAATAATTGGTCCATCAGACTTGAAAGCTTTGATTTCATGTGTTGTTTGCAAGTTTTCTTCAAGTATCTTGGTGGTGATATCCTCTTTTCTCTTCAGTCCTAGCCGGCAGCCCTTTGTTCTGTTTGGTAGCCACTCAACTAAGGAAAACTTGAACTCCGGTAACTTTAATTTTCCATCAGAAGGACATCTTGTTCGAAACACCGGCCTTGGTGGAAGCACTGCTAAGCATATGGTAAGGCTTTGAAGTAATTATCTGATCTTTTTAAGCAGTGCATGTTTTTTTCTTTGTATGGTTTTTTTTGTGCCCTTAAAATGCTTATCTTCCATGAGTTAAATATCCAATTTTTAACATATAAAAACATATGCTACCTTTACAGTCAATCAGGCAAATGAACAAATTTCCTTTTTTCTCTCTCTCTTTCCAAGTCAAACTATACTAGATGTTTAATCAGGGATTGCTGAGTGAATTAAAAGTTTTTTTGTCCTTTAAAAAAAACAACTTTTTTAACACTTGTGGTGTTCTAAATGTGTGGGGTAGGGGAGAGGGAAATGTTGTTTATGAGGACGTTTGTCCTAGCCATAAAGTGAAAATTTTCCTGATGGTAGCATACGATGTACTTAACTCTGACACACAGGTTTTATTTTAATCAGTTTAGCCTTTTCTTAAAAAGAAATGGAAAGACACTTTTTTTGATAATGACTTTGTGAATAGACAAAGTGTATCCAAATCTCAGCGTATGCTTCGGCAACTGAACAGGTCATGAAACTGAAAATCTTTCTGGTGTTCAAAGAATGTTAAGATCAAGTTGTAAGATTAACTTGTTTCCATTTTCAAGTAAAAGCTTAGTTTTAAAACATGTGATGAGGTCGATGGCTTGTTGCACTGCCGCGCAGGGGACGTAACTGGGGAAGCGACCCCAGGGAATTCAGATCCTCTGGCCGGCTGGGCTGGGTACATCAAGAAGGTAACTCGCAGCGAAGGAGGAGAGGTAGCGTGCAGATTGCGTTGTGTAGTTCTCCCTGCTAGCCGATTTCTGTGGGCTCTGGGAGTGTCCGTCAGTTGTGCGAGTCCAAAGTCTGTGCTGTTGAGGAGATGGATGCGGTTGAGTACAGGTCATCGTGGAGTGGATGTATGATTGAGGGAATGAGTTTTTGATCTTGTCATGACAACATTTCATGCATAGCTGCTTTAGGGATGGATGGACGTGGGTATTCTGAACACATTGCGTGTGTCAAAAGCCTGAGAAAGGATTGTTTGAGCATCCCAGTGAAGTGTCATCCTGCATTTGCTGCTCTAACTCTATATCTGTAAAAACACTTCCAATTTTTTTTCTCCCCTTGTTAACATTACCATTAAGACCATTTGATATCTTTCAAAATGCAAGTACAATTTTTTTCTGATGTGGTACTTGCTCCATCTGTTGTCCTCAGATTCTGACATTGTTCTTAAAAAGGTGGTTTATTTACAGGTACAGGTGGTACTGTTTTAATAGGGTGTCATGAAAATAGTAAATAAGACCGAGTGCAAGCATAGTTATGGGAACCTGACACACTTTCCTCTTCATGAAAAAAGCAGTTGACATAGGAAAATGAAAACATATGCTTAACGCTTATGGAAGTCAGAGCTCATCTCCTTTCCAAAGTCTATCAACCATTCAGGTCAAGTCAAAAGTGAAATATATCTTTGAAAAACGTAAGTTGCTTTTTAAAAATCCAGTTAAGTCTGTGTTGTGCACTTCCTGTAGTATGTCAGTGGTTAGAAGGCTTAAGGGGAACTTAGCTTATTGTTAATTGTTGCACCAATTTTTTTTTACTAAGGTCTTTTTATATCTCATTAATACTGACAACTAGGTAGTGCAGTGTGTCTCTCCAAAGGGACCTCTGGCGTGTTCAAGGACCTATTTTTTCGGAACCACTCACACTCCATTCCTGGGTAAGTTTATTAAAAGTACCAAGCAGTAATTTAAAGCAGTTCTCATTGATTATTTAAAATTTATACCAGTTAAAAGTTGGTTTTGATTCCTTTATGAGTGTCAGGCCATGGAGTGGTAGATGCTGTGTAATTCTGTAGCCAGTGCAGGAAATCATAGAAGATCATTGTTCTGTTGCATATCTTACCTTCATGTGCAAAAATCCGTCAGGTATTTTCAAAGAATGATTCAAAGGTCAATAATTGTATTTGTGTTTGCATCAGGATGCAGTGTGAAGGCAGAGATCACCTGAGTGGGCAGGCTTTTTACAAGTACTAGATACACATTGGAACAAGTTGGTGTTCCATACAGGTTGACAGAAAACCAGTCCCCAAAAATCTAGCAATTCAAAATGGTAGTTGTCAAATATGCCTCCTTTTTTTTTTTTCTTAACAAAATAATTAAGAACTTTAAAAGGATAGAGAAAGTTGTTTGACCTTTATCCTTCATCATCTGGTTTGGATCAAATAGTGTTATAATAGTTGTCTTTCCTGATAAAAACAAGCCATGCGAAATTTTTTAAAAAACCCATTTTCTTACCCATTTTAAATGGTTGCATGAGCCCATGGCTAAAGTCAGTCTCCTTAGGGTTACTATGTATCTTGAAACCATATCCAGCTGAGAAGGTATGCGAGGAGGAGATGATTGGAGGCTTGCAAAATGGAAGGGATTATAGTGTGTGTTTGCTCTAGTTGTGCTTTTTCCTGGGCACTCAGGAATGGCCACTTTGGGAGACAGGATACAGCGTGAGAGCAAGCTTTGTTGACCCGGTGCAGCTGGTTTTAGGTCTGGCCTTAGTATGGTCTGGCTCTGCTGATACAAGTTAAACCTGTGCTTTGCTCTTTCTTTTTTTTAACCTGTAAACAAACTGTGGTTATATAAAATACTGGATAAATGTCATGTAAGATATGCAACAGAAATGTTATGCCCACAAAGTTCTGTGTAAATGCTTCTGAAAGTGCTTAAAACAAACATTTTTGTTTTTAATACAGGAAATGACAATGAAATGCACAAGCAAGCTGAACAAGTGTAAGCTGCCAACTTTTTATTATTCCTTAACTCTTCACTCTTTCTATCTTGTGGCAGTATATCAAAACTGCTTTTAGTCAGCAGTGGCTGTTGGCATTTGCAGAGATACATTTTTATTTAGAATAACGTGAATGTCAGAGGGTTTCAAAGGCAAATTGCTTGTTGAGGATTTCAGTGAGCAAACTAGGAATTGTTAGTGTGACATCCCTTCTGCTCTACAGCAAAGTGTAAAAGGAAATTAGTAAAGTTTGCTTAACTTTTATTAAAACTTTTTATCTTTACTGTTATTTGAATTGCTTTAAAATGAGCTTCATATACACTGAGGTGTGAAAGTATCCATAAATGAATGGAAGCCTGTCCCACAGAGTGAAGTAAAAGTAATTTTTAGACTAGTTTCATTAAGCTAAACAATGTGTAAGATTTATAATGGTTAGTGAACATGCCAATGGGGAACACTCAGACTTGCAAACAAATTTCTCTGTGTGAAAGGATAGATAAAATTTCTTTGTTGGTAAGTTACAAAGCTTCCACACATTTTGACCTTCACAAAATAAGATGTTGTTTCTCCATGTTGACGTTCACTTCTCTGCATGTTGTAGATAATCTGTCAAGCTTTAAGAACATGGTAGATAATCTCTCAATCTTGATAAACCAGACCTTTCCTTAGAGATTTTGTCCTCCTTGCTAGTTAGGATAGTTTTAGGAGCCTGTTCTTGCTTCTGCAGCGGAGCAGTTTGCAAGCCTGCATAACATATTAGCAAGATATTAAAGATGTGCCTGAGGGATCCAGTAGCAGTGACCTTTCATGTTAAGTACTGTTGACTTTTAGTAATTGTGATATGGTTCTCAAAGATGTAAAAGGCAGCAGGTTTTTACTTTTTTTTTAACACTAAAGCTGCAACAGGTAATTTTGCTTACATGTATGTTCTGCTCAACCATATAGAATATTTCTTGTCCTACTTCTAAAAGACTTTGTACTAAATACAGTTCTGAGATAGCTAGAGAAGTTCTAAGCAAAGCAGGAGTCACTTGATAGAGGCAGTATTTTTAATGAGAATTTTTTTTTTTTCTTGGAAGTGTCCCTGTATTGGATCAAATAATCTATTTACAACAACAGTAAAATCAGCTTTTCTGGCAAACCTGGCCTCATGATTTTGGAATTAGTTTGCAGTTGAGTCCTGTAACTGGTTCTTATTTTTGTCAGTGTTTTCCAATGAAATAAAAAGTGGAAAAATATTTCAAAAGTACTATTCAGTCCAAATTTGGCTGTATTTAGGAAGAACTGCAACCTGGAGTGCAGATTCGCTGGAGTGTGTAATCTGACTGTGTAACTTTCAGTATCCCTGGGGTAACCTTTGTATTTTTACTTTTTTTAAAGAAAATGCCATTTTCTGTTTTGCATTGTTAGTGTTGAAACTTTAAAATGGGAAGAAGAGTAAGGTAACTGTGGCACATTAATGTAAAGCACAGCCCGCTGTGAGGTGTTTTCTTGCAAATATATATGTGAAATAGGAGTGGTCACAGAGTTAGGAAGAATTACACACATGTGTACTAAAAACAAGTTAAATGCACGTGTGAGTACGTGAGATTACATAGGAGAAACATCAAAAAGTAGTAAGAAGGTTTGATTTTTAATATCTCTTACTGTTGTGGGGATGAAGGTCAAAGACAAGCATTGGTGCCTTTTGAGGTTCCTCCGTGTTGGGCCACGTTTGGGAGCTTCAGATGCTTTTTCCATCCTTCAGGAGCGCTTTGCGTATGGCTTATATGCTGTATCCTTCTCTTTCCTCCTCCCCTTCCCTTCCTCAGCATCTAGCAGTTACAGAGGAGTAATGAGAGGAGTTTTGGGGAAGTAGGACTGTTTTGTTGATCTGCTTATCTCTTTGTTCCCATTTAGCTGGAAGACAGAGGCTGATGTTTCTTAGTTGGGCACAGGTGGTTTTTCCAAGTCTGAACAAGAACAAGTCTGTCTCTGAAGTCAGTTCACTCTGTTTTCCAGTTTTGCTTTTGCGGAACGTGGGGCTACCATTCTATTCTGATTGGAATATTTAGGATACGATCCTCAACACAACTGTAGCAAAAGGCAACAATAAAACTTTTTTTTTTCCTTGACTGATGAGAGCAGGGATACCTCTGTGCCAAGAGGTTTTTTCGCCAAGATATTCTGTAATTTGAGCAATTTACTTGCTCTAATTTATTTTTTTTTAAACGGAAAGGTCAAGCATAAAGCTATTTCTATGCTCATTTGAACTAGGACCCCTTCTATATAAGGGAGTTGTGTTATGAGAGGAATAACTGCTCCTTTAAACAGAGGAGGAAGAAAACTATCTGTCTAGTAAATGTTGTGTTTGTATTTCTCTTCAGTACGCTGTTGTCGCAAATATATACTGCTGTTGTAGAGGCTGTGCTTGCTGGCATTGAGTGCTATGCTAAAACTTCCACTGAATCCAAGGTAAATGAAGCACCGATTCTGTACGCTGTAATTGTTGATTTGGATTGCTTGCAATATAAGATTACATGCAAACCAAAATAAAAAATAATAATAAAAAAAATGTTTCAGTCAACTGCATAACATTAATGAAGTTAATACCGTGGCCTCCAACCAGTGTCTCTGAATTCTGTTTAAAAAAGTGAAATTTCAGAGTATATCTAATCTTGTCCATCTACAATTGTTTTTCCATCTTTCATGAGTTTTCCTAACCTTATAGCAAGGAAAATCAGATATGTGAAAGAACACATTTTAGCCTGGTGCATCAGTGTGTTATTGTTTAGTGTATGGTCTCTTGTTGATCTTACGGGTGCTCCTGTAGCTGCTGGGATTTGGAAGTATGGGAAAAGATATTTTATTCTCAATTTCCTTTTTTCAGGCAAAGGAGGTAGCAGAGCAGATGCTCATGTCTGTGTTAGATAGTCTTCACTTAACGCAGCTTAAAACTGTGTTATGGTATGTATTTTCAAATACTGATGTATTATGTCACTGCATTAGCTGCTTCTGGGGAAAAAAAGATGTTAAATGTTCATTTTAAACTGAACTTGCATGACTGCCAAATTCCAAGACTTCATAATGCATTCAGTCTTTTAAAATCATTATCATAATTCCATTTTTCTTTTCCTGCTTTTTTTAATCACCTGACCAGTTCTTTTGCTTTAAATCTATTAGTGCTTATTTTTTTACTTGTAGAAGAAATATAAAACACATTTTTCACCAGTACAATTTCTGTTCTACAGCTCCAAAATCGCTTTTCAAATTCAGGCTGTGAATAATCATGGAAGGTTTGTATCCCTGTCTTACACTACTTGTTAATAATTAGCATTTTTAATACTTTTTGTTGTCTTGGAACTTCTGAGAAAACACTGCATTTAATTATTTCATACAAGATGTACTAAATGCTTTTGTGTATGAGACAGTTTAATGATTTCATATCTGTAATTCTGTGGAATCTTAAAAACAATTTAAAAAATCTAAAACAACTGGGCAGACCGATTTTATTAACTGTTAATGAGTAGAAGCAGCATGAGCCCATTAAGAGTTTTTCTTTTTTGTATCTCGCTTGGTTGATATCGCAAGCTTGTGCTTTTTTTAATCCCCGCACTAATTGACTGAAATGGCCTACACAAAATAAGAGTTTATTTTAAAATTAAATAGCTTTTTTGGCTGCTATGAAGTCACTCAAAATGATCCAATCTTTAAATATTTAATTATCATTATTGTTCTAGAATTACTCCATTAGATAATGAGGATGGCCTGAGTTTGATTAAAACGGTAAGTAAGCTGTTCAGTATTCTTATTATACATTTTATTAGAAAATAGAGCTCGAGTGGCTTTTATGCAGCTATTTTTATCTGTGTGAAGACAAATGTAAGGGGAGAGATGAGAGAGATTTCATATGCTGAAACTGAGGTAGGATTGAGTTTTAACATGAAGTCAGACAGTGGAATTTGGAATAACGCGTACAGTTATGATCTCACACTTTCCACCGCAATATAGAAGTGCCGGGGGTTTTTACGAGGTTTAAAACATATGGATTTTGCTACTTCAATTGAAATGTTTCACATTCTGCTTTCTCTTCCTTTCTGTCCAACTGTTTGATTGCTGTAGGCGTCTATGATGGTATTTGACATTCCAGACTCGCTCACAGGAAGAGGATGCTTGGGATCTGTTGTCTTTTCAGAGTCTTTTCTAACGTCACAGATACAAGTAAAAGAAAAAGGTAACTATTTTAAATTCTAGCACCAATGTTGTCATTCTGTTAGCTTTGGTGTGATGGAGGAGCAAAAGGGCTTCCGATGGATGTTAATACTATTACCATTATGGGTTTTTAAGCCTTTGGGTTAATTAAAAACCTAAATGTTTTAGCTTGCTAGGAATTAATATCTTAAGTGTCAGGTTTCTTTAATCTCACTGAAAGGACTGTGAGTTTTATGGCTGCCTTGTGATACAGCAGGGTGGAGGTGTAAAAAATTCAAGTGTGATAGCACCCTTCCTAAATTTTCTTCAGTCTTTAGCGAATGTTTTCTGTTTTATGAGGAAATTCGAACAGCTCTCTTCCATCACTCATTTTATACAATATGTTTTAATTTCAGTTGCTCTTTGGAAGAGATGAAACAAAACTAAAAAAATACATGATTTTTAGAAGACTGTTCCAAAAACACACTTTACATTTAAAATACAGGATACTGAGTAATTTCCATAACTTTAGACAAGTGCATATCTTCCAGATTGTTTACATGTGACAAAGATAGATAGTTATTGAGTTTGTCTGAACAATATTTATGAACTCTTGTATCCAGACAGGCTGTGGGTTTTTAACCATGGGAGTTGGAACACTTTTGGTGGGGAGGAGAGCGAAGGAAAAAGCCATGTAGTAAGACCAGAATACAAGCAGAGTTTCTTTGGTTACTGTATAGCAGCTCTGTGCATGTTACAGCACAAGAAGACTGGCAGTTGGTCTGCTGTGAAAGCTTCACTTAAACGCTAATAGGTCCTTAAAATAATGAGGAAATTTTCATGTTTCCTAGAGAAATTTCAAATCGTAAAAGTAATTTATTGAACAGTCTGAAGTATATGGATGGTATTATACTACTTTGCTTTCCATTTACTTCCCTGCAGATGGCAGCATTAAGTCAGAAACCAGCCACATAATACTGACTGCAGCTATCCCAAGATACGCTTCTTGGCTGGTTAGTACACAAAAACTTACTGAGTTTTTTTTTTCTATGCATACAGATTCACAAATGAAAACTTGTTATGAGGAAAAAGTATGGAATGTTGGCATTGAAAGAGAATATTAATTCCATTCTCATTTTTTAATTTGGACATGAAATGAAAAACTAATAAGTGGAAACAGGCTGATAGTTCCATTCATAACACGAGTTTTAAATTATTTCATTTTCACCACTTTGATTTTTTAGCTGTGTAAAAGCCTGGGTGTTTTTCAAGTACACAGTGTGACTTAAAAATTCTGTTTATTATGGGGCACTTTAGATGACCTAAATGTCTGCCCCAACAGAAAGAAAGGTCTGCTTCCAGTTCTCTAATGTACTGCCCTGTGGAAGAGGTATAATTTCCGTGAATGTTGTGAGGTTGGACAATGTTATGCCCTTTGGCAATCCATACTTCTTAAAGTAAAAAGTCAGATTGAATGGGATGCACTACTTTGTGTCTATACAACACTATTTTAGTCTATAAAATATTTTAATGTGGAGTATCCCCTTGAATGTGTTTCGAGGAACTATTTCAGTCCCATGGTAACACAATATTGAGGAGCACAAAGCTGCCTCTGAAGCACTCTGCTCTCAGGACTTTATCTACCCCTGGTACCTAAGGTTCTTGTTTGCCTTCAGTCTTCTTTAATGCCTTTTTATTTAACGTTAGACTTGCTTTATCTACTAACAATACAAATGGAAACTGTTTTTGGCTACAGGTTGAAGATAGTGATGTGAAACTGTCTGAAAAGGCACAGCATGTATTGAAGGTAAAATGAAGCATTTTCGTTAAACTATAGAAGTTACACTTTCAAGAACCAGTATTCAAAAAACTCTAAGCTGCTAGCAAAACTGGCTTTTATTATGTTTGTTACTCCCTCTACAAAAGACTTGCCTTTTCTATCCTGTCTCTTTCAAACTTTGGCCTACAAAAAATACATTGTGTGTAAAAGCTTGAGGTTTTCTTTATTTCAAAGAATGACAAAACTTAAGAGCAAAAAGAGTTGTAATAAAGCTGTGATTTCATGGAAGCCTCACTAAGTATTACCCATGGAACTCATGTGTTTCAAAAAACCCCCAAAACTCAATGCCACTTTCTTTTAACTTAATTGCTGTGCTAAATGTCTAAAGGAAAGCACTTTAAGCACTATGAAAACGAAAAGAGTTTGGGATCTGGAAACATCTTAAACCACATGAGTTTCACATTTGTGGTTTAATTTGTGGTTACCAGAAATCTTCATTACAAATAGATTTATTTTCCTGTAATATACTTTTAGTTCAGTAGATTGACAATCTAAAAACAAAAAGCTATGCCTTGTGCTTCTGACAATAACTTGTAACTTGATAGCTGCTGGCAAAACCAAAATGGAGGGAAGTGCTTTTAGAAATTATACTCTTGACATTCTGTCTTTCACTAGTTCTTCTGTATTAATGCAGTTTAAAACTCTTTTAAAAAAGTTCTGACATGCTGTTTAAAAAACCCACTTTTTTTTCTTGAAGCAAAAGCGTGAGAAAATATTCTTGCCTCGATTAAAGTCCTTGATATTACTGTTTCTTTTTCCTGTATAGGAAGACAAATCTTTTCTGGGCACTTTACTCACTGGAGGTGATGGAGCATATATTTATTCTAGCAATCCACAAACCATGCCTGCAGAAGGTGAGATGTGTTTTTTAAATTACTTGTAGAGTGGGGTTTTTTTGTTTTTTCTTTTAAGAAACATGAGAGAGGGGCACATTTTCTGGGATTTACACATCTGGTGCAAAACCTATGCCATTGTCTTAAAGCTTTTTTTTCCATTTTCCTTTGCAACTTTTGTTAAACTCCACGTTTTACTTTTTTGTCCTCAACCTCTGCTTTAAACTGCTAGTCCTAGAAGAGGGATTGCTGTCAGAGCTGTCAGCCTGCTTTTGAGGCAGATGGGACTTGCCTCACAGGATTGAGAATGTCTTTGCAGACCTGGGAGGTGGCTTTCTCCCGTAGTTAAAGTTTGAAAGCACGCACAAACTGGCTGCTTCTATCATTAATAGATGGTGTGCCTTTTTTTGTGCTTTTTCTGTACCTATATGAATGTTAGGTTGGAAAGTTTGAGTGTTAGAGTTGTGACAGTACACTGTGGGCTCTCAACTCAAAAAGTGAAGGCAAATATGTACCTTCTGGGCAATGTGGTACCCTGCCTGTGATGTAGGAGGAGATTGGAATGATTTGCTTCTAAATTTTTTTACAGCCTTGTGTTCTTTGCTTCTGTTGAAGTGTCTTCCTGGAGCTGACAGGCTGTTCCAGACTTTATTTTTCCATTGTTATTTTTAAGCAGGAACTTCAGTGGTTTTTAGCACAGATGCTCACCGTATTACAGAAAGATGCTCGATCTTGGTCCTTTTCAGGTTCAATCGAGTTACAGCTCTCTGACATGAGAATACTAGCAACAGTCTTAAATCATTCCTCCTCTTTTGGTGCTTTGCCTTCAAGAACTTAAGTAAAATGAATATCCCAATAATACAGAGTCACAGATTGGTAGGGATTGGAAGGGATCTCTGGAGATCATCTAGTCCAACCCTCCTGCTAGAGCAGGATCACCTAGAGCAGGTTGCACAGGAACACATCCAAATGGGTTTTGAATCTCTCCAGAGAAGGAGACTCCACAACCTCTCTGGGCAGCCTGTCCCAGGGCTCGGTCACCCTCAGAGGGAAGAAGTTTTTCCTCACATTGAGATGGAACTTCCCATGTTCCAGTTTGTACCCATTGCCCCTTGTCCTGTCACTGGGCACCACTGAAAAGAGTCTGGCCCCATTCTCTAGACTTTTATAAATATTGATCAGATCCCCTCTCAGTCTTCTCCAGGCTAAGGCGGCCCAGCTCTCTCAGCCTTTCCTCATACGAGAGATGCTCCAGTCCCCTCATCATCCTCGTAGCCCTCGGCTGGACTCTCTCCAGTAGCTCCCTGTCTTTCTTGAGCTGGGGAGCCCAGAACTGGACACAATATTCCAGACGTGATCTCACCAGGGCAGGGTAGAG
This sequence comes from Balearica regulorum gibbericeps, assembly GCF_011004875.1. Classification (NCBI taxonomy): domain Eukaryota; kingdom Metazoa; phylum Chordata; class Aves; order Gruiformes; family Gruidae; genus Balearica; species Balearica regulorum. Next base: position 79,836,782 of record NC_046187.1, on the reverse strand, counting down.
GGAGAGGAGAACCTCCCTGGACCTGCTGGCCACGCTCTCCTCTATGCCCCCCAGGACACCATTGGCCTCCTTGGCCACGAGGGCACACTGCTGGTCATGGAGAGCTTGTTGTCCACCAGGACTCCCAGGTCCTCCTCCACAGAGCTGCTTCCCAGCAGGTCAACCCCTAACCTGTACTGGTGCCTGAGGTTGTTCTTCCCTGTTAAATACGACTGAAGACAATTTGGAAGGACTGTTGGGAGGGGTTTCCCTCACTCCACAGCCTTGTGTTAATGTACCTTGCTTTGCCTTGAATCAGTAGAGACTTCTTGAGGCATAATATTTTGGTATTCCACTGTACAGGGAAGGTACCGTTGCCACAGTGCTGATGTACAACAGAAGGTAACTAACACCTGACATCTAAGTGCTTACTATAAGCTGATGATCTTTAGGGGAAAAATCTTTAGCTTAATTGGTTGTTTTTTTGTTTTTTTTTTAGTTATGCAAAGAGTATTGTGGTTTAAATAGTGATGTACAATGCAGTTAAGCAGTGACTTTCACATAGCTGAGTTTGGTCTTGTTCTAATTGGACAGATTTTAAAGAAAGAAGGTTAACGCAGAGTAACATATTTAACTATTTTGCAATATAGTGCTGTGGGTGCAGGTTCACTCAGTAAATCACTAAGGAAAAGAATGGTGAATTTTTTTCTTTTTTTTTTGGCTTTGTGAAAACTGTCTGTGTCTGCCCCAGTGGAGCAATTTACTTTTTTCCCTTTTTTGGGGACATTTGTGATAACTCTTGGGATGGAGAGTTTTAAGTAGGTGGTATAAGGACTATTATGTAACACTTCAACAAGGGAGATATTTTTTTAGGTGTCAAGTGAAAACGAACTTGATCTCGTTCCCTTTCACGTACACTGCAAGACAGTTTGCTGTGCTCTAATTTGGGCTCTGCTGAGGTTGCAGCTATGTAGCCTGGCAAGATTAGGTGAAAAAAAGGTGCTTTCACACAGGTGCTCGTCTTCCCTCTCTGTCACTTGTGTTTTACTATAATAGGGTATACGTTCATGACCAAAATGCATCCAAAAAGTTCAAGCTGTTAAACCATTTCCTTAGTATGCTAATATAACTCCTGTGTTACGAATTTTTGTAGGGTGAACTTAACTGAGTCAGTCTTGCCAATCAAGCACTCGTTTGTGATTAATCACTTGGAAAATATACAAGTAGTGTATCAAGTTGTTCTTGATATAATTCACTGACTTCCATGTTAAAGGAAGCTCTTTTAGTTTGGATTAATTAATACTCTTTTTGGCTTGCTTTTCTGTTACAAAAGAATTAACATCTCTGATTTCCTTTCTTTCCCCATTGACACATTCTCTGTGAAGTGTGATATTCTGTGAGATTTGACAGAAATGTGCTTCAAGTGTTGTATTTCTCATTTTTCTTCCTTGACCACTCACTAGAAGGCACGTACTTGTGCTGTGGCTTGTATTTTGTGAGTACTGGAAGCATCAGCAATCAACATCTTGTATATGTAAACTATAAAACCTTCACATCTGTGTAATTATCTATGGCTTTGCCTCCATTCTACTTGCTCTGAATTTGGACATTGAATTTGTGATTGTAGTGCTTCCCAATTTAATAGTAGCTGTCTCCCCAGTGTAATTCTTCTGTTAACTAGAAGCTTCAGTCTAAACCAGTTACATTCATGGTTAGCAGAGCCAGTATGTTTTTATGGTGATTTGATTTCGTATCAAGCCCTTTTTTATTAAAACGAAGCCTTAAGATCTTACTTTAAGTTGCTATTTCGGAGGAGAACACCTTAGTTTCTTTATTATTTCTGCCAAGTATTGTTTAATAGATTGAGCTAGTAGTGCACTCATGTTTTAATTACTTTGCTGCTTGGCTTTGCTTTTTTGAAACATAACTCTGAGTAATGCTGGGGTTTTTTTTCTTTTTGTTTTTTCTTTTTTTTAAAAGCGAATATTTAACCTTTCCCTTTTGCCAACTCATGTGCTTCCCTGTATGGGATGTGCGCCTGCTTTTAAAGCATGGTCCAGTTTTTAATGCTGATCCTGCTTTAGTCATTTGTTCATGGTTTTCTTATGACTGTCAGAAATTAGCTTTTTGCTGATGTGAGTTTCTAGCACTTTGGTGGAATTTTGGATTTATCCATTATACCATCTAGCCTTGTTGTTTCTCATTTTCCAGCTGCTTACCCTGCAGGTTTGTTAAGAACCAAAGTGTCTGTAAAATGCCAAAAAAAAAGGCGACAGAATGAATGCCATGTCTCTCTTGGCTGTCACTAGATTGTTAGCTCGCAGGGAAATTACTAGCCTATTAACAGTTGTGTTTATATGCAAAATAAAATGCAAGTCTGCAAGTAAAGGGCTTTTCTGTTTTAAACTTTGTCTTGGTCAGGAAGTGAAAGGAAAACTGTCTCTCTCTTTTTTTTTTTTTTTTTTTTTTTTTACTGCATGGTATGTGTTAGTATATTGACATTTTGCTGAAAATCTGACCAACTTGTTATGGTGTTTAAGTTTTCAGTTGTTTTGAATATGTGGGCTCCAGGGGATAAGATTAAGTCAAATGAAATCATAGTCATGATTCCTGCCCTTGATAGTGAGATCCAGTGAATATTGAATGGTTGTGCTCTGAATGCTGTCTAGATACTATCCCAAAACTTTGCTCAAACGTACTGCATGATAATCCTAACAAAATTCTGCAAGAACATAGATTTCTTCCTCAGAAAGAAGAGGCATTCAATACATGATGCTGAAATATCGATATATACCTAAAACAATCTTTTTTTTTTCTTTGAAATTCTAGGCAAATTGTACTTCTTTTCAGATGGCATTCTCTTTTCTGATCCCCACCATGGCAGCATTTCCATTTCAAAGAACCACATGAGTTCCATTTCTCTCTATGATGGGGTGAGTATTTTTCTTTCTTCCTACTGTCATAAACTTGTTATAAATTTTTAACATGCTTCTGTAGGGTACTAGTACAAAGTTTCGATTTCAGTTGCAGTTTTACAAATGTGTGTGTAAAACTGTAATAAGTGATGCTAATGTCTACACTTCTGGTATTGGTTAGCTAGCAATTACTGATTAGCTAATCTGTAAGGAGAAGAGAATTTTGTATTAGACTTGAGTTATCAATATGGTCTTAATAGCATGAAAAATTGCTTTTTGTTAAAAGAAAAATTGCAGAACGTAGCATTCATAAAACATCTAGCAGTCTTAAGTGATAGAGAAAAATTCAAGGTGTTGTGAAGTCATATGGCATATTGGAGGGTGAAATGCTGCCTTCTATTCAAAATATATTTAACCTTCAGTCAAATGTTCGTGGCAGCGTACTGCTTATCTCTGGAGAGGTCACGAGCAGCGTCTGTCTACTGTCGTTAAGTGTTGTGTAACTGACAGGGTGAAGGGAATGACTGGTTCGTGTTTCCCAAGCTGAGAGGCGAGAAGGAAAGGCATGTTGCATGTAATTACACATATTCTGAGTAATTACACCTAACATTGTGTCTTTTACTGTAGGCTTTTGCCTTTCCTGTGATCAACTTATATCACTTCACTTGGTCAACTTGCTACGCTAATAGTTTTGCTTAGTGGGAATTGAAAGTTAGGTTAATGATGGCAATTCAGGTCTTTTTTTTTTTTTTTTTTTTTTCCCTCTTCAAGGCAGACCTGCTGGGTTAACTATCACTTTTTCAGAATGGAAAAGAGATTATTTTGGTTGGTTATTGTTTCCTGAAAAAAAAAATAATCTCAGTTTCCTTTAGTTTCTATTTTCCTCAGGTACAGTATTAGACATTTTAGTGACCTCCAGAAAGCATTGTGTTGCTGTGATTTCATCATATAATGGAGGAAACCAGTAAAATACAATAAAAGTGTGTGATTCAATTGAGATGAAAGCACAACAGTGGAGAGAATCTTACCTTAGCTGCCTTTTTTGTATATGATATTGATTGCCTCTTGGTAGTTTAAGAAGCTATTTTAACACTGACCTTCCTTCTATTGTTTGAGTCAAGACACTCACTTTCATAAAACTAGCTATTTATGGGACCTGGCTATCATTCTTGAACAGATGCCAGATTTTTGTGTAAAGCTAAACCTTGACAGAGAGCATTTTATTGTTCTACTTGACTTGGCATAATACAAGGGTGGAGAGCTTAAAATGTTAAGAAGTGACAGGAGGAGAAGGGTAATTGTTAGTATGCTTTTTCCAAAAGTTATTGCAACAATAATATTGATGGAAAAGAAAGGGTAATGTAATGGTAGGATCAAAATAAATGATACAAAGACTTTAAGTGATACAAAGTACAGTTTCTTAGCAGCCCTATCGCCATGCCTGCTAGATGCTTCTCTTTTTAACTTGAAAACGTCTGCACTTTTGCCTCCAACACGTGCTGCAGGCTTCTCTGTTCTGAGACGCTGGGCACCTAGTTGCCACCTGAGTTCCTGAAGTCCTTGAGGCTCATAGGCATTGAGTGATCGAGTGCTGGAGGACAGGGCAGATTCCTCACAAAACTGTACCACGAAGGTCTAAAGCAGAAGCCATCCCAATCTTATCAAATACACGTCTTCCATCTCGTAAGGCAGCACTATTCTAGCTTAGTACCAGCCATCAAGCGTGTAAAAGAAAACCCGACAGGCTGCACTGCCACCCAGTCTCCAGACTCCCAGGTTTATTTCTCTTTTTTCCGTTGCTGTTCAGTGTCTCGTTAAATTGTATGAAGGCATCTTTACTGTATAGAGCTCAAGGTGCTATGTGCTTGGGTTCAGTCTTATTTAAGGCCAAGTACTGAAGCTTGTAAGTACCTGAATCCAACATTCCTTTTGGCCATTAATCAAGTGAACAAATATTAAGTAATACTTAGATTTCACAATAACATTAACATCTTGTAAAACTTGGAAATGGATTCTTTTAACCTTATGTCCGTGGGGATTATTGCTGCTTCTTTTCAGCTTTTTTTCAATTTGTGGAACCCTAAACATTTTCCAGGAGGAGGAGCACATTCTGTTAGACACTTTGCATGCAGATTGCAGCATGCGGCATGTTTGAGTTGGCCTTTTAGTCGTTCCTCGTGAAATCTGCAAGCTATCTTGCAGAATCCAGGGTCTGTGGACCATGTTCCCAAAGTTGATTTCTCCTAAGGGAGGTTGGTTTTCTCTTAAGAGAAATTGTCTCTTCAAAGAACATTTTTACATGTTCTTCAGTAACCTCAATGGCTTTGGGAGGATTACTTTTATCATTAATCCCTCAGTAAAGGGTAGAGATTCTGTTTGCAAAAGTCTCTGAATTGTTACCAATTCTACTGTAAGTGTTCTCCAACTTGAGCTTTTTCTTCTGAAAAATTAGTAAGTAAAGTTCTTTGCCCACTTCTGTTGAAAGGGAGATGGATGGTACTCAATTTGTGATTTGAACCCTAAGTAGTGGAATTCACATTTTCCAGGGATGTTTCATGCTGATGAATTCTACTGTTTTTCTAATGGTTTGGTGTGAAAAGAGTTACAAGTCAAAGCTTGAGCATAAAACACTTCAGCATCCTGCAAAGTTGTACATAAATGCCTGTCTTGCAATCCAGAAAACCAGGAGTCAGGTGTTGTTTTATCACAACAAAAATTGGACAAGCTGACTTCAGTGCTTCTGAGGGAGACTGATCTTGAGGGCTTCAGCTTCCTGTTGGTGAAGACATAATTCAGGTGAAGAAGCAATAGGTTTAGCAGAAGTTGTGCTCATTAAAGAATCCGAGAGAAACTTCCAATGTGCAAATGACTTGTGCTTTAAATTGCAGGCCTGATAGCTGTATCTCGTTGCAGCATGGTTCCTTTCGGGTCAGAAACTCAAGAGTATGGTATAAAAAAAAGTTTGCAATAGCACCATGCCGTCCTCCTAATCTTTTTAGCTGACATTTAATTCATTCTTCCAGGGTATCTGTGTCAGAGGAGATACGTAGCTATAGGTGAGGGTGGCTCTGCTGTGAAGCATTAGCAGAGGAAAGGGCTAAAGGTCTAGTGTCTGATAGAAGGGAAAGAGTAGGTATTAAAATGCAAGCTTTTCTTTTCAAGACAAGACAGAGCTTAGGTGCTTAGAACAATCTCAGATGCTTTCTTTAAAGCTTATGATAACTGTAATAGCTGCAGAGTAGAAACTGAGGAGTACGGTAAGTGGCTGTATTTGATCCTTCCACTCCATACCTGCACTATGCAAGCTAATGAATGTTCAGATCTTTACGTGTGCCTAGCTATGACGGTAGTAGTTCTCTCCTGATCTCCACTATTCCATGTATTGAGCCTTTTTTTCACTTTCAATAACTGTTAATTATAATTTGTTCTGTTTCTTCTTTTTCTAGGATTCAACCAGTATTGTTGCTGCTCTCTTCATAGATATCAAAAGTTCCTTTCTTGCTCATCTACCGATTGAATTCCATACCCGGGACAACTTTTTGATGATTGCACTTTTCCCCAAAACAAAGATTTATAAAGCTTTTTATTCACAGGTAAAGTTGGGGGGGGGGGGGGAGAAGGTTGGATTGGGGGAAAATCACACAATTATTCTTTGTGTTTCAGATGAAAGGCAAGGGTAAATTTGTTGTTGTCTGTCTTCACTGATTAGATTTGGAAAGAAGGGGTTTATTTCTCATGTTGAGCCACTGAAGCTTGTCACCTGATAAGTAAATACAGGAAAGGTTAAAGTTCAAGGCCTTTCTTGCATCAGTCTTCACAAGCGAAACTTTTTCCTACATCTCGATGAACAAGCACAGTTTAGAAAGGAGAAGGGGCAGTTAATACCGAGGGCGCATCAAATTAGGAAATATCTTGAAAACCTCCTCTATGAAGCTGGGTGGGATTCACAGAGGGTATTGAGAGATGGCTGATGTGATTTTTGAGGCTGCTTATCTTGTGTATAAAATCAGGGTGTTGCAGTAGGAAGGACTGTGACAGGTAACTTTTTCAGTGGTGGCAGATAACACAACAAGGGGCAGTAACCATAGATTGCAGGTTTGAAGATTCGTACTGGATCTTAGTAGGAGGTTGGTGCAGTGACTGGAACCTGTCACCCAGACAGTGAATTTCCACCTTTGAAGATTTTGAAAACTTGGCTGGACAAAGTCATGGCTGAGCTGATCTGTAGTGCCAGCAATAGTCCTGCTTTTGAGCAGGAGGTGGGTCTGGAGACCTACAGAGGTTCTCTTCCAACCAGAAACTCTGATTCTCTGTGACACCTATGGCATCTGCCTTGCAGACTTGAGATTGTCGTGCAGTGGGCTGCCCTGCCATGTGGACCTTCCCAGCAGTATTATCACTCCTGATCTTAGGAGCTTGCATGTGTGAGAAACTTTTAACTTGTGTATGCATTTCTGGTGATTGCGTTGCTCGTTAATGCTCGCCATGTGCTTTCATTTTGTCTTCCGAAGGCAGTGAGCACTCTAAAAGCTTGTTTTCTAGTAGTTGCTTTTTAACTGTAGCACTGGTGTATAATTGGCTACAGGAATTGTATGTAGTGGCAGAGGTTCTATTGTGGGGTTTTTTTTTTTTTGTGGTTAGACACATTTGGATCATGATCCTTAGGGAAGGTTTGTTAAAGTCTTTAAGTATCCCATATGGCGTTGTATTATTCTCTTAGTAGATTGGCTTCATGCATTGTAATGCAGAGGCTTTTAATAAACAAAACCTTTATAACAATAGCACTTTTGAGGAAATGAGCCTGGAGATTTTAGGACTTCACAAGTGTTTTAGTATGCAGTCATAACACTGGACTGGAAAAGACCACCTAGCTCAGTGAGTAGTCCCCACTGATAGTTTTAATGTTACCATAAAATTTCTCCTCCTTTTACCTTAAGTGTTTAGATTCCTCCCACTGTTCCACTATGTGAGTGGTTGGGAATATTTCGTTTGGTGTTGAATTTTCAGCCTATTTTATTAGGTCTGCTCTTATATCTGTTTTTTTCTCTTGCTCTACCAGCGGACATCCTTGAGGTATTCAGAAATTTTGGACCTTTTCTTTCTGGCTTATTTGGCTTAGTAAAAAAAAAAAAAAAAAAAACCAGATCCTTTTTAATCTATGCTTATGAAAGATTCTCTTTACTTCTGATCATTGTAATACTTTTCTTTTGATCTGGTTTTTGGCTGTAGATACCCAAACTTCGTGTAGTATCTGAGATGAGGGTATTTGTTTCTTGTACAGAGGCAGTAATAGTTCTGTCTTCTAAGAATGTTCAGAGGTACCCTTCATTTGCCTTTACTTTTCACTGCTGCCTTGATTTAATAGATCATGCTTATTTTTTGAGAAACCCCTTCAGGTCCTTTCTCTTTTGCTACCCCCTGATACTCCAGCTGATTCTAGAAATGTTGTGTACTCATTCTTGCTTTCATACTTACCTTCCTCCTATTTTTCATTCTGTTTCTTCCGTTCTTACAGTTTGATCTGGTTTTCTATGAAGCATCTCAATGCTGTGCAGATTGTCTCCCGATTTAGTTCCCCAAAATGCTGTCAATTCACTTCAGTCTATGCCAAATTTATTGCAAAATGTGTCACAGGGCATTCCCTAAGCAACTCTGCTGGGGAATGTCCCCAGCCTTCTGCTGTGGATTTTTTGGTTGTTTGTTTTGTTGGGGTTTTTAAAATTTATTTTGGTGCTATTTATTCTTATCTTCCCTTGAGTTAGCTTTTTGCCAAACAGTTCTATACTGAGTTTCAATTTCTTCAGTTTAACAATTTCTCATCTGGCACCATACCAGTTGCTTTGCTCAAGTTCAAGTAGATGAAATGTGTCTTTTGTCTTGAAGATGTCATCTCATGAATGAAAACTGTTCATAAGATCAAGTGTAGCTGATTGAGTAAGCCATAGAAACATACTATTGTATTTTGTTAGTATTTACTTTCAGGTATTTATCAATTTTCTCCAAAATTTTTTCTAAAAGTCTGCATGCTGTTGAGGTCACACGGACATAGTAGTCATTCCACAGACCTGTAGTTACAAAGATTCACTAAAATGTAGGTACTAGTTTTACTCCTCCACAATCGCATGTCATGATACCTTGCTTACTGGACCTAGGCTTTAATTATGCCAAGCCTCTTTGAAATAGGGAATGGCAATTACTCGCCTCTCCAGATCTGAATGTATTAAATTTCTTGCAAGTGAGATGGTTGTAAGATTTGGAGCACGCAGAACTGGCATCTGGTTTGCAGATCCCACAAAGACAGGACAGTACCTCTCACATCCTCACTCTAACTGGTAGGGGAGGAAAATTTGTTTAGGCTTTAGGATATATCGATATCTCTGGTTTTCTTCACCTTCTGTAATGCCATAGCAGCTCTTCTTTTAAATGTTCGGTAAGTTATACAAAAAGGACCAATTTATTTCCATTGAGTTCTGTCTCAGTCTGACCTGTGTTTTCACTTTAGAAGTCAAAGGGCTAGGAACAAAGAATACAATTTTCTGTTGACCAGTCCTTCTTTCCATCCCTTGTAGGCATTTTCCTTAGTCTTTTATATATGTTTTGAAGTGGTGGTTTGGTTGTGTGGATCTTTCTACACAAGCAATATTGTCTTTGTTAATATCAAAAGTTTATTTTATTTTGATGTTTTTTATCTCGGTACCCTTGTGTTTTTAGGATGCCAATTTGTTAATGGAAAGCAGTCTTCCCCCCCAGTTGTTTTGTCTTGTAGCAAATTATTGTGAAAAATGACAATGGCTGTTGCCTTACTTGTTAAAAGAAGGGAAATACCAAACACTTAAATGACTGTGTGATTCATCTGAATCTGATTTCTAGGTTCAGAGTGCCATTCATATTAATATGACTTGGCTAGAGCAATAGGATGCGAGCCAAAATACTGTTCCCTAGGGAAACGAAGGGCTCCTTTTGCGAGAGAACAGAGCTGTTCTTAAATTTCTAGAAATGATTGCTGCAATCTTACCTCCTGAAAATTACAATACTACTTAAAAGAGACATGTTAATTCAGTTCCTGCTGTACAGCAGTTGGACTATAAATACGTGGCATTTTTATCAGCGAAGTATGCTATGACTAAAAGACACACGTGAATGGTACTGTTACTTTGGTGAATAAATTTTTTTCCTAGGGTTTTTCCCCTCCATTTTCAAAGCTGGGGTAAACTGGACCATTTCAGTAAAGTTACTTCATAAAGCAGTTCCAGTTTAGCCAAAGAGAAGCTATGGAGACTTCTTCCATATTTTGAATTCTTGCAGCAAATCCAGTATTGTGAAATATTTAGTGGCTAGTTAAAATGTGTGTATTTTTTTAGGTGAACAAAAATAAATCCTAAATAAATTTAAAACAAATTTTGCAAAATAACGATGCTTATGCATATGTCTGGATCATTCCAGGTTTTTTCTTCGTGGCAAAACCAGACAAACTCAGGATTATCTTTAAGGGTTGTCCAGGAAGAATTCCTGTCTGTGGAGCAAAAGAGATTGTAAGTTCATGCCACTTACTCCAGTACAATTATACATTAACTGTGTGCTATAATCAGAAAAATCCTGTCACTCATTGAAGGTTTTGATAATGATTCAGAAAGGAATTGCTGCATTCTTAGTGCAACACTCTCTTTATTTTTTGTACTAGTTACTATGTAGCCATCGGCTTTAAAGAAGGTAGATTTCTAGGTTTCTCCTTTAACTAACCACTAAATTTGCTTGTTTTAGGCATTCCAGTGTTCAGAAGCTATTTAACGCCTTGTCTTTTCCTTCTGGGGAAAGATGCAGGGAGCTGAAAATATCTGCTGCTCTTCCAGAATTAGAGAGGTGAGAAATTATTTTTGTTTTCAAGGGATCACTTTTGTCAGCAATAATACAAAAATATTTTGGTATATGTAATACTGCTCTAAAAATTGCTTATTTAATAACTGTGTCTTCACACGAGATATTTTTATTCTGAGATAAATTATTTCCTCTCTAGGAAGCCTCTGTGTGACATTTTAACAATCTTATTTTAGTAATTTCCCAACTATTTATATGAATGAAATCTTTTGGTCTTGATTGTAAGAAAAGAAAACTTTTCTTTTTGAAAGGTTTGTGCAACACTTTACAGTCAGCAGCGTCAGTCACGAGCCAATAATGAGAGCACATCTTCCTGTTTTATTGCAACAGTCAGAAATCATTCCTGACAGCAAAGCAGAAAGCGATAAGGTAAGGAAGCAACCCCAACAGTACTTCCTACCCTTAGTATAGAATATTTAGCAATTACTCTCTCTCTCACTAGGTCTGTTGCAGGTAGTGTAGTAAGTACAGATGTATGTTTAGCTGTGCTCTCCCTCCTTCTCCAGTACCACCAGTTCACCCTGAACTCGCATCAAGTCTGTTTCTTAGAATAAATTGCTCTGCCCTGTTTTCCTGATTGTATTACTTATTTTTTTTTCCCTCATTTAAACAATCTTTTGGAAGCACTAATGGCCCTTTAGCCTGATAAGAGAGGCAGAAAATGAGGCATAGATCTTCAAGCGAACAGTTTTCTCTAATGTCCAGAAAGAGTTAGCCCTAAAGCAGTAGCTTGTTTTTATGAATTGCTGAATAATTTAACTGAATTGTTCTCTGGAACATAAAAGTCCTTTAAATAGCATAGAGGTAGCACATGATGTTTAACATTTGCTGATATTATCTGTAGAACACTCAGTTCTCTATAGGGGCAATAACAACTGTCAAACTTAAGGAGTGCTTTAAATAGCATTTTCAGAGAAAATATTTCCTTGTAACTTTCCAACATTTGAAACCTGCTGTAAGCAGGAAAGTCAAAGCAGCAGGAATATAGTCTTTCTCTTTGAATATTGCAATACGGTGGCAGACTTATTTCCTGGGATCTAATTCAGAGACCATACTGACACTTAAATTAAGTATTAATTAATAAACTCTTATTGATGTTTTAAAATCTGATTTTAAGGTTGCTTTAGCTGTCTTTGTGTATGTTTAAAAAAAGAAAAAAAAAGAAAAATATTTTTACAATGTTCATACCCAGTTCTGTAAAACATGCACACTTAGTACCTCTGTTCTGAGTTACTTTTCTATTTCTAATATCATGACTACTCATTTTCTGTGAGCATCCAAAAGTGATTTTTGAGGACAAGATGCAAATAGCCTGCAGCTGGCTATCATGTAATTAGAAACTGGAAGAGGTAATTTGTCTCTCAGTGGCAGGATGATATGCAGTGTGATGACTGGTTACCAATGTGACGTAATTTCTTAAATCAAGTTCAGCACAGAGTTGTTTTAGTTGTGTTTCCTTCAAAACTCACCTGCTTACTTCTGTAGCAGACTACAGTATATAGTGTTGAAATAGATATATACACACATTTTGGAGATAGGCTCTGACTGCTTTTCGGTGTTCCTTTGCTATGATCCCTGTCTAAATACCACAAGAAACACACATAATGGAAGCAGAAGTGCTTTATGCAGAAAAGCTGTTGGTATGTTAGAGCTGTTATTGTGCAGCCTCTTACCAGCCCTACTCAAAATGCAGCTTTGCTGGAATAAATTTTGTGTATAGCATGCTTGGGTCAGTATCAGAAACCTAGAGTTGCTCTTTGTTTGACGTACACCGTCGCTTTTTGAACCTTTTTGCTCAAATACTGTTCTGTGAATGTGAACGTACGCTTTTTGTCATAGGAAACCTGTTTGGTGTCTCTTGCAGTGTGTTGTCTGACATTTGCTTTAATACTGCAGGCTAGATTTTTAATGTAAAGGTTTTAATAATAGTATGCTGTATTTGTTAATTATCCTTTCACTGTATTTAAGGTATGAAAACCAAGAGAAAAGGCATCTTTCTAAAATGATGCATATCTGAGTAATTGCATAAAGACAATTACAGTTCTACACTATCTTGCTGTTTCTGTGGTTAGTGTCACTTAATTTTGCATTTAGACTTAAGATTTTATCAAGATAGAAGCCTTATGTGTATGCAATTATTGTAGCTCGTTTCTAGTCTTCAATTTGCCCCACTTCTTATTTGTACCCTGTGTTTTAGGTGGTTATCACCATTATAACTGGTCTTCCAGGATGTCGTTGCAGCGATCTGTGCGCTTTTCTTGTAACTTTTAACAAGGAGCACGGAAGGTTTGTACAGTTCTGGTTTTACAGTCCAAAGCAGTGGTCATACTAATCACCACAGAAGTGTTCAGCATGAAGGAAATTAAACTATGTGTTTCATTTTATTTATTTTAATATGCCAGTTTCTAATTTGTAAACAGATGTGTTATAAGAATAAATTCAGTAAATATTATGAGGCACCTTAACTAGTTCTACAGATCACACCGTAGGGTAGGGTGTGTTACTTCAGTTCTGTGTTAGTTCAGGTATCTCATCTAACTGTATTATGCTAGGTAGATTTGCCCTTAGAATTTAGACATTTAGACAAGGAAAATAGCACAGGAGATTTCTTTGTTGATATTGCATATTAAGAATACCACAGGTAACGCCGTAGATCTATGACGTGTGTCTGGAACTATCACTGATGCTGCAAAAAATTAAGAATAATCTCAGAAGGGCCAAATGAACCCTGCCTTAAGCAAGCATGAAGTTGACACAACTTGAAGGAAATGGGTGAAGAGCTTACATTTATTGAGTTGCGGTAGTGAGTCTAAAATGGATTTTTTTCTTGTAGAAAAGACTATACCAACAGTCCTTGCTGCAGCATTGTTTTTAATCTGACCTGATTTCTATTCTACAATAGCAGGAGATATATTCAGGGCATCTATTGTATGGCAATAAGATAAATCTACTGTAAGAATTTGCTATTCAGTGTGTTGATATGGCTTCTGGAAAATAAAATGAAATTCTTATCCTTTTAAATCTTACAGCCAAACAACTTAGCATTTAATCTTAGTAATGTTCTGGACTGGGTTTTTTGTGTTACTTTTAACTCAGTGTCTTGCTATTAGCAAGTTGATTCAGAACACTTTTGTAGTTCTGTTTTTAGGGCAAACATGTAAGGTGACTTTTGAATGTTCTGTAATAATATATTTCATCATGTTTTCCTGCAAATGTCATTGTTACTTTTTATTTTTGCAATGAAATACTTTCATGCCCAGAGTCTTTTGAATTGGATTCATATAATTTTTGTTTACTGCACCACTAACAAGGATCAGAATTACTCATATGATGTGCAGCTTTGAAGAAGCTGGTGTGCATTGTTTTATTAAAAAACAACAACAAAAAAACGCAAAACCTTTTGGCAGTAATGTAAAGAATGTGCTTATGCTGAAATGATAGAAAGCCAAGTAAATTCCTCTTTCCCATGTGGTATGAGAGATGTGGAATCTTAGGGCTTGTCAATTTTATTTTTTGGTCTGTTGGTTCAAAATAAAAAGAAAACAGAACTATTGTGTCACAGAACATTAACTTCTTTCCTTGTTTTCTGTTTAGGTGGATAGTTTATCGGCAAACTATGGATAGTCCTGAATGTTTCAGTGCAACCCACTTCCAGCGTTACCTCTCTAGTGTCGTGGAGGCTCAACAAAACCACAGCGTCCGTCAGTCCACTTACGCTAAGAAGAACAAGCGTCTCTTAGTGGTCTTGCAAGGGTAAATGTTGGAAACCATTTGAACTGTCGCGTAGAATAAGGAATTTTCTGTTCCCTTCCTATTTCCAAGGAATTTTTAAACTTTCCCATCACTCTGAAGCAGTCAAATTTCTGTGCTAGAGTGTGGTACTCTGAATTCTGTTTTACATATGTACTAAACTCAGCTTTTCTGCAACCTGTTAATTTTATTGCTTGTTACTCCATTGGAAAAAAGGTGTCTGTAGTCTTCCTTCAGTCATATGGAAGGAAGGACTGCATTTGGTTCTTCTTCCCTATTTAGAAGATTAACTGTGATTTTTGGCTTCTCAAAAGAAGTTTTCTTGTTCTTTCCAGCTGCATCTCAGACTGTTGTTAAATGGCATTTCATTTATTGGTGCAGCTGTGTGTGGTTTGCTTTTGGGGTGGTTCCCCCCCCCCCCAGAGGTCTTGGAAGGAGAGATATTTGCCCTTCCAAGGCTGGTGAGACTTCTTCATGCTGGTTATCGGTCTTTAAAGACTTCAGCAGTACTGGTTGTGTCTTTAAAGGCATAGAAGCAGATGAGGGCAACAGAGCAGAGAGACCTTGAGATTGTGTTGCAACTCGCACTCCAGAGCTGCAGATGAATATTACTGAATATGACCTGGACTATCATAATATTTAGAGGGAATGTTGTGTGTTGTAGTCCTTGTTAGTACACAAATGAATTATTGCTACTTTTTTCCCCCAACAGACCTGTGTTTTGCTGATAACAAAACAAAAAAACATGGAATAAATGCACAACTCTTTACAGAATGTAGAAAAGCATGTTAGCTGAGTTCTCGCCCTACCTTTCATGTATAATTTTCCTTGAAAGTTTGCGAAAACATTGAAATTGTTTTGATGAAAAGATAGGGAGGTGCTCCACCCCCATTCTTTCAGAGGAAGATCCATTGTCTTTAAGGCATTAGATGACTGAGCACATTTTGGTAAATTTTAATTTGAGTTGCTTCAGAATAGAAATTAATTTTAGGAAGTGTGATATGCTGTGACATAAAGACTATAATTATATCTCTCAAGTGCTTTACAGTACCTTAAACTTTTGAAAGATCAGTGAGTGCTAGAAAGTCTTTAATAAATTCATAGTTTCCAGAATTAAATGGTCCATTCAGTTTGCAATATTTTTTCCTCCAAACAGAAACTTAAAAGCCTAAGCCACTGTGACTCTTACTGAATTTTTTAAGCAGAGAATCAGTGTGCTACAGTAAGCATAAGAACCAATCTTGGCTTTTTTGCAAGTATTTAGCATCTTTGTGTGCGTAGATGCTTGCTTTTTCTTTGCATTTCTGGTAGGCCTTGCTTTGATTCTTTGGCAGTATTGGCTACAAAAAAATGTGACACAAACTTTCAAAGTTCTGATTGATAAAAGATAAGATGAAAGAGAGGCAATATTGCGTACGAGTTGCTATCCAAATAAATATTTATGCAATTTATGCACATCACTTCTCATATGGTATGTTCCAATAACTACTTAAGCCAAGTAATAGACTGCCCTACCAAAGGCGATGCGATACTGGATCTGTTGGTCACCAACACAAGTGAGCTAATTGGTGATGTCAAGATTGGAGGCAGCCTGGGCTGCAATGTTCACGTACTCCTGGAGTTTGCAGTCCTGAGGGATGTGGGTCAGGCAAAAAGTCATGATCCTGAATTTTAGAAAAGCAAACTTCCAGCTGTTCGAGGAATTAGTCAATAGGACCTGCGGTAAACCACCCTCAGGGACGAGGGAGCAGAATAGAGCTGGCAGAGCTTTAAGAACTTTCATAGAATCCCAACAAGGTTTGGGTGGGAAAGGACCTCACAGCCCATCCAGTTCCAACCCCCTGCCATGGGCAGGGACACCCTCCACTAGCCCAGGTTGCCCAAAGCCCCATCCAACCTGGCCTTGAACACTGCCAGGGAGCCAGGGGCAGCCACAGCTTCTCTGGGCAACCTGGGCCAGGGCCTCAGCACCCTCACAGGGAAGGATTTCTGCCTCCCATCTCATCTCCATCTCCCCTCCTGCAGCTTCAGGCCATTCCCCTTGGCCTGTCACTCCCTGCCCTTGTCACCAGCCCCTCTCCAGCTTTCCTGGAGGCCCCATAGAGCACAATAGCTCTCGATCTCCAGGTTTAAGAAATCGGGCAAGGAAGGCAAGAGACGGGCACGGCTGAGTCAAGACCTGCTGGTCAAACTAAAGGGCAAGAAGGAAATGATCAGGCAGTGGGAGCAGGGACAAGTATCCTGGGGAGAGTATAGGGACGCTGCCCAGTTGCATAGGGATGGGGTCAGGAAGGCCAAGGTGTGAATGGAGCTGAACTTGGCCAGGGACGCAAAGAATAGTAAGAAGGGCTTCTACAGGTACGTCAGCCAGAAAAGGAAGGTCAAAGAAAGTGTACCCCCCTGATGAGCAAGACTGGCAAACTGGTGACAACAGACAAGAAGGCTGAGTTTTTGGCAGGGCCTGTTGTGATAGGACATGGGGCAATGGCTTTAAACTAAAAGAGGGGAGATTCAAACTAGATATAAGGAAGAAATTTTTTTATGACGAGGGTGGTGAAAGACTGGAACAGGTTGCCCAGAGAGGTTGTGGATGCCCCATCCCTGGCAGGGTTCAAGGCCAGGTTGGATGGGGCTTTGGGCAGCCTGGGCTGGTTGAAAATGTCCCTGCTCACTGCATGGGAGTTGGACTAGATGGCCTTTAAAGGTCTCTTCCAACCTATACTATTCTATGATTCTGGGATTAGGAGCTCTAAAACTACTAGCAGAAAGCAGGCTGTCAAAAATACGCTATTCACTTGATACAGCAGGCGATATTGAAGTAAAACTGGTTAACATATTTCAGATAAATGCCAGTTTTCTTGTGGAATAAAGGTGAAGACTCTGAGCCATCTGTTTGACATTTCCATCTCAAATGTAGCATTTGAGAACTAACATCATCTGCAGTATGTTTGCCCACTCTGTTTCTGAGTCATTAGCAGGTAATATAAACTAACTTGAGGGAAGTGCTACCCTAACCTGGCTGGAATGGTTTTGGTTCCAGGCTGTCAAGTGTTCATCTTTTTCACTAACAGCACATATACGGAGCTTATCATTTTCTTCATTATGGTCCATAGTGCTAAAAAGCATAATTTTTTCCATGTTAGAGACAGATTATTATTATTTTTTTGTGAAGTTAATAGGAGTGATATAAAGTCCAATGATATGCAAAATAACTGATATTCTGATAGCAGCACTGGCTTCAGGAATGGCTACTTACAAGGTTTCTGTTCTTTCTGGGTAGTTGAGTGTTGGTATAGACAGCTCTAAAGTAGCTGGAGTTCTCTAAATAGTCCATGAACTTGATAACTGACAGTACAGTTTTGAGAGAAGATTGTAACTGGCTGAGAAATAAACACCTGGAGTAAAAACTCAAGTTTGCCTAAACTTTGCTGTCATACAGAAGTATAATACAGTAGTGGCTGCAGTACTGATAGAAAATGGACCTGTTGATTATAGAAGCATGCTTAAATTAGAATGCTGATAAGTGAGAGGTATTGGTTTTTAATTCCTTTTTTTACTTGAATCATACTTAGTGATTAATACGCTTGGCAGAAGCTGTTGTAGTTGTCAATAGTTATATTTTTCATGTTACTTGCAGTCAGCTTAATTTATCGGGATTTCCCAAGTTTTGAACTGCTTTATAACTATTTTGGTAGACTTTTTTAGAAATCTAACCTTCTTGCAAGGAATTGATTTCTTACTGGATGTTGAAATATGCTGTTCTGTTTCTCTGAAACCCCATTTCGTTTTGTTTTCTTACAGATATACTGATGTTATTGATGTTGTACAGGCTCTGCAAACTCATCCTGACCCAGATGTGAAGTCTTCTTTCATCATTGGAGCAGTTAATACTTGTGTTGAGCCACTGAGTTGCTATATGGAACATAGGTATACTTTAAGATATTTTTACTAGTTTGAAAATAGATTTGTAAGTTTGAGATCACTTTTATAATAATTAGAGATATATGATTGTTAAATGCCATTGAACGGTCTTAAATCTTATAAAACTACTGCGTAATCCATTTTGGATGAACTTTGAAGTGCTGTTTGGTTTATAATGATGACACTTGGTTTCCACTAGGTATAATTATATATAATATTAATTAAAGTTAAGCTTGTGGAAGAATAAACAAAGATTGTCAGTAGCACACAGCTTAATTATGTATACTCTGGCTAAGGACTTTGTAAAATTTGGACAATCAGCTGTCCTGTTTTGTGTGCTTTATTTAAAAATTCTTTTTCTTACAATCTTTTTGTGACTGTGACTAAAAATGGAGACGTGCATCTCAGTTTGGGTTATTGATTGTGTCACTATTTTTGGATGTTAAATGAAGACTTTACAGATTTAAAATACGGATCTTAGGGAAGCAGTCCCAAGTTTTGTTGAAGAGAATGACAAAGCACGGAAGCAAAAGCATTGCAAGTATTAAAATCTGATATCCTGGGTTACTGCAGAGGCAGGGTGGGGAGGAAACGGCAGCAAAGCCAAGTCACTGACATTTTTAAATAGTGTGATTTGGTTGTTGTTTCATAGTGTATGTATGGGCTCTGCACTTCACCAAACATGGAACTAACTTCATAGACCTGTCTGTAAAATTGTAATACTTAAATTTTGCAATTATGCCTTGCAGCTGGTTTGATAAAAGTAAGTTAAAGCAGTTAAAATTTTCAGAGTTCTTAGCATTGCTGCTATTGGTGATAAAACTCTGTGCATCACAGCTTAGAGGTGAACTGCCCAGTTGTTTTATAACAGTGCATTCCTTAAACTTCCTAGCTGTTTTTAAAAAACTAACCAATATGTTGCTTGTACTTTGCACTAGTCAGTAAACATTACCTTGCTGCTTCTTTTTGTCTCCGTGACAAAGATTGTAAATAAATTAAAGACTACATGAAATATTGGTGAATTGATGCTGGAGTGCTGTTTCAACTTGTCTTTCTTATAATTACAGAAAGAACAAGTTCCATTCCTAGCGTTTTTTTTTTTTTTAAACTTACTAATGTGTTACTGGTCATGGTAGTGAGTAGTATTTATAGCAGCAGTAGCCTGCAATCCTTTGACTAACATTGTTTGTCTCCTGAAGTGCAGTAGCAATTGAAGGAAGAGGCTTAGCCTATGTTGTAGACTATTTGTGTCTCGCTTTGAAGTTTCTTCTGATAAGAACTTACGAGTAGCCATGTACTGGCAATGACAAATCTTTCAGTTGGGAAGCTTTGGCGATTTCACTGTGCGAATCGAGAAGAGTGATTTTAATGTCTGACTTGAAACTTCTGCAGTCGAGAAAATCAAAACTCTTCTCTGCCTTAGAAAGTTCATGACTGTAGAAATCTAGCTCTTTCTAGCCTAGGGTGAAGCTTCTCCCCATGTCGAATAGTAAGCCAGGGCAGGGGAGAGGTAGTTGAAGGGGAACAGATAAAATACTATCTTTCCTCTAGAACTATTTTTAATTGTTGCTTGTCTAACACAATACCAGAAATTGGTACGATATGTGCAGAAGTCATTATGTACGTACAGTCTTTCCATGAAGACGTCCCGCCGTGTTTGGAAGGCACAATTCTTTAGGGCAAGCTTGAAATTCCTATTGTTTAAATAGGAATTAAAGTAATATTGAAGCCTTTCTGATTTTCTAAAATACAGAATAGATTGTGTGGTGGAAATTAGCTCTTAAATCCATTAAAGAATTAAAACCATCTGCAAAACTGATTTTTGGGGAAGAGTTCCTGAAAGACATAACCTATAGGGATGTTCCAGTTACATGGGTTGAAGAAAGAAAACATGAAAATGGGTTGGATAGTAAGACTCTAGCTGTCAGTGTCCAAGTGAATGTAAATGCTTTACTTAAATAATAATATCCAATCTTGATATACAACCTTCTGGTTTTTTTAGACTCCTTTTTCCCAAGTTCTTGGACCAGTGTTCACAAGGTACGTGTCACTTTCCTTGACTTTGAGCTATACAGAACAAGTAGCTGAGCCATATGGAAAAATAAATGCACTGTAAATGCATATAGTCAAAGGGTCATGATAAACTCTTAGGAGGTGAGAAATGTGAGAATAGTCAATCTCTCTCTGCCCACATTATTAAACACCACAGGTGCCTGGAGGAGATGTAAGATTACAGAGCTTGATGTATTCTAGTTATTCTCATATGGAGGATGGGTTTCCTAAGATCATGAGTTAAACTACTTACCTTGAACTGTTGGAACTCATGCTGTGTTGTTAATCTAGGAGCAACATGCGTTGGGCTTTTGTTCCATCCTCTTCTGGGGAGGCACGAGGAAATGGAGCTCTCCTTTTTGCTATTTTAGAAAGGGAAAAAAGAGCTGGTTACCTTGTTCCCCCTATCCTCCTCTTAATTCCGTGTGGAGGATCCTTGCAGGGTTCATTTGACCTTGCAGCAGACAAAAAAGCTCACTTGCAGAAGAACTGTTTCTTACCTGCGTATTGAGTTTTATATGTTGACTCTGCAATATATTGTCCTTCTTGTCAGGCTTGGAACTTAGAGCAGCTGCTGGCCTAAATGGGATCACATCCTTCCTGGCCTGCCATTGAATAAGTTCTTCAGGTTTCAAGAGCAGAAGCAAATTTGGCTGCAGCACCTTTACAGTTGTTTTTAACAATTGTATAGCTGATTTACAACATTAAGACCCGTACGTGTGGTGTGTGTATATATGAGATCAGATCTCCCCAGTCAGATGATCTTTATTTTAGGTGGACTATAAGCTTAGCCTGAAATTGAGTAGACCAATGACAGTTGAGATTTTTTTAAGTCGCTGTCGGACCATAGTTACTGCAGCACGACTCTTAATTTTTGTGTTTGCATTTAAATGCAGTTGTCAGAGTAGGATGCTGCACTCTTCTTGTGGCTATTTAGACTGTAGAGCTTTGTTTTGCTGCCAGAATTACACCACCTCTTATTCATGTGTGAAGGGAGCCCAAAAGAATGAAATCCAAAAGAACCCAAAGAATGAAGTTGTGAACAAGCTGGAAAGTCTGTAGGTGCTATTATATAAATCAGTATTTTATTTTTATTTCGAGAAAAATGTTGGTGCTACAAATTGGGGGAATGACCGACTATCCTGGTTATAGCCGTTGGTGAAGCTGAAGAGAGCGGGAGAATGTTAAGAATACAGCAAAGTATCAGTAACTACTGAGAAGTTAAGAATGCAAGCATGCCTTTTTGTTTTATGACAGAATAAAAATAAAAATACTCAAAGCTATCTTTGTTTAAAAAATGCAGTTGTACAGCCCTGATGGGGTGAGAATTTGTCATTGTTCAAGGAGGAACTAGAAAATACTTAGGACAAGTATAGCTAATTTGCCTATGGTCCAAACACTGAAAGAAGGAAAAATACCGGAGGTTAGAAGAATGTTCGTCTGGTAGTGAATTACTTCTGCATGTTGCAAGGTTTTGTCATCTACTTTTCAGATACAAAATGTGACATTAGATAGCCTAGAGGTCTGTTCCTGTAAAGCAAATTGTTTCACATGAATAGGGGCAATTTTTGTGTAAAAAGTTTTAGGAGGAAAAGTATGCTTTGAACTGAGATGTGGTACAGTATTAAACTTTCCAGACAAATGCAGAATTGTATCACATGTATAGTAGAGAATTTCCTTCTGTATAATTGAGAATTCTTCTCTGGTGCAACAATAGCAATATTTAATGAGGTGTTCACTTTGAGAGAGGTTTCTCCTACCTTTTTTGTGTCATGCACCCCAATATTATTGTTTGTGTTACTGTAGCATCAGTGGGCCAAGACAGTGTTGCGCTGGGTGTTGTTCAAATCTGAAAACAGTAACTTGCAATGCAGGTATAAGACCAGACAAGTATGGGTATAGACAAGTAGGAATGAATTAGACTTTTGGGTGGTTACCTTGTCCACATAACTATCTTGCAAATTTGGGGAGTGAGTAGGGTTACCCTTTGGCTGCTGCTTTCCAGGCCCCTTCTATTGTGTGGCTTGGTCTGTAGTTATAGAATCGTTTAGATTGGAAAAGACCTTTAAGATCATCAAGTCCCACTGTTACCCTAGCACTGCCAAGCCCACCACTAAACCATGTCCCTAAGCACCACATCTACACCTCTTTTAAATACCTCCAGGGATGGGGACTCCACCACTTCCCTGGGCAGCCTGTTCCAGGGATTGACAGCCCTTTTGGTGAAGAAGTTTCTCCTAATATCCAATCTAAACCTCCCCTGGCACAACTGGAGGCTGTTTCCTCTTGTCCTATCACTTGTTACTTGGGAGAAGAGACCAACCCCCACCTGGCTACACCCTCCTTTCAGGGAGTTGTAGAGAGCCATCAGGTCTCCCCCTCAACCTCCTGTTCCCCAGGCTAAACAACCCCAGGTCCCTCAGCCGCTCCTCGTCAGACTTGTGCTCCAGACCCTGCATCACTTGGTTGCCCTTCTCTGGACACCCTCCAGCACCTCAATGTCCTTCTTGTAGCGAGGGGCCCAAAACTGAACACAGCACTCAAGGTGCAGCCTCACCAGTGCCGAGTACAGGGGGACAATCACCACCCTGGTCCTGCTGGCTGCACTGTTTCTGATACAAGCCAGGATGCTGTTGGCCTTCTTGGCCACCTGGGCACACTGCTGGCTCATATTGAGCTGGCTGTCAACCAACATCCCCAGGTCCTTTTCTGATGGGCAGCTTTCCAGCCACTCTTCCCCAAGCCTGTAGCGTTGCCTGGGGTTGTTGTGACCCAAGTGCAGGACCCAGCACTGAGCCTTGTTGAACCTCATACAACTGTCCTTGGCCCATCAATCCAGCCTGTCCAGATCCCTCTCTCGAGCCTTCCTACTCTCAAGCAGATTGACACTCCTGCCCAGCTAGGTGTCATCTGCAAACTTACTGAGGGTGCACTCGATCCCCACATCCAGATCATTGATAAAGATATTAAATGAAATGAGAAGGTACCTATGCATATTATCAACATGATATCATTTGACAACATGACAAGATGCTTTCTGCTTGGAAAGCCACAAGACTAACAGAAACAGAGGAAGATCAGAGAGAACTGATAAAGCCTTGAGCAGAGTGACCAACGTTCACGGTTTTGTTTTCTCTCTCCCTTGCATGCTTGTTTAAACTTTAAAAAAAAATCTTGCCACCATCTGTGTGCTATAATTTCCTTTTGTCTCACTCCTTCCAAGTATCCCTCTCTTTGTTTTATTTCTTGCACAGAAGCTGTAAGATGACACCTTACTAGTCTAAGGACATATTGGCATCTTTTGTGTTGTATATAACGTTGTTTTACATATTAAGACATCGCCATTGTTAAATATGCCCATTGTATGTTTCGGAGCAAAAAGGATCCATTATTTTTGTAAAGCATACATATTGTTAATCTATCCCTCCTGTTTCTTTGCCGCTTCTATTGAGCATGCTATTCCCCAGGCTACAAAGGTATTATTTTCTGTCTTTAGATGAGTGCATAAATAAAGAATTAAACAAAACTGGGGGGTCTTCAAAATGCAATAGAAAGAGAGATGGCAGTGACAATTCAAATAGAAAAGGTCAACATTATTAGTTACTAAAGCTGTGTAGGCATCTTCCAGTTCTTAGAAAGCTATTTTTCTTCTGGATTACACTACCTGTCAGTCAGTTCAGTATCAGGGACTGTTGCCTGTTAACACAGGGCCAATTTTTGTGGTATACTGGCACCTACAAGATTTATGCATAGGTGTGTGCAGAGCCAACGCTTCCAGGCTCCTCAGGCTCTGAGCAATCTTCTGTTACTTCCAAGGTTGCGTGGGAGTTTACAAGCAAGAATGACAGCTAGTGCCTGAAAGCTGTTCCCCTTAGACAAGCGCAAATGAAGCAGGGAGTGATGGCGAAAGAGTATGGATGAGGAGCGTGAGACAAGATGCATAGGTTTCTGATTTGCTGGATATTTTATTCTTTGAATCTCTCCTTAACCTGAAGCTTTGCCAGCTTAGTCTTTGACAATTACCTATTCTCTCCATAGCATGGTGCTTCTAACTAATATATGCTTCGTAGCATTTATGTTATACATCCTTTTTTATTGTTCTGTGCCAACCTCACAGAACGTATAACTATGTTTTTAATTAAACTTCACTTTTAAGTTCATATCAAGTTTGGGAATATTAAGAAAAAAACTCACAATGTGGTGGTTATTGATTAGCTTATTCATACTTTTCATCTTAATTGCATGATCTACATAATAATTTCAAGCATGCATTTGACTTAAATTTCTAAGTGTGCTTGCTGTTCTTCCCCCCCCCCCCCCCCAGTCTCTCTCAAGAGTAACTGTGTGTTGGAGAAAACTTAAATGTTTTTGAAATAGGAATGGAAACTTCTGTGGGGGATTAAAAAGAGAAACGCTAATGATGGAAATTTGCTTGGGCTATTATTAAAATTCTAACTTGAAAGGGTCAGTGATGCAAGTAACTGTGACTGGGAGCATATGGTATAATGTAAGTAGCCCAGAAACATTTGGTATAGAAATGTCTGTGTAAAGAAGCCTCTGCGAGGATTAGTGTGCTTTAAAGACTTCCGTAAAGATCAGGAATAACTGTAGGCAGCAGTTCATGGTGTGAGCTTCATTACATATTCTGCTTTAAATAGTGATGAGTTGGGGGCAGAGGAAATGCATCCTGGTTCAATTGTTCATGGATATTCTAGAGTTTACTGTTCTGTCTTACACTCTATTTGTAGTTACAGGAAAGTGTCTGAAATGAGCTGCACACCTAGAGCAAAGAAAATAGCATTCCTTACACTTTTCGGACAATAGTGACATGCTAGGGAGCCCCGAAGAGTTGGCACTGCAATCTCTTTGAGGAACTGGGCTGAAATTCATTCTGATGTAACTCCTCCTTGATATAATTGGAAAGCAGAGATCCTGTAACACTGAAATAAGTTGGATGATAAGTGCGATATGTCATCTCACATTTTTTCCTTAAAGAAATCCCTTCCAGTGCCCAAGACTTGGTGGCTGCGATGGTCGGTGTGTTATTTCTGATTGCCTTCAGAGGCGTCTGCAGTAGCAGCAGTATGTTCTCATTTAACATGAAACTTGTCTCATACCTGACAAGACAGCAGGGGTAACGCGAAGACTCTGTTGTCGTCTTCAAATCTTGGAAAGTTTTTGCTTAAGAAGAGTAACTGCTTCTTGAGTGAAATCAGTGGCACTAGGTACGAGGTGAAGGGATATTTTAAGTCTGAAAAAGGAATTGCTTTTCTGGTGACACAGCTGAGTCTTTTTGGGAATCTGGGCTCGGGAGAAGTAGTTATCCTATTATTTCTCTCTGTTATCTTTTTTGATGCCTTGAGGGTTCAGGCTTGTTGTTGGAATACCATTTTGGGGTCTTTCTTTAAAGACAGAGTCAAAACAACCCAACCCAAGCCCTTCTCTTGCTTTTGGAAGTATCCAAAATACTGATTTTTAGCTGTTTGGCCTATCTTTCTACACATTGAATTTGCCAAAAGGCTTTAAATGTTAGTATTTTTTATTAAACTAGTCCTTCTCAAACTGATTCTTGTATGAATTTATTCTTTTAATTAATTTATTCTTTTGATTAATGGAGTCTAAATTACTTCCATTACATGGCCTAATTGAAAGAAAAATGTCTTGACCTGTTATAGCTGTTTTGGCAAAGCAGGCCTTCCTCATTAGTCGAGTCATCTTCAGTGACTGGAGCTGTACTGGTAGGCTCGTGTTTTTAATTTTTTTTTTTTTTTTTTTTTTGGTAAGATTGTTTTCACTGAATCATGCGAACCCACAGATTACAACATTCTGCCTCTTTCCCCTCGAGTCATTGCAGTGACTGAAAAGGGTTGTCTCCTTCGGGAGGTATCATTCCTGCGCGTCTACGGGTTGTGACAGAATGGGCTTCTGAGCTGGCTGCCCTCTAAATGCAGTTACAGAATAAATAGTTAACGATAATTCTGCGTTTGGTTATTCCACATTGTTCGTGTGTTAAGTTAGATGGGCTTCTGGGTTTTTGCTGGGCAGGCAAGAGACGAAAGGCTCCTTGCTTGTTTGTTTTTGTGTGTTTTGTTTTATTTTTTCCTTAGGAATGTTAATGTAGTGAGATGGAAGGAAAATTGAGAAGGGTGGTTATATTAATTGTTTATTGTTCACTGTTGCATACTGTTGTCTTCTGTAAACTATCCTCTGATTTCCTTACACAGGACTAGTGAGTAACGTAGTTTTCACAAGCCATGCTACGGAGCAGAAGCATCCACTCCTTAGGCAGCTGCAGAGCCTTATCCGAGCGGCAAATCCTGCTGTTTCATTCATCTTGGCAGAAAATGGAGTTGTGACTAGGTAATGTTAGTCGCTGTCCAGTACTCGTCACTTTTGGCAGGTGGGACACATGCACTTAGAAACTTGTATTCTCTTGTTTTACGCTGGTAACTTATACAAAGGAGATGCAGATTCTTCTTAATTGTTTCTCATGCAAAAGACATCTTACCTTTACATTTATGGCCGTATAAATATGGGGATTAGGAAATGTATGCTTTTGTTTGCAGAGTATGACTTATGTTACCATTACTGTCATAGTAAGGGAACAATACTCTTAATTTTACCATGACTAGCATTCTGTTTTATGTAAGTAGCATACGGATAGTGACCATTTTATTGAACTTATAAAAATCTTCATCTTTATCTCTTTATAGGAATGAGGATATTGAATTAATTCTCTCAGAAAGCAGTTTTTCAAATCCTCAGATGATGAGAGCTCGATATTTAATGTATCCTGGCTGGCAAGTATCTAGACTGAGAAATATTAAAACTATTTTTCTAATTAACTTGAAGATTCAAAAGTCTCGCTAACTTAATTTATATTTTTTTCAAGACTACTCATTTGGAACAGGCAATAGCTTTGTAAATCATTTTTAAAAGAGAGCTGATGAGTATTCTTAGTAGATACACGATTGCTGTCCTTTTATGGGGAAAAGGATCCTTTCTGGACACCATTTAAATCAATGGCAAGATTACTGTTGCTTTTCAGAAGAATAGAAAAAAAACCCTCTGGGAATAAGCTGGGAAGGATTGGGATGGGTGAGGTCAATAATGACTAGAGTAATTTCATTCTGACAGCTATTCAGCCTTACTGGAATGAACTTGCTATGTCAGTCTGGCTATTAGCAGCACAATTATTCATAACAACCAACAACCTTATTGACAGTCTTGGCAGAGACTGAAGGCACAGTAATACATGGTACCAAGCTTTCTACTTAATACTAAGGGATATTTTTCATGGTTCAGGGTTCTTTACACATCTTGTTGCAGTTATCTGTGCTGCACCTATTTGGCAGAAAATGTAAACCTGTCAGCCATTATAACTCCTGGCTGACTGTTTTCTAGTTACATTTATGGTGTTGGAAGCACAATTTATTTACCATACCTTGCCAGTCCTCTCTGTGTGTATATCTTTTTAGTCATAATTCTTGTTCTAAATTGGATGCAAGTAAAGCTTCTAAAGTAACCTGGCACAAAGCTTGGGACATCAGAGCTGCTCGTGGTTTGCGTGAAGCCAAAGGTAGAGAGAGGAAGCAGGAAAAGAAAGTATTTAAAACTTTTGGACAGCTGTTAATTGATGATAGTATGCAAGAATAATATGTAATAGTATGTAAGAAAAAAAATGCAGCAAGAAGAACATCAAAAGAAGTCTTGAGCTCTTTGAACAACCTAATACCGTTAATACCACATTTTCATGGATGTCTTGGAGAAGAAAGCTTAGTATTTTTCTTCCTATGAGTGAGACTTACCTGTGGTGAAATAATAGATGTTCTTTTTAAGAAGCCTGTTAGATGAAAAGCACAAGCATGTGCATTTCCTGTGTGTTGAAGCTATGTGTTTGTTTTTTGTCTTAAGGTATGAAGGTAAATATGGAGCTGGGTCTGTCTTCCCTCCAATGGTTCAGATCTGTGTATGGTTTAATCGTCCTCTAGAAAAAACGCGATTTGTGACCAAATGTAAAGGTACAACTGAACTTTGACTGACTTGATTTAAATCCAAGTTTGACATACTGAGGAATAGAGGGGAAGGAAGGCACTGACGTAGCACAGTTATTTAATTACTGCTGAAGTAAACTTTTAATTGAAAAATCAGCTTTCCTTCCTTAAAGTACAGTAAATTGTCTTCTTTAGTGTCTGCTCTGGAAAATTAACCCATAATTTTGTTCAAATGAAAATCTAATTTAATTTTTGGTTTCTAGAGACTGAGACACTTATCTTCATATGTTTGCTTTTTATTTTATGTTTAATTTTATTTAGTAGTGTCGAAATACAGTTTATAAGTAACCATCAGCTTCTACTTTTTATGCCAAACAATTCTTTGTAGTTAGTAGAAAATAGGCTCAACTCTGTGTTAGGCTACTAGAGTAGATATATAATCATGCCTTTCCTTCTTTCCTTAGCAAAACAGTGTTAAGGAGCACCATTTTACTTTCCACACACACTGTAAGCGTTCATTATGCCAAACACATGTTATTTCCCACCTACCCCATAGCAAAGAAATGAGAACATAGAGAAATGTTATGTAGTGGGGCTCCTGGGGACACTGCAGCTTTTTCCCCTGAAGCACTAGGATGTGGATTAGAGACCTGTAGCATAGGTCTGACCAGAAGCTACACCAAGGAAAAGAACAATAAGTGAGATAATCTGTTTGTCTTTATTTCAAACAGCGATTAAGTCATTGCTCAAGCCAAGTCCTTTTTCTGGAAACATTTATCACATCATGGGCAAAGTTAAGTTTTCAGGTAAGGGCAAATTACTGCTTATGCATTGTCTTGTGATTGCGCTGCACTGATGTGTTTGGAAACTTTTTAATGTACTGTATTCTGTCTACACCAACGTGTTGATGTTAAATTAGATTAGCAATTATCAGGACGTTTCTTTCTTCTGTCTTCTCCTTGTTAGATTCTGATAAAATGATTGAAGTCTGTCACAACACATCATCTAATTCACTAAGCCTTGTGCCTGTTCAGGAGGGGCCAACTCCTCCTGATTCAAGAAGTGATAGCAGAGATTGCAGCAGTCAACAGGAGTGCTTCCTTGTGTTCGTTGGCTGCTCCCTTAAGGAAGAGGATATAAAAGACTGGCTCAGAGAAACGGCAAAACAGGTTCGTGGGCATGTTTACTTTTGTTCAGTGTGATCTGTTTGGCATTTCTTAACAACAGGAGGAATCAGAGTGTCTCATGAAACTTTTTTGAGTGGGTTGGGTTTTTTTTGTTGTTGTTAATCTCTTTTCTCTTCTACCAAGGTATGAGCGTTCCAGGGTGTAAATGTATTTATGACAGAGGACTAACAGTTTTCAAATATGTATTGTAACTTGTGTATTGTTTTAATATCTGCTACAGCTTATTCATGGATTGATCTGCTCTTGAACGCTTGAGCAAATGGAGTACGTCCACAATAAACACAAGATGATTTAGCTGAGACATGATTGCCAAAAGCTAAAGTGTAGTATGGAATAAATCTTCTTGAAGTACCTGAACACTGCAAAGCTGAAAACATGTTTTGATTCACTAAATTAAACCTCCTTGGAAGTAATCCACTGAAATGGAGGGTATAGTTTTTTCATTCTGTCTTGCTTAATTCGTCAAGTGCGCAGCTATATAAGACTTCACGTATTTCTGCATGGCTACATACCTATGGATTAGAAGTTGGCGTAGGGAACAGGGAAGACGCACATCATAAGAAGCCTAGAAGGCATGTTTTGCAGCTGTGGTGTCTTGCTAATTTTGCACAGTGACTGGCCCGACCTGGCCAGGAGTGCAGGACAAGATGGTTCACTGCTATATAACCAATAATACCAGCAGGTATTACTTTTACCAGGCTGCATATCAAGGTCTTAGGAAGTGAGTCTTGAGGTTTGATTCAGAAACATACTTGGACAGAAACTGTTCAACCATACAAGTTGCATATTTTAGCACTCTAGTTGGAACTTGAGCCTATAGGTACAACTGTGCTCTTTCATGATGCCCATTTTGGAACGTTTGTTAGTTAAAAATACTTGTGGTTACTTCTTCATGGATTAGAATTTGCATAGTATCTCCAAAAAGTTGTGTAGGAAGGGAAAGAAGTTTCCTACAGTCCATTGTTGGAGCTGTTTCTAAGGATCTTCAGGTTCTCACCTCTATTCTCCTAGCAGGTTGTGTTACTTCAGGGAAGTATACATTTTGTGTGGTGGTATCTCATGCTCTGTGCATATCACATGGGTAACATATGGAGACAAATGCTTTTGACATGTGAGAAAGCACTCTGTGGAATACTATTTTAATTTTATGAAAACTTGGAACTTAAATGCTATGTCAAGTGTGAAGTGCTTCCTCTGAGCAGTTCAAGACTACAAATAGTCTTTGTACAGTCTTACTAGTCAGTCGTGGCTTTTTAGGGTTTCAGATTGTTCTAAGCGTTACTGCATGCTGCATGAAAGAAATGAATTATAAAACTTTTCAGACTAAAACTAGATTGTTTTTCCTGTTGCTCTGCCAATTTTCTTTTTTTTTTTTTTTGCAGTAGAGCTGTATTTAAATTGTATTATTTAAAATACTTTTAGAATTTGTTATTTGTATCAGTGCCTTATGTGAAATCACTTAATTTTTACTTTTCTTTACAGAACATTGTTGCGAGTGCCTTAATACAATTGAATAATTCTGTCTGTAAATTAATTTTTAAAATACATGCTTCTAAAAGGAGTATTTCTGTGTTGGGCTTGGGCATGATGGCATGTGATTATAGATTTCACTACCATTATCCACATTTTCAAGAAGGAACTTTTCTGTTTTGTGGTTTGGCTTGTTTGTTTTTCTTAACATAACTAAACTGTAGTATCACATTGTCACTCAGTAGGTGTATAACTAGGGTCTAATTCTTCATACAGAAACC
Source organism: Balearica regulorum gibbericeps (assembly GCF_011004875.1). Taxonomy (NCBI): domain Eukaryota; kingdom Metazoa; phylum Chordata; class Aves; order Gruiformes; family Gruidae; genus Balearica; species Balearica regulorum. The sequence goes on along the minus strand of NC_046187.1, from coordinate 79,805,358 downwards.
TCAGAGGAAAGCCCTGAAAACCAGAGGAATGCTAACCCTTCAGGAAATAAAAAACATTCACGTAAGTAGAAGTGATTAATAGCAAGTCCTTCCTTTGGCTGATTTTTTAGAATAACCATTTGTATGATAAAGCACCTCCCATACTTGCCATAACAAGTGTGCTGAGCACTAAATTATTGTGGCACTTACTGGCTTTTTATATACCCGAAACATAACTGAGGCTGTCCAGGAGGGATTTGTGAGATAACTCTTGGTGTTAACTCAGGGCTTCAGAAACGCAGGGGGAGGTGTGTGGTATTGAACAAGCACACACTTTTAGTTACTGTAATGGTCTTTCCCCACCTTTTCTCCCTGGTCTGTGGTGTGCAGGTTGCCACTTGCAAATTGGGATCCCAAATGCCTAATCCTGCCCTCATCGACTACCTTGAGGTTGTAAGTGCTCTCTCTGGAGTTGGGCTAGTTATTGCCCAACTAGTGTTGCCATAACTAACTCCACTAGTCTACGTGGATGTCGTAGGATCGTGCTGTCCTCTCAGAGTGCTCCTTCGTAGCCAGGAGCCATACGTTCCTGGCTGCTAAGTTCAGGAGAAAGAATTTTTCTTTTTATCTGTTAGGACTGTCTCTAAGCAGTTTTGAGTTTTAAATGCTTAATGTATGATATATTCTTTCTTAATGTAGGTGAAACGCCACTTGGATCCACTTCCAGCTGGTTATTTTTACAACGGGACTCAATTTGTGAATTTTTTTGGTGACAAAATGGATTACCATCCATGTATCCTTTAAAATGTGGATTTTTTTGGTGAAGGTTTTAGGCAGGCAACAGGCTATGCACATCTGAAACGTAGACTGTCAGAGGAGATGATACGGTGAAGAACCAGTTTGATTTGCAGGTAGTAATATGAAGTGAAAAGTTTCGTTCCTTAAATCTGTGCATGGCTACTTGCCATTGAAAGCTTACTGTTAAAACACTTTTTTCAGAGATATGATCTAAGAAGCAGAATAGAACCAACAAAACAATCCCCAAACTGTACATGAGCTCACGCAGAGAGTAATTTATGGACCACAGCTTGTCAGAGAAATATTTTGCAAACCAAGTAGCGCTGTAATATTGCTTAATGCCTGGTCATGACTGATAAAACTTCCAAATGAATATAATTTTGTGTGCATGCATGTGCGTGCACACACTCAAGTAAGAACAATCAGGGGTGTTTCAGACTTTATTACAGTGTCCTTTTTTCTGCCGCATATCTTTGTGGTGAAGCTGATGTTAAATGATTGCTCTCATTTTGTAACTCTGTATGAGAAAAAAAATGTATTGGATGCAACATAGTAATATGTACAAGGTGTCCAGAATTAGGTGTGGAGGTATATTTTTTTGTAATTGCTTTTTAAATTCCCTTAAGCAAGTAAAACCTTATTTTAAAACTACTTCAGCTTAGCAAGCAATATGATTTACTTACCAAATTGTGGCATATACAGATTTGTAAATGTACTGTCCTGGCTGGTCTTGTTTGATATCAGTTATAGAACATGGACTACAAATCCAGGTCCTCTGGATTTCTTTCCAGAAATTATTTTTATTTTTTAATTTAAACCTGATCGTATTTTTGTCTTTGGCAAGAACCGCCAGAGTAATACTGATGTTCCAGTGTATTCTTGTTCTTCTTGTTTTCATAACTTTCTATTGCTTTTTGTCTTTGTTTTACTACCGAAATTTTAAATTTGGTTTTATATTCCTAGTTTACTTTTTACTTTAACTTTGACAGACTTTACAAAAACCCAAGTGGGTCTGTGATTCTGTTTTGGAATAAGAACAAAGAGTTATTTTCTATGCCCGATGGGACAACTTTAACATTTGAAACCAGCAGACTTCTGTCTGCAGGGTAAGCTCCTAGTTAGGGTATAGTGGCAGGAAATAGCCTAACAGCAAACTTGGACTTCAGTATTCACTGGACCTTCAGGTCACCACCATCTTGGTGTTGGGCTCGAAAAGATACAGGCACTGGTTAACCGCTTCTGGGTGATTTGAATTTTGGGCAGAGTTCTTTAGACTTAACCAAAATAGCTGTAAACATCTGCAAACCTGCTGTAGTTTTGCTGTTCTTATATTTTTCCTCGTGATTGGGAAATGGCTATTGTGCAACTCCTTTATTCCCCACTACTACAGAGTAGCTGTGGTTAGGTCTGACTGCGGGGCTGCCAGAAGATAGTATATTGAATTTCTGCTTTCTGTAAGTGTCCCTGAACTGGCACATCCTTCAACCATGTATGCTCTTCTCTAATGAACACTATTAGCACAAATGTTTTTCCTTAGTTTTTCAAAATCAGTAATGGACCAATTCATGAACGATTACTTGGAAGAAGCCAACAGGGAAATAGAGAAGTACAACAGAGAACTAGAAGAACAAGAGTATCATGATCTCTTTGAGCAGAAGACATAAGCACATGCGTTCTGTGCATTTCTGAACCCCACCTACTGTCAGTAACCAAAAATGCTGTTGTCCTTGCTGGTTTACTAGAAAATTAAGTGAAATGTCAGTTTTCAGCACTTTTTTAAAACTAAGAGATCATTCCTGTAAGGTTGGCATTTTAATAAGGTAACTGCTTAGCTGTTTGTACTGTCAGGTTTGCTTCCACTTCACCTTAATTCCAGACTGTAAAAAGCATCACCTGGAATCTCTGACTAGTAGTGGAAACTTATTTAAAAGAAGAAGAAAAGAAGCAAAACTATATTTCTTAGCAGGTCAGAATGTGATCATGGAATTGGTCTGTTGTGCAGATAGTCAAACCACTTTAATCTCTGGATGTCCCTTGAAATTCGTTGCACAGGAGCATTGATGAGCAGTGATATACTTCAGTATGTGGGATTGGGGGACGTTCCTAAAGCGAGAAATGGGGGAACGTTTCAAAGACTCGGAAGAGTACCTAATCCCACAGCTGTTGGGGTGTTCCCAAAGCGAGAAATGGGGGAACACCTGAAAAACTCAGAAGAGTACCTAATCCCACAGCTGTTGGGGTGTTCCCAAAGCGAGAAATTGGGGAATATTTAAAAAACTCGGAAGAGTACCTAATCCCACAGCTGTTGGGGTGTTCCCAAAGCGAGAAATGGGGGAACACCTGAAAAACTCAGAAGAGTACCTAATCCCATGGCTGTTGGGGTGTTCCCAAAGCGAGAAATTGGGGAATATTTAAAAAACTCGGAAGAGTACCTAATCCCACAGCTGTTGGGGTGTTCCCAAAGCGAGAAATGGGGGAACACATAGGCATCTACTTTTTTCTGAGGGGACAGCATATCTCATAACCTCTGCACAGTTTGAATCTGCAGTTGAAATTTTGACTTTTCTATAGAAAAGACGTTTATACATTTCAGGGTGAAACGAGATAAGTGGAGATGTCTTGCTTTCTTCCCAGTGTTGTTATTGGTATTCTAGAAAATATGACATGAATGGCAGTAATCTGCAACTTGCTGTTGCTTATATCCCTGAAGGATTCTTATTTCAGTACTAAAAGAGAAGAGGGAGATTCTGTAGCTAAAGAATTCCTTTTCATGAAAATGACTTATTTCCAAAGGTAAAAAATATCAAAAGATATACTTGAAATATGAAAGAACTTGTCTATGAAGCTTTCAGAAGAATTTCCATGCTGTAATGTTTCACTAAACTGATACACCAGGTGTTAAGTATTGGCAACAAAACCTTCACAGTTACATAATAGGAATTCTGGCAAGTTGTTCTTTAACTTAATTTAGTACAATTTTAAGTGAAACTTCATAGATCCCTGACTGAAGGATTAGAAGGTACCCTAGCAGCTACTTAAACTTAATTATTGAAGCTTATTTACATAAGCAGATTATTGTAGCATGCTGTGTGTTCAGAATTTAGTCAAGTGAAAACAGTCCAGGAGGAATTTTTCATTTCCATATTCCTTTGCCTTAGGAACAGCTCAGTCTTCTAATACATCTGCAACGTTGCTTTTTGGTCAGATGTAGGTAATGCAGTAAGAAATTGAATGAATAATTTCTTACAGTACACTTAAAATACTTATGTCTCTTTCTGTGGCAGGGAAATGAGATTGAACTCCTGCCGTCAAACCTGAGGCTACATATAGTTTTATGCCTTACTTAAGAAATATATTTTTTACCTTTGGAATCTGAAATAGCTGAAACTTCAATAAGCTGGTCCAAAACTGAAACACCTTTTAGGTAGACTTTCAGTACACGTTGCTACTAGCTGGCTCGGTGCCTGTGCCGTGGTGATTACACGGCGCAGAGGTGGAATTCCAGGTGCTGCAGATTGGGATATAGATGTTGATAAGGTTTCATTACTAGCTTTCCTACTAGATTTAAAAAGCTCTCTGAATTTTAAATTTTTTTTCTTTTTTTTTTTTTTTTTTTTGCACACCACGAGACTTTATAAACGACTTGTATCCTGTTAAAGTACAATAAAAGCCAGCAATTAGTTTGTGTTTCTAGGCTTTCTGGGGTAACCCGTGTTACAGGTATAGAGCATCATGATAAGGCTCGTGAGTTTATCTATGCATGGCTATACTTTAGTCTTAATATACTGTAGTGCCTGGTAGAGTAAACGTAGCTAGCAGTGCGTTTGGGGGGCTAGCGGGTGTTTACAAACTAAGTACAGTTGGTTGCATGAAACTATTTATCAGACCAGAATTATTAGAGTACAAAATTCTGGTTGTAACACTGCAATAAAAAGGGGCATTAGAAAATTCTTAACAAATTATAGATCTTTGCCAATAAACTTAGTGTAAACCCGGTGTGCTCCTTTTCAGTACAAGTTATCTAATCTGCAAAGCCATATTTCTAGATTAGTGGTATGACTATGTAACGTCAGAAGAAATACCAATGCCTGAGATGACAGGCACGTCGTTGATGCTTTGTCTCAAGTTGTAAGTCAATAACAGTAGGTTTAAGTGCAATTGATGGAAGGATAGATGAAGATACTGTAGCTTATTTTGCTCTGCTGAACTCTTTTTAAGAACTCCAATTTGTGCAGCTCTCGAAAACAAATGTCGACAGGGTTAATTCATCTGGGGTTGGCGTAGCGAGTTGTAAGTACAAGTGAGATGCCCTGTGAACGAAAAGGAAATAAGTATTGAAAATTGGCGTGCTACGGTGCAAATTGAGCTGTTCCTTAAAAACTGAAGCAGAAGAGCTCAGAACAAAGGCCTAGTATACTTATATACTGTACTGCATGCTATATGGTAATAGCTGTGTATTATGAAGACCTTTCACCATACTGGTACTATTTCAATTACTGTATTTTGGTATTGAAATAATTTGATTACCTCAATTTATTACTTTTTTTTTAATTTTTAACTGTGACTTTAAAACAGAAAAAAATACTGAAATAGTGAAACTGTGATAATAGTATCCTTTAAACGTAGTAGTGCCTTGCAGATGACACCATTTATTCATGGAGCATAAAATAAATGGATGTCGTGGGTTGTATTGCTTGCACCCTCTTTTTTTTAAAGGAAAAACGGTTTTGGTGAAAGGACTTAAAATTAACCTAGTGAAGAATATTAGCACAAATGGTTAAACTGTTTAAAAGAAAACTCTTTGAGGACTAAAATGTGTAAATGCCTGATGCTGCTGATAGTTTCATAGCAGTTGCTGATTATTTTGGAGTTACTTCTAACAATCAGCAGCACTTTTTTTTTAGGAGAAGAGCGTTAACTTTTGTACTCTGGTCAGAGATGTTTATACTGAATCAAACCCCATCCGTAGGGCAATCTGATTTCCTCACTCTTTTGAAGTCGAGGTGAGGATTGAGATGATTCTAAGGATCTAGTTTTGAAAATTTTTTTAGCTACTGTAAAACTAAAAAAAAAAAAAGCACCATTTCTAAACCACCGATGTTTGGATACAGAAAAAGTGCCATTACACTGTTCCTTTATCTTTTCCTGTATTTTAAAAAATTGGTAACAGTGACTTTGTGTCCAGGCATTTCTGATATCGTGAAGTGCTGAGAGTCCTCAAGGGGTTTACGTGCTTTGCTGACCTTCATGTTAGCAGCTTGTGGTGGTGGTTTTTTTTTTTTTTCCCTCACCGAGAATGAGTGTGATCAGAAGTTACTGAAGTTATAGGGAGAAAAATGTGATAAACTTAGGAGAGGAACGTTTGCAACTTGAACTGCGCTGCAATCTCGGAGTATTTTATATTAAGCTGTGCAATTTGGTATTAGTCCACTTTTACACTTTGCAATTAACAAAACTGATTGCAGGGAGGATTTAAGTTGCATGTAAGAGTTCCCTAATAAGTGGTTTTTATGATTATTTTTTAATTGAAACTTTTTCTGAATTTGCACAGATTTAAGCTCTGGAATACTTTGGTATTCTTAAAAGGGAAAAATTGTAACTAGTATAGTGAATTGTGAACTGTGAGTTGTTAGAACCGCGTTGTTGATCTAATTTTAGATTGCTTAAAATGTACCTCAGAAAGCTAGTGAGAAATCACTTCATTTTTACACAACGGTCAGATACTAATGTAACACTTCTCACTTTACAATGTGCCAAAATTCACTTTTATACTAGTTCTCAATGCTTTAATATTTGCAACTTTAAGTTAAAAACTTGTATTTACAAACACTACTGTAACTTCAGTTAAACTGAATTGTGTGATTGAAGCTTTTTGCCTATTGTATTTATTACACAATTTGATTCAGTAAATATAAAATTACCTTTCCATTTATTTTTGTATTGTTTTACATGTTTATACCTGCAGTTTGTGTGACTTTTACACCTGTAACTCAGATGCGATGGAAAGAACCAATAAACAGTATCCATCTGTTGCCTGTCTTTGGCTTCTTTAATAAACTTAGTATTTCCTAGACTTGAATTTTTAGGCATTGAGCAGTTTTCTTCTTTTAAAATTTGTTAGTTTTCTAAACTAGCAGAAAGGTGACAAGTTTATATTCAAAGAAAATGTATAAGATTTAAGGAAACTGGTGGTTTGGGGTTTTTTAAGCTGCTATTTTAGGTTTAGACCTTCTTGCATGGGCTTCTAATTGGGTAAAACTTAAAACCGGTTGTAGGACGAAGGACCTTAATCGGCTTCCCGCCCACCACCTCTGCCCTTCAATGACTATGTAAGTGTAAGTTCATAGTTGCATATACACAAATGCAGGAGGTAAATCCTACTCCTTGTAGTCATATTAACTGAGGACGCAGTTTCAAGATCAGCTTCTGTTGGTCTAAAACCAGGCTGCCATCGAGAGGGCAATCCCACCTTAGCCTCCTTTTTCTGCTTCGGTCACCAAGAGGGAGGCTGTGCGTGAGTCAGAGCAGTTTGCTGATTAAACTGGATCTGCAAATTATTTCTGTCTCAGTTTGACAGTGCTTTTTTTTTTTTTTTTTGCACTTGATGGGTTTTTATGAACTGTTTATGTAAAAACAGCATGTTAAATTCAGCCTGTTTTGCATACTCCAGGTATGAGCACAAGAAATAGCAGCTTCTGATACAGACTTTTGACTGAAATCCAGGAATTTTCCCTTGCTATGCAGCTAGTTTTGGAAAGCATCTTCCACTTGGAAATGCGCTTTGGCTGCAACCACTGCTTTTCAATTGCTGAGTAGTTTGACAATACAAAACTGGGAGGAGCAGCTGGTACACCAGAAGGTTACAAGACTTGGACGGGACAGAGATGGGCGGAGAGGAACCAGATGAAATTCAACAAGGGCAAACGTAGGGTCAGGCACCTAGGGAGGAACAACACCACGCACCAGTACAGGTTAGGGGTTGACCTGCTGGGAAGCAGCTCTGTGGAGGAGGACCTGGGAGTCCTGGTGGACAACAAGCTCTCCATGACCAGCAGTGTGCCCTCGTGGCCAAGGAGGCCAATGGTGTCCTGGGGGGCATAGAGGAGAGCGTGGCCAGCAGGTCGAGGGAGGTTCTCCTCTCCCTCTACCCTGCCCTGGTGAGATCACGTCTGGAATATTGTGTCCAGTTCTGGGCTCCCCAGCTCAAGAAAAACAGGGAACTACTGGAGAGAGGCCAGCCGAGGGCTACGAGGATGATGAGGGGACTGGAGCATCTCTCGTATGAGGAAAGGCTGAGAGAGCTGGGCCTTCTTAGCCTGGAGAAGACTGAGAGGGGATCTGATCAATATTTATAAAAGTCTAGAGAACGGGGCCAGACTCTTTTCAGTGGTGCCCAGTGACAGGACAAGGGGCAATGGGTACAAACTGGAACATGGGAAGTTCCATCTCAATGTGATGAAGAACTTCTTCCCTCTGAGGGTGGCCGAGCCCTGGGACAGGCTGCTCAGAGAGGTTGTGGAGTCTCCTTCTCTGGAGAGATTCAAAACCCATTTGGATGCCATCCCGTGTAACCTGCTTTAGGTGATCCTGCTCTAGCAGGGGGTTGGACTAGATGATCTCCAGAGGTCTCTTCCAACCCCTACCAACTTGTGAACCTGTGAGTGCATGCAGTTTCCTTTGACTTTGTGTAATGCGCTGGCAACACAACACTAAACAACTTCCACATCGTTCTGTAGTGATTGTCTGAGAGAAGCAGCCAGTTACTGCTTCACTGTTGGACACAGACCCCACAAAATCATTCACGTGTCAGCTTTGCCAAGAGCTTCGGGTCCTGTTGCTACTCACGTGTGGGCACATGTTCTCAAAACACACCTTTGGGCTTGATCTTAGTGCTGGCCAAGGCACTAGGAGGGTTTCCATCATCCCTCAGGTGCTTGAGTAGAGAAATCTGGTGTCTTGGCTCATGGCTTTATTCGTGTCTTGCCATGTGGTTATTCTTAAGGTGGTCTTCAAATACAGCTAAGTTACTGAAGGTCAATGAAAGAAAAGTGACTTCTTTATTACCCTTTTTTTTTTTTTTTAAGCCTGCCTGGATTATCTTTTAAGGGAGAATTTTGCTCTTTTTCTCTGGTGCGTAACGCTGCTCACTGCCTTTGTGCCCTGGTTTCTGCATGTTCTGTTCACTTTGGATTTTCAAGATTTAACCTGAGATTGGTTGCTAGTTGATTATTAAAGTGTGAAAGTCATCATCTTACTAGGATTTTAAGAGATGTTCTTTGCAAAGAAGTGCTTTTACAGGAAATTTTGTGACCGCTTACTAACACCGCTTCTGCAACCCAGAGGGATTTAAGGTGTCTGTGACAGTATGAAGTTACATCAACAAATCTTACAAGAAAGATGTAAGATGCAATTTTTCTTTTTTTTTGGGGGGGGGGAGGAAATTCCTGATTCAATTTGGGAAACATCTATTCTGTAGTTGTGTTACAGGATCAGAGGAAATATCCTTACGTTTGGGCCGTAGCAAAAGTAAAGAGCGGGTAAAAGCTTTGAGCAGGAGGGTACATAAGTGTGATCATTTTATCTGCAGAATCAAGCTTTCCAGCTAATATATACATTTACTTTCTCACACTGCCATTTTGTTTCAAAGGTATGGCTCCCATTCCTCCCCAAGTCCTTGTTCCAGTCCCCCTCATCTTGAGCACTCCCCGTCTTTCCTCCCCTTCCCGTCAAAGGAGAATCTCAAGCCATAGCTGTGCATCTCCCTGCTTCCACCTCTGTCCTTTCATTTTCCTTCCAGATGGGTCACCTCATCTGATGGGATCTGCAGGCAGAGCTAAGATGGATCTTGGGTTGCCTAACCCACGGCCTGGATGGTGGAAGCTGAGCCCCAGGTTCCAACTTTGGAACCAACTGCTTCCGAATTTGGTCAGCTGAGGGATGTTTGTTTACGTAATGTGTCTTATGCCTCCTCCTTAGTGCTGACACAGGGAATGTAACATGATGACACTCAAGATCTTTTCTGCCTTTAAAAATTTAAAATTTAGTTTTGTTTCACTTTGGGTTTTTTTTAATCCAAAATAACTTCTTACTGCCTACAGGCACAGGTGGAAGGGTGTTGTAGGAGCTGCAAAATCTCGGTTGGGAAGGACCTCATGAGGTTGGCTGGTTTGTCAGACTGTTCCCTATGAATTTGAGTTTCTCCTTCGATAACTCCTTTTCTAGCCAAAGGAAATGTGGAAGATCTCATCTACCTGGGCTTGGGCAATATATTTGGTATGTTTTCAAAATGGGAAGCTGTTAATTTGGAGACCAGGGGGTTGGTGGAAGAATCACAAGGTCAGTCAGGAATTGGCTGAAAGTTTGGTGTGAGTGGTCAGTGTTGCAAGGAGAATTGGGCTGAGGGAAGCTTCCATGGTAGAGCTCATCATGTGAATACTTTTATGAAAATTATCTTAGTTACAAGAGTAACATGGGTACAATAAATTCATCAAGGATGTAAAGTAGAGAGGACTTTGATAGAGGAGGGTCAAGAAATGGTAGGGAATTAAGTGGAGGACCTAGGGCTACCACTGAACATCAAATAATGAAAATATTGATAAAGGGATTTGAGCTCATATCCCTCAAAGGACCTAGGAAGAAAAGCTGAATGTGAGGCCGGCGCAAAAGCATCTCTGAAAAATGCAAATAGGTTCTGGGATATGAACGGTGCCAGTGTTTCCAGTGTGGTACGGGATGACCTAGACACTCGTGGATCACTGGCGTAGCCTGTGCTTTTCAGGTTGCTTGTGCTCAGAAAATAAATACTCCAAAAATGTCTAAGCAAGAGTGACCAGGGTGGATGGAGCTCCTGTCTCATCTGGAGATGCTAAAAATGAGCCTTGCTCTGGCCTGACAGCCAAGGGGACATGCAACGGCCAAGGGAAAATGCAGATTAGATGCTGGGAGGAAGGTCTCGAATGGCAGAACATTGTGCTCCCTTACTAGCAACAGCAAAACCCTCAACTAACGTGAAGCTTCAAATGCTTTGAAAAGCAATACATAATGGGGATGCCTACTGTACATGTTTCATTTCCTAGGAGAGATGAGCTAAGTTTTCTAGATAAATCCGAGCATATCCCTTGAGTCAGGGGTTTTTAGCCCCATTCCTCACTCTCAATTATCTCACTTTGGAGAGTCTGGTAGTAGCTGCAGAGGTTTCCAGTTCTGCTTAGCTTTTCATGATCTCCTCTGCCTTCCAATGTGAATTGATCTGGAATTTCTTCGCCTACGTGTCCACAGACAAATGGTGCCTTGTTAGCTTCATAAATTGCTGTCCTAATTAAAGTAATGAATTCACAACAGGAATTGCATGAAAATGGCACACTTGTTAATTGAATAGCCCTGGGTTTGGTTCCCATTGTACACTTTCAACAAGGTGCTTGTGTGATCCCTCCTATTGAATTTGCTTAAAATAAACCTTCAGGGTAGTTTGATGTCTTGGTAGGAAAGAAAACACCCAATGGGCAAGGCCCGGAGGATTTCAATAGCTTTATTGCTCCAGGACAGAAAAAAAAAAAAAAGCATGGAAAGTAAAATCTGAGTGACCCATTCATGGCTAGGAAATCATTAGGCACACAATGTATTGTATAGATCACTGTAAAACCGCCCGACACGAGTAAAACAGGAAATTTATAATAGTTAAAATTGAGCCTTCAGTTAACCCCACCAAAAATCTTCTATTTTTCTGTGTTATCAAAGTTGGTTCAATATTTGCTTTATATACATCCTGTTCCGGACTTTGATTCCTCTATATAGCGCACCTTCCTGCCTTCTAATATCTGATTTATTACATAACCGTTTTTCTTCCAACGCTTTTGCTCTGCTTGCTTTAACTCTTTATCTTGTCCGCCCAAGAGCTGGTTTTGTCCGTGGTCTTTCCTTGCGCCTCTGCTTGCTTTGTGAAGCCCTGGAGAAAGAATAACTGAGGAACTGGCAAAGAGGGGAGGATATAGGGGATGTTAGGTAAGGATGGGTCGCAGGATCATCCGGAGAGAGATACAGAATATCTAAGGTGGCTTGTGTGCATCAAATCAGAAGGTGGGTGGGTTTGTCTAGGTTGTCTCTGACGTCAAAGCGTTGCAAACATGCAGGATGTGCTCGGTGTCCTGCTGTTGGAGCTTGGACTGTACGAGTACAGGAAGGAAAGCAGGTCCTAGCCTCATGTGCCCACTCTCTACATTGGTCTCCTCTTTCCTAAATCCCAGCGTAGGATGTGGAGGCTTCTCGCACCCTCCTGGCTGTGGTGCTGGGTTGGGGATCGCTGCCCTCCCGATGCTCTGAGGTTATTTGCAGGCTTCACCACGTCGTGGGGAAATGGAGAGGAAGCGCTTTGCTCAAGGTCAGAAGAGATGTCACCAGCAGACGGGGAAGGTCCCAGAGGCAGTTTTGATGCTGAAGACTGTTGAAAGATGTGTTTCCTGTGCAACAATAGAGATTTTTGTTGTATTTCCCTGTGGAACCTCTTGAGATAAGGGCTGAAGTTCATCCTGTACCAGCAGACACATCCCTTCTCCCTTTGTTGGCACGAAGAACACCACAGAGACAAAATTACAAATTACGGTGCCTCTTATACGCCTTGTGCTGTCAGAGGTGACCTGCCCCTCTTCAGTGTATTCCATCCTGAACCTACCACCAGGATGACGTGCATGTACCTAACACACATCTTCATGTGCGCTAGTGACTACAGATGCTATTAAAAGTTGCCTCAGAGAGAACACAAGATTTCTGCTTTAAATTTTAGGAAGAAAATGAAGAAATTGCTTGCCACTCCTGAGTACAGCAGGAAGAGGAGGCAGCAGCCATCCTGCTTGCAGGGAAGAGTCTTCGCGTCTTCCCACACCTCTCAGCTGCCGGTCCATCCTGGGGCAGAGATGCAAGGGTAGCTGGCTTCAGCTTTATGATGCTTAGTGATGCATCCACAGTGGTGGGCACGGCTCAGATCTCTTTCCTCTGCAGAAATGGCTTAGCTATGTGAGCCCTGAGCCCTTCCTTCAGACCCAGTTCAGGTTGGCCATGAGCTCAGGTGTTAATGGAGAGTGGCAAAACTACAAACCACTCCCTTTCTTTAAGGAAAAAAATTTTTATGAAAGGGTGGTGAAACACTGGAGCAGGTTGCCCAGAGAGGTGGTAGATGCCCCATCCCTGGAAACATTCAAGGTTAGGTTGGACGGGGCTCTGAGCAACCTGATCTAGTTGAAGATGTCCCTGTCCATTGCAGGGGGTTTGGACTAGGTGACCTTTAAAGGTCCCTTCCAACCCAAACCACGCCATGATCCTATGATTCGCTGCAGTGCCTGCAGCTTTGTTTCTTCAGGAATTGGCGTTAAAAAGCTCTGTGAATTGTGCCTTTTTTCCCCTTAAAACAAACCTGCTAAAAGGCCGTGTTGTGCCCCCTGCCCAAGGATCTGCTCCCTAGCAGTGGGACATGGTCATGACAGAGTGGGGCTGATACGAGATTTCTCTTCTCAAAGCAAAGGCCTACAACTTTCCTCTCTCTCTGGCTGCAAAACTGGAAAAATAAGTAGAATCCCTAAATTCACCTCCCTAAAATGGGAGAGGGAAGCAGGGAAGGGATGACTGCACTTGCTTCATCTGTGCTGCAGATTAAAATCGCTGCTGCAAAGCAAATGAAACACAAACATTTTAGGTTTGGCTTGATTTGGGAAGGGTGTCCCTTCTGCTAGGAGCTGTTTGTTCGACTAGGTTAGGTGAGTGCAAGCTCTAATAATAAACTTTCGTGGGAACATGATGGATCACAGAAAGGTCAAAGCAAAAGAACAAACCAGGAGCAGTCCTATGATGGAATGCTGTGGGGAGTGTGGGATGATGGGGTGGGTGCAGAAAGAAGCGTGATGTGCTCCTTCCCATCGTCCCTGTGCGTTGTCTGTCATCTTGCCCATCTTGCAGGCAGTGATGAGCATTGCTTTGGCTCTTGAGTCCTTTCAGCCTCATCTCCCAAGCTAAGTGGTCATTAAGGGGCTTAAAGCAGCGTAGAGGGAGAGGAGAAGGGACGAAGAGAAGGATGGGAAGACCGATGAGAATTCATCTTGTTTATCCCTGTTGTTGCCAGAGAAGGTCGTCGCTGCTCCTTGGGGCATCCAACCATGGAGTTTTTTCCACCTGAACTGAGTATTGGCTTATTCCTCCCTGTAAAAGCTTTTTCTTGGTGTCCGACCCACCTCTCTTGAATGGTAGACCTGAATGGAGGCCCTAGGAGGAGGAGGAGGTGGGGAGACTTTGAGTATAGCCAAGCAGTCTGACTCCGAGCTCCCACCGCATGCAGCAGTGCAGCTCTTGTGAACTACTAGCAAAGCCTTCGTGCTGCTCCTTGAAAAACACCCGTAGATCAGTCCTGGGGCAATATCACCTGTGTAGGTTGGGGAAGGGTGGTGTGAACCCTCTGAGCCCCCAGTGATGGGGCTGTCTGTCGGGTTTTGCTGTCCTTGCTGGGGACCCTGAGGAGTTCCGTGCTTCTGCTTCCCACCGACTTTGGCATGAACAAGCAAACTGTTGTTTGGTCCAGCAACGAAGTGGAAATACGCTCCAGATGTGAGAACATGGCACAGATCTGCCAAAAGTGGACAAAAGATGAGAGCAGCATCCTTGGAGTGAAGAGGGGCAGACTGGTGGTGGTGGGTCAGGTATTGCTAGGATTCACTGGAGTAATGTGAGATATGGAGGACCAGCATTTTTGTTGTCTTTCCCAGACATGACCATTTGCATAACTGCATCTACCCAGTGCTTTGCAATGATGTTTGGTTTCTTTCTTCCAGCTTCAACCAGACTCAAACTGCAAGTTTCCTTCCTTACAGATCTAGGTGGCAGCCCACTACCCAATGCCGTGGGACGTAGTAACAGAGGAGGGACAGACCAGCGACATCCAGAATACGTTAAACTCTCGCCCTGAACTCGCCAGTCCCTCTGGGACGCACGGAGGAGTTCACTTCTCAGAGAGCTTCTGATTCAGCTGGCTCACAGACAGCGCTGAGTTCACCCATCTGCCGCTTTCTTGGCAGCCGGTGAGGATAGGAAAATAGCGATCGTTTTCAATCAAAGTTTAATGTGTGCAAAAAGCAGCCCAGAGGATTCCTTTGGCAAAGCGTGCCGTGGGGGAAAACAGCTGCAGGAGTGGGCTAGGAAGGCATTTTCCCCCTTGCCCTTGGTCAACCTCTTTGTTGTAAGTGAACGTTTCTCATTGTCTGTAGCAAGTCTGCCATGGCCAAGCGTCTCTTGCTCGCCGTGGAGGTGTTCTCATGCCTTTTCTGCCTTCAGTAGTCCTGCCCATCTGACGTTTCAAGCACAGTTTGTGCACTCTTGTAGACAGCCTTCAAAGGATGAGCCATGAAGCTGCTGGTTGTGGGGCTTACAGTCTTCTGTCTGGGTCTTCCCCCATTGCATTCCCATTGCTGTCCAGGCTAGCAATCTACACTCGTATCCAACTTACAGGATGGTGAGGAGCAAATCAGTATTTTCTTTGTGATCTGGACATTTCAGAGGTTTTGTAATTGTTTAATTCCCTGTTTTTCAGCTCTGGATGTGCAGTTGTCCATGCAATGCCCTCCCTGCCCATGTTCTCCTTCCTAACCATTGCCCCCAAAGTCCCCTGCCATGAAGCATGGGGGTTGCTGGAAGTGGCTGTGCTTGAAGGCGAAAGGGAAGCTCAGTAAATGAGAAGGATGCTCTTAGCTTTACCCGGGGAAGGCATTCCTTAACGCGTTGCAGCAAGCCTTGAGGCTGTCAGTCAGCCCTTGAAGAGTTAACTGATACCTGTAAAAGAATCAAGCTTGCGGAAAGCTGGCCTCTACCTGTCAACTAGGGTGTCACGCCACAGATTAATTTTTGTAACTTAATTGAACTGGATTTTTTTTTTTTCTTCTTCTTTTGTCCCTGTCAGAGTCTTTCAATTAATTACGTATCATATGCAGCCAGATTTCCTCTTTCATTTCCAATGGAAGAAAAGGGAGCTGGTGAACCCTGTTCAGAAAAAAAAAGCTGCTGGGTTTCGGGGGAAAGGGTGGTTGCCGATTCAAAGTACAACCCTGGTGCTGAGGTGTTTGCACCTTGGCTTCATCACCAGCTTTTTGCTGCTGTATTGTGCCTGGTTTGCACGGCTTGCCTGGTAGCACCGGGGTTGCTGAAGGCTGCCCTTGGCTCGCACGGCTTTGCCACCCTCTGGTTTCATCCTTCCCTCTCTGCTCCCCCCCTCCATCTGCGGTGCACAAGAAGACTTATCCGTCTTTCCATGGATATGTTCAGACAGTGGTGCCACACAGAGATGACTTTGATCACTTCTGCTGTGTTAGAAATAATATGCTCTGAGCCTGAAGGCTGTTGTAGAGCTGCCTCCTGTAGCAGGAAAGCAGGAAAGCAAAATAACGAGGTAAAGATGTTGAGTGAATCTCCTCTCTGACTGGGAAGGAAAAGCTCAGCTAAAGAAGACTCTGAGCACCAAACCTCTGCTTTCCTGCTTTCTAGCTGACCCTACAGCTGATGTAAGGAGGGGGATAGCCTTTATTCAGTGTGATAAATCCCGGGCAAAGCACTTGAGAGCCCCTTGCATGTGTCTGAAATTCGTGTGGGGCTGCAGATCCCTGCATGGAGCCCTTCCCCCAGATTAGCAGAGTATTGCAAGGCCAGGAGCAGAGATTACTCTGTTCTCCTCCCAAGTGACAATAAAGACAAGGTAGGAGAAAGAAAACAAAGTGCACAGCTGTTTCCTTATGTCTGTGTTGCCTCTTTGATCGCAGCTATTTTTGGGATCTGAGCTATGTTTTGTTCCCATTTTGAGATGGATTTTGTCTTTGGCAAAGGCTTAGGGAAAAAAAAAAAAAAAAAAGAACAGATTAAGCACATTTCTAGCAACGAGATACTGAAATAAAAACTGAACTTATATATTAGAAAGGAGCTGGGACTGTAAAAATAACATGACCTGAAAATGGACCCCAAACCTGAATGTCCCATCTTGTGGTGCCACCTTGACCACAGGGAACCAAGTTTTCCAAGGAAAGGAGTATTTCTGGAGAAGAAAAACCTAACAACTATGATTGGAAAAAAAAAAAAAAAGGTCCTTTCTGCTGTGTTTACAAAGCATAGGTGAACAAAAGGTCTGTGTGCAGAAGCTGGATGTTCCCTCATGTCCTCTCTCAGCTCTTGGAAAGGGGAAACCAGACACATGCTTGGGTGTCCTTGGAGTCTAAGGTTAGAAAGGGTCCATCAGCATTAAAGAGCCTAACGAAGAGGTTTGCTCACCACTGTCTCCCTTGTTGCTGCTTGAGATCTGCCAACCTCTTTCCATGAGGTTCACAGGTGCTTTAGTGGCTAGATCGTACTCGGCTGCGTGGAGCCGAGTGCCATTACCACCCTAGCTCATTGTCATGCTGAATAACGAGAACACAACATACCCTCCTCGCAGCAGATAGTCAGCATTGCCATTAATCCATCATTACATGCAAGGACTAAGTCAGTTCTTACTGTTCCTCGCAGGAGGAACTGCCTCGAGATGAGAAGACCTCACTGCAGTGGACCTGCGGAAGCAGCGCAGTATTTCCCAGCAGGGCTGGGTTTAGCTACCAGGATCCTCTTTGGGATCTCCTTTGTGCAGCCTGCAGTTCAGCTCAGGAACAACTCACTATGTTACACAAAAGTATAACTAGGTCCTGAAAGCCTGTTTTGTGGAAGAGATGTTCCATCAAGAGTAATTAAGCAGAATAATGGAGAGACCAATTTAGTGTCTGCCAGGGTGGAGACTGCAGATTGCTGGAAACCAGAAGGGTAAGACAAGGTGACCATTGCTGCGCGGCTGTGGTCTTTCTCCTAGTATTGGTTCTGGCTCCTGCTTGGCCTTGGTGGACCGTCGGTCTCATGCAAGACAGCTATTGCATCCAAAATTCCTCAATAGAAAAAGCTAATTAGCGATACGGCCCTAACAGTCCAGCGTCCTTCTGCAAATGCAGGTACTGGGAAGAATTGAGAAGACTTTCCCAGGGCTGTGACACTGTTCCTGGAGATGTTGCGGCAGAGTCTGGGGGACAGCTGGGACATCTTAGTTTGTCCTGGAGGTAACTCTACCCAGGAGGCACTGGCCTCCACAGCCACCATGTGAAGGCTGCTAACCCATGGAGCATCTCACCCCAGAGTAACTGCTTATTTCTTGGTCGCTAGGTCTGTTGGGGGTGGGGGGTGGGGGCATCTTCTGTGCTCAGAGTTTAGTACAATGGAGCCCTGTTCCACCTGAGGAGTTGTCAGTGCACCACCAAAAGGAGAGTACGTCGCTTTCTCTGGAACAAAAATCATAGGAGCAAAACCCGAGTAACCTTGGTTACCACGCTTTTATTCATGTTAAACAGAACGGCTGATAGCAAAAGTCCTTTTCTTATGTCTGTACTGAGTACTCAGTGTACCCACGGATGGAAAACAGCAAAGCCAGGGCAAGGAAGAGGTTGGTAAAGCAAGCAAAATGTTGTAAATATGATGTCATGGTTTTCTCATCACTCCAGTGCTCTTGGTGAGTCTCAGCTAAGGAGGTCGGCTCTTTGGTACATCGGGAAGTTGTTCCTTCTGTCTTTTGTTCTTGTCCGACTTACGTCCCGTGGTGATTTGTTTTTGCAGCTCCTAGAGATGAAACAACTTTGGCTGCACTCACGAAAATGCTAACGAGATGTCCATGGTCGGATAGCTTTGTAAAATGGGTTTGTAGCTTAAATCCTTAATAATGTGGGATTTGGGAGATATGTTTGCCCAGCGCTTAGCCTACCCAGGAGATAATCTCTCGGTTCTGTTGTTATAGAAATGCCCTTTGCGGCTTTCCCACCAGCCTTCGGCTCTGGAAGGTCTCTCTCTCCTGCCGTGTGCAGAAATGCCTGCTCATCATTTCCTCCCTTTCTCTGTGAAAAGTGGGACTTCCACAACCGGAGTCACTTGTGCTATATCCTCCTACTCCTCTCCAGGGATTTTCCGGATTCATCTTTTCTGTGTTATCAATATTACATTGCCAGTCTGGAGAGCAGGATGCTACCTCCAGCAGAAGTCTGTTTATCTCCAATCCCTCTTGTACGGCAGCCTGCGGAGACGCAAGTTGCAGCCAAGCTTTTTCTGAAAAATATTTTTAACCCTTCCTCCCTCCAACTTGTCTTCCCAGCCAGATCCCTGAGGACTTGCTGAACAAGATTGGTCTCACTTACATGTCTCTTGTGACTGTATGAAAGAGCTTAGCTGTGCTTTGATAAATACACTTCTTACATATATTCTTCTTGTCTATACCTATTTTTTTCTTGCAACTTTGCCATGAAATCCTAGTTGTCAGGCCAAAGAGGAAAAGTTTAAAATGGGCTTGATTTTTTTTTTTTTTTTTTTTTTACTTGAAGTAGATTTTTATTTTCATCTTTTCTTATTTTGAAGACATTTGGGCAATGTAAGGACTGTTTTTCCTAGCATATTCTCTGACCTGATTGGCCGAAGTACAGCAGATTTTGTGCTGTTCTCATACTTGTTGTGGTATTTATTTGATCATGTGCAGACATTTAATCTGGTCTGGTCTTTCAAAGTCAGCAAATCCTACCACAGTGCAGATATCCCCACAGCTGGATCCTACCCTCCATACCTAAGTTGTAAGAGCAGCATGGGATGCAAGGATATCCACTCTGGAGCTGAGCCCAGCTGGTTCATGACATGCATGAACATGCAGTGCACCTGTAGGCATATGTGTACAGCCATGACCTACCCCAAGGGTAGAAGAACTGTCGTTGTATTGCTGTGTTGACTTGCAGTCCTGTGGTCTTGGCATGACCTCCTCGTGTAGAAAGCGCGTGGACACATATGGACAGGGATGTAGTCTGAGCATACAATTCATCCCAACTGTAGCGTGCAAATGGAAAGACTTTAACCCCTGTCCTGCTGTCTTACTGTTCATTTACTGCAGTCGGACAGCTAACTACACATCTTCGTTTGTTTCTGCAAACTCCAACACCCTTGCTCCCCATCCAAGAAACTCAATGAATTCCAAACACAGGCTGGAAAGGATGGTCATCTCATGTTTTAATAGCCCTGAAGAAGCATTACAAGAAGCCAAAGAAAACACAGTTTGCATGGACATCTCAGTGACACAAACTCATTGGATAAACTCAGCCTAAACAAGTATTAATGTAATTTACACTAATGACGAGATAAACACAGGCATAGCACAGGGAAATGTGTAAAGCCAAGGAGTCTGGACACCACATTTGGTAGACATCGCGTCCATAGAGGAAGATAAAAGCTCAGTCCCGTTGGTGACTGCCATCTTACCTTTCTTAGGAAAGATACGTATTTTTCGTATGCAGGTTTCTGGTTCAGCCCTTCCTGATCTCACCTATTTTGACTTTGGTTGTGAAGGACCCTCTCAGCCAAGATGGCTTGTAGAGTTGTGTGCAGCCTCCTGTTCGGTTTTTGTCCACCCACAGCTTGATTCATGCCTGGAGGTCTCCTAATGACTTTTTCAACTAAGTTTACTCAGCACTAGGTGTGTTTTATAGCTGCAGGTATGTGCTGTAATCTGTATATACTTAATTTAATCCTGCTGGGTAGAGAGGGTGAGAGGAGGAGAGACATACAGATTTGTTGTTTTCCTTATCTTTGTTTTTTCATGAGTGACATTTGCCCCAGGGCTGTTATTTTTGGAGAGTTGGTGCTCGTGTTCATTGCGAAGGCTCATAGAGCTCTGGGCACAGGCTTTGAGGTATGTAAACCTAAATAAGAATGACATTTAAAATAGGTTACATGCTATACCCAAGTGTGCACAGAGAGGAAATATGAGGAGATTGACTTCAGATCCTTGAAGTAAAAAATCCTCCGTGGGAGTATCATTAAAGTTCTCAGCACCTCCAGGTAATTGTATTCTGACATAAGTTGTTTGGACCCCAATTCAAGGTAACTCTAATATGGACCTCATTATGATAGATAAAGAGGAATTAATCACTGATCTGGAAGCTGGATTTTCCCTGGAGGCATGTGATCATGACCTGTCTACTTAAATTTGGGCAAAGATGGGACAATTTCAGCTAACAATGTGTGTATATGCAGATACATGGACTGGCTCAAGGGGGTCAGAGGGGCACAGCTGAGACAAGTTAACAGCAAAACTGACTGGAAAGGAAAAGGACATGGAGAGGAAGATGGCAGTGGGAACTGAGAGTCATTTCACTTGTCTGTCATTTTTATTCGCCAAGCCAAACTGCTTCCACAAAACACAAGGAAAAATACAGTCTTTCGGAGCCTGCTGGCTCTGCAGATATAAATTCACTACTCGTGCTGCCTGTGGACAATGCACAGGTTGGGAAGCACCAAGGAGCTGTGGAGAATTGCACAGCAGCATCCTTGTTGCTCAGGGAGCGCAGCGTGGTCAGAAGACCGTTGGTCATGGAAGGTGCGTGCAGAGGTACGCGGGTAGTGGGGGGAGTTCAGAGGACAACACCGACTGCCAGCAGCTTTCCAGGCTCTGACTTTTGGGGCTGGGCTCTGGATTGTCTGCTCAGTCTCACAGGGAGCAGAATTTTTTTGTCTAAGGTTATTCTGAAAGTCACTTAAGGGAACTGAGTCACATATTATGCTTCTCTTTCTCATATCCATCCAAATGGATGGCCCAATGTGAAGAGGCCAGAACATGTGTCAGAAGAGAAGATCCAGGGATCTGTACTTCTTAAACTGTTGTCTAGCACCACAGGCAAGGGTTTAGCCGATGTCTACCATTGCAAGTGGTTCCCTTAATTTCAAGTAGACCTTGTACTTTATTCTTCAGGGGAATCTTCCAGCACATCAGCACAGTCCCAGCAAGTTTGGTGTGAAATGCGGATCCTGACACGTTAGCTGCATTAACTGATTTTCAGGCCCAGAAAAGGTTTGAATCTACCTGAACTTTTGCTACAAGGCAAATTTAAATTGCTGAACTTGAAGAAAGCAGACTGTGGTCTCCCACCATCTTTTGTGCAGCATCCAAAAATAACCCACAGTTCTTGTTATTTGTTATTGCAACCAGAATCCTCATTTCAAGCATCAGTCCAGTGCAGGCATGGAGAAGTATTTCCACTGTGTATCTTCTAGCCCATGGTCTTCCACAAAAGTATGAAAATAGAGTTTGCTTTCAGTAAGTCGGCGTTTGTGGTGCTTTGCAGCATGTGTCAGAGTTTACGAGCAGAGTTGCTTGTGCTTTCTGCTCAACATTTAGATGCTTTGGCTACAGAGCTGCTTCCTTGCCTGCTCCCTCTCTTTGTTTCAAGCCCTCAGTGCTCTTAAGTATATATCTACATGTCATCCTTGATAATAAAAACCTGAAAGATATTTTAAAGACACAGCTATAAAATACAGCATCTCTTTTCTTCCTTTCCCCTTTCCTCTGCCCGAGCACAGAGTCCCTCTGCAAGGAGGCCTTACTTGCTTTACTATATATATTTACATTTTAAAAAGTGTGCTACCATCTGAAGCTGTTGGCTGCAGTTTGGGTGCTTTTTCTTCTTTTCTTTTTTTGTGTTTGTTTTTTGTTTTGTTGTTATCCTCTCAAGAGAAAGAAACTATGTGGGTTTCCAAGTTCTTGAATAAATGTCAAATAAAACATTCCAAACAATTATTCAAGCTGGTAATAAGCAATGAGACATCCTTCCTGTAGAGAAGCTGAACAATGGTTTCCTCCGACAGAAGCAAAATATTAGGAGCCTTCCATATGTTGGTGCTGATTTAAATGACGGCAACATCTCTGAGTGGGATAGGAGGCCCCAGCAAGTATCTGGATATCCTGCGGGAAGAAAAGCTCTGCGGGTAACACCCAGACTCCCCCTGATGTGCCATAAAATTCTGGGAGTTTTGTCCATGTCTCCTCAACATCCTCCAGTTTTGAGAGCGTTTGCTTCCTTCCCTGGCTTTTTTAATCCTTCCCAGCACATCCATCACTTCTCCGTGGCTTACCCCGAACACCCCAGAGAGGCAGGTGTGCTGCCCCCCACCTCAAATGCCAGGATCACCTCCAGGGAGGAGCAGTGCTGGCTGACCTTGGCTGCCAGTTTGACCTGCATCCCCGCAGCCCCAGTGAACACATCCCCTTCCCAGACCTCGTGCGGGGTCCGCTGCAGCACTGTCTTCTCTTGCCCGAGGACGACAACTTGGTAGACTTTTGGCACCTTGACCCGGAACCGGGCCCAGCTCTGCTCTTGGAGCACCCCTGTGCGTGGCTCCAGCAACACGCACCCCCTCCTCCAAAGGCTGTACACCCTGGGGAAGGGTGGCCAGCTGGGATCGGAGAAGCAGCTTATGACATAGTCACAAATATGGACAAAGTCTTTGTGGTCCTTGCTTCTCCCAAAAAGCCCCACTTTGTAGATGCCTGACTCGGGGAGCACAATGCACACGCTGACTTTAGTTCTCAGGTGGGTGACTAGGACATACCTCTCCAGGGGGTACTTGGCGCTGTTGACTTTGTCCTTACTCAAGCTGGCGGTCACCTCGACGTTGTTGGGTGTGTGGAAAGTGATGTTGCACTTCCCCAGCTTGGTGGTGATGATGGGGGAAGAGTGGCTGGGGTTGGAGAGGCCATGGCCGCTGGAGCTGATGCCGCTCCCGCAGTGCATGCTGAGCCCCGAGGGGAAGAGCTCGTTCTGGTTGATGGGCCTCAAACAATGAATGAGGAAATTGGCTGCGTTCCTGAAGGTGCTGCCTCCTAAATCTTTCACAAACATGGACAGCCGGTAGTAACCCTGGAAAGGGCAGAGCACGTGGCAACTCAGTTTCTCCTCCTCAGCTTGAGCGACCAGGCATTTCCTGCTCAGAGCAGCATCTAAATCTTTATTAACCAGCTCATACATGGCAAGCAGGGGTCGGGATGTCTGGAGAGTCACAAGCAAAGTTCCCTGTGGAGCAACAAGCAGCTCCCCTTTGTGGCTGCTCTCCTTGATGCCAAAATCTCTCACCTTTTGGTGAAGGCCCCAGAAATGAAATGGGTTTTCAGGCAGTTTGTCTCCATTGCACGGCTCCAGACATTGGATCTGATAGGAGCACACCCAGTTGTACGGGTCCTGAGAGTCGACATGGCGTGCGAAGATCATGAGGTCGAACAAGCCCTCGGTTGGGGGAGTCACCTTGATGGTCATGTTGTTCTCGGACACCATCATCATCCCGTGAACTGCGCCTACATCCTCTCCGGTTGTGGTGCCCTGGAGTTTGGAGAGCTGGTAGGTGAACTCTGTTGGGTGGGTGCTCCTCAGCATCACTGACACCTCCCCGTGGGCTGTAGGAGGGTGAACAAAACACCTTTTCCAACCTTTTCATTAGCAGTGTAACACGTTCACTTTTGCAGTATGGACCCAAATCATCTGCATGAGGGACTGAGACCTAATTCTCCTTCTCTTTTTTTCCTCTATGGCTGAAGGAGCTTAGCAAGACCCTTCACCTTTTACTATTTCTCTCCCCTTTCTGAAAGAGAAATTGTGATACCACTAGATCTAGAGATGAAGAGAATAGGTGCAAATAGTTATCCTTTGGCCCCTGAGACACCCAAAACTAAGCTAATGATGTCCCATATGGGGGTAATTCTTGCGTGGCTTCTTGAGCTGGAGTCATCCCTCTAAGCTGCAGGAATATACTGTGGTGTCAAACCAGCAAAACAGCTGGGACAATCAAAATATCCCAGCCTGGCTGGTAGGAGATCCCACATCACCGCCACATTTTAGGAATGAATTTATTTTTTCCCATTGTTATTATTATTAAAGTACTTTTTCTAAATTTTGTCCTCACCAAATCACAAAAGTCCACAAATTTTTGGCTTGGGTTGTATGCTAACTGGGGAAGAGGGGAGAGCAGGAGGTCCAAAGGAGAGGTGCATTGCTACAACTATCTGGTGGTGGTACCGTGGTTGGTGAACAAGTGCTGGGGCTCTTTCTCAATGACTTTTGCTCCTTGGTGGGCATAAGCAGTCTCCTGCTCAGGGCCACCACACACCACCCAACACCTCCCCAGCAGCAAACCAGCCTGCTCCCACAGGCAGAGCACAGCGGGTGGCTTTAAAGTCAGTCTGAACCCACTTTCACACCCAGAAACAAAGTACCTCCAGGGGAGGTCACCATGGAAGAGAAGAGTCGCGGTGGCCTTGGTTTCATCCCCACCCTCCATGTGCCATGCCTTGCTGCTTGTAAAGCCATACCGCAGTAAGAGAGAGCACTTCTCAGTGCAACAAGCCCTCCCAAGGGATTTCCATCTGCTCCTGGGCAGAAGGGGTGGTTGGTTGATTTTGCAATGGAGACAGGGCAAGGTTTCACAAGCCCTGAAGTCTTGGCCCTGAAGAAGACAGGAACATCTAACCAGCACACAGCAGGCTGCTTTCAGCACGTGGTGAGCTACATCATCCCATGTGAAGCCACAGGTACTGGGGCAGCCTGGGTAGAAAACCCTGGTTTAATGGTGTTTTACACCTTTTTTTTTTCCCTCCAGTTATAGATGAAAACATGAGAAAAGTGGCCACAGAGAACAAGACTTTGAGTCCTTTTGCCCCTGAAGGTTCCCAGAGTGCTTCACAGAGCCTGGCACTGGCACACAGATGTACTGAGAGGCATACTTAAACCCACCATCCTCAAGGTCTGTGGAAATTAAGCCTGCTCTTTGTTACGCAGGGTCCCTAAGAGGCCAAGGATGGCTTGTCTCACGTCCAGAGTGCGGCTGCTCTGCATCGTCCCATCCTCACCACGTTTTTGCTGGAGAGAGGGGAGGGCCGAGCAATGGCGCTGCAGGAGCCCATGGCCGGTACCAGCACCCGCGCTGTGCACAATGTTCATTTGTTTTGGGTGCTAACACAAAATGACAAAAGACTCCAGATTCATGCTGAAATAATTGTCCCTTGTTAATTATTAGATTATGAAACGTGTTTCATAATCTAATGAATAATGGGGGGGATGACTTTTTTTTTTTCCCCCTGTTTGAATCTGGATTTTTTCATTGTTTGCCCCACAGTTTTTGTTGGTAGGTTGAAAGAGAGATGTGAAAAGAATGGGAAGGCTGGGTTTTATTTGTGCCTTGCCTGTTAAAGCTGTGACTTGGCTCACACAGTAAGTGCAAACAATTCTCTCCTGGCAAGTGTTCAGTGGAGACATTACTGATGACAGACTTTATTAACTGCAGGTTTGCTTGTTATTAAATTCGCTCTATGCTAGTTTCCGAAGCTGCTGGCCTGGCCGGCTGCATCATATTAGGATCTTTAGGAAGAAAGAAAAGAACAGAACATTGTATGCAGCGAAGCCAGCGATGATGAGATAGGGAAGCCAGCAATGCATTTCACTTTGGGAAGGGGACCCAAGGAGATAATTAATGGCTACATTTAAAACAAACATTTGTTTGTTTTATTGAGTTAATTCAAGCCATGAGCTAGAGATTGCTGGTTTTCAGGGAAGCCAGGTGAAGCTGGGGATGTGTTCCCATGTCAGCACGCTCAGTGCCGCAGGAGGTCAATGTATGTTTCAATAATTGTTTGAGGGGGGAAAACCCACCATTAAAATACAGGCATGTTTCTAATTTCTCAAAGCCTTGTTTAAAAGGCTTCCCTTCCCCTCTCCCACCCTAGCTATTGTGTCTGCAGCATGCCACCAATGACTGCCGTTCTATAAAAAAACCCCAACTTTATAAAGTCCAAATTCCATAGGACTGAACGCCCGTCATCACTTTGGTTACCAACCCTAACGCCCGGGCAACATTACCAATTAAAAGGGCTGGGTTTTCAGAGGGTGGGTGCCAGGTATTTCCTGAAAATCAGGTCCCTTTGCAAGGTGTCCTATCTTCAGCTCTCATCAGATAGTGATGTGTAGGAGGAATCTTGGCTGAAAGCTTTTAAGCACTTTAAACAGATGGGAGCTTCTCAAATAGAATAGAGCAGGAATTGATCCATAGTAGCCAGAGAGGGAAAATAAGCAGATTTTGCACCGAAGATCTTGAGCATTTTTGCAATGAGATTGCCTTAGATTCTTAAGCGTACCCTGTAAGGTGTTGGCTTCCTTCCATGAACCTAGATCAATATAACCATAATTTTACATCAACAAAAGCAGGCATCTGGTTTGGTTCACAATCTGGATTTGCAATTTGGTGTTTTAAGTACAATTCTGATATGAGGTTGACTGTTGAGGCTAATTGCAGTAGTTAGTTGAACTGTTCAGGTTAGGTCCACGAATACAGTTCTTTCCCTCCACAAGATAAGAAACTCACGGGGGGCGGGCCGGGGGTGGTGGAATTAGCATTTTTTTTTTCTTGTTCTAATGGAAAAATCTCCTTTCATCTCAGTTTTGGAGGAAAAAAGAAAACTGTGCCTGTAGCCAAGGTCACCCAGTGAGTTTTGGGGTTGAGAGACAGGAGTTCCTCCAGCCAAGGGAGTGCAAAGAGTGATGTAGCTGGGATGTGCCAGGCAGGTTCACTTCCCTAACATCTCTCCCCAGGTCTGTTTTGGCTCATGGCAGCTAGTGGCCAGTGAGGACCCAAAGCCCTGAGCTGCTTCTGGGCTCCATCCCTATGTCTTTTGGCTATCAAAAACTAGGGGAGAGAGAAAAGAGAATAATGAAATACTTATTTTTCCTCTTTCCTCCCTTTGGGCTTTTGTACCACCACTAATAATATTTGGTAGGATTCTATGTTTTGCAATTTATTGCTTTGGCACGCAGATGAAGGGACTGGTTGGACTATTGAACTCCTGTTTTTCCTCTAAGACCACAAATGTTGTGGTGTTTGGTTTTATGCCTTGGAACCTCCCTGGTGGCCTGGACCTGAAAGGGTTTTTTCCAAGCATCCAAAGATCTCATGGTGCTTCTCCACGGCAGAAGCTCAGAGCATCCTGGGAAGGGGACTTTGTCTGCCTTGACCCAACGTCACATAGCACCTACATGGCAAAGCCCCCATAATGCTGCACAAAAGGCAGCATCGACCTTTCAGTTGTTCCCAATTTAATTTGATTTGCAGAGGCCACTTGCTGCTCAAAAGGTGTGTGATAGCCCATCTCGGCAAAGCCTCAGTATCCTGGAAATACTGGAAGAGTGTGATTTCTAGGTAAGTAATAACCTCTCTCTGTAAAGCAGTCAAAGCTTTACAGTGTGTCCTGTCTGTCGTACATTCATTTTCTGTAAGCCTGACAACTCCCCTCAATCACAGATTGCTTTATCTCCTAGCTTGCTGTCTTGATAAAATAAATTGCAGGAAAAATCCATATGCCCCTGGAACCATCCAGGGAAATGGTTGTACAAAGAGTGTCTGGGTAAAAATAAGATTGTTTTGTATTCAACCTGAAAAATCGTCATAAAACTATAATCAAGAAAAAACAAGTCCAGCCCCCTCCCTTCATTAAAAAAAAAAAAAAAAAAAGGACATGAATGTTTCAGGCCATGTTTTATCTGAGAGTCTTCCCCAATGAGGATTGTGTCTCAGGTATCTTGAAGCTATTTTGCTACTGTTGGTGAATTTAGATGGGAAAAGCCAGGCACAAAAGGGCTTCAGTGATTTGGCTCAATTAGCTATAATTTATGAATCCTAATTCCCAGTTTGCTAATCACAGTATCACACAATGGCTGTGATTCCAGAAATTGCTTAAATATGTGCCTCTGCTCTACTAGATGTTAAACATGTGCTTAAAAATTGACAGATGGACCATTTTTGATTGAGAAGTGTTTTCCTCAACCCAAACTTATTTCTTAAAAGTAACCGAGCTTTTATATTACTAGGATTTAGCCTTTGCTTTGCATTTACCTGTTTTGAGGAGGGAAGTGTTTGGAGAAAGGAGGGAGAGCTGAAGTCTGAAGAACTCTGAAGTTTTAAAAACTCTCTGCTCAAAGTCTTCCCGTGAGATGGGGGGCTGCAGTAGCTGCCATTGGGGGTCCTCCGGCCAGTGGGTCTCAATGAAGTGCTCAGGGTCAGTGAGGAAGAAAAAATCATCATGCCTGCAAGGTGAGAGGAGAAGACACCATGGAAGGAGCAAGAAAACCCTTAGCATCCTGAGTGGTCGTGATGCACTGCTGTAAGGGAAGGCAGCTTCCTCCACATCATCAGAGCTGCACCAGCTTCACTAAGGGAGGACCGAGCTCTCATTTGGCATTTCATTTTCTGCTGGCTTTATTTTCTCTCTTTTCTTCCTGTACTGACATGTCCAGAGCTGAAACTGCAGACAGACCTCTTCCAGCAACCAGTTAAACCAACCCTATGAGCTGCAGAGGAGATAATTTTACCGAGCGGTTCTGGTTCCTCTACTAAGGCTTGTTACTTGAGGATATATTTCAGCATGACATCTGATCTTAGTTTAAAGCTCTTCCAAGAATTTACATATGATTTAAAAAAAAAAAAAAAAAAAGCATCTTGGTTCCAATTTGAATGTGCCTAACCTGACTTTCCAAACAACACCCCTGCTTAGGTGTTTGTTGAGTGGGTCAACCTGCAGATGCGTGCTCAGCCTTGTGTTGGGGTCATCCTGTGAAGCCCTGTTGCCTCTGTTGACCTGAAGGTTTTGAGGACACTGCGTTGGACCCACAAGAAGCTGTTATCTCTGAGTGTTGCTCTAGGTGATGCTTCATTCTCCTTCTCCTCTTTTCCCCATGGTTGGCTAAAACTAACCCGCACTCACTGGTGTTTTAAACTGCTCTCAGCAAGATAATTACCTATTAGAAATTCCACAATTATTTCATTATGCATTATTAGAAGAAAAAAAATTAAGAATGCAATCCCATAATACAGTTAATGGAAAATATTAAATTGTACAAATAACTTCCATGAGAGTCATTATTTGTGTAGCATGGGCTGAGAAATCTCAAGTAATTACATATGGAACCACATAAGAGCAAAGTTGCTGTGAAAATGAGGATTTGTTACTTCATAAGTGGCACTCATTGCAGATTAAAAACAATTTTGAGGGTGGAAGTTATCATCTGAAAAGTTACTGCCCCAGCTCAGGGAATAAGGCACTTAATGAAGTTGTTTACATGTAGAGGGTCTATGTTTGCATGAGGTCCTTGAGCACCCACCATAGTTGAGGATGAACAGAATAGCTCTCTGGACCTTCTGTAAGTAGCCTCTGGGGGTGTACCTGAAAATAGGAGCTCAAGGCCTGGTGAACCCAGACTTTAAGGTATATATTGGAAGGGTTGGGATGGCCATTCTGGGGTATCTCTGTGGTCAGGTTGAGCTTTGTTCATTTGCGTTGGGGATGGTTTCTCCAGTGATGGCAAGGGAAAAGGTGTCTCACCTGGGCACGAACAACCTGCTTTCTGTATCCACAGTCCCTGCACCCCAGCAAGCATCCAGGAGGCACCACTGTCCTTCCAGCTCCACCGCGTTCCACATGTGGCTGCTCTTCTGCTGCTGACACCACCGGCCTCCACGGGAGCCCGGGCTCCGGCCAAACCCCGGGACCTCCACGCAGCTCAAACCCGCCTCCCTGTGCAGGGAGAGCCAGCAGGGAAGATAACCACAGACCAAACACTGCTTTGTGCTTACTTTCTTGGAGAGCAACCCAACGTGAACGATAAGTACAACCTCCTCCTTCTCAAAGCCAGGGCCCCATTCATGCAAGCTGTTGGCCAAATTCAGCTTTTATCCAGCCCTCTGCTCTCTCCGCAGCTACTCCCAACTTCTATATCTGTGGTTCTGGTTAATCTGTCAAAGCCATATCTACTCCTCCATCCAAGCGGAGGAGGAGGGAGGCATTGGCTGTGCCCGGAGACGTGGTGGGCAAATGATGCTGGTTTTGTAGCAAGCCCCGTGCCAGATGTATGTCCCCATCTCAGATCTTCTGAGGGGGCAGGAGGAGAAAGCACAAGGTCTGTTTTACCTGCACATTTCCTGGCATAAATGGGCATAACCGGAACACACAGCTTTTCCCGTTTGCAGGACCTGCTCCAGAACATGGATCTTCTGAGACAGCCCCAAGAAGCCATCCACATCATATTCTAAGAAAGGGAGAATACCGTGCAATTTCAGACCAATGTAAGGGCTTATTATTTCCAAAACCATCCCATTCCTTCTCCTGCCCAACCCTATTTCTCTGCCTACCCACCCTGGAAGCCATGACAGCTCTTCTATCCATCATTATTCAAGAGTTTGACAATTCCCCATATGAGCAAAGAATTGCCAAAGCCTTGGGGGAGTTGGGTTCCCAGCGCATGTAAACAGCCATTGCGCCATTCAAGCGAGGTACAGTGACAATCATATTGTCTCACACACATGGATGTAGTAGGGTAAAGTAGCACGAAGCGGCTGCATTGTGCTGAGATTCCTGTGTCCCCAGATGACTGCAGTCAGGCATAGCTCAGCCTCGTTGAATTTGCATTATCAAGGAAAGAGCCTCCTTGATACGTTGAAGCTGGGTGCACTGGAGGTGGGTGGGCTTTATGGGTGTCTCTGGGGGTCTGACCACTCGAGTGCTGTTGTAGGTTTGGCCTGAAGCAGGCGTCATTTCCAGAACGGAGGGTCCCATGGTGGGAACCAGTTCCTACCCCAAGCACTTTCCTGAAGTCATTAGGAGGATGTTTCAATTCATGACGTGCACCAGGAATACTGCGGCGTCTCTATTCTGCAGGGCATGAAGAGCCTAAATCCAGGAGGTGGCATATGAAGAAAGGGCTTTTCATGTCTCTGCACAACAGTAGGACCAGACTTACCGATGTTGTGGCAGAGCCAGAACCATATTGCCCGCACTGTCTCCAGTTTGCTCTGGGATTTGGCAGTGATGAGGGGAACGATGGCCTGGACAGACAGCCCGGTGTGCCTGGATTTCAGCTGCAAGGGAGAGGATGGGTGAGTTAAAGGGAATCTGTGTGTCACTGCTGTGTAGGTGGGTGATGGCTCTATGTGGTGGGCTCACTGGAAAGAAAATGTACACCATAAACACCCCAAAGCTGCATTTTTTCCCCTGAGAATTTAAAATGAAAAAAATACTGTTTGTGATAGAACAGGATGTTTTCCCCATTTTCCTAGGTGTGGTTTTATAAAAGCCTGAGGGCTGGAGTTGCAAGCTGGAGGAAACGAAGGTGGCATCCATTCCTTTGGAGCAGCTGGTTGGGATGTACAATGCTCTAGTGTCCTCTCTGTCCAGTTCAATGTAACCTCTGGCCCAGAAGGTCTTGTCCTAGAGGTGGGTCTCTCCGGTGGTGTTACTCTGCAGCACTTACCTAGGGACAGCGGGTTTCCAGTCCTGCACTGATTAACATCTCAGTGTCTTTGTACAGAAGAGGACCAGACTTGTGGCTCAGATGCTCTTATTGAGGCTGTGAAACCTCACCCAAACCCATGCACCAAAATGAGCGGTAAGAAGACTTTTGCCCCTATCACTAAATTTTCACTAACTTTTTAATCCATACCTGACCTTTGTTGGCTTTCTGCCCCTTTCTTCCCATCCATGCACTCACATTTGTGGTCTCTTCCCTCCTTTGTGGTAGCACAAGCATTTTTAGCAGCAGGCTTTTCTTTCACTGGGTTACATTTAGTTCAGCTTGTTTCTCTAATGTCCTGCCCCTGCTATTTCATTCCTCAGTGACTTTCCTGCCCCAACCATCTGTAAGATAGTTTCCCACAGATGGAAATTTATTTCTTTTTGCTTTTGTAATGGCTGAAGATTTTCCTTGGGATGGGGGTTTAAAAATGATGGTCCAGCCAGGAGAGCACCTATGTCAAAACGATGGTGCTCCTGCTGGTCCCTTACGTTTCTATCCCGAGATTGTTATGAGTGTGCAGCTACTGGGCAAACAAATAATATGAATTATTCCCAAGGAAAAAAAAAAATACTCAGCCATTAAATATCGAGCTACCTGCTTCCTTGTCTGCACATCTTGGTGCAAATTCAGCCCAAGTCCATGGTATTCTTTGTGTCAGTCAGAGATGGTAAAAAGTAGGTCCTAGACTGAGAGTTGCAATACCCTGCATCATAAACTGCTCTACTGCTGCTCTTGGCACCAATGATTCATGGCTAAGAGGAAGAGGCAAAGTGCACAGGGGTTTAGTGCAGCTAGCACTTCGAATAAACAGGGAAACAAGTTGTTCCCATGACTCTCCACTGCCTTGGAGGTATTTTTGGTTATTTATTACCCTTTTTTTCCTATGTTCCAACTCCCTCCCCCTCTCTTCTCTTTTTAATTGCCCAGGTAGACTCTGAAATCGTCAAGCATCCTTCTTCCCAAGGGACATTAGCCTCAGGCTAGGTACAAATTACAGGTTTCAACAATAATGGAGAGCACAGTTGTTCCTTGTGCCTCTTCATTCTCACTAATAAGTTGACGTGTAAGCTGCAAACGCTGCATTGGTTCCATGTTCGCTGCTTAGGCAAAGTGTGCTGACCCTGGGGGAGAGATTACGCCGACAGTGCGTGGCTCAGTTAACAGGAAGGAATGACAAAATTCAGTGCTCTCCTTCCGAGCATCTAGAAAACGGGAGCATCGCGTAACGGCAGACAGCTTGAAAAGAGGATATAGCTGATGCCTCCTGCTTGAGAAAAAAAAACAGGACTTGGGCTGCCACAGACATGAAGGGGTTGGTGGACATGGCCAGACCATGTGGTTTTTGCTGGCTCCGTGTGCTTTTTATGCAGGAAGCGTGCTGGCTCACCAGCTCCCAGGCTAACTAAACACAGCCTGCACTGCCTCAAGGCATCCTCTGCTCTGAGTCCCTTCCGCTCCCCCGTGAACCCTTCTTAGAAGGGTTTCTAGGATCTCTCTCTACCACACTGCAATCCTGTTTGGGACCCTGAAAAAAATCCTGTCCCATGATGAAACCAGCCCTTCTTCCCAGTTTTGCATGGTGAGCTGCAGCAAACACTGAATATTGCAGCTACACACCGGTGCTGGCTGGAAACAGGCAGCAGTGGGTCCTGGGTGGGCAGCAGATCTTCAGAGGCAGCAGAGTGATCTTTGGCCGTGGTGTGGACAAATTCACAGCCCAGGGCCTTGAGAGATCCTCTAGTTTTGCTATAAGGCACCACCTTGTCACTGCTGTCATCAGAGCATATGATGAACAGTTGAATGTTAGGATGTGGATCTGCTGATGGCACCATCTGCGTTCCTACTGAAGGACATCAGGACCTACCTGCTGGCTCACGTGTAGGACATGGGTGTCCACATGGCTGAAAACCTTTGAGTCAGAGAAGAGATCTCTCCTGGTCTTTCTCTGGGGATTTGCAGCCTGCTTCTCTTCTTCCAAGCTGCTAACCCCTTCCACGGGAAGGATGGCTGGAGAGCAGCTTCCCGCAGACACAGAGGACTTCTGCAGTAGGTTTTGGAAGGCAGTTGTTTTGCTGCTGTTGTTAACTTTGTTGGCCCAAAATGTGAAAACTGCCTTGGAGGGGGAATCCTTGGGCTCATCTCTTACTTTTTGTGTAGTTGAGACTTTCTTTAGCACCCCTTCCTTGTTCCTGTTCGTGCTGGTGACTTGGTGAGGGAGTTTCTCTGACGTCTTACAGCTGATCTGTCCAGAAACATGTTCCACGGGAAAGTTGCCATTACAGACATCTGACATCTGAGCTTCTCTCCAGCCAGGCAACATGTTTTCATGTATACTGATTTTTTTCCTAATTCCAGAAGTAAGGTGGGATGGCAATGCCACAGAGAAGCCCTTGGCCTCTTTACAAGTGCAATTTTTTTTTTTTTTTTTTGATAGTTGGAGATCCAGTGGTGGGCTATCAGCAATTACATCTGTGCACTGGAAAGGAATGGAAAAATCAGGGTTATTCCTCTCACAAAGAAATGCAAAGGAGACATTTACGTGTGTTGGCAAGATCTGCAAGTGGGTGCAGGGAAGGGGTGTGTGCCTCAGTTTCCCTACATGAAACTAGGACTAGCCACGTGCCATTTCTCCTTGCCCCCAGAGCC
This sequence comes from Balearica regulorum gibbericeps, assembly GCF_011004875.1. Classification (NCBI taxonomy): domain Eukaryota; kingdom Metazoa; phylum Chordata; class Aves; order Gruiformes; family Gruidae; genus Balearica; species Balearica regulorum. The sequence goes on along the minus strand of NC_046187.1, from coordinate 79,770,718 downwards.
AGGAATCAATGAGAACAAAGAATTAATGCAATTAATGTTTTGGTGCTCCAGAAAGGTATATCTGCCAGAAAATCTTTCCTTTAGGAGGACCCCCACCCAGCATGTTTTTGTTTTGCTCGTATTCATTTCTGCCATTCAAGTTGTGCAGAAAAATGTCATTCTTTGTGTTATTGCTTTGCACTTGAAATGTAGGTGTGTTGAGTGAGAAGTTTTCAGGAGAAAATATGTGAAAGAGTGGAAGGAAAGCTGCAATCCAGGATTGATGAGGTTTTTGGGGTTAACGCTGTGGGAAGAGCCAGCTCTTGCACACCCTCAACATCTGCACAGGGCTCGCTAGTTTTATCTTGGTTAAGCTTCTATTTGCTGTTGTTGTTTTTAATCATAAAATGACTATTTGTGCAATGCAAATAGCAGAGCCTGCTGTGAGCCACTTAGCGTAGCCCAGAAATGTCACTCTCTGTATTCATCCAGCCTCTCCCACGCAGAGCCAAACTGGGTTTTCAACAGCTGCGCTAGGGCACTGGCCTTGCTCTTCCAGGAAAGTGGGATGTCACTCATCCCTCTCTCTCTGGTACCCTGTTTTTTTCCCTCCCCACTTGGGATTGAGGCTTGCAGAGGTAGGACAGCCTTGTCCAGAAGGGATAAGAAATCATGACCACTCCAGGCTTGCCAAATTTTTTTTTTTTTCTTATTAACACATGCATGCGCACACAAACATTGAGAGGATGCAAACAGCACCAATGAGTTAATCCCGCGCTGGATGCTCAGATAACCAGAGGATACCCCAATAGGACGATGTCCCCAAGATAGGTCCTGAGCGCATAGGATGTTTTTCTTTGCAAGACAGACATACCTGAGCCCAAACCACCCCGCTGCCATGGGGTTTTTGCACAGCCCACCGAGGCCGTACATTCTCTATTTATTCCCGGACCACATCCGAGCCTGAAGAGACAAATTGTTCGTGCCCAGCTGTTGACACATTCAAGTTGTCCTTGTGCGTGTGAGCTGTGGTCGCTGCTGGGCTGCTCTCCCGTCCCCAGGCGCAGACACCCGCTGTCACAGGCAAAGAGGGATTTCGCCTGCCACTTTCTCAGCAAGCAACAAGAGGCCACTTCTGCATCCTTCACAGTTGTTACCTGACACGAACCGGGCCATGGTAACTCAAAAAAAAAAAAAAAAAAAAAAGTCCCAGCAGATGCCAGGAACCCCAACTGTTCTTTGCTTGTTTCGGCAGGGCTTGCTCCTGCAAAGTGTAACCTACGTCAGAAGGATCAGGGGGGTCTAAGCCCAATTTTTCCACAGCTGTGCTTTCCGAGCACAAGTCTCTCTTCTGCCTTCCCACATGGCATTTGGGAGGGGAGTAGCTTGGGACTGGGGTGGAAGATGCCCCCTCGGTACTTAGCCAGAGTTTCAGGAACACTGGAAAAAATGGGTTCTCTCCAGATGACTGAAAATGTGAAAATCCTCACTTGCCTGGTTTTATTTTTTAATCATCTGAGCACTTTTTCTTGGGTTCAAACCAAATGTTTTATTTGAATTCCACGTCACTCCTGTATTTATGGCTTCAAAAGAAACTTAAGCAAAAGCATCACTTTGATACTACCCTAAACAGCTTGCTCTCCCCGTGCCTTAAACGCAACGCTTCATGCACAGCCCCTACCTCAGAAATCCATAAACCACTGCTTGCCAACGGTCAGAGAAGACGATAACAGGGGACTGCTGCTTTCTTACTTTCCCCACAGATTTAATCCGTGGTTGGAGAGGATGGGTCTTTGAGATCACTGATCTTAGTGCAGCTTGCAGGGTGGCCAACCCCTTCCCCATGTCCCGTAGTGCCCAGGAGAAGGTAACTCATTAATCCATGAAACTCCAGCTCCAGAGAGGATGTTTCAGCCCAGAGATGCCATTGCAGAGGGCTCAGGGAGAGATGAGAGAAGGGCTGGCTCCTGCTGTGGTTTGAACAGGAGAAGCACCCCGTGCCTTCCCAGCGACAGTTGTGCTATCAACAGGCTCTCGACTCACGTTCGAGCAGGCATTTCGGTCTGCCCTGACCATGCTCCGAGCAGATAAATGCAATTTTAAAGTACCCCAGGCAACCTTATCGCTGGCAGCTCTGTGCAGTTTCAATGTCAGGAATACAGGAATCCTTCGCCTTTATGAGCTGTAATGGCAGCAGCTTAAAGTTATAATGGTCGAGTGGAAAACTCCATAAGATGAACAGAGAGAGATGGTCTGGCATCTCTGCAGCATCCCTCCCGCGGTAACCAGCCTGGCAGGGGGTGGAGAGGGGAAGGGAAATGCCTTGGGGAGTGCCGAGTTGGCAAAGGAGCCATTGGGGTGCGGAGGGTTTGGGGCGAGGAAGGTGGAGGTGATCAGGAGATAGCGGGGGGACCATAAAAAGGCCACCAAAGCACAGCCACGCTAGACCATGGCCACTCCACAGGGGGATGTGGCACTTTGTCCCACTATGGTACAGGCAAAGAAATAGATGGAGCTGAGGGAATAAATGCAGAGGGGTGACATAACCTTGAGAAATGATCTCCAGTGGGTCTGTGTGGTGGCGGGTGTCCCTGGAGAGACCCAGAGCAGCATGCACGGGGGCTAACGGCAGAGACAGCAAAGTCTTTGAAAAAGGGGGTGTTCCTACTCACCCTGCTCACGACACAGCCGTGGCTCCCCGCTGTTTGCTAAAGGCAGGCAAATCCCGGCAGCCCCCCATCCCTTTTATACACGTGCCAAATCAGGACCGCGCTTTTTTTTTTTTTTTTTTTTGCACCTTGCTAATGTCAGGAGAGCTAAAAATACTGTAAAGCACCGATGAGCATGTTAACATTGCTGCTGCCAAGCAAAGCCTCTGCAGGCCTGGCACTTCTGCAGAGCGTAGGGGCTAGGGTGTATTTACAGGAGGGATGGGGAGAGATAAGAGGCTTTCCCTTATCAGCAGCCAGGCTTTGGCAGGGCAGCAGTGGCCAGGTCTGCCCGGCTGGCTCGTGTCCATCGCCCTTGCCCGGGGAGGGCAGCTGCCTGCAGGAGGTAGTGCTTTGGGTATTTCTGCAGGGTTGCTCCTGCCTTTTTTTTTTTTTTTTTTTTTTTTTTTTCCTGGGCACCTTTCACTGTGTTCTCATAGTGCTTTGAATTTCACCATCCTGGCTTTGCCTTGGTAGGGAGCTGGCAGGGAAATCCAAGAGTAGAGTTATCCAGCAAGCTGGTGGAGTTGTCCTCCCTTCCCCTCTTCTTGTTAGCACTGCTTGGAAAGCACAAGGTCTTACTGTCTTGTGAGATGCTCATGGAGCAATTCATAACACCTTTGCAATCACCTGCATTTGTCCTGGATTTATTGCATCCCTGATTTTCCCACGTTTCTGCAAAATTCCCTGTGCCATTGGCCTGCATCTGCAGGATTGGAGGGGAAAATTTTTATCCTGGCTTTGCACAGCACAAGCTGTTTGCAGCCCTTGTCTGTAGCTTGGTACCCTGGGAAGTCCCCAGGGCACATCACGATTAAGACCATTGTCTCATAGAGGTGACCAAATATTTGAAACACTGATGTTGGAAGTTTGTTCTTTATTATGATCTAACTATGTTCCACTAAGTGGCATCATATCCCTTGTTTCTGTTCACTCATCTTAACTCTGTCTGCAAACATTGAAAATTTTCTTCATCAAACAGATAGATAGGAAATCATAAGAGAGGAAAAAATATTTGCCAGCTGAATGAGAATGTATTTTTGGATGAATCTTTCCCAGTTTTTGGCTGAAAGTGGGGAGGAAAAAAAAAAAAAAGGAGAAAAAGATTACTTTGGAAGAGGAGAGAAACATTTCATTTCAACTCCCTCCAGATTTTAGCCCCCTGGGCTCACTCCCTTTACCTGGGGTTCGGCAACCAGGGCCTCCTGATGCTGCAGGTTCTCCCCAGCTCCCCTCTCAGTGCAGGGTTGGCTCTGTTTGGGATGCAGTGGACACCACACCTGGCTGCTGGAGACCACAATGTGTCATTGGGGTCCCAGCAACAAGACCTTCCTAATATGCAGAAAATGGTTTCCAAATGAAATTTTCATGGCAAGCAGGTTTTGGCACTGGTAGGCTGGCAAAGGAAGGTCCTGGGTCTTTGGGGAGAGAGCACGAGATGCTATAGCTCAAAGATATTTCCAGTTATGCGTGGCAATTAATGGGTCTGGTTTGCAATTAGTGACCCTACCCAATCCAGAAACCTACTGAAACCCTGCAAAAGGCTCTAGAAGGTGTTACACCTCCCTGGCTAATGCAGTTTTGGACCCAAGCTGTAAGTTCAAGCCTCTAGACAGACCTATGGACAGCAGTTTGGCTGTGGTGAAGCCCACCATCAATGGGACACTGGTTCTTTAGTCTGGGAAATCAGTGACATCTCACCTGGGTGCTGCCTACGTCCCTTTCACTGGCTACAGAAACAGATTTGGCTCATCCATGCTAGTCAATGAGACAACTAAGGTGAGGTTGACCTTTGGTCTCAGATACGTAGCAAGTTGTTACTGTCCTTGCTGCAGGACTGTTTCTCTAGATGATGTCTGAAGGGCGAACAAAAACTTTTGCAATTGAAATAGAAGGGAAAAAACCCACACCAGTCAGACCAAGGTAGTCACCAAAAAGTGATGAGCCAATATGAGTCACCATGGCTGGGCAGCTCTATTGACCATCTAAGAGAGGCAAAGGGGGTTTTGCAGGTGTTGCAGGAAAAGGCGAGCTTGCAGGGAAGGTTTGGAACAAGGGGATGAGGCATTGCTGTGATTGTATTTGGGGTCTTTTCTCAGCATGCAGACAGACAGGGAAAATAGCACCAGATTGCTTGCTTGGAGATTCAGCAGCTAGTAGAAGATGAACCAGGATAGTAGAAGCCTGGAGATGGGGTTGGGATTAGAGGTGAGACAGGAGGGAGCATAGAGGCCTTAGATAACAAAGGCAAATCACTTATTCCCTCCTTCCACAGGGGGAAACAGTGCAAAGAGAATGATGGTACAGAAAGAGTTGACCTGACCAAGGCAAGGAGCTAAAAATACTCTCGCAGAGAGGTGTTTTGCATGTGCAATGAGGGCAAATTTGCATCAGATGAGCCCAGATGAGAGGCTGTGGCAGTAACCCTGTGCGGAGACAAGGGCCTTGATGGGCTGTGTGGGTGGCAGGGGAGGGCATTGCTTTGAAATGCCAGGTGGGAGGCGTGCAGGCTCCAGCTACGTAAGAAAAACTGCCCACACCAACTAAGGCTGTTACTGATTTGATCCTAATTATCTATGTATGGCAGGAAGGGTGAATTTCTGTATTCAGCTGTAGCTGCAGGTGGATGTTCACGGATCAGGCCAAGGCAGATACAGTTGTGCTGTCCCCACCTTGGTTGCATGGCATGGTGGAGGGCAGATAAAACTGCTCCGTTGGGTTGGATGCAGCCCCCAGGCCATGGCATTGCTAGTATTGCAGAGCAAGGAGAAATTTCAGACAGACAAAGATCTGTCTCTAAACTGGGGCTGTTCTCATGCTGTTTTCTTCATCTCTGCAGCGCCATGAGCAACTTGGGTTTTGCAGGATTGGAGTCCAACATGGTGTCTCTGAGAGGGACCGGCCGTGGGCTCCCGACCAAGGCATATGGATCGTGGCAGCAGTTCTGCAGCCTTCTCATGCAGAGCGTGGTTGAGAAAGTAATCTTTTATTTTACTTGTGAAGCCTTCCAGACTCAGGGAGTCTCTTGGCTGAAAAGCCAGGAGCTGGTTTTTGGGTTATTTTTTGGGGTTTTTTTTATAAAGCAGTCAGCAGGAATCCAGAATTTAAGAGACGGAAGAGAATTGCTCACTCTTCAGATATTGGCAGTGAGTTGCTTTTCCAGTTTATTTCCCTGGAAAGAGGAGACGAATACATGCAAAATAAAGCAAAGGCAGTATTTAAAAATCCTCCAGGCAAGCACCTTCACCTAACGTAGGTTTGGCTTGGCTTTTCAAGCCAGCTGCCTTCCTAACCTGGCAGATCCTAAGCCCAGGGCAGGCAGGGAAATCCACAGCTCGTTTTGAAACCAGCAGTGAGTTGTGTTTGAACAGTAATATGTATTTCGGGAGGGACGCCCAACATAAATCAAAGCATCCAGGAGGAGCTGAGTTCACCCCAGCCACTCAGAAACTCTGTTCTCACAGCTAAAACCCCCTGGTTTATTTGGAGTCTGCAATCTTCCAGTCTACAAGGGACAGCCGCTGGTTACTCATCCATCTGCTTGATTCAAAAGCCATTGGACAAAACGTGCACTCTTTGTTCCACCTTGTTCTGTTTGTACAGCACCTCCTGGGTTGGGGTTAGTGGCTGAGTGATGCTGCTCATGTCTAAGAAGTTTACAGCAATTCCAGCTGGGGAAGGATTTATGTTCCAGGGTGGCCTTTGAAAGCATGAGATTTATAAAACAAACAAAACAGGTGATGCTTCAGCATGTTTTCTGATTCGGAAGTCTCTCTAACAATGTATTTTAAAGATTTGGGTTTTTTAGTTTTGGTTTGTTTTTTTTTTTTTTACAGTATTCATGAAAATAAGAGATTAGGAGACAGGAAAAAAGAAATTGAAAACTGAGATTCCCTCTTTCTCATTTGAGCCTGTAAGACAAGCCACGGAGACTTGGTGTCTCCAATTAAACGAGGAACACCGGTGAAAATGCCCATGTATTTCAGCCACTCTCGCTGCACACTTGCAGGGACTCGAGCTCGTGAGCTCCTGCTCTGCCTGTGCCTTTGGCTGCTCGGCCCCGATCTCGAGTGGAACATTTCCCCATTGTTGCAGCACAGGGAACAGATTTATGGTGTTGTAAAGACCTCTCAATGGGAGCGAGCGCCTGTTTGGGAGAGCTCACCCATCTGCAGCAGGGAGCAGGAGCTGCTGTGGTGCAAAGGTATGTTTTAAGGAACAATATCAGAAATAATACATCAGACATGTCTGTCAGCAAGTTGCTTCATCTTATGCATCACTGTCTTTGAGGACCTTTTTCAAGTGCTTTCTCTTAATGGCTATTTTTTGCAGACTAAGGAAAAACACAGAGCTTTTGGCAGTTCCCTTCCATCGTAGTTTGCTTTGTTTTGTTTTGTTATTTTTTTCAGGTGAATACTTGAACCAGAAATGAGTCAACTCTTTTTTTTTTTTTTTTTTTTTTTTTTGTTAAAAAGCACAAAATATCCTGCAGAGACTGGGCACATTCTGCTTTCTGAACTCATGGTGCTGGCACCTCACAATGACAACGATGTGTTTGATGAGCTCCTAATAACACTGCAAAGAGACGTCCCCTCTTGAAGCCGGCCTCCTGGCACCAATCTGACACTAAAATCTTTGAAGCTTGGACACGTATTTAGTTGACATCACTGAGCTGGCTTGGTATCATTGTGCCTAAGCTGTCAGGCTGCTGCAGACAAAGTGAAGGAACAATGTAAGTGACCTTTTTGTTTAGAGGAGGCTGGAATAGTGGGGAAGCACAGAAAAGGATTAGAGCATACACACTCCCTGGTGCATTTCTATGCTTTGCTACCCTATAGCATGTCTTACCATATAGAGCGCACAATGGCCCATAGGATTTCCTGATGGTCTGGTAATATATACAGCAGTAGGGTCAGTTTTGGCTGTGGTTGGTTGCCTGGTGATGTAAAAGGTCCCCATGGCTCAGCTGATGCACAGGGACATGCTAAGGCCACATGCAGGTCTGCCAGGGAGAATGACTGTCCTTCATCTTCAGTTGCAGGTTCCAGTCAGGAACTGGTGCACCATGAAAGGCTTCATAATTACACAGTATCCCAAAAGAAGTGAGATTTTCTGGGTATCTAGTCAGGCTCTCAGCACTGGGAAAATTTCCAAACGTGAGTCTCAGGGGGGAAAAGGTGGGGAAAATTATGGACCAGACCTCCAAGTTCTTGAGGTCTGTTTGCCAGACAAAGGCGGTGAGTCCATGGGGTCCACGTGGACCCCACAGCAAGTTTCCAGACATGGTTTTGGGCTGTGACAGTCTGCAAAACAAAACTGCTTAGACCAGCAAATCCATTAGCAGAAGAGGCCACATGATGCCACCAGGTGTGTAATGATAAACACACCTCCCAGCTTGCACTAGCAATGCACCATATCATGTCTTCTGATTTTTCACTGGTTATTGTCCCCTTTTCATCCACCATGGGTCATGTCTGAGTCAGAGCAGACAGAGCAGACTATTACAAGAGATGCACTCCCAGAAACGTCCGTCCTGCTGTTTATTTTTACTCATCCCTGCTTTGCAAGGATGGAGTGTGTGGGAAGAACAAATGATCTATCCTTGCAGATTGAAAGGGAGGGAGAAAATAAACAATATTTTAATGCAAGATTGTGCTTGAAAACCAGCAAGCCTGGATTTTAGGCCTTGACTGGGATCAGAGGTGATGTTGAAAGAAAAATGGACAGCTTCTAGTCCCTGGCACAATTGCCAGGCAGGAGAAAGCTGTGAGACAAGTAGACAGCCCTTTTCCAAGAAGCAGGAGGAGAGGTTCACCTTCCTCAGAAGCTTGGCCATCAACATGGCAGGCACTGGCTGTGCTCGGACTGTGATGTTGACTTTTACAGTTTCCTTGGTGGCCTGGTGGTCCCAAAATAACAGAAAAGGGACCTTGGATGCCATCTATTGGAGAGGTGTAGGAAGGGAGGAGGCAAGCTGGCTTCATCTGCGTGGGTGACACACCACCGCAAACAGACTGGCTGTTTCGGCTCCAAAATTCACTTCCATCTGGAGTGGGCGGATAATAAAGTGTCTTGTCTGTGTTGTACAGCAATAAGGCAAAGGTACAGTCTGTAGTATGGGATGTTCAATGTAAACATCATCTCAGTCAAACCCTCTTGGGGAACAGAGCAACAAAACAGAGTAATTTCTTAGCAGTGAGTGGTTTGCTGATGATGTATCTGGGAAAAGGAGAAGAGCAAAGGCCATGGCTGGTTGGTCCTGCTCAGCAGTTGTGGGGCTGTTGTTTGGTCTGAAACCAGAGACTTGCTCCTCTCCTGGTTTGGTGACCAAGGACAGCACATGCACTACTGGCATATTGTGGGACTGAGATGCAGGACTACGATGTGTCCAAAGTATGTTCTCCTGATGGTCCCATCAGTGTCCAGGAGATCTGCGACAGGGAACTCCTGGCCAAGCAGCTGAGCAGAGGAGTGTTTTTACTGTTCATACAGACATAAGGTTCAGTTTATTGCAGTACCTTGTTCTTTTCTTCTTGGGTCATGCAGGCTTTGTGGGGACCAATGGATGCTGCTTAGTTTTTCCAAGGGTTTTGCCCCCTTTAGGAGGACTATGTGTGTACTTCGTGCTTGAAGGCAATAGACTGATTCCAGCTGGTATCAGCTAGGGATCCAATATACACACCCCAGGACTATTTTCACTGGGCGAATTATTGTTGCTGGTGTAACAAGCATCACTGTAATCATAACTCTTGTTCTTCATGGATCTTCACGAACCCATAAACGCTATTGTAGGATCCCTGGAGTACATGAAAATTAAGAGCAGTGCCCATGCGTTACAATTACCAGCAGGCAAAACTCAGAAATTCCTTTTTGCTGGAAAGTCCAATTCTCTGGAAAAGAGTGATTTAGAATTGCCAACTCTTAGAAAAAAATAGGAATCCTGGAATAAAAGTTCAGAAATCTTCTTTGTTGGCTATTTTGAAAACTGCCTGCATGTTGATCTTCTCTAAGAGAGATCAGCCCCTCTTTTTCTTTTAATTTACTCTTAGTGTTATATTAAAAGAAAAAACAACCAGCAAACCACAAACCGGCTGCTACTCTAATTAGTACTGCGTGAAACAGCTTCTTTTACCATCTAATTCAAAATGTCAAACAATTCCCTTCCAGCAGCAAGACACACCTCAGACAAGCAGATAAGATGTTTCATTAGAGAAGTAGCTGCTTTCAATATTGTGGAAAACTGATCGCAGGCTAAAATAAAAGCAGAAAAATATGGAGCCGGACTGGCAGGCAGGCAGGAGAAATCCTAGATGAAGTTAGCACCCAGCCATTTTCCCAGACAGACCATGAAGTACATTTCTCTCTCTCTCTCTCTTTTTTTTTTTTTTTTTTTTTTCAAATTGCTTGATTTCCAAGAGAAAAAAATCAGTCTTGGCAAAACTCAATTTTCCTGAGCAGCTGCAGTCTTGATAAACCTGCAGCCAATAGGGAAACTCTGTTTGCAGTGAAGTACATGCAGCTTCTCTGCAGACCCCCCAGGAGATGGATAGAGCAATCTGTTTTCTGCCCGTTTTACGAACAAAGAAACAAACCAGGTGTGACTTGATCCAAATCTTCATCTGTGTTTAATCACTGGCTTATAGGAACTGCAGTTCCTGCTATGGCACAGGAGCTTTCTAAATACTCAAAGAGGACAATCCCTACTCCAAAAAAATCCCAGTTTAATTTAAACGTAGTCAGGGATTAAAACAAGAGCAATGTGTGTACAAAGCAGCATCATCCCCTATGGCAAACAAATGAATGGAGACTCTAAGGGTATTCCTGAATTAGGAACATCAGGGGATCTCCAAACCTTGCATGCAGTCTCTAAGCATGGACACCATCCTTATAGGGACATAACTGTGGAAAATGTCTACAACAGGATCATAAGGTAGATATTGTGCTGAAACAGTAATTTAAAAGTGTGTTTGCTAAGGTGGAACTGGATTTCTGCTCTGCTCTGGCAGTGGGATTTGAACCTTGGTGTCCAGTGACTGCTCCAGCTATCCGTGGGTTTAGTTGGGAGAGGGAAGGTGGACCTTCAGCATGGATCAGAAATGCTCCCACAGCCTGGCGACCTTTCATCTCAGCACCACACTTCCCAGCTTTTTTTTTTTTTTTTTTTTTTTTTTTTTTTTTTTTTGCAAGTTGAGGTTTTCTGACAAAAATTATTTGAGGGATTTCTGATCTACTCCAACCTGTGAGAGTTTCTACCTGCTTGTGCAGGAGACGTGGGCAGCAAAGGTCAGAAGGTTTTTGACACCACAGATTGGGTGAAAAAAAAAGTAGGAGGAACCAGCACAGACATGTTTTACTTGGCTGGAAGTTATGGGAGAAGCTGGGAAGCCAGCTGGAGAGCTCTCCCCTGTAGGAGGTGAGGAGTTTTCCTACCTCCCTTGAGCGGGGGTTTTTTACAGCTCCTCCAGGTCTGACAGACGTAGACAGGTTTGCTGTAGGATGCTCAGCCCACAAGTGCCGCTGTCTGAGGGGTACCTGTTATCACCTGAGGGCTCTGTCTCCCTCTCTGCAGTGGCCATAAGTCACCACCCAACCACTACAGTCACCTTCATCCCTGCTCGGTGTGTCCTTGTGGGACAGCCAGGGACCCGAGGACAGCGGGGTGCACATCGCACATAAATAGAGGGCAGTTGTGCATTGCTGCTAGGAGCAAAACCAAGTCTCTTTATATTGTTTGAGTAACAAACAGAGGAAATATCTGTAATCTCTCTTCCCTGCCACTCCTAGGGAGATATCTTGTTGCCTTTCCTGTGGAGTCCTCTGCTGTGGTTCTGCCTGTGGGAACTGCTACCCAAACGGATTATTTAAGCTTTGACCAATTCTTCTCAGGGTTCTTTACCAGGTTCCCCTTTTGTGCATCTGTCTTTCATGGCAGGAGGAAAAAAACCTGATCTCCAGTTTCTACCTGTTCTGTGAGTTGGGACGATCCGGCAGCTCCTCTCCTGCCAAAGCTCAGCTTGTGCAGCATTACCATGTTCTCAACAGTCCGTCTTCTTGCTGACCCTTCACGAGCTGTGACGTGCTCAGAGATGTCTTTCTCCCAGAACACATTCTCTTCAGCAGATCACACACGCTGGAAAAAATCCCTGCCTGGACCCTAAACTGCAGAGTTTGGTACTGCTTAACCTTTGTTACCAGCACCTTGTTCAGGCACAGAGGCGTGGGCTGCCCTTCCAGTTCATTGCTTTGCAAAAATCATACCTTTACGGGATGGAGGAAAAAGCCTGGTTGTGGTAGAGACAGACACAGCAGCTAGAAACAGTGCTGTTTGCGTGGGACTGAGGATAGGTCTCTGCAACGCATGATTGCAAAGCCTTGTTACTGGAGCTATCCCTACAGACCATCTGCAGAGCAGATACGTCCTGGAAAGGAGCCGTTACTGCCCCTGAGAGCCACCACCAAGGCAGGTAACGGAGGCAATGGGTGCAGTGACGTGCCAACGTTACAGCTTTGCAATTCGAGGCAGCAGGGAGCAATCCCATACCTGTGCCCTGATGCAGGAACCGCTGGATTATGTAGGTCTGGATGAGACCCTGCTGTCACAGATAAATGTGCCGGACAAATTTAAAAGCATCATGCCATAGCTGAAAGCAACTCAGGTCATGCCACCGTCACTGAGCTTGGAGGGCAGCTAAGGATCCTCAGTCCTCTCGATGTAAGATCCCAATTAAATTCCTGCCAATTAAATTCCTGTCTATATTCTACCCTTGAGCAAATTGCCATCCCACTAGCACATTGCACTCCTGCCTACCCCCAGCTAAACAACCCTTAACCCTAGCTGACACAGAACTGCTTCCCTGCATGGTTTTGAGAAAAAAACCAGTCCTTTCTAAGTCTTTTGGGAGGTTTGGGGTGACCTGTGGCCATCCATGCTGGGAGCCTGGCCCGAAGCTTTGCAGCCTCTTCCAGTCAGTGCACTTCACTCCTCTCCCAGCAGCACGTACCTGGATGCCAGACACCCTGGGATGGGGGGAGGATATGTGTAGGCTCCTCTAAGTCCCCTAGCTTTTCCTGCTCACTCTAGTACCACTTCAGCATCCCTTTCCTCCAAGCATGGTAGTTTGGGTTCAGCCTTTTAAAATAAGTATAATCAGAACTATTCAGGATGTTCCAGTTGTGGTCTCACAAGTGGCTGATACAATGACATTAAGGTTTCCATATCAGCTTTTAAACTCCTCGCCCAGTACATCCTAGGATGATGTTTTTCCACAGAAAATTACTTAGCTTATAAATATCCCATCTCTCCACAATTTCTCCTCTTCCATTATTTCCAAACTATAATTTTTTCCCTTTTAGTCAAACTTGTTTTTTGATCCCCTCGATACACACTCTCATACCTTATTAAATTCCACCCTTTTTAGCTCTCAAGCTCAGGCATTTTGTCTGTTATGATAATTTCCGATTCTTCCCTCTGCAGAGTCTTTACCTCTGTACCCACAGCAACCATCAGCTCCCTGCTCTTCCTTTAGTCAAAATGATTACTGAAAATATATTTTTTTTAAAAAAGGGGCCCAATGTCTCACCTTTCAACCCCATTAGAAACTTTATTCCCATCCATTGGTTCCCCCCTTATCAAAACCTGGTGATGTCTACACCTTGTCCTCAGTTTGGTGCTTACTCATCTTCACAGATTCCAAACAAATCTTCTTTTTCAGGACATTACTGAATAAATAATATGCCAGGCATGATGTCAGCAAATAGATCAGTGAGGTTCTCAGACAGAAGACCTCTCGTATTTCACTTTTCTAGGAAAACACAAATGAGGGAAGGAGGTACAGGAGGAAAGTGGCTGTGGTAGCTCCTGCTGTCAGGTAACATACACTTGTCTTGAGCAACAACTATTTCCTACCACAACACGGAGGGTTCATCCTACCTGGTTTCTGATGTCTACAGTGCAGACACAAGATACAACGCAGCCACCTTGAATCCCTCGTGCTCAGGAATGAGGGCGGGTACTGGTGGGCAGCAGTGGGTCTGATGAGCTGCACGCAAGGAAGAAATGTCATGATAAACCTTAATCTTGTGATTAGCTTGTGAATCCCTCAACCCCCTGCAGAAACCACCTTCCTCCTCAGCAGACTTCTACCCTGACTTCACAGCAGACCTGACAACGAGCCACAGGATATCCATTTTTTGCAGATATCTTCCAAGAGCAAAGTCTTTGAGGGCCCAGGTATGGACCCACTGTGTCATTCGCTGATTTTATTGATATGATGCCACAGATTAATCTACCCCCTGCACTGTAAGCAGAAAGCTGCAGTTGCTGGGGAGAACTGCTCCAGGCTAAGTCTTGGCAAATATCTTGGCACGCGAACATTTTAAAGATGACTTAATAACTCCCTCCCCAAAAAACCCCCAACCCCCAAAGTGTGCAAGGACCAGCGAGTCATTACGTATTGGCAGGACATGAGATGGGAGGTGGCCAGCACAAAACATCTGCAGCTTGTAAGGTATGCACGAGCCCACAGGGTTGACTCCATGGCCACTTAGCCCTAATTGGGGGCTAAACAAATAAAATGTAGAACTGAAACAGCCAAGGAAGAGAAAATTACGAGGTTACAGGCAGAGAAATTCACAACCTAGCCCATCCAGTTTCATTGCCTTTATCCGAATTCAGCCTTCTCTGTAACCTTGGCATTTTTTCACATGAACCAATTCCCATTTTATTGGTTAGGAGAATTAATCGTATCATCTGGTTCTTCAGATTTTTCATCCAGTCTCTCTTCCGAATGAGGGAGTTAAAAACCCTGCAGGTTTTATTGATGCCCATTATAAACTAACATAATGCCTATAAAATGTGCACTGTAGTTTTATGTTTTTCTGCATCTCCACAGCATTTCAATGTTTGTCACTCCGTGTTGCCTCTGTCTTTCTGCTGCAATTCTGGACTTGCACTAAGGCCCCAGATAAACTTTCCTACAAGGCTCTGTAGCACCAGAAAGAGAAGAAAATATTGAATGTGTGTGTGTCAAATGCAAGTAAAATGTTCACTGGGGAATGAACCAATTTATAGGGTTGGAAACTCCTTGCTAAAGGTGAGATGAGAGTTAGGGAAGACTTGCTAAATTTCTCAGAGCACTGAATTTTCTTTAATTGGCATTTTCTCCACGTTGACATGTTTGTGAGAGTCCCCAGGACAGAGGAACTTTCCTAAATCTCTGGTCTCTTGTACTATACAATCTTTCAGACACAGGCTGAGGTGCATTTTGTCACCCCAGGTGGAAAGGATGCAGACACTAGGGTAAGAATTAATATTTTCTATTTCCTTGGCCGCTTTCCTTCCGGGGCTGGCTTCTTAATGTTGCATTAACGAAGCCCTCTCCCAGGCAGAATTGCCTTACCAGCCTCATTTGTGTGCTGCGAGATAAGGGAATGAATTTGGCTGGTTGTCAGTTAATTAACAGACCGCTGATGAATTTGTGTCACTATTGGCAGGGTGTTAGCACTCTCCTGGGCACCTGCTGTCAACGGGAGGTGGAGGACGCAGAGTTTCTGCAACATCCGTGCTACAGAGGAAGCGATCCCCAGGGTCCATACCTCCCCCCCTGCCAACCAAGGGCAAGAACTGTTGCTACTCCCAGATATCACAAAGCAGTGGATATTTCTAAAGGAAAAAAGAAAAAAAGAAAATCCAGGGCAGGATGCCCCCATGGCCCCCACCCAGGACAAACAGGTTTGTGCATACATCAGAGCTGTAATTATTCAGGCTGAGCACTTGCAAGAAAATAACATTTTTTTCTTTTCTTTTCTTTTTTTTTTTTTGTATGAACAAATGATTAAAAATTCCAGCAAGTGGAACTTGAAGTTCTCCCTTTCCTGTGAGGTCCTGCAACCCCAGCTGCCATGGGGGTTTGAATACATTAGATGGAGAAATAGATGAATGGGTTTTCCCCAATTCTCATTCCTTGTGCAATCCGTTCACTGGGGTACCAAAATGAGCTCAGCCCAAGGGTCAGGGTGGGTTTCATTGAAAATGGACAGCATCTCCCAGGGTTTGGCAATGGAAGCCTGTTGTCAGCGGGAGACGCAAGGCTTCATTGTGAACAGATGTAGTTTTGGGGAAATCTCTTTCTGGCTGCATGTTTTGGGGACTGGAAACCCTTTGCTTAGTCCTTGCTGAGCAGGAGGTACATCTGCTAAAGGAATAAGCTAAGAGAAAACACAGGAAAGGGGAAGGAAATGTGAGAACGTGCTCTAAATGTGAGGAGGATAATCTGAGCTCAGGTATAAAAGTAGCAATTGCCACTTATGTGTTGTTTTTTTTTTTAAACCAACCCCTAATTCAGCAATTTCTTCCATTTGAAGATCATATCTCTGTCTTGTTCTCGCACCTTTACTTCTACCCCAAAAGGAACGAATCAGAAGAAACATATAATAACCATGAGAAGTTTTGGACTTCCGTAGCATCTGTGTAGTGGTCCTGCTATTCCCAATAGGTTCCTGTGCTAACCTGAGAAGGCACATGCTACAAAGGGAGTGAAACAAGTTTCTTCAACAAAGAGTCTGGTGTCGTACAAAGCAGCACAGACGTTGTGCAGAAGATTGGCCTCAGAGACCTCAGAAAAACCACTGAAGTACAAGCTTATGGCCGAAACATGCTAACTTCCACACCATCAGTTGTGATGTTGGACAGCCAGGAAAATATCAGGTAAGCCATGCTTGTATGGTGGGGAATGTTGCCTGGAAGTAGTGACTGAAAAGGATTTGGGGGGGTTGAGTCCCAGTGCCCAATGTGATACTGTGATCAAAAAAATCTGGCAAGGCTTTGTGTGTGCGAGGTGAGGCAGCTCAGGAAGGAAGGTGGGATAAGGTTGGTGACTGAGGGCCGCTCTGGTCGTCCTCACTTCAAGAAGTGGAGATCTGAAAATGCCATTTTCAGATACATCATCTTTTTTTTTTTCAAAGGCTTCTTCTCCTGATTTTTAGACCAAAAACCACTGCCCAATGTCGGGACCATGGCTCTGCTGGGAGACAGCAGCTGGGAGAGCAGAGACAGGAGGTGGTTCAGGGCAGGGGAGTGGGCACAGAGTGCCTTGTGATGTGAACACAGAGATAACGCTCCAAATGAACTGAATTCTCTTTGGGTGTGGATTCTGATGGCAACTTCCACAATTTTCCAAAGCAATCTTTTGCTTTACTCTTCTCTCTGGACCCAGATGCTGCTAACTACAAAATATCTGTCAGGCAAAGAGTGCTCTGCAGCGAGCCTGCTCCTGCCTTCACTGAGTTGACGAATGCATTGCATCCTGACCAGTAGCCCAAGACTGATTGTTTGCAATTGTCTTTTGTCTCTGAGGCCTCTCGGTACCATAATCCCAGGGGCTGTGTTTGTGCTACTGGCTAAACGCAGTCCCAAACCCTCTCTCTGTCTTGCTATTCATTATATACATTATAATCTCTGAAGTCCTCTGTAGAAGCAAAGCCCAAGCAGATCTACTGGACGTGGCAGGACTATGTAACACAGGAGCATGAGGGGCAGCGCTGGGTCAGACAGGACACCCATCTAACCCCATGCCTTGTGTCTGACCATGGCCAAAAGCAGGATCCTACAGAAGGGTGGAAGAGCAAAGCCTGCTGCTTCATGCAAGTCCAAGCAAGATCCTCCCAGCCCCTAGGCATGTTGTCTCAGACACTTCCTGAGCTGAAAGTGGCCCCTGCGCATTTAGCAATTCCCAGTTAATTTCTCCTCTGTTAATTTGTCTGGTTTCCCACATAAGTGATCAGCATCCGCACAGTCCTGTGGCAAGGAGATGCACGGCTCAGATGTGAAGAACTATCCCTGTAGGCCACTCTCATATATGTGGTTCCTGACTGTCAGCCTTCTCTACACCTTCCACAGGCACCCCAAGAGCTTCCTGGGAATGATGTGGCTGTTTCAAGCCAGGTGATGTAGACAGAAAGTATTTTCATCACACAGATGGCCTTCAAGGCCACTCTTTTCATCCCATGCAGATGCAGCCCATATCTCCCTGAGGTATCAGTTGTGGCTGCAACAGTTGTGTTAGATTCATTTGGAGTTACAAATTCCAAGAAAATGCAGGGCCTATACTTTCAGAGTTGATGCAACATTAATGTTGTGTTGCTAAACAGGACTTTAAAGGAGCCACAAGGGGACTGAGACAACCAGAACCCATGGGGTTTCAGCAAGGGGTGAGTGCCTTACTCTCAAGGGAAATAGGTGGCTTTTCTCTGTAATCTGTTTTGCCCTCTAAGCTAGGTGAAGGAGAGACTTACATCTTGAAGTGAGGGGAGATATTTTTGCAGGTCTCCCTCTTCTCGAATAACAATCTTCAGACATTTCTGGTTTGTTGTTTACTTTTCTTTCTTCTTTAACTGAAGCCCTGTTGTAAAGAATTAAAAGCAAACCTTTTTTGAAGAAAGGATACACTTGCTCATAAGAAAATCTGTGCAAGCTTTACACACCCCTTTCAGAGCTGCCTGGAGCTCTGGGATTTACTGATGTGTGTCTTCCTGTACTGAGTTGCTTTATTAGAAATTTGGTCTTTGTTCCTCTGTCTCCTAAATGCATGTGAAGCCCTCACTTTCATGTGCTCTCTGCCAAGCTTGGAAGTGCACCAGCTCTGATGGAGAACCTGCTGAAGAGGGAGCAGGTTCCCTTGAGGTTCACCATGCTGGTGGTCTCCCATCAGCCGAACATCTCCCTGTCAGCAGCCCTTGCCTCTTTGCTTCCCACCCTGCCTTGAAGCATGGGGACAGGCGCCAGGGATAAGTAATGAAATGAGGCAGAAAGACTGACAAGGAGGCAGAGATGAGGAGGGAAGATCTAGGGTTCAACAGAGGAGGATAGGCCAGCAAAGGGGAAGCTGTCAGGAATCAGAGATAATCAGCAACTCCCTTTAGCCCAGGGTTATCCTCAGTTCCAGCACGTGGGTTTGGCATGGAGGTGAACACCTGATTGTGAAATCCCCTCGTGCGCTTTCACCCTCATGGAGACTGATAAGTCTTGGGAAGCCCAAGTCTGTCCTGTACAGGCAAGGCAAGAATAAGTAAGGCAGCAGTGTGAGAATTTCAGCCCAAGTGCTGCAGGAAAGCCAGGAGGCACCTGGCCATGCTTGCAAGGCTAGAATTTGTCTTAAAATCTGCTGTACTGTGGAAAGGTTCAGCCCCCTCCCCTCCAATGTAGGACAGATCCTCCACCGACAGATATTGGGTGCCTCTGCTCGGTTCAGTTTCAGTTTATATCTAATAAGGCCTTGCAATGAGTTTTTAACTGCATTGGAGAAGCCAGCCCCAGGCACCAGAGAAAGTGGAAAAAGGCAATTTCTGCTGATGGCAAGGAAGAGAAGAGCGGCCTTTACAAGAGGAGGACATACAAGGACTGCCGTGGAGGAGAGTAATTTGGCAGTGATTTCTGCCTGGTTCCCATTATTGGGGTATCGATAGCAAGGCTAATGGCCCTACGGTTCCAGATACAATGTGCAAGACTGTTTATAGCGTCTGATGAGAGGCAGTTACTTTTACTCTCATTGGCAAATCATTGTTTACATCTCGTGTTTCGAAATGCAGCTGGGTTCCAGCCTTCCCTCATCAACTGGCAGAACCGAGAGAATCCATGCCCATGTGCTGCTCTTTAGCGACACATACAGCATGGCCAGATTCCACTTACCAGGGTTTGCTCACTCCCCAAACATGCAAGGCTTGGCTATGAGCATGCCGGCTTTTTTCCGATGGCTTCTCGAGCACACCGAGCACCATCGTAGAGTCACAAGCAAGTTAAAGGGTGATTGAGCACCTGTGAGATATCCTGGAACAAGAATGGGCTTCATTCTTATGTCAAGGTCGGGGTGTACTGTAGTTCATCTTCTTGGTGTGATCAGCTCCCCTGTCTCAGTCCCACTCATGAGTCTGGAGATGTCTCCTGATTCATTGTCTCATTTCATTTTGGCCTTCTCTCTACCTTTCCTGGGTCTATCAGCAACACTAGGTTGCATTTATCCAACCTAAATGTTGCAGTAAAGACTTGAATGGCAGTTCAAGTTGTGAAGGTAGAGATGACAGGCTGTAGCTCTAAGAAGATCTACATGAATATCTAGGGTCAGCTTGGATGGATCACATCAGAATCAATCACAGAATAGTTTGAGTTGGAAGGGACTTTTGAAGGTCATCTAGTTCCCCCCCCCCCCCCGCTTCCATTCATCATGAGCTGCACATGCTGCCATCTCCTGCTGTATGTTATGTGAAGTCACATTGAAGTCACTCTTGCTGTGCTGCTTCTTCCAGCAGCAGAGCCTGGCTTGGAAGCACTCTCATTCCTCCTTGTGGGTTTGTTATCAGTTATGGGAAGAAGGCACACAACATGCAGATGATGAGTAATAGGAACAGTTATTGCTGGACTTCACCTGCTCTCAATAAGTCCCAGATACCCTTTTAAAATGGAAGGTCTTCTGTGCAGAACTCCAGCGGTGGTACAGACAGCTACCAGCTTCTCCGTAAGTGCATTGGGACTGATGGTCCAACCAGCACTGCAGACATAATCTTGAAGTCTACAAGGTTTAGACACAACTTAGAAGTGAAGACCAAGCTGAAGGCAATACTGCAAACGAGATGGTAGTACACAAAAAGCTGAAGAATTGTAGCAGAAGTCCTACAGTGATGGGTAAATGCTGTAGATTGGATATTAGGAATAATTTCTTCACCGAAGCGGTTACCAATCATTGGAACAGGCCGCCCAGAGAAGTGGTAGAGTCACCGTCCCTGGAGGTATTTAAAAGATATGTAGATGTGGTGCTTAGGGACATGGTTTAGTGGTGGGCTTGGCAGTATTAGGTTAAGGGTTGGACTCCATGATCTTAAAGGTCTTTTCCTACATAAATGATTCTGTGATTCTGTGATTCTATGATTTTAGCCAAGTGGGAAATAAGACAGTATTCAGTGGGGAGATCTGAGAAATAGGGGCTGAAGCCTGTATTTTGAACAGAAGGAAACAGAATGAAAAGAAGAAATTTAGAGGAAGCAAGGGCAGAGCACTAAGCCAGCCCAAAGCTTCTCAGTTCATCTTGCACAGGTGGGAAAATTGAGTTCTCTTGGCCACACTCGGATCCACCTCCCAAGCAGCGGTGTTTTGAGTGCTGGGGCTGCCCAGTGCACTGTTCCTCCTTGCTGGGAAGTGAACAGGGCTCGGAGGAGAGGGGAGAACCTGGGAGAAGCTGCTGCTTTTTATTTCCCAGTCTGGTCCCATGTTCAAGTCACTGAAGGAGCGGTGAGGGATGGCTGACTCATCAGGCATTGTGCTGTTTTGCAGGAGCCTCATGGAGCTCCTGACACCCTCTGATTTTGTGTTACATAAAGTAGATACACCCCAGTGCCAGATGTGCTATATCACATTTCCCCTTTTAGTAGAATCCTTCGGGTCTCCAAACCATGTCATGTTTATGTAGACTCCCAAGCACCAATTATGCAATCTTTCCCATTCTTTCTAGCCAACAAACATCCAATTAAAATGTGCAGTTACCATGGTTTCTTTCTCACCAACCTAGGTAGTTTAGATGTGAAGTTTGGGTTTGTGAAAGAAAAAAAAAAAAAAAATATTTTCTTGTTAGAAAATGTACTCATTAGACCGATGGTCTTAAAATGTTCTGTTCAGCCCAATTTGTGGGGTTTTGATGCTGTTATTTTGGGGCTTTTTGAATACTCAAATCCATGGAAAAGGAAGAGCTTGGGAATGGTTTACCATGACAAATACATTGTTTTCAGAGTAAAATTTAAGCAGCCAGAGAGGAGGACTGGAGCTGGGGAATGTTTGCTGGAGTATATGAACGTGCTGTTGGAAATAGTTTGTTGTTGGTAAAAGCTGGGTTTAATTGTAGTCTTTTAAAATCCCTGAATGTCATATAAAGAAAAAAGCTTTACAATACAACATGTCTTTTAGGGCAGAGTTGAAAATAAATGTAGAGCCTGGAAACAAACTGGAGTTGCCTGGACTGGGTTACAGAACCATGACTTTTGTCATACAGCACGTCTCACCGTCCTGCTTTTCAGGATCCCTACACCCCAGAGGAAACTGGACTCAAAACCCTGGCTCCATGTAATACCTTAGGGATCAGCCAATGTAATCCAACTAATTTCTCCAATTTTCCCTGCAGGGAGAACAAGAGGCCACTGCAGGCAGGTCACAGCAGCTGCAGAGATGGAAAACAGAACCATAGAATCATAGAATCCCAGACTGGGTGGGAAGGGACCTCCCAGCCCATCCAGTTCCACACCCCTGCCATGGGCAGGGACACCCTCCACTAGCCCAGCTTGCCCAAAGCCCCATCCAACCTGGCCTTGAACACTGCCAGGGAGCCAGAGGCAGCCACAGCTTCTCTGGGCACCCTGGGCCAGGGCCTCAGCACCCTCACAGGGAAGGATTTCTGCCTCCCATCTCATCTCCATCTCCCCTCCTGCAGCTTCAGGCCATTCCCCTTGGCCTGTCACTCCCTGCCCTTGTCACCAGCCCCTCTCCAGCTTTCCTGGAGCCCCTGCAGGGACTGGAAGGGGCTCTAAGGTCTCCCCGGAGCCTTCTCTTCTCCAGGCTGAACCACCCCAACTCTCTCAGCCTGTCTCCATAGCAGAGGTGCTCCAGCCCTCACATCATCTTTGTGACCCTCCCCTGGACTCGCTCCAACAGCTCCATGTCCTTCTTGTCCTGGGGCCCCCAGAGCTGGATGCAGCACTGCAGGGGGGTCTCACCAGAGTGCAGTAGAGGGGCAGAATCCCCTCCGTCGACTTGCTGGTCACGCTGCTGGACACGCAGCCCAGGACATGGGTGGCTTTCTGGGCTGCAAGCGCACATTGCCAAGTCATCCTGAGCTTCTCATCTACCAACAGCCCCAAGTCGTTGTCCTCAGGGGTACTTTCAATCCATTCTCCACCCAGCCTGTAGCTGTGCTTGGGATTGCCCCGACCCACGTGCAGGACCTTGCACTTGGCCTTGTTGAGCTTTATGCAGTTTGCACAGGCCCACCTCTCAAGCCTGTCCAGGTTCCTCTGGATGGCATCCCTTCCCTCCAGCGTGTCAACCGCACCACACAGCTTGCTGTTGTCACCAAACTTGCTGAGGGTGCACTTGATCCCACTGTCCATGTCGCCAACAAAATGTTAAACAGGGTTGGTTCCAATACCAGCCCTTGAGGAACGTTGATCTCCACTTGGACATCAAACTGCTGATCGCAACTCTTTGAGTGCGACCTTCCAGCCAATTCTTTATCCATTGAGTGGTCCATCATCACATCCATGTCTCTCCAATGTAGAGACAGGGTCAGTTGCTCTTCCCTTATCAACCAACACTGGAACCCCATTGTAGAAGGTCACCAAATTTGTCAGGCACAGTTTGCCCTTAGTGAAGCCATGTTGGCTGTCAAAAATCACCTCCCTATTTTCCACATTCCTTAGCATAGTTTCCAGGAGGTTGTGCTCCATGATCTTGCTGGGCACAGAGGTGAGACTGACTGGCCTGTAGTTCCCTGGGTCCCTCATCATTCAATGGGTCCCTCATCATTCAATGGGTCATTCCCCTTCATCCGCCAGGTCCCTCAGGACCCGTGAATGCATCTCATCAGGTACCATGGACTTGTACACCTTCAGGTTTTTTAGATGGTCTTGAATGTGATCTTCTCCTACAGTGGGTGGCTCTTCATTCTCCCAGTCCCTGCCTTTGCCTTCTGTGACCTGGGCAGTGTGGCTAGAGCACTCGCCCATGAAGACTGAGGCAAAAAAGTCATGGAGTACCTTACCCTTCTCCATATGCAGGGTAACCTGGTTTCCTGTTTACTTCTGGAGAGGACCCACATTTTCCCTAGTCTTCCTTTTATCACTGATGTGTCAGTGAAAGTGTAAAAGTGATATGGTGAAGTCAAGCTCAGCTGAATCCCATGGCACATTGAGACAGTGCAAAACTTAGCCTGTGCTGCAAAGAGACAAATAGCATAATTCACAGCTCTCCAAGCCATCTGTTCATACCTTCTCCCTTTGCAAACCTAAGGGAAGGCACAGGGAAAAAAGGTTAAGAGTCACTGAAATATTGGTAGGTCTGCAGAGAGTAGCAAGTCATCATAAATAATTACCAGCAAATAAGTGATAATGATAGTTGACCAGGCCAAACTACATAGTTGGTAACACCCTGGAGAAATTTCATCTGGAGAGATTCATCAAATTGGGCTTCCTCCTTTTTCTTCTTCCTCTGCATGGTCAAGGAAGATGACCCAGAATGGAAAAAGACACAGAGAGGAAGTAATAGGATTGCATTAAAGGGAGCCTATTAAACCAAAAAAAAAACAAACCCCAAAACCCAACCAAAACCACACACACACACAAAAAAAAAAAAAAGGACAAGAGTCTTTGCTGGCCAAGAGAAAGCCATGAGAGAGATCCCAGCAGCGGGCTGGTCTACAAGGTACACTGTGCCACTAAGTAGACTTAACGGCATAATAACACAGGATAGAGAAGTGGTTCAAAAAAACTGTCAAATGATCATCCAAATGGTTTCATCTCCCCAATAGGTTTTGGTCTCGTCTGTGCCAGCTAGTGCTCTCCCTAACAAAGCCTGGAATCACTGCAGGGGACAACAATGCTCATCCTAAACTTGTCAGCAGGGTTTGACTTTGAGCAGCGAGTCTTTGTTTAAGCTAGGAGATGAAGATTGACTCTTGGTGCATCCTGAGGATATTTTCTTCCCTTCTCTGCTGGATTTTGTGGGAGGGAAACCTGGGCATGGCAACCTGAAGGGAGCTGTACTGGGCAATTGGAGGCAAGAACTGGGTGCTGAGCCCAGCGTGAGCATGGACCTGCTGCTTAATGGAGATATCGTCTGATGGGAACACAGTGCTGTCCTGCACCGGGGACCACAGTTATGGGAACACACACAGGATTGAAGTGATAGCTTGCAATGACACTGCTGGAAAACTGCAATGACCTTCTGGTTTTATTCCTGTGCAGAGTGGAAGATGACTTTCCTGACCTCCCAGGTTAGAGGAAAATCAAAAACCACAGCCAGAAGTCTGCACCTTAGCAAATAAATCCAGGACAGAGTCAGCTTCTCCAGAGGCCAAGGCATATCAGACTGCCTTCCTCCAGCCCAGTGGAAGGGGACTGGAGCTACCAGCTCCCCCATTTTGATAGGGTCTCTGGTAAGCATGGCCTGTGCAGTTTCAGCTCATGAGATCATCTGCTTCCCTGAGGTTAGGATGGAACAACATTTCACCACTGGTGGAAACCTCAAAGCAAAGCAAACCCACTGAAGCCATAATTATGTCTTTATTGTCCAGGGCCAAGCTGTGTGCGGCCTGGCAACGTGCCTTTCATTCTGCAGAGATGATTACATTTACACTACGTTACACATTGTGGGTTGGGGTTGGTAGTGCCGTTGTAATTCAGCGAGGGGCATCTCCATTCAGATCACTCACTTGGCAGTGCTGTGAGGGCCATGTGTATGTAGATCCCATAAAGAAGGACTTTGTTGCCTTTCTCCCAAGCAAGTCCCTCCTGGCCACCACATGGAGTGATGTAAAAGAGCTTTGTGTTGCTTGTCAGCAAGAATGCTCCAGCTGAGACTGAAAAGGTCATGGATGAGGTGCGTGCGCAGTAGAGATGAGGCAGCAGAGAAGGAGCAGTGCAAAGGTGGTTGCTATTTAGGCTGGCAAAGCAGCATGGGGCTTCTGTGTGACTTGTGAAAAAGAAATTTTGGAAGCAGAGCAATCTAGTGAGGAAGGAAGATGGATTTCCTGGAAAGAAAGCCATCTTGATGGCAGGATTAAGGCGATGTGATGGCAATAGCAGAGAGATGGATTACAGGGTGTGAGCCAGACTGGTTGAGAAGATGATTGTGATGCTTAAGGACATCGAAAGAGCCAAGGGCTCAGGTGTGTGGTGGGGGAGATGTCATTAATGTGCCCAAGTGTGACCAAGAGGGACTCTGATGGAGATGACTGGAGAGAGCGAGGGACAAGCTCTTGAGTGAAAGGCAGAGTAGAATGAGGGCTGCTTGTTAAATGAAGAGGAATGACTGAAAAGAGCTGAGTCAAGATCCAGAAAGGATGAGAGGATGGATGGGAGGGGAAGGGTTTGAGAGAGGCTGTGCTGTCAAAGTGACAGATGTTACAGCAAAGAGAAGAGAGGGAGGTGAAGGGACATGAGACAAAGGCCCTCAGAGAAGAGGGGAGAGGCTGAATGAGAAATGAATGTGGAGACTGGAGAAGTGGAGAAGTGATGAGGAACAGGCAGGTCTGTTTGTTGCTGGGGGTGGTAATGGAGAGTGGGAAAAGGAGGGAGCTGGGGGAGGGTCTGCATTTGACATGGCCAGCGTGGGATGGGATACAGGGAGAAGGGATGGGTTTGATGCTGCAGAAACCCTGTGGACATGGTGCCTCTATATTCTCCCTCCTACAGAGCTGGAGAGAGCAGTGCTTCACCCTCAGGGCAGGGGTTGCCCTTTCTGCTTGGCCCTACAGCAGTTGCTCTGGTGCACAGCAGGCCTTCCTGCTATACCAATCCTACTTCTTCCCTCTCCTGAAGATTTCCTCCAAAGCCAGGAGAATGCCAACACTCTTTTGAATCGTTTGACACTTACCTGCCCAAACCCATCCCTCACCCATCCTCCATACTCTGTGTGTGTTTCACAACTGCAGAACAAGTAAACCCCAGGCTCTTTTTTTTGGTGTTTGTTTTTTTCACATCTCAAAATTTTGAAGACATTGGGGAAGGAATAAGGTGTTTGGGTTAATGCTGGATGACAGGTAATATCAGTTGAATAACTCCTAGAAGAATGAGTGTTATGTTGACGGACAAGACAAGAATGTGTAATGAGCCCAGGGTATTCATGACCACAAGGAACTCCACTGACTTTGCAGGAGTGGCAAAGCACCGCCTTTCAGCCAGGGATCTGTGGTTGGCCCTGGCTGAAGGGAAAGCCCAAAATTTGATGAAGCTGATGTGATTTGACAGCTCCTGTGTGTCTTTCTTCTGCTCAGAAGGCTGAAAGATGGTGATGGTGGTTGGATCACAGAGCAGCAGAAGATGGTGGGCTGAACCAGCAGGGAAGGGCTGAGGAATTGGCACAGATTTTGTCAGAGGAATATGCAAGATTCAGTGCCATGAACTGTTGGGCTGTGGACATGTGTCTCTCTATGCACTGAATAAACAATGCAAATCCAAAGTAAATGTTGAACTAGGCTAAGAATAGCATGTCAGCCTAATCCTCAGACACCAATGTCCAAGGGAAGGAGAACACCACACAAACCACACCAAATATTTAAAAAGGACAAGATCTCTGCTAATAATCACATATTATCATGCCATTTTTGCAAAATGTGTTTCTCTCCCACAGAACAGGGTGTCCTGACCTCCTTCCTTGGGAGGGGTGAACAGGAACGGAATTGACTCTATGGGGCAGCAGTAGTCCATGAAAGTCCCCAGGTTCCTCAGTGCATCTTAGCCATACTTTGACAATGGGTCACGAGACAGGGCCTCATCCAGACGAATTTCTAAGGAAGATCTTGGTGTGTGGGTATGGAATGAGATGCAGTGCACTGCAGTTCATCCTCCAGTGGGGTTTGTTAGTGGAAGGACCTAGGGCATACCCTAAAGGATGCTGGGGACATGGCTGGGATACGCTCCTGTCCTGTAACATAGACAGCCAGAATGACAAGAGTAGGGAAAAGCCCATCATGGAAAGATGATGGAGATACTAAGACTGCTTAGGATGAAGAAGTAAAGGGAAGCTTGTTGGATCCAAAAGAATGCATGAGTCAATGGTAAATTATGTTTAGACAGCAGAAGGCTGGTTCACTCACCAGGTTGAGACTCAGAGGCTCTGCAAGTTTCCTCATGCAAATGATTTCACATTGTGTCACCTCAGTAGCACAGGGACATTACTGCCTCCTTCAGCAAGATTGTCAGCATTTCTCAGCGTACATGTCCTGCTATGCACCACAAATGATGACAGCAACGGATGACTTGATGCAATTGGAAGGTGGCAGAGCTAAATCAAATAAAAGGAAATTTAGGCATTGGAGCGTGTTGTTTCAGGACATACCTGAGCTATGGAGAACTCATAAAAACATCATGAGTATGAAAATACCCACTGCAAAATACTTAAAGTGACCCAGTTTGAAACAAAATCCAGGGAGAGGTTCCCTGCAGAAGTGACCCATGTTATTCTGCAGAAGATATCCAGATCCTCCTGAAGGCCTCTCCACCCAGTCCTAGAGGGAAGATAATGGATGAAATGGCCTGATTCCTCTAGGCAATCCTGTGTCATCTAATCAGCGGACAAACACCCTTCCCTTTCCCAGCTCTGTCTGCTTTGGCATGACGGGAAGGCTTCTCTGATTAGGTAAAATGCTTGATGCAACACAAATGTATTTTGTCACATTAAGGGCAGTGTATTTCTGAGCGTCTTGGCTCTTCCACATTTAGGGAAAAAATAAATTAGCATCCTGAGTTGCCATGGTAAATAATACAGCAGCACCCCTGTTTAATGCCACTCTGCAAATACTTTAATATTGAATGACTATAATTTTGCTTTGCAGTCTGGAAAATAGATTCTGAGACCAACTGAACAGTAGCTGATGAAAGTAATTTTGCAGCGGTCTCTTAAGCATCCCCTAACCCAGCCAGTCAGGCACAAGCCAGAAAAATAAGAAACCTTATAGTTTGATTTTTTAAAAGTATCTTGAAACAGAAATTGGATTGTAGATGTGCTATCAATGCACTTACTGGGGATGTGGGTTTGCTAGTGATTAATGGCAGGAATGCCTTCGCTATACATCTCCGTTATTTATTAAGTATTGACAGTAGGTTTAGAGCAGCACATGGCAGAGGAGAAGTCCTCAGCGCAGTGATTTAAATAGCTCTTAGGAGCAATGCTGCTTCAGGGGAAGTGTTGAATGTGGTGAACAGCTTTGGGAAAACAAACTCCTCCAGGACCGCCTCCCCTTTCCTGATGCTTTCTCCCTGATTTCTCCTCCATTCCCCTCTCAGCAGCTTGAGTAGAAATGCAGTGGTGACTGGAGAGCATAATTTGTCCTTTCTGTAGCAGGGCAGAACATGACTTCACACCTCCATAACTTAGCCCTTGCCTGGTGTGCAATCAGTCCATGCTTGCCCAAGCTTCTTCCCAGGGAAGATACTTCATGCCTCAATTGCAATGGAGAAGAGGGACAGTTCTAGCAGACTTTGCTGAACAAGGAGTCAAGGGAGATGGACTCTGTCCTCTGCTCTTCCATTGCTGTCCTGTTTCTCCTTGGTCAAGTGATACCTCTCTGTGTCATCTCTTCGGGCAAGGA
Organism: Balearica regulorum gibbericeps; assembly: GCF_011004875.1. Taxonomy (NCBI): domain Eukaryota; kingdom Metazoa; phylum Chordata; class Aves; order Gruiformes; family Gruidae; genus Balearica; species Balearica regulorum. Next base: position 79,741,692 of record NC_046187.1, on the reverse strand, counting down.
AGCTACGTATGGGTCAGTATCCCACATCCAGAGATGCTGTTCCTCACTGGGTTTGCTACCTCCCACCATGGTACCTGGGGTAATAACAGACTGAGGTGACATTGCAGTTGCCCCACAGTGGTTCTGCCAAGCTTCTCAAGACAGCAGTTTTTATCAGTAGTAAATACACTTTAAAGATTAAAGGCTTCAAAGTGTCCCACTAAGACTCAGTTCAGCTGAAACAGTAGCTTCTCCACCTGCCCAAATTCAGACTGTGATGAAGGAGAAGGTATTAAGCATATCAGAAAGCCCTCACAGACACCTAGCCTGAAGAAGGGGTGACCTGCTTTCCTCCAGCTGGAACCAGTTCACACCATCAGAGCTGGAAGTGATGGCAGTAAAGAAGTAGAAGAGGGGACCACCTGCACAGTGCTGTAGGGGAGTAGGATCACTCTTGGTTTGTAGGCACCACCTCTGTCCTGGTCTGTGGGTGGAGGAGGAGAGAGCTGGAGAAAGGGAGAGATAAAGGGAATGTCTGTTTCCTCTCAGGCCCAGGAAACATCAGGGAGCATCCCTGGACTCACAGTGGCGTTGGACTGAAGTCTGATCCTAGCACCCACTACAGTGTGGATGAGAAGACCAGCATCAGTCAATCCTTAGGCTATATCCTGGACTAAGTAGGGGACCATAAACACCCTGGAAGGAATGTACTTAGTCCTTATCCAAGACACTGATCTTAGTTCTTAGTCTTTATCCAAGATATTGATCAGCCAACCAGCAGCCCGGAGTGGTGGATTCTGGATTATACACATACTCACTGGAGAGCATTAGCAAAGGGAAATACAGGACCTCTTCATAAAATCTTGCAGCTATCCAGTAAATAAGACTCCTCTGAGTGTTTATTTTGGGGTACTGAAGAGATGCGGTTCCCAAAGCCCAATGCATTTGCAATATATTCAGTCTTGTCCCATTGCTGAAATCAGTGTCTCACAACAGGAGAAAGGAGAAGCAGGTGTTGGCTTTTTGTCTCCCTCCTCTGGAGGTCTGAGAAGGGGAGAAGACTGTGGTGAGCAAGGGACGCAGAACAGGCATATCTGATTTATTTCTTCCTTTTTTTAAAAAAAAACAAAACCAAAAAACACAGAAGCAACTGAATTATTCATTAAAACTGAAAAAGAAGAGCTGTGCATACGATCTCAAAAAAAACCCAGCCGAACAAGGTACTTCCTCTCCTGTATCCTCGTGTTGATAAAAGATGACAGATTCTTTCCCTTGACAAAATACCAGTGGTAGGTCTCAGAACAGCATGTTGAAACACCAGTTTCTCTGGGAGATTTCTCATTCATTCACAGGCCCAGAATACACAGTGTGCTTCAACCACCAGGCAGGCTTGTACTGTCAAGTTTTCATTCCTCCCTGCGGTTTTGGTGGCTGAGGAAGCTGGAAATCAAGATTACTAGATATTATTCTGCCCAGCTCCAAATCTTCCTCCTCTTTTCCTGCAGCAATCTCTTCCTTTAAAAAAGCACCATGATCAATCAGAGACAACAACCCTCTTCAGGATCTCAGAGTTGGTTGGAGACAAATTAGAGATGAGGACCTTGCATGCAGGAGACTTCATCTCTAAAACCTGGGTGAAGACTCAGACAGCAATAAAAGAACAATTTTCAGTTTTCCAGGGCATTTTGCTGAATTACTATATAACACAGTCTGGTCCTGTGAAGGCTTCAGCACTCCTAAAAGGAGCTGGCCTTGCTTGGCATGTCATCAGATTGGTCTTTTATTGAGTCAAGCCTCAGTCTCCAGAGAAGGCTGGGACAGACTCTCCATGTTTCTAGGACCATTTTCTGTGAAGTGAGTGTCCACAGTCCTTTAGAAGCACCAAAGCTGGTCGGTGGCGCCTTTCCCTCTGTGGAGTTACTTCTTCCAAGAGAAGGGCATACATAGACATAACACCAGGCGTTTGGCACAGGAAGGGTAAGGTATGGGGAGGAAAGACAAAGCTTCCACCCATCCCTTCCCAAGGGCATGGCAACCCCACCTGCACCCTTTTGAGATGGAGGCTGCTGCAAGCTCAACGTATGTCCCAGGAGTGCTGCTTTCCACCCCTCTCCTCCAAATTTTGGGCAGCTGTGACTCCCAGCCCTCTGCAAATCACACCACTTTGGAGGGCTGTAGCTTTACCGTTCTGTCTCTCCTCTCTCAGCCTCTGTCATCGCTGACAATGTATTTCATCACTTTGCCTTCACGATGCCATTCATGTCTAAGAGGGGTTTCTTTTCCTTAAAAGGGTCTTATAACAAAGATGGAGACAAACTTTTTAATAGGTCCTGTAGCTGTAGGACAAGGGGCAATGGTTTTAAAGTAAAAGAGGGGAGATTCAGACTAGATGTAAGGAAGAGTTTTTTTACAATGAGGATGGCAAAACACTGGCACAGGTTGCCCAGAGAGGTGGTAGATGCCCCATCCCTGGAAACATTTAAGGTCAGGTTGGATGGGGCTCTGAGCAACCTGATCTAGTTGAAGATGTCCCTGCTCATTGCAAGGAGGTTGGACTAGATGACCTTCATAGGTCCCTTCCAGCCCAAATTGTTCAATGATTCTGTGATTCCTCCTCTTCTCTCAGAGCAGCAGAGACAGCTCTCTGGTTTGTGGGTTGTGCACAAGATATCTCTGAGAAGATTTCTCAAGTTGGCAAGACATTCTATTCTTCTTCTGGAGCCCTCGTGCCACTTATCTCGATAGCTTCAAAGTCACCCTTGCAAGACTAGATATGTCAACAAGAGAATGCTTTCAGGGCTGCTAATAGGAACCCAACAACCCCCCAGTTACGGGGGACATTTGCTGTGGAGACGGCTTTTAAGGCAGGTTTTCATTATGTGGAAAGTGTGGATCCAAGCCGTCCTGCAGGGTGGCGTGGTGCCTGTATTTACAGTCCTGGCAGCTTTCAATAGCAATCTATTTTTAATGAAACCAAGCTGGAATGTGGTGCCTAAACCCTTGATTTAAGGCAGATTTCTAAAGGGAAGATTTACGCAAATTTGCTTGATTGGAAATTAATTATTGCAACAGTCAAGTTCAGCTCAAAAAGTCTTGCAGAGACAGCCGCAGGAGTCAGATAATTCATGTCGGAGAAAAGACATCAATTTACATTCCTTACATTTCCATTTGGAAGGTTTCCTAATTCTGGAGGGATCAGGAGGCATTGCAAGGAAAGCGAAGAGTGAGGAGGACTGGTAGCAGATTGAGTTTTTCCCCAAAACCCTCCTGAGAGAGGCATTGTGCCTGAGTTATGGCAAACTCAGTTTCACAAGGGGGGCAAAATACTCCAGACCAATTAGGTGTGCCAGCACTGCTGGATGCTCCTGTGAAGTCCAAGGGATGCTTGGGAGCTCAGGTGTGAGAGGGAAAATACGTGTTGGTATTGGTGAGTGAGGGGCTTTGATTTGCAAGTGTGGTTTTTTTACTTATTGCCTTATTTTGCTGAAAGGAGCCCTTATCAGGTTTACTGCTGAAGTGGAGGGGTATTGTGGGCATGGGGAGGCTCTGTTGGGTGCTGGTCCTGCTTGCATTTCACAGTTCCTCTCATTTCCTGAGCCATTAGCCAAATTTTGGGAATGGGAAAGGAACCGAGCCAGCTCCAGGGCTCAACAGGTGCTGGGGATATGCAGTGTTTAAATTCACCCTGTGTTACAGCATTGTCCTTAGCCACATAAGTTAATTATTTCCCATTTAATTGCACTCCAGTCCTTAAAGTATAATAGGAAATCAGCAGCCTGGTATGCCCTCAGAGGTGTGAGTCTCTCACCCTCCCAGACAGGGCATGCCAACTTGGTATTTCAATTATTTATGGAAGGATTGAGACATGGGGCTTCTCTCTCCATCTGTTCATTGCATGATGAGCTTAATGCCATGCTTCCATCTCCTCACCATGACCGGGGGTCCCCAGCACTCATTGGGCTGTGTACCCCTAACATCAACTCTGGGGCAGGTTAAATTGCCAGAGAGCATCTTCAGAAAGGTTGAAGGACATGTTATCTCAAGTCCTGACCAGGATAGCCTCTGGTTTGGATTTTTCTGAGGGTCAAAATCTGCCCCTACTGACAAGATCTGAATTTGGGCACCGTTGTGTCCAAGGCAGGAGGGAGGTGGCAGGGAGAAAAGAGTGGGGAGAAGAGGATCAGGTTGGGATATCTGGTGATGCCTTGGCGTGGTGCCCGCCCTTAGCCCATCTCTCACAGTTGGGAGTGATTAACGAGATGAAGTTCTCCTCCTTCCCCTGCCATATCCCACTGGGCTGTCCGGGTTGGCGGAGACTGTGGTCTGAGTTCTCTTGTTCTCTTGGCTGAAATGCAGCTCCGATGACGAAGAGGGAGGCTCTGGCTAGATTACTGCCGTTGTTTTCAGCAGCATCTGCACCTCCTCAGCCTGTCCACTGCCTTGTGTGCTTCAAGTTCAGTTTCCCTGCCTTCATCACCACACTGCACTTCAGGAAACAGACCCAAGTTAGGAAGGATGCTCCAAATCTCTGGAGCGCTGAAGGCTATGTTTCTCTTTGAAGTTGGCTTGTTTTTCCAGCCTTTTCGTTTTCTGTTGATCAGTGTGACATCCCTTCTCCCCCACCAAATGCACTTCAGGAATTTTTCTGATCCTTTCCTTAGCCAGAGGGGAAAGCAGGACATGGCATCACTTCTCCTTCCAGAACTCAAAAATGAAAAGACTTCTAACTAACTGAGCTGTTGCACTCTTGAATGAGAAATCACACCTCATGGATGGGTATTGAGGTTCCCCCTGTTTGCCCACAATTGCCAAGAGCTTCATGACCATTGTGGTGGCTGGGAGCTGCTGAAACACGTGCCACCTCCTTGAGGGATTTCTCTGAGGAAGAGCTGCTGGGTTTGATCCCAGGCACCCATCTTGCTAAAATGGTTGGCATCCCAACGAGGTCCAGCTCTAGCCTAGTGCAATGTTATTAATACATGAAAAAGGAACTGTTTGAAAATAAGGACATAAAAATGGTAATGTATTCTGGACGAAAATGTCACTTTGCCCATACTCTGCCAGTGGGCAATAGTAAAAATAGAGGAAGGTTGTAGTGATACTTCCCCAGATACTCTCCAAGCCTCTATCAATTTGTTTAGAGTCTTCCTGAACCCTAGGGCTCTTTGTGTTTAATATCCTGCAATGAATTTTTCTTCTCTGAATTTCTCCCATCACATTTTGAACACCGGCAGTATTCAGCTGGAGACTCAAATTCTGCCATAGGTTTCCTCAGTGATGCTGGGCAAGTCACCCCACGCTTTGCCCACAGATTCTTGCCTCCATTGAACACAGCTTGGGATGCTGAGGTCTAATCCACCATGGTGCTGAGCAGTCAAGAGGATCCAGACTTTTCTGGAAGATAATGTGGTATTTAATCAGTGCTAGCTCTCCAGTTTCTTAGAATTGACAAGTGGCTTTGAAACACATGGAGGGGGCATACAGATGGAGCACACCATGGAGTACAAACTGAATTTCCTAAGGAGATCTGGATAAGAATAAATAATGGTAATATTAACAGTGATGAGTAGACAAGTATTTTGTTTTCCTACCATAGGCTGCTATGCGTACAATGAATAACACAGAACATTAAATCTGCTTCGAGAAAGTGGCTGATAGCATCCTTTAAGCTAATTAAAGTAATTCTGGGTAGCTTTTTCTTGCTTGAAATTAGACAGGGTAATTTTACTGATATTTAGGTCACTCTCAGTGCACATACTGTATTTAGCAATGCAGGCTTTTTGACTAATGTGACTGTCTTTGCCTGCGTTCATGAATATCCACAGATTTTTCTTTGTAGATAAATTTATCCCTGAACGAAAGATGAAAGATGAAATCTTGAGGATTGCTTCTGGTTGCTCTAGTCAATGAATATACACCCTCCTTTGAGCTTGAGGAAGGAAAGGATGGCCTACATTTTGTATGGGAGATCATGAATAGGTCTACACAGATACAAAGATTGTGTTTTCTTTTTTGCTGTTCACCATGCTCTAATTAGTTCAGCATTAATGGGAATTAAGTGTCCTATTTAGCTGGAGTAGGTGCCCATGCTAATGTTATTAGTGCAGTCAGCTGCATTTGGTATTTCTGAGCATGGGGTCTTAGGCAGCAGAAGGCACCTTGGAGTGATTCTCTCCTTGTTGAGGAGTCCAGAATTTTGAGTGTAAGTGGACTTCCGCGCAGGCACTACAGGCTTTCATTGCCTTCTCATTCAGGGAGCAATGCTGGCTCCGGAAAACTGAAAGGCTATAGAAGAAGACAGGGGTTTCAGCAGGCTCATGACACTTGGCTTTACACTAAAGTTTTGGGGAGAAGCGGAAGGAATGACTCAGTGTCTGGGGGAGGTTGCAGCAAGGATGAAAAGCAAACAGATCCTGACCTGATGTGAGAAGAAGCACTTACTCCACCTGAGAAATTCTTGGGTAGCACCAAACAAGGGGTCAGGAAAAAAAAGGATGTGAAAACTTGGTCATCCCAAGGTCCATCTAGCACAGTACCAGGCTTACAGCAATCAACAGAGCTCCTGAGCCAGAGATGACAGGTGCAACATCACGTTTCATTAGATCTTTCCTCCAGCAATTTGGTAATCTCCCCAGGACCCTATTGATAATTTTGTCCTTGATATCCAAGACATTGAGTTCCATCAGATCGTGCACACTTTATGTGAAAATAATACTCACCTGTGTGTCTCTGCTCAATGCTGCACCCTTGGCATCTTTGAATTAAATTAAAGCAGCATCTTCCCATTTTGCCATGGATTTACATCTTGGATAGATGGCTCCTGGTGACAACTTGTCATCTGCGGAGGCTTAATGACCTCCTGTAACACTGCTAGGGTGCCCATATGCTTCTTCTGGAATGATCTTGGTACTTACTGTTTTATTTTGTCATCATGGTCCCAGAGCTGGTTACATCTCCACGTGTTTTCCCTTATGTATTATATGACACTGGTTCATGGTTAATCCATACATAATTTTGTATGGATTCCTACATCCATTGCAGCTCTGGCAGTAAACCTGCTGTGTTGCCCCTGATTTATGTTCTCACTTACATATAAGTGAGAAAAAGATCAATTCCATGAGATGTAGGTTTGTGACAACTGGAATCAGTAACTACAGCAGGCAGCTTTAGTCCATGTGTACACCAGTTTACAAAAACAGCCGAATCAAGGGCAGTAGTGTCTTGTTCATGACTTAGTGTGATATTTTTTCCCCCATGGAAAACTTGATTTTTCTATTTAAATAAATAAATAAATAAATATTTTAATTGAAAAAATCCCAGGTTTTAGAAATATCACTGAAAACTGTCCCTTTGTGGGCCTTTTGAACCATTCAACTGCAAGGGCTCACGGCTTTTCCTGTCCCATGCCAGATTCTCCCCTCGGGGTGCATGATGAGTTTCTGTGGCTGTGGTACATCAGGGAATCTTTTGTGTAGCTGAGGACCTGTCAATAAGAAGTAAAACACTTTTTCCAGGGGGAAAAACAAACAAACAAAAAAACAAGTTGTTAATTTTATTATTCGTATTGCTGTAGAAACTCAAAAGTAACAGTTGTGGACCTGGCCAGAGCTATGCTAAGTGCTGTGTGTAGGATGGAAAGACAGTCCCTGTCCCAAATTGCTTACAATTGATGTTGCAGACAAGAGATGCTAAAATGGTTTTCCAAGAAGGCTCCTGACCACTACCACTGATAATGGGGCTGGCAACTTTGATGGTAGATGCCACGGGTTCTTTTATCCAATTTATAGGGCTGTTATGGCCTGGAAAGCACAAAGATCGTCACAGTTCCTTATATTTATGACTAAAAGCAACCTCTCTCTTCTGCTGTCAGATTGCTCCCTCTGGTTAAAATCCTCTTGAGTTGTAATCACTGCATCGTTGTGTCACCAAGGCAACCTCAGCATCCACTTTGGGACTTTGGGCGCACATAGCTTTAGCTTTGCATTTTGGCTCTGTAACGCTTTGTAAAACTGCCTCCAATCTACTTCCATAGGAGGGTCTGTTTTTCCAGGGAGAAGCCTTTGGAGAAGGCAATTTTCCTTTCCGGACCAGATGGGAAGTCCTTAAATTACAGGAGAATGATTTAACTCTGTCCTGCCCTGCTGAGCTTTCATTACCCAGTGACACAGAAACTGCCAACGTGTGCCAGAACCAGTGGCCAGCCTTACTCCAGATCTTGCTTTTGACATAATAATTTCCAGCTGTTTCAAGGAAAGATGTAAGAAACACTACGCTTGATAAATCATGCAATTTTCCCACAGGGGAATTTTCATCCTAATGGGCTGTTGGTAGCTTGTTTGTGCTGTGCATTACGAGAATTGATATCCTTTTTCAGACCAATCTAACGTAGCTGAAGATGCTCCAATACCCAGATAAATGCCATTTTCTTTCCACTTCTTTTTTACCTTTTTTTTTTTTTTTTAAATCTTTCTAACCCCTGATCTTGCATCACGGCTCTTGGTGATGAGTTCCACAGTTTAATTAGGCATTGTAATAACACATTTTAAATTGATGATGTGCTCTATTTGCCTTTTAACTGAGTTGGGTGGGTTTGTTTTTTTCTAGATACGAAGAAAACAGTGAAATAAGGATTCCCAGCCTGCTGTCTCAGAACTGTCCATCACGTTATGCCCTTCTTTCATGCCACCTCTTCTCCATCTCCGCTCAATGAGCTGTGAATCCCCCAAGGCAGGGGGATTTCTCATCTGAAATCCTTTTGAAACGCGGGAAAAATCCACCTTTATTATTACCACCTTTATTATTAGTGACATAAAGTCTGGAAAGAGCCAGAGAAAATATCTGATGTGTGTTTTAGCAGAAGGGCTCGCAGCTCCAGGAGGGGTTTTGCAGGAGGGGAGCTGTTTCACAGGGGTGCATCAGGTTTGACCATGTTTGCCACGGAGGAAGACAAAACCTTTTCTTTCAGCTTTTTCCTTTGAAAGAGGGAGGACAGAGAGGAAAGCTGCATTCAGACGTCATCATTCTATTTTATTTTGACTTCCAGGCTAAATCAAGTCAAAACAGGATGAAGCAAGATGTTGTGAAGTTAAAATCTTTTTTTAAAAAAAAAAAAAATCAACAAAAGCTCCCCAATAGTTGATGAGATTTTTAAAAAAAAAAAAAATCCACGAGAGATTTCAAACTTCCAGCTTGGAATTTATATTTTTTTGATAAAGATTTATTTTTTTTTGAGGAACAAAAATCCCTCTTGCCCAGGAAGCCCAGAATAAAACCTCCAAATGTCCCTATCAGGAGATAGGATGAATTATATTGCAGTTAAGAAAACTTATTTGGGCTCAGGGAGACTGGATTTATTTCTTGGCAGCATTACAAATCCGCTCTGTAGCTCTGAACCAGCCATTTGGAAATAAATCTTACCACAGATTTAAACATCACAGTCCTGAGTGCTTCATTACCCCTTTTTTGAGGTGTTTAGTGCCTGGAATGGGACTGAAGTCCCCAAAGAGAAGGGAACGGAGGCCAGGGAAAATGTCCGTATGGGAACAGCAGATTTTGAGTATAACGGATTTTCTCATTCAGTATTCCTCATCTGTTCTAAGCTGGCGACCCTTTCCTGAAAAAAAATCCGATCCTTCCAGTCCCCTTAGAATGCACAGGGCAGGGCAAAAAAATGTGTATAATTTGTTTGTTCACAGAGATTTGAGATCGTGGGAGGAATTTTTTTGCCCTGCAGTCGTAATGTGGTTTGTGACATAGGAAATCTTGGGAGTCTCTGCTTGAGATTATTAGGTTTTTTAGGTTTTTGGGACTTTGTTGACTTCCTTCTGTGATTCCTGCAAGTACCATAACTTCCAGCTCAAAAAATTATGAACTATTCTTTCCTCTACAACTCCAAGCTCAGGAGCGATGTAACCCAACAAAGAGGAAGTCAAGCAAAAACACCAAAAGGCCCCCATGGATGAGCAAGGAGCTCCTGGGCAAAGTCAAACACAAAAAGGAAGCCTACAGAGGGAGGAAGCAAGGGCAGGTAGCCTGGAAGAAATACAGAAAAGCTGTCCAAGCAGCCAGGGATCAGGTTAGGAAAGCCAAAGCCCTGACAGAAATTAGTCTGGCCAGGGATGTCAAGGAAAACAAGAACAGCTTCTATAGGTGTGTCGGTGATAAGAGGAGGACGAAGGAAAATGTGGGTCCCCTCTGGAATGAAACAGGTGACCTGGTTACCCAGGATATGAAGGCTGAGGTACTCAATGACTTCTTTACCTCAGTCTTCACTGGCAATTGCTTGAGCCACACTGCCCAGGTCACCGAAGGCAGGGACTGGGAGAATGCAGAACTGCCCACTGTAGGAGAAGATCAGGTTCAAGAATATCTAAGGAACCTGAAGATGCACAAGTCCATGGGACCTGAGGAGTTGCATCTGCAGGTCTTGAGGGAACTGGCAGATGAAGTGGCGAGGCCACTCGCCATCATATTTGAGAAGTCCTGGCAGTCTGGCAAAGTTCCCACTGACTGGAAAAGGGGAAATACAACCCCCATTTTTAAGAAGGGAAAAAAGGAAGACCCAGGGAATTACAGGCCAGTCAGTTTCACCTCCATGCCTGGCAAGATCATGGAGCAGACCCTCCTGGAGGCTATGCTCAGGCATATGGAAAATAAGGAGGTGATTGGTGATAGCCAGCACGGCTTCACTAAGGGCAAAACATGCCTGACAAACTTGGTGGCCTTCTATGATGGGGTTACAGCGTCCGTGGATAAGGGAAGGGCAACTGACGTCATCTACCTGGACTTGTGCAAGGCATTTGACACTGTCCCGCACGACATCCTTGTGTCTAAGTTGGAGAGACATGGATTCGATGAATGGACCACTTTTGGTGGATAAGGAATTGGCTGGATGGTCGCACTCAAAGAGCTGTGGTCAACGGCTCAATGTCCAAGTGGAGAACAGTGACGAGTGGCGTTCCTCAGGGGTTGGTACTGGGACTGGTACTGTTTAACATCTTTGTCGGCAACATGGACAGTGGGATTGAGTGCACCCTCAGCAAGTATGTCGACAACACCAAGCTGTGTGGTGTGGTCGACACGCTGGAGGGAAGGGATGCCATCCAGAAGGACCTTGACAGGCTGGAGAGGTGGGCCCATGCGAACCGCATGAAGTTCAACAAGGCCAAGTGCAAGGTCCTGCACATGGGTCGGTGCAATCCCAAGCACGGCTATAGGCTGGGCGAGGAATGGATTGAGAGCAGCCCTGAGGAGAAGGACTTGGGGGTGTTGATTGATGAGAAGCTCAACATGAGCCGGCAGTGTGCGCTTGCAGCCCAGAAAGCCAACCGTGTCCTGGGCTGCATCAAAAGAGGTGTGACCAGCAGGTCAAGGGAGGTGATCCTGCCCCTCTACTCGGCTCTTGTAAGACCCCACCTGCAGTACTGCATCCAGCTCTTGGGGGCCCCAGTACAGGAGAGACAAGGAGCTGTTGGAGCGAGTCCAGAGGAGGCCACGAAGCTGATCAGAGGGCTGGAGCACCTCTCCTATGAGGACAGGCTGAGAGAGTTGGGGTTGTTCAGCCTGGAGAAAAGCCGGCTCTGGGGAGATCTAATTGCGGCCTTCCAGTACCTGAAGGGGCCTACAGGAAAGATGGTGAGAGACTGTTTATCAGGGAGTGTAGTGACAGGACAAGGGGTAATGGGTTTAAGCTGAAGGAGGGTGGATTTAGATTAGATGTTAGAAAGAAATTCTTGACTGTTAGAGTGGTGAGGCACTGGAACAGGTTGCCCAGAGAGGTTGTGGATGCCCCATCCCTGGAAGTGTTTAACAGCAGGTTGGATGAGGCTTTGGGCAACGTGGTCTAGTGGAGGGTGTCCCTGCCCATGGCAGGGGGTTGGAACTAGATGATCTTTGAGGTGCTTTCCAACCCAAACCATTCTATGATTCTATGCTGGATTTTCCCTGCACTAATGTCTCAGGAATACAGGTCCTACCTCTCCCCAGATGGTTTGCAGACCAAAGGGGAGGTTACACTTAGTTATAGGGTGGGCATGTACAAGATCAGCCCTGCAGCTCACAATATCGAAATAGCAGATGGACTCTACCACCATTTTTTATGGTGATGGATTTTTCATACTGGAAAAATGTTCTTGGGCTGAAAGATGACCTGCAAAGTTGGACAGCAAAGGAAAATCTGACTGCTCTCCCACTGTGACACGGCCAGCTCTTTCCTGCTCTCCATGGAGGGATGCCACAGCCGAGCCCAGGCGCCATGTCCGGGAGAGCATCTCGATCCTGCTCCCGCCTGCTGAGAGCAAGCCAACACGCAAGCTTGTCTTTGAGGCGGCATATCTCATCTGCCAGGGCTGGAGATGTGAGACCTGACTTTGTGGTTGAGGCAGGACCTTCGAATCACAGCGTATTTCTTCTGAAATATTTAATGCAAACCAGAGCTGCAGGACAGGTCTGTGCTCCACCATGCCTTGGGCTGAGCGATGCATCTTGCTAGCAGATGAGAGCTGCTGGGGGTTGGTCCCTCTTGCTGAAGGGTCATTTAATTTGAAACTTGCTGCTCTGTCAGGGCCTAAAGCCACCAATCCCCTGGGCATGGTGAGACCCATCTGTTTACTGAGCTCTGCATGTCCAGGCCATGACAAGGAACTTGGCTGGGTTGGGTTGAGGAGGCTGTTTTGAATCTTGCCTCTTTCTTGTGGGATTGCGTCGGGGGAGAAGTGAATCCAGAGATGGTCTTTGATGCTGCCACTTGCTGGCAGCGCGCTGCAAATGTGGACGGGTGGTTCCCGCGCTGCGAATGTGCTGAGGGCATGGGCAGTGGGCACAGTGACACTAAAATAAATTAAATATTTCTCAGGAATGGGGTGGGGACATCAACAAAACCTCTGCCTTATGCAATTGCTGTCAGCATTACAGCAGATTTAAAGCAGCTGCTGTTGGCTTTCCCTCTTTGCTTTCATAAACCAGTTGTTTGTCTGTTTGCTAGATCCTAGTGGATGAGGCGGTGGGGAAGGAAAAGGGGATGAGTGGGTGGGGAGCACAGAGATGGTCGAGTGAGGGGATGGTGCCCAAATCTGCCATCTTTGGCAGAAGAGAGCTGGACGGCTTGAAGCTTGGCTGACTTGACATGGACAGCAGTGCTCTTGTCATCCCAGGCAAGAAGCATGAGCTTAGGAGGTCCATGGAGGGCCTTAAACAGGGACTGGTAGGGTTGAGCCAAAAGGATGTTCCTGGAAACACCAACTGGAGAGGAGCAAGATGTTGCCATCGAGGCCAGACAAGAGGCAACTTCTAGCAGCTGAGGTACTGGATAAGAAGGGTTGCAGCAAGGTCTTTGACTGCTTCCTCAATCAAACAGAAAGAGAAGTCTGATTATATTTTTTTTTGAAGTAGTGAAAAGTAGAAGTGGTAAGGTTTGTACAGAGCCTGAGTAGGTGATTGAGAATGAGGACTGGGTCTAGGCTGACACTGGGATGGTGACCTCAGGTTGCAGAGAGGTGACTGACCCCAGTGAGGTTGGGTTTGGCTGTGGTTGGGCCTGACCTGGTGGTTGAACTGCTCAGGAACAAGTGAGGTGGAGCACTGAATGGTGCAAGACCGGCTTGTGGCAGGGAAGGAGGACGTGACACATGTGGGTATGAAGATGAGAGGAGCAAGAGATAGGGTGAGGGACGGGAGGAAGATAAAGGAAGGGAAGCAGGTGGCATAGGGAAGTCCACAATGTAGCACTTGAGTCTCCTCTCTTGCCTGCAAGCAGGAAAATTCCCCAATTTCAGATGCAGCAAGTCTTTAGTTTTACTAAAGAGGGAAACCCCAACACACAAACCACAGCCAGTATCTACACGTGCAGAACACCTGCTTACATGTTGTGCAGGGAAGCCTGGGATGAATTTTCCATCTCACCTCAGAAACAACATCTCTAACACACAGCACTGTATCAACACCCTGGGCTGTAGCTTCAAAACTCAACCATTAGAAGGAATGACTGGACACCTCTCATCTGAGCCCTTCCCCAACCTAGATATACTTGCCTTCAGCCACATATTGCTGCCTTTATTCAGTCCAACTATTCACCAGCTTCTTTCTATTCAAATAATACTAAAAACATGTTCATACAAGGGTCAGCATGTCTTAATATGTAACTAGTATTTCAGCAAAACCCCAGGAGCAATCAAATCATCACTCAAATAGAAACAGTCCAGCCAGATATCCACAAAGAAGCCTTTTCCATCATCCCAGGAAATAGTCCCTCAGCTGTCTCCAGCAATCCTATTGTGAATAGATGTCTTTTGCCACTTTCCCAGAACGTCCACAAATGCAAGGGCTTTCGAATCCAGAGATGGCAGCATAGAAAAACCAAGATTTAGAGTCTCAGTGGAGGCAAAGAAATTGCCCTGCCATCCAGCCCTCTCTCTTCAACTGAGCCGAAATGATCTCCAGCCCTACCAATGATCGTCATGGTATGAGGCAGAGAAAAAGTAGGTCTTCCGAGTTTCTTTTGGCCTTGACCAATCTTTAAAGGTACAATTGGTGTAGTTTAAGTGTTGCCTGGCTTGACAAGTGGTCGCAGAGTCCAGTCCATGATGAGACTTGGAGACAGGGTGGCAATCAAAGACTGCAAAGGGTTTTGAACATTCATTTCCTTTCCATTTGTTTCAAGCACAGCTGTCCTTTGCAGTGGGTAAGTGATATATCATGGAGCAATTGTCATGGAAAACACCTCCCAGCACATCAGCTTTCTGTTTTCTGAGGTTGGGTTTTCTATGCATGTTTTGTTTGCACTTTGGGCTGGTAGCCACATGTATGTAAGGTCTCTTGGTTTTGCATATCGCTCTAAGCAACCAGCTCATTGCAGAGCTTTATGTTTCCAATCTCACAGTCTCTTTCATTTTGCATGCTAAAAAAGGAGCAAACACCTGCATGGCTGTGGTTTTGTTTTACTCTTTCAGCTTCTCTGGTGGGAAGGTCAAAAGGAGGAAGAGCTTGCTCTGTACCCTGGGTTTCTTACCATCCTGATCTTTGTTTTCACATTAGAAAACCTTTGTAGATAGAGCTTGTGCCTGTCAAGTGCTGAATTCTCACCCATCTGCCTGAGACATCCTTCTTGCCCATAATCCTGTGACCATTCCTTTTAGAAGATGCTGGAAAATTAGCATAGGAGGACACTGCTCACCTTCACCACAGTCCTCCTGGACCTGCAAGATGTCCTCACCTTGGGTCAGGGAATTAAACCAGATGGAGACTCCGCCACAACCCTCAGTAGACGTGCTGGTTGCACACACTTTTTGAACCCCTGAATCCTTCCCCTAGCCAGGCTTTCCTGCCCTGGCAAAGGAAGGTCCAGATGTGGGTCTAGTTCAACCAGAAGTGAACCCTGCATGCTGAGGGCGGGAGTCACTGGGTCAGTCTGGTCCATCATCAGGCAGTCTCTCCCTGTGTCAGACCATCTATTTTGCAGCCTGGCTCCACAGACAAAGGAAGATCTGCCCTTTGTGGAAATGTCCTCTCCATCTCTTCTCCTCCCTGCTGCCTGGCTGGCCCAGACACACGCAGCTGAGTCCCCAACGAACACCCCTCTGGGATTTGCAGTGATAACAGTGCCAGCCAGCGGAAATCTTTTCCTTGACTTACCTCCTCCCAGTGAGAAACTTTCCCATCTGTTTGTCAGTCAGTTTCTCCCCATTATCAAGAGGTCCTGGCTGAGTGCCCCAGCCCCATAACTTGCCCTGTAGCTTCTTTTGGTGAGGGAAAACAACTGGGCAAATTAATAGAAAAAAAAGTCCCATTGAAGACTTAAACACAAAGACCTCACTTTTGGCTCAGGAAGTCTCTGAGCTGCAAATTTCAGACTGACCAAGTATTGTGGGGAAGTATTGCTACATACTGCCCATTTTCTTACGCTCATCCTTAGGCATCGGCTGTTATCGCCACTGCCAGGAGATAGGACACGGGTTTACTTGGACCTTGGCTCTGAGCTGCTGCGGCTGCTCTTGTCTCTGCTTCTTTAATTACCGTAAAAGTAGCTTGCAAAGACCTAGAGAGAGGCGAGCTGAAGCTTTCCCTCCCCTTCCACATTTTCCCTTCTGCTTATTTAGTCAAAGATTAAAATTTTGCATTTTGTATTGTTCGGTATTTGTATTGTATTTGTACTGTGATTGATGTTCCCTATTGTTTTTGTATCATGCACTCCTTTCCCCCTTGTTTGTTATTTAGCATTAGAAACAGGAGCAGTACACATTTCTAGTTACATTATCTAGCTTTGATGTGAACTGAAAGTTTTCCAGTCCCTAAGGTGAAAAGACAACTATGTTACGTTGCCAAAAACCCCTTCTTTCTCCTAAAAGAGACTTCTGAGCAAATGAAGGCTAGCTGAAAAAAAGATTTATAAATACTCTGAATAGAAATAGCTTCTCATTTCTTTTTATTGCAGTTACACTCATGTTTTAGTTCTTACTTCACAGCTGTCCTAGTTCTAAGAAACTATGGCAAAGAAGGCGGCTGAGAAGCCCTGTACTGCATTTTAGTAATAGTAAGAGCAGCAAGTGCAACAAAATGTAGAAAATCTTATGAAAACTTAAAATACATTGTATACCTCCAAATTAATTAGAAAAGGAATTAAACATCACCTATCCTTTTTTTTTTTTTTTTTTTTTGGCAAGTGCATAGGGTTTTTTTCTCACCCAGCTGAAGCTCCCTGTATGCCAGTCAGCTCGAGCGTTGTAGGGAATATTTTGGCAGCTGTTTCAGCCAAGTGACATCTCCAGAGCTCTTAGTGGGATGCGTGACTTTGGCTTTGCCCATTGTTTTGTTCTCCTTTTATTTAGCATCTCTTTCCTTTATGTTAGTAAAAGCATTGGGTGAGGAATGTGCAAGGGGAGGCTTTAGACTGCTTTAATGCAAGCCAGAGAGGGGACGAGCAGGCTGAAGGGTTGTGCAAGAGGTGAGGCAGCTCTACCCGCCTTACCTGAGCATTAAAGGGCTCAGAAAAAAAACACAAAGATGAAAGAGGATTTGAAAAAAGAGACTGTAGTGCTTTTTCTCTTACAATTATATCGTGAGAGTTGTAAGGAGTTCTAATATAAGAATTGGGCTTTCCACATATTACTTGCAATACTTCATTATTTAAAAAAAAAAAAAAGAGAGATGGACTAAGACAGCACAGCTATTCTGTTTATCACAGCAGTTATTGTTCGAGAGCAGCATTCACATATAAAAAAGATTTTTACTTCAAATGCTTCCAAGGCCTTTGAAGAGAATTTGGTTGCTGGTTTGATCAAATATTACTTGAACACAAACCCTTCCGCTTAACATCTATATTCTTACCATGTTTACTCATAGCACACCTACTTAAGGGTTGGACACTGAGTGCGAAGCAATTCAATTTTTTCCCCAGTACAGCATTTTGATTTCTTTCTGATATATCACTTTCCAAACTGGAGTGTAAAAAAGTAATCACTGGAGGATATTTACTCTGGACAGACACTCTGTGTCTAGGCGCACACCAGCTCCAAGGGATCAGAGCAAGCGCTCAGCAAGGCCAATGCTCCAGCTGGTAGCACTGGTCCATAGCAAATGTTTAGGGAGGTGCGTCCACCAGAGCAGGGCCACCACAGACAGATACTGCTCTCCTGCCTCCAATGATTTGCAACTAACTTCTTTATCCAAAGATGATGTCTTTCTATTTAATAACATGTAAGGTAACTGCTCCCATTAAGCTGGCCAATTGCCTCTGGAGCTTGGGTAGCCTTTTCTGATCTTACAGCAAGATCTTACGTGCACTCCCCAGACCTGCCTTCTCCACTCCTCAGTGCGGATGATCATTCTTACCATCTCATGGATGGCTCTGGGTCTGTCTGTAAAACCCCTTGCACCGATGGCATTTTAGGTCCTCACGCAGGACAGTACGTTTGCATTGCTCTTGGTGCAGAGGCTGAGAACCAAAGCCAGCCCCATCAGGGTGCAGAGGTGAAAGGCTCAGTGTGTGACTGTGTGGGAGCAAATGGTCATCTCCTCTGTCATGGAACCCGGTACAGCACCACAGGGGACCTGATGCCACTTACGGATCTTGCACATCGTTCTTGTGGTTGGCAAATGCAGAGTAAACTGAGGAACATGGTCACAGAGAGAAAGGATGTGAGGAGAAATCTGTGGCCAGGCGGGCTGAGGACAATGGGGAGTCTTAAAATGACATTAAAAGCAAAAGAAATTTTCACAATGGTATTGAGCCATTACCAGACTGAAATGGAAAAAAAATGTTGATAATGATGAAGGCAGAAAAGTTCCCTAAATATTTCTGCTCTGTAGTTGGGAATAGCCAGATAATGTAATGACAGCCTAGATGGTGAAATGCTTTCCATTCCAACAGTAACCCCTAAGGGGAGTTTGGGCAGCAGCTATTAATTCTTGACACGGCTGGGTCTAGATAACTGCACCCAAGAGTTTTAAAAGAGCCGCCTGAGGAGGTCTCTGGAACATTAACGATTTCTTTTTTTTTTTTTTTTCCACTTGGTTTGGGTGGTTCTGGAAGATGAGAGTTCAGCTAATGTTGTAACTATGTTTTTCAAAAGGTAGATGGGATATCCTAGGACAGTGTAAGTCTGTTAGTCTGGCATCAGTCCCAGGCAAAATAATACAGAATCTCACACAGGACGCAATAAATTAAGGGAAGATAATTAATAGAGGAAGGAAATTAAAGGAGGCTAACAAAACTAAGGCCAACTAGTAATACTGTCAAGTGAATTTGGTACCTTTTAAAAATATGATTACAAATTTTTACAGAATTGTAACAGGCTGGATCTTATAGATTTTGTCAGAAAGTTACAGAAAGTGGTGCTTCAAGTTAGTCCTGGTTTTAGTTTGAATTAGAGTTAGAATGGTATGCAATGCGTGCGGAAGACATTAAATAGCTTGCAAACTAGCTAATTAATAGGACTCACAGGGTAATTGTAAATGCAGTAATAAGTGTAGTGGCCATGTTTCCACTGGGGTTGGGCAGAAAGCATTTCCATGCTATTTAACATTTGAATTAATGACCTGAAGAAAACATGCATTCGCCGCTGATAAAACCTTTCAAATGACCCAAAGAGTGGGGAAGTCGTAAATGATGACGGAAGGAATTCCACAATACAGAAAAATTTTGATTATTTTGATTATTTTACTGCCACACAATGAGGATGCATTTGAATGTGGCCAAGCATGCAGGTAGACAGCAGCGATCCATGGGCATGGGCTTTGAGAATTTGGGGGTGTAGTGGGAATCATGTGAATCTGGGTTCCCACTGCCGTTTGGTGCCCAGAGGACCGATGTGACCATGGTATGCAGAGGTGGTATGGAAACATAAAGGAGGAACGGGAGAACTGTGCTCATCATGAGCTCAGTCCTCCTGAAACCAGCACTGGAGGATGGTCTGCAGTTCAGGGAGCCACAGCTTGCAGAAAGCGTTGACAACTGGAAAGGGGTGATAGAATCATGGGACGATTCATGGAAGGGAAACTGAATCACAGGGTACCTATGGCTCTCCACAGAGAGGACTTGCAATGACTTACAGAGATGCCACAAGGGTTGTTCCTTTATGACAAAACCAGTGTTGCTTCAGCACAGTTAAGTTTTCCTTTCACTTAGGTGTTTTCTTTGAGTGAAATCAGGATGTCGCATCAAATTCTGACTGTCCAGTCCCCTGACCTCTGAACATCAGGCAGCAGCTGCCCTCCCTGGATGGCCAAGGAGATGTTGACCAGTGAGAGGATGCACCCCTGGCAGGATCAGTTGCTTGGTGTAGCTGACGGGTGCTGCTAATGCATTAGGAAATCAAAGTGGCCTGACAGCAAGCATCATCAAAAGAAGGGTCTTGTAATCATCAGGTCTCTGTTCACTGTTGCCAAGATTGTACAAGCTTTCCTGAAGACTGTTGTTCTACATCACAGAGGTACTGGATCAACAAGGGAAGTGGTATGTTTTCTCTGACCTGCCATGCTCTCACCTGGGCTGTCCCTGACCTTTTTCTGTGAAATTAATCTGATTCCATGAATTTCTAAAACTCTGTTGAAGTGCTGCCCAGGGTTTGAGAGTTGCCCATTATACATCTATTTCCAACAAAAAACCCAAAACAAACTGGCAATATCTTATCTATCTTACCTTTTCTTTTTTCTTTTTTTCTTTTTTCTTTTTCTTTTTTCTTTTTTCTTTTTTCTTTTTTCTTTTTTCTTTTTTCTTTTTCTTTTTTCTTTTTTCTTTTTTTCTTTTTTCTTTCTCCTTTCTCCTTTCTCCTTTCCTCCCCTCCCCTTCCCTTCCCTTCCCTTCCCTTCCCTTCCCTTCCCTTCCCTTGCCTTGCCTTGCCTTGCCTTGCCTTGCCTTGCCTTGCCTTGCCTTGCCTTGCCTTGCCTTCTCATATGCAGCTATGATGCAGCTAAATTGACACCTCTGATATCTGACTAACTCTTTGTTCATTTCCACCCTCACTCTGGACCTGCTGACTGCTCCTTTGTCTCCTTGTTCCCAACCACTGACTTTCCTTCTCTCCTGAGAAGTCCAGGTGGCTTCTTCCCTGTTCAACACTGTAAGTCTTTCCCTAGAGGTCAGCCTGAGGAGGACAGGAGGTAGGCAGAGTTTCCTGCTAACATTGGTATTGGTCCTCCTCATCCACTTATTCTCATCCACCAAAGAGCAGTTCTCCCAGCCCCTCTGCTGCTTCTCCCAGGAAGCTTCTTGTTATCTGAGATCACAGCTCCTACCTCAAAGGCAGGACCCATCTGCACAACTCACTACCTGGAACCTTTCGAAATCACATATGCAAAGGATGGTCAATAGACTGGTAAACAGTGGAGTGTGAAGCGCTCTGCTATCACAGGGCAGTGAGCCTGGCAGTGCCTGCTGGCCCCAGGACAGAGGACATGGACACAGGATTGCACAGACATGCCTTCAGACATGCGTACATAGTGGCGTTGAGGTTCCTGAGTTTGCTGTTTGCAGACCCAGATGCAGCACGGCTGAACACAACGTTATTGGCTTGGATGGAGTTTTGTGTTGGCAGACTGGACTGCTCCGAGCTCCAGGCTAGTTTATCCACGCTGAATTTTCATTGCACTTTACCGTGTGATGCAGAGACACCTTTATGTCTCCTTTTGACTGCTATAACTTGTGTACCACCCGTGTCTCCCACAAACAAACCCTAATCTTTGTACATTTTTATCAAGCCTGCAGTGCTGAACTTTTCAGGTCACTCCGTTCCTTTGAGATAGTTGTGGTGGAGGAAGTGATCAGCAAACTTATGAGGGAGTCCTTTTCAAACTCTCCCCTACGTGCCTGAGGGCAAGCTTTGTCATCCTTTCACTTTTTCTCATCTGATGTAGCTCCAGTATCTTAGTGGGCATCTTTTGTGATTGGAAGAGGTCAGCTCCCTCTTGACAGAACTTTGGTGCTTTGCCTTGTTTTGCAGAGCCTCGTGCCTACAGCCTTGCCCCTGAGCTATGTGGTCACCATGAAACCTTGTCTGAATGGTACAAATAAGATCTGAAAGGCAACAAGTATATCTCCATAGTCCAATGTGAGCCTTAATGCAAAAAAATAGCCTTTCCTGGATTTACTCTGTTCCTGATTTTTTTCTTTTTTTATGTATTTTTTTTAGTACTGTTTAAAAACGACGTTTTTCATGAATGAAAATTAACCTTTTGACTGATTTGTGGTACAGTGTCAGGAAATAAGCAAGCTGCTTACATGTTCTTTGCTTCTTTTCTTAAATCAATAAAATCATAATTTTTAAGGCTGGACAAGATTATTAAATTAAGAAGACTTGAACTCTTGTATAGAACAGACCTTTTCATTTCACCCTGTTAGCTCTGTAAGGAGACTGATAGTTATGTTTGTCTAGGGCATCTCTTGCAGAAAGACATTTAGCTTTGAAGTCAAAAAGTGAAGCAAGAGAGGACTCCACTGCCCTCAGAGAATTTCATTTCCACTGTGAAAAATTGAGACTTCATTTCCAATTCCACTTTATCTGGCTCTAATTACTGCTGAGGGAATAGCAAAGTGCCTCATGTAGCCCTAGAAAATCCCCCTTCCTCTGTTCAACTCCCTGCACAAGTCACGGTGCTCTGTGCTGCCATGCCCTGACATGCTGGCTCTCACCGTCCTCACTGGCCAAGAAATGAAAAATCATAGAATCATAGAATCATAGAATGGTTTGGGTGGGAAGGGACCTCACAGCCCATCCAGTTCCACACCTCTGCCATGGGCAGGGACACCCTCCACTAGCCCAGGTTGCCCAAAGCCCCATCCAACCTGGCCTTGAACACTGCCAGGGAGCCAGGGGCAGCCACAGCTTCTCTGGGCACCCTGGGCCAGGGCCTCAGCACCCTCACAGGGAAGGATTTCTGCCTCCCATCCCATCTCCATCTCCCCTCCTGCAGCTTCAGGCCATTCCCCTTGGCCTGTCACTCCCTGCCCTTGTCACCAGCCCCTCTCCAGCTTTCCTGGAGCCCCTGTAGGGACTGGAAGGGGGTCTAAGGTCTCCCCAGAGCCTTCTCTTCTCCAGGCTGAACCACCCCAACTCTCTCAGCCTGTCTCCATAGCAGAGGTGCTCCAGCCCTCGCATCATCTCCATGGCCTCCTCTGGACTTGCTCCCACAGCTCCATGTCCTTCTTGTCCTGGGGACCCCAGAGCTGGACACAGCACTGCAGGGGGGTCTCCCCAGAGCGGAGCAGAGGGGCAGAATCCCCTCCGTCGACCTGCTGGTCACGCTGCTGGAGATGCAGCCCAGGACACGGTTGGCTTTCTGGGCTGCCAGCGCACATTCCCAGGTCATGTCCAGCTTTTCATCTACAAGTACCCGCAAGTCCTTGTCCTCAGGGCTGCTCTCAATCCACTCATCACTCAGTCTGTGTCCATGTTTGGGACTGCCCTGAGTGAGAAAGCTCTTGCAAAAGCCATTAGCACAAAACAGTATCATTAACACATATGTCTTAACATAGGAAACTTCTTTGCAAGGAAGCCTGATCTCAGCTTCTTCAGCTGGAGAAGCATGTCTCCCTGAGCTCTCAGTTAAACAAAGCTGGGAGTACCAGGGAACAGAATTTCAGAAACAGCATTAAATTCACGCTAATGATTGGACTAATTAACAAGCAGTGGAGCCTGCCTCCGCTGGGAGGTTTCCTCAGCCCTGTGGTTATTCATTATGGCATTTGTGATTTTGCGTCTGAGATGGCCTCAGAATTAGGGGGTGGAGATATTATTTCCTAGACACAGCGTGGTTCCTGCTGTGCTTCAGAGGCAGTGGGGTGGGAACTGTATCAGACACTGTGACCTCCAACTACAATGTGAGTTATGACAGAAATTATTCTCCTCTGTCTCGAGAGGAGAGGTTCGCCCTGTGCAAAAGATGGCCAAGCTCAAGAGGGCCATGAAGCAGGTTGTGAAGGGGTGGGGAGGTACAGGAGGATGTTTTTGTGGGTTGATGTTGAACAACAATCTGTCCTTGGCTCTTCTTGAACGCCAGAAAGGGGAGATGCAAGTGCCTTACAATCAACAGGGAAGCCCCAGTTTGAAGGGACAGTATGTGCTGGAAAGTAAAGTAGTTTCTCCTCAACTTAAGTCGCCTTTGGTCTTCTTAGGCCCTGTTACTGGGAAGTAAGGGAATCAGCTCTTTTCTCCTAGGTGTTTCCTACCAGAGCTAGTAGAGATCAAGCAAAAAAGGGCAAAACCTGATTATGTCAACAAAACATGGTCTCACATCAGCACAAAAGTGAATTACCACAACAACTCTGTTCATTGGCCAAGAAAAGGTCTGGCACAGAAAGCCACAACTTGAAACTGAAGTTCAGACCCGTGCCTTCAAAGGGCTGATGGGCACCAAACTCCAGAAAATGACTTAACTCGAGTAAAATCAGTGAGAAAGCTCTAGATTTACCCAAGGTCAGCGTATGGTCACAAGGGCTGGTTGCTCCAGCTTGTTCAGATGAGGGATTTAAAACACGACCCAAAATGCAGCACAGCATTTACTGCCGCATTGCTTGATCATGTAAAGCAAAGACAAACTTGGGTTTTTGCCTTAAGAAAATGTTTTCACTCCTCTGACCCAGTGTAGCTGAGTGATCCTCGGATCATTGAGCAGCTATATTTCATTCTTCCAAGGATAAGGCCTCACCCAAAGCTCACCAAAATCCATGAAGAGACCTTGTGGAGGCCAGTAGGTGTTAGATGTGGCTGTGCTAGCCTGCTAGGAAATCACCGGAGCACATGCTGGAATTGTTCATTGCTTTCTTCCATCCCCACTGGGACAATGCTTGCTTTTATTTGCTTATCAGATTGATATATATGATTTCACAAATAAATAAGGAAGAAGATCACAGTAAGAGCCTTAATACGTATGGAAAAGCAGTGGAGAGAAATGGAATGTGATTATTGTTTGCCAGAAGATTAATACACCATCAAACAGAAATGCTGTCAGATTTCTAAACCTTATGTAACATTTTTTGTGGTCACTGCTTTCTGGGACATCATAAAAGAGCTTTTTGTCATCAACACCTGAAGGGTTTCTAGCTGCCTCTTCAACTTTTCTTAAGTATGGACTGCAGTGGCAGCTCCAAATATGCTTGACAAATTCTTCTTTATTCTGCTTCTTTTTTTTTTTTTTCCCTAGGGATGAGTGATTTCTTTCAGTAACGCTTAATCAAGCCAATGCACGATAACATTAATTCAGCATGAGAGAGGGATCAGGCATGCAGAGCTCATAGCTGCAGAGTTCAAGCTGGAAGTCAGCTCCACCTGCGTCCCCAGTTCACTCCAGCATGGGGCAAGCATGGTGGGACGAGATGCCTGTGATGTCCAGGCAACTTTCCTGTTTTTGCCTGCGACATCTACCCTGTGAGCACTCTGGGATGACAACCTTCACCTTTTCAGTGCCTTCTCCAGTACCAACACTTTAAACAGCCCCAGTGAACTCAGAGGCAGAGTTAGCACAGGGCTATTCCCACCAGCACTTATTGACGGTTGTCTCATTGTAAATGATAGCATCTTCTCTAAAATGTAATTGCATATTATCTGGTGAAAATGAGGGCTTCGTCCTCATTGGGAAAAAGAGGAAGCTCTTGAAATACAGAAGTTAAGCAATAGTATTCAGTCAAAAAGAAAAATGGCTGAAATTGCTCAGTTTGGACTATGCTGCAAGGACTTAGCAGCTGATGACTGCAGCTACTTCTTTTTTCAGAAACAGCTCTCTTCGCTATTGATAATATGCAGAATTTTGGCTGAATTCAGGAAAAAAACCACCATGCGTTGTGTTGTAACCTTGATGGACAAACAATTAATGGTGTTTGGGCACCCTTAATTTGCAAACTGCTGCAGACGGGAACTCATCCTTTGCTTCATGAGCTTCTGCAGGTGCCTCTGGGAGAGGGTTACACCCTCCTTTGTACCAGACATCTGCAAATGTGGTCGAGAACATTTTCATTGCAACTTCCTCTCTCTAATTTTTTTTTTCCTATTGTAAGCAGCTTTGGAATTATATGCTTAAATCTAATCATGAAATTAGGAAAGCAGTTATCCTAATTAAAAGTTGATGACAAATCTACATACAGCCTTATACGACACTCTTTCATTTTGCCAGTGAAGGCTGGCATAAGAAGATGTCCACAATGACACATTCAGTCAGCAGCCTTGTTCCATGAAAGAATGTCTATCTGGGTTAATATAACAAAAGCAAGTTGGTTTTACTCTTGGGAGAAGGTATGCGTTTACATAAAGAACTGAAAGCCGGGTGTCTTCACTCACAGCCTTGACCAGGCTGCTAACTGAGACAAATGTTGTCAAAATATAGTGTTACTAAAAGGTGATGAAAGGAGGAGTTTGGGATCCACAAATGTTTCTCTGTCATTCACTGTTTCTCCAAACCACATGGAGAGATTGTTTCTTTACTCCAAAGTCCAGGCACGTGTCTCCTGTGCTCCTTGCCAGTTGTTAGCCTTGTAGCTTTTGCCTCCCTCTGGCAGGTTTGTTTTTTTTTTTTTCAGGGATGAATATTCAGCTGCTTAAATATATCTGCTTTGGTAAATCCATCTGCACAATCTTAATCTTTCAGCACAAGCATCAGCTTAGTCTCTTGATAGTATTGGTGAAGTGAGGTCTCAACGTTGACTTGGTTGTCCTATCAAAGGACACGGGTTGATCCCACACTGGGGGCACATGGTGAGCTGCTCTTCAAGACTTTCTATTTGGCTTCCTAATCACTTTTTCTCACCTCTCACCCCACTGGGCTCATACTGGTGGAGCAACCAACATACTGTGTTTCTGCTAGTGCAGTCCAGCTCAAGTCAACCATGAATTCAGGTGGCTCTCACTGGGAGCAGCGTGAGGAAAAAGCTGTTATTGGGTCTGTTTTGACATGATTCAATGTCCATTTGTTGTTGTTGTTGTAGGCCACCCCAATTTCAGTTTACATTTCCAGAGCACACTGCCTTGTGAAATAATTCCCAGCAGTGTGAAGACGTTGACAAATGCCAGCACTGTGACAGAGCAGCATCACTACAGCTGGAGATTTTCTGTGTGTTTTATGTGGTTCATAGAGAATGCACACTACAAAACTGAAAATACTTTCTAGGAAAATGTCTCTGTTGACAATTCACAAGAACGAAATGTTTTGTATGGTAGTGTACTCGGCACGTCCCAGTTCTCGTGGTGAAAGCAAGTCCAGTTCATGCGCATCATGCTCCTCTCTCACTACTAGCCTTGACCCCATCTTGCTACCACATCAGCCAAGGTGAAATGCCATGTAGGGTATCCTGAGAGCCACACAACCACGCTGTGTTGTGGGAGACGCAAGTGGGACTGGTCAGCTGCTGGATGGGTCCAAGATATGGTGCAGCCATACAGCAGGACATCAACATCAAACTGTGCTATGATGGTACAACTTCCTCTAATGCAGTGACAGCAAAGCGGATGCAAGTGATCCCCAGGCTTTGACCCAGTCTGAAATCCCTCCATAGAGTGTGGCTCCTGGCTCAAAAACCTCGCCAAATTTGCCCAAAATATCACGCATAGACCCATTGTTCCTGTTCAAGTCTTGCTCCTGCTTACTGAATAAAGACAATTCAAGAGCTGTAGGACTGCAATATAGTATATAACTAACTTTCACAGAGGCTGTAACTTTGCAACTCTGTCTTTAAAAACATATTTTACAGCTCAACATCCTTGACTTCCAGGAACTCATGAATAGAGAAGATATATTGTTCTTGGTAACTAAATAATATCATTAAAGCCATTATGAATTCTGCAAAAATAATTCCTGTCTACCTAATTTAATCATGTAACAATGACTATTATTAACTTGTCTTCTGCTGTTGCCATTTGAGATTATGGCCCTGGATGCATGGGTAGCTATTATATGATTCAGTTATTGTAAATGTGCATTGCTGTTAAGGGCTCGAGTGCCTATCCTTCAGTTAGCTCCCTGAATTTATCCATTCCATGGCAGTATGGTGAAACTGAAGAAGAAAATGAGGAGTTCAGGGAACAGAAAGATTTACTCCTGTCTTTGTCATACGGATTAGAGTCTCAAGGCTGAGTTCTCACATCTAACTACGCAAGAGGTGCAGTGGAAGCTCTTCCTATGATTGACAATAACATTGATCAGTCTGGCTTCTCGAGTGTCTATAAAAGGCTTGAACCCCTCAACATCATGGTCACCCCTATTTGTCTGTAAGGAATGTTGTATTTTTGAAACCTACAAGTTTCGGCCAACTTTGGCTCTGTACCTCCAGGCTCTGTCCCACAAGTCCTCAGCTGCAGAGGAGAGAAAGTGAGTCCCTGTTTGTTCTCATCCTCAGATCTTGACCACATGCTCCCAGACTTCACTTCAAAAATGTGGCATATTGGGCAGACAGCACTCCCTAATAGTGTGACTCTCTGACCTCCCCCTCCACACACAGCTTAATGGAATAAGCCTCATTTCCTTAGGAAACTGGCTTCTAGGGGAAAAAAAAATAAAAATCCTCTACCTGTTTCTCGCCTCCCTTGGTAATAAAAACCCAGTGTGTTGTTTCCCTGATCACAGATTTGAACTGAACCAGACAAATCCACTGGAGTCCCAAAAATAAAGAAGAGTAATAAATATAAAGTCTGCCTTACTTTTGGATTAAATCACTGCGAGGACAATATCAGCCTCAGCAGAACACATTTCATGAAGGCAAAGTCCCTGCAGAGCACCAGGCAAGACTAGAGCTGGGATTCACCTGTGTCTGTCAGGGTGACTGCTGAAGGTGCCAAACGTGCCTCCACCTAACTCTCATTTCTGTGCTGCAAGGGTGTTTATCCTCTTTTTTGCTACAGAAGCAAATAACAGCAGTTTCTAGGCATCTCCAGCAGGAGATAATGATGTTTCTGGTGTCAAAAATGGAAAATAGGAAACATTATCAGCCTACTTGGGTAATCTGGTCTAGTGGAGGGTGTCCCTGCCCATGGCAGGGGGGTTGAAACTAGGTGATCTTTGAGGTCTCTTCCAACCCAAACCATTCTATGATTCTATGATGATTCTGTGATTCTTCTTTTCTAATGCAATGGGGTACACAGGAGCATCGTCTGTGAATGTACATGTTATTCCTACCCACTCCTCCCTGGTGTTACTTTTTACCCCTTTGGCCAATTCCAACCAAACCTGACAGAGTCACAAAACTACTGATTTCCCACAGGCTTCAAGAAAACAGCCAGCTGAGCAGAGCTGAGAGACCTCAGAAATCTCCTATCCACCCTCCCTCTCACAGCAATTCTCATGTCCATGTGGACAGCAACCCCCCCACCTCTCCCAAACCTGTAGGAAAGCAGACATCTGTGCTCAGTTACTGCCACAACTATTTGTTTTTCAATCTGGTTTTATGTGAGAAAGTGGGATTAAGGATGCCAGACTCTGCTCTGCATGTAGGTGCTCACACAAGAGCAGCTCAGGCACTCAGTTACTAAAACGTGTGATGGTATCATCCTGCCTTCTTGAGACATTATACATCCTCATTAAAGATGCTCTTGAAGGAAAGATGCTCCATCTTTCACACCAATAAGATCCCTGTGAAGTTATTGGTGTTACTATGGAAAATTGCAAGACAGATCCCAATTAGTGCTTGTAAATGAGAGCAGCCAGAGGAAATCCCTCTTGATGGGTGACCTGATCTCTGATTTGAGTCCAATCACACTGCCGCAAAATGCTGGCACCAGTTGTGATGTATAGTATAACCTAGCTGTCAGGGACAACATGTTTGAGAGCTGAGGTAATTTCCATGCTGGGTGGAAAGTGTTTTCACAGTGGAATTCTTGCATTTCACTAATTACAAATTATTTTGCAAAGCAAACGGGTTGGAGGATATCCCCTCCCCGTTCCTGGGCGGTGGGGTAGGGATGTACAGTCAGGGCACGGTGTCTGTCAAGGCAGGGATCAGTCCCTCCAGCAACTTGCCACAAAATTGGAGTCACCTGCAGAAGACATTGAGCACGTCCCCCTAATCTCCCAGCCTCACTGCAGCAGCTGTACAGAGGGGTCAATAACATTATCGCCCCATTTCAGAGCTTTTTTTGCAAGTCCATACATACTACCATATGAAAAACAACATGGGAGTTTACTGTCCAAGAAAAGTCATGCCAACTTCAGAGGAAAATTAGAATGATTGGGTCTAAGTAAGAAACTGTGATTAAAGCCTCTACCTGAGATATGGAGTCTGTAATGATACTGACCAGTTGATTTTTTTTTTTTTTTTTATGTGGTTCCTTGACATCTTCCGTCTTAGTTATCAGGAGCCCAGTATTATGAGACAAAGTATAAAGAAAAGTGCTCTGATACCAGGACAAGCAGTTATTCTGGAAAAGCATCAGGAGTGTAGGACTGTATCAGAAACCCTAACTACAACCCACAAAAACATACTTTGGGAATAACACTGAGAAAGCAGGGAAATGAGTAAGAACTAAAAGCAAACTTAGCCACATGGGCTAAGCTCTCCCTATCAGGTAGTCCCCAAAACATCTCACAGACCTAAATTCCAGTTGTTTTGGAGGTCTTTCACCTTACTTATCACTTGCTCTGGCTTCTCTAAGCCTCTCCAGTCCCTAGGGGATGCCACTGGGAGGAACTTTTGGGGAAAAGCCGTTTCATGCCCCTGTCTCGGGGTGAACCAATTTCCCCATCAGGCTGCCCAGGATCACCTGTGCAACCTCCACCCCAACTCAGTGCCTTGCCCAGCTGTGTTTTCAAAGCCCAGGAAGATTCTGGAAAGCAGCAGTTAATCACTACTGCTATACCAACAGACCACCAAGCTTAGCATCTCCAGCTACTCTTCATTGACCCATGTCCCTGCCTAGAGGAGAAATACTGCCTGGTATGCTAAATACTTGAGTATTAACTTCCCCAGGGAGGTCAAGTTTGGGTTGTTGGACCACTGGGCTTTAACCCAGTGAGCTGAGGAGCTTCCCCCACCACAAAGTGTAAATGAGTTTATAGGAAATAGCTGAGGGTAAAGGCTAGGGTGGGCGGGGAGCTTGTTTTCCTCCCCACCCTCATTAGAGGACCTGGCCTTCTTATTGTGTGCCCTCTTCTCTTCTTTTCTCTAGTGGTGGAGAGGAGGTGTTTCTCTGGGGCTTGTGCTGGGGGTGATGAATGGGGTAACCCCTCTAGGAGCCAGCAGAAAGGGAGGAGAGGGAGGGGGCTGTGTTCTCCATCCCTTGAGCCCTGGGAAGATGAAAACTGAGTCAAAGGAGGTCCTGAATAATGAAAATGGGCTCTCTGTCCAGCAAGGTAAGTTGTGATTTTTGTCTTTTGCTCTTTTTTTGTCTTTTTGTGGCTTTTTAGAGTGAAGGGAGATGATGTAAGTGATACAGTGAGTGGTTGGGCTTTGTGAGGAGCTTGTAAAGCAAGTGAAGTGGAAAGCTGTTGAAGGGCTTGGTTAAAAGGCATCTGGTTTCTGATTGTTTTTTTTTTTAATCTGTTCTTGAGGAGTCCTGTCTGTCTGTTGGGCCTATCCTGAGAAAAGCAGTGCTTGGGAGGGATGACTGTATAGACCTTGTTGTAGAGGGAGGAGGGTGAATGAACAGAGCTGTGGGATGATATGAAACAATGAAAGGGACAGAGGTGAGAAATAAACTTTTTTCCTCTTGAATACAAAAGATGATGGAAGGGTGGATATCACTTGAAAGGTCTTTCAATATTAAGTTGCTATTAAAAAGCTCACCCTCTTATGTGTCCCACAGCTAACTTTAACTTTTAGCTCATAAAAAGCTATTGGTAGAGAGACTACACTACAGCCTGGGTAGTGGGGAAGCCAAGGTGATGAGAAGTTGTGTCTTCTCTTTAAGCAGTGGCATCTCTAACTGTGCCTTTCAGGAGAAAAGGCAGCTGCTACTAATAGCTCCTGGGAAGAAATTTCCTTGCTGTTGCTCAGAGGATCAGCTGAGAAAGCTCCTCGTGCCTCCTGTGGTAGCATAAGCTTGTGGACAGGGTGATGTATGAGCTATTTTAGCTAATGCAGCAAGATTTTGCTTCCCAGGAGAAGCTAACCATATGGGTAGGAGACTAGGCAATGACAGTGCCTAGGGATTTCACCTAATTCCTAATGAGAGCCTGGGCTGGAAGGGGATGAAATAAACTGAGTGTGAAAGGAGCTGTGAGCCCCTTCTCACCAGGGATGAGACAGCAACCTGTGCGATGCCGCATTGAGCGACCTGGCCTTGGGAGATGGTGTGAGAGATGAAGAAACTATGGGGACGGACCCTGTGCAACGATTATTCCTCCATCTGTTTACAGGAGCAGCCTTTGGGCTGTGCCTGTTACCTCTGGCTAAAGAGCCACCTTTGAATGAATGCTGGTGGTGAGGCAATGGGGAGGCTTCTCCTGTTGTTCCAGGAGTGATTTATCTTTCTTTACTCACCGTTTCTTTTGGACAGGTCTTGATGGACCAGGTTTCTCCTGAAGGGAAAGAATGAGGGATGTGGGTAACCAACAGGTGGGAACTTGTATGTAGGACATGTGAAGGGGAGTGAATGTTTGGTCCCCCTTTCAATCAAGGCTTTAGGTCTGGGGTACAGGCAGCTGAGATGAGCTCAATGGAAAATGTTCCCAGGCATGCAACTGGATGTCTAGGAAAATACCCCAAAGTGCTGAGGCTGATGATGATGATGTGGGATTCTCCACTGTCTAAAAGGGTGTGTCGTAGCTGGTGGACTGCTCTCTAGGTGAGGCTCAGGTTTGTCTTATCAAATAGTAGGTAAGTCAGTTGTCTGCTGCAATCACCTGTGTGTCACTCTTGCTCTGGAGTTCAGATATACTCTGCAAACCAGCCATCTAATACTTATTTCTGCTGCTTAGGACTTGAATCAAGGATAACTGCTGTGAATAGGGTCATTTTTCCTCCTTCACAGGGGGGCCTTGATCTGTCCCTGGCTCCCCTGCTCTTGCTGGGGAGAGGCTATAGAGGAGCAAACTGTCCTCCTCCCAGGAGCTGCAAAACTTCCCTCTGGATGGCCCTGGGAGAAAATGTGAAACTGAACTTCCCCCACAGTTTAATCTTCAAAGCTATAATCTAATTTTCTGAACAGCTGTGAGATATGGAACTGACCCAGAATATTAAATTGTCTCCCTGCCCTGCAGTGAATAGGAGCTACAGTTCAAAAGCCAAAGGCCCCTGTTATCTCCTGTGATGGATGCTCCCTCCTGATGAATGTCTCCTGTGATGCTACGTGCTGTCCCTGCAGATCAAGTTGGGGGGGGTGGGAGTCACATGGGAGCCCTAAGGGACACTCTGGGGAGCAGAGGAGATGTTTCCCTTTCATAAGTCAATTGGTTGTGACAGAGGAGCTCCCTTCAGGGAAGTAGTGGTTGGAAATCTTCTAATTAAGTGTGCCCAGCTGGGCTGCCTTCCTGGAAAAGCCTTGATTCAAAGGGTGGCTTTCAACTCTGAACTTCACAGTTGTTTGGTATTTGCGAGTGACCTTAGCTAGAACTCTAGTCTACTGGAAGCTTTTTCTTTAAAGTCCAGAATTGAAACTCAGACCTTAAAATAATCCTTTCCTCCTTGATGGGATAGGGCCTGTGCATCACCTGCTTTGTCCATGAGTTCCAGTCCTGTTTTTCTGGTGGTCCTCTGTCCTCAACCCAAAGCACTGCACCCCAATCCTCTGCTACTTAACCCACTGACCAATCTCAATTGTATCCGATGGGAGTAGGTGGCTTGAAGGCATTTGGGTCCCACTGTATCCAGTGAAGACTTGTTCCAAATGCTTCTGTAACTATTATTTCTGGTAAAATGGGAATCTTTAATCCTCAAGACCTGTCAGCAAAGGTGGGACAGTGGAGCTGGCTTCTTTATTTTTTTCTGGGCTGCAAATGCAGGGATGGATTTTAACTAGCAGAACCAAGGGTGGGTGCTGTAAACTCTCTTGTCCATGTTATCGAGCAATCAGGCTTTCAACCCTTCATCTGAGTGACCAATCCAAAATATAACACTCTAGTTAGTGCCTTAGAGAATTCAGCAGCTGAGTCACCTGCCAAAAGCTTCCACTTCACACACCCGCATGCATGCACGTATGACTTGGCTAAAGCCTTGCCTGGAGAGAACTGGAGTGAACTGCTTTGCCAAGGCCTTCTTCAGTCCCGTAACTTACTGGGATTGATGTAGAACTGATTGTTCAAGTTCTGCTTTCCCAGCAGAGCACTGTGTCAGAAGTAGGTGAACTAGAGTATAACATAATTATCCCAGCTGCATGCTCGTGGCAGGAGTTGAGGTAGATGTTCTGATAACTTCAACCATACAATACATGTGAACATAGGGGTCTGAGGGACAGGATGGGGAGATGGGATGAACTCTAACTTAGCCAAAGGCTTTTTCTGGTCTGGTTAGGGGACAGAATATGGAAGACAGGAGGGGCTCCCATCATGTGGAAACAGTGCCTGGGGCTACTCTTATATATGTCCTCTTGATACCTCTTTTCAACCAAGCTGACTCTGTCTGCTTGACCTCTCCAGTGTTATCCCTTGGACTGATGTGTAGTGTCCTGGCATCAGTTTGGAGGAAACTAAGACAGGATGTTTTTCCTTATGGGATGAAAGTGAGAAACACTTAATAGCCTCTGGTCTGGGATATAAGTGGCCTGTTTGGGTAAAAATAGAGGATGGTGTTCTCATGAGGCTTCAGATGGTTCTTGGCGGGGAGGGGGGGAACAAGTGACATCCTACTGTTTATAACTGAGAAGTGAGTTCACAGATATTTTTCATTTTTTTAATTCATCATTTAATTTTTTTTTAAATTGGAGTATTCCCAAGGAGGGAGCTATTCTTTTGTGGAAGGAAGATTGCTGTGTTGTAGGTTGTGGAATCAGCATCTGCTGACCCCCACCAACCCTCTGAGCATGGATGGAGGGACTTGACATTGTGGCTGAGCAGCACCAGTGCTGCATGGGTTGCTCCTCGGTGAGGAAGCTGTGTGGGCGTGGGAGCCTCCAGCCACATGCCTGCTGTGTAGACAAGATGATGTAGTGTTGTTGGGAATTGAATCTACCATGTAAATACTATGGTAGATCAGCTTGAAAAGTCTGCTGGAGCTTGGAGAGAGCCCTTTGCACATCTCCCCCTAAGCCCTGGCAAGGAGCTGAGTCATTCTCATGTCTGGGGTTTTCTGATCTGTGTGGGTCTTTCTAAAAGTTCTGTGCAGTTGGAGCTAATGGATGTATG
Organism: Balearica regulorum gibbericeps; assembly: GCF_011004875.1. NCBI lineage: Eukaryota > Metazoa > Chordata > Aves > Gruiformes > Gruidae > Balearica > Balearica regulorum. The sequence goes on along the minus strand of NC_046187.1, from coordinate 79,707,030 downwards.
TTCCCAGAACAAAAAAATGACATCAGCCGTTCCCATAAACAGAATTAAGGCCAAAGCCTCCAGATGTCACACATTGTTTTGTATCTCTGTCTGACTATAGGAACTCTTCCTTAACAATTCTCAGCTAATGAATAGAACAAAACGCAGAAATCTGCACTGGGTTATAAAGAAATGAATGTGTTTTTAAAAACGTAATGCATGTTGACATGGGTGTGTTAGGGCTTGTGGCTGTATCCATCCAGGCAAGGGGTATATTAATAACACATGGTAGCTATGAGTGGTGCCTGTAAGACCAATCTAAAATAGCCTATAGGTATTCCATCTTAAACATTCTTTCTCAGCATGTACGGACCATCTTTGCTGATGGTAACTCTCCTCCTGCGGGTGGTACTCATGCTGTTGGGCTTTTGCTCCTGTGATGGCAATGCAATGTGTGTCTAAGCCCGTTAGCTGAAGGACTGGTCAGGACCCACTGCTCCTGCTGTGAGAACATCTTGATTGCTGGCTTCCTCATGCTAATCGAATCAAGCTCATTGCTTAATTTAATTGAAACAGAGAGGGATCTGATATGTGGCATCTGTCAGCAACCTCAGAAGGAGGTAGGGATGTGACTTGTGTGGTAGGCAAGAGCATTTAAAGTATTTCCTAGAATGTCATATTTCATGGGAAGTGCCTTTAACTGGCCTTGGATATTTCCACACTCCCTCACTAGACAGAGTAGGTTGCTCAGCTTGGTGCCAGTAAGGAATATCTTCTTTGTCAAGTAAAAAAAAAATGAAAGAATTACTATGGAAGGTCTGGACAGGTAATATCTTCTTTAAAACACAGTAATATATTTATAATTGGTAATGAAAAAAATCCCCATAACTTGTAGCACAGGGCTTCTGCATCCCTACTGAGAGGCTTTTTAAGGCAGAGAGGATGAGGGGTGACTTTCCTACCCAGTGTTGACTGAAATTAGAGCCAGTGATATAAGGAGGGGCTGAAGGCTGTGAAACTTTAATACCCTGGTTGGTGAAGTCCTGCTGGTGAATGCCAGTGCAGGACCCAACTTCTGACAGTTGAGTATGGTGCTGATCCAGGACCAAACCATACAATGGCTGGCTCTGCCTTCCTGGTTTTGTTGGGGGGGGGGGGGGGAGGAAAACTGAGGCTTCACCTTCCCTCGAAGGTCTTTGAGAAGCCTCGAGTAAACAGGCAACTCTGTCACAGTGACAGAAATAATGCTCGTGTGGCTAAGCAACTTGTTCTTGGATGGATGGGAGACTTGAGAGCAGTGTGACCCGCAGCTCTTGCAGCTGGTGAACATGTTGTTGGATGTGGTGTATCTGTCCCACCAGTCTGAACTTGTGCGAATTGTGATGTGTGTTGACTTTCCTGAGTCATTAAATGTGAGCTGAAATTGAACTTGCGTGAACCTGCTTTGAACTAAGAAGTTGGTGCAATGACACACGCGAATGCTTAACTGGATGTGGACTCCTGATAAAACTTTCAAGTGTTGATTCCCTACTGCTTGTGTGCTTAATGGCTCCTGATGCGGGGCTGGGGAATGCTGGTCCTCGGCTGAGGGTGGTAGAGTAAATACCTGCAACAAACATTGATCTCTGCCCGGTATGAAGTCGTGAGTTGCAGGGCACCGTTGGCAGCACAACCCCTCTAAATAGCGTGGGGGCGAGAGGCTGGTGTGACCGGGGTTGGGAGGCTGCAAGTGGGCAGATGGGCAAGGAGCTGCCTTGCTGCTCCTCAGTTCACCTGCACCAGCAGCTCCTTTCTTTTCCCTCCATGCACTTGTTTTGTAATATTTACCCATCACTTTAATACTGTGATAATGCCACAGGCATTTTCCATGATGACTTAAGGCATCAAGAGGATGATGGCTGATAACTACACTTCTGTAGCTGAGTATTAAGAAGTCCTGACTGGGACAGCTCTGTTCTGCTTAATTTTTCCAGGAGTGTGTTGCAGCTTTAAAGCTCAGTCTGCCTGGTGTTTGAGATCACTTGTGTGCTAGAACAATGCTTGAACTCATCTTTGTTTCAACTGAAATCCAGGCTGGGTTGTTGGGAGCTCCTGTTTCTCCTCTTATCTGTGTAAATGTTTTATGAAGTGAGTATAAAGTCAATAAACACTTCCTGTTTAACGTTTGCCTTGCTGCCTTATGAAAGATGCTTTATAAAAACATCAGATCTCTCACCCAGCACACAGCTTATTTCTGGTTCCCTGCTAAGCATGATATCGAAACTCATCTAGCAGAAGAAAAAATAAATCCTGACTTCAAAAGAAAATAAACTTGCGTCTTCCTCTTAATGGTGCTTCACAGATTATGCAGTAATGCAGCATATTGAAATTGCTCTGAAATTGGATTTTGGAGCCAGCTGAGCTTCAAATCCTGATGGGAAGGCTCATGGGGAAAACTGGTCCGCACCTAGTGCAGAGACTGAGCACCCAGCTTGTTTCTTTCTTGCTGCTTTTCAGTGTGACAAATGAAATTGGAATAATTGCTATGTAAACTGAGAGCAGTTGTTGAATCTGAGAGGGCTGAAAAATATGTGCTTTTCAGCTTTGTTTGCTCTGTTGCTGATGTTGATTCACGTTGATCGTGGCTGGAATCTTAATACTGTGGAATACAGCAAGCATTTCTTTTATAAAATAAAAGGTAGGCAGATTCCTGTTTTGCATGACTTTGCAAAGTTGCAGTTGGCATCATCAAATTGGGCACAGGCTCGTGGTCAGCACCTGGCTGATATCGGCAAGAGCTTCATGCTGCCAGCATCTGTCTGCACTTGGCCAAGGCAGTCCTAGGCCAGAGGTGGGTGCAAACGTAAACGACTGATGTGGTGCAGCTCCTAACCTTGTCTTTGCTCTTCCTTGTGTGTGAGCTGTTGGCAAGTGTTGGCTAGCAGGTACTGGGCTTTGCGTTTGCTCTACTTGCTCTTCTTAGCCCCTTATCTTGGAGGGGGGAGGAAAATGTATTTACACGCTTTTTTTTCTTGTTCCTAGATCTCTACAGTGCTTTCCTCCCTTTAGATGAGGGGGAGGGCCCCTGTGGGAGATGTTATTTAGACTCTTGCTCTGTTGCATCAGGTGAAATGTCAGAGTGCAGCTAACATAAAACCTATGAAGCAAGGAAGATCACTCGGTGGAGGAAATCACTGATATTCTCTTTTTCTTAATGGTTGTGTGTATGCCTATATCATATTTTAAGAAGACAGCGATTATTTTCAAACTGTCTGATCTTCTGGAAGTTTCCTGACAATAATAGTGCAGCAGCTGGATTGCTGCTGAGGGCCACCTCCTCAGCCTTTACCAAGAAGAAAAGACCAGTTTATCTGTAGTTCAGTGCATCAGACCAGCATGGGGCTGAAGGAAGTAGCAATAAGTTTCTAGAGACCCTCTGCTTTTCTTCCTTCTTTCTGAAAAGAAGCTTAGCCTCAATTGCAGGTAGCAGGATCTGGCATGTGCTTTTGGGTGGAAGTGCTAAGATCTGAATTGGTTTAGTAGAATAAATGTAATGGAAGAAGTTACTTTTTTATCATCAGGGGACTTGTTGCTGGTCCCTTGAAGTTTGGGAAGCCTCATGTAGGTGGCAGTTTGAGCTGTGTATCCACTGAATGTCTAAAGTGAAAGCCACTCGTTGTGCCAAATGGTGTCCAGTGGAAGTGAGCTGGGAGATGTGTGCTCTTCCTACCCGTACCTGACGAAGCTGCTCTATTCTGTGCACCCTCAGTTCTGATTTCCAGGACTGCTGCACCATGGGCTGTCTCTACTCTGCAATTCAGCAATTCTAACTTGGCTTACATCTTCACATAAGGTTAAAAGGACTCCAGCTTTACAGCTGCCTGTAGCCCAGGTACTAGTCATGAATTTAGTGACTTGAAAAGTCAAGTTTACTTTTCCTCCCAGTTTTTTTTTCTCTCTCAACTTAAAGCTTGGAAACTTCAACTGAACCTCTTGTGCTGCAATTCTAGCCTGGACTGCTGAAATGGTTTTGCTTGAAAAGTTTAGTTTTGGGGAAAAACCTAGTCCTCCCATCCCTTTTGATTTCCCCTAACTGCTCCTCTAGTAGACAACTGCCTTGGATGTGCCTTTTCCCTTGCAGGAGAGCCCCTGCTGTTCAGTTACAAAATTGCTCTGGTGAGACCTTACAGGTAATGACCTCTGTGTTTTGCCCCATGTAGGAGAGACTGAGTGGAGATGAATTTAACAAGTAGCCTATAGCACAGATGCTATTTATTTTATTGCTCTTATTTTATTTATTTAAGGCTCCTTGTGCAGTTATAGTTAAAATGACAGAATTAAGATAATACCTTCCATCTGAATGTGCTGTATCTTATAAAAGCAAACAAGCTGTGCATAGACAAGGCAGCAAAGCCTTGGATGGAGCTGTCAGGATGATATTACTGTGTGTGCGTGACTGCTTGCTAGCTTATGCAAATCTGCACTTGAATTGGGCTCGGTGCTCTTGGTTCGGAGGATATCTGCTCAACAGCCTCTGAAATCAGTTGGAGATGGCTCCCTGTCTCCAAAATGCATGTGAGGAAGGCTGGAGATAGGAGGTGCTGACAAGATCCCATCCCTTGCCAGAGTAGTTATGTGCAGCCATGGTGAGTCTGAAAAGATAGAATCTGATACCCATTTGGATGTGGTGAGGTCACAATGACAACAGACAGTGTTGCACAACTCCCATTTCACCAACTCCCAGTCTGAAGGAACCAGGATGTGTGATAGCTGGAGCCTGAAGAGGACTTGCTTTTGAACAGCTCTCAGTGCAGATACAATCTGCTGTTGCTTTTTGAAATGGCTTGCGTGACAGTGGAGAAATATCTTGGTCCCTTTCCCACCTGGAGGAGGGACTAAGCTGATGTGCTTAATGCTTCATCTGGCTGGAGAGCCCATCTCCCCTGATGCCTTTAGGTGATAAGATCTAATAGGTAGGCTCCAGAAACCCTACAGCAAGTCCTAGCTAGCTGCTCTTGCTGGCATCCAGTTTGCAAACTGCAGTGCTATAAACTAATGCCCAAGAGACCAGTTGAATGTGGCTTCAGGACAGAAAACAAGCCACATTCTAGCCTTGGCTAACGCTTTTCTGTTTCATGTCTGTGTTCAAAGCAGCCTGCAATTGGGCTGTTGTTTGTGATCTTTGATCTGAAGCTGTGACGCTCCCAGCATGACCATACACATCTTCAGAGGCCAGCCCTTCTCTTGCCTCAGAAGGCTGCTGAAATGTCAACTGAATTTTTCTTGGTGTTTTGTTTTGTGGTTTGTTGGGGTGGGTTTTTTGGGGGGCTACTGTTACCTTGTCACTGCTGCTGAGCTTGGTGGCTGTGGGCCCTCCTGCTGGTACGAGCTCTCTGAAATACAGGCCATAAAAAGACAGTTCAAAGAAAAATACTAACTTGGGTGTAACTCTTTCTTTGAAAGACCTGTCTGTTTCATCAGTGGTTTTGGGGCTCCATTTTAAATCTCACTTGTTAAAAGCCTTGAGGTGAGACAGGGCACTTGATGGAAAAAGTACAATTGTGATGGCAGTAGGAAAGCAAATGTTTTGCTAGTATGTCTTGGCTAAGCATGGTATGGCCGTGGAAGTTGTCTGAATGATTTTTTTGGGGGGGGGGGGGAGCCAATACTGTGTAGCCAGTCTGTTTGCATGGTCTGCCTTGGCTGGAGGTACTCAAATGGGCAAGTGCCACTACTTCAGATCCATGTTTCCTTGCTGAGGTGCTCACCTATCCCCAAAACTTCTTAGCCGAAGCAGGAACAGCGTCCCAGGCCATGAAAGCTGACAAGACAAGTGCATGCACTTCTCTACTGCTGGTATTGCTTGTTGGAGAGTTGCGTCTTGTAAACAGAGAATTTGCATCCTGGAGTGCAAAAAACACAGCAAACTGCACAACTTTGCCATGTTTTCTGTAAGTGGACTGTGTTGGTGTTTTTCTTCCTCTCTCCTGGAAGATTATGTATTGTCTCCCTCTGGCAGGCAAGCCAGGGTTTCCTTTGATTTGTCTGTTTTAGGAACTGGAATTTTGCAAGGACACTTGTGATCTGCAGCTGTCAGAAATGCCACTTGTTCCAGGTCCAAGTGCTCAGAGGTGGAGCAGCTGGTTTGGGAAGGTGTGCGCACACTGCTGCGGCTGCTTGTAGCTCTCCTGAGAGAAAGATTAGGAGTTGTAAGACAAAACAGAGGGCGCTTGGCAGGACTTTGATAGAAACATATATAGATTTTTTCACTTTCAGTCATGTAGCATAACTGCTTTCTCTGTGGGACCAGCTATTGCCATAAGACTGGGGGTGGGATGTTAATGGAAGCTATAGGAGAAGAAACGTGAAGGCTGTGAACTGCTGAGGGCATCTCATGCAGATCCAGGTTGACAAAGCTAATGTGGTGCTGTGCTATGTCTCTCTTCACCTCCCTTTCTGTGTGCTGCCACCAAGTACCTCCTGCAACAATTACTGGGGCTGTGAGTTGGACAACAGAGTCAGCAGTGGCCCTGGTGGGGTCTAAACCCTCTAACTTGTGGTGTGCCATGCATCTCTATAGCTGAGACTGTCCAGGGGACAGCCAGCGTGTGGAAGCAACATGGCGTTTGTCCTCTGTGGGACAGCAGAGCTGTTATGAAGGCTGGCAGGAGGTTCTGCACACAGGCAATCCTCTGCTCCAGCAATGCTTCACCTGACGCACCCCTCTGGTGCTGAGACTCAGCTGTGGTGCTTGAATGTTCTTAGAGGAGCAAGCATATGTAATGCTTTCTTACTCTGGTCTCACCTCATGAGTCCCCACCTCGGACAGCTTTCCTGTAGTGCCAGCACCAAGGGAGCAAGTGTGTGAGATCTTTGCCTCGGCCATCTTGCAACTGAAAGACAAAACCCCAAGAGTAGCATCCCTCTGGCCCTATTCTGCTTAAAAGTACCTGTCCTGAGGTCACTCCAGGTAAACTTTCAGGCCTGTTTTTAAATTTCCTTCAGGAAAACAAACTGTTGTTTGGTCTCATTCTGTGACATGACTCACCAGTGCTTTCAGCAGCAACAGTGGCAGAAATAAGCAGAGTTTCTTACAATGTGATTATTCTTAATTTGTGCAGGATAGAGAAGTCTGGAGTGGAATTGTACTCTACCTGTATGGCTACTGTCCTGAAGGGAAAGTGCCTTTGATTTCTTGAGCAAAAAGATTGGCAGTCTTACATTAGTAAAAAATTTAAATTTGAAATGTAGAATAAATGAGGCTGGAAGGGATGTCTGCAGGTCTCCAGTCCAGCCCCTTGCTCCAAGATCAGTGGCTTTTAAAGCTGGGTCAGATTTATAAGACCTCTGTCTAGTCAAGCTGTGAGTACCTCCAAGGATGGGAGACCCCTCCCACCTCTCTGAGATCCTGATCCATTAAAGAAATTTAAAAACCTACAATATTGAGTTGGAACTTCCATTTTTTACAGCTAGTGTTTGTTCTGTGCAGCTCCGAAGTCTGTCTTCTGTATTGTCTTATGCTAGGTAGCTGTATGCAGCCATGAGATACCTCCTTAGTCACTTTTCCCATTCTTCTCATACACTGTATGCTCCAGTCCCTGATTCTTCTGGTATTTCTCTCCTGGTTTCATTTCAATTACCTGTTATGTTGGAGAGCCTGGGACTAGATGCAGTGCTCCCCATGTGGTCTCACCAGTGCTGAACAGAGGGCAGGAATTGCCAGGAAGTTATAGAAGAGTTTCCACAGCCGTGATACCTGGCAGACAGTGCCACGGCTGAAGATGTCAGGGGGAAGTCCACTGCTTCCTGAGGTCAGAACTGGCACGTTGTTAAACAGAGGTTGAGATGTTGTCAAGTAGCAAAACAGAATTTGGCTCTGACTTTCAATGACTGTTAGAGCTGCTTGCTTTAAGATAGTGGTTAAAAGCCTCGCAGTACTGTACAAGGCAAGAGTGGCTTTATTGGTCAGTTACTCTTCAAAAGTTCCTCCTGCTCTAGGTAAGGCAGAACACAAAATAGCATAAGATCAGACAAGTAGGAGCTTAAATCTTACTATGAATCTACAAAGGAATGACAGTGTTGTTGCTTTGCCTTGACCTAGCAATAAATGCCGTGGATTCTTGGTTGTCTGAAAGCAAAGTGTGCCTCTACTGCAACATGGTTCATGTGTGTCTGTGTCAAAAAGACATGTCCTCTTGAGATACCCCCTCATCCATGATGAGCAAACCTGCAGCTTTAGCTGCTTCTCTGGCTCTTGTTAGATCAAGAGAGTAGCTGGTGGCATCCTCCAAGATATTTCAAGAACAACAATGAGCACCCCACATCTCTGGTATCAGTACGTTCTTTCAGTAGTTTTAAATATTGGCATTTCCCCAAATAACTTGCTTGCTCCTGTGTTCCTTTAGGAGAAATGACGCACTTGCTTGTGAGGGAGGTGAGCTGATGCTCAGGCTCATTCTTGTCTTGCATCAAGGTGATAAACAAAAGGCTTAAGTCTACAGCAAACAGGCTGTAGCTTGGTATCAGCTCTCAGATCAGTCATAATTGAAAGGCGTAAAACTTTATGCACCAGCTGTTGCTTTAGCACTGAAACAATTGGCTTCTCCAGGCAATTATCCTGTTGACTTTTGAGTTGAAGGCTTTCACCTGCACAGACAGTGAGACCAGAGGACTCCTCAGGTAATTTCCTGGATTCCTTTGTATGTGGCCAGGCTTGTTAATGTGGCAATTCTGCCTTGGCCCTGCCTTGTTTCCTAATCTGGTGGTAACTTTGGCATGACAGATGTTTCTTTCAAGTACAAGTGTCCATATCTGGCGTCTCATTAGGATTTCAACAGTGTTATGCAAATATCTGTTATTGTCCTAACATGATGTCTGAACCTGTGTCTATTAAAGTTTGCCTGTGATTATTTTTCTTAAGAAGTCAGATTAGTATACTCCTTGTTCTGGGTCCAGCTCTGCTCTGATGGGAGCAGTTCAGGCATTGATATATTTGTCTATATTCAGTGGTGGTTCAAAATGAGTCTGCCTGGGATGGATGGTTTATTGCATGCTGAGGAACATGCCCTAGCTCAGAACAGTTGGATAAGGCTGTATGTCTGCTGAAGCTGTCCTCAGGACTGTCTTTTTTACAAGTTAGATAGCTAAGTCATATTGCTAAATCACCAGCCAAAGGTAAAATGAGTGAGTGCTGGGACTTTCCTTTTTTCTAGTACATGGAGTTTCTCCCAATGTTTGTCCATAACACTGCTAGAGTCCCAAAACTTCCTTTTCCTGTCCCTCACTGATGGGTTCAGCTATAATTTCTCTCTGCTCCTGGGAATGGGGCAGAGTGCTGCAGCTGGTGTGTGGGGCAGAAGTGGTGGGAGATACCAGTCCTCCCATCAACATGTCTGGGTCTCCTGGTGTTGATGACAATATCTATTTGCAGTAATGTCCTGGATTGGAGTCTGATGTGAATAGAGCCTCCACGCATCTACACAAATATGCTTGTACATAAATATCTCTGTATGTCTGTTTGTGCAAAATGATCCTTGAACTAATCCTAGAGGCTCTTGGTTTATTAATCTCTGGATTCCTGTGTTCTTGTAGTTATAGCTTCCCTTCAAATTAGTCATTCTTCTCTTGAAAAGCAGGAATGTATCTCCTATGAATAGGAGAGTTAGGCTGTTCAGGCCCCATCAGCCCACTGGCATTTCTCCCCATATTGTTGTCCTGCCCCCCCAAAGATAAGGGAATTAAGAAATGAGTTTGTAATATCAAAACAGCACAGTGATGCCCTGTGCTGTGGAAATGAAATGGCTGCTTTGTGTGCTGGAGGCTTGTAGCTGACAGCTTGCTCAGCCTGGGGATGCCTTTTATTTTGAACTGAAAGAAAAATAAATGTCAAAGTCTTTGCAAGCTGTTGTTGTGACTGAATGAGGTACTTCATCCTCAGAATGTTCCTCTGGACTTGTGTGCACCAGGAGCTGTCACAGTCCTTGAAGAATCTAACTTGATTGAGCCCCCAGCACTGTCTGCATCCAGATCTTGTCACTCTGAGATCTATTGTAGTCTCTGCTCTGGGTATTTGAAGTAGGCTAATAACTATGTAGGAGGTGCTCTTAGCTGCTTTTGCCCCTAAAGGAAGCTAGGTTTTATGTAACAATACCACGTGTATCCTTTGTCTAACAACCAGCTACAGCCACACTTGACAGGTGATCTCAAAGGCTTTTACAAGACTAAAAGGAAAGTGGCATGTAGGGATATAACTAACTAGCATCCCTGCTAAAGGAGTTCCCTTGCATTGTAGTGGATGCTGAAGAATCCACCTGTGACTTTTTTAATCCAGGGATAAATCTGCAAGTCACTCACTTGTTCTGCTTCTCAAGGAAATGCTTGCTTATCTAATGCTAGTCTCAAATACTAGAGTCCTGTCCAACTTGGATTATGTAGCCACTTCTGATTAGCCCCTCCTAGTCCCTTGATGTAGGGGAGGGTTGGCAGCCACCCTTTGAGTGTTCAGAGCACTGCAGTCTCATTAGACAATGCTTGCTGAAGGGAGCATGGTTGTATTAAACAGTTCGTCACAGTAAAAGTTTAATTCTGTACGGTTGAACCTTTTCCCCTTGGCTGTCTTATTTCATGACGAATGACGGTATGTGACAGGATACCAAAACTGGTTTGCAGCAGAGATGAGATGGGCAGCAAACTATGCTGGGAGTGGGTGCAATCCTCACCTGAAAACTTCTGCACTGATCCAAGATCAGAGTGAACAAAGTAGTTGTGCAATTGGGTTTAAGGATACTGGCTTGCAGGGGAAAAACAAGCTATTTAGAAGGATATGTTGGTGGACACAGCCATGTTTCTGTTGGAAAATGGGATACATCCAGGCTATTTAAGACCTGAGAGCAGATGGATGAACCCAAGAAACTCTCCAGGTTTGAAAAGGCTGGCTGAAATATCCTAAAGGAAAGTCTTTGTGTGCACACAAGTACATGTAAAATCAGAAAGAGGATGTGGCTGAGCTGAGAGTTGAACCTTCCTCAATATTGGTGTTGACTAGTTTCTCGATTTGTTAGGGCAATATCAGTTTGTGGAAGTGGATGTGGGTGAGGTTATTCTTAAGATTGAGATAACTTCCTATTATTAGGATGCTAAGCAGGGTTCGTCTAAGAAAAAAAGAAAGCAAAGGAAGAGGTCTGCAGCTGTCTATCCTGCAAGACAACATGCCTTTAGGACCTTACTGCACAAGCGCAGAGGAAGTGAGAGTGTAGTTTAGCACATCTATTCATAAACCTCTGCAGTGCAACCTTGGCTAATGAGACTATGCTAAAACAAAATGGAGCTGATATAAGGTTTCAGGATCTCCTGAGGAAACATGTTGTACAAAAATCCTGGAAGTGAGAGCAGTATCCCAACTACTCCCAATGGTTGGAAAGCCAAGAGATCATCTCTAACTGGATGAAACATACTCTCTAGCTTGATGTTGTCAGGTTCAGAGGGTGTCCTTCATCTTTCCACTAGTCTTGTTATTACCTTTAAACTTTTACAAGGTAGGTTTTATAAAGGGGTTTGCTATGCCCAGCACTTAGAGGTATTATCTTGCAGAACGACCACCAACAAGCACTTGGCTTGGCAGACACTGGGAGAAAGACTGTTCGACCTACCTTATACTAAAAGCACAGCTGTCTAAAGCACAGTAGGATTATAGAATTGCTAATGAGGACTCTGCCTAGGTTGGGGATCCAAAAAAACCTCACTTATGAAAGCAATCCCATTGTAAACAAGCTTTTTAGTGTCAGTAAATAGACACTAAGTGCTGTGAACTTGCAAATGGTGAAACTGAACTGCAAGGGGTAACATTTAGGGGTAGGCTCCTGTTCTGGACAGGCTTCATTACCCTTCTGTAAGCCATTAATTCAATAAAGCAGTGTAACAGATCCATTTCTGCCTCATTTTCAGATGCTATTATATGCCTTTATTGTACCCTAAATAAGGTATGAAAAACTTTGTGGATGGAAAGCTGGCAAGAGCTAGACGAACAAGATAAAAGCATATAAAATTGACCTTCTTAAGAGTGTGGGTTGATGGAAGGGGAAGAAAGAGCTGCTGGGGTCAGGACTGAGGTTAAGTTTGCATAATGTGTACCTCTAGCTGCTTACACTTTAACGTAAACCTCAAAACACTTGACAAAATTCTTCTCTAGCTCAAAACTGAGATTGAATAAACTGAGGAAACTCTGTCTCTACGGAAAGAGGTGGTATGTTACTCTGGCTCATGGGTAGATTTTCTGCTTTAAAGATCTGGTATGTCACTGATTAGAAGCAGGTATTATTGGCTTTCACCCACAAATGGTGACATTCTCAAATACTGCAATTAAGCCTTTGCAGTTGCATTAGCAGAGTTTCATTTCAAGTGTGAAATGTCATAGTTAGGTGCTACCAGACTTTGAAGCTTCTTTGAAGGAAGATGAGATCAGAGTTCTGACTATTCATATAGTCTCTACCACACAAGTAACAGCAGACTGCTTTGAAATTTGTGCCTAAGTCATTGATGTGGATATAAGCTTTTTAAGATTGGAGATGCATCCTTCATCTGAATGCTCTAGATGTCAGATGGCCAGGCACTTAACTTGATTGTATTTAACCTTTATATATATGTAACCTTTACACCCTGCATGGCTAGCGTACAACTGATTTCAGTCTTTTGGTACTGCGTAGACTCCCTCCCTAGAACTGCAAATCTCTGGAGCAATCTGTATCTATAGTGGTAGGATTATCTGTCATTGACTTCATCCAGGAAGAGGTGGCCGTAGCTCATGCTTTTCCATCTGTTCCAAAATATAAAGGTGAACTGAATAATAATCATATATAAGGTTATACAAATGTTGAATAAGGCTTAGCAAACACTACTGTTTCAGATCTGTTTCCCTTGAGCGTAATGCCCAATGCTCAACTTCATGCCAAATTGTTAAAAAACACGCAGGCCACAAAAGTAGTGCTCTAAAGCACAGAATAATGGAACTAACGCTGTATGTTTTATGGTTGAATAATTAAAGACTGACTTACTCTCTCACTCACAAAATAAGAAAAACTTGTAGAAGCTAATTCCTGCCCACTACTGTGAAAGTGTTTCTCAGCATGCCTCTGGTGTCACTGCTGTCCATCAGCAGGTTTGCATTTCCAGAGCTGCTGGGCAGACTCTGCTCCTCAAAACAGCGGCCTCCAACAGCAAAGGGCTTTTCCCGTTGAGCAGTACTAGAGACACAAAGCATGCTTTGGCCAGCTGAGCTATCCTGACAAGGAAAATAGATGAAATGAGGATTTCCCCCCATGATATAGAAAGGCATGATCTATGGGGGAGCCCTTAGAGGATTTCTTGCCATGTCTGTCTTGACACTGTCCCTCATTACAACTCTTCGGTTGTCTTGAGCTGCTGCTCTGGCCTGCTGGCTTAAAACCTAAGTTTTGAATCTCCTTCAGTCACCAGTTCTCTTGGTATATCTCCTGCTGCTGCATATTTTCTTCTCTTTTGTACTGGCTCCTATTCCTCATTACCTCCTGCTTACCCCATACCTGCTTCCAATTTTACTCAGCAAAGCCAAAACCCTCAAGTCTTAAATTCTAAAGTCTAAGGGTTGTTGAGCATATGCAATTTAGTTGCTTTTTCTCCTCCCCTCAAAAGGCTTATAATTTGCCTAGATTTTTGGCGATGACAAAAATTAAATTTGACACAAAAAGCTATCCCCTGCTCATTAAAGTCCCAGTTCTAAATCATGAGTCCGAGGCTTTTCAAAAAAAGTCACCAGAAATTGAACAAAACAATGTGTTTATTCCCATGCTGCTTTCTGAGAAGCAGTTGAATTCACATGTTCCAAAACAACTCTGCCCGAGGCAGACCCGGCTAGCATGCAAACTCCTATCTTGAACAGCCAGGACTTGGTGAATTTATAAGCAACTGAAAGCAGTACTGGGAAGGGTTAGGCAGCCTTAATAATACTGTCTAAAGATGCAGTCTTGGAAGGAAGATTATCTCTTTTAAAAGTCTCTTAAAGAGAAAAATCAAGTCCTGCTGAATTCCCCATAGAACATAAAAGATTTAATTCAGACTTGCCACACTCTTGCACAGACCTCCACAGACCCCACATCATTCCTGTTTAAATAGCCCAGTATTCTTGAATCTACCACAATAGCACAAAAGACAAATGGAAGCGATTGTGTGCTTGCGAGTCTATTTTCTTTAATGGATGCATTTCAGGGGTCATGGGCCATGTGGCCCTCCCTTAGATAATACAATCAGACCCTGAAAGAACATTGTCTGCTGGAGAACTTCCTCTGACACACCACCCTGCTGAAACAGCATGACAACAGCCGTGTTTCATTTTTCAAAGAGCTGCATTTAGCCAACTTTGTAATTAGGACAATGAGGAATACATATCTCTAAAGCAGTGTGTCTTTTAATAGTTGATTTATTTTTAAGAATGGGTGTGATTCAACAACTTTTTTAAAACTTCATCTCCTACTGTCTGTATCTTAAGGAATAAGCGTGGTGTTGATCTAGTGAGTCTTTAAATGGAAGGCTGGAGTTGGCTGACTTCACTGTTTTGAATGTTTTTTTATCAATGTTATACCAGTGTCTGGATTCTTGGGACTTGCTCCTTGGCCTCTCCATTACCGGCAGTCTCGCTCTGTGTCCGTCTGACCTATTCAAGCGAGTGCCTTGCAATGGAGATGTTTCCTGTGAGAGGTTAGTGGCATTTGTCTAGTCTCACATCGATGTGTGAGCCCTGCGATAGCCAGCAGGAATGCGCGCGTGTGAGCTCTGTTGCAAGGGGGCTGTATCCCCCCAAATTTAGGGGCTGAGGAGGAGAGAGGCAGGGTGCTCTGAGGATTTTGCTGCCTGGCAGTCCAGGCAGGGGAGGTATGGTGTGTTACTTGGTGCTTCACAGTGGGCTTTGAGAGAACGCTTTTGAGGACTTTTTTCCTTCCCCCCCCCCCTTGGCTTGGACTGTATCATGATGGTAACTTCTCCAGTCCAAACTCTCCACAGGCACTGGAGGATCCTTGCTATCCCTCAGCCTGGGTGGGAAAGGGGGAAGAATGAAGACGCAAACGTAGTTGTGATGCTCAAATGGTGTCCCCCACACTAGGAGTTCCTCTTAGAATCCCAGACTGGTTTGGGTTGGAAGGGACCTCATAGATCACCTCATCCAATCCCGTGCCATGGGCAGGGACACCCTCCACTAGCCCAGGTTGCCCAAAGCCCCATCCAACCTGGCCTTGACCACTGCCAGGGAGCCAGGGGCAGCCACAGCTTCTCTGGGCACCCTGGGCCAGGGCCTCAGCACCCTCACAGGGAAGGATTTCTGCCTCCCATCTCATCTCCATCTCCCCTCCTGCAGCTTCAGGCCATTCCCCTTGGCTTGTCACTCCCTGCCCTTGTCACCAGTCCCTCTCCAGCTTTCCTGTAGCCCCTTCAGGGACTGGAAGGATTGTTCTACTCTTGCTGCTTCTCTAATGCCACATCTATAGTACTGGAGCATGAGGGACCTCTACTGAGATCCTCTTCTATGCTTGGACTTGTTGCCCTTCTGTTTCCTTACTAGGACGTGCCAATGTGTGAGTAATTCTTTCTGTACAACACTTCTAGACTCCTTTTCCCAGGCCTGAATTATGCTGGCTGATGCTGGAAAGTAAGGCATAGTGCAGACAGGGCATTGGGTTTTGAAACAGAGAAGACTAACTGCAGTGGGTCATCTATGTCTGTTTAAAATGGTCTTGTTTTCTGTCAGTTCAACTGCTTTCATGATCATTGGAAGAACTGTCCTTCAACGCTCCCTGAAGCTTTGCCTGCTTGGGTATGGTAGTCATGCTATTGTTCTGTACAACTACTGCCTTTAAACCCAAAGCCCTACCTCTCCTCTGAAGTGCATCGGTGTGTTTTTTGCTTTCCACAATACTTTCCAAGCTTCTCATGCTCTGAACCTTAAAAGCAGTTGAGTGTTTAATATGCAACCTGGGATGAACATGGGTGCCAAACTTTGAGATGAACGAAGTTGACCACTAGCTTGCCCTCCTCTACCCCACTAACTGCTGGTCACTTCAAATTCAAGCTATACTTGTTGATGTCAACTTAAATTACTCTTGGCACCTTGGGTGGGCTGTGTATCTCCCTGATAAGCCCCTGAAGGGTCTTGCTTGTAATAATGTTCCTCAGTGCTTGGCGTGGGCGATCAGTGCTGAACTCATAGCAGAGCTCCATGGTAACAAGCAATGAGATTAACAAGAAAAATAGCCAGTTCTCCTGCTTGCTAGCTCTTATAAAATAGCCTTGCAGCTGGAGAAGCACATGCCTAGATCAGGTGTGACTCATGTTCAAACTGAAGTAGCCACTACCATCTCTTTGTGGACCTACAAACCAAGTCTTGTTCTTGTAATATGCTTCAGGCTGGGATGAGGTCTGCTCTGCATGGCTCCTGGAATCAGACGAAGATCAGAAAGAGTCTAAGAAAGAGTAGGCGGTGAGCACAGTGATAGCCACCCATTTCATGTCCACTCCAGGTATTGCTGACACCTTTGGCACCTGAGTAGCTAGAAAAATGTGCCCTTTGCTGATTTGGATTTCAGCATGACCATTTTAAAGGGCTTGCTATTAGTGTGGGATGAAGAGCAAGCAGGACAAAGGATAAGGAAATTGTATTTTCTCAAACTATAATATTTTCATTTCTCATTAGAGAGTGGAAATAGCTGGTGTGAGTTTTTTAATCTAACTTTCAAATGCTACTAATGGTATATCTTTTACTCTGAAGCTAACAGGTTTCTCTATAGCCCAAGTTTGTGTTTCATAGTGTCATTGGGTTTCCTACCTAGAAAGACTTCAACATCTGTGCTGAAAAAGTTCAGGATTTTCTTTGCATGTAGACAGACTTTTATCTGAAGGTGAACACCTCCAGGTTGGAGGAGACCAGTTCTTGTCTACTGAAAATGCTGTTCAGTGCCTGGAGACTGGCCATGATTTCAGCTGACCAGGCAGTGCAAGAGCTGCCTCTAGGTCGCAGACTTCAAAGGCTTTATGCTAGCTGTACATTTGAAATGTTGTGTTGCTTCATTTTAACTCCTCCAAATGAAAGGAGCTATCATGATCATCTCTTACCTATTGTGTTTTGGAATTGTATGAAAATAAGCTAATAGAAAAACAAGTAGGGCCACAAGGCACAGCAACCAAGGAGTTCAGGGACTGAAATTGGAGCCTGGGTTCAGGGTAAGCAGTGTAGGATCAGCTTGAGGGGTTTGGGCATCAGTTTCCTTCATTGTCAGGTGTTAAACTTGGGAATCTGAGCTCCTCTGAAAGAGGCAATTCCTGTAACTATACAGTACTGAGCAATGCTCTAGCTCAAATTTGAGAGCATGCCCCAGACACAAGTGTTTGGATGCTGGTGGCAAGGGAAACTGTTGAAAATCATTCATTGCCTTGGTGGGCCTGACACGTGAGGAGTCAGTGTGGGACATCTGGCCACATTTTCATGTTGTGTGGTAGTATAGGGAGGAGGAGGGGTCAAGGAAAGAGTTATTTAAATGTTCTCTGCAGAGAGCCAAGGGAATAATTTTACACATTGAATTTCTATCAGCAACAACAGAGTTCAATTGCTGATTTTTGAATTTGATGATTTTGTTCACACGGAGTAGAGAAACAGTTAACCTGAATGGTGAAAACTCTGCTGATAAAGCATTAAATACTTGTTTCTTACAAGATTTTCTTTGCTTCTGGTAATGAAGATCTCCTAGGTTGGCTGAAGAGCTATGACAAGCCATAGTACTGTTCCCACTGCATTTTGTTTAAATGTATGCATGAGTCCCATCTTGATGATTAGGGGATGAAAACTGTACAGATAAGGTACCTCTGCTGGGAAGGCACTTGGAAGACAGACACTTTCTTTGAGAAACTTAAATGATTTTCCCTGCTGAACTATCTTTGCTTTTTTTTAAAAATGGCTTGCTTCTTTGAGTACTTCATGATGGCACTTAAATAACACTTTATATCTCAGAAGTACTGAGTGTGCGCTAAATTCTACTTGTAACTATTAGGAAATAAAACTTCTGGCTATTGGCAGAAAATGAATGTGACGTTTCTGTATTTGAGTCATTTACTACCTAAAATAGGAGAAGATGGGGGTCTAGCAGACAGTTATGTAGCCCAAGTGTGACACAGATATCTAGTAAAGAGACTGAAGCAGACAGGCACAGGAAGCTTGAAATGATGAGCACTAATTCTCTGAGGCAGGTTTCTATTAAACTGACTATTTCTTGAGTAATTTTCAGCTGTAGCTCTTGTCTCAGACTCTTCTATGTGGATATATTAAAATGGTACGTGGTGTACCAGAGACTGAGAAATGTACTACAGGGGAGGGACATAACCACACTGTGGTGTGGATTCTTTCCCCAGCAGATAAGGGTTTATAACCACAACTGCTGAAATACAAAGAGAGACTAGCAGAGTGAGGATGTTATCTGTGTTGCTCAAGTTGCTTTCAAATAAGCAAAACCTGTTTTCTTAAGCAAACCTCCTTTGGCAGAGGGGAAGAATAGATTTCTTTAAATATCAAGGGGTTTGGCTTAAGTGGCATCCTCATCAGTTCATCAGTACTGTGTATTTGTGGGTGACAGCTCCTTTCTCCCACAGGATAATATGGGTAGTGATTACACATCTTTGTTTTTTCTTTACCCTGTGACTTTAACCTCTCTTTGTCAGCTGATACTGATGTCTTGTTAGCTTGGTTTATCTTTTATCCTTTTTGAAAACACTGCATTTTTCATCTCCTCTAGCAAGCTGATAAATAGTCATCATTAATTTTTACTGTATTTTTGTGCTGATACTTGCACATCTCAAGTGCACCTTGTTCTTGTTGCTGATTTCTGTGGAGTACTATAGCACCCTAAGTCCCTTTCTGCTTTTCCTCTAGCTGCTGTTAGTTGAAAGTAGGAATTAATCTCTTTCCAGGCTGACAGATACATCAGTAAGTTGTCACTTCCCTGCAGAACTAAAAATCTGCTTCTGATGTGTGAAGTTAACTATCAACCTGAGCTTGGTGTAGCTTAATCTTCACCTGTGGCACCTTCTTCATCACCAAATGCCCAAACCCTCCTGTTCATTTCTTCCAGGGTTTCCTGTGTGCTTTGGGTCTCCCATATCTTGTTCACAGTCTCTGAGATATAGACTTTGTCCACTTTGATTTCCACCTCCTAGAAGGAGGATTGTTTACTGATCTAGGTATGGGTTTTTATATTCAGGCATTTGGTCATGGTGTTTCTCTCTTGCTATGCACGTACCTCACCTGGGAGATTGGTTAATTATGATGTCCCTGATGTAAGCCAGTTGCTTTACGAGCTGGATTAGTGTTCATCAGGAATGATACTTGACTCTGAAAACAAAGCAGTTGGAAGCTCAGTCTCTTAAGAAAGCCTAATTGCTTAGAAATAAGAGTAGCTTTGCTTTCACCTTCAAAAGGTGATAGGTGACAGCTCTGTTGCAAATTAATCGGAGTTTGTGCATAGAATGTCAAGAAACAAAATGTCTCAATCCTGCAATGCCTTGACTAGCTGCTCTTGACTCTACACACTTGGAACCACCCATGCCACTGGTGTTGTGTAGTTAAAGTTCAACAGAAGTTCTTTAGAGGATTGGGGTCTGCAATGTGAGTGTTTCTCCATGAGACAGAGGAAGTGGTATCCTTTAACAAAATGTATTTCCAAAACTTCTACTAGAGATCCTAAGGCTTAGTCTGGGAAATGGGTGACTTCATCCCTGGTCAAATTCCAGCTGAGTTCTGCCCACTGGCAAGCTGCAGGGACTTTCGTAGAATATAGCTGTCATCCTATGCCATATGAACACTTAGGCGGATCCTGCTGTGTTGATCCTGGATTGTTGCCTTCTGCCAAAACTGATGAAAGGGGTGATGTAGGTCCTGTGTGCAGCAGCACAAGGACTCTTGGGGGAGAAGAGGTCTGTACATATAAGTTGGACCCTGATTCAAAGTTCACATGCAGATAAAAATTAACAAGAGAGTGTTCAAATGTCATGAATGCACCACGGTTGCTTGATCTCTCTAGCTTTGCAGATGAGAGAATGTGAGAATGACATGTTTTTGGAGGAGTCTTAAAGGATAGACTGCTTTGATATTTAAATATGCATCCAGGGAGGCAGGTAGTTGTGTGTCTTGGAGAAGAATGCAAATTTGTTTGCTTGCTTGGATGATTGCTCAACCATCACTTGTGGTGTGAAATATGAATTTGGAGAGCAACTAATAGAATGGTTCCAGTGATGGCAGGCAGATGTGGGGTGGGGCATGCTGTCTCTGATGCCTGTTTACGAGCTCTCTTTTAAAGGTTGGGTATAGAAACACAGCTATGCGTGCACATCCTCTGTAACCCTTACAAGGCTTTTGGCTGTGGGATTCTTACTTGATTGCAACTTTAGTTATACAGAGTGTGCTTGTGTGAAAGAATTGGGGGGGAACCTTGAAAACAGTGCCCTAGGAAATCTTGGAGAGCAGCACTGCAAGTTTGGACTTCCTTTTCCCTTCTGACCAGCTTTCAAGGCTTTGGAAGCCTTAGCTGTTGCTTGAGTGTATAAAAGCAGAGAGTATTGCTTTTACCTCCATGGGGTGAGAAGGACCAATCTTGTCCACAGGATGACAAGCCATCCAGCAGCTCTTTGTGCAGAAATACTTCTGAGATGGGATGACAGGGTCTGGTATACCTGACACGTGGCTGAACGTGGAAAGGTGGCATGAAATATATTTGTAGTACAGCTTCAGATAAAACATATCTGTATACATGTGAGTTTAGCTGCATCTAGAGTCCAACTAAGAGCCAATGTGGCACTGACAGATTAAAAATGAATCTATGGTAGGATTTTTTGTATGCTGTCTTACTACGAATAAATACAATCATTCTTCTCTATCCAAGTGCGAGCAAAAGCAGAGCAAGAGAGATAAACAGTCAACACCCACCCTATTTTGTCTGAAAAACTCTTACAAAATAAATAGTGCTGCATGATAGACTGAACTATTCCCAAGTCTACTTTCACTGTAGATAAAGATGGGTTTTCTTCCTCTCCACTCTTAATACCTCTATCTTGACTTGTGCACAGACTATGGACAATCCAGGGCCCTCAGCTGCAGGTCTATGGAAGCCCTCAATGTGAAAAAGTCAATGTCTGTCTGCCCCAAACCAACTCTGTCACTGCCTGTAGGTCCCCCCCACAAAGGTGGGTTTAGAAGTCTGAAGGTAAAACCACTCAAACCATTCTAGTTACTCTAGTCATTCGTATCTGAGGTAACAATGCTTCCAAAATTAGGAAATAAGTCTGCTCATGACATGACCTATTGGGGTACTGTGATAACAGTAAATTTTGTATTAAATGACCACTAGTCATGACTTTAATGAATGTGTTTGCTAGTAGAAGAGTATGAGGCAGTTGGCATTTAAAACAACATTCTAATATCTGTCTATATTACTAGGCATTATCTTAATATAGAAATACTGGTATCATCTGAGCACCTAAAATTAAATTTTACTTAGGGTCCCCCCAGGGTAAGGCCATACATATATTACATAGTAATCAAAATAACCTCTTTTAGCTATCCGAAATTCCCTGTGAGCAGCTGAGCCTTTCGCTTATCCCATGGGTTGCTGCAGCAGGAATCTGCTAATCAAAACCAGCCTGACCTGCTTAAATCAGTTCTTCCCTCAATGTCATCATCCATTTGGGGCTCTCCTTTTCAAATAATATGCATGGTCTTCTGGTTCCTCATCTTTTGGGGAAGCTGGGGGAGAAGGGATTGGTGGTGTGGCTTGTGCGCCATAGGTGCTGTAATGTGGAGCAGAGATGTTCCCTCTTCTCTCCATTTGCACTTCTCCTCTAGCGGTGCTGATGTGGCTTTGGGATGCTCTGTTCTGCATGTGAACGCTCCTTGCCTGAGAAATAAGGGAGGATGACTGCATTAAGGATGACTTCCGTAATGGGGCATCCCCTTTGCAGTGTATGAGGGATGAGCTGTCTGCGGTTGCACATCTTGCGTGAGCCTTCAGTTAACTAACGCACTTGGATGTGTTAGCCTAAAGCATTCCTTCTGCCTTCTCTGGTGGTGGTGTTTCTCTCAATTCTAATGAACTTTGAGATGAAATGCAAAACAACTCTTTGAAATTAAAGATTCTTAAGCTTGAAGTGCCACAAAAGTCATGCTGGATTGCAAGATAGGTCCGTGTCTGCAAAACCCACTAAGAAGTCTCCTATGTGAGTAATTTCTGCCTATTAAAAATCTAAAACTAACCCCTGGGATAAACACCTTATGTTACAACTGGAGAATGAATTTATCTTTTTCTGAGGCACTGACTGTTTAATCCCTACAGACTCTCTCCCTTGAGATACAGCTTGGCAATTTATAGCAGATCTGAGAGTCTTTTGAACTTGGGCTCCAGCAGCTTTTTTTTGGCTAAAAGTCCAGTTTCACATCTGACAAACTTTTAACTTGGAGTGTGTGAAAACAAATTCAGAACTTATCCATCCATAATCCAAAAGGGCAGGAGTTCAGTCCCACTTCAGAAGGTTTTTTGCAGAACAATCCTGCTTATGGGTTTGGTGGCCAAACCATACTGCAAGCCTGCAGGCTAAGGTGGTGTTGTGGAGACGGCATGAGAAGTGGCTGTGATAATGATGTGTGAGGTTGGCAAGGTTGGCAAAGGCTAAATCATATGTGTAATCTCATAGGAGACTTTGCTATGAAACAACAGATGTCATAGCAAGGCCAAGAGGAACGCTAGCCAGGACTGAGCGGAGCAGACCATACGTACCTATTGCAGACTTCATTTTGTTGGCTTACAAAAACATGGCTGTTGCATGGTGGTCAGGGTTCCTCCTCACGCTGTCCTTGGCTCTTCTGGCTGTACAAACATGACATCCCCAGAAAAGCCTCTGACACTCAAAGGGACTCATGCTGGGAGATGTCAGCTCTCTAAAATGTTCTTTTAGGAAAAAAAGCAGAACTCTGCAATTAAATTCAGTCAAACTCAAGATGTGCAGAACAGGAATCCTATGGTGCAGGACAAAGCAGGACATGCTGTGCTGTGTATTCTGCTGGGGTTTCCTTTCTTATTAAATGACTTAACAGAAGGAAGTCATAACCCACTCCAGTGTTCCCCCTTTTGTCTGGAAGAGTTAACTTTGCAGCACAAAAACAATCTGGCACGGCAGAATGGCTGCATTGAGTGCATCGTAGAAATCCATTTGCTAAATGGTGGCTTTTTTGGTGGTTTTACAGAGTGCCTCTCTAGAAAGAAACTCTTATGGTACTGTGGGGGTCTTTTAGATGTAGCAAAGACCATTTTGACAAATTAAAGATGTTTATATTGTGTGACCTTGCTACAGACTGCATTAAAGTGCAGCTACCTATTGAAATGGCTTTGGTCACCTCAGGAGAAAAGGGGGTGTGTGCAGGATGGAGGGGGCAGGGGGAGCTGGATGCGAAACACTTGTCACTAACAAAGTGAGGGAACAAAACAGACTGCGTGTTGGTTCCCACCTCTAGCAAAAACACTCTCAGGTTGTCTAGAGCTTCATGGTTTCCCTTGGAGGCCTTACCAAGAGGAAAAGAACCAGACCCATCCAGAGGCAAGGCTATAACCAGGAGTCAAGAAAGATGTTGGCTGGCTTGGTGTCCCTTCCTCTGGAGGGGATGAGAAGCCCACACAACTTCTCCAAGGTCCGCTAGTGTTGTGATGCTGAGTTAAAGGCTACAGAAATAGGGGGAAATCTGGGGAGCAACTTTAAATGAAGGTGAACTAGCTGTACATTAACTTTCACCAGAGCATTTGCTTCTGTCTACACCTGGTTAGACCTCTTTGGGTCTAGCAAACATTAGGAGATTGCCCAGACTGTGCTTTTTTTGGCACCTTAAAGTCTGTTGTATCTGCTGCTTTTAAGTATGTATATCTATTTGCTTTGTGTGCCTCTAGCTTCCTCTGAATGGCTGAAAACCTAGAGAGCAGGCTTTGAAGGCCTGCTGCCTGCTCCTGTGTCTGCTACTTTAATATTTCTAAGAATTGAATGCTGTGAGCAGAGTGTGTGCTGGGAATATTGTGACACTCAGAAGTTACACCCTTAATTGGGATCTGCCTTATAGACAAACTTGTTCAGTAATCAAACACAGCATTTTTTGCACACAATTCTTAACTTTTCTAATTTTTCACTTATTTTTTTCTTCCATCCCCCTCAGTCACGAAGCTTAAAGTGAACGTGGTGTTCTCAGTTCTAGCTCTCTTCCCTGCTGCTCCCAGTAGGGATAGCCTCTGTCCGAGAAACAGCCCCTCTGTGGGCAATAAAGGAAAAGGGATGGGGGGTGCTGGGCTTATCTAAACAAGGAATGAGCCACAGGGCACTGAGAATAGGAGGAAGGATCACCCAGATGTATGGCTGTGACCAGAGAGACCTAAGTTTTGCTCCTGTTGCTCTGTTCCCCTCTTGAACTTGGGCAAGTGGCTTTATCTCTGCTTCCATCTCCTCCAGTCCTTTTTCCTTTGAAGCTTGGGGGTAGGGAGAAGCCCATGCAGGATCAGGGGTACCTCCTCAGGAGATGCTGAAAGGCCAAGCCAATTTTGGACACTATTATCTGTTTTTGTGGCTTTGTGCCTGAGCACAGCCCAGGGCTGTCCCTGGATGTGGGGAACTGTTAGAAGCTGAGACAAAACACAGCAGTGTCCACCGGCGGGGACAGCCAGCACAAACAGCTTCCCCGGCCGGTTGAGCCAGGAAGCCACTGAGTGAGTGCTTCCCCTCAGAGCTCCTTCCGGAGGCAGGGGGCCTTCCTGCATGGGGATGCCGGCCCTTTCCCGGCTATATTTGGAGGATCCATGCGGCACAGCCCTGTGTAACTCTTGCTGCATCGATTCAGCCTTGGGCTGCTGTGGTGAAGGGGGGGAAAAAAAAACCACTTTGGGGTTAGGATGAAGCAACAGGTCTGCAGGAGGCAAGGTGGTGGAGTAGCCTGAGGCCATGGTCTGCCTCCCCTGGTAGAGGTGGTGATGGCAAGGCTGAGGACTAGCACTGATTTTGGATGGTGAGGCTGGAGGTAGGGTTAGCCCTAGGAAATCTGCTCAGCTTGTGACTTTCTGCCTCTCCCTTGGGATTAGAGGTCCTAAGTGGGCTCTAAAGTGGGTGGTGAGAGCTTGTCCTAGTGCGAGTTGGTTCTTGTTGCTTTGAAACTATCAATTTTATGAAGATAAAATGGAAAACAAGGTATATCTGAATGGTGAGTGCCCTGTGGATCAGATAGGTTGCTATGTGGTGGGGCATGTGGTTGGGGATGAGGTCTCTCCACCCTGTGGAGCTGCAGGATGGATGGAGGAGGAGGAGAGTGGCTTTGGGGATACCCTGGATAGCTCCAGTGCTTGCTGGTCCTGCAACTTCATTCATGCTCCTAGTGTAAGTATATAGGCAGCAGCCTAAGCTGGCCATGACTGTGATTCCTAGCCCTCACCAACTCTCAGAAGTTTGGGTTGGCCAGGAGCTGTTTGTGAAAAGTACTTGGAACCAACCACAAAATTGCTGGTCTGAAATTTATGGAGAACTTCTGGCTCTGACGAGCTGGCTCCAAAGGCTGCAGGTAGAAAAAAGTTGCTTTCGTGTGTTTTCCTGTGCCAACAAACGGTGTTCCAAGACTGTAATGGTGTCAAGAGGAACTTTTTGGCAGCTTTGATGTCCCCTGGGTATTGGGGGCTACCTGGTTGTTGCAGACAGACATGATGTCCCCAGCCACTTCCCAGGACTCCAGCACCCATCTCGCATCAGCGCAATGGTCTGGCAATACGAACACCACCCCAAGGGCATTTCTTTGCTCAGAGCAGATGAAAGTCCCTGCTGTAAAGTGTAGTAATTGTACAGTGTGGGAAGACTTGTTGTTTCTCCTGTCCTGATCCACCCCCTACGCAGCCTGTTCTCCAGGAGGGTTGATTGAAAGTCTGTCTGTGTGTATCTCCCCCTAATAGGAAAGCCTTTACCTGCAGAATGCCTGCTTCAAAGCCTCTCAGCTGCTTCCCCCCAGAGCTCCTCATTCTATTCTTCTGGGCTGCTATGCTTTATGCCTTCCAAAAAAACCTCTTCCAGATGGCTGGAATCATGGTGCAAATTGCCTAGCTTTGGAGCAGATGTGCTACTGCTTCATCAAGCACTGAGCTTTTGGAAATCTTTTATGTTAGCAACAATATTCTGTTAAGATAACTGGACAATTATTTAACTCCTGACTTTGGTTCTGTGGCGCTCTCTTTTGTGCTGTTAATCAACTCTATCTTCATTAAACTGTGCTCCAGTGTCATTACTGGGGCACAATTCAGAGGGAAGTGGAGCACAAACTTGTGCTACTGAGCCAAATTTGCTTAACCTACCTAAAATAGTCTGTCAAAGTTGTATTCCTCCAGGCCACCACTAATTCTGTTTGTGCTGCTGAAGATCAGAATGACACTGTATGATCTGATCTTCCTTTGATTTAAGACCTCTTGCTTACTGGAAGTGCAGTGAGAAGCTTCTGGCTTACCCAGACAATACTGGAGGAAAAGCACTGTGACCTCTGGTAGGCAGGGAGAAGTGTCTTCATGTCCTTGCTCCCCTTGTTCCTTGAAACCTGGCTTGCCTTCCTGTAAAATGCAGTGCTCCAAAATTCAGAGGTTGCCTGCACTCCCCCTCTAGCAGCCCTAGGCATCACTAGAGGGTCAGAAAGGCAACAGTGAGGGTCAAGGTCAAAAATAGCTTCTGTACAAGAAATAACAAAAAGTTAGATTAAGTCCAGCCTGGAAAAGGGCACAAGGAAAGAGATTGAAGAGTACAGATGAAAGTGGGAAATGAAGGTACATTAGGCAGGTTTTTTACTTAAAAATCTAGCAAAAGGAAACTGTTCTTGTGACAGCATGCTGAGCTGTGGAGCTCCCTGCTGCAGGACTTTGGAGATGCTGAAATGCAGATGACCTCAAAGAATAAGTGAGCCCTCCTGTGGAAGGGACATGGGTGTCTGCTCCATAGCTTTGCAGCACATCTCTAACTCTGAAAGTCCTTGGTCTCCAGACTTGTTGGTGGGTGCCCTAGGAGGTCTCCCTGTGGGCTGGGCTGGTGCTAAAGCTCTCATCTAGGTATTTGCTGGTAGCTGTTATCCAGTCCAGGACACCAGGTTGGAAGTGGATTGTGTTGATCAGTGGAAGGAGCTGTTCTTCAGCTCTTGCTTTCCACCATACCCATCACCAGCAATTCCCATGATGTTCAAAGCTAATGTACTGATAACAACAGTGCACTAGGCCTTAGCTTTCTCTGCAGGACCAAAACCTTAGTGGGATGTTTGTGTAGGAAGCATGGCCAGAAACACTCAGTCTGTGCGTGGATGTTGCAAGGAGACGGGCTATGTCTTCTGCTGTCTGCATCCTTCTCTCTTCGCCAGTTCTTACTAAGCTGTTCCTTGTGTTTTTCATAGGACTTGCTAAACTCTTTCCTCATAGTTTCTATTGCTTGTTGATGATCATAACCCTACTTACAGAGGAAATGTCCTAAGTGAACTTCTTAGTCTTTCAGAAAGATAATAACCTTGATTCTGGCTAGGATGGTGCTCTCAGCACTTGAGTATGTTTTGTGGGGTTGGGACACTGCTAGTTAGTGACTTCAACCTTTTTCACGAGTGAGGTTGAAAGCAGTCTGGTGACTCAACCCATGCCAGATCTAGGTAGTGATAAGTTTGATATAGACAGAAATACACTGCAAATTGTGCTAAACTGTTCTGAGCTGGAGCATGTACCTTGAGCAATAAGGGTCTCGTTTACATTGCTTGGGGTAGAGCTTGAAATCTGAATTGGTTTTGGAATTGAAACAGAACCAGCCTGTCTCTGGTGAGGACACAAATTGCTTCTCCAGTTTGCTGCTGGGGAACCAAAACCAGACATGTGATATCTAGGCAGGCTGCCTGCTGGAGAGTTGCTCGTGATGAAGATACACAAATCTGGGCAGCAAGCTCAGGTCAAATCTTTAGTCACAATTTCTTGTTAAAACTAACAAGAACACTTAATTTATTGGTGTGGACCAAGATGGATGTCTTCATTCCAATCTGTTGGGCACTGAATGCCTACATCCTGAGGAGGTGACAAAAGGCCTGGGGAGATCACATCACTTGACCAATATGACCACAACTGGCTCTCAGTATTTAATAATCCATGTAGTATTACTTCAGAGTACAGTAAAGTATTTTGACTGTGATAGTTCAGGTAGCAATCATCAAAATAGCCTGACTAAGCTAGAGGGGAGTCCTGGAGCACATGTTGACAGAAGATGGCTGGCAGTTAACTGTGCTGTGGTGTTCTCAGTATATAGGCACTAAAATACTTGTAATGGCATGCAAGCCCTCTATTCAAATGCACTGTGGGTATCTGCTTTGTATCTCCAGGCTGAAAACAGAACTGAGAGCAGCAG
Organism: Balearica regulorum gibbericeps; assembly: GCF_011004875.1. Classification (NCBI taxonomy): domain Eukaryota; kingdom Metazoa; phylum Chordata; class Aves; order Gruiformes; family Gruidae; genus Balearica; species Balearica regulorum. Next base: position 79,678,596 of record NC_046187.1, on the reverse strand, counting down.
TCAGCCCCAGTCGCTTCCTTCAAATGCTGCTTTGATTGGCTCCCCTGTTTTTGCTAGCTGACAGCTGAAAATGAGAGAAACATTTGAAGGAATAAAGTGTATGTCCATTGTGACCTGGGTGGGGAGAGATGGACAACTGTCTTGGAATAGCTGCATGGCCAAGGAGATGACATATATGCAATGCAACTCAAATGTTTCTGCATTGTTTTAGGCAAGAGCATTGCCAGCTCCTTAATGTACACCATGCGTACTTGGCATGTTTGTGTATAAAGGCAAATATACTTGTAGGACTTACTGCTCTATGGCAAGGTATCTTTTGTGGATCTGCCTATTGGGTACCTGGAAGGGGACAGAAGGTCAATCTGTTACTGCTGTGCTGGAGGGTTGCTCCGGGAAAGGCATTGTGGGACCTCTCCTTCCCTAAAGCTTAGTACATAGTTGCAGTAAACCTGATCACTTAAGGACATCCTCTGCTCAGCAGCATCGTTGTGCATTAGTTGGTTTAATAATGTCAACTCTGCAACTCCAATTCTAGCTACTTATCTCTTTCCCAGCAGGTCTCAAGTTCAAGATCTCAGTGTTCAGAGACAATGATCTGAGGCTGGCACTGTCTTAGGGAAAGAAATGTCGTGAATAGAGGAGTTGTTTCTAGCTCTGAACTAAAATGTTCCCAAAATCAAACTGCTGTCTAGCTTACTAGGGTGTAAAAATATTCTCTTGTGGGAATAGCAATTGCAGACCAGTCTGAGCTGAATCTAGCTGCCTTTCTTCATATCAGTCTGTTGCAGCTTCTCAGACATTAGAGGTTTTCAGAAGATTTAAGATGTATGATTTTTCTCAGAAGTCTCTTTTCATCAGGGGAGTGAACAAAACCTTTAGACTACCAGAAATATTTGACTTCATTTAGAGGCCAAGCAGTTGTTCGGTAGTGGATGTTAAACCAGTGCAAAAGAATGTTCCCCTTCAATAAAAGAAGCCCTACTTCTGGCTGCTCTGGTGCAGAGAGATCAGATAATAGCATTGAGGGTTCTTCTACAAAACCCATCCTTGTGGATACTTCACACTGGTTGAACTCTTGTGGACTTTGACCACCCCCCCCAAAAAAAAGGACATAGCGTTGCGATGAAGGAGTCGTGGTCCTGACATACTTTGCTCGGTCTCTGGGTGTAATCACTTGCCACATCCTAGGACTTCAGGATCTTCTTGCTCACTGGAAGGCTGGTGAAAGGGCAGGGCATGTGGGAGCTCCCCAGAGAAAGGAAATTGCTGTCAAGTTACCCTCTCATTTAATTTCAGTCTCTTCTACCTACTTCCTCAGGATTCCTAGCCAGGAGCCAGTCTGTCTGCAAGAGGAAACCATCTGAATGGATGATAGCGTGCCAGCACTTCTGTAGGTGGTTTTTTGAAGTCTACTTGTTATCTTCAGTGAAGACACATGAAAAATGTAGACATGAAGGACAGGGGGGTAGGTGTTGTAACTGCAGCTGTCTGCAGAACAGGATCTGTAGCTTGGCATACACAAGTATGGTGAACTCTGGTTGTGGTGAACTCTGCAGCTCTGAAACTGGCTAAAAAGGTCTGGTTTCTGTCAGTTTGGTGTATAAAACTTGTTTCTGCTCATTGCTGGGGTAAGAGCCCTCCTAACAGCAGTATTTAAAGACACTTCATATAATTCTGCAGTCTCAGGTGGAGAAGGAAGGAGAGAATCCCTGAAGTATGCTTGGGTTATCTCAAAAATACAAATTAAGTGATGGAGTCCTAGAAACATTAGATTGTGGGTTCAGTGTTGTGCACTGGGGCTGAATGTGCCCATTCACATCTGTGATTTGCAACTATTTGGATGGGTTATGAACTCTTGCCTAGGTAAGAAAAGCTGCAGGTGTCTTGAGGTGTCTGCACAATCTGAATGCAATTATATAGTTGTGCACAGGTTTCAGAAATGAGTCCTACACAGAGTATCTTGAATCCCTTTCCATGTAGGGATCTGTCCTGTGATGAGGAAATAATTTTATATTCTTCTGGCACAGGAAAGATGGTAAGATACTGAATTGAGAGATAAGAACCACTTTTCTTCCAACTTGCTGCTATTTAAAAAAAAAAAAACAAAACCAAAAAAACTTGTTTGCTATAGAGCAACCTTTGGGTTTTTCCAGTTTGTGCAGGAATAATACTCCCCTGGGAGAGGATGACTAGCCTGTAATCTAACTGGCTTAATAGTTGAAAACTTTCCTGCTAGTCAGCCAAAATTACCTTGCTTGGTTTTGTTCTGTTCCTTTCCAGTTCCTCTGTCTCAAAGCCTGTCCACAATTGCTTTCCTCGCAGGTCAGTTTTCTGAGAAACTGTAATCATTTTATTGTTTGCTATCAAGATCCTGTTTAGCTCTGCCAACAACATTGGAGTCAGTGATTCCAACTGCAGGCTTTAAACCTACCGGCCCAATGCCCCATGCCAAGCGATGGAGCTGAATAATTAAAGCACTGACTATTGATGCTAAGCTGTTTGAGCGTGGATACGAATGGGACAAATTTTAAGCAGCAAAACAGGAGCTGTAAAACATGGAAACCTTACAGTCTACCTAGAAGTGTTCATGGAGCAGTTTCTCCTTGAACCCTTTGCAGACTGGCAGGTGATTAAGAGTTTCTGCCTTGTGAAGACTGAAAAGAAGCCTCAAATCCTCCAGATTGTAATAGGGAGAAACTCTTTCAGAGCAAAGGGTTGTAGAAAGCAGGCATAACCATCTCACAGTTGACTTAAATGATTGTTATAGGTTCCAACTGAAAATATTCTATTCTATATAAAGAATGGCTTGTCTGACTACTTACTCTTTCTTCCCTCCCATAGAAAATGGAGGTGTGTGGCTAATGTTAGAGGGAGGGGGAAAAAAAAAAAAACCACCAGTGAGATGGTGGTTGTGGTGGGGAAGGTGCAGATGGACACGGCCCAGCCTCAGCTAGGCAGGTCTGTTTGTCTGCAGACCCTCTGAGCTCCTGCAGAAGGTCTCCTCTGAAAGTGAGCTTGGCCTTGCTGGAAAGAAGCCTACTTCTTAACATCTGGGAAAGCCCTGGGTTGAGTGAAAACTGGCTGGTTCAACGCAGGCCATGGCTAGCTCACAGTGTGAATGGTGGACTGAAATGCAAGGTCAAGAAGGAAGGCCTTCAGCTTTGAGTTAACCCCACCTACACTTAAGATACAGCTTCACAGCATGACTACTTGCATTAGTCAAGAGAAGAGAAATGCAAGTGTGTGCCTGAATGATGTAATACTTTCAAACTCTTTCCTGCTTGGCCTTATACTTTGTCACTATTCACAGAGGGAGTAGATAAGCCCTTGATGGCATTAACAGTCTATGGCATTTAATGCAAAAATATAATTATACGGGTACTGAGCTGCTCCATAATGACATCAAAAACTTTATTCAGTTCTCTAGGTGGTGAGAATGCTACTGGTCCAAACTAGTTTTAAAGAACAAGTGCTATTTAATAGTTTTCATATTTGAGTCAGCTGGGCTTTCAACATCAAAAGAGCTTGGTTATGTTTAATCTGGCAGTAGGGAGAGTAACTCTTTCCCCTTGCCTGGGAGGTGGATTACAAAATCTCGAATTTGCTGTTGAGAGGTGCTACTAGTGTTTATGCTGGAGTGATGGCAAGGTGTGCTGGTGATGGCTCTGTACCAGTGTCCTAAACCACACTAGGTGATGGTCCCTCTGCAACCACATTGCCCACCTGTGTGTGGAAACACAGCAAAACTGTGGCTGTGTCTTCAGGCAGTGGCTCCTGCAGTCTGTTGCTTATCATCAAGTAGCCAATTAATGGGAATGCTATCTTAACGGTTTGTGCTTCAGTATGTGCACACTGGGCCACTAATTTCATGCTTTAATTAGCTCTGAAAGGCTCACTTGTAAATGGGAGACTTTTTATCCCATATTTTAGGGCTGGAATGGGATGGAATTCTTTTATAACCTGAGCAATTTTAGGTTTAAGGAGGTAAATGCTGCCTGGCTGCCTTGTGCTAGAGATTCTCCCAAGGAAGGTGGTCAACATCTCCTTAGATCTGTTGCATAAATGACCACAGTGTGTTCCTCCATTCTGTAGTGGGGGTAGGACTGCAAGCTAGACAGCTCTATACCTGTCCCTCAGTGCCCCCAACCAAACTGAAACCGCTGTTAAAAGGGTTTTGTCCTATCTGTGCTACTGAGGTGCATTGGGAACTACTATGGGCTCTTACAGTGGAAAACAGATTCCTTCGTTGCTGCCTTATTGCAGCCTGGAAGTTGTGTTTGTGCTAATGGTGGGAAGGTAGAGCTGTGAATTGCTCTGTCCAGTGGTGAGACTAAACTCCTCAATTAGCTTGGCTTAATTTGAGCATCTATTTCTAAGCTCAGTTCTAACATAGCTTTATTGCTGGTGGGGCCTTCAGCTCACCATAAATTTCTGTGTCTGGCTGGCCAAGAGACTCTCCAGTCCCTGTAGGAACCAGGTATTGGCATTCCCTTCCGAACAGATGAGCTGAGCTCCTAAGTTTTGTTCCACTTATGGGTTGTGGTGCTGCATTTGCTTTTACTGTCACTTTATTGGCTTCAGAGGGCAGGTGTCTCCTTAAAAATGGTGTTCCTTTGAAGCAGTAGTCTTAAAGCTGAGCAGATGTGATAACCCGGGGTATGTGAAGACCCGCGGTCTCTATGAATCCTCCACAGAGGACGGCGATGCTCCTCCTTTACAAGGATCTGTACGGGGATGCTATAATTCTCACACTCAACTCAAGTTCTCTGTTGGCTGCTTGGACTTGACATGTTTCTTAATGCTTCTTCTACTGTATCCTTTTACCCAATACCCAGTCCTGATCCCAGTCTGTGCAGTGTCAAAGCTAGAGGTGTCGAGTTGTAATCACTTAACTTGGAAAACTCGTGCATCCCTGCTACTTGTACCCTACTGTCCCATCGCTGGGGGAGGGTGGCACTTCAAGGAGAGAAAAGCAAATGGCTTTTCATGCAACTTCAGTTAAACAAGCATAGCAAACTGCAAAATCAGTTTTAGCAGCGAGTAAAACACTATTGTAAAACTAAGTTTGTTGTGGAACTTGAGGGGTGTTTTTTCTGTTGTGTATTTGCTGCGAGCAATTGTATCTGCTCAGTGAGATGAAAGTCTTCAGCCCGAAGTGTGAAGAATCTTCACAACCACATCCCAGCATATGAAGTGTTAAAAGTGGGGGGTCTAGTTTGTCTGGAAACTCTTAGAGTTGCTCCTGACTACTAATTTTTCTGTGCTGCAAGTCCTCATGAACCTGTTACTGAGTCTGTTAAAAACTACTCTTTGCCTGCAAAATGTTGGTCTTATTAGGCTTGTTTTCATCTCTGCTGCTTCCTGTGTGTTTTTGCTTGGTATGAAACTATACTGGTGCCTGGTGTCCTCCTCCTCTTGGTCATGAAGGTTTCAGGTAAATATTTACATCCGTGAATGTTGTGTGATCTAACTGGATGCGTTAGGCAAGGGGCTTTGCAAGTGATTTAACATTATTCCTTATTACATCTTGAGATGTTGCTGAGTGTTCCTGTTTTTTATCTGTTGCCCTCAGTTGTGTAATTCTTTATTGCTCTATTACATGACATCATCTGGATCTGCTGCTCTACTCTGTTCTCTGAGCTTCATAACATGTTCAGCTGAGTCTTGGGTAAGGACCATCATTTATTTCTAAATCCATTAGCGTTCTGAAAATAACTAAATAAATGCCATGCTAAACTCCTTATCGCCAGCACGTTGCCTCCAGCAGCAGTGAAAATATTCACATTGTTTGAGTCTAACTGCAGAAGAAAGGCTGGGGTTGCCAGTGGCTGGACTAGTTACTGAGGTTTGGGTGTTTTTTTTTCCTTTAAATTGTGCTCTTGCACAAAAAAGGCTGGCAAATGTGTTCTCTACTGGAATCAACAATCTTTTAATGCTCTGAGGCTAAACTAAGGCTGAAGTCAGCTATTCAGCTGTGGCTCCGTGCAAATCTATTGTGTGTTTATCTCAGACCTATTCATTAGGCTAGCAGGACTCTGTATAGCTGTAACATCATTTAAGGGTAGGCTTTTCCCATGATCTTATCCGCGTAGAAACCAAAGCAAGGGAAAACCATCTCAACCAGTGGCATGGCTGGGTCTCAGCCATCCTGCTGTACCAGTGTATACTGTGTCCCACAACAATGAGATGCGTTGGTTCTCAGGCACGTGCTGGCAGGAGGGAGATGGAGCCTGCGCTCTCTGGTCCTTGGTTGGCTGCTGCTATGGGTCTAGGGAGCAATGATACAGGTGGAGACACTGTGTTCTATTGTTAATGAGCCATGAAATGGAGATGTGCTTTGACGAGCTCCATGGATATGTCCTCTGTTTAATTGCTACAGAAAGGTAAACCAACACTTGGGTGTTAAAGTGGCAGGCTAGAGCTTAAGCTACTTTTTGGGAGATGGATTTCAATGCCACGCTCCTCCCTTAGAAGTAACTTTTTCCTTGATACCGGAATAACTGTGAGCACTATTCTTCCAAACTCTGGTTCAAATCCTACCCTCAGGTGGAGCATGCTCAGGAGCCTGAGGACAGGCCATAGCTGTAATAGCACATGGACTTCATTGCTCTTACTTTTCTCTTGAGCTGCTGTCTTTACATAATCTCCCTTAGCTCTTTTCAGTTCTGCTACCCTATTTAGGCGTGATGCACCTCTGCTTTCCTACAAGAGGTGGAAAGACTTGAGATAGTGTTTAGTGCACTGTAGCTTTAGATTAGGCTTTGTGTTGGCACTTTCCTGGGGAAATCTCTCTCCTGCTTTCCACACCTATCTCACAGGGAGCTTGGGAGGCCCTGCGATGTGCTGTGCTGTACAGGATGCTTTAATCGGTCAGCCAAGGCGAGTGCACGCTGCTGCACTGTCTAGTGGAAGCTCACTGGTTGCAGCTTGGACAGGTCTCCAGACAAATCTTCTGCTAACTAAACTTCTTAGCAGACCACCAAATGTCCTTCTTGCTCCCTTTGTTTCCAAGATAAGCCTAGCTAGTGGGGACCTAAATCTGATCAAGTTTTGTCTTAGTGCGTTGTGACCCCTCCTTTCTAAGGTGTGTTTGGCCAGTCTCGGACTGCCTGATCTCAAACATTGCTGGTGAAAATAGATGGCTCAATGAGGAGCAACTCTTCTAATGTCCCTACTGAGGGGAAGACTCGAGTGTCCCCTGTTCCTGGACACGCATGAAGGGGTTAGCTTTCTCACCCTGTGGTCTAGGCAGTTCCCAGGGCTGGATGAGTAGTCCCTAGTTAGTTTTTTTGCCCTTGAGGTCCCAGACAAGGAGAAAAGAGTTCATTCAGTCCCTGCTAACCAACAGGGCCAGAAGACACAAGCTCGTATAGCACTGGTGTCCATCCATCACGTGAACTGCTGCTTAGTATTGGAGGTGTCTGGCCATGCTGGCTTCTGCTCTGCTGACAGGTGGGATCTTCCCGCTTACAGGACCTTCCAGCTGGGATGTCCAGGCTTTGCTAGGGAGTCCTTATTTTTGCTGCTGTACAGGCAAGACATACTTGGAAAACTCTTCCAAAGAGGAAAAGGTTTATTCCTGCTGCTGTCCCCTGCCCCAAACACGTGTTCCTTAGGGTGGGCTGGAGCAGGGACTTTGCAGTCAGCTCCTCTCTATACCGTAGTTTACTCCTGCAGCATTCAGCTCCTTTCCAAGGTGGCAATAGTTGGGTGAGAGTTGCTCCTCCTATGTGCTTGCAAGGGACCCTTAAATGTCTCCTGGAGGCGAGAGCATCTTTGTCGCAGGAAAAATGAATCATGTTTTGGGGTGCAGGGAGGGAGCTGTGCTTAAGATAAGGACTGCGCAGCAAACACGGTTACAATGTTTGAGCACTCAGTCCTGTTTGCATCTCCCCGTTATAGTTGATGGTAATACAAGTTGGCTGCACAGTCCTAGCCTAATAAAACCTGCATGCTGGTGTGACTTTTGCCAGGGAGTTTCTGCCTCTAGCTCTGGCAGAGCACGCTGGAGAGACTGGCTGCCTTCCCCAACTCCTACCAGTGCCAGGAGGAAATCACCATCTGGGTGCAATCTGCATCTCAAGGAGCCTGACCTTCCCAGCAGCCCTTAGTTTGAACACCAGCTCTGGTCCTTGCTGGCCCTGCATAGCTCTAAGCATGTTGGAGGAGAGAGCCAGCAGTGCTTGAGAAGCTGGGGCGGGGGGGAATCTACAGGAGGGAGACAAAGGAATGAGTGTTTATGTACCTCTTAACCAAATACAACTAATTCTTTTTTGTCTGATGTGACTGGCTCTCCTGTTAGCTGTGAACATGAGCAAGGAGAAGCGGAGTGTGGTGTCTGCCTTAAAGCATCGGGCTCTGCGTCAGCTCCTTGTGCTGCTGCCTCTTAAACTCCTCTGATCCCCCTGCGCGAAAGGAGCTGTTGTGCCTTTTCTTGGAGTTTTTTGTGACTGTTTCTGTGGTCTTTTCTCTCTTATTTGGATGAGTGTCTGGGAGGGAACTCTTAAAGGGTGACTTGAGGTGTGCTCCCTTGTATCTGGAGGTACTGACACAGTTCTGCCTAATGTTTGTTTGTGCCTTTGCTGTGGGCTGGAGGACAGGCACAGGAAAAGGGTGATAGTTGCTAAACTCACCCCAGTGTCTCAATCTGCAGGCTGCAACTGCTCAGACTGTGAGGTCACTAGTTACCTTGGCCTCTAATACTGAATTTCCTTAACGAATCCAGTGTCCCAAACCAGTCTGGGTCTCTGCAGACCATTGTGCCGCAGCATCTTCAAACGTGTGGTCCCGAATGGGATCCTTAGTGCTTGTGGTGGAGACCTGCAGGATTCGGCTCCAGGGATGAGCGCTGATGCAAATGATGGTGGGATAAACACTTTAAACCCCTTGTAAACAGCAAGAACTCAAAAAGGAGCTGTTACCTGGTGGTTCCCACTCCCGGGGGTTCCCAGCAGGACACTGTGCTCCCTCTGCTGTGCTGCAGCATTTATTGCACCGTCCTGTTAGCAGAGCTGGCCTCCTGCAGCCCATCGCACGAAGCAGGCTGAGCCACAGGAGCTGGGTTTGCGAAGCAAAGTGACTTTCACTTGAGTTGCAGTCAAAGCAGGAGGGAGGGGATTTAAGGAGTTCCAAGGCGTGATTAAAACAGAATAAATCAACTCGGACTGCAGGTATGGTGGTACTTAGATTAATTTTTTTATCCCATGAGCAAATTCTTTGCTTTTGTTTAAAGTCTCGGCTGTGTTGCAGGCATGGGAATCCCGGCAGTGCTTCATGCACGAGCATTGGATAAGAGTTTCTCTGCAATGCTTGGTTCCACCTAGTGTTACTTTCTGGGCTCCAAACTCTTGCAGTCTCCAATGTTAGCCCACCAGAAAAATCAGTCTTGGCAAAAGCATCCTGTTAAAAAGTAAATACACCTGGTATTTCTCTCTGGCTTGGAGGAAACTCAACTATCTTCTGCTCTGATAGATGGCTGATCCTGCTGGACCAGGCAATCAGGTCCTGTATGATCTGGTTGTGAAAGCAAGCAAAAATCCACTTCCTGCTGGTTTCTAGTCCCAAACCAGCTCAGGTACAAAGAGCTATGTAATGCCAATCACACAGTCAATAAGAAATAACTTAAGGGAGGATAACGAACATCTGCCTTGAAGGGAGGTTGTCTTTGTGTATAAAGTTAGTAACCTGCTGGAGGGGGAATACTCAGATGAAGCTCCTCAGAAGCTGAAGGGCTTGGGGCAGGGTGTAACTCCTACTCCTTGGATCCAGCTTCCTCTGGGTGACCGTGCTTAGCTGGGCCAGTGGAGACTGCTTGCAAAAAGCAAATCTGGAGACACAGGGGTAGGCCAGATAGCACCAGACAGAAAGTATCTGATATCTTTTCTGGTGCCTGGCAACATATCAGATAAGCCGATACCTTCCAGAGAGCTATACTGGTGGTTTGGTATCCCTTCCTAGAAATTAGCCCACTGCTATAATAATTCTTCATCATCAGAGGGAAATATGGTTTGTTTTGATGTATAAAAGGAAACTAATACAGGGCCCAGTTTTCTACTGTTAGCTGTGTGCCCATAGGATGTACGTCTTGGAGGAACCCTACAAACCCTGCAGGAGACTTGCATGAAATGCAGCCCTGCAAAGCTGTCCATGCTCTTGCATGTAGTCTTCTCCCTCCTGGTCATCTCCTTCTGGGAGGAGCTGGCAAGGAAACCCCTTGAGAAACTGGGCTCCCAATCACCTGATGTAACTGGTCTCCATGTATTTAGTGTAAGGAGTTACAAATTTCATACAATGTTTATGGTTTAAACCATTAAAACAACTATTAACTTCTGCAATGTAGACAGAACTTCAGCAAAACCACAATTTGGTACTTTACATCCATCTTCCAAACCAATGTAATGGGATTAAACCCAGATCTCCTCACTCGTCTTCCCATGATGATTTTTGGGTGTGAATGGGTTTCTCCTGTGAGCTGAAGGAGGTGGCACTTAGCACTTGAAACTGGAAAATGAGTTGATTCCTTGAAATTAATCTAGGTGCTAAATAAGCATGAATGCTCTTTTCTCTGGTATTTGCTGCATCTATACAGTAGCTTAAGCCTTCGAATCTCATCGGGGGTTTCCCATCTCCAGCTGAAATGGTGACAAATGGTTTTCTAGGTGTTTTTTTTTCCTGGATGTGATTTGTTGCTTTAGAGGATGGAGAAGTTTTAGCTCTGGATATGCTGCCTTGAGACCAAGATCTGTAGCAATCAAAAGCCAAGATGTCTTTAAGATTTCTTTTAAACCCCTTTCACCCCTAACTTCCAAATTTCCCAAATTGCTTGCTGCAGCTGGATCAGCTCAGAGACCCTTTTGGAGGAAGGAAAGATGAGGAAATGGAGAAACAAAGCAGTCAGAGCCCAGCCTTTATGGTAGTATAGCTATTTATCCTTCTACAATATAGTGTACACGTGGAGGCGATACAAAAGTCCTCTTGCTAGTCTCCAATTGCTACCTTTTATTTCAGCAGAGGAGTGTTAAGCTTCAATTGCTGCTTCTCCAACTGCTTTGTGTTCAGTGCTCCTGGTGTTGGCACCTACTTCCTGGGGAGAGTTATTTGAGCAGGGAGGCAAAAAACCCCGACAAAACAAAACATCAAAACCACTAAGGCTTGCTCAGCTTGTGAGCAAACAAGGTGGCAGTAGCTGGGGAAAACTCACAGAAAACACCACCCCAAACAGCAAAGCCTGTAAGAACTTAAGAAATGTGCCTGGTTTTTTTTTTTTTTCTTAGAGAAAAGGCTGCAGGTCGGAGATCATTACTCTGCACCTGCTTTTAAAAACGTTATTGTTGTTGCTGCCTGGTTTTGTAAAGAAACTCGAGGTATGTCACTGTGTTGTGTCCCAGGGATTCCTTTTGAACCCCAGCTGGCTGCTCTTGACTCAAATGTGCTTCTGCCAGGTTATTCACGTGAAGTTTTGAAGGGACAGGGAAAACCTGTTGGATGATGGGACCCCGTGGTGTACATCAGCATGCTTTATGGGAGAAAGCAAGATTTGTGAGCTCGATGTTGTGTTTTCCCAGCTCTGAAGTTACTGGCAGCATCTCACCTACTAACACTTCTTGCATCCTTAGAAAAGTCAAAACTGGGTTGGTTTTGGTTTGTTTTTTTTTTTTTTCATAATCAGAGTGGTGAGCCTCAGTATAGGAGGTGGTGGTAGCGGGAAACAGACTTTAAATCTTCCCTTTGGCGTGCACCCGGGGCTGTGCCGAGGCTCCGGCGGGGTCGCAGCCCAGCCGCCCGGGGATGCGGGGCCGGCGCGATGGGCTGCGGGGCGGGCGCTAGGACCCAGGCAGGGGTGTGACACCGCTCCGTCCCTTCCCCTTCCAGCCCGCACGGCGAGTTTCTTTATATTTTTTTTTTTTTTGGCTGAGCTGTTTCGTGGTGTTTTGTGGGGGTTTTTTTTGGGTTGTGGGTTTTTTTTTTTTTGGCGGGAAAACAAATAAATAGAAAACCCCTTCTGAAACCACAAGAAAGCCCGAAAAGTGTCGAGAATGGTGAAGATGGGATGAGAGGCAAACCCGAGGCAGCCATGGCAGCGAGACGGGTGTTTCACCTCCAGCCATGCGGTGAGAGGCAAAGCTGGCAGCAGCCCCCCCGGGGGGGGGGGCACAAGTGCGATGAAGTTTGCAGGCAGCTTGCCGGGGTGTCCTGTGTGTCTGTCGTGTGTCCCCCCCCCGTTCTTTCACCCCAGCTTTTGCCTTTTGCAGCAGCGGGGAGGGGTCGGGGCTGGGATGCGATGGGGATGGATCCTGCTTTTCCTTCTTGGGAGGGGGCTGAGCTGGGGGGGGGGGACCAGAAACGTGGGAAATCTTGGGTTTGCATCGTTGCTCAAGGCTTTTGTTCAGGAGCTGGTTGTTGTCTGTGGGGAGGTGGTGACACCCCCCAAATCTCGGTGCCTTGGGTAGCAGCGGGATGTTCCAGCTGTGAAAGAAGTACCGGGGGGGGGATAAAGGAGTGATGGAAACTTGGTGGCTGCTTGTTTTGGGGGTGTCTTCTTCCTTCCCCGCCCTCCCCTCCCCTTTCTGGTACTTGTTTGTACCTAACGGGGGGAGGAAGATACGGTGTGGTGTTTTGCTCAGCTCCGGCGCTTCGCTTGCGGATGCGGTTGCCTGACTTCATGTTAGCAATGGTGTAAAAGTCGCAATAAAAAGGAAAAAAAAAAAAGTGAAACTATATGGCTCAAGCTGAACTAGTGTAAAGGGCTTGGGCAGTCGTGTGCGTTGGCAAAAACCCCGGTGATGTGGGTTGTTTGGTTTTTGGTTGGTTTTATTTTTAAAGGCGGGGAGAGGGTGGATTTTAAACGCACTTTGTGATTTATGCTAAACTTTAAAAGTTATGTTCTGAAGTGCCTCCCCCCCCGCCTTACTAGAGGAAGTGCTTCCTTAATCAGCATGGCTGTGTTAGCGCTGGTTTGACACTAAATTAAATGACAGGGACTTGAGTTCGTGTAGGAAACTTTGTTCTGGAGTAAAAGCAACTGTAGGTGGCACAACAGCTTTGCCTGCAAAGCAGCGAGCGGGAGGCTGGTCCTCAGACTTCTCTTGAGGATCTCTTCTCCGGGAGGATTGTGCTCTTGTGTTTTCCCCCTCTTAGTTTAATGAGAAAGTTTGCTTTGGATGTGATGTTCTTCCTCAAAGCTTTCTTCTGTGGTGCTGTTTTTCATGTCCAGGACTGTCATTCTTCCTGTTGCGACCTGATGGTGTGGACTGGCTGTCCATCAGCAATGTGCGTGTGAACAATCTCTGTTTGGAACATCACTCTTTTCCCCCAACACGCAATGTCTGCGGGACTCCTCGTGTGGGTTTTCTGCAGGTGGGAACCTAGCCTTGTCCCTCCCTTTCATGGCTATGGTCCCTCAAATGCTGTAGCTGAAGCAGGGGATAAACTGCTTGACCCAGGGCTGGATAAATCCAGCCTTCTCACCTGAGTTGCTGTTGGAGTTGGTTTTGTGGCTGGTTTTTCTGGAGGCTGGAAGGAAACGGTGACGCAACACTCTAGTCCCGTCTACACTGCGACCTCAGTCAGTGCTGTCACCCCTGTGAGCCGCGCATCACTGTTTCCCTGCTATAACTGAGATGCGTTGGCTAATCATCTCGGAGCCCTCTGGTTTTGAAATATCTGTGGCTTTTATACAGTTGCCGCTCTGTAAGAATTATGTACTGCAAGGAAGTTCCTCTTCTGCTCCTGTGTTGTTCCTTGACAATTCGAACGTTTCAACTCGCTTAAACGAATGCAGCTAGAAATATAAGTTGGGCTTTTAAATGGAGCACTTGCTTGAATCCCCCAGTGTCATAAGATCTCTCTATGTAAACTTGTAGTGCTTTAACTACAAGTTAAGCTGTAATAAATTATTTTAAGGCTGTAAACAGTTGTTAAAGCAAGCTTTATTTTTATGTTGGGTCAATGTGAAAACAAAGATGTCTTTGCTTTTAAAAACAAAGGGATCTGAAGTGGAAGCTTTCTATATGGTCTTAAAGTGTCAGCGAAAAATTTTATATTTCCTGCAGAAGGCAGCTTGAGGTTGGCTGCGAAGTTGGATTTTAGTCCACAGTTATTGGACTTAGCCTGGTGCTGGTTTATTTGCCTGTATAAGACTAAAACCTCAAAAACTGTCCTTGCAGAACTGCAGCGATGCTCTGCACATGTACTTTATGCCTGAAGACAGGTGCTAAATCATATTACCTAGGGGAAAAGCTGCTCTCTTTCAGTGAGTAATTCTAATACTGGGCTGTGATTTAGGTGTCTCTGGAAAGCCACAGTGATTGCTATCCAAAAGCTTTCTATTGCTCCAGCTTGGGTGGCACTTGAGTTACCTCTTCGTCATGCAAAACCACTAAGTTGCATCTTCCTAATGCAAAACCACTTCTAGAGAAGTCCTGTTTCCTTATGTAGGATTTCTCTGGGAGTAAACAACTCTCTGGGATGCTTTAATGACTCATCATGAAACTGTCATCTACTCTCTAAATAGGCAAATTACCACCAAGCACACCAGCTGATCTCCAGCATGTGTTAAATCCAAACTACCTTTGCTGCTAGCAGCAGCTGAGGCATGGCGTGGTGCTATTGCTGCCAAAGCAGGATAGGGAGCCTGCTGTGAAGGATGCAGTGCAGAAAGGTTAAAACTGGGAATGCCGAGGTAATTCCTTAAAGTTCATCCAAACTTGGATCCGAGCAGTGTTTTGCGATCACAAAGTCTGCAAAGCGGCTCCTTCAGAAGTTTGTGCTGGGACCTGATGAAACTGAAAAACTTTTTTTAATGCAATATAACTTTCTAAATATGATCTAGTATAAGCTTCCCATAAATCCTTTCTGCAGAGCACGGTGACATGCTGGCCCGGAGCAGAGCACTGCAGGCTTCTGCATCTGTCAGTGCTGGCTTTGATATCAAAGAGCTTAACTGTCACTTATAACTCCATGGGTTTTTCTATTCTCCCTTTCTAAATTTATTCCTGGCTCTAACTTGTAATTTAAAAGGAAAAAAGGCAGTACTAAGGCTTCAGTCTAACTGTGTTATTGAAGAAAAGTCCACAAGCTCTGATGGACCAGTGGGAGCTGTGATTTGGGTAGGGCATGGAGGGAATAGAGTCCAGTTTCAATCCTCATAGATGCTCTGCTGAACAAGATGGGGGGAGTGGAAAGCATGAAAACCTGATATAAGCCACTGGAGTGGGTAACACTGACTTTATACTTGTGTTGGGCAGGAATTCTTTCCCACGCATGCTTTTTTTGTTCCCCAGGTTTGAAGGACCTGATGCAAATGACAGGAGAAGGGCTTGTGGGGCTGTGGTTGCCCTGGGGGCATCCCTGCAGCTATAGGTGGTGGGATGGATCAGTGATAATGCAGGTTCTGGCAGGGGGGAAACTCGGATTTAAAGCTGGTGGAGAGAAGATCTCAGCTGGTTGGTGCTTGGAGCTGGGCAACCTTTGTCTCAAGATGCTGCGGGTGGATTTTGAACTGTGAAGGTGGAGTGAGTTATTGCTGGGTGCTAGCCACTCGTGGGGGCAGATAAGGAGTGGAAAATTAGGAGGATGGGGCAATCTGGGGGCTGAGAATGAGGTGGCCTTCCTCCCCTTTTGGTGTTGGGGCAGGTGCTGGCACCCTGCAGTGGTGGGAGCTGCCACTGGGGCTCGCCCCCAGGGGAAAAAGCCCCCCCACAGGGCACAGTGTCGGGCATTGGCTTTATTCTCTTTTTCCTCTTGCCTGCTGCCATCTCTTTCTGAGTTAAATGCCTCTTCCCCCTGCTCCGAGCCTAATTGCATCCCCAGGGTTTAACACGCGTGTGTTTGTTTTATTCAACGTGTTGGCTGTTCCCACCGGAACAGGCTGATTTTTTTTGTAGGGATTGGGCTTTTTTTTGCTTATTGTGCACAACAAGCTACTGCACAAGATATTCGGTGGGGGGGGGGGGGAGGAACTGTAGTAATGCCAATACTTCTTGAATATTATAAACCTGGCTTATCAGCCCGACGCAGAGCTGGAATTTGTCTCTTCCTGTGCTGCATCTCTGCTTTCTGAGAGGGGTGTTTAAATACAGGCTGGAGACGCAGCCTTTCCAGTGTGCTCTGCTGGGCTGTGACAGCAGCAGCGGGGCTGCTTGAGCGGCGCTTTTTCTTTTTTTTGCACTAATTCCTCTCCAGAAAGGAACTTCTCGGGGAGAAGGCTCTGAGACTGCATGTCCCAACAGTACCCACTGAAGGAGGTGAAGGGAGACGCGGTTTGCTTCGTACCTGGCTCTCCTCTCTTCTCCGTCCTAATGGAGCCAGCTTCTTTTTGCTATCCCCGGCTCACCTTTCTCCGCTCACCCTATGGCCAGTTTGGGGCGAGCGCTGGCTCTTCGCAGGATTTGGCCCCGTGGCCGCAACGTTTGGTGACACAGAGATGGACCGGGCCGGTGGACGGTGCGTGACCGGGGATGAAAGGGTTGGCAGTTGGAGAGGGGTGGCATGGGGTAGCAGAGAAGCCCCCCAAGATTTGGTGGGGGGGATTCAGAGATGGTGGGTGAGGGGGGAAGCAATGCAGGTAGGACTTGGTGGATGCACTGGCGTGGCTGTGTTGATGTAGTCTTCTCTCGGACCTCTTCTGGTGGTGCTGGCTTGGCTGTTGTCATGTCCACTGAGGAGCAGCTCTGGTCCCTGCTACACCCTTGTGTCAGAGAGAGCTGATAAACAACATCAGGAAAAAAAAATAAAAATAGAAACTGATCTTAGCCAGGCTTTTGTTTCATAAGCTTGTTCACTTGCTGAAATGAATCCGGCAGTGTTTGAAACCTGAAATACCTGCTGGAGGCTAGGCAGGCTTGTTTCACCTTTAGGGTTGTGATGCTGTCAACTCTGTCCTTTAAACTGTTCTTAAAGGTATCAAGTGTGGGTATAGGGGAAGGTGCTAAGTTCCTCTATTGCAGATTTGTCTCACTACAAAGAAATTCCTTAAAAGTATCAGCTTGATTCAAAATTTTACGCACTGCTTTACTGCAAAGCATCTGTATAGGAAAACTTGGTAAATCCTGCTATTCTAGGAGCTGAGCCCTGATGTAAGTGGTGCTTCCCAAGGACAGGAGTCTTGACTGTAAAACTCTTTTGGGGAAGATTTTTGAGGTCCTGAGCAGCATGGTGTAGCTTTGAAGGTGATCCTGCCTGGAGCAAGGAGTCAGGGCTAGATACCTTCAAGGGTCTCTTCCACCCTCAAATACTTTATGAACCATGAATATACTTCCTTTGTATCTTTATTAATAGTCTGAATATGATGTGCTTTACCTGGAAAAGCTCGTCAGGTGGCATGCAAAAAAAAAAAAAACCCCCAACAACTGGATGAGCAGTCTCAGCAGAGAAAATGCGTAGGAGGTGTTTAAAAACATGCATTGCCTGTGGTTTCATGCAGCGGAAACAAGTCTGTAGCAGGGACTGAAAACGGGGGTATGTGGCTCTGACCGAATCCCTCCGCTAAAAGCGATGCCTCTCCCCGAACCGTGCCCTGCCTTGCTGTGCTTTGTGCTGGGGAATATTTGCTGCCTCCTGGTAAATATGATCACTGGGAAATTTTTACTTAAGTCACAGTAATTGTCCGAGTTGCTGTAGGGGAGTGACCCAGTAGTACCAGCTTTTGGATAACTTGCTGTTTATTTCTGTCTTATTTCTTTAGGGTTCTGCTTTTTCTAAGGCTGACTTGATGTTGCTTTGGGGAGTTAGGTTTTTTCACACACATACCCCCCTTTTTTTTTTTGCCAGCATAGACCATTCCTCCAGGCTTTAAATATCTAGCTGGGGGAGACTTGGTTTATTGTTATGAAAATCTTGAATTGTAAGGAAAATGAAGCAGTAGAGTAGGCTGGGGGGGGGGGGGGAGAGGATGTGGCATCTTCCCTCCAAAGCTTTTTAGGCACCGCGCAGTTGAGCGCTGGGCAGACAGGCTTGGATGTAAGTCTCCTTGGATGAGGTGAGGTCTCTCCAGCTCTATTTTCTGCAACTTGCTGTTAGAACACAGACTTTTATTGCCCTGTTTCTCTTTCCCTTATGCAGGCTCCTCATTGAAAGCATGCATTAACCCTTGCGCTGCTGCTGCTCATGCAGCTGAACTGTCATGCTGGGTAGTGTGGAAAAAATATCATTGCCCAGCCCTGCAACTGGGAAGGCACTGTGCTCACAAAGTACAGCAGCTATATCTTTAAGAAATTTGCTATATCTACCTCTCAGCAGCAATTTCCCCCCCACCCACCTCTTCTTCCTGCATCTTTACATCCCCTTGTTTTCCCTGTACTTCTGTCTGTAAGGTACGGTATCTTCTCACTTTAGTTGAGCTTGGCTGCCACAAAGCTTTTTTTTTTTTAAGGAGGCACTCGAGCTTTTTCCATACAGTATCCAGCAAAACCCACCGGCTCCGAAGCGTGGAGTCACTTTAATTATTCTATTTCTCCTGCTTGTTACCAGAGGCAAATAGCTCTGAGAAGCAGCCGGGTCTGGGTGGCTGGAGGAGAAAACCCAACGCCCAGCCTTGGTCGGGGCTGCGGTGGCATGAAGAGCGGTGCTTCGCAGGCATGAACTTAGCGGCTCGCCGGCATCGCTGCTGGGTTGGAGGTGCCCAACTGGGAGCTAATGGGTCACCCTCTCACTCCACCCATTTGCTGTTTGCCAATTGGAAGTGAGGGGAAAAAGATGCTCTTGGATGGATTAATATTGGAGCCGCTGAAAAAGCACGAGCCGTTGCTGCCTCAGCCACCTGAGCAAAGTGGCATTTGGGAACAAGTGTGGTGGCTCAGGGGGGAGCAGCAAGGAAGGGGAGTGGAGGCTGTTTGAACAGCATCTCTATTAAAGAAGTAGTGCAGGTAAGTTGTGGTCTTAAAAAAACCCCCAAACCCCCCAAAAACTGCAAAACTGAAGCACTACTGTTGCTGGGTAATGCATTTGGACAGGAAAGCTAGAAAACCAGCTCTTTAATTATTTAATTCACTAAAGTAAGGCAGTCCTTGATGTATTTTCAATGGGCTTTGCTGCTTGGTGATGATATCTATTGCCTGTGCTGGATGTTTCTGTGCTGTTGTGTTTAAGGATGGAGAATACCTTTTGAATTCAATTTATGTTAACCAGAGTGCTGTCTTTCAGGGTCTGAATTTAGTTTCAAGATATGCATGGGGACATGAGCACAAGAGATCTTACCTGTTCTGAATTTTTGTCTAATTAATGCTAAAACATTCTAACAACCTGTCTGTGAGGCTTTACATACTGATATTTCATGTGGGGAGAGTGCAGTGCTGAGTGAAAACAAAATGCATATATGTAATCTGTCTAAAATGCTAGCAAACATTGTCCCTGTTGCTGTAGCCATGGAAGCTGTGTAGATGAACCATAAACAATGTCCTAATGAATAACACTCTATCATGTATTGTCAGTCTGCAATTATTTCACCACCTGACCAGGGCATTTTTATTTTGGGTTGATGATGGACAGCAAAATCAGATCTGATGCTGCTGGCTCTCCCCCCACCCGTGGGGGTTGTGTTGTTACTGCTGTTTTGTGGCTCCTAGACATAGAAACTGTACGGGGTGATTTGTGTTATCCTGCCAAGCCTGTTGTGATTTGAAATACCTGTTTCTGAGGGGAGGGTTGAGGCTGCAGAGGGCAGCTGGGTTCCCATTTGGGTATCTGTTGGACTGTTTTCACTTTTAATGAAATGGGGAGGCTTTTTCTTAGAAAAAAAACCTGGTCCCAGAACTAAAAATGTGTTTGGTGATCAGGTGGTCGAGTTCACTGCTCTACTTCTGTGTCTCTCCATGCTTCCAGTATAGACCTTGTTTTTGACCTAACTTCTGTGTTGGGGTGAATTGGAGCTGGGCTCCTCTTTGATCCAGATGCCTTTTTTTTTTGGGGGGGGGGGAAGGGGTGCAGGACTAACTTTGCTGCAAAGCTTGGCCCAGCCACTGCTGCTTCCTTAGCAGCTGTCTTCATTTCTGGTAGCAATAAAATAGGGGATAAAAACTTTATAGTAATGCACTCTGTGTTCCAAAAATGTGATCCTGGTATGCTGGGGGGATGCTGGGAGTGTGAAACAGGTGGTGCTGGAGCATCTCTTCCACTTAACCCCAAACAAGAGGTCTGGAGCTACTAGCTTACCCCTTGCAGCTGCTTAATTTTTAGAGCATTTCATGGGACTGAACCACTGCAGGGGGAACAGCTCCCTTCCTCCGAATAGCCCCAAGCAAGTGAAATGTTGATAGACTGTCTCTTCACACTTTTGCAGGTTTTACGCGGTACCACTGCAGATAAGTGGCAGGTGGTGGCCTCTGGAAGACCTGTCTGTACAAGGAAAGCGTTTCAGCAAGGAAAAATGTCTAAAGCACGTCTTTGAAGCCACGTTCAACCCTGACCAAGATTTGGGGCTATTGCAGTATCTTTTTTTTTATTAAGAGTTATGAAGGTTTTTTGATAGGGCCCTGCAAGTGAAAGAGCTGTCTGAAAAGCTGTCAGTAAGAGTTAATGCTTTCTAAATTATTTAAATGTTTCAGGAAAAGTCTACTGAAAAGCCTCAACTGGTCTGTTCTTGGCCCTTTGCCAGCTTGTGGGATCTCTGGAGGTATTTGCTTTCGCTCTTCTCCATGTAGCACTTATGCGAGAAATCCTTGCAAGTCTTAAATCACTCTTTTAGAGGGCCCAACAAAATGAAACCTCCCCCCTTCAACCTGGGGGGGAAAAAAGGCAAATAGCACAAACTGTCTGCCAGCCAAATCCCAAAGTGTCGTTGTTCCCCTGCTTCTCAGCTTGTCCTGCTCACCTATGAAATGCTGGCCAAGAAACCCATCAGAGGAGGAAAAGATATCCTGTTAGCAAAGCAGCTGCATGGCTCTCAATTTACAAGGTCGCTTCCTCTTGCGGCTCACCTCTGGGAGGCACCCTCGGATATTAATTGCTCGGGTGGGCTAAATTGAGATGAGTCAACCTGTACAGCCTGGTGCTGCCGGTAGATCCAAGCACTGCTGACACCAGCCTCTAGTGTGCATGGGGTTTTTTTGGGGGGAAGGTCTCAGGTAGCTGTCGCTGCTGCAGCCAGTGATCTTTTATTTAGATGGTTTTATTGTGATGGGTGCTCTAGAGGAAGCTGGGGAGGGGATGAAGAGGGAAAATTGTTCAATGCAGTGAAGAAAATGCTTTGAGAGCAGACGTGTCTGAGCCCTGAGCTTGTGTGTGGGTGTGTGTTTGCCTGGGAGTGAGCCCGCAGAAAGATGCTTCCTGCTTTATCCTTTCAATATGATGTTTTCTATTTTCACAGCCAGTGACTGTAAAAATGAGTTCTGGGTTTCGTTTACCAAAGTGACCATAGCATGATTAAGACCTCCTCACACAATTTCCCTTCATCAGAAGAATATCCTGCTCCTTGCATATAATCCTTGATTTGATACTTCAATGCCTGCTGAGCTATGAAGTTGTTTTCCACCTGGATTGGGACTGGCATCCCAGGCTGGTCACACTGTGGTGGAGGATACTGTTTAGATAGACATATGGAGCAAAGCTTTATGTCCAAGTGACTGGTGCACCATGGGATAGCCTAGGAAATGCCAGAGGGTTGATGTCGTGTCCTGCAAAAATCAGAGGAATGGAGCATTAGAGATGTCTAGTTTGGGTAATCCAGACCTCTTAGTCCCAAAAATGGGAATTCTGGGGATATGAAACCCTTGTGGGAAGCAAAGAGGTGGTAAAAATCCTTTAGGGATACTTCTTCTAGTAGGGGTCAGGGGAGACAAGTGACACATCCGTGCAACTCTGTGGCAAGAGCAGCATGTTAAGCATGTAACTTCTTAAAAGTGCTTTTTACTAACAAACATCTCCTGTGAGGATTTCTGGAGGACTTGACCATGTCTGCATATAAGGAGGGCAAAGCTTGTGTCCCTGCAGGTCCAAGTCTGTTGGTTAAAGCAGCAATTTGCTGTTGGATTGGGCTACTTAAAAGCACCTTCCTCTTCTGTGTCTGCTCTAACCAACACTTTCATCTTCTAAAAGCTTGCCAAGGTGAAGGGGTTTGGAGTAGATTTAAATCTTCCTGGGTCATGACTGTCTTCTAGACTGTTTTCAGGACCTCAAAAGTTGATTTCTTGTAGGTGTTTTCATGCAGACTATGTGTTAACCCACTTAGGTAAAACCACATCCATCCTTCAGTGTCTAGCTGTGCTTTTCAAAGGCTTGACAGCTTCGTGAGGAGGAGAAGCTGAGAAGGAAAGTGGAGGGGCAGCAGTGCAGAAGGGGAATGTAGACAGAGGGGTGTCTGTTGTGAGTACTGGCTGGAGTGTGAAGCCCATAGGCTTTCCCTGTGATGACCAGTATGCTGCTAACTCTTTGCTCTTCAGATAGTGCTGTAGTAAAGCAGTATTAAGAAGATATTTAGATGTGTGATGGGTGTGTGGATATAATCAGGGCAGGAGGAACACAGCTGGTCCTGGGTAGCTTGCTGTGGGGCTCTGCCTAGCCCTTCCCCCAGCTATACCACTGAGATGAATGAAGAACAAGTTGAGGAGGGGTAGGGCTCTGGTGTGTCTCAGAAAGGTTTATCCCTCTCAGTCTCTGCTTGGGATGAGATGTGGATGGATGTGTGTCTACGCAGAAAGGGCACATGTGGCACTCCCAGGGGGAGCAAGGCTGTAAAGCTGCAGTGAAGAAGAGTCCCTTAGTTGATCTTGACTCTTATTCCAGGGAGTTTTGTCTTGAAAGGATGTAGCAGTACTGATATTTCCCATTTAGTGACTAATACAAGGTCTTTTTTATACCTCCCTTGAGTATTATGTTTTCCTCTGCCTTTATTGATGCAAACAAGTGCTTTCTGGTGAAAGGTCTATGTTTGGACTTGCCACAGGCTCATGCACTGTATTTACAGGGCACTGTCCTACCCAAGTATTAACAAGCATGCCTTACTCATCTTACACTTCCGTGAATTACGGTGATTGGTTTTGAAACCCTGACTTGTTTGGGTTTTTTCATCTTTGTCGCACCTCTCTAGGCGTACAGAAAAACAGGTAAAATCTCAAGCCCTTGTCCTGTATGTCAGTTGTTATTGCCCGGAACAGCAGCATAGGGGCACGCTTCTCATCTCCGTCCCAGTACGAGCTGTGCTTTCACCAGTGTTTTCCAGCTGAAGTATGGAGGGCTGTGGGAAGGGATCAGCTGCTTATGGTCTCAATAGAAATGAGAAGTAGTAACTTCAGGCAAAATAGCTTTTCCCATGCTGCTGTCCATTCATTCTTGCTGACTTAAATGATTTTAAATCATTTGCAGCAAATGTCTCCACCAGGAGACCTTACTGCTTGGTTCTTCCCTGAAATCTGCCAAAATCTCATGTTTTATGAGCATAAGCAATACTATGTGGGAGAATCCTCAAATATTGATATCTTTGGACCTGATCAGTTAGTGTGATCAGATTTGCTGCCTGTCGATCTCTTTTCCTCCTCTTCTGCGGTGATGCAGATTTGTGTTATGAAGCACTTGCTACATACAGAGACTTTTAAACTCTCAATTGCAGGCTTCTTTTAGTCAATGCTCCACATAATTAAAAAAAAACCACAAAACAAACCAAAAAACCTTCTCCTGCAGGTTTCCCTTGGGATATTATTCCTTCTGTGTGTGGCTTCCCTCTTAAGTCTGGTTTTCTGCTGAATTTGGGTGGAGGAGGGGAGCAGCATCATTTGGTTATTAAGTATGTGAAGCACATAAATTGGGGTTCTCCTCCTGCCCCAAACTTCATTAACCTGCGTGCAGCTCCCTGGTCACCTATATAGCTGCAGACTCTGTTGTCCTGTGATGTTACCTCATGGTGAGGTGGAGAGAACAGTAAATAAGAAGCTAGCTCAGAGTTTAATATTAAATATCTGATCTGATAGACCCTTGCATAAGGGGTAGCTTTATTATCTTCCCCCAGATCTAAGCCTTAGATGAGACAATACACTTGTCAGGCTGGACTTGGCTCCAGATCTGTCTGAGGTAGTACAACCAACTGCAATGTTTCCCATCATGTGGGGGGAGCTGGTGCCTGGTTATTTAATGGTAGTGATGGATGCTTTTAGCATTGACTGCAAACTCTTGGAAGTCATCCTGAATTGGCCAAAACCTTGCTTCAAAGCTAAAGCTCTACATGTCTTCTGAAAAGTAAATTTTTTTCCAAATAACTGGGAGGTTGAGTCTGTCATGCTGAGAATTGGGAATTCCTCCTGGGAGGAAACTGGGAAAGTCTAAAGGCTTTTTTCAGTTGATCAGTTGATTTTTGTTGTAACATCTTGCAGAGGCTCAAGTGTTTTGCTTTATCAACTTTAAGGCAAGACGTTGCATTTGCTGATGAGTTTCAGAAGTGTCCTCAGAGCTTTAGCAAAGCAGTGTTGAAGGTGGTGGAAATTGGGATATTGGAGCACACCCTGAGTAAAAGATGAAGGGACCTAACATTTTCCCATCAATAATTATGGAGTAACTAAATGTTCCAGATGTACAGGCTGCCCGTGTTCAGACACAACCCAAGAGCAGCCAATGTTAAAGGGCCTGTAAATGAAAAAGTACCTTTCCAATAACTCTTTCAAAATGGTGTTGTCTCAAAGTAAACTCCAATTAAATATCAAGACACTAAAACTCAGACACTTGCTGGGAGGTAAGTTATAAAAGCCCAAGTCTGTAGTACCACTTGTATAAAGCTTGTGAGAGCACTGTGTTTTGCTTCAATATAAGGCTTGTACTGCAGAGGGCTGTTTACTTGGAAGATGCCAGCAGCAGAACATTGTAATTGAGTTACTGAAGTATCCAGAGAATGTGTTTTTATTTGTAATCCACTAATATTGCAAAGCTCAAGAGAACTTATTACTAACCTTAAAACAAGAGAGTTAAAATGGGTTATTAGATCGGAGACACGTTTCCCCCAGGAATTTAATAATGGAGGATGGCATGGTAGGGTTTGTTCTGTTTTTGTTAAATGCAAATGTAAAAATGGTAAGAATGTAAGAAATCAGGAAGTATACCTGCTTCTTGTCTGATATTTCCCACTGTGGATCATCTGATTCATCCTAGTTCTAAGACCAAGCACCTTAAAGTACAGCGACTTGACTGTCCTACTACTTAAGAAGTAAACTTCATGTACCTCCCCATGGTGGCTCCCAGAGTCACTGCAATAGCTTCAAGTCAAAGGGTAGTGGCTTACTTATGAAATCTTAAGTTGTACCCCTGAGTCTAGAGAAAAAGGCTTTGTCTTCTAGTTTGGAGCACTGAAGTGCCCCAACTCTTCACTTTTACCTGTGAATTCAATGCTCATAAAAGGATGAGAAACGAGTCAGAAGCTTTTCTTTGAAAAAGCAACTAAGTGGTGATACTTGTAATGCATGTCCAATTTGGTCTTATCTAATAGACATCCCTGTAGAGAACAAGGTGGGGTGGCAGTAGGAACTTATTTGCTGGAGTAAATTAACTCTTAAAAATGAAGATCACTGCTTAAATTGTCAAAAGAGCTATAACCACATGCTTTTTGGCAGATAATAGATGACATCTTGTTCTGCCTTTGGACTAGGAGAGCAATTGAAGAGTCCTGCTGTCCTCAGAGGTGTTGGATGAGAAAGCAGACTCTGGAGAATGAGGACATGGGCCTTTCAGAGAGATACTAGAGGCATGAGAGTGAGTTTACTGTGTGGTGTATCTTAGCTCCTCAGGGTAATGTATTCCTGCTTTGTCTCTAGAAGCCTGACTTTACGTGTTGCTGAAATTGCTTTGCTTGGATTTTTTTTAATTACTGAAGTTTCTCAAAGAAAACCTGAGGGAAAGGAACTAGAAACATGAGTTTGGATCTGAGGGAAGTGGAGTGCTGGTGTGGAGAGGGGGAACTCCCACCCTGTGGTAATAAAGTGCTCCCTGGGCTGTAGGTCTCTTCCTCCAGCCTGCAAAGGCTAGTGCAGGGTCTGACTTCATGGAAACATTTCTGCAACTTCAGGCAAACCCCAGAGCGTTGTAATGTTGATCTCTAATGTATTTGGATACCTGTGTTCCTGCCCAGGCTTCTCTAAGCTAAACAATTGCATTGATTACTGCAGTGTTTTATAACTGCCCCTTGATTGAGCTCTTTAATTTCAAGAGCGGAGGTGAGATGGGGAGAAGAAATGCATGTTGGGGTGTGTGTGCGTCAGGCTGTGGGTATGTACCTTATCACTAGAGAAGAGACTCTCTGCCCTGCTGTCAGTTCTGTACAACGCAAACCCATTGCTCCCATCTTCAGCAAAACATGACTAAGGAGCTGAGAGCTTGGATAGTAAAATCCTCTAAGCCTTGTGAAAGGGAGAGGCACGTGGAACCTGCTACTGTGTTTGCCCTGCTGACTGCTGAGCGTGCACTTCAGCACCGTCTAGCTGGCCTTGTCCTTAGCTAGCATCCCATAGCACAAGCAAGCATAGTTTACGTTTAAATTGATTGAGGAAATATGGGGAGAAAGGGGGCTGATGTGTAAGGAGGAAAGGTGTTGTTTGTCCCCTCTCCCAAATCTGTCTCCTTTGTTCTGCTCAGTTAAAAGGTTTGACGGATGCCACTTTCTCTAGATTCTTGGGTGAATTCAGGTGATATAGCCCCCTAATTTACCTTTTCTACCTCCACTTCTGCTAATATGTTGACCTTTAAGCTAGTCCCATAGCTCTGTGCGTGTGTCTGGACTTGTGTAAACACCATCACCTCTTACCTCCTGGGCATGTTGTACACCGTTCCTGATGTTCATGTGCGTAGCCCCTTCCGTGGGGGTTGTAGTGACTTTTCAAAAGGCTCCAGCAAGACTGTTTTGAAGTCTGAATCCTGTTGGTGCTATGGGACAGCATTACGTAGGGACAAGACAAATTACCAGGTCTGGACTTTAGCCAGGACATAATAGGGTGAACGCCTGACTTTTTTTTCCCAAACGTGCCATTGCATCTTTAATTACAAGGTTAAGACCTCTGTTTTATGACTCATCTGAAAAAACAGCACCTCCAACATAATTGCCTGAGCATGTTGCCTAGGGGACTACTCCTCATTAGTGACTCAGAGGAACGAGTGCCACCTAATGAAATGGCACTGCCTGTTGTAATACCCCAGCCTTGCCCTTTTCATGCCTGGTCCGAGCAGCGACCAAACCAGAGTCTCTCGTAAAGGTGCGATGTCAACCCAGGCAACGCTGCAGTTAGAAGGTACTTCTAACGAAGCAAACCAATTCTGAATTCCTTGGGCATTATCAACTCATAGAAATGTTCAGTTAAAGAAAAAGCAAACAGCGTCTCATTTTGCCTAGTGACGGATGAGCGTGTTGGTTCAGGCTCCCTGAGAAGCTGTAATAGAAATGAGAAATTGATATACCATCCTGGTGGGAATGTCAGTTCCTTGGGTAATCTGTCTGCCTAGGCGTATTTTGTTTGTTTCTCTGAAATACGTAAATGCAATCATTACACAATAAGAGCCTCATTAAAAAAACTTTCCTTTGATCATCAGCATGCTAATCAGTCTGGATGGATCTTCTCCTTCCCTTCCAGGTGGAGGGAAACAATTGACTCGTGTAATGGGTGCCCCTTGGCCACGGTGCGTTTGTTCTTCCAACCCATTGTTCTGGGATGAACTTGGAACATTGTGTTTCTCTCTTGGACCAGACACTTGAATTGCCCTTGTGTTTGTGTGGCTTTTTTTTAAATGGTCATCAGGGTGTCCCTCCAGGAACCTGTGCAGCCAAATACTGTCTGCATTGAAAGGTCTGAGCCATGCTGGGCTGTGACAAGTGAAGGTGCTGCTGTCAGTGGTGTGACTTGTATCCGTCTGGTGCACAAAGGCTCCCAGTGGACCAGGATGAATTATTATGCTTGAAAACATGGCACACTGTAAAAGGAGGGGTGGGGGAAGCACTTAACCTGTAAGCCAAAAGTTATGGGGTAGAGAAAAGGGTCTTTGGGAAACAGTCTCATACCTTCAAACGAAAAGCAGGAAGCCTAATCTGTAGAACAATAAAGCAGGCAAAACCTCTTTCCTTGTTGGCCCAAATTCATCCCAGGCTTGCGTAGGTAATGTTTGATTAGCCTAATGAAGTGGGGAAAGACAGAGCAAATCTATTCCTCTTTTTGATTGCATTTTGGCTGGGAAGAAGCATATAAAGAAGCAACATCTAGTAGCAGCTTTCCGAGGGACTGCTTGGGTGACTCTTGCTCAAGGCTTAAAATAAAGAGCTCTGTTAGCTCACTGTAAAATGGAGCATGCACCTGTACAGAAAAGCTGGTGCTTCTAGCCCACGCAGTCTGAACTGCTAAATACTGTTAGTAATAAAAACAGCCAGGCTGGGCTTGGGTACCGGGCTTTGATAGCACCTGGAAGCAGGTGTTCCTATGCTGTTTGAACATATCTTTGCATGGTAAATACTCAATTTGCCAGCAGTTAATTGCAGAACTGACTCACTAACAAATAAAGTATGTTCCATAATGAATCATGGGGTTTTGGTCCTGGTGCTGCTGTGTTTGTGGGTTTGCTCTTGGTCAGCATCATTTCCCATTTGTGGCTTCCTCATGAGACCCCATTGGTGCAGATGGTGTTTGCTGCAGGACCACTGCTCAGGAAGCAGGCCAAGGAAGGCTGCAGTGTTCTGGTGCTTATCTTCAATGCCAAGTGCTGTTTTGGGATATCCTAATGATTAGGAGCAGCAGAATAGAATGTGAAATCCCCTTCTTATGTAAATTGAATTGTTTTCTTCTAAAATAAACTGGTTCTTTTTATATGAGCGTAAGATACAAGCCATAATGAAGTCCAGGTTGCGTTTTTTTTTGTGTCTCGCAGATGCTTAGCTTGTATGATTTTTGAATACACTTGTTCAGGTTTGATAGGTCACTGAGATGATCAGGCTTGTCCTGATCTTTAGTCTCATTTTTTGATCCTGGCCTAGGATGTCTGAGACAGCTTAACTTTTTTTTCAAGTAGTGACACTACAGGATATTCTGGTAAATGCTGAAGTCAATAAACAAAAGGTTGAAGTTGCCATGTTCAGGCAAATCTGATGCCTGCAGTATTTTTGGGCTGGCTTTCTGCTGTAATCCAGGTTTACAGCCAGTTTAGCAATAAGGTGAAAGACATTCAGCATCTTGATGATTCTTATGTTTTCTTTTTTCTATTTTCTAGAGTCTCCACCAGCAGCAATGTCAAGAAATGGATACTTCTTTGAAGAGAGTGGCAAGTATTATTTGACTTCTTTTGTGTGTAGTTTTGCCTTATTGAAGGGAGAGCTGTGCTACAGGGTTAGCTGAGAACTTGAAACAGGTGATCCCAAATTTACTTAGCTTAAGCAGCATGCAAAGACAGTCTTGCGTGGTGGTTGTATAATCTTGTATTGGAAGCAGACTCCGCATTTTTAAATCCTGTAGATGTTCTAGATATTCAAAGCAGTAAATAATCATCTTCATGTTGTCATCAGTGACTATTCTGGGTGGCTCCTTGTTTTTCAAGTTCTTTCATGATCTTTTCCTATAATACAGGCTGGCAGGTGTATTTGCTTGTCTTTTTCTGGAGTGGAGATCACGTGTAGGTGTCGGATCCCTTTTGGAGACATCCTGCCAAGAGCATCAGGCAAATGTTGGATGGCTCTGGTAAATGCATCTCTCGGCGCAAAGGGCTCTAAGATTTTTCTTTTTCAAACAAGATTTAAATTGTGCCTTTTGGAAAATGTATAGTCTGCCTCGACAAAGGTGGCTGAGCTCTCGGAGATACTGTACTGACAAAGGGCCAAAGTATCGTACAACCAAACTTGAAGTGCGGTGAAGTCCTAACTTCTCTACTGGTTTTGGAGGAGGAAAAAAAAAAACCACCCATGTGTGTGGGTTGTTAGCGAGAGATCATCTTGAGATTTCAACTCAAGACCAGCCTCTTTGGGATGTAGTCTTTAAGGGCCTTGGGGCTTCTTGCCCTTGAGAAGGTGCAGTGCTTGGAGTATTCAGGACTCCCAAATAGTGAGAGCAGAAGACTAAAATGCTCCAGTTATTTAGGCCTGTAGATGCTTGTAGCTGTCACAAGGCTCATCTATCTTGTTCCAGGGGACTATGTCTTAGGTTAACATCTGGGAAGGGGAAGCTGAATGTCTGTCAGTTGCAGTAGATCCAGCATCGCTATTGACAACGTTTCCTTTAGCACTGGCTGACTTGCTGTCTCTGAAAGTTTTATATGAAGCCAATTTCTAGGAGTAAAAGGATGAAACTGGAAGCAAGTACTCTCATCTCTAGTGAAGAGCTCTTTTCTGAAAACTGGATTGAGTTGCAGAAGGGCAGAAACATTATGCCTGACTTCAGGAAGGTTTTACTTCTTTGGTATTTGCAGATTTTCCAACCTCGTGTGGGGCATGAGGTCTGGGCAGCACTGGTCCTACCTGACCTGGCTTGCTGGTGGCCCCTTGGGATGTGGTTGGTGCTGTCCTGAGGACTGGGAATGTAAGAGGATGGTCCAGGTTGGGACTTGGAGAGATGACTAAACCTCCAGCGAGCTGTGGAAGGGCTTGGTGAGAAATGCTGCTGTATGATTTGCAGGAAGGACAAAGGTGTCTGTCTTCTGGAGCCACCTACTTCATTCTAAGCCTGCCTGCCACAGGGAACACAAGTGCAGCTACTGTCCTAATATCTTATGTGGAAAGCCTCTATGTGCCCCCTTTCAGGACTCAATGTCTTGTTTGTTTGGACAGTTTGAGGAAGACAAAAAAACCCCAAAACCCAAAAAACATATCTCTGGATGTTTTAGAGCATGTTTGTAGTTGTGGCATTCCCTGTGCAAAGTCCTCCTGTGAGATATGCAACTTGGTGCTATGGCAGTGAGCATTTATTTCTGCCCTATTTGTGTTGTTATTCAGCTTCCTCCTGTGTCTTAAGGAGACAGCACCTTTAAGGACTTGATGAAACTGTGTGTGCTTCTTTCCTGTTATGCTTCTACGTGGTTTGGGGGAAGGAGGGAAGGTTGCTTGCAAGTTCCTCTTCAGCCTGTATGCAGTATTGGATGCCATATTAATTGTGATTTGAAAATACAGTGAATTTCTTGGTTATTTCATGCTCAAATCTGCTGTCATTCTTGTTCCTCATTACAAACTGACCTTTTTTAAAAGTTCAGTTGCTGTTGAGTGATGAGTCACCTTCTACTGCCTGATTTAACTGAGGGCTTGTGTGTTTCTGCACAGAATATATGGATAGCACATCTTGGGGGTTCACATCCCTTTGCAAGGCAGTGCTTTGGCGCTCTCCGTACAGACGTTTTGTGCACTCAGATTCTTGAAAATTTACCCAAAAACTTAATCAAGACTAGAGGAAACTGCAGCGAAAGAAGTTACCTTTTCACATAGTTTCAAAACTACTTGTTTTGAAATAGAGCTATGTAATCATTAAGCTGTTTCTTGGCCACTCGTTCAGATCTGCCAGTTCATTATGGAGACCAAGAGATGCTCTTGCCCCACCTTTAAAATAAGAAAGCCAAACCACTAAGCTGTGTGTTTGGAGGGTGAGGGGGAGCAAAGAAGAAAAAGGAAAAAACAACACAACAAACCTCTTTGCTTTAGCACTTATTTTTCCCCTTTCTCAGTAGAGAAACATCTTTTGATACTATTGCTCTTTGCACAGTCAAGCTTTTTCCTTATCTCCTCCTGAGATCTTGTATATACATATGGTTTTCTGTGTCCTTAGTAATTAGGATGTTTTTGTTTTTGACTGTATCTGAGGATCTGTTTAGAGACTGTCTTTGCCAGCTAACTTTTTTCTTACCCTTGTGTTCTCGATAGCAGCTGCAGCAATGTTAAAACTTAAAAGTTGATACTTCAGTTTTAGTTTAAATTATTGTAGTGAGGGTAATCTTGGCTGCAGCACCAGAGCAGTGCTTTGTAAGAATCTCCTGGATATTTACTGTTCATCAAAACTTACTGAAGTCTTTAATAATTTGTAGCTCTGTTAATTACTGAGGAGCTGAGGAAAGCCCAGGAATGATTTTCTAGTGAATGGATGCTAATATATGACTGATCTGGAAGCTCAGAGGGTTTTTATGGTCCCAGCCATGTACCAATCTATTTGATAACTGGCTAAAAATCTGGAAAGTCAATCAAAGAAGCCTATGTCTTTAGCTACAAATTCTGGTTTTCCCCTATTGCTGGAAGAACTTGCCTGAAAGCCACTTTTATAGCCTTTAGTGTATTGCAGAAGGTAAATGCAATGCAATATGATGGGGGGTGTGAACCAACAAAAAAACCCCAAACCCCAACTGGTTTAGTAGCTTGCTCTGTAGAGGCAAAATTAAGAGGAAAAATAAGGAAACATAAGGAAATAAGTTTGTGCCTGCCCAGTTAAAAGTTTCTGATGGAGACTTGGGTGGCAGCAGGTATGATGGCAGCTGTTGGCCATATTCTGTTCTTTGCCCATGTATATTGTCAGTTTTAATAGTTGCCCTCTTACATATCTTGCTGATGAAAATCCATGCTTTTACTTTGAATCTGGGACAAGCAAATGAACAAAATCTGGCATGGCCCAGTAATATTTGGTGTTCCCCCTACCCTGCCCTGTGAGCAGGCTGTTTAAATAACTTGAATTTTCACCAAGGTTGTTTTGTCAAATGAGCTTTCTACCTGGCAAATGTGACTAATGAGATGATTGTGTAGACCCAATCCAAACCTGAAGATATTTGGAGTGCTGGTGAAATGCAGCTCAGCAATCAATGTTCAGAGTAACTACTCAGGCCCCACAGTGTTTCTTGGCTGTCAGCCTCCTGCACCCCACCTTGGTCTTGTGGGGGGAGTATCCAGTGCCTGCTGCAAGTGGATTAGCTCTGAAGGCATTGGCAGAATTTAATCACTCACAGCTAATGTCAATGTATGATAAGCTTGTTAATTGACCCCAAAACTTTCCCTGATAAGACATAAAACCAGAGGCTTTCTAGTTCTTCTTGCAAAATCCAGGGGAAGGAGTCCCAATATAGTGCTGGGGATATCTGAACTGTTGCATTGTTTTAAAGCTGCCTCAACAGATATTGCAGCATAAATTTTTGTCTTCCAGAGCAAATCCCTCACTGCTTGGTCTCCTCTGACTTATTAATTGGTTTTGCTGGCACAATAAATTGCAGTTGTGTTGAAGGGCCCCAAGGCCCCAGTCTGGCTTGGGATGTTTGGATATATTTTATCTGCTTGTTTTTGTTTTTCATTTTGCAGTTCAGTTTGGTATGTGTGCTGTGGGGTTTGGTTTTTTTAATTTGTCTTTATCTGTCTTGGAATTGTTTGCCTAACTAGGAGATTAATCTAAATGTTTTTGTGAAACAAATGCTTTTGCAATGGGTTTCCCCCTGATGAGATGCCCAGTTTACCAGCAGGAGATGCACTACTGCTACCTATGGAGAGCTGGAGAGGGTGGCTTGCAGGTCCCTCTCAGATTTTTATTTCTGAGAATTGTCTATCAGGAGGCCTATAATAAAATGAACACTCCCGATTTCTGTGAGTTCTGGTAGAGAACTGAAATTACACATGCTGCTGTGTTTTGTAAAAACTAAATGAAAAATAAAAACAAAGCCCCACTGAATTACTTGGATTATTCACAACATTTCCTAGAAATCTGGCTGCAAAATACAATACTGGAATTAATTCAAAAGTGCCTGGGTGTGTTTTTGTAGCAGATCAGTTCTCTCAGTTCTGTTATGAATTATTACTGAAGTGGCAGGGGAAACTTTATGTTTCCATCTGGCTAGTCATGACAAGACTGACTCAAAGTAGGGTTGGAAATGTGTGACTGAAGTTGTGGCCAGCCAGTAGTGAAGGGATCTGTTACTTAAAGGATGCAGGTCTGGTCTTGGTGACTCACCTGCTAGACGCTTTCCACACTTTCTTTTTTAACAAGAGGAGGTTGTGGTTTAGTCTGTCTCAGAGCACGCTGAAAGCTCAGGAAATGGACTGACATCTCTGTAGCAGGTGGCTATTACTCCAGAAGGCTTGTAAGCCTGTACCTGATGGGCTCGCAGTGACTGCTCAAGAGCCAAAAAGCATCACTCAACACTTTCCCAGCTCTTCTGCCTCTTAAGGTACCCATGGAGGGGCTGGGATTGGAGGGTACTTCTCTAAAGCTGATCTAGATGACACAGAAGTCATTAGTCTACCTGTGCCAACCCATAATATTTGGCTTAATAAAGGAGGTTGTCTAACCAAAAGCACGGGAGGTAAGCTCTGGACTCCTCTTGCCAATTAATTGTTAGCAGTCCAACAACGTAGTCTATGGACAACCCCTACCTGTCCTAGTGGTCTTCTCCTGGGCTGGCATAAACCATGTCCACGTGGCTGCCTGCTGCGCGATGGGTAAATCTGCTTAGAACAAAAATAACGAGCCTTGCCATGGAATCTCTTGACTGTGAACTAAAGGAAAAGCTTAAAATTCTAGCAAGTATCCAGCTGTATGCAGAACTGCTTTATTTAATCAGTGTGGCTTAAATTTTTAATTTTGTGGGAGACAGCTTTGCAAAATGTGACTTGATAGCAGCCTTTTGGAAGGTATTGCTCTGCAGCTACAGCACTGCAATTGTTCTTGTCTGTGAAATGGAGTAGGAATCTTTCATGACTGCTTTTCAGACTCTTCTGATTCAAAACAATATGTAATCCCCAATTTTGAAGTTTAACCTCAGGAAGAACATGTAAAATTTAGGCAAATACTGACTTAGAAGATGTTGTTCTATCAACACAGTTGCTATCTTTGTCTGAAAAAGGAGAGCTGTTTGGTAAGTAGGTTGAATTTTGCTGAAATTAGCATGAGATGTGACCAGAAGCTTGCCTTGGTTAATGTGTAAGAATAGGATGCTGTTTAAACCCTTTTTTTTCTAGAAAAATACTGTGCAGATTGGAGAACTAATAACACTTGCACAAAGTCCTTCCTAGTCTCTCCTGAATCCTTCAATTGCTTTATCCCTGCCAATGTTAACTAACTGTAAGGTTATCTAACCTTTGGAGGCAACTTGAGTCTGTGTTTTTGTGCAGAGTGTTAAAGGTCAAAATGGAGGTGGAGGCTCCATTATTAATTGAGTTTCCTTTCGCACCCAGTGTTGCGGATTTGGGTATTTTCTGAGTGACGCAGTGAATCTGCAAGCCTGCAGTACTTGGGGATCAAAGCAAGCTCTCGGATAGCTTAAAGCTCATGTTGATCACTTCAGCTCAGGTTAATTAAAACTTCATGCCTTTCTTAAAAATTAGTGTCTATTGTTGGTTAGAGCAAGTTGAAAATCCATGAGTGGAAAAATTAGATGAAACTTACTTTCTTTTAACTTAATGCCAGTATCATGACTATATTTTTAAGTAGATACAGAGTTTAATTCTCTCAAGTTCCTTAACACTATATTACATCTGAGCACTAAGATGCTCAAAGAACCAGACCTGATTTTAGGATTATGCCCGTGTCCCAGTTAATGCCCACTTAACTTTAAAAGCTATTGAATATGTATTATTATTGCTTCTGTTGTCCTTCTGTACTTGACCTGTAGTTCTTTAGAGAAAGTGGATGCAAATAGCAAGTTTTTGTTTTGGAAGAGCCAAAGAGCTAAGTCCTGCACTTGTCTGTGACTGCGGCAGACCTGGCTGTTTGGCTGTGTGAAGTTTATGACTTGAAACAGAGTGGGGCCAGCTGCTGGATTTGAGCTTTGAAAGGATCAGGATGAGTGACAAAAATATCTAAAGCAGTGATGTTGGGAGAAAAGCCTTTGCTTTTCCCAGGGTGAAATGTCTGAGGCTGCTGAATCTGGCAGGAGCCCAGTGTGTACCGTTGCTCTGGTGTTCTGGTGAGGTGACCAAGTGCTATTTTGGAAAACCAGTAAAAGGGACTATTCTGCAATTTGCTGCCTTCTGTGCCTAAAAAGTCATTGGAGAAATCTGAGGTAGCTTTTAGCATGGTTAGCTGTTATATGATTGGCAATCCAACACTGAGCTCAAAAGAACTCTCTTAATGTAACTTTAGTTTTCTGGCTTTTTGAAGAGATTTTGTGGGAGGGGGCAACTACCACCTCTTCAGAAGAGCAGATGCCACCCCATGATTCTGGAAGCCTGGATTTGGCTGAGGGAATAGATATTGCTGTGCAAACAGGTGCTATCAATGAGAACACTTTTTCCAGACTTGTAGTGTAGACTACCTTGGAAGTTGAGGGTAAAATCAGTGCTTTTCCAGAAAACTGCTTTGAGTACTCGGAGTGTTAACATAGCATATGTGGTCCTTCAGAAATAAAGCCAGCAATTTCTGCAGAGACTTGGCAGAGGTCGGTAACTTTTTTGACAAGTTTTGATCTTAGCTTTCCTGTTTTGCCCTGCGAATCTAGCTACGTGGATATGTACCTTATCTGTGTAACTTTTGCTAAAACAGTAGCAGCAATATATCTGCCTGAACAAAAAATCTGGGCACGTGCATGCTACGCAAAACCGTGCAACATCTGGGTAATGCCAAAAGGAAAAATGCCTTATCTCCCCCACAAACCTCTTTCTTGAATGTTCTGTCTGATGTGCTGTGCTAAACTGAGTCCGAAGCAAAGCCCGGACAGATGCATTTGCACTCCTAACCTCCTGGTTAGTGTGCGTGCTTGCAGATATTGATCAAAATACTATGATTGACTTTGTCAGCCAAGAGGTTATGCTGGGGACTGTCTGGCATAAGTCTCATAACCTGGGATGTGAGATGATGTCATTAGTAATATAACTGCTTTTCTCCCAGGAAATTGAGTACCATGATTAAGATTTCAGCTTTCTTGGAGAAGTCTGCAAGACTCATAGCCCCTGGGCTATGAGTGCTGCTCCCACAGAGCAATTGAGCTTTTCTAGGGAATGTGTATGTTGTGGCTGAAGTTGTGCTTCCTGCTAACTACTACTCTGATTTTATTACCCTGAATACAGCTGCCAGGTGCTGCTAAGGCAGTGGAGGGAGAGGTAATGCCACCTCCGATTGCTGCAGCTCAATTTGCTGCTCTTCCCGACAGAACCCTGGGCTCTTAAAACTCAGCTCAAAAGCAAAATAGCTGCAGGGCAAGCACCTAGTCAGAGTTGTGAGAGGGTTGATAGCAGCAGGACTGGGAAGATGAAGTGGATCTGAAAAGGTGATGAGAGTAAGGAGAGAAGGTTGGGGATGGATATTAAGATGTTAGAGCAAGGCAGGCCTGGGCCAGGCATGAATTACAGAGGAAGGGGTGATGCTTTACAGGGGAATGATTAGAGAAATTGTGGGTTTTTTCTTCCCAGCACCTGCATAAAATGGGGGAACGGCTTATTTTCACATTGTGAAGGACAAGCTGAGGTGCAGGAAGACTTAGGGTCAGGGCATCTGCTACTTATGGCTGCATAGGGTGAGGAATTGATTTTGTTCCTGCAGTGCTGAAGGATGGCACCTGCTGTCCTTGGCCTCATGTGTTTTTCATCCTTTTCTGTTTCTTTTTGTTATGAGTCCTGCAGGGTAGACTGAGTGGGGGTCACCCTGACAACAAAAGGTGTTCTTCAAGGTACAGGAGGGCTACACGGATCTCGGCTAACCTTAACTCAGTTCCTGACTCTGGCCTCCTACTCAACAAAATCTCTTGTCTCTAGTGCTTTCAGACCATATTTCAGGCTGAAGTGGTACTTCCTGTGCTCAGAGGTCTGACTCACCCTGTCGCGTAGCTCTTGGTGCTTCAGCAAATGCTGCCTTCATGTGAAGGTGGCAATCTGCAGAGAGAGAGATGGGGACCACCATTTTGGAGGTCTCTTGAGCTCTTCCCCAGCCAATTTGAAGCTCTAGGCAAAGGTGTCTAACTGCCCCCCCGCCCACGCACCTCCCTGAAGCAACTGCTGATAGCACAGGCTATAAAGTGTTACTGAGACTGTGCTTCCATATGGAAACCTGATTGATATTTACACAAATTGTGCAATGACCACATTGGATCCTACTCTGAACTTCTGTAAAACACCAATCAAACTTTTGGAGGAGCTGAACAGCTTCTGCTGTCGCTTGTGGCATCTGCTGCCCTTCAAGCAGCAGGAGTGGCACTTGGTGATCATCAGGCGATGGGGGAAAAACAGCTGCTAGGGCTGGAGGCAGCTATTGAGCCATGCTCAGAGGGAAGGGAAGGTGCATCTGCCATGCACACAGCTCATCTTCTCACCTCGAGGTGACCCCGCATTTGACAGGCATTAAGTTGCTTGTGCTTTAAAATGCTTGGCAGACTAATAGACTGAAAGATTCAAAACAGGAGTGACTTGAAGCCTTGAGGTGGTTTAGTGACAAAGCAGACACCTGCCTGGGAGTGCAGTTCCTGTACAGCCCAGGTTTGGGATTATTTGCAAGCTTGAGTGTTTTGTCCGTCCCTTGCCCAAGGGACACAAGGCTCGGCTGCCTTTTGTTCTGCTCTTTCCTCCCCTAAAGAGAGAGGAACAGAGGATGCTTCCCTTGCCAGAGTCCTTGCTGACCTCTGCCCAACCCTCTGGTCTTACTCCACCCTTGCCCTTCTTCCAGCTCCTGTCCTGCTTCTCTCTTGTCTCCAGCCCTCCCTGCTTTCAGGGCCCACTGCTGCTGTGCTCTTATCAAGGAAATTTCAGTGGACTTTGGGAATAAATAGTCTTCCCTGCTTGGCTCTTACCCATTTACCCATCTGTGTTTTAATTGCCTTAGGCCAGTGGGGAAAAACTCAACCATGTTCTGAGCTGTGTGCTCAAACCATCTTGCCCCAGTGTGCCACCCACCGAGTGGGAAGGATGGAGAAGAGCAAACCTGTTGCGACAACTTCCCTGGGGCTGCAATCCTGGATACGGCTGAGATGGAAAAGCCAGGTCATGGATTTGAGCCTATCCTAGGCTGACTTTTGCTTTGCAAGGCTGCTGAAGCTCTCCTGGCACCAAGGGGGCTGTCAGTGCTGGTGGGTGGGTGCTCTACTGAGCTGAGGAGAGGTTATGGTGCCTGTCATGCATTTCGGAGGAACCAAACCCCAGGTTTGGCACTTCATTTAGGATTGAGATGCTTGTGTGGGGCTCTGTAGTACTTCTGATGTCAGCAGCACCCTGTCTGGCTGTTGTCCTCCCTCCAGGACCCAGGCTGCCCCGCAGTCCTGTTACATTTGCCAGCCCTTGCGCGGATGTTCCATAGCTGGTGGTGCCTACAGTGCCATGATGCTTCAGGTATTGTGTTCAGGTGTTTCCCACACTTTCCTCACCTCACTTCTTTCTGTCTCTCTTTGGACAAGTTTCCATCATGCGGGGATGGAAATGGCTGCCTAAGCTCCACCAGCAGCAGAGGACAGCACCCTTAGTGCATTTTGCTGATTGGATGGATGGGGACAGCAGCAACCTGTATGCTTTTTTGAAGCCTTCAGACCA
Organism: Balearica regulorum gibbericeps; assembly: GCF_011004875.1. Lineage (NCBI taxonomy): Eukaryota > Metazoa > Chordata > Aves > Gruiformes > Gruidae > Balearica > Balearica regulorum. The sequence continues at coordinate 79,639,265 of NC_046187.1, read as the reverse complement.
CTTCTGATAGGACCAATTCACATTTATTCTTGTCAAGCAGGTAGGCAGAGATCAGGAGGGGGATTAATCAGTTTTTTGTCTGGTTTCCTATGGCTTAGACAAGCAGCTCAAGAGTCACCTGAAGGCTTGGAGCCCCTGCAGCTCTCCTGGGGAGATGCTGGGCGCTCGGGATTGAGTGCCTGTCAGCGTGTCGCCTGCGGCAGGAAGCGCTGCAGCCCCTGTCCTGTGTCGCCAAGTTCCTGTTTGTGGCCTCCCTGCTTGAGGCTTGTTTTTTTGCGGTGGCAAGCTGTCAGCTCGAGATCCCTCAGACTGCGTGTGCTGCTTTCAGCTGCTGCAGCCTCTACGTTTGCTTATATGAGGCTTTAAAAAAAGCCATCAATATTGTAGTTTCCATTCAAGCCTCGGCCTTGAAGCTCACCCATTTCATTTTGCTGTAGTGCCTAAAGCAAGCTAATGAAATATATCCCTCCTGCTTCAAATTAGGCATAAAAGACTTGTCAGAAGATGGGTAGAAGCTGCTGAATAATCCTAGTAATGTAAAAATTGACATTCTATAATGTCCCTAATTCTCCTAATTAAACATGATACATGAGCATGCCACAAGAGTCCTCCAGCTGCTTTGTAATAAAACGTTGCAGTGAACCAGCTTGCTGTTGAATGAGGCTAGGTTAAACTCTAATTAGAAGCGTTGCAAAAGGCTAAGGAGTTGTCCGCTGTAATTAAGAAACTTGTCTCGCTTTCTTGGTGCTGCTGCCTCCTGTGACCTGCTCCTCTGCCCCGTGGGGAGCTGCAAGTCTGTCCGTCTGTATCAGGTGTCTCCTTGGAAACATCTTTTTTTCTTTTTTCCTTCCTCAGTTTCAAATTGCTGAACTGTAAGTGAAACTGCCATGCTGCCAGTGACTCGAGCTGATGAATGTGTTAGGTTTAGGGTATGCTGGGGCTGTGGCACAGCTCTAGGTTTTGGGTTGCTGCTTGTTTGTTTTTATGGCTTCCAGAGTTTTCATCCTGTTTTGTTTTGATCTGAGAGGAGCAAGGCGTACCCCCTTGGGTTTGCCACTTGAGCCATTGACTCAGCAGGCTGGCTTGGCCAGGCTCCAGTGTAGCCCTTTTGGATGCACATTTGAGGCCAACCCAAAATGTGCTGGAGCTGATTGCTTATAATTTTCAGCCCTCACCAGGTGAGGGCATAAGAGAAGCCCCTCGCAAGGCCCCAGGCACTGCCAAGGTTTGAAGCCTTGAGGCCTGGCTGCAGTCCTCAGCAGCCATGATCGGTGGGTATGCCTGCACTAATGGCGGCTCTGGGCCCCAGCCCGCAGCCCCACTGACCGCTCTCTCTGTGTCGTTGGCAGGGTACCTCAAGTGTGACACGGACGATGGCTGCGAGGCCAAGGAGGAGACGGGGGGCGAGGAGCTCTTCGATGCGGTGAACTCCTCCATTGTCTCGGGGGACAGCATCCGCTTCTTTGTCAACGTCAACCTGGAGGTGCCGCCGAACGCCACTGGTGAGTGCTGCCCCCCAAAATGGGGTCATTCCTTACTGTGAAATTTTGGAGCAACTTTTATTCAGTTTTTTTTTTAATCCTAATAAAAGGCTGCTGCTGAGCAGGTCTTCAGTGTCCCAACTCCTTTTTCCTTCCTTTTTTTTAAAGCAAGGCCTTGAGTTTGGGGGCTGCAGCCTTGCTGTAGCTCTCACTGCTGTGGCCTGGTCACTGGATGAGAGCTGTTTCTAGTAAAGAAACAGGATTTTTGGTGTGTGTGGTCCCTGTAGATAACTCAAATGTGGCTCTGGGACTTCCCAAGGTTTTTGGAGGTTCTCTTGATCATGTTTGAATTGAAATGCTGGAGGAGAGTCAGAGCTGTGAATCACCTTGGGTCAGTCACTGTTCTCCACAGCAACCAGCAAGGGAAGAAAGAGCGTAGAGGGACTTCTGGGGCTGGACGTGTGCCTTTTGGGTTTAATCATCCTGACTAGAGGATGAGGCTGACAAGCAATCCCTGCACCTGCTGTGTTGAGGCAGATAGCAAAAATGAGGAGAAAACCAGCCTGTAAAACATCTCCGATGGATGTAAGGCCCCCCCACAACACACAGCTATGCCTACAAGACAGGGAAATGCTGTTGTGTATCATGCTTGTCTGCCCAAAACTGTGTTCTTTGTGTACTCCTTGGCACGCCAGCATCCTTTAAGAAACTTTCTGATGTGGGGAACAAGGTGGAGAGGACTTCCATGCAGCCTAGTTAACACAAAATGTGAAGATACCTAAGATACTTGCTGTCGAGGTATGAAATCCCTAGATTGCTCTAGAGGTTGCTTTTGCCTCTAGCACACCATTTTGACGCCCTCTGTAAGGCATATGCTAAATGGTGAAGGAGGAGGGCTAGCAAAACCTGGCTTTAGCAGAAAACATAGTCTCTGGGACACAGCAGCAGCCGCCTGGGTTTCATCTTGGCAGCTGGAGGCAGCCTGGAGCTTGCCTGTGTGGGCACTGACTATTTTGGAGATTAAATGTGAGGGCTCTGGATTAAACTTGGTGTCACAGTATCAGAGAGTCCTTTAAATTTGCTCAAAGGTATTTTCAGATTACAAACAAATCCCAATTGATCTATAGTGAACAATTATTGGAAACAGTGATGCAGAAGTCTGGGCCATGCCTATTCTGACTGTCTTGAAGTCTACTTTTTGTATCGGAGCAGTGACTTTAACTTAAGAATAGTATCTAGCAATTTTCAAGCCTGCAATTTTAGAAATGCCATTTTAATTGAAAGATTAAGGGGAACTGTACTCTGCTATGACAAGTCTGGGCTTAATGCCGTGGGGTGCATTGTTCGGGAATGAGGAATGCAAAAGTGCTGTGGATTCTTCTGTGTCTGAAGAAGCTGACTTTCCTTGTGTGTTCTCCTGAGCTTTTTATAAGTGTTTTCCCTTCCATTCAAAACAGGACAAAAAAAGGCTTCCTTAGTTCCCTCAAGCACTGATGTTTGACAGTGGTATTAGTTGTATCCTTTTTCTTCAGCTGAGATGTTTAAGATTTTTAAGGAAAAATGGATTTCTGATGTGCTGGAGTCTCCTTTCAAATGCAAGGATGGAGGTTTTAAAAACAGGCTTCAGGCAGAACTAAAGCCCAGACTTTTCATAAGGGCATGTGGGAAGTCAAATTAATTTTTTTCTTTTTTCCCATGACAGCATCAAAGTGGTCCAGGTAGCCAAAATCCAGGTGGTTCTCTGTGAGTATCAGGCATAGGATTCCTCAGATTCCAGGTTTTGAGTCATCTAGGCTGTCAGCTCTTTCTCAGAGGTGGTTTTGCTGAAGCATCTTCCAGAGTTGATTTTCTACATACTAAGTCAGTCTCTGGCTGCAGAGGGCATAGCTGATCCTCCTGGAGAGCTGACTTCTCAGGTGGCTGAGATGAGCCCTTTAAGCTCTTCTGCTGATGAAAGTAGCCTGAGCTGCTGGAAGAAGAAACCCCTCTTCAGGAGCTTTCAAAGCTCTTTTCCCCAGAAATGAGGTTTAACTCTTTCCTTGCTGAGGTGTATCTGGGAGTACTGCTTCTTGTTCAATTCCACAAGAGAATGCTTTTCAGAAATGTCCTTGCATTGCTGCTGTTCTCTGGGTGTTTTGTTTTATATTCAGACTTTGTGTTCCTGGAACAAAACTGTGGAGCTGAGCATTTGCAGGGTTTGTCTCCAGCAAGACAAGATGAAAAGAAAGGCAGGAATGGGGGAGGGGGGGAAGCAGGTTTTGTCTAGGCATTACAAGATCCCCCCCTTTCAAATGCCTCATTTCTAACCCCCAAGGGAGCTAGTGCTCCAGGATCCTACATGGTCTTCTGATCCTCTTTATCACATTGGAAAAGCAAGTGTGGGAATGGTATCTTTCCATCCCTACCTCGCTTTCTTGCTTTCTCTAAGCTGGGTGAAACCTTTGAGCCTGAAAGGCCTCCTTGTGCCAGGAGGGCTTGCTATTACCCTTGTGTCATGCAGCCCTTTGCAATGCTTGGTGAGGCCTGGGCAGCTGCTGCCTGGCCAGAAAGGGACTAAGCACGGACTGTCTTCTGCAGAGGGGGGTCTGCAGTGATGCTTATGTTGATTTGCTCCCTAGTGTCAGATGCGCTTGCTATGTAAAATACTTGCTCAATGTCCAGCAGGAAAAACCTCTAAGGTGACTTGAAAACAGATAAATAGCTGCTCTGATATCTGAGTCTCTGTGAGCACGTTCTGGTTGTCACAGTTGAGTCGTTTGGCTGAACGTGGTGTCCAAATTCTCTCAAGCTGGAGACTGTTTCTGATGAGCTATTGTGAGGTTGCTGCCCACTGTAGTGAAGGGCTAAAAGATCCAAAAATATCTCTGGGGAGGGGATGAGTTGGTACCTCAGGGGCTGGGTGCTGGCAGGCAATGTAAGTGGAATTACAGATGCAGTGATGGCTCTGCCATCATCCTGTCGAGTTGTTAATCTCCATATGATGGATGTACAGCTTGCTATGAGCATAATTGGATGCACTTTCCTGTAATTCTCTTTTAAAGAGATCGCTGTGTAGGATTAAATGTTGAGCCAACAAAACATAGCATGGCCCATAAAACTCCAACAATTAACCATTGCCATAAAATGCTGGGCTCTGTGCACAGATGTGTATAAAACAGGATAGCTTGAAGAAATTTAGGGTTTAAGATATGACCTCTCATTTTTAATTAAAACCAGCTGCTTTTGCATGTAATACTGAGTCCAAATCAGTGCAGATGCCCAAGCACTAAAATGCTTCTTAGTCTTGACACTTGGGTCCTTTTTCCTGCCTATTTTATTGCTTCCTTGTGGTAGGTGATGAAAAGCTTTAATTCTCTTCTGCCTCTCATTCTTCCAGCTTAGGTTTTGGTGTCAAGATTTCTGTTTTCAGCAAATGTTAGTAGCTCTAACATGAAGGTGGGTCTGAATCTGAAGCTAGATGCTTTTGCACCTGGGATCTGCCTTTTTTGGGGGGAAGATCAGGATGGATTTTAGAGAGACTGGGACTTGTACTTAAGTCACAATAAACGTGTATAAGTGAAATGTTAGGTCTGTGCCCTGCTGCATTTATTTTTGCAGAAGTCAGTACTGCATTCTAGCCCCCAATGAAATCCCTTTTTCCTGACACCTCTGCCTGAGGTTGAAGAGGGGGTCCCCATCACAGGGGCAGGGATGTTACCTTTCCTATGCTGCAGGTGGAAAACCTAGCTTGATGCTCTGTTCCCTGGGAACTTGTACCAGAGAGGATGAGGAGCATCAGTGAGTTTGTGCAGTGGGGGGGGTGTGCGTGTGCGCCTCTTTCCCAGACTGGTGTACTACAAGCCCTGCTTATTTCTTAGCTACCAGGTTAAGTAGTGGCTTGCAGGCTCTTACACGGCTTTACAACTGCTTTCCTATTCTCTCACCTAGCTAGAGGTGTATTAACTGTTCTGTCTTAGTGCTACCTAGATGTGAATTTTACTGTCTCTTTTTTTGTATTTTATATGTGGACTTTTCCATAAATCTATCTGGAGCCTGGGCTGCAGGTGTACGTACCTGTATCCCTTCAGCCTGTTGCAGAAACATCGAGCTACAGGATTCAACTGCTTGCTGCTTTATCTGCAGCATGCTTGGAAACAAATCCCTGCAAATAAACACAGGATTTTGGTTTAGGTTGAGCCTTAAAGTTGGTGGACTGGCTAATGCAAGCCTCACTTGTTGCAGTGGGTCTGCAAAATGTGAGGGGCTACTGCCTTGCCATCAGTCACGGTGTTCTTATCTGCTTGGCAGCTCCCTTAAATCAGTCAGGCAAACATTGTCATAATTTGGACCTTGTTTTTGAAGTTTGGGGTTTTAAAACAATTCACCTTCTCATCCTTTCCCCAGATTGCAATAGTGGGGTTTGCACAGGTTTTTTTCCTGAACTCGGGCACAATTTATCAGGGATTCATGGAGCTATAGCTGCTCAACTTTTAGTATGCATTGCTACTTACAGCTGGTTCTCATGCTGGTGGTTTTAGCTGCAGAGAGGTGCCTGAAGCAGTTTTTGGAGGGAAGAAGGCAGAATCCTGATGGTAGTAAAAAGCCAATTGGAAAGCAGGATGTGGCTTTGTTAGGGGGTGGGGGGGGAAATAACGGAACACGATTTGTGCTTCATGAGAAATTAAAGCCTGTTCCACCCTCTGGACAATTGATCATTCCTAGATACGGAGAATCAACAGTTTCCTGTAATCTACTCCAGAGGCACGCACGTGCACGCCCGCCGTTGCTGCTCCGAGCAAAACACGGTGCTCTAACTCATGGCCCAGCCCCTGCTGAGATGACTTTTTTCTTTAAGGGGACAAGGAGAAATGCTAGATGCTGGCGCCAAGGATATTCCAGAGAGAGTAGTGTCCAGAGACAAGTGGTCTGGGCCTGAATGGGTATCATTCTGCACACAATAGTCACATTTCCTCACATTAATACCAAGGTCCTTTTTATGTCTCAAGGCACAATGCTGACCCACGCGTTCCATCTGATAACTCCTGTTTTAGCAGTTTGATGTCAGCGTGGGATGTTGGGCTCCCAAAGCTTCCTATACTCTAATGGAAAGTGGATACACCGATTGTGTCGTGCGGGGTGGGGGGGAGATGGCCTCCCTCCTGAATTTCCTGATGAGTATGTTTTCAAAGTGGTGCTTATGAAGGCAAGGGAGGTGCTGGGGGGGGTTTAGGTGTAGTGCAGGTGGTTCCACACGAAGATAGTGTTCTCCCTTTTAGGTGTTTCACCTTGGGGTCAGCTTCCCCCAGGATTTTGAGCTCCCTGTCCCTCCAGTTCACATGGAAAATTGCACCTTTTTCCCCTGGCCAAAATTTAATGCCAAAGCCTATTGCAACTTTTTTTAAAAAAAAAAAAAAAAAAAGACTTTGCTTGTGCAGTGTGTGTATGTCTGAGGAGTTGGGGGGTGTGACAAGTGACGCAGTGCTCAGCATTCTTATCTTGTGCTGTCCACCTCTCTTTCCAATTCCTCTGCGATGGCCAAGGAGGAGTGTGAGGTGATAGTCCTTCACCTGCCTAGCCACTGCAATGTCTGTGCCATTATTCAGGTGAAGTTTTCCTTCTGCCTGCTCCAGAAATTGGCAGCTAGTTGCTTATTTCCACCTGCCTTTTAATCTGGGTGTTGGTTTAAGAGGGATGAACCCAGCTGATTTTAGGTTTTCTGCTGCAGCTCAGCCCACTACTCTACTGTGGGAATGTGGGGTAGCTGGGGCACAATTATTTATTTAACAGTATTTCACCAAAATTACTCAAGTCTGGGGATGAGTCCAGACTAGGCACAGCCATGGCAGGGCAGCAAAGCAAAGGATCCCCTTGATATCCTGCTTGTGCAATCCCTCACTGCCAGTGATGAGTTAGAGGTATCTCCACAGCTCCTAACAAGCTCCTGTCATACCATGTGCTGATGCATTTTTATTTATATTTTTTAAGGCAACAGATTCTAAAAGCAGAACAGGTTTTGCTGCTTGCCCTGTGGTTCAATACAAGTGGTTGAGGCTTAGATTTGCTCAGACCCCTGAAGAAAGCCCAGATAAAATAGCTTTTTAATTAATTAAAAAAACCCAACTTTAAATACTTCCACTTATACCTGATCCTTGATATTTTTCTGAGAAAACCATGGAAGTGCTAATGTAGTATTCTGCTCTATTAGCTGATTTACTATGCAGATGCACTGGGGAGTGTGTGTAGATCTAAAGTCATGTGCACTGACACCTGCACAGCCAAAAAGTTCATGTTTTCCAATTTCCACTCCTTTATCCCAAAGAAAAACATGCTGCAGGCATCCAGTGGTGGCTTTGCTCCAGAGACTTTTGGGTCTTCTCAGGTGTTAAGAGCAGCACTGGGGACCTATACAGGGGAAGGGATGGAAAGGGGATCTTAAGTGAAAGGAGATCCCTTAAGGCAAAAGGTGAAAAGCCTTAAACTTTGGCGTATGACTCTCATGGGTTTGTTTTCAGGGTTGTCTTTGTTTCGAAGATGTCATTATCTAAACAGGGAGTTGGGGGGTAAGCAGGTTAGGGGATTTAATGTCTCTGGGTTGCTATCAGGGATGTTATGTAAAGGGCAGCTGGGATGAAATGGCTTTGGAGTGTATCAAATAAGTTTCCTGCTGCATTTCTCACTTTCAAGTATTAAATCTCCTTGTTCATGTTGAGAACCTGGATGGATCCTGTTCTTCTGCACATGATGGGAAATAAAAAATGAAGGCATGCCACAGTGCCCAGGCAGGGCTCTGAGCGTGCCAACATGAGGCTACCAGTGTAAGTCTAATGTTGGCAATTTGTCAGCGTTGTTAAAACTGAAGTGAACTCCCAGCAAGTTGCTTGTAGCATATTCAGTAATGCTGTGTGCTTGTGTGCGTGCTTCCTAGAAATTCGGGATATGCATGTCGCCTTGATGTGGCTGCCAGGGGATGTCGGAGATGCGTCGCTGTCTTTTTGGTTTTCCCCTGGGCAGAACCTGGAGCACAGCCTAACAGATAAGGTCGGCCACCCCTGGCAGCTCTCCTTTTAACTGTGAAGACAGAGATGACAATGCCCGTAGCTAGCTAGCTTACCTAAAATAGACTTTTGCAGCGTGCTTTGTCCAGCAAGGAGGACCACATAAATTAAAATGAAAAATTTTAAATGGCCCTGACCTCTTTCTGTTTAAGTGTGCTTAATCCTGACATTCCCATGTGAAATCTAGTTATCACTTGTGGTAGTGAGACATAACTGATGATTGATTGATTGATGGATAGTTTCTTCCTTGTCAGTAGAGGGTGAATCTTTGGTTTTGTCTGTTTTGTGTACATGAAGGGCTCCTCCGTGGAGGTGCAATGGTCAAGGGTGTTGTACCTCTTCAGCTCCTCCGTAATTGGAGGGAATAACTAACAGTGCCATGAAGGAGAAAAAGATGGGTGGCAGGCTTTAGCCAAGCTATCTCCCGATGGATGTATCATGGGCAACCTTGTGAAGGGTTTTATCCCACACTGCCTACCTAGTGGGTTCTCCTGCAGCAAGTAAATGGGTGGTTCATAAGCCAGGCAGAAGAGCACTTGGGAAGATCTCTGTGTATTTTCCTCTCTGTTTTTCATGTTCCAGTGGATTTGCTACTATCCCCGTGTAATGTTATAGCACTCCAGTGGGCCTTTAAGATAACAGCCCAGAACTGGGATAGCCATATCCAGCTGTCTCCTTCCTATGGATCAAGTCTGAGTGGCGTGTTGCTTGAATGAAATGATGAATGAGGCCCTGGGCCTTCCAAAGCATCACCTCTGTACCCAAAACAGTTTTTTTGAGAAGTTTGAAAGATCCTGGTCCAACAGATGTAATTAGATGTTTTTGCTTGCGTTGATAAAGCAGCACTCAGTGCTCATCCAAGATGAGTACCTGAGGGAGCTGTCAGCGACGAAGATTGATATGTGCTTGAAACTGATAAGAGGAAGCAAGAGTTGCTGCATGATAAAAGGACAACATGATTTTCTGTTGTGTCTGCACGCATCCGTAAGGACGGACTGCAGATATGCAGATATCTCTTTAGTGTGTGCTTGCTATTGTTCAGGGTTGTGGGTATTTTTTTGTCTCTCTAGAACTACTTATTGCAAGAGCAGAAAAAACAAAACATGTTGTCTCCTCAATGAATATTTATTGCTTCTAAATCTTCCAGCATACTTTTGCATGTGTAATTAGGCTGTAAGTTGAGTAAGTGAGCGTTAGAGAACTACAAATGTAAGAGCCTGGGGAAAACGCTTGATGTTTCTAGTTTATTTGGGTGCTTGCTTTTTAATAATAAATAGCATTTTTTAGATGAAACAGCTTGCATTTTCCAAAAGATGTGTCAAAAGCCATAATAATTGGGACCGTTGCACCAGCAGGCTTGTCTAGTTAAGTGATGCTTTTAATCATGTGTACAGCATCTAAGTGAACTTTGGAAGAAGTTGGGTGACATAACCAAAGCTTCTGAACCATCTTCTTTTTAGTGAGAGATGAAGGCAATCCTTTTCCTTTTCTCTACTGCAGTCAGCTCTGCTCCCAGTTTGAGTTGAAGCCTTTTAACCCCACCGCAGACATGACTTGAATTCCTGTTTGATCAGGGATAGTTTTGGTTAAAGCAGTTTTCTGCATGCAAAAAATAATTGTTGGGGTTTTTTTTATTTTGAGTTCTGGTGTTTTCTGTGAATTGCATCCTCAGTCAACCTATTTTTTTAGGGGAGTAGCAGGGCTGGACTTGACAATGCCTCTGTGTGTGGTCAGCCTGTGAAATGGGTAAGGATTTGGAAGTCCAGATCTGGAGAAGAAGCGAAAACCTGATCTGAACAGCTGTAACTCTGTGTTACATCTCTGTAGTTTTCCACAGATTGGCCTCTGGAAAAGTTTTTGGTCTTCGGTGGGTTTTTTCCATGCTGTCACTACACTCATTTGAATGAAAATCTCTTCATGTTTGATGTATAATTTTGGTAGCAGCTCAGTCTTGTGGGGTTTTTGGGGAGTGTGAAGATGAGGACTTAAGGAGAAGGATGCACAGACAGTACCTATGGTAATAGTGATGCTACAGAGAAGCTGCCTTGGATGCAAGCAGTGTTGAGTGGGCTTGTGGCAAAAACTGGGGTTTACTTGTTTTTAGTTTATACCCCAAAAATTGCTTCACATACCCTAAAAAAATATTAATGTTAGTGCTTGGAAATTTGAACTGGGAACTTAAAGGGACAGGGGTACCCAGGATCTCAGCTGCATATTAAGTGACATTTAATAGTCTCTAAACAGTGATTTTTCTTTCCCAAGAGCTCTGTTGCTTTACGCTTAGATTTATGGAGGCAGCGTGGTGAGTTGACAGGACATTAATGTGCTCATCTTCGAGTCACTGCATGTGATCTCTCTCAGCCTGTTTCCTTGGAAGTGCCTGGGTGTTATTGTTGACTCTTTAATGAGGACAAGAATGGTTTCCAAACAAGTGTGACTCATGCAATCTTAGCCTCAATCTATCAAACAATGATGCATTGGATTAAATGATTACCTAAAGGATTAGGAGTTAGAACTTTTTTTTGGTGGAGGGGGGGAGAGATGGGAGAAGTGAAGAATAAAAATACATAGGGAATCTGGGGGGAAGAAACAACAAATGCCACAAACCCCAACTGATCAAATAATGCCAAAAGCTACTTCTACACTTGGTTTACACTTCCAAAATGGGAAATGTTGTAAAAATGGAGTCTCTGCTTTTCTGTAGAGATCATCCTCTGCCAAGAGTGATACTTCATCTTGTTCTGCTGCCTGTCAGGTACCTGCAATAGTATCACTCTTCTGACTATTTTTTTTTCCCATCTTTCCAGCTGAAAATGAAAGTGCTGGCTGCGTGTTACTGCACACATCAAGGAAGGTAAGGAGGGATGCTGTGTGATCTATTTATTTTTTTTATCCTCTAGAAGTAGAGGAAAGGATCTTGAAACATTCTGTGGGGGTGGGGAGATGTTTTTTACTGGCCTAAACAGAAGGCATATTAATGCCTCTTTCTTTGAATTCCTCTGTCTGTCTTTAGATCTAAAAAGCCATGTGCTGCTTGTTCTCCAAACAATTCCTCTGTAATTCTGATTGTTCTGCTGCTTTTTGTCCCAGACAATTCCTTGACATGTTAATTCATCACTTTCTCCTCTGCAGCTGCCTGCAAAGGGATCCAAGCATACACCATAGAGATTCAGGCTGCTGAGCTCCTCTCGAGCTGAAAGCAGAAATACCCAATAGACAACTGCTGTGATTTTGTTTCGTGTTTATTCCAGCTGATCAGATCTGCCTTCACAAGGTTCAGCAGGAGTGAATTCCCTGGAAACGCACAGTCTAAGGGGATGATTAGGAAACAACACTTAGTTTACAGTTGCTCTTGAGACTGCAACTTGGTAATGAGAAGGTGAAAATGCAAAAAAAAAATAAAATCATAGGCTGTATTACTACAGACTTCCCACTATGAAAATATACAGAAAGTATGCAGAGGGGGGAAATAGGTTGATATTTAATACCACATGAAGTCTTGGTCTTTGGGGCTGTGAGGTATGGCTCATGGTATTTCAAGTTGTCTTGACTCTTGTCTGCCGGTTGGAGGGGTGGGCTGGCTGCATGAAGCTGTAGCGTTGCTGATCCTGGTAAATCATATATTGCAGGCTTCATTGAAGGTTGTAACTTGGGTTCTTAAATCTTTGTACCAAAGCCTTCAGGGATTTTTAGGGAATCCCGAAGAGCTCTCTAACTCTGCCTTCCTTTAGGCCTCTAAGATCAAATCTTGAAAAGGTATTTCAGCAGGCTGAATTAGTAGGGGGAGGAAAATAATAACTTTAGTAGAAGAAACCTTCCCCCCAAGTTTAAAAACAAACAAACAAAACCCAAAACCAAACACACAACCACCACCAAAAGAATTAAACACTGTTTGATATTAAGTCATAGAAATGAAAACAAGCTATTCTGTGCTCAGGAATGGAAATATCTTTGTCAATAATTTTTCTTGTCTAATACTAGTGCCAAGGTTCTCTTGAGTTGTATACGCTTGACTGAAAGTAACCTAAGAACTTAATCACTTAAAGTGCAAATTCTAAGCCCAAATGCAGGATCTGCCTCTGATAAGTAGTTGGAAACTGCTAACACATAAGTCTCTTCTATTTTATTTTTCCTTTTTAGAGCTGTAGTATTCCTGCTTTTCTGGACTGTAGTTCATGCTTGAGCACTTTAGTGTGCTGTTGAGCAACAAATACCAGAGAGCTAGCATGCTTTAGCAGGGCTTGAGAAAAGATACTATAGCCAGTTTTTTGCCTCCAGGGAGGATGAGTTGAAATTTTGTGCTTCAAATGCAAAGGAAATTTGGACCTGAGTCACAGAGGAGATGGCCCCAAATGTCTGGGAAGGGGAAATTGCTAGCAGAAAAGTGGTCAGGTCGGAAGCTTTGTCTGGAGGTGTTTCTCTGCTGGGTTGTCCCTGTCTCTGGTGGTAGCCCGTAGTTCTTGTGCCCTATCAGGAGTGCTGGAAGGGCAATCTGTGTCTTGGGCAAGTTGCTATCTAGCACAGCACTTGGTAGGCATAAATAAGGAGAAGCTCCTTGACATGGTTTGAAATATTTAATCACCATTGCAGTGTGTTTCTGTGGGAATTGGCCCGAGTGACCATAGCAACAGCACAGGTAGAGCTCTGCTTGGGACAACATGCTTTTTGGACACCCCTTCATATAAGATTCTTGCAGTGTCTGTAAGTGGAGTTAGCCTCCAGAGCAGCCATCCAGCAGAGAAGTTGCATTTTGGGCCACATTGAGTGTTGAAAGCTCTTTTTTGCACAGGTAGAGTGGGTGACTGACCAGGAGACCTACCTGAAGTCGGAGGGGGCTGAGCTGTCTTGGGTTTCTTGCTAAGCAGTTTCTAGCATCAAGTATCCTGGTGTGACTTGACTATCTAGCTAAAAATATTTGTGAAGGAGCAATCATTAATCTCTTCTGAAACCAGCAGCTATTCTGACTGGAGCAGTTCTGTTTGAGCTCTCTCTGAGGTGCTGCTGTACCAGTGCTTCCACTAATTTGATTTTGGTTTGTCTCGGGGAGTGATGTAGTTAGTCTTTCACGGTGGCTAGTTGCCTTGCAATGTTTAATGTGTGTATCTTCCCCAATGTTATGGGAGTGATGATAGGGATGGGTATTGCCCTTATTTCTTATAAAGGACCAGGAGCAGTAGAATAAAACAGGACCACAGCATGGAAAATTATTTACCCAAGGAATTGCCTGAAGCTTCTTCAGAGCTGGAGCTGAATCCTTATGACTCGTAGTAAGCTGCTGACAGTGCTGTCCTGCTGTAGCAAGCAAACGATGCTGTCATGCACAGCTCGCTAGAGGATCAGTGTTGATTGAGATGATGTAGGCAGATAATAGCCCTCTTCTGAATGCCTTTGATTCATTTCTGCTGTCCCTCAGCTATCCTTCAACTGTCTCCTGCCACTGTCCGCTTCTGGTGGCTTCTGTCATGCGTGTGAGAAGTTGATGACACGAAGCCGCTCTTGCTTTTTTGAAAGTTGCTTGGCACTGTGGGACTCATGATGTTCTTAACCTTCCTCATACCTCCATGGGTACCTCCTCTGCCATCCACCTTGTTAAATCCTGTCTAGGTCTTTGCTATTTGAACGTATATCCTAGGTTGGACTCAGCATGCCAGACGAGCTGAAATGAATTACCTTTGGGATGTGGTTGCTGGTCATATGGTGACCCCATGAACAGCAGTGTTACAGATGGCAATAGGTGTTTTAATGTGCTATCAGGCAGTGACAATTTGAGACTGACTTGGCCACTTGCACGTATATGGTCTCTTTTAGGTGGAGTTGTAATGTAGCTGTGTCACTGTCTCCTCTCTTAAGAGCAGATGCTAATAAAGCCTTGGAGGTGGGAGCTGAAATCCTTCAGAGAATCCTCCTTCTCAAGGATGCTGTGTAAGAAGTGATTGATGCAGAGTAAAACAGTACTAATTGCAATGGATGTGTACTGACAACTTGATAGTTGCTCTGATAATTACAGTAATTAGTGAGATATTAGCATTTTTCCACTGTGTCTAGGCTATAAATGGAAAAGGTAGAGAGGGTATGTGTGAGAGAAGGGTATCCATGACTCAGGCTCTGGGGAGGTCCCATAACTTGGGGGGAATGTGCCAAGGTCCTGGTTGTGGAGGCAGCTTGGTGTCAGACTTGCAAAAGCAATTCAGAGCTTGATTCTTACTGAGATTAAGGGAGACTGAGGGTTTAAATGTATCTTGACAATCTGTTCGTCAACATCATGAATTCAAGCCTGGCTGGTTTCCTGTCAGAAGGAAGATCCATATAACAAAGTACAGTTCCCACTTCCTCACTCGATCTTAAGCTGTTGGAGGAGATGAGAGGACTGTCAGTCCTTCTTGACCAATACTGTGAGCGCTAACAGTGGGTGGATTGCCAAGGACTGTGAAATGGGAACGATGCATTTGTAGTTCGATCACTCAATGAACTTCACAGCTGACAGATACGGAAAGGAGTTGAGGTTCTGTCATACAGCATAGCTGTTTCTTCCATCAAGTCTGGGACAGCGGAGGGAACCAGCAGAGAGTTGAGACAGTTTCAGCCTCTGTCTGCTGTCTTTTTTTTAATTGATTCAAAGCTAAATGTTATGCACAAAGGAAGACAACTTCCTTGGGAGTGGGAACAATAGAAATTTAGGAAGTATCAAAAAAGGTGAAGGGCTGGATGGCATTCCCTATCTCCCACTTCACACTCCCTAACTGGGAGCACTGGGGGCAGATGGTTTGAGAAGAACTTGGTTAGGTTGTACTGAGGTGCATACTGATAACTTTTTCATGCTGCTGAGCTTAGAGTCCATTTCTTCCAGATAACTTTTTCTATGTTTCTGCAGACTTCTTGAATTATTTAAACCTAGAGAGGATTTGAAATGCTACCTTAAGCATTTTTGCTCTTAGGCTAACTTCTGTGCTTTATCCTAGGCAACAAAACTATTTTTAAATTCTGCTTTCTGTTTCAGGGTGTAAATGGTTCCTAAGCATTCACCTATGGTGGCTCCGTTAGGATAAGCCTTGAAAATGCAAGTCTTCAATGCATTAATAATATAACACAAAGCTCCTTTTCTCCTGTAATGTGATCTGAATGGTCAAAGTGATTCCAGAATCATTGGTTTGGTGGCAGAAACCTCACCAAAACGGTCTACTTGTGAACTACATGGATCCTAGTCCTTTGCTGTTAAATATTGTGTACAGCTGTCTAATGCTCTGACCTCTTAACACAGTACCTGAAGTTAAAGAATTTTGAGGAGGAAGTCAGAGCCCACCGAGACCTGGATGGGTTCTTGGCCAGAGCCAGCATCATCCTTGATGAAACGGCCACCTCCTTGGATGATGTTCTTCGAGAGATGCTGAAACATTTTGCCGAGGATCCTGAGAACATGGAGCCAAGCTGCAACTTTGAAAAAATCATGAGCACTTTATTCACGGATTCAGGGACCCCACGAGAAGGGAACGGTAATCAACACTTGATTTGCTTTTGCCTGTGGGTTACTGTTAAGTTGTCATCCTATCCATTGGTGGTGTGTTCAACGCTCACTATTGCGTGGTACCCAGACTTGCATGTTGTATGTGACACTGGGGTTTATTTTTCTATGTCACCCAGGCTGAAGGATCTCATGTCTCTTGAGGTTTTATGTTTTGGTGGAGTCTTGCCCCTGTTTCGTTACGGTGACACGTAGCAGTGTTCTCTGGAGTGAGAAGCCTACAGCACTGGAGTGTCTTTTCTGTTTGGACCCATTAGGTGTGGTTATCCTCAGACAAGTGTCTGCTCTTCAGCAGAAAGACACTTGGTGGTGTCCCTTGAGAAATGGCTCCTTTGCCTTGTGATTCTCCATCTAAATTCACACAGGTTGGGAAAGTTTGACTACTTTGGACAAGTAATTGGTTGGGGAGGGCTGAGCCTTTGCTTTGTTCCCAGCCCACTGGAAGGGATGAGAAGTGCTTTGTTTTCCTTGAGGAAACTCAATTAGGGCAGCCCTGGCCAATGTTGTTGGCTCATGTGTCACGTTAAGCTATCAGCAAATGTCATAGTGGTTTAGACTACGCTATCTTTTAGCCCAAGATGTAAAGAAGCTTAACTAAGCATTGTTTCTCTGTAGGCACCCATGATGTTTCAGAGTCAACAGGAATGAATATACAAACATGTACATCGCACCTCAAATGTAACTGTCACAGCCTCAGTGAATTTGTTTAACAGATATGTCAAGTCCTGAGCATGTAGTAAGCATGTTCATGCTTTGGTTACTTCTTGCTACCTGTCTTAGAGCTTCGCATTTATAATCTCTTTAATTTAGGCTTTCTGCCAATAAAGAAAAATTAAGCCATGCCATAAAAATAATCTGAGAGCAGTAGTTAGGAAGAGGGGGAGAGAGGGCAGGGAAGTCAGAATATGATGCCTCTTCCAGTCCTGTCTGTGTGTGTGTATTGAATAATGCTAATCTAATAATCTAATACTGCAGTAGGTTGATGTTGGGAGGAGAAATCAGCTGCTTTTCCAAGCTGTGAATAGTTTAAGGACAGAATTCAAAAGCATTGGGACAAATGTTTCCATCTTTCTCTGTCACCCCCCACCCTTGCATCAATCCACTGTGCAGATAAATAAGTATGCTTGGTATTAGTACTCGGCTTCCATTTGAAAGGAAATGTTATTTGCAGTTGCAAACCAAACACAGGCAGTGTGTAACATTTCCCTCCTCTTCTTTTCCTAGTTCACCTCTTATCCGATACAATTCAAGGGGTCACAGCGACAGTCACAGGGGTGCAGTATCAGCAGTCCTGGCTCTGTATCATGTAAGTACCTGGGTTAGATTGGCAAAATCCACTGGCTGCTCAAAACTTGTAACTTTTCCTGCTACTGGGAAGAATAGTGGTTTAGAATGTGCCCTTGTAGGTCAAGATGGCTTGTGGGATCTCAGTCTCAGCACTGGGCTGCTCTGCTTTGCAAATGGACAAGCAGCAGCCTGGGCAGAGATGACCACGGTCTCTACAGGACATTAAGCTCTTAGATGTTATCGAAATCTGGTGTTAACAAGCTAAAAATGCCAAAAAACTATCTGAGCCAGAAAATGCTAATTACTGAGAAATGTTAATGAGAGGAACTTCTGAAAGGGACCAGCAAACTGGTTCATGGACTACTTTGCCTGTCAAAGTCTGGGATCTTGTACCAAAAGATTTCTTGAGTCCCTTGATGAAAACATCTAAACTTTGTAACTGAAAATTGAAGTCAGAAATTCCGACACTGTTTAGACACTGATTACTTCGACAATTAATTCAGACACTGATTAATTGTCAACACTGTCGAACATTGGAACAGACTGTTAAGACAGTAAGGAATTTGTCACCTGGGATTTATGAGACATGGTGGCTTCACCCCAGTTTCCATTTGACCAAAACTGAGTTTTGCAATTACAGTCTCAAAGTTCAAGCAATTTGTGCGAGCCAAACTGTCCCTTCACAGAGGAATGCCAGAACCAGAGTCACTGAGCCAACCAAAGCAATTCGATTTGACTTCTGTCTGCTGCTTTACGTATATGCAGTCTCTAAGTCAAGTTGTCAAGAAATATGTTAATTCCCAGAGAAATTACTAGGATATGTTGGATAGGTGCCTAAAGGCTTGGGGAGTGGAAGCATGTATTTTAGCCTTCACAGCCAGTTTGCTAGGACAATAGCTCTCCTACTAGCAGTTCTTCTTCCCCTCTGCTTATGGCTGGAAAAAATGTAGAGTATTCTGCCTTGGAAATAGATGATTTAAAAGAAACAAACTAAAAAACCTTATAAAACCCAACAACAAACAACCCCTCCTCCTTCTTTCTAATCTCTTATGAAAGATAAACATGTGGTGTCTCTGTAGAAAGGAAACTACTGCATATCAGAGCTCTGTTCTGTGAAATAGGTGAACTGGATAATGTCTGTGCTGCATGTGTTACTTTAAGTTCTACTCATATCAGGCTTATACAGAGCAGCTTGCACAAAGAAGAAAATGAGTTCATACTGTAAAGTGGTCTCTCTGTACTGAACAACCAAGAAGGCTTTTGAGCAGTTTTCTCCCTTTTGGATGCCATAGGTAGGATAACGGCAATAAGGATATGTACATCCTACTCTGGGGAGAGTAGAAGTTGCTACCATGGCATGTGACATGGTTCTGTGGAGGGCTTTGGAGGCCGTTGACTTAATAACAAAGCATTTCTAGAGGTCATGATACAAATGCTGTGATTATATACATGAAGCTGAAAAGGGTACGTTAAGCCTTTCTGTAGAAAGTGTGCCAAAGCTTTAAATGCATCCATGCAAGTAATAGCAGCTTCCATGACAAGACATGATGTGAAAAATAAGCTTACAGCCTGAAGGTGTCTTGTGCAAAACTTTCCTTGTTTCTTCCTTTTGTTACGCTGAAGAGGGAGAAGAAGAAAGTGGTGGGAAAGCAGTGATGAGTTATTAACTATAATTATCTAATTATTGCACTGTATTTCTGCTGTAGCTATTGTGCAACAGATTGTGAACCATATTTTTAGATCTTACGTTTTTCTTGAAGTCAGACTGCAAAACAACTTCCAACACTCTGAAGTAAAAGGAATTTATTGATGAAAAAATTTTCTGTATGAGTGGGAAGAACCTTTAAGATAACTGCAGTGCAGAAAACCTAGGGTGAAACAGCTATTCAGCTTCTGTTGGAATTGGTGCTTTTCTGACAGTTTCAGGTCTATTGAACCTCCAGCAAAGGTCAGATGTACCATATGGATCTGGGCTATAGCCACATGCCAGAACAAACCACTGGGGAATTGAAGATCTCAAGGTTTGAATGTTCCACTGAAGTTCAGGAAAACAACTGGCTTCTAATTAACAATAGGCTTTACGGCTTTTTGGTCAAAAATGTGCAAAACCTGATCTTGCTGAAGCCATATGAGGGTACATAAGCCTATGGAAACCTTGAGACTCATTAATCAACATTCTGTGTAGCGAAGTGTGGCGCAATACTGCATGCCCCACTAACCAGCAATCTTTGGCTCTAGAAGAATGAAGGTTGCTAAGTATTTGTGTACATGATTGTTTTCTAACTAGAAAGCAAATCTTCAGAGTTACAGATTTGCGTCATCACTCCAGGACGTGATCTCATACCTTAGAAACCATGGACACAACTCTCTCACATTTATAGCATTTGCCAGCACAGCAAGACACAAACTGGCATGGAGATCTCTTGCTGCTGCACTGTGAAGCTGCTGGTTGGTTGTTTCATTAGAGAACTTAGGATGAGGGATAGCCAGACCTGTCCCAGAACAGGGAGTGTTGAACTCTTATCCTCAGACTTAATTATTCAGCATGAGGAAGCTCTGCTGTTAGTAGGAGCTTAGTGGAGGTACTTTGGTAGCCCTCCAGCATGCAATGACTGCAGCAGGTAGATGTACTGTCTGGAGGGTGCTAGGAGTTCCCCAGGAACTAGCTAGACCCACCATGATCCAGAGTCTGGAGAGGGTAAACTGGATGTTTTGCAAGTCTGGATCAGGAAAGGTGGGGAAGGAGCCCCTGTGAGAGCTATTGGTTCTGGTGTTGCACAGCTTTGTGGCTCAAAAAGCCCAGGGAAGGCTGGAGATGCAAATAGCTACTTTAATTTTCTTTTTTCCCTTAAAGTGAAGGATACCTAATGCCAAGGATGTTAAAGTAACTGTTAATTGACTGCTGGTGGATCTCTCTCCTTGATATCCTCCTAAGAGAAACACCAGCTGTGTGGGTTATTGAACAAATGCTCCCTGAGCTGAATGAATGGAATTCCCCTAGGCTATATGCTTAGGAATTTGGGTCCCAAAGGAGATCTGTTGGAGAGAAGGATGACTTGTGGTGCCTGCAGCATGTGTACAGGGAGGAGGAGGGCTCTCCTTATGCATTGACCTGTAGGAAAAACTTTCTACTAGAGAGATTAACTGCTAGAGAGGATGGGTCTTTCTGGAGCCCAGCAAAGTGCATTTACCAGTCCAAAACGATAGCCAACTTGGAGTGACTTTGTTGCCAAAACAACCCTGTGCCAAGCTGCAGGTGAGCTGGCTTGCTGGTCACAGTTTAATTTCTCACTTGCAAATTCTGGTTTCTGAAAGCTTGTGCCTAGTGCTGCTCTGCAGAGGAAGATTTATTTGCAGTGGATGAGAACAAGTGTCATTGTTCTGCATTGGGACAGGAAAAGGCTGGCTAGCTGATTACCTCTTCTGGGCACTTTTTCTTACTGCAGGGGATAATTTGTTTCTGAATTAACTTCCTTTCTTGCCCTGTTTAAAGAGGGTTTCTGTTTCTCTTGGGTCTCCATAGTTTGACCCTTTTTATGATTTGTTTGAGAAATGTGTTATTACTCTGATAACATCTTGGGCGTGGGGCAGACCTGTGGCGTGTGTGACTCGGTGTATCAGTGATTCTGGTGGAACGTTGCCAGTTCTCACCATCTGAGTGCCATGCTCAATGCCGCTAGATATGCAGCCTGGAAAGAGAGGACAGCAAAGCAGGGATGTGTGCTGTAATTTAAATGCCCTTTTTATGAGCTCAGTTATTGGAGGATCAAGATAAAATTGCTGAGAACACAACCTGGCATCTCATTAAATCATAGCCCAGTGTTTCCCTATGTAACTAATACTGGGTGAAAATAGGTTTATTTCTTTTTTTCAGCTTGTTGGCCAAACCAAAGGAGAATCAAATTTAGCTCAACTCAAACCAAAAGGGAACTTGGAGGCTTTGGCCAAACCAGACTTGATTTAGAATCAGCTGAAAATGTCTTACTAGTTCTCAGATTTTTGGGGGGTTTGGCTATTTAGCCTTCAGAACTTTTTTTCCTCAGTGGGAATTTAAGTGCTACTTGGAAAAAAAGTTGCTTCATTTTGGAAGTGGCTCTCCTCTTGGCCTGAACTAGTTGAGTTTTACCTGCAGTCTTGCATAACTTGGGATTTCTCCATGTGAACCAAATAATGTTTTTTGCCCTTTACAAATATTTGCACAAGTCTAGTAGGGGCTGCAGTTTTGTATTTTATTTGTATCTAGATTCTGGAATCAAAACAGAAGTGGGAGCTGTGCTATACCAGGGAATAGGATTGGAGTCAGCTAAATAATGGCTTAAATTTGAAGAGAAAAATGCTGAATGATGCATGGGCAGAAGTGATTGGCCTTGCACTATAAGTAGTGAGACACCAGTGTTTTTTCCCCAAATAAACAGATATAACAGTGTGAGGCTAGGCTCAGTGCAGATGAGGCTGCATTCTGCACAAAGGCACTGTTTTTCCCTTCCATGCAGGAGTGCTCTGGTGTATCAGACCTGCTCTGTGGCACCTGCTTAAATCTAGTTTACCCTCACTAAACCAACTCAGCCCGATTTGTTGAGGTATTATTTGGCAGGTACAAGATGAGGTGATCAGGCCAAGTCAGCATGGGTTCATGAAAGGCAGGTCCTGCTTGACCAACCTGATCTCCTGCTATGACAAGGTAACCCACAAGGTGGATGAGGGAAAGGCTGTGGATGTTGTGTACCTGGACTTTACTAAAGCCCTTGACACAGTTTCCCACAACATTCCCCTGGAGAAACTGGCTGCTCATTGCTTGGATGGGCATATGCTTCGCTGGGTAAAGAACTGGCTGGATGGCCGGACCCAAAGAGTTGTGGTGAATGGAGTTAAAGCCACTTGGCGGCCAGTCACAAGCGATGTTCCCCAGGGCTCAGTATTGGGGCCAGTTCTCTTTAGTATCTTTATTAATGATCTGGATGTGGGGATCGAGTGCACCCTCAGTAAGTTTGCAGATGACACCTAGCTGGGCAGGAGTGTCAATCTGCTTGAGAGTAGGAAGGCTCGAGAGGGGGATCTGGACAGGCTGGATCTATGGGCCAAGGACAGTTATATGAGGTTCAACAAGGCTCAGTACCAGGTCCTGCACTTTGGGTCACAACAACCCCAGGCAATGCTACAGGCTTGGGGAAGAGTGGCTGAAAAGCTGCCCATCAGAAAAGGACCTGGGGATGTTGGTCAACAGCCCAGGTGGCCAAGAAGGCCAACAGCATTCCTGGCTTGTATCAGAAACAGTGCAGCCAGCAGGACCAGGGTGGTGATTGTCCCCCTGTACTCGGCACTGGTGAGGCCACACCTTGAGTGCTGTGTTCAGTTTTGGGCCCCTCGCTACAAGAAGGACATTGAGGTGCTGGAACGTGTCCAGAGAAGGGCAACCAAGTGGTGCAGGGTCTGGAGCACAAGTCTGACGAGGAGCGGCTGAGGGACCTGGGGTTGTTTAGCCTGGGGAACAGGAGGCTGAGGGGGAGACCTGATGGCTCTCTACAACTCCCTGAAAGGAGGGTGTAGCCAGGTGGGGGTTGGTCTCTTCTCCCAAGTAACAAGTTGATAGGACAAGAGGAAACAGCCTCCAGTTGTGCCAGGGGAGGTTTAGATTGGATATTAGGAGAAACTTCTTGACTGAAAGGGTTGTCAGTCCCTGGAACAGGCTGCCCAGGGAAGTGGTGGAGTCCGCATCCCTGGGGGGATTTAAAAGAGGTGTAGATCTGGTGCTTAGGGATATGGTTTAGTGGTGAGCTTGGCAGTGCTAGGGTAACAATTGGACTTGGTGATCTTAAGGGTCTTTTCCAACCTAAATGATTCTGTTGACTTAAATTGTATCCGTACATTGATTTAAATTAAGTTGGAAATTCTTCAGTGGTCCATGCTCAGTTTTACTGGTGTAGGTGATACTGGGATTCAGATGCATGTGCTGGTGTCAATAGAGCTCTTTACAGAAGAATCAGAAGAAACTCTGTCATAAGTGAGAAGTCCTGAACTCAGCACTGTGGATAATACTATTTCAGATAACAATGGGTAATGATGACAGTGCATTTCTTGGTGTCTTGTGAGTGTGCTCAGGTTGCTAAATCTTCCAGTACTGCCAAAGTGCTGTGAGATCCTTTTGTTGCACACTTTCCCAGTCCCTCGAGGTAAGGAAACAGTGGACTTCTGATTTAGAGAAACACAAGGTTTTGGCATGGCTGCCAGGAAAATTAGCTTTTATGTGAAAGTGATCCAATAAAGAGCAGCCTTTTAGAGTCAAGTTTTCCCTTCCATGCCCAAGAAGCTCTTGATCTCAAGTGATGTTGTGGCCCTGTGAACTGGCACTGGAGCTGAAACATAACCCTGTCATTTCAGGGAGAAAGCTAGCTACAGAGCAACATGTGACTTGTTTAATTATTGCACTATATAATAGGTTTTTCCAAATAACTTGCTATGTTGCTACATGACTTCACATATTGTAGCTAGGGGAACAGGACTCCAGCACCTTGACTTTACTGCCTGGGGTAGGAGCAAGCTGAAATTCTGATGGTTTTGTGAGGTTTCAGTTCTTGGATTTACTCAAATAGGGTGGGAGCAGGCAAGCAGGTACTGCTGAGCAGCATTGCTGAGAGGTGGCTGGTAACTCATACCTCCACAACATGTATAAACTTATGTTCATGTGCATGCCTTGGTATCCTCCCCAACTTCAGGCACCAGGGTGTGTGCTGGTGTGATCAGCCCTTGCCCTGTAATAAGTCTTTTCTGGTCATGCTTTGTATTTCAGTAGTTCTTGCTAGGTCAGGTACTGCCCGATAGACATAGTAGGAAAGAGATGATGTGTGGAAAGCATTAGCACAGCTCTGTGAGCAATAGGTGTCTGATACCTGCTTCTGGTCATCTCTGAAGTAGAAATGATGTTCAAAATCCCCAGAAAGCCTTTCTTTTCAAAACAATCGGTGAGCTCAACATCTGAGGTATGAAAATACTGATAATAGAACATGAAATAAAGGGTCACTTTTGATAATTCACTGTTGTCTCCCTGTCTACCTGAACTGGTCAACAACTGAAGGTGTTGGACTATTTGAAGGTTCTCCAGTTAGTATAAAGCCTGGAATTCATGTGTCTTCCCCATTGGCTTCCTGAATTGTGACACAAGGAGACTTGTATGCTGTCCAGCTACAGCAGGATTGCTACCAAGGGCTTTGATTTGTTTGTGAAAACCAGTGTTGTCTGTGCTCATTTGATCCCTTGGGAGGGAAGAGTCATAGAATGGTTTGGGTGGGCAGGGACCTCACAGCCCATCCAGTGCCACCCCCCTGCCATGGGCAGGGACACCCTCCCCTAGCCCAGGTTGCCCAAAGCCCCATCCAACCTGGCCTTGAACACTGCCAGGGGCAGCCACAGCTTCTCTGGGCAACCTGGGCCAGGGCCTCAGCACCCTCACAGGGAAGGATTTCTGCCTCCCATCCCATCTCCATCTCCCCTCCTGCAGCTTCAGGCCATTCCCCCCTGTTCTAGGACAAAGATTGTTGCAGATCTAAACTATGGGTTTAGGTGAGAAGATAGCTTGCACTCTATTTTCAATTACTTTAGAAGAGATTTATTCCTAACCTTAGGTCCTACCTTGATCTTTCTCCCTTCCAAGGCTGATTGGAGCAGAAAAAGGACAAAGGACTGTGATGGAGGGGTGTTAGGAAATAAATGAAATACTGTAATCTTACTCATGACCTATATTGTTCTAATTAAGCTGTTTGGTTGCTCTCGGACAAGTGCCTTTATTAGATTAATTTGTGTAAGTAGGCTGCTTCCATTCTGTGATCAGGAAGTCAAACTTGGTTAGAAAATACTTAGTGGTGTGACTTGTATGCAAGTTATTAAGAACTTAATAGAAAATATAATGTGCTCCTGACTAGTACATCTTCAGCCAAAGATTTTCAGGAGCATTACTGGAACAAGCTTCAGGGTGCATGGGTGTGAGAATACGTGTTAAAAGGAAAGAAATGGGCTAGGATTGTGGAAGAGAAGTTAAAGGGGAGATGATTTGAGGACTGTGATAGACACTTGCTAGATGAATAAAAGGGAGTAAGCACTCTTAAGTTACTTTGAACCAGAAAAAAAAAAAGTCATCTCTCTGAGGCAGGAAAACAAACTTCCATACTTCTTTCAGTGCCAATAGGCAAAACCTATGTATGTATCTAATCAGTGCTTTTCAGAAGAGTTGAGAGTAATAGGTGGCTTTAATGGGAACAGGAGATGTGCGGTCCAGGCTGGTGTTAACTGGTGCAACTGCACCAAGCCACTTTGTCAGAATTTTCCAGCAGGAAGTAATTATTGGCTACTCAGATCACAGCTCTGTTTAAATATCCTGGGGTGGAGACAGACCTGGTCCTTCATGGCTTCCACAGGTGATCTCTGTTTATTTCAAAGACCTTGTTGCTAGTCTTTGTTATGGGAGTGAAACAGCCATCATGTGCCCAGCAGGGCTGGCTGGATTGCAGCCAAGGATTTCCCTCTGAGCAGTAATCCTGCCTGCTACAGCCTCTCTAGATCTTGAGCAGGGATGTCAGCTTGGTTTCTGTAACACACCTGTACCAGAAAGGGGAAAAATAACAGCTGAGAGCAAACAGGGAAAGCTAGTCAATCAGAGATCTGCCCAAGGCAAAAGTGGGAATATGTTGGTTTGGCATCTTACCTTCATGTTTCCAAAAATGCTTTAGGAGATTAGGTGAAATGAAGTGTAAACTGCTCTCTGGTAATGTAGGTGTTAGGTTTTTTCTAAGAGTTTTCTTTGTAGAAGCTTCTGTAGCACTGCAAGTACTAGGTATGTTGCATTCTCTGTCTTTAGAATTCTTGGCTGTTAAAAAGCAGGTGGGGGAAGAGGAAGAATATACCTTAATCTTGAAAGTTATTTCCCATAAGAACATGGATGTTCAAAGTCTACAAAAAAGCTAGTGGAATTGGGCTAACAGTAACTTAGTCACTGTTTAAGACTTCACAAGTGAGCCTTTCACAACCAACACCACTTTGTATTTCTCAAAGCTGAAATGTGTGTTTGTAAGCCTTGCGCACCAGCAGAGAGCATGCTGTGTGTCATAGCGCCAAGTATAACGATGCCATCTTCTTTGACAGTTGCACTATAAAGTCCCTTCAGCGACGTCACGTTTGCATCAGCCGCCTGGAGAGGCCTCAGAATTGGGGTGAAAACTCCTGCGAAGTGAGATTTGTGATATTAGTCCTGGCTCCTCCTAAAATGGTGAGTATTGCTCTCATTTGCTCTGATGCTTCAGAGGGTTCTCCCAAGATTGCTTTTCCTTGGTCTCCTTCTAGGGTTAATGACAGCATATTATTTTTGAAACACAAGGGGATGTGAAAAGGGTCGAGATCTTCTCAACAGTTGTCAAGATGGTTTATTATAAGTGTCTGTGAGGGGTAGATTAGTCAGTTGTATCCTCATCTCATATTGGAGAATGGCTTCCAGCCTGACTGGGAGGAGAACACTGCAGATAAAGTGTCTGGAGTCCCTATATGCTTTCTGCTAGAGCTACCCCTGTGATGCACGTCATGCTCCACAGATCCCCCCCTTCCAGCTTTACCAGTTTAGCTACTATTTTTACAGTTAGGAATGCTGCTCCTGGTTAAAGCCGTGCTTGTGAAGGGCTCTTGTGAATCCACAGCTGATGCCCCGCTGCAAAGGTCTGGGTTGCTTCCCAGTAAATGCTCTTGATGGGACTCTCAGTTACACTGCAGATATGGTCGCAGCAGTTGTAGGTGGACTGATCTAACCAGGAGGAAGATGTAGTTTTGTGAGCTCTGTTGCAGTATGGGTGAGACTACTTGGGAGCTGGGGTGCTTGTAAGGTCAGACTCTGCTGAGGTCCTTTAGGATGTATTTTCACAGCTTTTGGCACTCAAAACAGCAAGGTTAAAGTTTACTTAAGTGTACTTACTGGTTCTCTGGTGTGGACAAGGCCAACAAATAGCATAGTAATACACATTTACTGCAATATCATGGGGGGCATCAAGGTCAATTGAGGATCACTATCCTGTCTTCCTAGAAAGCACTGGCTTGATCAAGATGGTGTGTTCTTCTAGCTAATGGCTGAATGGTTCAAAGCTCAAGACCTTTTCATACTTAAGCTGGCTGTATACACCTTGGGGCTACTAGGACTGTGCTTCTGGGAGGTGTTGGCGAGGTTGGGGACCTTGTCTGGAACAGGACATATCCTGATTCAATTTCCTGCTCTTCAATGCTATCTGTGTAACCTTGAGACCTTCTAGTCTGGTCTGTCTGTCTCCTCCTCCCCTCCACTACCACCCTTGTTTAAATGGAAATACTGGTGTTTCCTTATTTCCCAGGATTTCTGGCAGATCTTTCCTAGCTGAGCAGTTCAATGCTTTTGGCATAGATCTCAAACCCAACAGGCTGAAAACATATTGATGTTCTTTATGAAAAGCAGCAGGCAAACAACTGAACCCACGTGCAGTTGCATTGATCTCTCTTTCATTGTATGGCAATTTGCTTATCTCCAGCCAGCTATGTGCAAAGCACTCAGCGAACAGCTCTGCATCCGCTTGTATCCTGAAAGTTTGCAATTCCAATGGACAGCATCAAATTAAGGAAAGGGAGTGGAGGCCAAGAAGAGCTGCAGTTGCCAATATGCTTTTTATTTTAAATGAGTTTATCTAGCCAGCTCTAAGTACGCATTTCTGGTACAGCAGTTAAAATAATTAACCTGCTGACAGTAACAGACTAAATGAGCCTTGCTTGGGATAAGCCCAGAAAACGGGCATCTGTTGTGCTGAGGAATCCAGTTCCTTGGCCTCCTCTAATATGGAGGATGGAAAAAACTTGAGTTCTTTTGCAAATGTCTGTGTTCTTCCTCTAAACCATTTATCTCTCTGAGAAAGCAAAGAAAGGGAGTGGCATTGGGCAACTTGAAGTAATCCCTTGCAGCATCCAGGCCAAGGACTGCTCCTATTTAGAGGTGAAAGGAGAAGCCTCCCCTGTGATGGCAAATCCAGAATGGCTCAGTCTGCAAGGACTAAGCTTACAAATTGTAAAATCAATTCCCAG
This sequence comes from Balearica regulorum gibbericeps, assembly GCF_011004875.1. Taxonomy (NCBI): domain Eukaryota; kingdom Metazoa; phylum Chordata; class Aves; order Gruiformes; family Gruidae; genus Balearica; species Balearica regulorum. Next base: position 79,610,868 of record NC_046187.1, on the reverse strand, counting down.
AGCAGATTATCTTCACATAAGTTTCTAGGGAAGGGTTTGGATTTAAATTGAACACATCATAGAATCATAGAATGGTTTGGGTTGGAAGGGACCTCAAAGATCATCTAGTACCACTCCCCTGCTGCGGGCAGGGACACCTTCCACTAGACCACGTTGCCCAAAGCCCCATCCAACCTGGCCTTAAACACTGCCAGGGATGGGGCCTCCACAACCTCTCTGGGCAACCTGTGCCAGTGCCTCACTACTCGAACAGTAATTTAATTTCTTTCTAACATCTAATCTAAATCGACCCTCCTTCAGCTTAAACCCATTACCTCTTGTCCTATCACTACCACATGTCCATGCCTCTATCAAGCAGTGCTGAATTATTTGGTTGTGTTGATGAAGAAATTGTTCATCTGCTTTATGAATCGCAAAAACTAATTCAGATCAATCATATATGCTTACTACTACTTTTCACAGTAGTGCAAGGAGCTTGGAGACTGTCCAAAGGAGGGTGGTTGTTTGGGTGTCTCTAGCAGTTGCTGCATGATGAGTGTTGAGTGTAGCTAAGGTGAGGGGGTTAAAACTTTGCATCAAAAGGAGCTCTTAATGAGCTGTGATTCTGCATAACTTTGCCTTGACAGGTATCTTATCCGTCCTGACCAAAGTGGTACAAGCAGTTGAGTAGATCAGGATTTGCAGAGCTTGGAATTGGTGGGTTTGTGCAGGGCTGGGGAGCTCAGTCTCCTTTACTGTGCTCTTTGTATCTAGTTTCCAGTTGCTTGGAGCAATAGGAAAGTGGGCTTGTGTACTGTTAAAGCTGGACCTTCAAAGATCAGGCCTGTGGCTCACAGAAATGTTAATGCCTGCAAATAGCACTCATTCCTTTTTCACGTTTAGGTCTCCTGTCCCTTCCAGGCTATTTGGTGAAGATACACTGCTGCTTGTGTGTATGCTCAGCTGCTTGTTTCCTGTGCTTTCCTCTGTGCCAGTAGTTACTTTAGCTGAGAGCTCTAAATCTCCACTTGTGCTGCTAAAATTGTCCCAGAGAGGCCAACTGAATTGAGTTTTAATGCTCAGAAGGAAGCTGATGAAGCAGATGTGCACAATAATCTCAGACTTCCAGAAAAGATATCAGGATACTTTTACCTGCAGGAACCTTGACTTACAGTGTCTTTCCACCCCCGTAGAAGTAATGCTGAGATGCCGTAGGATAGAAATGACCCTTAATTTGTTTAGTTTTAGTAACCTTCAATGGAGACCAGGGATAAAATGCATGCTCAGCATGATTCAGCTTTGGATCGAGTCTTGGGAAGTTGATCAAGTAAGACTGACCAGTGCTTCTGGTCAGGGTCTATATATTGATTCCTTCACAGGATCCTGCTGTGGTTGGTGTGTCTCTCGGGTTCTGGAAGCCAGGCATCTTGCTCTTCAGATGGTGCCCAATGGGTTAAATGAGTGGGTTTACCTTTCAGAAGTGAAAGAAAATAGACTTACAAGGCTTTTTCTGTCTCTTCTGCTCAGAAAAGTACCAAAACAGCCACAGAAGTGGGCAGGACCTTTGCCACAATGTTTTCGGACATAACCTTTCGACAGAAACTCCTAGAAACCAAAACTGAAGAGGAGTTCAAGGAAGCCCTAGTCCACCAACGCCACTTGTTGACGGTGGTGAATCAGAGACCCTCGGCGATGAGTGATGGGCACAAGTTGCATGGTCCTAAGCCACTCAAGGTAAGGCTGGCCAACATCGGCCACACCCCTGCTTCAGAGGCGTCCAAATGCTTAAACACAAGGGGTTTTGGGTAAGGAGATGAAGCACTTGTGCTGCTTGTGTCCATTGGGCTCTCCTAGTAAGCTCTCAGCACTGAGGTTTCTACAAAAGGCTGCTGTGTGTCTACCTTCCTCAGCTCCTGCTGTAAATGTGAAAAAAAGCACTTCAAAGAGGCAGGTGCTGAAGGGATGCAGAGCAGTAGGGGGTTGAAATGGTTACAGGACTTTGATTCCAGATGCTTAGTCAAGGGTGGGATTAATGGATCACTGTGCATTGTCGGTCCAAGGTACTTAATCCTTATGATCAGAAGTCTCTGAAGGAAGCTGCTGCTTGTCTTTCCTGCAGCCAGAAGACTTCTTGGCCATTCCTGCACAGTAATTTCACTTAAAAGTTGCCTGTCAGTATTTGGCCTGACTTCTCGCTGTTTGATCTGTAGCTCTGTAAAATGTTACTTGCTTTGTATTTTAAAGTCAGAGGGAAATGCTGTAACTCGGCTTTCTTTTCTGGAATTTCCTGTGTATTGGTCATTGCTTTGCTTTTCCGTTCAGACATTCATTCTTTAACCAGACAACATACCTGAAAAATAAGCTGTGCCATCTGTAGCTTGCTGCTCCTGTCCCTGAATTACATGTAACCTTAAAGCTTTGGGTTGCCTACAGTGCAGAAGCTGGTCAACTTATCACTTTTTTTCCTGGAATAGACTTAAGGGGTTTTGATCTGCACATCTGGAAATGAGCAAAGCTCATGTTTTTTCCTGCAGAATCCTCTTCCTTATAGGTAGCGCTTTGAACTTTCCTAGACCCTGTACCTGCTCTTAAGTTTGCAGAACAAGTCCTGAAACCCTCTTTAAACCTAGGTCATTCAGAGTAGTTACAGTAATGTAATTTAGGTAAAGTAGGTTTAACCCTTTGCACTTGGTGTTTCCAAGGAGTTTTTTGTTAGAGCAGTGAAAGTGTCTGGCTCGTCTGCTAAAATTAGCCCTTTTAAAAATGTCTTTAGAGGATTTTCTGCTCTGTGATTTGAGCAGGAGGGCTGGATGCAACACTGATCTTGTAGGTGTTGGCCCTGAGAAGTGGTGGTTCCTACCTGCCTTGCTGGGCCAGCAGCCTTGTGACAGCTCTGGGCCAGTGCTGTGGATAGTGATGCTTGTTTCTTTTGGTGCATGTTCTTGGCATTGACCATTCTTGGTCTGGATTTGGTAAATCATTGTTTTAAAAATGTTTTATCCTTCAGTTCTCATGAGATGCAGCCTGTGTAGTAGTAACTCTGCTTTCTCATGGCTCCTGGAAGAAGCTGTCCCTGACTCTATCTTGCCAGCATAGACCTTAAGAACTGGGATGGAGATTTCTTTTCCTGGCAAGAAAAGATTTGCCTGGAGAAGTGAAGTTGATTTGAGATTATAGCTTGCATTCCTCAGTTCCTATGACAGCCATCTCCAGGAACATCTCCCCCTCTGCCTGCCTTGTGTGATAGCCTTCTAGAAAGGAAGTATTTAATACGAGCACAAACTCATATGAGACCAGGGTGTAAATTCAACCTGTGAACTGCCCCCAGTGAAATAAATACCCCAATCCGGAGCGACTGTATTATTACAAATGAGTCCTCAGGAGGGGCCAAGAGAGTAAAGTCTCTGAATAGCAAAAAAAATCTGCCTCCTGCCTCCCTTATTCCCTTCATCCTGCAGTGATGGGGCAGAAATGCTCTGTGCACAAGTGGGATTTTTGCAAGGACTCGTTTTTGCCTCTGCTAAAGTACTGAAGGGGACATGACAGTTGCATGCCATGCTGTGCCTACTGCACAGTCAGTTTGCTTTGGCTCATCTCAGAGGATTATTTAGGCAAGGCTATGTACTTAGTCATAATTAAGTCAACCTGAAATCCTCTTGTTTACTGAGGCATCTAATTGTGATTTTTGTTCCTAGAGGAGCCCCTAACAGTTGTGATTCTTTCTGGCTGTGATTTTTTGTGTCTGATACCTGTGTGGATTTAGTGAGAGGGCTGGGCTATGTTGGCTCAGCATCGGCAGGAGGGAGGATAGCATGTGTCCCTGGTCTGTGTAAAATAGTCATGCAGCCCCCTAGTATAGTACTTCAGGGGAGGACTGAGAAAGAGCCTGTCTTGTTGGAGCAGATATCTTCTCTTTGGCTGTGTAACTTATAGTGCTGATTTACCCTCTAACTCAATGGATGTTTGTTTATGGCAAGAGACTTAAAGGGATTTGTAAAATGGAAAGTAGAAAATTCATAAACTTCATCTCTGATTTTTTTGCGTATTCCTTTTTGCTGCTCTTTCCTCCCTTGTGCATTAGGAGCAACATGGGCAAAGCACTGGAAGGACTTGCAGAAGAGGACAATAGGAGACTGAAGGACGATTTGGTGCTGGGTACCTGAGCTGCAGTTCCTAAAGGCTAGTAAGCCTTGAGCTTGGTGGGGGATGCAGCTCTGGCCTCCTAGATAAGGTCACCTAGTATCAGCATGTTAAATCAAAGACAGCAGGGCCGTGAGAGAGGTGCCACCACAAATGGGAGTGGAAAGACAATAGGTCAGCCAAACTTGACCCACTAAATGAGAAAAGCAGGGAGTGGCAGTCTGAGAAATTCCTAGCACTGGGGTGTATGAGGAAGCAGATCAAAAAGGGGCAAGAATGACAGGTCAGCACTGTCCTTCCCAAGATCTTTGGAAACCTCACAAAGTGCAAGCTCAGAAGACGGAAGGAGGCAAAAGTCAGACTGAAAGACATCTGGAATAGTTAGACAGTGAAGATATGTGGTGGATAGGTTCGGGGATAAAAGTAAAACTAAGAAGGGCAGTAACTTCAGAGGTCAGTAAACTTGGTCTTTTATCTCCTCAGTGCAACCCAAGTTGAGTATGAGGTTAGTAGAGCAGAGAGGAAAGTGAAGAGGAGAATTAGCCGTGCAGAAGAAACAGCTTTCCTCATACTTAGCCACTGATAAGGTTTAGCTTGACATCCCCATACCCCACCCTCAGCTAAACTTTCACACATGCAAGAAATAAATGCACGAAGGAATTGGGGGTCTCAGACATAACCCATTACCTCCCCTCAAATTTGCATCAATGTTCCTTGTGGGACAAGTTAGGCAGCTTTTTCTGCACACTCACTGCTGCCTACGAACAGACAATGTGCATGAATGCCTCCTACCTCCCCACTTCTCTCTCAGCCCTGGGCCAGCAGCATGTGACTTCTTTCCTAGAAGATGAGATACCCTAAGCATCGTTTTCCCCGTACACACTGTAGCAAGACAAGTAAATGTATTAGTCATTAAAGCTATTGTGATTCTCTGGCTGACTTGTGCCTTCAGGAATGTCTTTCTGGGGGGCGGGGGGGAAATTAAATTGCTTTTCAAGTGCATATGGCTTTGATGTCCAAATTTGCCTTCAAATATGGTTTAAGCTCATAGTTTGTTTGGAAATACTTGAAATGCAGATGTTATGCTGGTGTCTGCTGTCTTTTCATCCTGGCGGTTCAGGTCAGAGTTGGAACTGTCCTGAAGTAAAACAGGTGTATTGGCAAAATGCGAAGTGCAACAGACTTGACATAAGTAGGAGCAGCCCTGAGGAGAAGGACTTGGGGGGACTGACTGATGAGAAGCTCAACATGAGCCGGCAGTGTGCGCTTGCAGCCCAGAAAGCCAACCGTGTCCTGGGCTGCATCAAAAGAGGTGTGACCAGCAGGTCAAGGGAGGTGATCCTGCCCCTCTACTCGGCTCTTGTAAGACCCCACCTGGAGTACTGCATCCAGCTCTGGGGGCCCCAGTACAGGAGAGACAAGGAGCTGTTGGAGCGAGTCCAGAGGAGGCCATGAAGCTGATCAGAGGGCTGGAGCACCTCTGCTATGAGGACAGGCTGAGAGAGTTGGGGTTGTTCAGCCTGGAGAAAAGAAGGCTCTGGGGAGATCTAATTGCAGCTTACCAGTATCTAAAGGGGCCTACAGGAAAGATGGTGAGGGACTGTTTATCAGGGAGTGTAGTGACAGGACAAGGGTAATGGGTTTAAGCTGAAGGAGGGTGGATTTAGATGAGATGTTAGAAAGAAATTCTTGACTGTTAGAGTGGTGAGGCACTGGAACAGGTTGCCCAGAGAGGTTGTGGAGGCCCCATCCCTGGCAGTGTTCAAGGCCAGGTTGGATGGGGCTTTGGGCAACCTGGGCTAGTGGAGGGTGTCCCTGCCCATGGCAGGGGGGTTGGAACCAGATGATCTTTGAGGTCCTTTCCAACCCAAACCATTCTATGATTCTATGAAATACGAGGTTTCAGTCACTGATAAAGGAGCTGGTCCTCTGAGGTATCTTTTGCACCCCAAACCCTAGTGTTTGCTGTGCCCGTTGTATTCCTCCGAAGGGAAAGGTTTCCTTCTTGTGCTTTATTTATGGCTCTGATCTTCCAGGCACTGCAAAGCAGGTGAGTCCCATGAGAAAAGGCAAAGTTTTGTGTAATCTGTTAAGCATTGTACTGTCAAGTCCTTTCTAAAGCAATAGTTTTTATCAGTTTCTACGTAAACCAGCTAAAGGAAGATGTCCATGCTGGTTTGAGATGATTTGTTGGTGTAAATTTTGAATCTGTGATTTTCCCCCCCACACACTCCCTAGCAGAGGTTATAAGTCTTCTGTTCTGCAATAAACCATATGAAATGGTTTAGATGAGGCAGCTGGGGTAATTAGCACTGTATAAAGGTGCATTTGATTTTCAGAGTAGTATGTGTACTCTTGAGTTGAGGATAATAGGAAAAAAAAATCTGACAGGTGCCTCATTTGCAAGTGTTGCCTACTCTGATGCTTTCCATGTGCTTTCTGTAAGGATGTAGTTGTGAGAATTGGGAGGCTGTAAGTCAATAGCAGCTGTCACATATTTCTGAAAAGCTCCTTATTGCCTGTGGTGAGTATCAGATCATATATTAAAAAAAAAAATCATACTGTACCTTGCAGGCCCCTAAACCAGAAATAAAAGGAAACATGTTGGAGTTTTGGAACCCTTTCACAATAATCTTACTGTCTTTTAATGGGCAGGAGTTACGGTTTGGTTAGTGAAGTTACTCAAGCTTGTTCCCTTTTTGGTGGAGTTTGAGGTGTAGAGTCTTAGTTCCCTTAAGTCGATTTGAAGTCTCCCTTTCTGTGGCAATGCGGAGGAAGGGAGCACTTGCTGGGGATCCTCTTTCAGAGTCTTCATGTGGATTTGGGGGAAGAGTTTTTTCCAGTGGTGTCTAAAGAAAAAGATGTTGGCTAGCAGGGTAGGAGAGGCATCTCTGACCTGATGTTTATCACACGGGTACCCAGGCATTACGCAGCATCCTGCTGTTGGCCAGGTTTTCAGCGGGTAATTTCCACACTGTGCATCAGCTCCCTTACCTGCAAAGCAGGGATGTAGATATGAATAGGAGAGGGGAAAGGAAAGGAAGGGAGGAAAACAGTGATTTGGGGGAATTTTCTCTTTTACAATGCTCTTTGAGGATATAAACTGAAGTGCGAAGAGTTTATTTTTATTATCATTACAAAATCTGATTTGAATACCCTATTCAAAATGACTAGTTTTGCTCCTATCAGTATTGAATAAGGAGGTTAATCTCTTTAACAATACATGAGCCTTTAAACTGACACAGCACTTCCTTCCTTTCTTTAGTTGCATGAGTTTCTCAGTGTTGGCAAGGGGATTTCTGATGACATTGCACGAAGATTTCCAGTGTACGCTTTGGACTTCACTGACGGTATGTTGGCCAATGTTTATGAAAGCATTGGCCTGATTTTGAATTTTTGTGATGCGATGTCCTGTTTACAGTGTGCATTCAATGTGTTCTTTGATATGTGTAATAGCTCTCTTATTTAAAATAATATTTTGACAAAAGCCTGTGAATAGGCAGCATGGCACACTATAGATGAGAATCTTGCAGTGTTCCTTTAATGAAGATGCTAGCTGTATGTAGATAAGGATTTTAATTTTTATTAAGCAATGAGGTGATTAAATGGATTGATTATTGTTGTGCATAGACAGATCAACTCTCATTTCAACCTAATTAGTCAGCGCTGGCCTAATAGACCCTTTCTGCTGGCTTTGCAAGCCAGCATCAATAGCAATTACGGTGATGCTGTGGGAGTTGAGAATGCTTAAACAAAATCTGAGCTGCAGTAACATCAGCTTGGTGCTTTTAAAAACAGGATATAGCTTGTCTACTGTAGCCAGATCACAGGAGCAGCAATACAGTGTTTATATTGAGCCTCAGGTTTCGGTCTTTATATAGCTCCTAAAATGGCCTTGTTGGTTTTAAGAGTCACTTTCTCCCTTTTCACTTGCAAACTTTCACTTTCAGAGAGTCTTAAAGGCTGTGAAGTCTTCAGGGCAAACCATGATTACAGAGCCTCAGCCCGATGTCAAAACACATTCACTTTCTTACAGCTTATTGGGGAGTTGGTTAATATATTCAAGTATCAAACCCGGAAAGCTTGTGTAAAATAAAGATGTAGAGTGTTGACAGGGAGAATGTCGGGGCTGTGTCAGACACCTTCCTGCTGTTAAATCTTCCCCTAGCTCAAGCCACAGTGTCCCAGCCTTCCCTGCTGCACCTCTGCTGCGGGCTATCTCCCTTGGAGTTGGCATAAGAAAATAAGATGCATACCTGAGCCTCGTTTTTTCAGACAAGCGTTCTAGTGCAAAGCTGCCTTCCACAGATGCTTAAGCTTGAAAGCAAGCATGGGCAGGGTATGGATGTGTGTCCTCCACTGCATTTCAACAAGGATGGTCACTACCAGCAGAGGAACATAGCAATCAGCTGTTGGCTGTTCAACTGAAGGAGATGCCGTGTGTCTGGGGGAGTTGCCAAATAGTTGCTTCCCACAAAGATCCGGCTTTGTCGACTAGGACTGCTTCATCCACCACGATGCATTTTGTAGTTGGTGTTATCCATTCAGCTGGGAAGAATAAAATGAGATGAGAAGTTGGCTTGGCACAGTGGTTGAGTGCTGGCTGCCTTCTCCAGGTGCTTTGTAACTGCTGGGATGAAACTGTTTTCAGGGGGCTTGGGGTGACAGGAGGGCATGCTCTGTTTGAAATCAAGCTAATGCTATGTTTTCAGGGGATTTGAGGGTACGTTGAGGAGGAAGGGGAACAAGAAATTAATTTTCAGGGTAGCAGCAAGGAGTCTGATAAAACAGAAGAATATTTCTTGGCATGTACATCATTGGCACTAGGTCTGATAGGGGACTTAAGATCCTAATCTGGACACCTCTGGAGTGGGTTCAGGACACTTCATCTTTATGGCTGTTGCTTTGTAGGGCTGTCAAAGTCTACCTGTCATTATAAAGGGACACTGAAGCACTTCAGAAGGGAAGTGCTGCAGGACTGCTGTTCGGGGAGAAGCATCCTGTGGGAGACTCGTGTGTGTGTGTCAAGACAGAGCAGCGTCGGCTTGCTCCACCTATAGTTGTCAATGTCCTGAGTGCAGCAGGTTTATGGGCACAAATGCATTGTGTGATGGTCCTGCAGATGACATTGACTGTCAGCACATCTGGAAATCCATTTTGAGGTCTGTGTTCTGGCTCTGCATGCATCCAAAGTAGCCTGTGCATGCTGCCTTTTAGCCCCAGGGCTGTCAGCTATAGTCAAAGTCTGAAAGCTTTCCATGAACCAATGTACATAGCAGATCAAGCTTGACCTAAACAAGGGGCTGGGATTGACTAGCCTGAAATAACTGTTCCCTTGGTTGCATCTGCCCTGAGTGATGAAATGATGTCATAGTGAGCATTACAAATATTCCAGAAAAAAAGGATTTGGTATAAAATGCAAGTATATGTTAAGAAGTGTAAATGCATTGTTGTACGACTACTGGAGAGTGAAAGATGCAGAAACGAGCCAAGTGAAACTCAAGAACTACTGCAGCTCAAATGTGAAGTACTCGCCTTAGGAGCAGTTGTGCTCTTTCAAATATGATTGGGGGGAAGGATTTTTAAGAACCTATATATATTAGTATGTGCTATTTCTTCCCAGAAACCACAAATTAGGGTGAATTCTTTAAGGATCTGTATGGAATGAAAACCAGATGGAGCATAAAGCATCTGCCATAAACCACCAAGACCGAAGGTGATCAGGAATGTGAAATTCCTGGACCATCTCAAAGCAGCAGTGTACCAGAACATTGGGGATTTGAGCTATCCAAGTATCTGCACTCCAGACAGCCACACGTGCATCATCAAAGAGCTCTGAATTACAAAGATGCCTTTTTGAATGGTTGGAGTCTCTAAATCCTCAATCTGAGAAGCATCCCGGGGTTTTGGTTTAGACAGATAAACTGATTAAGGGCAGGGTGATAAATAATAAGGCTTTTGTGTAGGGCCAGCAAATGTTTTGTCAGTTGGACTTTTGCAGGATTGGTCTTCACACACTGCACAAAGCTGGCCATTACATTATCCTTAACCATCACGATTTGGGAGAGGAAATAAGGGAAACATCTTTCTCTTTTTTGTCTTTTTTTCCTCCAGATTAGGAATTTGTCAGTTTTAGGTCTGCCTTGGATTGTAGAAGTCTTGTGCATTTTACTGAACCTGAAAGGATCAAGGAAGAGTTTTCTAAACTTTTGGTCCAGGACTTCAGTGATAGGTAATAGGTGTCTCCCAGCAGGAGCATGTGAAGATGAACAACTGGATTATGCTCAGCTTAAGAACACCTGTAATTTTCCTTTGAAGTTAGGATTAACACAATTTGGCATGTAGTCTCCTCTTAATGACTACAACCTTTGTTTATGGGATTCTGCTTTCTTAAAGTTTGTACAGAACTTCATCCTGATATTGTCGTATAGGCTCAAAACATGTGTGTATCAATATTATTACTCTTTAAAACTTGGTAGAACTGTAGGAACTTCCTGAATTTTTTTTTATATTGAGGCTAGTTTTAATGCAGGAGGGAATTCTGCCTGGACTCAGCTACAAGTTTCCTGAAACGCCTTAAAGTTGCTACCCTTATTCTTCAGTGTGTATTTTCTGGTACCACATGGAGGAATAAACACTTATGAATGTAGTGCCTGGAGTGCTGGGGGGGGAATTTGAGGTGCCTGAAGAGTTTTATGGTGAGCTTTGATGTTGTGTTCGGCTGTATTCCTTCACCTCTTGTGGGTAGGGAGGGTGGATGGCAGAGAGGAGAACTGAGATTTAACCTGTTTCCCCCTTTTTTCCTGGACCTGTCCTCTGCATGTGCCATGGTGGGTGGGTAGTTCAGCTTGGTGATGTGGATTCCTCCCTGTCCTTGGTACTGCAGAGGGTCCCTAACCAGCTCCTGAGAGTAAGGCAAGCACATCTGCTGGCATCACCCTTGGGATTTGGTGTTGATGTTTTACAGGAGGGAGGATCTCCAAAGCTATCTGTAATGCAGGCATGCTTAGAAGGAAGGCTTGAAGGCAGCAGAAGAATAGGATTTGAAAGGGAAGGTTTGTCTTGCTGGTTGTCTGATAGCACAGAGCATAAACCTGCTAAAATGTTGACTGTGGATTGGCTGTGGCATGTGCCAAATCTTGATTGACTCTCTCACCTGGTTGCACTGACCACCTTGTTTGGCAGGATTGCATTCCTGAGGGAGGAGGAAAGATAAAGGGATTGCAGATAGGCTTTTTCCTTTTTCTTCAGTGCCTCTGCTGCTCTAGGTTAGATGATGGGGTAGCTCCTGCATCGCTTTGCAGCCCTTCATTCCTAAATATCACCTTGGTGTAAAAGTTCAGCAGCCACTTGATAACTGACTTGTTGGATGCTTTGGGGCATCGTGACCTGGGTTTGCAGCTATGATGCTCTGGAAGTCACTCTGTGTCAGCGGTGGATGGGAATGCATTAAAGATACATAAAAGCATCTTGTTTTGTCTGTGGATGCTTCCTTCCAAGAGACTAGCACTTAATGGGAAATGGGCTGAAAGAAACAAGAGAAGAAGGGAAACTGAGCCCTTGATTTGTTTCTTCATACTTCTCTAGTCTGAGCATATGCTTGGCTTCTCTGCTCCAAAATCAGTTAAGTGTGGATTTCCTTTTCCAGCTAAGTTCTTAGCCTCATTTGTACTATGATTTACTCTTCACAGGACTTCAGGGAAGATTCATTTTCTGTTCATCTTCAGAAAATTGGGCAGAGTCCAGCAGCTACTAACATAAGTGAAAGCCCAGCTTGAGGGCATTAGCAGAAGCATGTAATGCTTTTGAGTTTTTATGGCTCAAAACCTATGAACAGTTATCCTTACTGTGTGCTCTTACTATTGAAAGGTGATTTTTTTTTTTAAATTAGGGTTTTAATAGATACATCCTTGCTGCTGTGTTGCAGATCAGTATAATTAAACTTGTTTTGTGTTGGACATTTCAGAGAATTGGGAAAGAACATTAATAGTCAGACATTTCATAGAATGTCCATCTGTCTCTACTTTAATTCAGTAAATGTACAATTAGACTTAAGGAGCTCTAGTCCCAGTCTTTGGGTCTCTTGGTCATTAACTTACTAATGCAGAATACCAAACAAAGTGAAGCTAGCAATGCTGCAGTTTTCTCTGAAACTCTAACCTTGTCTTTAAAAAAAACTATGACATTTCAGAAATTCAAGCAAGTAAAATAGAACTGTCATGTTGATGAACATAATTGCTTCCCGTTTCAATGTGTAGATGTACCTTAACGTCAAGGGATTGCTTCTGTAATAGTCAGCTACTCAAATGTCACAGCTGGACTGAGAGTTGATTTTTCTGCTACAAATTTATATTGTGCAGTTGGAATGACACATTTTTCAATGGCTTTATGAGCCTGCTACAGATGAAATGCCATCATAATGCAGCTCACCTTCATTTAAATGAAGTAATGTCAGTCCCTGGGTTGCAAATAGACCCTGAAAATATTTAACTAGATGTTGACTTTAAAAAGGCAAAAGGTAAACTGTGGTTAACACTGGATTTTAGCGTGTCTCGGGTGAATCTGTACAAGGAGGCAGTATTTGCTCATGATTTTAACTGTGATTAAGGAGTGATTGATCATGTTTGTGAAAGGCTATGTTCAATCTGATGTAGTTATTGTCTCCATTATGAAGTGAATTTTGCTGCCCTCCGGGAGGGTTTCTTTGCTCCTTGGATCTCATCTGGCTGATTACGGACTAAAGAAAGTACTGCTTTGTACTGGAAGTCTTGGACCTAGCCATGATGTGGCATAAGGACCTCCATGATCAGCAAGGACTCCTTTTTACTTGGCAGGGATTGAAGCTGAAACTAAAAGCCATGCATGAGCTTTTGCAATGCTCTTCAAGGCTTCTTCCTTCCTTCTGCCCTCTTATACTACAATCTGACAAACTTTCAGTGAGATTAAGTACCTCATCACTTACGTAGCTTTCTCTGCTCAGCAAATAAACCTTTTTTTAATATTGGTTTCTTCTCTGGTCCTGGTTGCCTGTCTTTTTATGAATGATTTCAAAGCTCTTGGGCATTGTTGCTCCTGACCTTTCATGTTGGAAAGACTTTGTTCAAAAATGGGTATTCTGGAGTGGTGCAAAGTCATCTGAATGAGGATGTGACCATCTCTGCTTGCAAAACTACCACTTGGTCCGCAGTTTGCCCTGCCAAGTCTTTCCTTTTCTCTAAAAGTCTTGGGCACTTGGGAGTGTGAGGTACGAGCCTGCAGCTGTTGAACTCAAGATCACATGAGAAAGCATCATCTGCAACAAGTAAGTTTCAGGCCTTTTGGTTGCCAAGAGTGGTCAGGAATGTGGTCTGTGGTTTCTGAATCTTCACAATAAATTGAAAGGAATCTGCCTTGAAACAGCTGGTCCGATGCCTCCTGGAAGGTCAGGCTCATATTTGCGTGCTTGAGATGTCTCTTGTCAAGTTTCAGTCCCTGCCTTTTTTTGAGGATGCTGAGCATCAAAAGTCCTATTTGTCTGCTGTTGTGTCTGCAAGCAGGAACCATCACAAGGTGTCCTTTATTCATGTGCCTGCCTGATCATTACGCATCATCTTTGACTTTTGGTTTTTGCATCCTTCTGTCCTTATCTCTGCACTGCAAATGGTGGAGAAAACAGATGTTAGATAAGATCCCAAAGTCAATGAGTGATTTTTTTTTTTTATTTGTCCCAGAGGTACAGTTAGTCTGTTGTGGTAATGTCCAGATTTTTCTCAGTGTTGCACCAACAGCCTCTAATGCAAAGCCCTCTCTTCCCTGATTCAACTCATTGACTTGTAGCTTCCTTCAGCAAGGGACTGATGCTAGCAACAGCTTACATGGGCATTTGGGAGCTTAGGGGCAGATGTCTGTGTAGGAGTTCACTGTTCAGGAGGCTTCCAGAAAGGGAAATTGGGCAACTCCAAGCTTGTCCAAGTGTCTTGCAGCAGGAGCACCATCAAGGACGGTGGCATATGCAGGTTGAAGGCTGTTTCAAGGTTTTCTTTGAAAAGACCCTCGCTGGTGTGCTCTCTCTGAAGAGGCTGTTCTGTGGAAAAACTTATGTTCTCCTTGAGCAATATCAGATGTCATCTCTCATCCTTTCTTGTGTGATATGAGCTCACTGGGGATGGACATCAGCCTGAAAACAGGAAAGGGAAGGGAAGCTACTTCAGAGGCCCTTAAATTCTTATTATGACACTTTAATTCTCTTTCTGGCTGTTTTTGTTTTGGCCTGGTGTGATTTTTCCAGTGGAGATGAGGGGGTAAGTGGATGAAAAGAAAGAAGCCATTCTTTCACAAGGGCTTTTTTTAAAGTAAGACTCTTAATGTACGCATTCCTGACCTCTTGTGCTATTTGTTTTTGTAAGTCTGCTAACACTAATTGGCTCGGCATAGCATATTATTGATTCAAGCCTATAACCTCAGACTTCTGCCTAGGGAAAAAAGTGCTTCATGTTTTCCTGCCCAAAGCATCATGAGTTGCGAAGATGAGTGAAGCTCATTAGGGGCATAGCCCAGAATACCTATAAAGTTGGTATTAAAAAGGCCAGGGGATGGGGGTTTTATAAACCTTAAACTTATGGTTTCTGCTTTGATCTTCTTCCAAGCTTTTGGGGCTGGCAAAACTGAACAAAAGGCTTCCAGTATTTCCTGTTTTGATGATGCCAGAAATGTCTGTTCAAGCAGTCTGGTGGCACGTTGGTGCTTCTACTTCTGGTCTCAGATGAATGAAAGAGCATGGCTGTGCAAAAACAAATATTAAAGACCTACCTATACATTTAAAGTGTGGACTGAATTTCTACTTCTGCCTTTCAGCATTAAAATAACTAATGATACATATGACTGATCCAAGTAGGGTTTCAATGCTTTAAAGTGGGCGGTACTAATGTGATGTATGTTATGATTTACACTAGGTGTTATTGGAAACAACAAAGCTATAGGAAAATACATCACAACTATGATCTTTCTGTATTTTGCGTGCCTCCTTCCTTCCATTGCATTTGGGTCACTCAATGATGAAAATACTCGAGGAGCTATTGGTAAGTTTATCAGTTTTGTGCATCTGTTATAGGATCCCATCTATTCAAGCTGAGTAGCTCTGGTCACAGAATATTGTGATAGCTTTTATTTAATGAATAGAATGCCACTGAAGGGTTTTCTAATTATGTTCATGACTTTCTCAGAAGACTAGAAAAACTGAACACTACTTTGAATAGTATCATCTGACTTGGACTGATACAGATGTATGCTACTGTATTTTTATGATGCTCACTTTATAACTATGTAGGTATCTGCACGTTTTTCCTGGTACAAGCTCCTGTGCTTTTGATCTGAATTTGATTGCCAAATCACTGGTATAGCGGATGATGCTTTGGTCTATGCAAGTTGTGTCCCTGAAGCAGTTGATATTGCTGCTACAGTTCATAGGAGTCTCAGCTGAAATCTTGTCCTGAAGGGCTCCACAAATACTGGTTATGTTTTTATAGCTGCTTAAAATTTAAAAAACAAAACAACCAAAAATACCCCAAACCAAACAAAAAACCTCCACCCAACTTTCATAGTTCAACATTTGGAAACCTGATGGCATCCAAAATTAATGGCACACCTTTGCTGGTAAAGGGTCACTTGCTTTCACAATGTCTCACTGTTATACCCTTTAAGCATTGTTCTTACTCGTTATGGCCTGTGAATGCTCCTTGGTCAGGGAGGTGTTGATTAAAAACCCTGTTTCCATCCTTCCTGATTACTCGTAGATGTGCAGAAGACAATTGTCGGCCAGTGTATTGGAGGGCTGCTTTACGCGCTCTTTTCGGGGCAACCTCTAGTTGTACTCCTAACTACGGCTCCTTTAGCACTCTACATTAATGGTAAGTCTATTAAACTTGTACGTTGGGGCTGATGTGATTGCGACCGGTGTAATGGGATTTGTATGAGAACCTCGCGATCCTGTTAGAGCTGTAGTTGCATTTGTTTAATAAATCAATATTGAAGGGCCGCTTCTGGTGCCGAGGGAGAGGGGGAAGAATTTGATTCAGGTTTAGTTAAAGTTGATTTCTGAAGGAATCATCTTGCACAGGAAAAAACATTTTGTGAGAATAAGTGGTTTTTTTCTGCTTCAAGGAGGAAATGTTTTTCATCTGATGGTTTTCTCATGTGGCTGCATTAAACCAACTAGATAAGAGCCTCTGTTTCTAGTGAAGGAAGGGGACAGAGAAGGGGAGAACAGTTTAGGTTGATCCAGTGTTCATCCATGAGTAAGAACAGGGGTTTAATGGTATCTGCCATAAGTGGTTGCAGGAAGGTCTTGAAATTGGTTGTCTTTGCCATCAAGCAGGTGGGAATCACAGGGTGGTAATGACAAAAGTTTAATCTGACACGTGAATGCTTCATTTTTGCAGTCATCCGAGGAATCTGTGATGACTACAACTTGGATTTCAGTGCTTTCTATGCCTGGATTGGACTGTGGAACAGCTTTTTCCTTGTGATGTACTCCCTCTTTAATTTCAGTCTTTTGATGAAGCTCTTTAAAAGGTAGCTATTTTGAAGAAGTCATATTTTGATTGGATTATTCAGCAAATGGAAAAATTATACATTCCACAAGTTCCTTAATTACAAACTTGCTGCAAAATGTATTTTGTGAGATGAGGCTAGTATCATTTCAGCTTATTGTTCCAGCTTGAAAAAAGCTTTTAAAGATTCACTGGGTTTTGTTTCCTGCTTGGAGTCTAACTAAAATTGGTATATTTTCATGTAAATGCACGTATATGCTTACTTTACTTTGAATGGAGTTGCATGCAGACTCTGCTAATGGCTATATTAATTCCTGGGATTTTTCCACAGATCAACAGAAGAAATAATTGCACTTTTTATATCCATCACGTTTGTGCTTGATGCCTTCAAAGGCATTATTAAAGGTAAGTCTTGCAACAATATTTTTCAGTGCGGATCTCTGCTTCCTTGTCAAAGGGAAATACAAGGCTGCAAACATGCATGATGTTTGCTTGTTCCATATTCCTTCAGAGTCTTCACAAAAAAAAAAAGTGTGAGATTGAAGCAGCCCTGTGTCAGCAGTTCACCTGGATATGCAAAATTTCTGTCAGCTCAGATTTCAGTTAGCTGAGGTAGAATTAGTCTCTTAAGAAATGGAGAAACCATATTAATGTCGCTGTGAAAGTCTTCCCCTGATACCAGTCTCTTTGGTCCTGGCGGGGGGGGAATCCAATTTAAGTGCAATGAATCTAGACCTCTTTCCTTGCAACATTATTAAAACTACACGCAGGGGATTTGAAAGATGGGTTGAGATTGCCTGTTCTTACGTGAGCTCCGAGACCCTTCTTTAATGGCAACATAAGGACTGCAGTGCCTTCCAGCGTGCTCCTACAGTTATTCTGCCCTTTCCAGCCACATGGTCCCCATTTCTGGGTTAAGCTCTGGGTGAGTATCTGTGAGCAGCTTTGGGATTTAACAAATTTCTCTGGCAGCTCTCTTCCTCCTGATCAGGATTGGCATGAGGTATATGTGAAGGTGAAATATGTCAGCAGAAATGCCACAAGAATGGCAACCTTTTCTGCTTATCCCAGTGAGGAGTTGACTAAGTCTGCATTCTTTGGTTTTTATGACCTGCTGTGCAACATCCCCAAGTTCGGGCTATCCTTTGAAATCCTTCAGGACATACCTAAGCACCCTGAGCACATCCCTTTGTTTTCAAGGTTCTCAGTCATGGCTCATTATGGTATCTTGCATGCAAGGAGAACACCTTTAAAGAGCAGGTTTGACACTGCAAAGCAATTTCAAGTGAGATACTTCCCTGCTTCATTGGGAATCCTTAATTTGGCTCCTTGGGCATAGGCTTTGATTGTGCAATCAGAGGGTTTTTTCTCTGCAGAACACCTGCATCTTTCAGATACCCTGTTTAGACAAAGCTTGGTGAAGGAGAAGCTGTTGTGGGATACCTTGGTTTCTCCTTGCTCGCTATGTGTGTGTGCTGTTAGTGCCTTGCTCTGGAGACATAAGACAGTCTCCCTGTGGCACTAAGGTGTTCCTCAACAGGTTAGTCACCTGCTCTGTTAAAAATTAGCAAATGCAAATGTTCACAGAGCTTCTGTAGTAGAGAGCTGATTTCCCATAGCAGGGGACTGATGTGCAGGTTAAAGGTACAAAAAGCATCCATTCATCTTGGCTGCCAGACTTCCAGGAATATGCAAGTAATACCTCACAGTATTGTAGTGTAGATGGGAGAGGATCCTGGAAGTTAGTGTGATTGGTGAATTAGTGTCATTCTCCCTTGTACTTGGGAAGGGCTGAGTTTATAGGAACAATGGTAATAAAACCAAACCAACACACTGCTCACTTGCCAGCTCCTGTTGGCTTGAGCTGCATCAAAGTGTTCAGTGCATCAACAGATGGGACCCCAGGTCCAGCCATGTTCCCAGATGCAGAAGGGCACCAATGCTGGCAGGCACAGACTTATCCTTAACCCTCTCAGTGTTCATATTTAAACACATGACACCAGTGCAGCTCACAGCTGCATGCTCATCTGTTGTCCTCTGCTCCTGTTTTGTAGCAGGTGGTGATGGTTGCTGCTGCCATCCTCCCCTCCCACTCAAAACTCTGCTTGAGCAATTAAGCAGGGAGAGAAAGCTGGTACCTTCTCTGTGCTGGTAAATGTGTCCTGGTAATGGGTAGCCAGCTGACAGTGACTTTAGGCTTCCTGAGTGTCAGGGGACATGCTGCTCTTGCTTGGATGTGTTTTCCTCAGTCTGTTCACAGCCTTGATTTTTTTTGCAAGGTACTCGTAGTTGTGCAGGAAAGAAGGGGGGAGGGATGTGATACTGTACAGAGGAATCAAGCCATGTGAATTTGTGTTTTCCTGGTGACACTTTGTTTTTGCCATGTGGCCCAGCCACTGTAGCTGTGTGTGTTTGATCTTGACATCTGCACTCTGCAGGAAACACTGGTGAACCAGCTGAAGCAAACAAAGTGAGTTAATGTTGTTGGAGGGAACTTGAGTGCACACTAGGCTTGAAGAGCTCTGTTTCAGCGAGGGCACCACCTGCTTTGCTGCTCTCTCTCAACATGGGCAGCAAGATTCCCTTAGCTCTGTTATAAAAACAAACTAACCCTAAATCTGCAGGAATTAAATATTTTATAGCAAATCCATGGTGTGGGATGAAGTCCTGCACTAGCTATCTTGGCATGTTCTCATTGCTTTAACTGAAATACCAAAGTCAAAGTTTCTTCCCCTATATCCAGGATTGAGTGAGGTAATCCTACCTAGTTTTGAAGCGGGTGCAAACTGAATTGCAGCCTGAGAGGTCGTGTACGTAGACGTAGTCAGGCTGAACGCATGGCACCAAAGATGTGCTCAGCTCTAAATGTATTATTGCAATATAGCCAAGCATGGGAAATTGAGAAAATCCACCAAAGTAACTTGTTTCTTACTTGTTCCAGTCCAAATCTAAATACAGAGGCATGCAAATACATTCTGCGTAGTTGCCAGGTTGCGTGTGCTGTCAGTTTATCATATGCTCAGTAATTGTGTGTGTCTCTAGGACTTAGTAATGTGTAGGGTCAGCTGAGATGGTGAACAGGCTTTTAGCCCTGGCCAGCTGCTAGTCCCCAGGAAATACTGCAATAATCATTGTTGTTATGACAAAAGTGTCCTTTAATGTTCAGAGCCGGAAACTGCAAATCCTCCAACAACCTGTTCTGTGCTGATGTGTGGGTCATGGCAGTGCTCTGTGCCTCAGTTTACCTGTTTGTAAAGCAGGTGTGGGTGTCCTGCCTGGGCTGGACACAGCTGTGAGGATGGAGGGAGGAAATAATAGCAGAGCCTCTTCCGTAGCACTGTGTATTTCTGCATCGTGTGTTAATAGAGGTCGTAATGAGATTGCTCCTTACTGGGGGAATGTTTCTTGTGCTTTAAATGTGCAGCGATCTCCTTGTTTCTGGCTGCTGCTGAGAGCAAATTGAAAGGTTAAATCTTGAACTGTAAACCTTCTATGATCTTAAATATATATACAGAAGTATTGAATGTGAAGTAACCAATCTTTTCTCTTGTGACCTACATGCCCTATTGACCCCATCCACTTGTCAAATGTCCAGACTCCTTTTAAAACATAAATGTGGTACAATAAAGATGATTACTGCTGTTAAAACAGCAGCATGGCTAAATGTGGGGTGAGCTCCAAACCAGCAGTAATACAAACTATGCTTCAGCCAAATTCAAGGTGGTTACAAATACCAATTGTGCTTTACAGGAATGTTTAAAGTTTGTCTTGCTTGTTTTCAAATATTTAGAATTACAGTTTGTTTTGCCTGCTTTTCCTGTAGCTGCTGCAGATGGAAAAGCTGAGGTGCTTGGGGTTTTCAGAAACTTGATTATTACTTGGGGGTGGGAGAAAACGTTCTGAGAAGCATTGTAGTCTAAGCCTCAGATTGTCCTATTTTTGCCTACAGAGGATGGTCTTGCCCTAAACTTTTGAGTTACCCTATGCAAACTTTGAAGGGATATTTTGACTAAAGCAAAGAAAGGTAGAGAGACTGCGAAGCTGTGACAGGAAGGTTTCCATCCTCCTGTATCTCCCCATTGGTATGGGGGGAGAGCGGGTGCTGCACTGCTGCCATCCAGTCACATAACGTGGGAGTATCAAGGCTGCAAAGCCCAACCATCTTCTGGTTTTATTTCTCCTTGGGCACCTCAGGCTCTTTTTCCCAAAAGATGTGAAATCATCCCAACATGATTATATGCTTGGAGCCAGCTAATGCCATAGAAACAGAACACAGCTGTCTAAATGCTCAAGAGCAAGAATGTATTTACAACTGCTAATTACTTATTAGATTAGCTCAGAGGCATTTATATATGTTTATGGACAGTTCCAGAGGCATTACTGGGTGTTTCACTTGTACAGGTTTACTTCAGGTGCTTTGTAACTGTATTTCAATTTGCAGTGTAAATTTAAATGTTTTGCCAGGTTTTGCATATCATCAATACTTATCTTTAAAGTCTTGGATCAGCCTTGGAGGAAAAGTAATTATTGTACATTATGTAGTCCACTTAAGGATCTGTGCAGCCTGGCTGCTCTTAACTTTTTCAGAGATCCTGATGGAATTTGTTTACTAGGCTGCTGAAAGTGGGTGTCTTGTCTCTTTTTAATATATTTATTTACAAACACTTAGGAGCAGCGATTCCAGGGCTAGGAAGAAAACCCACGTAAATAATTAGCACTGGAAGTCCTTACAGTTCAAATGTGCTTCTTCAGATCAATTTTAACTTTTGCCTGTTGAAATAAGTGAAAAATAAATTTGTAAAGCACTGGCTTCGTAACAGAAGCAGCTCTCCTGATTTCTTTTCACTTGTTTGAGGGGTAGAGCTATAAACCTGGTGAAGAGTAATGTTAATACTGCATGGTCAAGCAGAAAAGAACCAATTTATTTTACTTGCTTTGATTGTCACAAACCTATCCTAATGCTTGCCTGTTGGTTGTTTGTACAGTTTTTAAGAAATATTACTACCATGGGCGCACAGGAGACAGTTACTTGGAAAAAGCACGAACTGATGCTATTCCAAGCCTCGGCATCAATACCACCTTCTTGATGAATTCATCAGTGAGCAGATCCATGTCCCTAGAGAATCAAACAGGCATGCATGATGTGCATTATGGACGTGAAACTGCCGTCCTTAGTCTCATGTTGATGTTGGGTACCCTTTGGCTTGGTCATACGCTCTATCAGTTTAAGAAAAGGTGAGTTACTTTAGTCTTGGAGCTCAGACTACTGATTATCTCATATTACCTGTGAGGAATCGCTAATGGTTTACATCTTAATTTTGTAACCCAGAAAAATCAGGTGGAACTCTTCCATTAGTGGCAGTGGAAGCCAAAGCCAGAGATGAACTTGGCTGGCCACCTGGAAAATGTTAGCAGCAGAACAAAATGTTCAGTCACTGGATGATGCCCTTCCGTATTTGGTTTGGCATGGCAGGTGACTTTTTAGAAAGCTTTGGGTGAACCACGTAGTTCATAAAGAACTCATGTAACTCCCCCCAGATAGGTATTGAACCATTTGGAGGGACATACACAACAAAACCCACTGATGGTCTAGTCCCTGAAAGTCTACTGGGAATGTACCTTCAGTGTGCTCTTGGGAATCAAATGTCCATCTCTAACTTGTTTTGCTCACATTGTCCTTAAAACTCTTCATTTGAAATGCTTGAGTAAGCAATTCAACTAAAGTGGAAATGAGACAAACTGGTGCTTGGAGGACTTTTTTCTAGCTTGCATCTTAGTTTCTTGTTTCTGTATGGGTTTTGCTTATGCATTCATCAACCTTCAAAGGCTATAAATTCCAGAGGATTTAGGGTTGAATTAAAGACTAGTTCTTCACTCCAAATATCTCTTTAGAATTGGAAGATTGGACTGAATTGTCACTTGTTAAAGCATTAATGCTATCTGGACTGAGCGATTCTCCCTACAGTCAATGTGGTGTTGATGGCAATTTTTTGTCTAAATTGCAGCCCCTATTTACATGCGAGAGTACGTGAAATTCTGTCCGACTGTGCCTTACCAATTTCAGTTCTGACTTTCTCTGTTGTGGGTTCCTATATCTTCAAGGAAATCGAAAGTAAGTTGGTTTTTGTTTTGTTTTTTTTTCCTCTGGAATACTGGAGGAAGCTATTTTAGGGTGTAGGAAAAAGAAATGAAATCCTGTGACTGTTTTGCTAAAAAAAATAGCAAAGTTCTCTCATAATTTCACAAATACTGCAATGTATGTCCTACCACCCCAAGAGCTCAGATTTTTTCTCAATGTTAGATTTAATCCATTCAAAGCCCTAATCGAATGAGGTTGAGTGAAGTGTTTTTCTCTAGATAAATTATTCCAGTGTGTCTTTTGATTTCAGTGTAACTTTATTTATCTCTTACAATAAAGAGAATCAACAATTTCTGGCAAAGAACAAAGGGCAGAGTAATTAGCAGGCAGGAAGGGTTGTTGCCAGTCATACAGACGTAGAGTTGATGGTCCTTTTTGTCTCCACGTTTTCCTAATTTAGGTGAAACGGTGCGGAGCATCGGGGTAGTTCTAAGTTACACAAGGAAATCTAAAAATGAGACACCATTCATTGGCCAAATAGATCAGCTTTTCCATATCAGGAAGCGATAATGGGGACAGGAATTGCATTGTCCTGTGATGACGTGAGTGGGTGATGTGAGGAAATGTATGGAAACAAATAAGAAATGGCTTTTTTCTGTGATGGCCGTTCCATCCAGTTGGACTGTAAAATGATGCGTAGCCATGTGTGATTTATCTCTAGTCATGGATTTCTTCCAATGGCAGGAAAGCAGGAGCATTTTGTACTAAAATGCCTTGTATGGCTTGTTGGATATGAGGAAGTTTTAAACAGCCTCAGTCAGCTGATTAGCTGAACAGGAGGAATGTACTGCTAGTTAGAAATAAGATTTTCTTGCAATCTAAAAATGCCCTCATCTATAGAAAACAAGTTTCTATCTTTGGTTTGACTCAATTATGTGTAATGCCTTACCAGAACTAGTAGTAATCTGTCAAATCAGGATGGCAGCCAAATTCTAAGAGGATGGAGGAAAAAATAAACTAAACAAGGCATCCTCTATGGCCTTCTGGCTCCCACATACCAGGGCATCATGCCTGGTTTGTTGTGCTGATTCATGTAGTTCATGATGTGGGTAAAACATTACTTGAGTCCATGTGGATGGCTGGACAAGAAGGTGCCTCCTAACACTGTTCCCCTCCTCTTTTCAGTGTCTAAATTTAACTACAACCCATCTGAGAGCTTGTTTGTGCTGGCCCCAGTCCAGTCTCTCTCCATCGGGTCAGTGATGAGTGCCATGGGGCTGGGGTTCCTCCTGTCAATGCTCTTCTTCATAGAGCAGAACATCGTGGCATCGCTCACAAATGCCCCGGAGAACAGGTAATGCTTTTGGTACTCCTTTTCCTCTGTGGAGGGATGTTCTCAAGTCTCTTCCCATCACTGCTTCTTCAAAGCTTGTCAGAATATCAGAAAAGATATTCTGGACATGTTCTTCAGAACTTATGTTGTCACAGATGAAAGAAACTCTACTGCTTAACTCCTCATCATCTCCCAAAACCCAATGTTGTGCCAGTGAGTCAAAAATGCAAAGCAGCAACGAGCGCATCACCTCAGCCTGTTTCTTGTTTGCCCATGTGTGAATGTTACGTATATATTTTGTATGGTTTCAGGTCTGGATATACCTCCAGATATTTAGGGAGTGTCTGACTCATGTAGACACTTGCACTGCTTTTTAGTACAGAGAACTTTTTCAAAATGTAAATTCAGTGACCTACACAAATGTCCCAGCATGATATGCTGCACTTGAGCATCAGAAAAGAAGTTTTTGGAGCTGTTAGTCTCCAACTGAAAAGTTGGAAGTGAAGTAAAACAGAATGTCTAATGTCTGATAGGTCTGATTTATGTGCAAACTTGAGATGTTGCACTATTAAAATATTCTCTCTGATGTTTTTGTGCCAACTGCAATCAGATATGATATTAAGAATGAATGTGTATGACTCTTTTCCAGGGAAACCACCATGTTTCAGGGGATTTTTTGCTAATGTAACGCGTGGGAGGGTTCTCTCTTTGCATAACATACATTAGCATTCTCCGTGTTGTAGCTGGAGTGATGCTGAATTAGGAGAGAGGAGACGAGTTCCAATTCAGTTACACTAATTTAGTTTTCTTTAACCACTTGATTTTTCCTCTTATTGTATCCCTTTACAGATTTATGCAAACACTTTACTTAAAGTGGGTCATCTCTTTCCTAATATGAGTTTATTCTATAATTTTGGTGTTTTCCACTAGGATGTCGTTAAGGAATGCAAAATAGTCTTTGGAGTTCTTCAGAGTGTTACTAGGGCTGAGCTTATGCAGATCAGGTATCAGAGCATGGGTTTTTAGAGACAGAGAAACTAGGACTTGACACCTTCTGTTTGTGGCACCATCACAGAATAAAAATACTGTCATCTGTATCAGGCAAGCGGAGAATGTTCTGTTTGGTGTCTTAACAAATGTAGTGATTTCCTTGTGTAGAAAAAAACAGGGAAAAGAGGATGCTTGCCTGAAAGTGCACTGGTGTGCTTTAGTAAAGAATAATCAAAGCATGCATATGGGGCAGTGTGAAGATAACTCAGGATAAGGTATCTAGATCTTTGTGTTGAGCTAGACAAGCTCATTAGAGCCTATCCATTGCTCAAAGCAGGTGTATACCAGTGCTGCAAGACTGCCAGTGTCCCAAGGGGATTAAAATGATGCCACTGTTAGATGTGTGGCCTTTGTACATAGAAAACCCTCTGAAAAGGGCAGACAAGACAATCAAATAATAACCCTGGGGATGCTGGAGATGCCTTTGCTCTGAAAGCGGCATGTGAGCAGGGGTCGTGCTTTCAAAGTGTGAGCCAACACAGGAAGTGTGTTTACAATACCTCCCTTCCTGCCAGCACCTTCCAGCTTCAGAGGCATTGCAATGCAGACATCTACCTGACCTAGTCACCCTGTGGCCTGCTCAGTCAATGGAAGTGAGCACTTCCAGTTGACGAGTCTTTTTGTTCCAAACACTGAACCCCACCCAAGATTGCTGCCCAGACAATGGCATCTGCTGCTTTTTGAGATACACAGGCATAGATCTTCATGTGCTGGGTCATGTCTACTAGCTCCATGTGCCTCATGTCCTAGAGCACTTTGGATGGCTCCAAGTGTCTGCTTAAGTATGGAACAGAGCTTACTTGGGTGGCTTTAAAACAGGTAATGGTGTTTCAAGTTGATGGTGCCCGGCAAGCAATTCAGCTGATCCCTTGCGTTGTGTCAGGGTGAACGCTGCCATCTGCTCTGATGCCCAGACAGAAACATGGCTATAGACCTTCAAGTTAGGGACCAAAGTCTGAGCGCTGAATCCTTCCCCAGCCTTTTTCTAAACTTTACTCATGGCATCTGAGCAGTTGGTACCAGATGGGTGTATTCAGGAAAGGGGCAGACCTTGCAAAAAATAGTATGGTTAAGCTAGATGCCAGTTCAGTCAGAGCAGTGGGAATGTGAAGTGGTCAGCTTCCTTGGCAAAGGCTGCCAGTTTCCCCTCTCCCCTAACAAAATGGGGAGGCTACCCTGCATTTGCCCAAGTTAGGAGTGTATCTCCTTGGTTGACTATGAAGGAGGAGCTGAAGCTTAATGAATTCATGTCCTATTTTTTTATCATGCAGTAGCAATTACATAATTAGGGGATTACTGCAGCACACTGAGCACGTGTTCTGCTGTGGGGAAGGAGGGAGATCAGGGTTAAAAACGAGACAGGTGGGAAACTTTAGTGCTGGTAGTGTGGTAACCCATGCCCAGGTTTCTAACCACTCCCCACGTGGACTCTGCTAGCAGGTATACATTTATTTATAAATGTAATGGCAAAACATAGATGAAATTTTCATGGGCTGTTTTTTTAGTGAGTTGCCTTTCTGCTCAGAGTTGTTCTTTCCAGGAGATGACTGCTTTGGGAGTGAACTATCAAATTTCATTACCTTTCACATTCCTCTAACACAGGCTGTAAAGCAGGAGTGTGAAATCGCTCTGTGCACGGAAGTGCACTTTAGTGTTTAGCATTTGAGCTCAGGTTCAGCAAGAGCAGCCTGTTAGTTTGCACATGGTGTAACTGTCAATGTAAAATTCATTTCAGGTTGGTGAAGGGAACAGCCTATCACTGGGACCTCCTTCTTGTGGCACTGATTAACACGGGGCTGTCAGTCTTTGGCCTCCCGTGGATCCACGCTGCCTTCCCTCACTCCCCAATGCATGTCCGTGCCCTGGCCTACGTGGAGGAGAGGGTTGAAAATGGACACATCTACGAGACGTAAGTAGGAACTGCAGAGCTGTTTTGGATCTCTTCTGTCTTATTTGTGGTTTCCTAATCCTTTGGGTACAGTAGGCGATATGCTTGGGCAGTTAGCTGTCTTCTCAAAGATCTGCAGAATATGAAGGTGGAGGGGGGGATGCACCAAATGAAGCTACCTCAGCCAGCATGGCCTATGACGCCCTGCTTCATCCCCCTTCACCAAAGCACTTGTTTTATGACAGACACAAATTTATGCTCTTGTCAGTGGCTGGTGGCAGTCTGCAGGGATTCCACCCACTCTGGTGCAAACCGTCCTCTTCCAGAGTCGGCCAAGGCCTCTCAGATTTATCCTTGTGGAAATCCGAGCAGATGCTTTGGCCAGATCTTTCCAGATGTCTTCACCAGAAAAAATCCAGTCTGATTCATTGCCTGAAACCTGGCTGGTGGTTATTACAAAGGGTAGGAAAAATGCAGCATTATTTCAGCTCCCATAGCATCTTCTACCACGGGAAGGCAAGAAGCTTACTAAATACTTTTGTTTTTAAGCAAAAGCAACTGTGAAGCCATGCCTGGGTCACAGCTTTCTATTTAAGAGCAGCTTTTTTGCTGATCTGAGTTGTCCAGCACACTCTTATCTAGATAGCTATTTAAAAAAAAATGGAAAACCTAATTTCTCATGAAACCTGCTCCAGAATAGAGATTATCTGGTCTGTTTGATCTCAGTATGTTACAGTTGAGTGCTTTTACCTCAGAAGTGGTAATTTCTACTTGCATGCCATTAGTTTTAATTATTCTGTCTTGGTTTCCATTTCAGAGTTGCCACTTATCAAAAGTGAGGCTAAGTGGTCATTTACTTTGGGGGATGGAGCAGGTTTTTCTTTTAATTTCAGTCTCACCTTCACACCATTCTTGGAGCCAGCTGGCCCATCCCAACTTGGCACAGCTGCTTTTTGGGTTGGTGATGGACAGATTTCACCTGCCACATCTGGAAATTGCCGAGTTCTGCTGCTCCCTGCAATGCTTTTACAGCCCCTTCCTGGGAAATCAGTCCTTTGGGCTCATATTCCCATTAGTATGTGGTAGTATTCATTGTTCCCACTACTATATCTGTCTTGAATAAATGCTAAACCCTTTTCGAAAAAAGCAACTTTGCAATTTGAGTTCTGTAGGGTTTTAACCAACGCTATTGCTCCTGGTGCCCATGATATGCTCTGGTATACCTCTACTCTCCGTTTCTTTGTGAGATGCAGAATTTACACTTTGAAAGGCATCTGCCAAGTCTCCCTATTGGGTCTTCTGTTGTCAATTTTAATACCTGGTGGCTTTTTTCCTGTTTTGTCACCTACTGTGTTTAGTCTGTGCTCTGGCTTCTCCCTGACAAAGTCCAGTTCCCTGCCTGAATTAAGGGACTACCTTCTGCCTGCATCCTCTGCTCCTTTACCCAGCTGCCCTAAAAGAGCACTGGAGAGCCCTCTGTGGCCATGCTAACCTAGACGTGGCTCCAGTGAGTACCCTAAAAAGGACTGAGGGTGCCCTGGTCTCCCTAAGCATGTCGTCTCACGACACAGCTCTTCCTCTGCTGGGGGCAAATTGGTGTGTAAATGAGTGCTGTGAACTAGATATTGGGAGTGAAGAAGGGAAAGAGGATTTTCTTGGTTATTTGAACTCCCTTTGAGACCAAAGCTCTCTGAAAAGCCTTGAGGTATAAACAGGAGGCTCTGAGCAATGTTGTCATCTTGGTTTTTTTCTTTCTCTTAGCCAGCTCTGCTGAAAAAGAAACATACTGAAGCTCAATTAGAAAATCAGGAGTTCTTTCAGTGCTGGCTCCCTTGGCAGGCTCCTCTCCTGCACTCAAATCAAAGCTCTCAGTGAGGATGATGATATAAACAAGAATAAAGATCTGTCACAATGAAAGGAAAATTTTCTTCTCCCCTGTAGAGTAACCACTTGAGTTTCATATGGCAATCTGCAAATAAGCTCTCATTACTCATATGGAGGAGCTTGGGAATGGCTAATCCCATACTAGCTGTCTTTAAAGGATTCTAGGGAAATGAGCCTGGATTATGCTCTTTAATCTCCATTAATTACTTCATTGCAGCACAGGCTTTCTGGATCTGTTTCCTCAAGGGCCAAACTAGTTTTTGAACACAAGCGAATTACAGGGTTTCTTCTATTGACTTAATGTAACTGTTCTTGATATCCTTGCCTTGGAAATAAGAAAGGTGCTAGAATTGGCAGAAGACCAGGGCTGGTCTTGTGGCAAGCTAAGGCTGGCAACTTTAGCTTTAAAGAGGTGAAGTTTGGTCAATTATGAGCAATTTTAACTAAGTTCTGATAAGAAATTCCAAACCACTTTAAGTGGCATTAGAAGGAGCTGGCAGCAGTAGTTTCAGCACATCTTGTATGTGATCAAACACTCTCCAGTGCCACGATTGCTGTATTCCCAAGAGATGACAGCCAGAAAATTTCATGAACTTCAAAAATCCATTACCAAAGTGCTACTACTCTGAGCTGTTCTTGTACTTACGGACTTGCCTCTGATTGAAATGTGGTGGCTTCATATCTAATTTTGATCCTGAGCTCTTTGGTTTACATGACTTCACTTACAAGGAACCTAGTGGACTTGTGCGTGTTTGGACTGGTGCTTGAAGGTCACGAGCATCCCCAGCAGTGCGGTTTTTGCCTGAAATAACAGAAATGCTTTTTCTGTACCTTGCCCAATGAGGAAACCAGGGTAGCTCTTGCTGTACCTGGATGGGGCTAAATCAGTTAGTGCATCCTTTCATTCCTGCTTTACTGCGCCACTTGAGAGGCTCGTAGTGGTTCTGGTAGCTCTAAGTGATCTGACCGCTCCTTATTGGACTATCAAACCGCTCTGAATTAGCATTTGCAGTTGCACTTAAAGCTACGTGGCTCTGTCATCTCTGAGACTTCTGCAGCGATCCCTACCTAGAGGCAGTGAAAAGGGTGCCAAACTATATCCACCTAGGTGATGCCCCAGTTCTTCCAGAGCTGGCAAGAGCAGTCTGTAGATAACAAGGTGAAGTGCTTTACTCTGCTGTGGCAATTTTAGGCAGTGGCAGGGACCTTTTGACACAGAGTTGCAAGAGATTCTGAACAAAATCTGGGAAGAGGAAAGCTGTGGTTTCTGTTTAAGTCTAGCCAGGGAGGAGGGAGGTCACTTAGAGGTTAACACCTTCTGTGGCTCTTCTGTGCATTCTCTCTTGGTAATCCTAGATAATATGTATGATGTGCCCCATTACTCACCAAGGAATTCAAGTGTTGTCCTCAGGACTTTGTGTACTGTTTGTGATATCTGTGGTTCCTTAGGTCTTGTGACTGTTTGTGTTAATTCTGCCACAATACCCAAATCCTGAGAGCAAGCCTTAAGCTGTTACTCTTTCCCTCTCTCTCCAAATACAGAGGTTAAAGGCTCCTTCATCCCCACAGCTTCATTATGCTCTTAAATGTATGAACAGATTTGAAGTTCAACCTGACCTTACTTATAAGCAAGATTCACAAAAACTTTAAATAGTGAAAGAATTCACTGGGAAGCAATCTTCTTTAGGACAGAAGGGATTATAAAGCTCCAGCAGTGCATATGTAAAAGAGGGAAATGTGTTTTGATAGATCTTATGGCTGGTGCTTGTGTCAATCCTCAGAGTATTTTGTGTACATTGTAAATTCAGAATACGAGATCTTGCATCCAGGGAATGAGGCCACTAGATGACACCAAAACAGCCTATGGTCAAGAATTTCTCCTGATAATAGGGGGATTTACTCACTATCTTATCCACTGAATTGGTGGATTTATCTTCTCAAAAAAAAAAAAAGGTTAAGAATCCCCCTCTTCTCTATTTATAAGTAGTCTTGAAAGATGAGGGTTTTCTTTCTTCCTATTGTTTCTGGTAACTTTTGTTTTCAAGCTAGGAGATGCTCACAGGTTTAGTTGAAAAGAAAACAATGCAACCTCCCCTCACCCCCCAAATAGGTTCTGAAAGTTGCTGCATGCTTTCCTGTCAGTCTTTTTTCCTCCATAAAAAAAAAAAATAAATCAATCTGTGATCTGTCAGCTCTGGAAAATTTGCATTAATTCATTACATGTTTTGCATGGTAATAGGTAATTTGTAGTGCAGCTGCTATTATCCACAGCAGAATTAAATTTCTAGCTCCCTGTGGTAGTGCTCTCAGCATTCCCTTCCGTGTAAACAAGGAGATCCTCACATACATCAAAAATGCTGACTCGCAGTCAAGAGTGCAGGCTTTTTTTTTTTACAAGAGGTTCATTAGTTCCCATAGAAGTCAATGAGTTTTCTTTTGGATAAAAGCCAATTGTATATTCACTGGGTAAATCGAGGAAAGGATTACTGCCCAGAAAGAGGATTCTTGGCTTTTTTTTTCCAGTGTGCTAAACAGAATTATTTTCGAGGGCAATTTAGTTCAGGATGGGATCTGTGGAGCTCTGCAGAAGGGGAATTTGGCATTCTTCCAGCTGCTCTGTGTGAGCTATGGATTAAGTGCCTGGCCTGGATCCAGCAGGGCTCTGCCTTCTCAGTGTCAGCACGGGGCCAGAAGTGCTGATCTCGGTGCAGTGGAGATGAGTTTACCGAGCGGCACGTGTCCTGTACCTATGCAGAGTAGTGAGTCCCAGTGATAAGCTTACGTGGGCACTGGGATATTATCCTACTCCCCTAATCCTTGTTTTCTTGCTTCCAGGATTGTGAGTGTGAAGGAGACCCGGCTGACAAGCCTAGTGGCAAACTTCTTGGTTGGCCTTTCGCTCCTGCTCCTCCCTTTCCCTCTCCAGTGGATCCCAAAGCCGGTCCTCTATGGCCTCTTCCTCTACATTGCATTGACCTCCATTGATGGGAACCAGCTCTTTGAAAGGGTGGCTCTCCTGCTCAAAGAACAGGTACACAGACTGGGCACCAGCCTGGTGGAGCACAGAAGGAAATTGTATTTACAACCTTGGTACCAAACTGCGCCAGGAGCTAACACAGAATAACCAGGAGCTGCTGGTGTTGGGAATGAGGTTACCTCCAAAACTCATGTTCTCAGGAGGTTGATTTCCAGCTCCAACCTGTACTTTGCATATCCCTTTCGCCTTTCTCTGTGAGAGGGAGTGAAACTTGACATCTCTAGTTTAGCCTGGCTGCCACTGAGACATGAGTAAGAGAAGTCTTTTCCATTAAAGTGGACAAATGAGTTGGAGAATAATGCAGTGTCGAACAACAAGTGACATGGTTATTGTTGGGTTAAAAAAAGTGGTAGCTGAATTGTTCATAGAATTGCATTGCATCTCATCTGTCTTTCAAATTCTGCATAAATTGCTTTCTGCATTTCCCTGTCACAAAAGTGTTTTAGCTTTCTCGTTCAGAGCAATGTCTCAAATATAATCCTTCTCTTTTCAGTCTGCTAAAAATTGCTCTGGAGAACTGGTCTCTAGAGGCACAAAGATGAGTGCATGGATGGAGGCAGGATAGCTGCTACCAGTGAAGACACCCCTAAACTGTATCAAGTGCAAACCAAAAAGACATTCAAACAATGCCTTTAAAAAAAAATAAAATTGTACAAGCTGTTGCTCACTGTAGGTAGGGGGCTTGTAAGTTTGAAAAACCCACTGTGATGTTGTGTCAGCTGCAGGGTGCATGTATTTTTAAAAAAATTGAAAAAAATTAAAAAGCACATGCATAATGTCAATAAATGGTGATCTTTGATTTCCCCAACAAAGCTTCAGAACAGGTAGTTTTTTTGCTAAATTTTACACTTTCATTTTGAGTTGTGTGAAATACCACGTGATAGGATTTTTAAGCTCAAAATGGAATTACTTGCATTATTGAAACCCTTCTGATGTTGAATGAAAACAAATCTGGAAGA
Source organism: Balearica regulorum gibbericeps (assembly GCF_011004875.1). NCBI lineage: Eukaryota > Metazoa > Chordata > Aves > Gruiformes > Gruidae > Balearica > Balearica regulorum. The sequence goes on along the minus strand of NC_046187.1, from coordinate 79,577,992 downwards.
TCTGTTTTCAAGCCGTCTCTATTACAGGTGCCAAGAGGTGTTAGCTTGCAGTGTAGGCAGTACCTGGGAGCAATAGCAAGTCTCCAGCTCACCTTTTCTTATGTAACAAAGGGTCAAGGGCTTAATAAGCCCAACATTTGGCTCTGTATCTCTGTTAATCTATCTTGATCTCTAATATTACATCCCAGAGGTTAAAACTGAGAAATCTGAGTAAAGATTACATTTGTCATGTCAGTTTTTGAATGAAGATTGAATAGTTACTGATGTAGGTGGAATATTACTTCTGGTTTTAGTACAAATCATGTGTGGAATTTTCCAAGCTTTGGTTTGGGAAAATTAAAAAGTAATTTCAAATATGGAGATCTCCCTTTTCTGGAAACCTTTTAATGAGTCATGGCACAACTTGAAATGCATTGAGTTTGTATCGGTGCCAGCAGACAGTCGCTCATACCCTTCATTGATGTATAGACAGTGAGTCAAAGCTGTGCTCAGACATGAGCAAGTAACTGTCAAAAAAACCCCACGAGCAATATTTAGCCTATTAATGTCACTTTTTCCCTTATTTCTTAAAAATGAATAGCTTACATGAGTTGAGAAAAATCACTGCAGTCTGAGTACAGTGTATTCCTGCACCTTCCCAGTCTTATCTCCTGGTCTTCCCCTCCCAGGGTTCAGCCAAGAAATGGGACCACCAGGGGCAAGTGTGGAGTCTGATGAGCAGAGGGCTATGAAATAATGAGTAGCTGGGTTTCAGGTGGAGAAACCATCCAGCAGTAACAACACCCAAATGTATCTGTTTACCATCACCCCCCCTCCACACCCTCACAGGCACTTCACATGTTGCTGCAAAGCCCTGATAATCCTACTCAGGGGAATCTCATTACTGTACTTATCAAGATATTTTATTGCACTCCAGATGCTCCTAAAGGCAATCTTAGCTGTGTGATGTGTCTTTTCTTCTCCAGGGTTCTAGTGCCCAGTCATCTTCTGTGTGTTGCTGCCAATGCTGTGGTTTAAGGCACTTGCTTTAACCCTACAAATCCTGCGTTCAGCTGTTGAACCTGTTAAGGACTCTAATGTTGATGCACTCTGTGTAAACTAACCTCCTTAAAACCCTTGTGTTCAAAAGCACGTGCCACATTCTGCAGTCACAAGTCCGGGTTGGTGCATGTCTAACACATAATTCTTTTCTTCCCAGACCGCTTATCCTCCAACACATTACATCCGCAGAGTGCCCCAGAGGAAGATCCACTATTTCACAGGCTTGCAGGTCCTGCAGCTCCTCATCCTCTGTGGTTTTGGCATGTCACCGTTGCCCTACATGAAGATGATCTTCCCGCTCATCATGATAGGGATGATCCCAATCAGGTACAAAGCTTTGGCTACCTTTTTTCCTGTCTCCCATGCTTCTTGTCTTCAGGCTTGGACTGCAGGAAGTCTGAGCAGTCTAGGAGGGCAGCCAGTACTTTCCTGAGTTTTCCTGGGTGATAGTGAGTTCTTCACCAGCTGCTCAGCTTGAGGGGGAATAGTGCAGAGAGCCTGTGACTTCCCTGATGCTAGGGGTTGTGTAGAGGATTCTGGGCTGGCAGGTACTTTTCTTACAGCTAGCAGAGGCAAATAAGTCTCCTTTTGCAGTTTGTGAGATGCCTGATCTTCCTGAGAAGCTGTAGTCTGAGCCTTCCTTCTAGTCATTTGATAATGTTCCTTATTGCTTTGCAATTTGATTTCCTAAGGCGTGTGCTCAGAGCAGAGCTAGAAACTTTTCCTAAGAGGAATCCTTATCTCTTATCCAGTGCAGTGGTGACCTTACAGACCTCCTGCACTGCTGAATGCCATTGCCAATGATCAGTTTGACCTAACTGGGCACATTTAGTCTTAAAATGTATTTTTAAAACTGGGAGGACCCTACAACATCTTGCAGTCCTGAGAGAATCAATGAGAAATTTAACTAATTTCTTCCTTGATGTTCATTAACAGTGACTGTCCCATCATTCTCCAGTTAAATCATTCATACTCTCCATCCTTTAGATATAATGAGAAGCCATAATAAGATCTTGGAAGGAACAGATCTGTTTCCAGTCCATTTGATTATTTTTAGGCCAGCATGGCATCCAGTGATATCTGGTTGTCTTTGAGCTTGCAGTCTTGGAGATTTTCTGTCTGATCTCAAAGTTCAGGGCTACCAAGGTGATACTCTGACAAAGCAGCTATTGCGGTCTTTTCCTTGGATGATAAAGATGGGTCCAGTTCTTTCTAAAACAAAAGCAAATGTCAAAGCTACCATGGCTTTCAACAGGATCAGGTTAGAGCTATTTGGGCTGGACTTTAAGATAAACAAAATCTTGGAAAACACTGAAATTATTGTTCTTGTGGTAAGAGTCTCTCACCTACCCTTCACATAGGCATCACTTTGCATGACTGGTTAAGTGGCTGGTAAATACTTCAACTGTGTGCAGTGCTGGATGATTGACTCTTGTGGGAATTGCAAATCTCAGCGCAGAGCAGCTCAGTACAGAAAAGAAAACATGGGAGACGCTGCTAAACATCCGAGTATCGGACGTAGTACAATAAGTTAAATTAGCATGGAGAGCGCTGTGTCAAAGAACTTGATTTTGTAATAAGAGCTAGATAATTTAGTGGTGCAAATATATCTTCTTTTGAGTAATAAGATACTGTCATCTTATACTAGCTCTGTTGCTAACTTGTTTCTCTTTCCAGTGTAGCTTTTTCTAGTAGCTGGATAATCAGCCCTGCTGCTGAGGGGAAAGTGGTGCTATCAGGCACAATGTGTAGATATTTGCCCTTGACTTTCCTTTCTCTGATATCTTTTGCCTTCATGTCGTTTCTGTGGGCTCCAGCTGAGAAGGCAGCACTATGATGCATGAGCTCTGTAGTTAACAATGACTTTTTCACAAAGGTTTGGCACTCTAAATAGATGAGACAGAGTAGAAGAGATGAAATAACTTTTCTCTATTTTTTAAGTGACAGAAGGAAGAGGAGATGGGAGAGTAGCCAGGGGTCAAAGTCAAGAATCAAACCCAGATGAATGAGTCAGGCTCAGTGTCCCATCCGGAAAACCAACCATGTTATTTGTCTGTCTCAAAGCTACATTTCCATCTGTCCGACAGCATTAGACACATGATTTGCATTGTCAGTGGCGAGGGACTGTCTTTTTCCCCTGGTGTAGTGTTAATGTGAAAGATAATGGATTTCAATGGCTTCTCGTTATTGCAGTGGAGAACAGCCTGTTGGGAGAAAATGTGATCTCTTTGGGTATCCCCAGTTCCTGGCTTGGATTCAAAACTTTGGGATGACTAGGTTTTGGTTACACTCTAATCCCTGCTCTGAGGAGTACTGAGGTTAAGGTTGCTCAGAGAGGAAGAATCTTCTTTCCAAGTTCTCTGTGATGCTTATCTGTGCTCCCATGGCTCTTGAGTATTTTATTTTGTGACAGATCTATTTTAAGCAGATCCTGGTACTTCTCAGTAGTAAGTGCTGTTTGGGGTCTCTTGCATAGCTATTGAAAAGGCAATTCCAAGTCTTAAACTGGCTTTCTAGTGTTTTGTGCCCTTTTTTAACAGCTGAAGAATAGCTTCCTTGTTAAGCAAGGAAAGTATCAAACTAAATATGCAGTAGAACTTAACGAGAGCGACTTCATAGCATATTGTTACAACGCCTTGCCTTTCTCACCCAAATATGTTAATTCATGAGGATGTTCTTGCAAACAAATAAAAAACCCTAAACCCCAAAAGTAGGGGAATCAGTGGAATCCAGACACCAGGTGGGGATGGAGTCTTACCAGCAGCTGGAGAAATGAATGTCACAGCCCTTCTTAGCCTCTTGCCATGGTCTCTAGTCTTGCTAATAGACTTAGTGCTTCTCTAAAGGCCAAAGCTTCTAGGTTGTCTATTAAAGCTTCTTTGCGGGAGAGCTGAAACGAGTGAGCTGGGCTACTTGAACTGAGGAAGTGCAAGACAAATAACCCTCATATGCAGCTCTTTGAGCCAGCCCTGTAAATTTAGAGGAGGGCCTCTCCTGTGAGGTCTCAGTGCCTGATGTTGATGGTGGTGTAATGAGTGTAAGGCTATATCAGGTGGGGTTTATGTGTTGGGAAACTATGGGGGAAGTTGTGAAGAAAGTAGAAACTACAAGTAAATGGTGATTCTTGGCAAAGTAACTCATCCACTAGCAAAGCGGACGCAGCAGGAAGCTATTGCCTATCTCCCCAGCACAAAACTCAGGAGCATAGCGTTGGGCCAGGTGAGATGGTACATTTTGGTCACCTTTAAGACTTTGTGGTGACAGAGTGCTCTAGGAAAGGGATTTTTTTTTTTTTCTCCTTGAGGATGAGGATGATCTTTCCTCTTCAACTTAAACAAGGAGACTTCTTCCAGGAGGACCTCTGCACTGTTATTCCTATAAATGCTATATTTGCTTGCAGGATCGTTTGTTTTTACTCTTCCCCCAATCTCCCCTTTAGCCAGGTGAATCTATTATATGCGTAGCCATGGAGAAACTCAACTGATGGTCTCAGGACAGACAAATGAAATGTTGCACGATGATAAGCAGGCACTAATGCTATCTCTCTGGTTCAATCTTAGGTATAACCTGCTCCCGAGGATCATCGAAGCCAAGTACTTGGATGCTATGGATGCAGAGCATTAAATGGGGTCCTCCACACACACAGCAGTGAGGACAGCTCTTTTGGAGTTGGAAGGCGGCTTTGCCGAGGCATAGAACAATCTATCTGCAGTTCTTTCTTTCACCACTGTCTTTCTGCTCTAATATGGCATCGGTAATGCACACATATCAAAGACCAATTGAGCGTTGAAGTGTCAGACCAAAACAGCCTTGGACTTGGGAGGCCGATGCTCTTTGGAGCTGTGAGGCAAGCAAGCTTTATGGAAATGCTACTTTCCACATCCTACAACTGGAAACCCCAAAGATCAGCATGTCTGTACAGTTGGAGCATGTGTTCTCAGAGTTGTCATGTGTTCCCTCATTTGATGGGTGGGGGGAGTCGCTTTTTTTATGCACCATGTCCCTTTCTTCCAAAACACTATAAGGACGGCAACTGACCTTCTTTTAGAGAATGACAGTCCTGATCTGGCCTTTGAATTCAATTTCCTGTGCATCCAGTATTCACAAATTGGTATTCTGGGTGGATTGGCCTCATGCTAAACCACTGATGTCAGGAGAGATGTCTGGCCATCTCTTCAGATTAGCAGAGTTAGAAACAGATATAATTTGTACTGATACAATCCACAGCTTTGGATGAATATTTAATTCCTACAAATGAGCTGGAAATGTTCAGAGGTTGGGCTCGCATGGCGATGTTGATGAAACCACATCTGGGTCTGAGCTATTTGGGAATTGTTTTGGATCCTTCTGCTATTACTTCTTGGTAATCAAACACAGAAGCGTAGTTTTGCACGACTGCAACATTCTTGCTTGCACCCAGAGTCAGATGCTAAAACTTGTCAAAGGGCAGTTGTGTTAACGATTGCATATACATATGTACAGTAGTGCCTAGGTGTACATATATACATATGGATTTGTGTATATATATTTTGCATAGATATACAAATAGGCCTGATTCTTTCAAAATATCGAAGTGTTTTGTGCAGTCAGTGTTACCCGTGATGTCTTGGCCATATACTTGTTCTCTGCTTCAGTGCTGCTTTTTCTCATTTGAGATATGGTCACTTTTTTTCCTTTTGAAGCTGCTCAGTTATTGGTTTTGTTCATGTGTTGCTTTATTCAAGGTGTTCCTTTGCTTTCTTCTTCCCATGGCTTGAGACCTTCATCATTCTGTCTTGATGCTCCAACATGTGAATTTTGCATTTAATTTTAATGTACAGCATGCAATGAAAGTTCTCCTCTTTCGCCTAATCAATATTTGTTGGTCACTTCATTGTTTCTGTTTTGTAGCTAATCTCCAGTTTTCCCCACTCCCAGACATTATATTATATTTCTGGATGAATTTAACTTCTGCTGTCTTTTATATTTCAGTTTATTTAATTTTGCTTGTACTGTGGTCAGTTTTCTTATTTGGAGTACTGTGAAACAAGCTGCCCTTTAGTTCAGTGCTTGCCCTTTGCTGCACACTACAGATCACAGGTAAAGTGTTAAGAAAAATGTGGACCTATGAAGATAATGAAGTTTCAAAACAGTAGAAATGAGGGAAGAAGAGTAATATAAAATGAAATGCAAATGTATTATTAGTACAGAGAAGTGTTTCTTACCAATTGCTTGCCTAGTAAACGATGCAGAGTTTTTATCAGCACATGCCCTACTGGTTGGGTGTTCCTCTGAATGATGAGGAAGACCAAGTCTAATGAGGGAGGAAGGCATTGGGTAGAAAAGTTCTTATTGCTGAAACCACTCAAGCCACTGATGATTTGGTGTATTTGCACTAAATATCAGGTGGTATTTCATCTTAATGTAGCTGCCAATGGCTTTAAAACATGTATGAAAAACCAAAATTTTACTTTTTCTTATGGAACCCTTCGTCTTTGCATTGATATTTGATGGAGGAGAGCAGTAAGAGTATTCCCAAGAAGGTGGCCGTGGTTTATATATCCCGAGCAATCACAGGGGAGAAAGCCCTCAGCTTAGCAAGCAAAACAACATCATGTGATCTTGAAAGTACGACCTTCATGTTGCATCAACCAACTCTTGTGGGACTGCTGAGAAGTCTCAGGGTCAGGATGACCACCGTGGTACATCCAAGCAGGTTAATGCCAAGCATTTAGCTTTCAGTCAGTCTTGGAGGCAGCACAGGTAACTCATGCCAAGTCTGATAAGTCATGTGACAGCAGGTATAAATCCATGCGTGGTTTCTGACCACCTTCGTCAATATTTCCTGGCTTTTGAGTCATTTCTGTGGTGAGATGGCTAATAGCTGTTACTAAGGTCTACAAGTAGAAATGGGGGCAAACAGTCAGCAAACAGGATTTTGGGGCAGTGCAAAGGTGGAGGTGGTAAAAGTATGATCTTCAGTCAACAAAAAAAGAGCAGGTGACAGCAAACAGTTCAGTACCTGTTATAAGACAGGGAGTACAGAGGCCTGATGATGCTTAATTAACATGCTTTTCCCACAAACGTCAAAAGATTTGACCAAAGGTAGAATGAAAAGCATCATCATGTGGTTGAGTAAGCTATTAAATGCACGTGTCCTGGGGTTGCGTTTCTGGTGTCTCAGCTCTTGGCAGGAAGAAGCTACCCTGTGGGCTGGTTTAAATCATATTGTGAATGCTGTGGCTGGAGGAAGGGAGAGGATGTGCAGAAGGGAACGTGGCTCTGGTCGTCTTTGAGGAAGAGCAGAGGCCCTGGGTGAAATTTCCTCCAGCACAGAGCATGGTGGGGTGAACTGGCACGCAGGTCTTGCCAGAGGAAATAGTTTTGAGATGTACCCTCCATCCTCTCACTTAGGACCAAAAATGTCCCCATTTAAAGCCTCTTTGAAAGTGTTGATTTCAGATAGTGTCAAACGTTGCTAACTGAGATCACTTAAAATCCAGGTAGCTTGGGGAGGGGGGAGGAGTTAAATATCCACCACAACTCTTGTTTATCTTTTATTGCTGTTGCTTTACCAGTATGACTTCAGGGTTCGTATTTTCTTTGTAGTATCAATAGGATTCTATTCCGCAGGTTTTTCTTTTGACAAAGTCGGGGCCAAAGAATCAACTGATGGGAAATCAGCACAAATCAGGAAAAGAAACTGTGCTGGCTTAGACTGAACGTTTGGACCCATGTCTCAACATATGAGTACAAGGGAGATGTGAGACTCAAGGCCTCTTGGCTCCTAAGGGGTTGTAATGATCCCACAGAGGATTTTTTTCATACAAGTACCTTTTCTCTTCTTGTTTGCTTCTGGTTTAGCTGACTTAAGTGCAGACGTTTCCAGGAAGTAGGCTAACTAGGGAAGGAGAGTTTGTTCAGAGTTGATTGAGCACTTTAATACTTCTGTGAAGGTTAAGACAATTAGAATGTAAAAGTTTTATTATAAGCTTTTTATATACGCACAATGCTATGTATAACTGTTGCCAAAGAACTGAGTTTGAAAGGTGTTGATAGCTATTAAGAGTCCGTGATGTTCACCTGGAACTGCAAGGTAGTAAAAGCTTCTGAAAATGAGTGGATTTTGGAAGTTACCTTTTGACAGCTGCCAAAGTGATCAGAAACTGGAGATAGAATAAACTTCTACTCTCAACCTTGTAGTTTTTGATCCTTGCATTGAATGTAGGAGTTAGAAGTTAGCTTGACAATTAAAATTGGAGTTATACCTGAATAGTTTTGTTGGTCTGAGACTTATTTTGTTGCCTTCAAAAATACTGTTGACATGCTATGTATGGAGATAGATGTGTTTCTCCATGTAAATTAAGGAAAGTTGGTGAAAACGTGGACTGCTGAACAGGCAGTGTAGCGCTTTCTAGATTGCTTAGGAAGCACATCTGACAACTTCACTAGCAACAATCCCCAAATTCTCTAGCGTCAACACTTGAAGCTATTAATAAATGTCAAGCTCTACTTGGGTATGCATCAGTGCATTGCTGCGAAAGGAATGGGGATGGAGTAAATGAATTCAACTGGTTTGCTTCAGAGCTGCCATCTGGTGAAACGTTTCAAGATGAGCCCAATGACTGTGGGACGCAATATGCACTTCCTGATGACCTGTGTGAACTGGGATGCTCTGAAAACAAATGTGGTAGATGGTCATGTTTCCACGTACTGTAGGTCAAACAATTCTCCCCAAAAGGTCCATGTCCCCAGCTGTACCAAAAGACTGAAACTGTTTGTAAACTTTTGCATATTGTATTTGGCTGCTTTGGAAACTGCTGCTGAACTGTGTTCTGTGGACACATTTGTTGAAGAAACATGAAGTTGGTCAAAGTTGGATATAGCTGGAGAATGCTTGGGGGTGGGGGGGAGGGGGTATTTTTGTGGAGTTCTCAGCAATGAAAAAGGAACCTGAGACATGCCATGTCTCCAAAAGCACCTACCATTTTCTAGTCTGTGTCCTGCTAAGCATGTATCTACACTCTGACACATGTTTGTGTTACTCTTGATCAAGCTTTTCTTGTTTGTTGTACTCTGTACCTGCCCTTTGTAGTATTTTTACCTGCCTAGAAAGGTTAACAGGCAGAACTGGGGCTGGCTCAAGCTTATCTCTTGTATCTGTCCTCCCAAAACTCCAGTGCAAACCATTTTCTGTCATCTCCTGACCCAGCTCCCATCTTCCCCAGCCCTTCTCTGGAACTTGGCTCTGGCATCCCCACTGTGGAAATGGTGCTGAAGTGCCAGAGTGGGAATTTTTCTCCAGAGACCTTGAGCCTGTGTCTGAGCAGCAGCATGGCAGCAGCTGCTCCCTTGGGGCTTGCTTTGCCATAATAAGCAATTAAGAATCCTTCATAATTGTCCTACAGTTGCACTGTCTTCTGCATCTCTTTAGATGATTGCTTTATGGCACAGTGTTCCAGTTGTGCTGTCCTCCTTTCATCTGTCAAGCTTCCAGAATGACTTAAATAGACATAATGGGATGGGTTTGCCCAATTTTCTGTCTGTGCTGAGGCCTGTGAATGTTAGAAGAGAATAGTTTTCTCTAATTGTTTTCATATCTAATTAAGGCATTTAAGTACCAAACCCTGTCCATTACACTACTGGCTGCAGAACTGGTTGCAAAGAGCAAACCATCAATATTGTGTAAAGAGCAGACAGATGAGGTAGTTGCTGGAGTACATGCTTTAGAAATACAAATTAGCACTTTTCTCTTCAGCTTTTGTGTGTTTTCCTTTCAAATGAAGACAATCCTTGGCTGTGTCTCCCTTGTAGAAAACTCTGCATGAGCTTGGATCACTTGGCGTTGTTCTGATGTCACATTAAATATGAAGAGCCTGTCCTGGGGGAATGCTGCCTTCTGTGCTCCCCATCTGCATCTCTGCTGCAAAGAGCAGAGAGCTGAAGTCTGCTTTTGGAGCAGAAGAGGGGATGCACATGGTATCTTGGTTGGTCATCTGTGTGACAAATTCTTGCTGCTGCAAAAGCTATCAGTATCCCTTACTTAGCTGCAGGTGGGAGTCCAAAAGATGAATAAAATGGCAAAAAGTTGCAATTAAATTCTCTCCCTCTTTACTTGAGCTATGCTGGCTTTTTGCTCTTAACATGCAAAAAAACCCACCCCAAAACTCTCTAGGAGTAAAGTATTTGTTATGTGATCAGGGTTTTGCAGAAAATCAGTGTATCAAATTCAACAGCTGGAGTATCAGTTTCAGTGCTTGAGAGGCTCGTTGAAGGGCTGAGATCAGTTGTCTCTCTGCCTGTCAGCAACAATGGGTGTCTTGGTGTGCTTTTTGTTGAGTTTCGGTAAGTTTCACATGATTAGATGACTTAGATGGTTTCTGCAAGTGTCCATATGAGCGATGGCAGGGTACTGTGGCCATGCCGGTCACTGCCAGATGTGTCTGGAGCAGAGAGCGAAGCCCTTGGTGCTGTGAGCAATGGCACCTCCAGTTTTGCAGGCAATCTCTTTTTGGGAGGTGGTTGATGGACATCTGACACAACTGAGCTTATGCGGTGTACCCTTCTCTCCATGAACTGCTTACCTTGGGAGCTGTGTCAGCCACCTTTCTATTATTTAAAGCATCACGTATTTCTGAACTTCTCAAATTTGGGACCAGTGCCACTCTGCATCCCCAGCAGAGTCCCAGCCTGCATAAACAGGCTTTTAAGTGATTCACATCTTCATTGTGCAGCTTCCTTCTCCTGCCCGGGTGTTAGCAGCTACCTCCCATCTCCGAGACTTCTGATGCCAAGGTATAATTAGGACCCTGGTGTTAAGTGCCCATGTCTGGAAGCTGCGGCTGCTGGGATGTGTGTTGGATGTGTCCACCCCTGGCAGGTGCAGGGCTGTGGTCTGAAGTGCCCAGCAGGTCCAGGTGGGTCTATTCCTGTGGGAGAAGGCATGATTCAGCTGCAAAGCATGGCAGCTGGTGCAAAGCGAGAAGCTTTTTGCACTGTTGACCCTTTGAGGATTTTAGCCTTTTGTGTTTGGTGGAGCTGCTCTGATTTAATAAGTAAGGTGGCTCAGTGCTCTGTTTTTTTGGTTTGTTTTTTTTTTTTTGGAAGTGCATAGCCCCTCTGTTCTCCGTGTCCTTTTTGTTGATGTGAAGATGTACCTCGATCCCACACAGATGTTACCCCATAAAATGGGAATTGTCTTACTAAAGAAAAAAACTCTTACTTCTCCAAAGGATGTGCTCCTGACCCTTAGTGTAAACCAAACCCCCTTCCCCTTGTTCTGACCTGAGAAAGGGGCTGTATCTTAAATACTCCCTCACTTCCCCCTCCCTCCTGCCCCGCTTTCCTCGGAGGGAGTGTAAATGCAGGGTAAGCTCTGAGGAGGTGATTTAAGAGGAGAAACCTTCCTGAGGCAGAGCCGGCTCATTGCAAATCCTGCATCCCGTTTCCGTGCAGGCGAACATTAGCGGAGCCGCTTTGCTGGGGCAGTCTGCAGCGTACCAGGAGACGACCAGCGGTGGGTTTATTTTCCAACATGGCACGTAACTGGTTAAATATTTCTGGATTTAGTGACCAGGAGGTTTCTGTCACAGATTGCTGGGGAACTATTTTAAGTGAGGGAAAGCACATGTTCCTCTTTAGGGAGATATGGCCTATAGATATTGCACTTGCTAAATATGCTCTTAAAGCGCATGCCTCTAGTGTTGATTTTACAGTGAATGATTTCTTTTGATAAGAGCTGCGTGGGGGGAGGGAGAGGGAATTCCTTTATTGTGTAAGGAAACTGTGTATTTAAAAACAAAATAAAAAAGAAATATACTGTTTATATATTTCTACTTTGTGCCTAATCAGTGTCCTTTATTTAACCTTTAGCTCCCAGCGTAGCTTGGACTTCCCTCCTAGTGCTGATGTACGTATTTCTCTGGTGACTGGTGGGGATCCCTGTAGCTGAGATACTTCTGTAACCCCCAACACTTGTAGCATGTGAGCATCTCAACTGTGAATATGAGGATGTTGTCTTACCCGTGGGAGTCTAGGGAGTCAAAAATGGGATTCCTTCATGCTTTAATGGGGAAGTCTAAGAAATAACTGCACCTTTTATCTGATGTGGTGCACTTGAGAGCATCTTGACCTGGCTAGCATTGCCCTTGTGGCTCTGACTTCTTTGGCATCATCCAAACCACAGAGGAGCCCAAAGTCTAGAGACTCTTGTGTCGTATGGGAGCCTGAGAATGAGCCAATTTGAGTAAATTCACTAGTTACCTACCAAGGGATCCAGGCTTGGATAGCTGCCCTCCAGCTCCCTCTAGCCCATCAGGATCTTTGAGGAGCTCACTTTGCAGAAGACAGGGGCTTTTTGCATGTTAACACAGGCTGTGTGGGTCTGGTAGCATCACCTGAGAGGAGCCAGAGCCTCCTTGCCTCCAGCCACTGCATTTCTCAGTGTCCTGTGGGATTCACCCTCCAAGCAGAGACACAGTTCTGGCCTCCATCAGCGTGAGCTGCCCTAGAAGTAATGCTGGTGACCCTCTTTGTATATATTGTATATGTACATATAAAAATACATGCGGATAGGCTATGGGGAAAAGGGGGAAGAAGCAGTCCTTGCAGTGTTAACTTCAGAGGGCTGTTGAACATGGGGGAAGCCTCAGATTTTTGGGACCTGAGCTGCTCTGTGCTCTGGCACAGGGACCTTTGAGATGTGACAGTCCCTGGGGCAGGGAAGGAGTGCTCAGGCTGTTTGCTGCACCAGTCTCATACCATCCTCTTCTGCGGAAGGATGAAGCAGGAGCAGGGTCTGGGGAGCCCTTTCTCACAGCTCTGTGTTGCCCTCGGGCATGTAGTTTGCATCTCCCTTCACAGCAAGGTCCATAAAGGGACCTACAAAAGGAGTCAGAGATCCTCAAACTGGTGCAAGGACTAAGGTCTTGGCAGCAAGATGATGGTTGGGGTGGGAGTGGGGTGTATGGTAAATGTTGCTCCCTGTTCAGGTCTTGGTCTGTGATGAAGGATTGCATGCATGGGGTCACTGTCCTGAACACCTGGAAATCCTCTTGCAAGATGACTGGAGAGTGAGAGTGTGTTCCTTGCCAAGACTGCTCCCTCCTGGAGCCACAGGAGGTCCCAGGAACAAGCACAGAATGGGTAACAAGTGGTTGTGTGCCCATCAAAGAATGTCTCCTGGGAGTTATGGGGTCACCTGGGCCCATGGTCTCTCTGTGGCAACTCTCTCCATTCCATGAGGATCATTCCCCAGGAGGAGCCTTGGAAAGCCGGGAAGGCTGTACAGCACCTTTGGGCTGAAGTGAGGTGTAACAAAGGGCTCAGCGCTACACACAGCGATGCAGCGAGCCTCTTGGGATGGGTGCTGGGGAGCAGAGGTGGGGTGGGCAGGCCATGGTTGTCGCCTTCTGGATGGCACTGCATGGAGTTTTAGCTGGAGGGCATCTGCCTGCAGCTGCAGGCAGCCTGGCAAGGCCATAACCCTGTGAGGTGTGAAGTGTCCCCCTTCAAAGCAGATGTCTAATAACAGTTTAAATGCCAGCTGCATTTGGTGTAGATCTGAGCTTGGAAAGGAAAGGATCAGGTGGGATCATAGGATCCCAGACTGGTTTGGGTGGGCAGGGACCTCACAGCCCATCCAGTTCCACCCCCCTGCCATGGGCAGGGACACCCTCCACTAGCCCAGGTTGCCCAAAGCCCCATCCAACCTGGCCTTGAACACTGCCAGGGAGCCAGGGGCAGCCACAGCTTCTCTGGGCAACCTGGGCCAGGGCCTCAGCACCCTCACAGGGAAGGATTTCTGCCTCCCATCCCATCTCCATCTCCCCTCCTGCAGCTTCAGGCCATTCCCCTTGGCCTGTCACTCCCTGCCCTTGTCACCAGTCCCTCTCCAGCTTTCCTGGAGGCCTCCTTGACATGTTTCCCTCCATCATGTCTTTCCTTTCTCACCAGGGCGTATGTGCAATGCACTGCCAGGAGCTCTCCAGGAGGAGTTTAAATATCTAAGTTACATGGATAAACTCTTCAAAGAGGAGCCAGGCCCCAGCAGTGTGACCTGTGGTTTTGTGCTGCGCCATGTCTTGGTACGAAGGGCGTACAGGGGATTGTTTAGGGTGGCTGCACCTGGGCTTTCCTCAAACTGACATGAGTTTGTCAGTATATCTTGATGTCCTGCTTTGATGTAAACTGGAAAGGAAGATGGCATATTCCTCCCTTGTCTGCGCTTCCCAGCCCTATAAAGGACCGAAGTACCTTCATGGGGAGATCCGGGTCTGACAGGCTCCATCGTTGCCCCCAGATGTGCACTTGCCACTGCAGCAAAGCCGGTGGGCGAGGGCCCGTTAGTCCCTGTTCACTAGATTTCAGGGGGATTGAGGACCCAGATGGACCAGAAGAGCAAGCGGTAGAAATGTTGCAGCCAGCAAGGGGTCAGGTATCTCAAGTTCTGGGTGTAGAAGCCAAAAAAGCCATTAATTGTAGCTTTGTTTTTGTGTTTTGGGTGGGTTTTTTTTGTTTTCTGGCAAGCACTTTGCAGCCTTGAGCTTTCCCGGGCACTAAAACCTGCTGTTTTTCATCAGGGATTTAATCTGCTGAGAGCAGGTGCCATCTAGGGGACAGAGAAAAGAAGACAAGGAGGGGTTTCATTTCCAAACCTGCAATATTTGCTCCACCACCCCAACCCACCTACGACCTCCGAAGGGCCTTAGCCCACCTCTGCAACGCTTTCCTGGTCACATCAGCAGTGAGTGTGGAGAACGCCGGGCTCAAAACGGGGAGCTGGTGGGTTCATGGCTTGATGCAAGTTTAGGCAGCCCTGAATCTGGAGCGGAAAGCATCTGCTTTCACACAGCACCTGTGCCCAAAGCCATGGACCGGAGAAGCCTGCACCAAGGTTTTTCTTTTTCGATTTGTTCTGAGCACATGGAGGAACCACAAGCAAGTCAGAGCACTGCAAGCTCATCTCTCTGTAGGCACGGTTCACCTTTCCATCTAGGTTTGCCATAATGTCCTGAAACAACCTTCCCTCTTCCTGCTGCTCTCCAGAGGGCCTTATCTTGCTGGATTTTAGGAAAGGTTTGGCCAGGAGTGCTTGCTCTGCATCATCTGCTTCTCTCTCTCACAAATTTGGATGGTCCGGAGGTGTAACACCAGTACCATGCATCAAGGGGGGGGCTGGTTTGGTGCTGCATGACTCTTTATCTGAGCCCAAAAACCTAAATCAGCACCTCCCTCACTGCATATACTTAAAATCAGGCTCTGCCCAAACCCTTGGAGATGGTGGATGGGAGTGCAGTAGGTGGAAATGCTGCACGTCCATCACTTTGAATAAATAATGAGTGTTAATGATACCACCTTGCTAATAAAAATCTGGCAGATGGGTGAATATGGCTGTGAGCTAGAGCTGAAGGGTTTATGTTGGAAACTTCAGCTAAATCACTCATTTTTCACCTTTTCCTCTTTTTTATTTCAGGCTTTTTGATTTTTCTCTGCCAGCTTCATCAGGAAGTCCCTTTAGCACCCACCATAGGCAGCTTCAGGGTGGACAGGAGGGTCTGCAGGCCAAAAGTTTGCTGTCAGGGGCTACTCTCCCTCCCCCTCATCCCCATCCTGTGGCAAATATTCCTCCAGCTCATCCTCATCCTTCCCTGGGGCTGTCCCACCTTTGTGGGACATTGGGATGAGGCACCGGTGCTGCCAGCACGTGCGTTGCTTTAGCTGTGATGGGGCACAGAGATAATTCTTTGAGAGCCCTCCCAGTTAACCAAAAATTGCAAATCATGGCAGATTTAAACACTAAAAGCTGCTTGCTGTCTGTGCAGACCCCAGCAGAGGGAGTGTGGCTGCGTCTGACGGTGTTCATGCCTGCTGCTCCTCAGCAAACGCACCTTTTTTTGAGATGAGCTAGTTGGATGTCTCCTTTGGATGGCGTTTTCCCACGAGGTTCCCATCTAGTCAAACAGCAGAATGCATGGGGTGCCTTTATAAACAGATGAAAAGTTTCCTTTTTTTTTTTGGTCTATTTTTGGGAAATACAGTAAGAAAAACAAAGACTCTACTCTGAGATATTTAAGTCACAGGTATGTTGTTAACGTATCAGTGCTGCATTGGCTTTTCCCTTCAGGCAGAAAAGCCCTTGCTGGTTGGATCCCCTTGCTAAAATCTTTCGGCTACCGATGTTACCGCTATGGGACCGGTCCCCTGGTCCCCACGGGACACTCTGAGAAATGTCCCCTCGCAGTGCTCCTGCTGTTTGCCTCTGTCCTGGAGGATGGGTTTCTGCAAGGAGGCAGATCTCTGGATTGCTGCTGGGGCGCAGAGGGAAGCCAGGGAGCTGGGAGGATGCAGGGACGCTCGGGTGGGCTGAAGGCTTCATGTCATGGAAGAGGGACAGGGAGGAGAGCTTGTCCTGGTCCAGCCAAAACTGTTACACTTCAATGCTATCGTGGCTTATTTAGGGACTCTTCTTTGAACACCTTTTCTCCTTTTTAAATTTGTGGGTTGATTTTTAAAGGACGTGTGTGGTTTGAAAGGTTAAATGCAGAGCTTTGCTGCCTTCTTAGGCCTTTGAAGTGCCTCAGTTTCCCCCTAAGCTCCCGTTCATTTGCCACAGGCCTCTGCCAGCCCCGTTTGAGCAGGCACTGAGGGGCAGAGCCCGGCCGCCCTGGGCTGGACCCCCAGTCTGGAGGTCCATTCTGGGAGACCCAACCATCTCTTGGGTACTACATTCCCACCACACTGAGATGGTGTTTGCTGGGTGAACACCTCTGGAGGTGTTCATCAGGAGGAGATGGGGCAGTTGTTGGGAGAGGGAACCCTCAGAGGGAAAGTGGGACACATGCCCACAGAGAGGAGGTGATACTTGGAGCAATGTGGGTCCTTGAAGCCTCATCATCATTATTCCTGATTACAACCACTGGAGAAGCACCGTGGTACCTGCAGGTGGTTGGGTTAGTGGCCTCTCTGCTCTGAAAGTGGGTTAAGCCCCTCTGTTTCCAAATCAGAGAGGGTTTAGATACCCCAGACTGGTTCACCAGGAACATCTCTGGAGGCAGGAGCAGTCCTTAGCGATTCTCCCTGAAAGCTGATAGCATTGAGTGATTAATTTTCCCCATCTGGGCAGGCTCTGTTTGCTCAGAGGAGGAAACATCAACACCTGCAGTACAGGGAAGATTGCTTTGGGGCACTAGTCCTGCAAACGCTGGGAGGTTGAGGACCTTGGAGTTAATGAGATTTCTCAGAATTTGCATATTAATAACTGTGCCTATTTCCTTGCCATTGGAGTTAATAGGGTGTAATATTAACAATTAATAGTTAATAAAATAGCCACTTTAACGGTCATTTGTACATGAAGATGGAAGAAGGTATCTGCGTACTGCCTTCGTGACATGGCAGGAGGTCTTTGTTCCTCTCTTGTCTGCCTGAAGATAGAGGGGGAAAACTATTTTGGGTCTTCAACTTCTCAGCTTTATTTTGCAAGGACAATTTTCTCTGAGGTTCATCCATCTTGCTCCGGCACCAGCCCTGCTCCTCCAAACCTGTGCTCTCTTCTCAGCCCAAGATGGAAAGCTACAGCTAGTGGCTAAGCTAAGGCACACTGGCCATTTCCTCCCCTAATTGCCATTAAATGCAATTAGCGCTTCCCAGTGTGCCCCAGGAACAAGTGTCTTAACAAGGTCATCATGGACTGCAGCTGGAAAAATGCTGCACTACATGTTTTAGGGAGAGTAATAATAATTATTATTATTAATCTTTCCTTCACACAAAAATTGGCATTTTCCCTTCTGCCCTCTGAAAAATCAGCCCCTGCAGAGAACGCACCCTCTGGCCGCTCAGTGTGTGTCCCATGAGATGGCAGGCAGCTCGCTGCCCTTCGTTTTCCAGGGATTTTGGTGTTCCCCAAATTATCAGAGCAGCTCATTTCCCCTAGAAAGTGGGTGTGTGTGTGTGGGGGGGAACCCTCCTCTGGAATCCCCAGACCTGCAGTGGTTCCAGAAGGGAGAAGATATAGGTTGTATCCTAAAGAAATGGAGCTGTGATGTGAGAGGGAGGTTAATTCTGCTCCCTGAAGTTATTGCAGGATTTTGGGGCAGGTAAAGGGTCAGCTAAAGCAAAGGGCCCCTGAAGTTCATCACCTTTATAAGCACCTTCTCTCCTTCCCTCCTCTGCCAGGACATGAACCTGACCGCTGTGCAGAAGCTGGCTGCTTCCTAGCAGCGCATCAAGAGGGAAGAAAAAAAAAAATAAAAATCCCTCCCTGTCTCTCCTTGCTGATGCACAGGAGCCGCTTGCTGCGCTGCTCTCCCGAAGGCAACCCCCAGGGAAGCTGGAAAAACCCCTCGTGCCCATCCCTCGCCCCGTATCCTTCCTGCCAAACCCCGGTGCCGGGGGGGGGAAAGGAGAGCAGGAGTTCAGAGCTCGTGCACAGATGGTTTTCCTGGAACTCTCCGGGCATCTGGCGATAGACTGCCTTGGCGTGTAACAGCTGGTCCTTAGGGGATGGTTTTCCTCTTGGGTGAATTTGGGGTTTGAGACTGCAAAATGGTTTGGTCCTGCAGCAGGGAGTTCTGCAGATCTTCCTTTCCCTTTGGAAATTTAGGGTGTATTTCTCTGCCAAATATTGGTGAGTTCAGAGCGGCCACTGCAGCAGCCCTTGCTCCCCAGGGCAGGCGGGGACTTGGCTCGGCAGGTTGTGTTCCTGTATCGGCCCCGTCCCATCTTGGCGTGTCACCACTCTCAAGAGGTTGGAAAAAAAAAAAAAAATAACCCACACGTAATGCAAAGAGCAAGAAAGCCAGAGCCCTGGCGAAAAAGCTATTTTAGCCAGCCTCCCACGCACGCTGTGATGCTCGAGCAGCAAAGGAGAAACCCGAGTGTTAAGTACAGCCTTAACAGCCCCGTTTTAGCTCACCAGAGCTCTCCTTGCACATGTACTTTTGCAGGGAACATCTGCCCCAAAAATCTCTTGGGGTTGGTGCCGACTCTGACCCGAAGTAATGCGGTGCTCTGCATCTCAGAGATTTAAAGGGTTTTTTTTTTTTCCCCATAATCATCCCTCTGTGTCGTCCCCGGGAGGGCTGGAGGGTGCCGGGGTGCTTGCGCAGCCCCAGGATGGGCAAAGCAGCTGGTGGCACCAGGGGTGGAGGTGCCCATCTAGCTCCCAAAGTGCTTAGCATGAGGCAGGGCAGCAAGAAGCTGCAAACAGTTCGGAAGTCTGCACCTCTCCTGGCTGGACACCCAGCACCCCGAGGGGTGCAGGATGGCACCTGTGCAAGGGGAGAAGCCCCGTACTGTCCACACACACCCCCCCAGGGAGGCAGCAGACGGGCTGAGCTCCCAGGGAGCTGCCTTTAGGAGGAACCACTGCAGGAGATGACTCTGCTCAGCTGCTTTTGCCCCGGGAGGAGCGAACGGCAGCTGTCTGATGCCCCAGGTTGAATTGCCGGAGCAAGCATCACCAAAACACCCCTGAAAAATTGGGTGGAGGGGGAAATGGATGTGGATCTCTGCATGCTCTTGCCTGATTTGTTTATTGTGTCTGTTTCGATTTTACTCGGATGAGGGAAAGGCTCATCTTTAGGGATCTGCCACTCCCTGGCTGTTTGCTGCTCTTTAGTGCGGAGCGGAATGAATTCGGGACCTCCTACAAGCAGGGGGGGTGTAAAAATGCATGGAGCAGGGAAAGAAACCCTCTCCTGTAAAATGAAATAAAAAAATAATAATGGGGAAGGGTGCTCTGGAAATAGCCTTTGTCTGCACCCCTGTTCTGTACCCTGCTTGCTGGGTTTCAGGCTGCTCCTCCAGCGCCTGCCTCGCTGCGCTGCACCACGGCGTTCAGAGGCATCTTCTCAACTTCCAGCCTTTCCCTTCAGGTCCTCGCTCGTTCCCCCTCACCCATCGTTGCAGGGGTGTGGGGGGGTGTGGGGGGGGGGGCTACAGGGGCCTGGACCCCCCCACACCAGGTCTCTGCTCCTCCCTGGGGCTCAGAGGGAGCCAGGGACCATCTGGGTCCCTGCCCGGGGAGAGGCGAGGGGAGGGCGGTAGGAGGGACCGGCGAGGCGGGGAGGGGAGAAGGATGCTCCGGGGGTGGCTCTTTGCTTTCTCGCCTGCCCGGAGCTCGCAGGGGCTCGCCTGGAGGATGTCTCACCCCGTCGGCACAGGTAACTCTGGGACCCCCATCACCCCAGCCTGGGGGTGGGGGGGTGTTGCAATCCCGTTTTGATTTGAACAAAACTGCCTTCAAGAAGAAAAGGGGCTTTGAAACAAAAAGAGGAGGATGCGGGTTGTGCGTGATGCTTGGAGTCCTGCCTAGGGGCCAGCCCTGCCCTAAAGTTTCCCTGTTGATGGCAGGGCAATACTTACAGGGGCGAACACCCGGGGGTGGGAGCGCGGTAGCTGGTCTCCGTGTAGCTCTGCTGCGTGCGTGGTGGTGATGCTCACGGCTCCGGGCGCAGGCTGGGATGCCCTGACTGTGCGTGGTACCCTGGGGGTGCTGCATGTGATGGATGTGCTCCCACTGCCATCCGCAGCTCTGCACCGTGCTCCTGCGGGTATGTACGGTGGCGTGTGGCCGTTACATGCCGTGTGCATGGATTGACAGTCACAGCTTTGAAGTTTATGTGTTAACGCGTGCAGGAGATAGAGCCGGTGATGTGTGTGTACACGTTTGTGGCTGTGACTCGTGCTGTCACATATTCTTCGCTACCCACGTATGACAATATGCATGTGGTTGCATGGGATTTAAATGTCCGGATGCACAGGAGAAGTGCAAGACCAGAAGCACAGCAGTAACGCATAATAACATGAGCAGTTACGATCGGCTGCCGTTATCTGTCCTTCTGGAAAAGCACGCAGAGGATCAGGCAGCCTTTGCAGGCAGACTGGGCAGCTTGTGCTCCTTTAAAAGTGGAGACGAGCTTTCTCCGAGCATCCTCCTGCAAACTGTGTGTCTTCAAGCAGAGCTGGGAAGCAGCTTCTGGCTGAGCACGTGAGATCCAGCCGCAGCTTTGGGAGGCAAGAGATGAGGTTGGGGGGTGGGGTGGTGGAATATTTTATTTGCTTAGCCTGTTTATGATAAAATGTTCTGGTTTGTCACTGGAGGTGTCATTGCTGGGAGAAAACTCGTGCCATTGCCCACTGTGGTGAGCTCAGAGCATGTTGCTAAGGGCCAGCCCCAGGCGGTTTCTGGAGCAACATCTTCTCTTTGTGGAGAACGCAGAGCAGCAGCACCCGGCTCAGAAGTCGCTCCCGAATCCATTCATGACTGAGGAACCTTCCGTCCCAGCCGAGCCAGACCTGCCATCCTCCAACCTCACCAACGTGACGGACTGCGGCGAGGAGATCCTGCTCTATGGGGACACCGAGAAGATCATCATCGGAGCAGTGCTCTCCATCATCATCCTCATGACCATCGCTGGCAACGGGCTGGTCATCATCTCCGTGTGCATCGTCAAGAAGCTCCGGCAGCCCTCCAACTACTTGGTGGTGTCCCTCGCAGCCGCCGACCTCTCGGTGGCCTTTGCTGTCATGCCCTTCGTGACCATCACAGACCTGGTGGGGGGAGAATGGCTCTTTGGGAAGGTTTTTTGCAATGTGTTTATCGCCATGGACGTTATGTGTTGCACCGCCTCCATCATGACCTTGTGCATCATCAGCGTGGACAGGTAAGGAAGGACAAGGCACTTCCATGTATTCAGGTGGGGTCAAATATAAGGGTGTTTCTGAAGGTTGAGGACCACTAGAATCGTGTTCCTGGTTGGATCAGTGCTTCTGCATGTGTTTTCCAGGTGCACGGGGTGATTGACGGCTTTCTGCATGAATTAGGTGCCTCTGGCCCTTTGGAAGAGCTGGTCTTAAGGTGCTTTCTCCAGTAACTTAGAGAAGTTACTTGCTTAGTCCTTCCCCTCTAGGCAGCTGCTTCACATTGTTCTTCCTTGGCCTGAGGAACAGAGCCTAGAGGATAGACCTGTGACCTGACCTTCTCCATGGGAGGAGGCTGGACCATAGAATTATGCAAGAAAACAAAAACCCCGCTACATGCACTTCAAAAATATGTGTTATGGAGTTCCTGGAGCCCAGTTCTATGGGACGCTCAGCTGCTCCCTGGACCTGTGCCTTGGCTAAGGATGTCGGCATCTCCCCCCACCCCATCCCAAATCCCTGAACCCCCTGGTTTAGCCCAGCGCATGCATTTGTGAGGATTTGCTGGTTGCAGCTCCCACACCTGGGGTCAGAAGGGAAAGGCTAAGCCTATCTGGCAAACTGGCAAGACTTGGGCAAGTCAGCATTCCCGTGGGTCTAATTATAGCAGCCGGCGTCATTAGGGACATTGCGCTGATGAGCCGGTGGGCCGGATCCAGATCTGACGCTCGCACGCTGGCTTTCTCGAGGGGTTGGTTTGGGTTTATGCCGGCACTGCTGAGCCGGGCTAGTTGGTGATAAGCAGCTCAGGGAAGGGAGACAGCCGAGGAGATGCGTGCCTTCAGCTATACCACCTCCCTGGTCACCCACCCCAGATGTGAAACCTGGTGACAAAGCAGAAAGCACAGAGAAAAACCTGCTGCTGATGATTGATTTATCCCCCCAGCAAGCAAACAGCAACTCCTGCTCCGAAGCCCTCGCACCCCGCTCCCCGAGGAGCTGCCCTTTGCTCCACGGCCCCGATCAGCTCGGCGCTGCAGGTTGGAAGTGAAATCACTTCCAGGCCACACGGCAAGGTCCAGCTCTGCTCTGAACTTGCTCGGTTTTAATAAAAAGCCTGTTTGTAAAAAAAAAAGCAGGTGTATTCAGAGCTGACAGAAGTCTGCCTCTGTTAGAGGGAAGAGATTAAATGCAGTAATGAAATATGTCAATGCTTCCTCTCAATGAGGAGCAGGGAAGCAGCTACACACTAATCACATTGGCTTTGCTTTAAAAAATTTCCTTTTTCCTTTGCCCTTTCCCTTACCCTTTCCTTTATTTTCCTTTCCCTTGGAGAATCGCTCTTCCAGCCATGCACACAAATAGGACAGACCTTTCACAAAAATCATGGCAATTTATTCCACTTGTTCATCACGTCTCTCTCGCCCCATGTCACTGCTCCCATGAGCAGACCAAAATCCAAGGACACCGTGCAGGCAGGTGCCTCGGGTTGACGTTGGGCTGTCTTTCCCTGCTGGTTTCTGGAGGTTTCTGGAGATGTGTGGACACCAGCACCGAGGGGGTGCACACATGCCGAGGCCGAATCCCTGAGGCTGAGTGCCTCAGGGAAGGCAGTGGGGAGGAAACTCTCAATGTAGGACGGACAGGAGTTGCATCTGTGTAAGTGAAACCCCTGGCTGAACTGGGAACCCCCCAGGCTGCTCTAAGTTGCGCCCACTGGTCACACAGCCAAGGAGGATCTTAACTGGGCGATGCTGGAGGCACTTGTGGGTACGCTTCTTCTGCCTCCAGTAACCCCCCACTTCTCTGGGGAGCATCTCTGCCCAGGTCACCCAGAACTTTAGGCCCTTATTGCAAAACTTATGCTGCCAACGCTGAGCTGCAGAGTGGGAAAGCCATCCCAAACCAGAGGGACACGCTCCCGTGTCCTGTCTCACGCAGCTCTCAAGCACCTACTTAGTTCTGCTGCAACATCTCCAGGTGCCTGCCGAGCAAACCCCACCATCCTTCTTGGATGTTGGAGAGGAAAGAGGAGCTGCAGCAAAATAAATGACAGAGGGAGCAGGTTGCCGGGTGCTTTATACAACAGCTTGACCTTTCTATGCTTCAGACCGCTCAGCAGGGTGATGGAGGAAAAACTTGGGATACAAGAGGCTGCCACAGAGCCTGCGTGGTGAGAGGGCAATTGCCTGAGATGCATTTCAAGGCAGGGAAAAGAGAAAAAGAGCAAAGGTTGTGATTTGAGTGGAAGGAAGACGGGCAGAGCAGAAGGAAAGGGGTGGACAGTCCTCCTGGCTGTGCCCACCTCGGCTCTGGGTGGGACGAAAGGCATGCAGCGAGTGCCGGGGGGCTGGCAGGCTCAGTCCATACCAGGGCTTGGAGGGGGGGGGCAGGAATAATTGGGACGTCCTCTGATGCACGAAGGCGACTGGGACACTGTGCTGCTGCTTTCTGCCCTGAGGGTCCCCAGGAACAGGCCCTGGGCTCTGTGGATTGCCCTGGGGCAGTACCGTGAGCATCCTGTAAGTCATCATTGCTCCACATCAACCCATCATTCTCGCTGTTCCAACAAGGCAGTTGATGGAGGTGGGTTGAGGGAGAGCACGGATCCAGGACCATGCCTGAATCACCACATCCCCCCAGCCTTGGGATGGGTAGATTTTTTTTGTTTAGCTCCTGATGGAAGCATCTCCAAAAGCACACTTTTCAGCTTCTGTGCTGACGCAAAGCAAAACCGTCCATGAAGCTAAAGCAAAAGGATCACTGAGTTTGCAGAGAGCCTGAAACAGCTGCTCCAAAAAAGATGAAATGGTTGTTCATCTCAGTGAGGCGTTAACTGAAATTTCCACCAGCGATGGTGGCAAGCTGTTCCTCCTGTCCTGCAAGCAAGAAGAGGAACAGCACTGGTGCTTCTTGGAAACGTAAACCCTTTCTCTAGCTCTGTCCTGAATGCCAACTTGGTCAGCACTGTTAGACAGCTGCCTGTCTCTGCCAAAGACGAGGTTGCATTTTTATTGATGGCTAAAGTGTCCTCATATTTAGGTTAGCTTAGATATAAAAGATGCTTGGTTTGCCTGAGATGCTGAGTACTATTAAAATGTAGGCTGCTATTATTGATTATTAATGCAGAGCGCTTTCTAAAAGCCTCTTGATTGGAGCTGGTAGAACTAATTTTTCGTGAGCGGGGTTTGATTGATTTTCTTTTAAATCAGAAAAGAAAAATGCTAGAAACATCCGTCTTTCTCTTACATTTTTCTTAAATAAAAGCCTGCCAATGTTATAGATTCTTTATTGCCACAAACCAAAAACAAAACAACAAAAAAAACCCTTTTGGCTGTTCAGCTTTTGATGAAGCTCTCCGTAAAACTGCCAAGCAGCTGACAAAAGAAGCTCCCCAAATCCCACATATCACTTCAGGTTTTTCCTGAAAAAAGTCTCCATCCATTTCCCAGGCAGCTCTGCTGGGGTTCTCCCTAAAAATAAGTGGTTTTTACCTGAAATCAGATGATATGTTCCAAATCTACATCATCCTCAGTAAAAATCATGCCTCTAGAAAGAGTCGGTGGGATAAAACCTGCACGGCATTTTGCTGGATTGCCTTTCATACGTCCTTCATCCCAACAAGTCCCAGGCCAGGGAGGTCCCTGTGCTGAATCTCCGGCGAGCTGGAATGCGTCCCTGGGGTGCTCCCACCAGCCCTGGCTCAAGGCTTGGGCAGATGAAGCCACAGGTAGCTGCAGCCTCCAGCTGCCCTTTGCATCCTCCACCTGAAGGTTCCCTCTCCTTCAGCAGGATGAGGCAGGCATGGCAGCAGCTTGGAAACCTGGCACGGAGCTTAAATTTGGCCCAGAGGAGGTATGGGATTGCGGTAAAAAAGTGGGGTCCGGGAAACCCCAGTTCTGGGCTTATTTGGGCTCAGCCAACCTACGTGAGCAGAGTTTCATCCTTTCCGAGTTTGCCAGCTGCAGAATGGAGATAGGGGCACCTTGGAGAGGTTTTGCTTTTCTTTATTACTTAATCCCCGGCATAAGGATTCAATGATTACCATTGAGCGTAGAATGAATGAACTGAATCGGCTTATCCATGGGGTTGATGGTGGAGCCCAGCCTGGGGCAGGTCTCCTACCCCACGGCCAGGGCTCGGTCTGCCCAGGCATCCGTAGGAATCAGGACGTGGGAAGAGTTTATTGCAGAAGGAACGAGTAGCTACACAATCAGCAATGCACGGTGGGGGTCCTCCAAAGCTGCAAAAACCACCGGTAAATCGCTGCTCCGGGAAGTGGCTTTTGTTATCTGATTACCACGAAACTTGATTAATAACAAGACACACACACACACAAAGAAAAAAAATAAATAAATATCAAAGCCAGAGAATTTGATTTGAATTTCATTGCATGTCTGTGCAATGTTGCCAGAGAATTTGATTTGAATTTCATTGCGTGTCTGTGCAATGTCGCCTCCCGCACTGCTGCAAACACTGGCCTATTTTGAGGTTTTCCCGCTCTCATCAAGATTATAAGCAAAGACCTCAAAACGGCCCCATTTCCTCCAGCAGCGATTGCACAAGGCACCCGCAGATGAAATGTGTCAGCTTTGCTTGCTTTTTAAATCTTGTCACTGTGCATTTTGCTTGGCTAGCGTGTAAATTCCTTGAAGTTTCAGCAAATCCCGAGTGGATCGTCTTCTAAAGAAACACCAGTAATAACATAATAAAGGATATCACACAACACAGCATATATTAGTTTGCAAAGTTCTTGGCTTGGCTATACAGAGAAGGGATTTTTGGGTTCTGAATTTGGAGATGCAACAGCAGGGCATGGTTTTCTGCCAGCCTAGGGGACACCAAGTCTGCTTTCCCTCCAAAGCTCCTCCCTCAGCCGGAGGGATATTCGGCAGCATCCCTCCAACCTGCTCCCACCCGTCGCTCTGAGTCCCGATCTTCCAGTCAGGTTCATCACTTCTCGCTGTGCTCAGCCCAGGTAGGAAGGAGTCAATGGTATGTTTTGGAAGGACAGCACCAAAACCAGCTCTGTTGTCCATCTCATCAGGTCTCCTCCTTCGTAGACAGGGCCCCATGGGGTGATGGGGTTAAAACCCTTTTCCTGAGAGGTTGTGTTGCCTTCGCGTCTGTGAGTGTCGTCCTTCAGCCTGTACCACTGCCGGGTGTTCAAGCAGCATAGGTGGTCATCAAGAGTGCGGCTTGGTTTTTGTAAGGCCAGCTGAAGAAAATGCAGAGGAAAATAGGAAAAGGATAAATCAAATTCATTTTATCGGGGAGTCAGAGGAGAATTCTTCGGGCTTCGAATTTGTTTAGCAGTCAGGAGGGGAGGAGGAATTGGATTTTTTTTTTTTTTTAATTTTATTTCCATCTTCTTCCAATCTTGGAGGAGGATCTGGAAAAGGGAAATAATCAGGGAAGAAAAAAAAAATCTCTTTACGCCTACAATGAGACTGATTGTTGGAAAAAAAAAAAATGATACAACAGAGGTAAAATTCTCTGCAGAATTTTTTCTCTTGGCGGAAAAGCCCATTCTTCCCTGGAAAAGCTTTCAGCAAAAAGTATCCATACAGCTACTGTTCTCACTGCCCCTCTGGACTAACACAGTTTATCCAAAACAATTAAGAGGTGATGTGATCCTGTCTAAAAATGCCTAGAAATTCCGGACAACAGGCAGGTGTGAATCAAAAAGGCTGTAACATGAAAGAAATCCATATGACAGCTGGAGGCTTTTGCTGGGCTGATGGAGACTGAACAGGAGGCAGAAGTTTTTCAGTGGGAATATTGGCTGACAGTGACCAGCTCCCCCCTACTGATTTATTAGTTTACAGCTATAATTTACCAACTGACAGTTGACACAACTTCTTAGTCACATGAACCCCCTCAATTAAGGCTCAGGGTGGTTCAAAATTACCCCCCCATAGTCTAACCAGGAGCTGATGGGTGATGCAGTCTCCAGCTCCTTTCGGTCAAGCTAGCAAGGTAACTCCTAACTCCAGGCGTCAAGATTTGTGAATCTGTGGGTCACCCCATGCTTTGGGATCTCCGACTCGGCACTCCTCTCGTTTTTCTCCCCGGGGAGGGATGGACACCATCGCTTTAATGGCTATGGGCCATGCAAGGGAGCAGACTGCTCCAGCTGTTTGCAAGTGGCACTCGCTCCTGTCAGTTTCTAGAGGTCATCTCCAGTAGATGTTGCAGGAACCTGTAGCTTCGACCTAATAATGCAGGCTGGATGGAGAGGGGAGTGATAGGGTGTGCTGCTGACAGTGGTGTCTTCCATGAGTGCCAGTGCTGCAAGATGGAAACACACAGTCCATCAGCTGAAGGAAGGTGTGAGTCAACAGCTCAATCTTGCACCACAGCCCATCGCCTGATCACTAGCTTTTGCTTTCTGTGACCATCCAGACACAAACGGTTTGGCAGTTGGACTTGATGATCTTAGAGGTCTTTTCCAACCTTAAAGATTCTATGATCCTATGATCCTTAAGTCTTCCCAACGGCAAGATTTCCCCTTGCTCACATGCTGCCTCAGGGACAGGTTGAATTTCTTCCCCGAGTTCCCGAGCTGCCTGGACAAATAAGAGAAGGGTGTTGTCCTTCGCACATCCCATTAAACATTGGTATGAGTATTCATTTCGTCTGCAGTCAGTCCTGATGTATCCTGGTGCAAGTATCTCTGTGGCTCACCCATCCCGCTCCTGGGTGTTTCCCTGGGAGGACAACAGTCTGGAATGAGTTACATGCCATGGCTGGGAGTTGTTGCACGTTCTCTGTACAAACTAGTTCTGGAGGAAAACTGAGCTTTTTTAAGCATTTTTATTCCCAAGGAAACCGTGTGGAGCTCAGACTGAGCTCAGCTGTTAAATGACATCTCGTGTCATGCATGGGGCGGTTGCAAGAAAGCAGTGGGGAATAGTCGAAACAGGGTGTTTAGGCAAGAGGGCTGAAGGGGTGTGAAATGCATTTCACAGAGGATAGTGCAGCTGCATTTTCCATTTGGGGAATTCATTTCTTGTGTCCCCCTCCAGGGCCAAAACCCTCGCATGACAGAGCATTAACAGCTGATTAGGAATGAAAACCACCCAACAGCTTTCACACCTTGCAGCCCTCCTAACCCTTTGCGACTCTTCTTTTTTCCAGGTATCTGGGGATCACTCGGCCACTGACATACCCCGTGAGACAAAATGGGAAGCTGATGGCCAAGATGGTCTTCATCGTTTGGCTCCTGTCTGCCTCCATCACCCTTCCTCCTCTTTTTGGCTGGGCCAAGAACGTCACTGTGGAAAGAGTCTGTCTCATCAGCCAGGACTTTGGGTACACAGTCTACTCTACGGGGGTTGCCTTCTACATCCCCATGGCGGTCATGCTCGTCATGTACAGCCGGATCTACAAAGCCGCCAAGGTCAGCGCCGAGAAGCACCGCTTCATGAACTTCCCCAAGCACTATGAAGAGGAGGGCGTCTACTGCCTGGAGGCCTCCAGCCGGAGCCACCACAGCTCCAAGCGTACCAAAGCAGTGGAGGAATGCGCCACGCTCTCCAAACTGCTCCGGCAAGACCGAAAGAATATTTCCATCTTCAAACGGGAGCAGAAAGCAGCCAGGACCCTCGGCATTATCGTGGGAGCATTCACATTTTGCTGGCTTCCATTCTTCCTGATGTCAACGGCTCGGCCTTTCATCTGTGGCATCCGCTGCAGCTGCATGCCCCTACGGCTGGAGAGGACTCTGCTCTGGCTGGGATACACCAACTCCCTCATCAACCCCTTGATTTATGCTTTCTTTAACCGAGACTTGAGGACTACTTTCTGGAACCTCCTGAGGTGCAGGTACAGGAACATCAACAGGAGGCTCTCCGCCGCCAGCATGCACGAGGCTCTGAAAGCCACAGAGAGGCACGAATGCATCCTGTAGAGCCGCGTCCTCTCGCCCAGTGCCTGACCAATGAACTCCTGCCTCTCCATTTCAGGTTCCTCACTTCTCTTGCCTCTCGGGGCTGGCAGAAACCATGTGTGCCATTGTCCCCCTGCCAGACATTGCCACTGAGAGTGACACCTCTTCCCCTCGCCACAGGAGGACTTACGTTTCTCCTTGCCTCGGGAACAAGTGGGTTCTCACCATGTCCCAGGTGGGACCTGAGCAGCCGTGAGCAAGACTGGGGGTTCAAGTTCTACTACCGACTGTGGGCAAGTCACACCACCTTTCTGTGCCTCAGTTTCCCCATCTGTTAAAAGGAAAAAAAAAAAAGGAAAGGAAAAGAAACTCTCCCAACCAAACAAAAAAAACAAACTGAAAACTTGATAAGACTGTGGCTCTCCACCTTCGAAAAGGGCTCTAAGGTCTGTGGAGGGCACACAATATACTATGTAAAGATGATACTGGCTGCACTTCTCTATCGAATATGACAGCAGCTATAGGCTCCATTGTAGATCCAAGCACTCATGCCATTCCAGCTTATACGAACTCTTTCCACTGATGTAATTGCATTTTACACACCGAGCTCGTGTCCAGGTTTGCACGTCAGAGCAGTAATACCAATGACCCCGTTTCCCCTCACGCTGTAGCACTGCAGCAGTTGAAAGAGGCACGCTCGCAGAACAGAACACAAATGAACATGAAGTTTCCTTTATGGTTGGATAGGAAAGTCCAACAGCCTCCTCATCAGGGCAATGACCAGTGAGCAAAGACAGTTATGTTTATTGGGTTGTACTGTAATTCATTCTCAGACAAGTGATGTGTGTTCATAATTTGTGGCTAATTGACTCCATAACAGCACGCTTTGGTTGACAACAGAACAAAGTACATAATTTCTCTGACAGCTTTACAGTGCTTCAGTATGATGTCCAGCAAGCTTGAAAAAATACACTAAATGATGTATCCTTTTTTTTTAAAAAAAAAGAAAAGTCTGGTTTCCTTATTTTGGTGTAGATTCTTTGGTCACATCAACTTTAAAGCATCTCTTTACTTTTATGTGATAGTGGGACTTGTCTTCCTGCAGTCGTCTTTACTCCTGACCAACCTTGTTGTATCAACCTTGCTTTGTAGCCCCCATAAACCTTTGTCCATTTCTAGACGATATCTGCTCCATGGGGTCAGTTTGAATGTCTCCTGTCTGGGTTTTCTTGTTAAAGCCAGACTGTTCAGATGGCAGCTTGGAAAAGGGGTTTCTAGCCCTCCCTCCACTACAGATTTTCTTTATCAAGGAAGAGTGTATGAGTTGTGGTAGTCCCATCTCTTGCAACATCATGCAGTACAATGCCTCCATGAGTTGGCTCTTGGAGGTTTGGCTGACTGCTGGCATGGTTTGGCTTAGTAATCAAGATTTCTCCTGTGAAATCTTTTGTGCTCTCACTTCCTGTCTTTTTAATAGACATTTCTGTCCTATTTCTTTTTATACCTGCTTTTTCTATAGATGCCCAACAGGGTCTCCAGTTTAGACTGGTAATTCACAGCAGGGAAATTGGTTCAAGCCCACTGTGAATGTCCCAAGGGACACAGGTTGGGCACAGGAACAGCAATGTGTCCAGATGTTGTTCTCCAAGCTCGTGTCCTCACAGCCGGAGCCAGAATTGCACATAGGAGCAGGGGAGGTTGTTGTAGCCATTGTATGGGTCTCCAGTGGGAAATGCTTAAAGATCAGACAGTAAAGAGATCTGAAGGAAGACCTAGTCAGGAGGAAACCTGAAGGTTTAACTGGAGCCCTGCTTCACCTGCTGTCCCACCCAGGAGCTCTTTGGAGAGTTGTGAGTGATTCTGTTACGATGGTTGACAGCTTTCTATCTATCATCTCCCATGGTTTGCTACCTACAGTTGTATGTTGGCGTTAGGTTTGTGCCAGGCTGCCTGAGCCCCTCGTCACAGGACCACGCTGTCTGCTGAAGGCAGAGCATTGCACGCCTTGCAGCCCGGCCGTGCAGCCACGTTACATCCCTACCCCACAACCTCTCTACTTCTCCTTGACTGTGCATGTTCACCTTGGTGCACTCGCTACTCATCACCCTTCCTCAGCTTGGTTGCAACTTCTCATGATGCTTCTACTTTCAAGCCTATACAATAGGTCCTCACGCACCACGTCTCTAGGGCAATGGTCTGACTGTCCATCTCAGGACCTGTTTATCAAAAACAACTCCTTTCCTCCCAGAAAACACTTTGAGCCATCATCTCCTCTGTCACAACATTTTAGCAGCAGCTGGTTGCTGGTTCTGGCCTGCCACGGGGACGTGAATTTGGTTCAGCATCTGATTTCCTCCCTGGGCTCCCCCAGGTCCTTCCCTGCCATGGAGCTCACGGTGCCCTTTTGACAGAGCTGTCTGGATTAAAACTAACCAGCTGCTAATTCAGACTGTCTCGTCAGGATGTGAAAGCCCAAACACAGCCCATTTCATGTTCTGTGCATAACAAAAGAGTCTGGTTCGTTCTGCTGCAGCATATGTACGTGCCTAAGGTCATAGTGGCATAGGTTGGCTTATTTTCTGTATTAGGCATTCTTAAACTGCCTTCAAAATTCATAATCTTGTTTAATTCCACTTAAAATCCTTATTCTGATGGTATTTCTAGCACTGCTCAAAAGTATTCTGTAGAAGAGCTATGAAACAGCAAGTTTTTTAAATGAAGTCATATGAATACTGTTTTTTTTCTGGTTTGATATTTCTTCTAGAGGGAAAAAGAGTAGGGAAAAGAATACGATTCTGGATAATACAAAACCCGAACCTCCTTTAAGCATGGGACCAAGAAAAATGGTTCATTGTCTTAAAAATTAATGTTTTGTTTGACTTGGAATTGAATGTTTTGTTTCACTCAAGGCTTATCTGATCTTTTTTTTTTTCTTCTATTTTCATTTTAAGCTGTAATTGTGTTTAAAAGAAAAGCTTTGTTCCCTGAAACAATTCCAAAAGTTTGCATCCAAAAATACTTAAGCATGATAGCTTCCTTGACAGAAAACATTTTGCTCAAAAAATAACGAGATAGCTTGCATGAATATTTCCGGCAGTTATTGTCTCAATCTGTGCGACATCAGCTTAAACTCTTGCTTTTTAACCCTCCGAGATTAAATTGTGTTTAGGTTAAATAAAAAAATAACATGCATTCAAAGACACCAAGGCCTTTTCCACACACGAGTGAGCACCAACCATTTAGATAAGCCAGTCAAGATCCTTGTAGATGAGCCGCTAAATCAGGCTGAAAATACTCTGTGGTGGTTTGTTGTTTTTTGGGTTTTTTTAATCATACAGGAATCAATGCATTTGGCATCTGGGAGAAAAACAAAAAAAAAAGCTTAAAATAAATCTGAGCCATTTATTTTGAAACTCATTTTAGTGCGCATGCATGTGCCTAACCAAACTATGTAATATTTAAGAGAAATTAGCTCTGTAAGAGTCCATGTTTAGGCAAAAATCTGAGCTCGTGGAGAAAGGTATTAATTTAGGAGGACAAGAGAAACTTTCATGGGTAATGAGAGGGTCCCAGCAGACTAGCAGCAACACAGTGGGAAAAAAATGAAGAGCCTCAGGCAGAGAAAATCGAAGTAATTCAGGCATAAAA
Source organism: Balearica regulorum gibbericeps (assembly GCF_011004875.1). Classification (NCBI taxonomy): domain Eukaryota; kingdom Metazoa; phylum Chordata; class Aves; order Gruiformes; family Gruidae; genus Balearica; species Balearica regulorum. Next base: position 79,544,793 of record NC_046187.1, on the reverse strand, counting down.
TGAGTAAGTCTCAAGTCAGCTTTTTATTCCACTCTGCATGCAAGGGAAATACATACAGAAACATGGGATGAAGTGATCTGGGGAGAAAAGACAGTTTTGAGAAACCCTTCTGGCTGCCCCAGCTGGGGTTTGGAGGTTTTTGATAATGACGTTGAGCAAAGCCAGGCGAGATCAGCTAGAGATGTAACAGGAAGCCAAAGGGGGTAGAAGCCTGAGTGTCTCTTCCCAAAGAGCATGAAACCTCCCCACTCTCTGAAGTCAGCACTTTGTGGATGGAGTTGGCTGACAGAGACAAGTGCTGGAGATTCACATAGACAGCTCAGAAAACCCATCATGTTCTGCATCTCCACTTGGGTCTTATGATCTATACCATCTCCTGCTGACAATGTAATATTAAGACAGCTGCACCACGTCAGACTGGAAGGTGATCTAGCCCTGAATCCTACCTCGAGCAGAGACAGACCAGCAAATCTGTTGTGATATCCTTCCTTGTCTCAGCAATTAAAGGTTCAGCAACTTACTGAGCCAGAAGTGCTCTTGTAGAGTTAAATAACCTCCAACAGGTGCTTTTCTTCTAACCTATTTATGTTTTTTCCATAGGCATCCTTAGGCAATGAGTTCCACAATTTGATTACTCTTCAGGTAAAGAACCTGACTAATCCTTGCATTAGGAAGGGGAATGAGTCATCATCCCTATTCATCCTCTCCAGGTCAGTTATGGTTTTGTAGACCTCTGCCATGCTCTTCTCTTTGAAATAAAAAGTCTACCCAGCCCATGACACCTTTTCCAACAGCAGACATAAGGAGATGCCTTGGGAAGACTATTAGAACAAGGAGAGTCTGGATCATATGCCTTTCCCACCGTCTGCTACCTTCCAAGCATCCAACCATTTTTAGTTCAGGAAATTCCCTGCTTAGACATGGTTTCTGTGCAAGCCCCAGTGTAACCCCCTGGTTTTCCACAGACAAATGCCAAATCTTGCATCTGGAACCAGATCACTCCATGTAACATTCCAGGCTGGGGCATTGCTGAGCCTGGTGAGAAGGCGAAGGGGAGGGCTAATAGTGGCCAACCACTGCCTTGAGGGGGATTACAGGGAAGATGGAGGCACATTCAGCCAGAGAGATGGGGGAATCTTCTTATTTGAAGATAGTGAAACATCAACTGAGCAAAATGAGTCAAACTTTGAGCAAAATTATCTACTTCTGAAGCTGTCTTTGAGCATGACATTGGGCCGGAGACCTCCAGGTTTCCCTTCCAACCTATTTATTCTATGAATGGGATGATTTGTCTAGTGTCCCACTCAAACTCACGTTAAAATTTATCATCCATATTCTTTGGCAAGACAATTTACAGATTTCCTACCTGCCATGTGAAAAAGCTCCTTCTACTTTGAACCTTTTCCTACTAGCATTTAAGTTGAAAGTCTAATAAAAATGAGTGTCAGCCAGACAACACTTTCCACCTGTGTTCCTATGTAAGACATGGTTTTCCTTTTGGTTTTTTAATTGCCATCTTAATCTGGACACATTTCATATTCGCCATGCAGGATCTTCAGTTACCAGACTCTATTCCTTTTCTCCATCTGGTGCATCACCCAGAGACAGAACTAAAGCCAAACCCCAATACCACGAAATGAAAGGCCAAGCCACTGCTATAAAGTCATCTTGTGGCACACGATTAAGGCAATAGGTGGCTATGTCCAGCCTTCTCGACACTGGCACACAGTGCCAGACTCTGTTATACACTTCAACTTTCTTTTAACGTCCACAAGATCTTTCACACAGAACATACCCTTTCAGAAGAAATCAAGAGGAAAGTGGGAGTTAAAAGATGATGTTGTACACGTCTCATTCTGAGAGGAGCAAAATATATCTTGCAAACAGACAGTTTTCTTTAGCTCTCTTTGGTTGCATCAGTACTTCTCCCTGGGTGAACGTTGGACTTGGTCCCCTGGTCATCCAGTTGGGCACACAAAAATTCCCATCTGGGTTGTTTCCGCATGTTTCCTGTTTGAGATATCTGCTTCCCTGTGATAGTGTCATTACAGCTCTCTTTAAAAAATGGAAAAAGGCAGCATCTCCTGTGGAAAAATAACTGCAGGAAGGCTCTTGTGGCTCTATGACAAAGCATGTGAGTCCAAGAGGTCTCAGGAAAGCAGCTGGCCTCAGTGTGTAAGGAGGAGCTCATAGGTGGTGACAATTGGACCAGGGAAGGATTTACTGGGGATGGACATGAATAGGGTTCCTGGGCAGGGGACATGGAGAAAGTAGAGGTGCAGCATGGCATGGTGTCCCAGTCTAGGTGGAGGAGTAGCTCTCTGCAGCCCACATTAACAGAGGGTCTGACATCCAACCTGATGGAGGGCGACATTCATAGACTTGGTTAAGCCCCATGTCCTTTAACTGCTGGAGGACAGCATTGCTTGGGTGGGCAAGCAGCGAGAAGAGCCATACTGGCGGCACGGTCACTGACAGAGTCAGAATATATCTGGGCAACCTGGGCCAGTGGAGGGTGTCCCTGGCCATCGCAGGGGGTTGGAACTAGATGATCTTTGAGGTCCCTTCCAACCCAAACCATTCTATAATCTATACCATTACACCTAGCTCAGCCCCCAGGATTTACGTGCTAACCCTGCTGTGTTTCCTCCGTTAAAGTGCTGAGCCTAGGCCCTGAACCTGTCCCCCTCCAAGACAGCCACATCCCAGGCTATTTCAGGTACGCTCAGGCTCAGATCTGGGCAGCCTACACATGCTGTACATTTTCCTGCTCCCTCCGTCAAGCCCATGGACCTTGGACAGCAGCAGCAGCAGGACTCGTCTGCTGCTGCACGACTTGCCAAATAACTGCTCTAACAATTTAAAAAAGCAAAATCTTTATAGGCTGCAATGGGGGGTGTGTGTGGGGTGTGCTAGTAGGTAGCTGGAAACTTGCAATACTTGCTCCAGCCCCTGCAAAAGATGATGAAAATTAATTCTTTCCAGGTGATGAGACAGGTTGTATAAAAACTGTGTTATTTGGATCCATTTTTCAGCCTCTCTGCCACCTTTCGCTTCGAACATGGTCAGAGGTCTGTTAACACAGCAATTAGGAAAAGAGGGAGGAAGAGGGTGGCCAAATGCCAGACACTTGGGGACGGTACATGACAACACAACCGCGTGCTTGTAAATCATTAGCACAGCTCACGAGGACTCTGCTCGAAGCCTGTGATTTTTCTGTTTGAATGCAGGCAATCTGAACAACAAATGTACATTTTTAGATTGTGAGATGCCTCGGTCATTTAACTCACAGCCTAAAGCTTTGGGCAGCAGCTTACATCACACGCCTGGTGTGAACTTACGCAGATGGATTGCAGCTACATCTCTAGAAGAGGCTCTCCCTAAATGAGAAGTAATAACAGGTTTTGAGTACGGTCCTGCAATGTCCTAGCAAAGCTGCATGTGGGTTACCCGTGGTTTCCACCAGTCTTCAACCTCACGTTGCCACGCTCCTTCCCACCTCAAGATTGTGTGCAGACCTCCTAGCTGAGGACCTGAAACCTCAGGCATGGGTTGCATGGGAGCGTTTGGGACAGTTACCTCTTAATTACTATGGAAATTAATATCCTGAGATCTTTAAACAGAGCTTTGGGAGGTCTTTTTCATCTCTTCTTAAAGGCTGAAGGAGAAACATTTCTTATAACAAACGACACTCTTTCCAAGCACCACATTTCTACAACATTGTCAAAAAAAAATCTGAGCTACATATGGAAATTGATGCAGCTTAAAGAAAATGGTTCTGGTTGACTATCTAGCTCCTTGGAGACATTAATCAGAGTTTAGTGCTGTCACTTCTCAGGACTCACTTCTCTTTTATATCTTCAAAAGACATCAAAATGCCAACAGCCTTTAGCGAGAACAAATCCAGCGTGCGAACAGCCTGATGTGTTCAGTGGTGCCTGCAGACACGTTGCTCCTGCGGTGCAGCCCGGATACCCAGCACCCTGGGGACCACCGATGTTTCACCCACCCCTCCTGCCCCACCTGTGCATGATCTCTGTGGCCTTTCCAGCACAACAGCCCATGGGGAAACAGCTCAAACAACTACTTTGGATCAGATTTGGGGCTGTCTCCGCTCTCAGAGCCAGGCCAGGACATAGTGTCCTCCTGATACGGTGGAAGACTGTTGGGAGAAGAAGGGTGCAGAGACCCACTGAGTCTTCAAGGCTTCCAAGGCATCACAAAGTCAGGGCTGCACAGCAGTAATACAAATAAATAGATATGTCATTCAAATTAAGAGCAATTAGCATGGGGCTTGGGATTGCAGGATCAAACCAAGGGAGGAAATTGCCTTCAAAGTAGCTGGGAAGTAGATTGCTACAGGCAACGCCTGTCTCTCTAAGGAGCTGTGCACGCTGCTCTGGGAGAAAGAAAAGCATTTCTGGTACAGTCACCAAACAGGCATCTGTCCCCCGTAGGTATAGACTGTGTTGCTCACCACCCATGTAAGTGTCTGGATGACAAAATAACAGGTTACTTACAAATCCCATTGGGAGACAAATTTCCTGAAGTTTGTCTTGCTGTTCTTCCTCACTTACTTCTTTATGTTTTTCCACTGGCAATTAAAAGAAAACTGACTGGAAGTGTCTAATGATGATGAGTCCTTAGTTTAACAACAGGAATACTAAAACACATTAAAAGTGTGCTGGAAAGAAAAAAAGAATTTCTCTCTCTTGGGCATTTAATACAATTCCAAAAACTGGCCCTAACCAGAAAATCCCTGGTACTATCAAATTTTAGCCCAAAAACACCCTCCAAAAATTAATTCGGAGTTTTTCCAACGCACTAGTTTACAATGCAAGATTGTTTTCTAATAAGCAACACCCTGTAATACCTTTTTTCAGAAGGAATCTAGGGTTGCATCTGTGGTTGGAAAAATGTTAGCAGGAGTAATGGAGATGTAACAGAGAAAGTAAAATGTTGCTGTGAGAAAATGCTGCAAGAACCAAAGATCAGGGAAAGAAAATCAAGCAAATAACAATTCAGGATGTGTGTTGTTTTTTGAAATCAGTGTGATGTAGCACCTTTCCACCTCTACGTTTTTTTAATATAGCACATATATTTTATGAAACTCACTACTATATCTTTTAAAAAAAGCTTCAAGGAAAGACATATCAAAGATGAAGTACTAGTAATACTACAGAGCCCAGAGAAGAATAAAGCAGTACAACCATCAGATGTAGAGAAAAATCAATACATCAACACGATCCCATTATTAGGTTTGAATTCTAGCACCCAGTCTCCTAAATCACCAAATACAGCTGCAAGGAGAGGCAAGGGGAGGGGAACCGTGCCTTCCCCTACTCCACTAATACTTTGCAATAAGTGACAAAAAAAGTTTGTGCTCAAATCTAAAGGCTAGTAACTCTTGGCCATGGCCAGTGCATACGTGGGTTGCTACCTGAAACAGCTTGAGCTCTGATGGATAATTTTGCAAAACAATATTTACAGCATGTCTAAGCCCAGGGAGATATTCTTCTGGCAACCTCCCCATGCAAGAATTGGTATGCACATGTTGTGTATCTGAGTTAGCTCCTCTCACATCATGACTTGCCCAGGTATCAGCCACAACCTGCTCTTCAGTTCACAGCTATCGTGGCTGAGATCACTCCCATATTGCAGAATTTAGGTGCTCAGTTCAGGCAATGAAAATGGGCTTTGTTAGCATGGCGGTAATAATTCAGCAGAGTAAAAAGGAGCTAAAGGGCATGAGCTGCAGTTCTTTGAAAAGGACGTACTCCCTTTCTTCTTCTGGGTCACAGCACAGCATGACGGAGCCATCTCTTCCTACAGCCTGTTCCTAGGAGAGCATTTTAGGATCTAAACTTTAAAGGGGGTGGTGTCTAGACATGAAAGGCTAGATGTTTCCTTGAATTTCTTTCAGGAAATACTTCAAAAGACTACAAATCTGACTAGCTAGAAAAATAGTTTCTTCTACCTTTCACAGGCCCTACCAACAATGGATTCCCTAATCCTTGCAGTATCAAAACATGCAGTTTACCTCCAGTGGCTTCTCTGATACCCAAAACACCAAAAAGCTTCTCTTCATTGAGCTTCAATTTAAAATTCTCCATGGACTCACGTCACCTAATTTTGGATCGCTCCTTACATTTGAGGTAGCCACACAATGCCATGGCCATTGCTGGGGAGAAATAAACACTTTTAGGAAGTGATTTTCTTGACCAAATGTAGATGTTTGTTTGCTGTGGATGAGATTAATTCCACCCTAAACTGACTGTTTCTTTCCAGGCACTACAAAGGGCCCACAGGGACTTGCTCAGAGCAGATGTCTACACTGGAGGCATCTGCTTTTGAATGGATGAATCCTATCATGCCTGTGTGTAACTCTGCCACAGCTAGAGCTGTAGCCATGTCTTTGGAAAGCTGGGTCAAAACACTTGGCATAACTGGCTGGTGATAACTCAGAAATGCCACATACAGGGACTGCCATGGTCTGTGTCAGCGATGCCATTAAAATCAGACCACAAAATGGGTTAGAAAAGTTGCAATTTCTAGCACAGAAAAGGAGAGAGACATAAGATGGGTCCTTAACTCGGTGGGAAAACTGTGAGTACTTCAGTGCTTGCTGGAAACTTTCAAAGGGTCAGACCTGAGAGGAAGCTGATGCATGAGATTATAGTGTCTATCCTGCAACAGCTGGGTCCCCTATGGGTGCACCTCCAACTGTACTGGGAGAGTCTTGTCCCAGCACATGGGCTTTCCCCTCCTCCCTGCCCTGCTCAAGATCTGGGCCTGAAGTGGCCATTTAAAGCAGTCTCGTGGTTTAATTTGAATGTGACGGATGCACAAATGCTTATCTGACCATGTAAAAGCACCCAGAGGGACTGTGGGACATCAGCTTTCCCATCGACGATGCACTGACCCAAAAGACAAGGCTCCTTGGTTTTTAAGTCTCATTGCCGGCAAATTCAGCTTACTCAGCCTCCCTAACCTGACAAATGAGGGTCAAAGCTGAGCTGGGAGGGTCCGACCAGATTTGAAACAGGTCAACCTAAATCAGGGGTGAATTTTATTTTAAGTCAGTGATTAAAAATACATGCACACAACATTTTGCATGCCACAAGGACTAAGTCGGTGACACTTAAAAAACATCACAGCTTTTAGAAAGCTGAGAAGACATTATCTGGGATTTCACCAAAAAAAAAAAAAAAAAAAAAATCTCTGACTGACACAATGCCACCAGCTGATGGGAAGTTCAGTTCTCTCCCCACACCCCAAAGTCCTATAAAAATAAGTGACAGAAAAAAAGAGATCATAGTGACAAGTCTCTCGGCTGTCAAAATATCCATCAGCAAAATGAAAAACAATGTGGACATCTTACACTTAGTACTTTTGTTCTTACTGCCAAAACTAAGACAGAAATGTTCCGTTGTAGGATCTGGACAATAAATCAAACAGCCAGCCTTGGAAAATTTCTTCTTAGTACCAAGAAAAGTTACCTTGATACCTACGGAGATGAGACCCACTTACATTTCTCCAAAGTTTTTATTAAGGCTCTCTTTGCACATGTGCTATTTTTTCCTCACAATATCTCACGGCAGGTGGGAACAGGAAGAAATAGTCTGCAGCCTAGTAATTAAATAGGCTTGTTTTTCATACTGCAAATTACAGCTAGATGCAACTGTCTCAGGTATATATAACGCTCCAATCACTGTCACATCTCAGTACTCTTTCCTCTGCAACGTACTTAGTCTCTCATCCCCCTGCAAGGCATGAAGTGCTATTATCTGCATTACAGAGGCAGGGGTGAAGGACTGGAGGGACCTCCTGGGTCCTCGCAGACACCTTGTTATACAACCCCTTTCTCGGGCATATCAAGGCCAATCTGAAGAATAAGCTCCCCCAAGCTTCCCCCCCTTTTTTTGCCCTTTCAAGAATTTTTCAGACCCTCACAACTGTGATGCTCAAGATCTCCCTTCTCCGTCCCAGCCTGGATCCCTTCACCACAAGATCTGGGCAGTTTCCAGTTTGGCAGTAAGACCTTTCCATGAAATGGTTCTTTGTTTCCAGCGCTTACCTTTAGCACTGCCTGCTCAGGATATTTATAGAGAGCAATCATACGATGTCTTAGCTTTCACTGTCTAGGTGGGATAAGCCAAAAATCGTTTAGTCTCTTCTTAGAAGACAAATTTTCTGTTTCTCTCCCCTTTGCCTGTTCAGTTTGGACCCATTTGCTGGACGCAGGTGACCAGAAGAGCATGGACACTAGATACATGCCCTTCCCAAGATCTCAAGCAAGGCACCAGGAGGGGGAAAAAAAAAAATAAAAAAAAAATAAAGAGAGGTATGGACTTGCTTCTATGTTTTCATGTGAGCTTCCAGCCAATGCTCACATACAAAGCCTGATTGTCCAGCTTGTCCCTGATGGCTCACTGTGGCTGGGCAAGGCAAGGGGACTGCCTGGGTGGGAAAGCTCAGACCACATCTATATTGCTAAAGCCTGCTCCTGGAAGGCATCTCAAGCCACCCAGCTAAGCAGCAGAGGGACTCATGTCCATAGGGCTCAAGGCTAATCTCTTCTGGGTCAAGGTGGCTGTGTCCACTCTACGCAACTGCTGGCCTATATCTTCTCTGGGCCTTACATAGAAATACTATGGCTGTAAAAAACACATAAACAAATACATATGGTTATATATTTATACTAATAGATTCTTAAATGGTCTCTGGTCCTGAGGCCAATGAGTGCAGAACAGCCTATCCAGCTGTCCTCTACTGCAGGGGGACCAAACCCAAGAGATCCCAGCTTCAGTCCCATTCCTGAATGCCCCAGATGTGAAGTGACAGCTCTTTAATGCATATCCAGTAGATTTGTTTATACATGTGTGCTGGCCCCATGCTAAACATAAGTCAACCTGTCCTGCAGTGAGCAACCTCACTTCTAGCACATAAGGGTGCACCCAGGGCATTCACCATGGGAAGCTCTGCTGGTGCAGGAACAACCACAAAGCCTGTGTGATCCACTGCAGTCAGACAGCTCCAGAGCTGCCTTGCAGACCGAGTTTCATTCTTAGATTACCCAAAGCTTTCCTTTCCCTTGGCTTATGTCACAGCCAGGACTGGCACTGGAAGGGCCCTTCTGCAGGAAGGGGAATGGTGCATACGACCTCCTCCTCCTCCCCCCACCAACCTTGCCAACTCTCACACCACTGCTTTGCTGCTGGAAAGCATACCCAAAGCTGCCCCTCCTCCAAAATTCCTCTAGCTTAAGTGAAATACCTGCTGCTGGTCATCAATGGCAATGAAGTGTACAAATGAGTTAGCAGGACACATGGACTCTCTACCAAGCTCCACCTATGACTTACAGTTCAAGCCCGGCCAAGTCATTGGACGCCCTGAGCTCCTGTTTCCCCTCCAACCCACAGTCTGTTTTGTCTCTGTTTCATGAGCTTTGCTGTAGAAGGAATAAAAGATCATTTTTGTCACCTAGGCTTACATTTATCTCCAGGTAAACCACCTCTGGAGATGTTTCTCCTGACTATACATTCATTATGATCAGGTATGTGACTTGCTCTATATAGCTGTGCTATACCTAGGGCCAAAGGATAGTCATCATTTGTTAGAAATATATCACTAATGCACTCAGCATTCTGGGATTTCAGCCCAGAGGAATAAAAAAGGCTTTAAAAGCAAATAAAACAAACACATGTTGCATGAAGTGACAAGCAGAATAATCTAATTGCTGATTTTTAAAAACAGAAGAAGAATCCATTATATGCTTAAAAGCAAAAGACATCCCACAACTCTGATATTTACCAGTTTAAATGTCTCTTTGATCAGTTTTCTTGTTTGGTTCTTCTTGTTTGCTTGTTGTGTAGCCCACCAAAGTTATTCCATCTGCAGCTCAAATTGCATCTGTGTCTCTTCTTGAGCATAACACAAGTCACCTTGGAAGAAGCACAGCAGAAAATAATAAATAAATTTTAAAAAATCATTGGCAAATCTTTGAACAGTAGCTGAGGAACAGCTATTTCACTAAAACCAACTTCAAGTCAATGTGCTGTCTCACTAGGCCAAAAAAATGTTCCTTTCCTGGGATTAAAGCAGCTCTCCTAAATGAGGCTGGCTATGATTGACGCTTTAATTGACTGGCACAATTTCATGCTTTAATAACTCTGGGCTCCTCAGTTTAGCCATGAATAAATTTAACTGTTAAGTCCTTGCATATAAATCCTCTTGCCTGGAAGTTCCTATTCTCTGTTTAAAATGTAAACTTGGATTAACAAGACTCGCCAAGATGCCAGGAGCTGGATGCAGTAATCTGCAGCATCCCCTGGTCAATACACTCACCAGTTGCCCCAGCTCCTTGCCCTCTGGACCACCACAACTAGCGAAAGGCATCAGATGAGATGTCTCTAACCCTCGGCTGGACAAGCCCTTATGCATTTTGGTAGCTCAGCATCACACTGATATCTGGTCAGCAATTAGTGAGATCATCAACTTGTGCTGAGGCTGATGACTAGCAAAAGAGCAGGAAAATCTCTCCTTTCTGAGCAGCATCTTCTGTGCATCTGGTACTTGCCCTAGGGCAAGGATAATATTTTTTTTGGGGTGCCTCAAGCAGCCCCTTTCAATTTGATAGGCGCAAGGCTTGGCCCTGGGCAGCCATGAGAGTCTGTGCTCAGCCCCTCTTGCCTTTTCTAATCACATGTTGGCCCAGATATGGCTTGTTCATGCTTGTAATTTCACAAAAACTCGGGTGTGATACCTAAGAGGAGAGTTTTGGGCTGGCTTATCTCCTGCAGTCTTACCTCATTTATGTAGGTATTAACATTGTAGGTCTGGTCTGTGGTTGCAGTGCCCTTCTTCCTTGGTTTAGAGAAGTCCATAGTAAAGAAGGGTGAAAATGCAGTTCCTAGGCAGACTCCATGTTTTGGGCTGTATTTTTAGCTTTTCAGTCACTTTGCTTTTTCCCCCCATGTGTCTAAATCTCCTAATTTAGCAATCACAGCTGGTTCCTGGACCAAACACTTTTTTTCCAGAAATGTCCTCCTCCTCCAGCACCTTAAGTTAGGAATATTTAGATTCATTTCAGGTTGAAGAGAAAAGAAAATGCAGCCGAAAATTCAAGTGAGGTTCAGAACTTAGCCAAAATGCCGTGAATCTGTCAGCCCTTGAGAGGCTTTGGGTTTCCCATCCTGGTGTCACCACACACAACGAGGTCACTCAGGTGCCTGAGAATGTGTTTGAGTGCCAGTGGTCTGGAAAAGCCCATTGCCTCCAAAGATATCTTTGATTAAGTGAAACACAGACACACATGTTTCCAAGATCTCCCTTTCAGATGCCCACCTAGCTCCAACTCCTTTGGGCTGTCCCTTCCTCCCCAGGAAAACACTGGACAGAAACTGGGATGCCTGCAAATACCATGAGTCCATGTCCATAGCAAGGAAGATGCCCTGAAGATGCTCATGTAGGTTTCTGGATGTCTGACAGCCCCCTCAGAGTGCCTGATCCAGCTGGACTGTTGGTTCATCCCAGAAGAGCTGGAGGAAAGCAGAGGCAAAGAGGAGGTGACCAGGTAAAAGCCATTAATGGGCCACTTCTGCAGCACTGAACTGGGTCTTTGAAGTCCTCCCTGGGAGGAGACGGTCTCAGATGCCCCCAACAGCTATGGCATGACCCAAAGCCCTGCCAGAAACAAAACTCCCTGCCTAATTAGTGGATCTCAGTGGATCACATTTCCTTGCTCCTCTTGTCAGAGCCTTGCAGCCAAATTCTGGATACAATGCTCAGCTCAGTGGTGTTGATTTACTAACATACAGCTTCTGCAAACTTTCTCCCTGGTGTGCATTAAAGCACTGGTAGATGTTGGTAAAACAGATGGTTGTTTCCTATTAAAAAAAAAAAAAAATCATGAGTGCTTGCCAATATGTGGGTTTTTTCATGTTTTTCAGGGCTCTCTTTGTGTTGTAGGAATGGGCTCCCTGAGGAAAACTTGAGACCCAGACTGCGTTGAAGGAAAGTGGCTGTGGTTTTCTCATGCGGTGTGTCTGCTGCCCATTGAATCACGCAGACAAGAAGTGAGCCCTCCATCTGTTGGCTATTTATCTGTCTGGCAGGAATTTGGCCTTGCCATGAGGTGGACAGGGAACAGTGGGGTTTTGCCGGTTTATTATCACCACCCGAACTGTGTTGCTTTGTTTTGTTTGGGGGCTGTGGGGTTGTGGGAAAGCCCCGTCTCAAGCCTAAGCTTTGAGTCCTAAATTTAGATCCTGTCCCTTTTGTTAATTAAATGAGAAGCGTGAAGGTGGCATAAATAGGAAAATTTCTTGGTGTTTCTGTAGCACCTTTTGCCTAGTAGCTTGTAATAATTTGCATTACCTTCCATTTTGTGTTGACCACTGACAAATATAGAAATCCCTGGTATCAAAGACTGCTCTTCTTCACCAAACTGAGCAGTTTCGTGATCACAGTGAAGGACCCCAGGGGCAGGGAGGGAACCAACAGGGATGGATAAATGGTTCAGATAGCCTGGATGCAGCCCAGAGAGCATCAGTCATCCAGCCGATACAGGCAGAACCCCGTAAATCTCTTTGGGTTCATGTGTGCGTCCGGCAGCTATGTTCAATGTGAACTCCCCTGTGTGTGCAAAGGACTTCTGCTCCCTTCTGATAAGGACAGGTTTGCTCAAAATGAGGTCTAGGACTACTCTCCCTCCTTGGAAACCCCATCCTGGGTGAGGTCTGCTGAAGAGGGGCTCAGTGGCTCTGTGACTTGGATCCAGTAGGGAATATCCTCAGCGGACACTGCTGGGTTCCATTGGAGGTTGCTGTCATAGCAATGCGTAATGCGGACAAGCCCCAAATCTGGCTCATTTCTTAATACAAACACTCCTGGGGTGAGCAGAAAATATTTTAAAGAGGTTGCGGCAGGGTGTCAGGAGAGGTGGGGCTCCCAAGCATCTTCTTCCGAGGACTTGCTGAATCGGTTTTCTCTGCTCCTTGGCTTTCCTCATCTGTAAAGGGATGTCCAGGTAGACCAAGTGTGGCTGTGGAGGCCTCAGCTGGCTGTAATGAGAGGATGAAACCCATGACCCCCACAACATCCCTCTGATCCCCTCAGTGATATTTCTGGGATGGAGATAGACAGCTCTGGCTCAGCCCTCAGGTTGTTGCAGGTTGTGGGGTCTCGCTTCATTCTCCTTCATCCCTCCCCTTCCAAGCCCAGTCACTTTGCAAAACCAAAGCACTTATGAACACCGTACAGCCGAGTCACAGCGGGGTGGGGATGGACAGGGGGCAATGCACCCCATGTCGGCTCTTAGGTTAGCAGTCATGGTTAGTTAGCCAGCAGTCATGGTTAGTTAGCCAGCCTTCCCACGCAATAGATGAGGACCTGGAGACCCATCACACTCTGTGTCCTCACTTGGTACCCTCAAATTCTGCTGCTTCTCTATGTATCATTCCACCATGGTCTTCAGAAATGGACTTGCCGCTTTCTCAGAGGACAGGCGGTGCATCAGAAGGGACAATGGTCACAGGTCTTTGTTGGTGGCCCCCGCTCTTCTCCTTGTAGCCACAAGCACTGGATCGGTCACCATCCGTCACTGGTCAGTTCCACCTCTGCCTCCTCCTCCACCCACATCCCCAGGGCTGAGGGTCATCCTGCATCCTCATCATCCACAGTGCAAACCTCTGCATCTGAGTCTGGCACGTCGGGGTGGCTGCACCAACCCTCACCTTTCTTCCAAAGGAAAAGGCCGCTTCAGCTTCAGCCTGACTACGAATAACGAAAAGCCTGGCCTTGCTTTGGCCTGTCTCAATGCTCCCATGTTAGTGAACAAAGATTGGTCAGTGGTGTTGGGAAAATTTAATTTGCTTTAAGGGAAAGCAAATATGGGCTGCATTGCCCCCGGCTGCTCGCAGAAGAAAGGTGATGCGGTGCAACTGAACTGCAACTTGGTGACATGCTTCAGCAGTACTTAGGGATAAATGGGTTTTCAAAAGCACTTGTTTTGAAGGGAAACTGGCAACAGAAACAGACTCTTTTTGTTGGGAATGGTGGGAGGAAGCTAAAAAATAACAGTGGTGGAAAACTGCACCAGCTCTTTTCTACGCCTCATCTGCTGCTTTATTAGTACTCCTAAATCTGTTTTGCTAAATATAAACATACCCAAATTTACATAAACTTCATTAAAAGCTTGTGTCTCAACTCTGCTGCTCCTGTAACACACCCAGGAAATGGAGAACTTCAAACTCCTCTGCAGTAAAATAAGCAACTGCAAGAGAAACAAAACAACATTTTAAGGGCATTTTTGGATTTTTTTCCTGGTTTGTTTCTGTGTGTATGTGCCTTTGCCTCCAAGGCTAGTGGGTGACTTTTCTTTCCCTTTGGGGTCCTTCCTGCCCAAATCTGGAGCAATGCTTCCCATCTCCTCATAGTACGTTAACAAAGAGAGTGGAAGCCTAATAAAATACCAAATGTGATGGTCATTGTTCTTCTAAGCACTTTGATTTCCCTGCTGGTCCTGCTGCTCATGTCCCCAGCGAGCCTGACCAAAGACACCCAGGGGACATGCTGGCAGTGCTGATACAGGATGTTTCCTTTGAGAGATGCTGTGGAACTCGGGCATATGTTGGTGAGGAAGAAGAGGACCATATTTGTGGTTGGTTAGCACTTAACTAAAACATAAAGGAGGGTGTCTGGTTAGTCCATCCAGTGTTTGCTGGAGCCACAAGTGCTGGTTTTTCTTTGGGACCTCTTAAGGGTTTGCTGGGATTTGGGATCATGTCCCTAATGCACCCAGTGCCTCAGTTTCTGACTCTTGAGAGATGTCAGATTTGGGCGGTAATATTACACACCCTCTGATGGTATATATACCTGAGTATTTCCTTTCCATATCATTAATAGTCTAATGATGAGGAGGGGAGAGGAGGAGGTGATCCAGAGGCAGAAGCAAGGCATGCACAGCTGCATCAGGACATCACAGACTCACCAAGCACCTTCCATGCCCTCCTTCAGGTCTGGCCAAGACGTGTCACCTCCGTTCTTCAACACAGACAGTGCTTTGAAGGGAGCCAACCGGGAGGCTGGGAGTTCAGACCAGCCTGTCATTTCTACCCAGTATCCATCTATCAGATAGATGCAGGAGAGCTGCTTTTCCACTCGTCACTCCTGCAGCAGTGCTGGAGCAAAACTAGGGAGGGATCCCAGAGAAATGTTTAGATAGGATCAAGTTCACCATCACAATGTCAAGGAGAGTATCTGGCCAGACAAATTAAAGCATATCCTCCACTTGCCTCCCTCCCCACTGCTTTGGGGGTGCTCTGGTGGGAAGAAACCTGAGAGCAGCTAAATTTCATGCCAGATCAGCTGAAAAACAGGTGGATGAGATGGTTTTTCATTCAGCAATGACCAGCAAGGAAAGAAGTGAGGGCAGGGGATTTGGTTATGTGCGATTCTATCAGCAAAGCATTTCCACCTTGCTCTTGCACTTCCCAGATGTCTCAAGCACTGCTGGGAACAAATTGCCCCCTTCCAAGGTTAGCCCTGACAGTGCTCTTCAGCAATAGCTGTTCCCATTGGACCTTCCCTAGACATTCCAGCTTATGCCTGCTCTTCTCCCACCTATTTTAAACACTCATGACAGCTTGAAGAAGAAGGTGGGTTGCTGTTGCTGAAGCTCCACCGTATGTCCTCAGCCACGCTCCTTCTCCGGCTGCCTCTCTGTATCTGGGCACTCATCCAAGGCAACCTCTTGGTAAGAAAACGCTGAGCCGTGCAAACCTGAACCTCTTGTGTAAACCTTAGACCTGGTTTCTGGCTAGAAATCCTCTCCTGGACAATGGCAAAGAGACTCTCATATGTGCAAATGCCCCCAGAATAACTCTGAGTCCTGCACTTGGGACGTGCCCAAGAGCTACATCTACAGTGAGGAGGCCCCAATCTCCCCTTGTCTCTGCCTTCACCTCTCAGATCATCAGGTGTTTTAATGAGATGTATTTACTTAATGAGATGGTTTTAGTACATGAGTTTAAGAGGCAATCCAGTCCCTACAATGGAGATAACTTTTTCTGCAAGATTGAGACATGGACAATGACCAGGATACAGCTCCTGGCACTGTGAGCTGTCAGAGGGTGGCACACCGCAAGCATCTGGCCTTCGGGAAAACAAATTCTCAATTTGGGCATTAGCACTGTGACTAGCCTGCTCCCTGGGGAGCTGAAATGGAAGGAAACAGCAACGCAGCAAATGGTCTCCTCTAGGGACCAAGCCAGACCCTGCTGGAGGGAGGATGGGTACCTGGGGAGTCTGGTGCTCCCCAAAGAAATCCCAAGCAAGAGACAGGCTGTTATTTACTAAGGGTGCAGTTTCTTTCTTTCTTTTTTTCCTAAGGGCTGTATTAATGCTCTTTGGAAAAAAACCTGTCTGCAAACCATCCTCGCTGTGATTGCCCATGCACCGGGGGTAGTCTGGACACAGTCTTCAGTGATTTGTAATCCCACAGTCAGAAAACTTGCTCTCCAGCATCGTGCCCCGTGTCATAACAGGGCAAAACAAAACCCTTCGCAGGAATTGGCTTCTGCAGCAAAGAGCCCTCCGGATTCAAAGTATTTCCTTTCACTGGAGTAAATTATGTTTTATGACTATAATTAACTGGGAGCCAGTATACACTGCGCTGGTTTTAAGCTGACTCAATGCTGTCTGCGAAGCACAGTGTGATAAAACAATATTCAAATCAGCTTCTTAACTAAGCTGGCGAGTGACACAATCTGGAGACGGATGCCAAAAGCGAGTGGAGGTTTTCAAAGCCCTGGGCACAGGGAGGGATTTCAAGGACTGGGAGTATTTTCTTTAAAGAGCTGGTTTCCAATCCACAGTCTGCAGATGAGTAACGGTTTCTGAAACATGGGAGGTACCCCACAACAAGTTCCCAGAGGCTCATTGTTATGTTATTTTTCTAGGAAAAAAGAAAAAAAAAAAAAAAGGATACCCCAAAACACTGGAGAAATCTGAGACTGGAAGCAACAACTGTAGGACAAGAGGATTTGATGGAGGAAGATGAAATGATGAGCAGTTGTGGCTAAAAGGATCAACTCTTCCTGTCCACCACTTGCTCTAGGTGGAAACATTTTATGTACTGTTAAACGCACTGAGTGAGACCCACGTGTGGAAGTTACATGTGTGGGGCTTGACTTTGTGTGACTCCATTCTGCAGGGTTTTGACATGGTATGAATCAAACTTGTGGACTCACCACCTCGTCCTTCTGCAGCAAAGGCATAATCAGAGCTAATTCCTGCTTTGGTCTAGTGTTTATTATTGCAGTGCCTCCAAGCTAGAAAAAGCAGTTCTTTCCTTATTCTATTTAGATTTTGAGAGAAGTTTGGCAGTTTTTAGGCTGTTAGCTCCACTTCTAAATGTCTCACCCAGTTCCCTAAATAAAAACATCAGAAAGGTCAAGTCTCCAGAAATGCTCTCTCTTCCAAACCAATGCATGAGTGAATGCTTACCTCAAAAAGTTTTGTCAGTGGTCTAAGCATGTGGGAAGTCAAGGAGAGGTGTGAAAAGGTCTAATGTGAGAAATGGTTCGTTGCCCTGGAAAAGCTGGTTTTGAAGAAATAAGGCTTTTCTTCATTAGGTGGTGCTTAATACATGAGCAGTCCCACAAAGTTGACCCAGAGTCCTTCTCTATCGTTATGTGCTGCAGAGCTCCAAGCAAATAGCCAAATGGCAATTGTACTGATAAGAAAACATAATGCACTTATTTTCCCCTGTTGTTTAACTTACAGGACTAGGATTGTTTCTAGGGACGGTGAAGGTAAATGCCAGTTATGCTGCTTTCCAGGTAAAACAGCCTCAGGCCTCCCTGGGTATAGATGCAGGTGCAAAATCTCTCCTGTAGCCCCACTGCCACTGGTGAAGCTGGCCTCTGCGTAATTGTTCCACAGAACTTAAGCCCATCTCTTTCTCAGGCTTGCCAAGGTATGAATGCATGGGAGATACCTCAAGATAAAAAAACATCCATTTCGGGAGGGTCTACATGTTGACACCACTTGTGAGCTACCTGCGGAGGTGCCTCTTATGGTCACTGGAGGTCAGGGCTGTGCCACCAGTGGAGCTGGAGAGAGGCTCAGGACATCCCATCAGCCTCTCGGTACTCCAGGGGCATGTGGGAAAAGCTTTTCATGATGACAAAGTCACTCAACTTTCAGCATAGAGTCATAGAATCATATAAAAGTTTGGGTTGGCAGGGACCTCACAGCCCATCCAGTTCCACCCCCCTGCCATGGGCAGGGACACCCTCCACTAGCCCAGGTTGCCCAAAGCCCCATCCAGCCTGGCCTTGAACACTGCCAGGGAGCCAGGGGCAGCCACAGCTTCTCTGGGCAACCTGGGCCAGGGCCTCAGCACCCTCACAGGGAAGGATTTCTGCCTCCCATCTCATCTCCATCTGCCCTCCTGCAGCTTCAGGCCATTCCCCTTGGCCTGTCACTCCCTGCCCTTGTCACCAGTCCCTCGCCAGCTTTCCTGGAGCCCCTGTAGGGACTAATCCCTTTTTCCCCTGCCGTGGAGACTCTGAAGCTTCCCCTGGCCCATTAGTGTTGAGTGAGGGTTCTGGTTTTCCATAGTCCAGATGGGTATTAGCAGTGGCAGAAGCTGTCCGGATGAGAAGCAAAGAAGAGATATAGCTGGAGGGCAGCTATTACATCCAAAAAGATGAAGAAGGGGAAAAAAAAAAAAAAAAAAAAAAAAAAGGAAAAACTAATAAAGCGCTATCAAACTTCCTGGGGGAATGGAAAGAAGGGAAATAGACTTTCAAAGAGCAGATGTGACTTGCAAGGCAAGCACTTGCAAAGATACACTTCTATTTAGGAAGTAGTTGCAGCCATTTATGATATTCCTGTCCTCTGCCTGTTTGTAACCATCCTGTGGCTGGACAAGGGGTCAGCAGGATGGATCATGCTGGACATTCCTCATCCTCTTCAGTGCAAAGTCTGACTGCTCTGCTTAAGCCACCTCCCGCAGCAATTCAAACCTACCCCCTAGACTCTGCCCCGAGGCATCTCAGGATGGCCATTTTGTTCCTCGGATGCAATCCTGGAAGCCACAATGTCTCCCAGAAAGGCCCAAGTGAAGAGTTGGAGGGAGCTGGTCCTAACTTCTTCCACTGCTTTCCAAGCACATGCGTGATGATTCCATAGCATCCTGGGCTCTGACTACAGGACCCTCTGCACTGCCTGCAGCACAGCGATGCCACCTTTGCCCAAGCTTTGACATCAGTTGTGATATATCACATCCTGGTTGGCCTCTGGGATGCCACCAGGCATTGGTTTCTTAACTTCAGATCTGTCCAGATGGTTAGAGATAACGTAAGAGCAATAATGGATCGCTTTCTGTCACCAATCAGTATTTATTTCCCTTACTTATTCCCTAAACTCTGAGTTCTTGAAAGTGTTGTCATGACTACTGAGGAGTGAACTTGACTCACTTCAGCAGCCTTTGTTCCCTCCAAGTGAGTTGATCTACAATTTGTCAAAGATCTCTTGTCACTGGCTGCAAAAATATTGTATCTATTCCTTGAGAGGAGCTTCTTTTGCAAGTCTCTCTCAGCTGTATACAAAGGGCACAGAAACAGTCCAAGCCTGCCATAATGCAGTGATTTTAATGCCCCTGGGTGCTCTCAGCAAATAAGTCTTGAATTGTTCCCTTGTTTCCAGCAATCTTTCTGCCACATATCAAAAGGTCAATCTTCTATGAGGTCTTCTGTAATCTCTCTGCTCAAATGTGTTATGATACATTCTGATCAATGGTTAAAATTGGCGTCTTTTTATTTTAATGGAACCTCCACTGGAGAATAAATTCCAAAAGGGTTTTCAGGAGCACTGAAATATATATTGTGGGTTTGGCTCAAATTATTGCATGACATAATTCCACTAAAATCAATGAAATTGTAGTCTGGGATGCCTCTCAACTGCTGATGTTAAAGCTGTATGGCTTGAGTTTATTACTACTTATTGCTTACCCTTAATCGGTTTTAATATGATATGAGTCCTGGTTCTATCATGAGGAATCCCCAAGGGCCTCATGGAGGTTTGAGCAACCTCCATGTTGAAATCAATGGACAGAAATTAAGAGAGGAGAGTTGCCCCATGCCTGGGTGAGTATTTAAGTTCCTGATCTCACCATGGTATCAGAACATGTGAAAACAAGCAGATGCTCTCCTGAGAAGCGTAGAGTCAAAACAGATGATGTAGAGCTATGGCAGATATTGATTTCTGTGGCTACCAATATTAAAAAAATTAAACTGTTTTGCTACTAGGAAAGTTATTTAAACTACAGCTGTTCAATAGTTAGTTCTTTCAAATTCTTAAAATAATAGTTATTAAATTCAAATGTGCAGGGGAAAAAAAAAAGAGAAGACGTGCAAATACAGAATTGAGGAGGAACAAGGCAAGATAGGGGTCAGAACAGTTGCAAGACTGAATGTCACTACGATGCTCAGATCCCCACTCTCCAAGAAGGTGTGTTGTTCCTACTGCAAAAAGGATTTGGGAAATGTCATACCTTGAAATGGTAGTTTAGATCTAAGCAGAACAGATGAAACCCCCTTGGCGAATTCTCTTAAATTTAATGGGGATAATATAAGTTAAATTTCATTCTATAAAAAGATAAGTAGAAAGAAGAAGAAGAACGTGCCTCTACTTCTATGTTTTCCTGTAGTGTTTTAGTTGCCTGGACATATATATCATAGTAAGCTTATTGCACCCAAAGATTTGTTTTTCCGTCGGACTTCACAGCTTTCAAATGTGTGTTCATATTACTACCTCTATTACTACCTATTGACTTAGGCATATTTGCAGATGAAAAAATTTTCTTCACAGCTTACTTTCTACAGTTGTTTATTCATTTTGTTGTTACTATTTTTCTTCACTAAACATCTTTTCATTGAAGGATTTCTGATTCTTCCAAAACTGGCCACGCATGAATTCATAGAGTTGATGTGTTAAAAGAACACCCTACTTCACTGAAGGTCTTGAGTCTTTTTACAGTGCATTAGTCCTGTCAGGATCTGAGTTTCATGATATATATCAAAAAATCAAGCATCACTCACTGTTAGCTGTGTGAGGATTGGAAATGGCAGTTCTGTAACACTCTGGATGACCTAACATACAAATGAAAACTTCACTTGGACATCTAGTTGAAAGACACTTCAGAAATACTTCCCAGCACCAACCACTGCATCAGTTACAGCAGAGAAGCTGCAAACTTTTCTGACTTCTCACAGACTCATCCTGCAAGCTGGAGTGATCTATTGCTTATCATCACCCATGGCCTCTGCCTCATCAGTTCTTCAGTCTTGGGACAGGTCTTGAATTCAAGGAAGAAGAAGAAAATGCTTTCCCATCTCAGGAGAAGTCATGATTTCAAAAATATTCCCCATCTTTTTAAAGGTAAAATAGATTCTCTGATGTTTGATGCAAGCTCACACCTCTCCCAGACAATGAATGAGATGATAGAGGGATGGGAGGGGACATGGTGGTGGAACCTGAAAGAGAGGTCTCTACTCTGTTTGCATCCAAGTCTTGCTCCTTTTCCTTGCCTCAAGTTTGAAGGAATCTAGAGACTGTGATCCTACCACAAACCTGTCTCTTTTTTGGAGAAAATGCATTACCAGGTTTGTCCTACTGTGAAAAGTCCAACTTTCACAGCATTCCCTTTGCATTGATACGCACCAGCAATTCCTTTGAGTCAAAAAAGAAAAGTTAAGACTACATATTGGAGGAGAAACATTTCCCATATGAGGACAGTCAAGAAGTGGAACATGTTGCCCAGAGAACTTGTGCAATCTCCAACCTTGGACCTTTTCAAGACCAGACTAGTTAAAGCCCAGAGCAACCTGGTCCAGCCTCACAGCTGATCCTACTTTGAGCAGGTGGTTGGACTAGAGACCTCCTGAGGTCCCTTCCAACCTGAATCACCTTATGATCCCATGATACTATGACCCTGCAGTCTTGTTAGGGAGTAGCCGAGCGGTTCCAGGAACTTCCAAGGTTGTAACAAGGAATCCTCCTGTGAGGAAGTTGAAGGTACAGACATGGGGCCTCTGTCCCATTGCCCATCAGAACCACCTCTTTTGCAACCCTTGGGCTTCTTAAATCTTGCAGCCTGCAATGCTTCCTTTGTCTTGAGGACTCTTTGCCTTTTCTCCTGAAATGCACTGTTAATGGGACCATTGGTGAGGACCATAATGGCTAGGAAGAGATTTCTATTCTCAGCACTGAGCTCTTGCATAAAACGGTGGAAAAGTGTTCCAACTTTCTTTCCTTCTCCCTCTCTGTTAAAGTAGAGACAATTTAGAGTTGCAATATTTGTAAAAGATTTAGCCCTGTGCTGTGCTGAACCACTAAAATAATCATTGGTTCTCCCCCAGATTAGGACTTCATGCCAATGGGGATTTGGACATGGGGTAGGCTGGTCTTTTGAACTCCCTGTTGTAGGTCTTATTCTCCCCCTTTTTTTCCTCTGCAGGATAATGCAATAATTCACCTGCCCCCATTTCTGGATATAGTCTCAGGCACTGAAGAGCTTGACCACTCACTGTTAATCAATAGAGTTGGAGTGTAGCCATCAGCCTATTACTGTTTCAAGCTTCTTCAAAGCAAAGAATGTCTGGAAAAATGAAAGGCAGAGATGAAATACATACATTTCTCTGGTAATATTTCAGAGGCAAGGGCACAGCGGTAGCTTTCTTTTTTAAGTCTGTGCCCTATATATAAAATATATTTGAGGGATTTGGAGAATGAAGAAAAATTAAAATAATTAAGGAGCTGACAGAATTGATTTAGAGTCCAAGGAAAGAGGCAAAGAATTCAATATGTTCTGTGTGGTGGAGCATGTCTGGCAGGGATGCAAGTGCTGTCTGGAAGTGACCTGAGCACGGCAGCTTGAGTCCCCATCTAACCAACCCCTGGCTCTGCTCCAGGGAGATGATGGGCCAACATGCTTGCACCTGTATCCGGGGCTGCTCTGAACTGGTGGGAAACCAGGGTTGGCTGCAGTGGTCTCCTGAAGGTGCTAAGACCCGTTGTAAGGAGTGCTGTGGTCCAGAAGTCAGAGCCGTCCAAAATTAAAGTCAATCCAGGGCTCAAGTTTGGGTTCTGGTCCGTCAGGGAGGTTTTCAGGTGTCATCTGTAGACACTCTCTATGCCGATGTGAAATTCCTAACAATGGATTGAAAGAGGGTTGAAAGAGGGAGCAGTTTTCATTGGCATGATGGGATCTTGGCCTGCCTGACCTATGCCTGGAGCTGTCCAAACCTGCACAACTCACCTTTCTCCAGGTGACATCAAACCTTCGCCTGCAGGGACATCAGCAAGAGAAAGAAGCTGAGAGAGCTTGGACTAGGCAAGACAGGGATATGTAAAACCTCTCCACAAGTAGCCATTGCAGCAGGGTGGTTATTTTAAGAAGCGCAGCAGTTACTGTAAGCACGTCTGTGCTTGAGTCAGCAGATGGAGGATGCATAATTTAAATCAGGAGTGACCAGACTAAGGTTTTTCCATCTGCCTTTCAAGTGCAGCAGTAGGACAAATCTGCTCACATCAGATAAGACTCATCCAGTAACTTCACTTCCAATGGGCAAGCTGTGCAAGCCCAGACCTTCAGAGGTTCTTCCCTCCTCTCTGAAAAAGGACAATCTTCTCTTCCATTTCATGCATCTCTTCAGTCATTTCAGTAGTAAGAATCCTAACTCACCATCAGGAGTTCTGTCCTTGTTTGGATTAGGAGTCCAGCACAAAAGTGTTTGATGTTCCCCAGGGAGAAACTTTACTCTGCACCTCCACTCTGATAGTCAAGAGTCCCTTGAAGAAGCTGACTTAATTTCAGTGTGGTTAACCAGTCCTTTCTCTTCTGCAAAAGCTAATTCAGTTACATGCATTTCACTGCAGATGAGCATGCATTTTATTGCACATGAACCATTCAGATGAGATTCAACACGGGAGGTGGCTGGACATTTTTCACTCAAACGCTTGGATTTTTCCCATGGAAAATGCTGGTTTACATAAAAGAAAGTTTCCAGAGAAAACAACTTGAAACGATTTTTTTAATGAGGATAATTTTCTGTGGAAGACATTTAAACACATGACTTAGGAGATCCCAAAGCTCTGTTTATGTGGGTTTTTAAATGCCTTTTGGATTATTTCATGACACAACACGCCACTGCATCAAAATCTTCAAGTGCACCGATGCTGTTCCACACCGTGCTATGCTGTGTGCTAGCACCGGACCCCAAACAAGCCGGCTAAGACCAGCGCTCCTCTGCAGCAATGCTGCAAGGACAGAGAAGCTCCAGGCTCCAAGAACTTCTCACCTAATGGGAGAAACAGCAAGACAGAGCAATGGATGTGGAGCAGACTTGGAATAGAAAGCTGGTGGGATCTCCATCTTTGGAGGCTTTTGACTGGGGATAGTCCTGCTTTGAGCAGGAGGTTGGATTCCAGACTTCCAGAGGTCTCATTCATCCATCCTCTCTTTTGAATGTCTCCAGACTCTCTTTTTTACTCAATCTAACAAGCATTTGGACACCAAAGATGCCATTTCTGCAGTGATAACTTTTACATGTCTAACTTTGAGTGGGATCTTTGCTCACCTCCCTTAGCGAGATCAGCCCACATTCTCCTTTATTTGTGTGGTGGGTTGACCCTGGCTGAGGGCCAGGTGCCCACCAGAGCCGCTCTATCACTCCCCTCTTTCATTAGACAGGGGAGAAAAGGTACAATGAAAAAAAACTTACGGGTCGAGATAAGGACAGGGAGAGATCATTCTCTAATTATCATCATGAGCAAAACAGACCGAACTTAGAGAGGGAATTCATCTTATTTATTACTAAGCAAAACAGAGTAGAGGAATGAGAAATAAAACCAAATCTTAAAACACCTCCCCCCACCCCTCCCATCTTCCCGGGCTCAACTTCACTCCCGGCTTCAACCTCCGCCCCCCCCAGCGGCACAGGGGGACGGGGAGTGGGGGTTACGGTCAGTTCATCATGCGGTGTTTCTGCCGCTTCTTCATCCTCAGGGGGAGGACTCCTCTCATCATTCCCCTGCTCCAGCATGGAGTCCCTCTCACGGGAGACAGTCCTTCACGGCCTTCTCCAACGTGAGTCTCCTCCACGGGGTGCAGACCTTCAGGAGCAAACTGCTCCAGCGTGGGTCCCCCACGGGGTCACAAGTCCTGTCAGCAAACCTGCCCTGGCGTGGGCTCCTCTCTCCACGGCTCCACAGGTCCTGCCAGGAGCTTGCTCCAGCGCGGGCTTCCCACGGGGTCACAGCCTCCTTCAGGTGTCTCCACCTGCTCCGGCGTGGGGTCCTCCACGGGCTGCAGGTGGAATCTCTACACCCCCTCATCCTCCCTCCATGGGCTGCAGGGGAACAGCCTGCTTCACCATGGTCTTCACCACGGGCTGCAGGGGGATCTTGCTCCGGCGCCTGGAGCACCTCCTCCCCCTCCTTCTTCACTGACCTTGGTGTCTGCAGATGTTCTTACATCTTCTCACTCCTCTCTCTGGCTGCAAAAGCGCTCTCCAACTGTTTTTGTCCTTCCCAAATATGCTATCACAGAGGCGCTGATTGGCTTGGCCTTGGCCAGCGGCGGGTCCGTCTTGGAGCCAGCTGGCATTGGCTCTATCAGACACAGGGGTAGCTTCTAGCAGCTTCTCACAGAAGCCACCCCTGCAGCCCCCCCGCTACCAAAACCTTGCCACGCAAAACCAACACATTCCACCCCTCGCCTCTGTGAATCACATATTTAAGAATTACCATTAAAATATACATTCAACACAAAACTTCACAAACACTAATCACATCAACAAAGAAAAAGAAAAAAAAAAAGAATTCCCCACACCAACATCAAAACAACACTATCACAACACCAAACAAGAGTGGACAATCTACACACAAAATCTATCTCTAGTCCCTTCACCACTGTATCACTCTCAAGTTACGTTCAGTCAATGTTTTGCCCGTTACCTCTTCCCATTACTATCCTTATCTCGATTTTCTCGTGCCCCACGTTGGGCGCCAAAAAGGACTGTGGTGGGTTGACCCTGGCTGAGGGCCAGGTGCCCACCAGAGCCGCTCTATCACTCCCCTCTTTCATTAGACAGGGGAGAAAAGGTACAATGAAAAAAAACTTACGGGTCGAGATAAGGACAGGGAGAGATCATTCTCTAATTATCATCATGAGCAAAACAGACCGAACTTAGAGAGGGAATTCATCTTATTTATTACTAAGCAAAACAGAGTAGAGGAATGAGAAATAAAACCAAATCTTAAAACACCTCCCCCCACCCCTCCCATCTTCCCGGGCTCAACTTCACTCCCGGCTTCAACCTCCGCCCCCCCCAGCGGCACAGGGGGACGGGGAGTGGGGGTTACGGTCAGTTCATCATGCGGTGTTTCTGCCGCTTCTTCATCCTCAGGGGGAGGACTCCTCTCATCATTCCCCTGCTCCAGCATGGAGTCCCTCTCACGGGAGACAGTCCTTCACGGCCTTCTCCAACGTGAGTCTCCTCCACGGGGTGCAGACCTTCAGGAGCAAACTGCTCCAGCGTGGGTCCCCCACGGGGTCACAAGTCCTGTCAGCAAACCTGCCCTGGCGTGGGCTCCTCTCTCCACGGCTCCACAGGTCCTGCCAGGAGCTTGCTCCAGCGCGGGCTTCCCACGGGGTCACAGCCTCCTTCAGGTGTCTCCACCTGCTCCGGCGTGGGGTCCTCCACGGGCTGCAGGTGGAATCTCTACACCCCCTCATCCTCCCTCCATGGGCTGCAGGGGAACAGCCTGCTTCACCATGGTCTTCACCACGGGCTGCAGGGGGATCTTGCTCCGGCGCCTGGAGCACCTCCTCCCCCTCCTTCTTCACTGACCTTGGTGTCTGCAGATGTTCTTACATCTTCTCACTCCTCTCTCTGGCTGCAAAAGCGCTCTCCAACTGTTTTTGTCCTTCCCAAATATGCTATCACAGAGGCGCTGATTGGCTTGGCCTTGGCCAGCGGCGGGTCCGTCTTGGAGCCAGCTGGCATTGGCTCTATCAGACACAGGGGTAGCTTCTAGCAGCTTCTCACAGAAGCCACCCCTGCAGCCCCCCCGCTACCAAAACCTTGCCACGCAAAACCAACACAATTTGCAATGTCTGCCTCCATTCCAAGGAAGTGCTTTTCCTCTAATGTGATTAGGAGCAGCACCCTCCAAGCTGGCTGCTAGGTGCCCATTGGCAAGCTGCCTAGAAAGCAAAAAACTGGGGTGGAAAAGTGGATTTTCCAGTGGTGAGAGCTAACTGCATGCTGGTATCACTTTAAAATGTTTGCACGGCTAAAATATCGGTAGCATAAGAGATTCAGAGAAAGAGATTCCTCCTCTTCACCCTGCTGCAAGGATGTATTTTTCATTAACTGGGTTTATGAAGGTCGTTCACTCCAGATCAGTTTGGCCACTTGAAAGATGCCGTAGGCTATGATCCTTCTTATGTCTTTTGCACCTACTCAGCCATCTGGACAGCCCAAAAGAGGCATCTGTTCACTCTGGTTTCTTGCTGGGATGGAGATGCTCCTCTGTAAGCTGAGAGCCAGTGGAGTTTTTTGACTTCACAGCATGATCACTCAAAACTGGCATGATGTGAAAGGTTTGGTCACTAACAGGATGAGTCTGTTGAAAGTACCCCGGAAAAGTTTGAAGTCTCCTTCCAAAGTTAAAACCATGGGCAAGGGCAGAGATATCAGTAAATGCTTTGTCAGGAAGTGGAGAAGGACTGGAGAGAGCACACCATCCTGAGAGCAGAACCAATGTCATGGGTCTAAAGGATGTCCCAACAAGATGATCCCATGGACTTACATGAACTGCATATGGCTGGGATTGAAATGGGGCAGAAGGAGGAAAGGCACCTACTGTAGTGAAGACAGGTGACCATATGAGAAGCTTGGAAGATAGTAGTGTTCATCACAAGAGATATGTAGAGCTGCGCGGAAGGTCTGTAGCATCTGCTCAGATGCAGGACCCATTCTTAGACTCTCCTTTGCAGGTTTTTTCCAAACTTATTTCCGATCCCTGCTCCCAGAGCAGGCCTTAAATATTCACAGCAACTTACAAGCATTTTCCCAGCCTTTACTGCTTCCGAACTACCAAACTAAATCCTTCTTTTTCTTTTCCCTTTATTCCCCCCCCCCTTCTTTTTTTTTTTTTTTTTTGGTTCTGTCCTGCCCTTCCTTAGTGGATGTGAAAAGCATTCTGTCAGTCTGACATCACAACAGTTTAGCTACTGGGAAGCTAGTCTTTTCTTTACCTCCTAGTCCTGTCCTTTCTAAAATAAGTTAGTTAGTTCATTTTAACGTTCCTCATGCTTTGTGTTCTGTAGATGTAGATTGGACAATCCTTCCAATTTCTCAAGGTCCCTTTTGATGGAAGGAACCCAAGTCTGGACACCAAACTGCATCCAAGACTGGTCCAGTGTGAAGCCCACGAAGCTCTCTGTCTCATAGCAGAGAGGTCACTCATCTCCACCCTGCGGGAGAAGAAGCCAACAGGCACCAGTTCAAATATCTCCACCATTTGGCCTGGAGACTGGGAAGGAAGATTTTGTCACGGTCCTCCTGGATTGTTTTACCAGTAGATGTTCAGATAATTTAAAGGGTTTGTCAACACTGCTGGTAACTTAGGAGAGGACTGGTGGACCAGAGGACCACCCTGCAGAGTGGTTGTCCCTACCAGCTACCTGATTTAAGGGTCCAGGAATTGCTAAAATCCCCAATGACCCCATTTTCTCTAGGTCTTGCCTTTGGTTGCTTCTGTTAACTGCTAGAGACAACCTTCTCCTGTCATGGAAGCCAAGTTCCTGGCATTTTACTTCCATTTTTATCTTCATCCACCTCTCTTCTCTTCTTAGACTGCAGAGCAAATATGTGCATTTTCATGTACGAAATAACAGCTCATCTTCTTTCAACTTGCTGAAAAAACTACAACTGCCTCAGCAACCCCTTCCTGCCTCCAGGCCATAATGCTGGGGAGCAGAAATGTGGAAAAAAAGACCAAGAGACAAGAAAAGGGAGTTTTACCAAAATAGATGTCAATACAGTTAAGGAACACATGTTTGCTTTCACTGGGCTTGATTCCAGCGTATGTTCTCCTAATTACCCAGCACTGGGACCTTGCGGTGTGTTTCAGCGCCGTGGGCTGTGTGTGATGGAGCTGAGTCGTCTCGTCTGGCTTCCTAGCTAAAGCAGCTTGAAAATGTACTTCCTGAAGTGGTTTCCCTTTTGGGAATGGTTTGGGTTTGTCACTGTTTCAGGGGAAATGTTGCGGATGTTCGTTGTGGAGAGGGTAATCAAAAAGGATGGCTTTCCCCTGGAAATGTTTAGCCCTATAATGAGGGACAACTCCTGCTTGGAAGTTACTTCTAGCTTTTATCATACTCATTTGATGCCAGTATCATTATATTAGGGTATATCTGGTAATGGTAGCTAGACACTGTCAGAATAAAATAGTTCAAAGGCATTTCCGAGCTGGCATCTCCCTGGTATGTTCATTTCACAGGGAAATTTTTGCTTTTCATCCTTTCACAGCAAAACCTTGCTCTGAACCTCCAACGAAAAATTGCCATCTCCATCACCCTGTGCTGCTGCTGACCTTCAGAAGAGCAGAGAAGGGGAAAGGATGCTCAGCAGTTCCCAAAAATGATGCATAGCAATGCTGTCTCCTTTGCACGCTCGAGGCAATGCAAGCTCTCTGCAGGCGCAACAGCACCCAGCTCCTCCGACAGATTCCCTGCCCTGCAGCACTTTGCTGCCTTGCAAGGGGAGAGTTTGTCCTAAAGAAGGACATTCTTCCTTTCCCTGGGAATATTTACAGCAGAGAGAACCAGCTGAATGTAGAAGAGGCCGCGAGAGAATTGCGTAATGGTGATGAGACTTCTCCTGTCCTTCCTTCATCAGCATCCTGGGGATTCCCACATTGCTGGGAGCCTGGGACCATGGTGGCAAAGCAAGCCGGATCTTTCAGAACTCATTTGAGAAACTGAATCTTTTCCCTTTTCTCAGTAACAGTCTCCTGTGGCAACCTTACACGGGATCTGAACTGTCCTGCTCTGTACCTTTAGCATCCCTACATGGGACCCAAATCTATTCCAAGGCTGCAGCCCAGCTCGCCTATCCTTGGTCCAAGGCAGGCGGACCAGCTCAGCACCAAATTGTCATGTCCCAGTTCCTCTTCTCACCAGCCTGAGTCCATGCAGTTCTCACGGAGGCTTCCCAACCCCATCACATTACAATGTCCGAGTGATGACGGCAGCTCCTCCCGAAGCCCTCTCATACACACAGGCGTGCGCCTTGCTTGTCTCTTAAATTCTGCATGCCTTTCCCTTGCACCCAAAACCCCTTAAGAAATCCTCCTTTCTCCTCAATCTCTTTTCCACCCTATAACAAACTAAAACAGCTGTGCAAAATGCATTCCTGGTGCTATAATGACTACAGATACTCAAGTTCTGGGGGCTTTAGTGGGGCTGTTTGATTGCAACATCTGCCTTTCATGGCACACTAAAAACACAGGAGCACCGGCAATGAATCGTGTGCGCAGCATGATGCCAGATGGGGCATGAATTGCCAAGCAGCAAGTTAGAGGCACAGGCACTCACAAGTTTGAAGAGAGAAGATGCGTTTGCTCCCCATTAGGTCTGGGGTTGTAGGTCGGTTTCCATCTGTCCTCCCATGCCACATGTGGGTACATTGTTATAGCCCCCTGAGAAGCATCATCTGTTGGGATGTGGTGGATCTGAGGATGTGGTGGGACAGTGGGACTAGGGGTTCGAAGGGCCCCGTTTAGCTGCAGAGAGCTTGTACACGAGCAGGCAGCAAAACCTTCCCTGGCACACGAGTGTCCCAAACACTCAGGTAGAGGATAACTCATGCCTGCCTTCATCTTAAAAAGCCACCAGCCATTAAGTCTGGAGGAAGTTTAGCCTGGGGAGGCTTTCTCAGTATTTTCCCCTCTTTTTTGACACACTGAGGTCAAGCAGGTCGCCATCCTGGAAAGGCAGCTTAAAAAAAAAGATCAAGTCTCACTTTCTTCTTGGATTTCTGTGCCTCCAGAGAAAGGATTTTTTCTGACTTGTGGTCAATTGAAAAGCTCTTCAACAGGACCCTGACTCTCCCAATTACCTACAGCTCCCCCATAGCAGCTCTGTTGAACTCCTTGCTCTCTCTAGATCTCCCCCTGGGGTATGTTCACCATTTCTTTGATTCAAGGCTCTCTGTATTTGCCTTGCACGTGATTTGCAAAATGCTGGACACCTTGAATAGTACTCTTATACTCAAGAGATTTCATTCAAAACATAGATTTTTGAAGTCTAGCAAGAACTCAAAATGTGGTATATGGGCTAAAAGAGGGTCGATTTAGATTAGATGTTAGAAAGAAATTCTTTACTGTTAGAGTGGTGAGGCACTGGCATAGGTTGCCCAGAGAGGTTGTGGATGCCCCATCCCTGGAAGTGTTTAAGGCCAGGTTGGATGGGCCTTTGGGCAACCTGGGCTAGTGGAGGGTGTCCCTGCCCATGGCAGGGGGGGTGGAACTGGATGGGCTGTGAGGTCCCTTCCAACCCAAACCATTCTATGATTCTATGATTCTATATAGCATTAAATCATGGTTGAACTCTTGATAAGAAAGGTCTTCTCCAAGCCAAAGCTATTTATGTGGAATAATGAACCCAAAGCAAAGCAAACTATGGACTTGTAGGCATTGGCTGGTTGTAGGTATAAGCAATACTGCAGATACCAGCTCAAACCAGTGTAAACATTGACCATTTTTTGGTTTCTCCTTTAAAAAGACAGGAAGAAATGAAGTTTGGGTGAGCTTTCTGTCCATCTGTTTGTCCTGGATCTTTTGAACCCAGTGGACAACCAAGTTTTCAACCAAATGTCACAGACAAGGAAAAGGATGTCAGTGATGAGTGGTGTTCCTCAGGGGTCCATACTGGGACCAGTAGTGTTTAATATCTTCATCAATGACATAGTGGGATCGAGTGCACCCTCAGCAAATCTGCAGATGACACCAAGCTGAGTGGTGCCGTTGACACACCTGAGGGACAAGATGTCATGCAGAGGGACCTTGAAGGCTTGAGAAGTGGGACCATGTGAACCTCATGAGGTTCAACATGGTCAAGTGCAAGGTCCTGCACATGGGTTGGGGCAATCCCCAGTATCAGTACAGGCTGGAGGATAAAGGGATTGAGAGCAGCCCTGAGGAGAAGGACTTGGGGATACTGGTGGACAAGAAGCTCAACATGAGCTGGCAACATGTGCTTGCAGCCCAGAAAGCCAACCGTGTCCTGGGCCGCGTGTCCAGCAGCGTGACCAGCAGGTCGAGGGAGGGGATTCTGCCCCTCTGCTCCACTCTGGTGAGACCCCCTTGCAGTGCTGCGTCCAGCTCTGGGGTCCCCAGGACAAGAAGGACATGGAGCTGTTGGAGCGAGTCCAGAGGAGGCCACGGAGATGATCCAAGGGCTGGAGCACCTCTGCTATGGAGACAGGCTGAGAGAGTTGGGCTTGTTCAGCCTGGAGAAGAGAAGGCTGCGGGGAGACCTTAGAGCCCCTTCCAGTCCCTACAGGGGCTCCAGGAAAGCTGGAGAGGGGCTGGTGACAAGGGCAGGGAGTGACAGGACAAGGACAAATGGTTTTAAACTAAAAGAGGGGATATTCAGACTGGATATAAGGAAGAAAATTTTTACGAAGAGGGTGGTGAAACACTGGCACAGGTTGCCCAGAGAGGTGGTAGATGCCTCATCCCTGGAAACATTCAAGGTCAGGTTGGACGGGGCTCTGAGCAACCTGATCTGGTTGATAATGTCCCTGCTCATTGCAGGGGGTGTGGACTAGATCATCTCTGGAGGTCCTTTCCAACCCAAACCATTCTATGATTCTGCGGGAGAACAGTGTCCTGGGACTTGGCAGGCACAGTGGCTGGTGGAGGAGAGAAACCCACTTTATCCCTCAGCTTGTGTCCACTCTAACAGGATTAACTGATAAAATTTGGTTCTTGCTGTTTTGAGCCAGTTATAAGCAGCAGTTGCTGCAGGGAGGGAAGTAACACTGGAGAAGTGGCATCTTGTGAGACGTGCGGAGATTTTAAATTTCTCTTTATCCTCCAAGTGGCAAAGGATGAATTGATTTGTGTGTGTGTGTGTGGGTTTTGCTTCGAAAGGGGAAAGGGCATGTGGTTCTCCCACAGCAGCAGGGGCCCAGAGAGAGGGGGACAGGTTCAAATCCCTGAGCAGAATTTAACTTCTTCAGCAAAAAAAATTCCAAATTTTGCCTCAATCCAAGCAGGACCGAGGGAGATAATTCAGACCACTACAAATTCTCCTCGGAAGCCCTTTCTGCAAAGCTGCTTTCATTTCCAAGCTACTTTGGAAATCTGAAAGTACCAGGAGGATATTTTCAGCCTAACATGAAAGCACCAATTTTTTTCAAGCAGAGAAAAATTATTTGATTGGGAATTTTTCTTTTCTGTGCACTGCCCAAGGAACGTGCCATCATTTCGTCCCCATGCTAAATCTTCCTTATTTACATGTATTCCCTGGAGGGGATTGACTAAGCTTTCCATTACTCAGCAGCATCTTGGCTCCTACACAAAACCACTACAAGGTTGGGAGGACTAAAAATATTTAAGGTTATACTGAATGGGGTCAGAGAAGGTGCTGTCAATGGAAGGTGACTTTGGTTTCTGCCCTAATCTTGCTAAATAGATTAGCAAATATTAATTGCACTCTTTTGAGTGGATCCCAGGAAGGATTCTTCTTAGGTCTGGGAAGTTATGATCTGATCCAGCA
This sequence comes from Balearica regulorum gibbericeps, assembly GCF_011004875.1. Lineage (NCBI taxonomy): Eukaryota > Metazoa > Chordata > Aves > Gruiformes > Gruidae > Balearica > Balearica regulorum. Next base: position 79,510,925 of record NC_046187.1, on the reverse strand, counting down.
CTGCTCAAATAAATGACCTATGCTTCAAAATGTATTGATTTTTGTCACTTGATCCTTTTTCTGCCTGGAAAGCATCCCACCAGGTCCTAAACTCTGCTACCTCTTGACAGAAAAACTTGAATATGAGTTGTAATAAACACAATTATTTTTGGCTTCATTGTATTTCTAAGAGAGCCACAAACAATACAAACTCAGGTATAAAACCCCAGGATATCCGAGACAGATGAAATAGAAAAGCGCTGCATGTGGCAAATACAGTCTGACAGCTGCAAAATAAATAATTCCCGGCTATCAAGGAATCAGAGCAGAAATCAAGCTATAGCCATAATCTCTGGGTTGTAAAGAAAAGGACTTAAGAAGCTCGAGAAGGGAGTTTATCACCACGTTGCACATTTTCCATCTTTGCTGTCAGATGAAGCGAACTGCTGTCCACAGCCATCCCTGTTCCCAGGGTGTCCCAGGCTGAGATAACTTTTATGCAATTTCCCTGCCGTGGCAGAAACAGCTGTTCTGCATCTCCTCTTCTTAATCTGGCTGACACAAGGAGATACCGAGTGCCGTTAATTGAAAAGGAGGGAATAGGATGAATTAAACCTTAAGGTCTCAGTTATTAACAATTGAAAGCATTTAGACAAGTCTTTTTCCCTGCAGCATGGTGTTATTATTAATTATAATGATCAAGGGGGCAGATATTCCTCAGGATCCATAGCAAGGTATTAAATATTGCAGGGGAATAAGCGTGCATTTTCAATCTACAAGAAAGGCTTAAAATGATACTGGTCCCTTTAGGTCCTGGCACAAAGCACCGATGCGCGTGCTCCCAACCTTTGCCAATCCCTCTGGCTGCTGGGGAGAAGTCCTGGTCCCACTGATTCCATGGCCAACAAAACACACGGATAGTGTGCTCCATGATTAATCGGCATGTCAGGGATGGGAAATGCCTTCCTTCAGAGATTTGCTCAGCTTTATAGCTAGATGGCTAGAGATGGTGTGCACACAGGCGAGGTGTCAGAGGGATGGGTTGGGTGAGCAAGGGATCATGCTTTGCTCATGCTCCCAGGGCACTGGGAAGCTCCTGTCTCAACACTTCTCAACCATTCTTGTCCTGGAGTCCAACATTGATGGAGCCAGGAGCTAAAACCTGTGCGGTTCGGAGATTTTGAGTGTTTGATCTGTGGGTCCCACCAGCAGAGGTTGAAAATGAACCTGATCACGACTCATGGATGGTGTTTGTTACATTGCACCTGTACTAATTCTTCACTGCATCACTTGGCTGCAGGAAAAGGAGCTTTTTTGCCCACTGATTATGACTTCAGTGAAGAGGGGTTGTTGGGAAGAGTGCACCTAGCAGTTGTGGAAAAAAACTCATTCCTGCTCTGTGTATCTCGCTCAAGAGCTCCAGCATTAATCAGAATGAACTTTCCATAGAGATCAGGAGTGCCCTTGTGGTTCCTGGTGTAGCAAAGAGAGGGATGGACTTCCTAGAATAACTGGATGTTGTTGCTAAAAGGTGTTCCTTGGACTGTGGCAACAGCACTGATTTCTCTGCTTTTCCTGCGGCAGGTGGTATGTCATCGTGGCTTTTCCTCTTCCATGCAGAAGAATGATGTTTTGTCCAAGTACCATTTTCACTGCAGCACCAGGTTTCTGGAACCACAGACTGCTGGAGCTGTGGAGTACACACCCAATACGCCATTGCTTCATACCACCCTGGGGACAGCGCTGTCAGCAATGCGTGATGGAAATCTTCCTCCTCATGTTCAACCCATCTTGTGCTGGACTAAAGCTGGAGTTGAGTGGCTTCTTCTCCCGAGGTCTCTTCTCCATCGTCTTCCCAACTCCACCACCTGTTCCAGTCTGAACACTGCTGCTCTGTGAGAGGCTAAGGTCAGACTAGCAGGCCTGTACCTGCATGGACCATTTTTTTCCCATCCCTTAGACAGAGATGCTATTTGCTGTTCTCCAGTCATACTCCATTCCTGTGACTTTAATTCAATTTCACATGCTGCCTTGGATTTTGGGTGTGTCAATACTCACGAACAGGGTTATCTATCCCAAACAGAGCTGACTTTTCACCCTCAGATTAGTAATTCCCATTTCATTACCCACATTTTCCCCAGGTTTCAGAAAGAGAGACAGCACTGAGTGTTTATTTGGGCCATACATCCCCTCTTCATCTCCACTTGGGCTCTACCACTTATTTTCCCTATCCCCATATTCCTTATATTCCCAGTTACCTTTACAAAGCTCCAAATTGTCCAGTGAAGTCTGGACCAGTCACCCAGGTATCCATTTTCAGAGATTTTCCAATATGCAGTAAAGCATTTTGAAAACCAGTTTATGGTTTCACTGACTTGAATTTCTCAGTGCTGCTCCTTAAGGAAACTCAGTTTGGGGTCCTGCTTTGCATCACCCAGCTTGATCTGAACTGACATATGCATGTTGATTCCAAGGCCATTTTCAATCGCGGTCTCTAAACTCTCTTCTTTCCAAAATAAAGTCTGAAATACTTTCATCTCTGTGATTCACTGTGATATTATGTGCCCTGCCTCATTACACGTTACACCAGTAATCTTTTTCTCAGCTGAAAACACCACTGTCAATGATTTTTGTATTGTTGGCTGGGTTATTGGCAAAAATGTCATGGCCAGAAAGAGCCCTTCAGGAGGACCCACGATGTCCATGTGTTATTTTGGCATCAGCTCTGCACTGATTTTGGCAAGGAAGCCAAGGAGCAAATCTGTCACCCATCTCTTCCCATGCAGTGTTGGGGTTGGAGAATGACCTGTGATTTTTGGACAGGCAGCACCACGCAACGTTCCTGTACCAAGTGACATGCTCAGCTTGGCTTCCCAACATTGCCGCCTCCTCTCACCCACCCACCCACTCACGCTCTGTTTATTTAAGCCCCCAGAGAACAAACCAGGAGAGAAAAAAATTATCTCTGAGGCAACGTAGGAAAAGCAAAGCGATTCTGGCCAGGAAGTTTGCAGAGCCCAGAAAGGGTTGTTGTTAGGACTGCATCGGAGGACGCATGCTGCCTCTCCACCGCTTATCTCATCGAGGCAGAGCTATCGCACCTCTCCCACACACCAGCCCTCCTGCAGCCCAGCAGGGTCTGAAGCACAAAATGGCCTCAGACTTAAAAGGGAATTATTTATTTATCCTGCTGCGAGATGTTTTTAATTAAGGTTGCAGCCAGAACTCAGCCTGGTATTCATAACCGGCGTTAAGATGCCTAATTATCGATTCAAAAGCCTGTGAAATTTGGATGGGCTGTTCTGCAAAGTGCTACTGTTATTGTAATTAAAGTGGATAGAACAAAATTTCTGGAGTGACATCCTCACTCAAAAGGACTGTGTGACCCATTGATTCTCCAGCTGACCCTTGTATTGCCTGCAGAGATGAGGAATCACAGAATGGTGGGGATTGGAAGACACCTCTGGAGATCACCTAGTCTAACCCCCCTGCTAAAGCAGGATCACCCAGAGCAGGTTGCACAGGACTGTGTCCGGGTGGGTTTTGAATCTCTCCAGAGAAGGAGACTCCACAACCTCTCTGGGCAGCCTGTCCCAGTGCTCAGTCACCCTCACAGTGAAGAAGTTTTTCCTCATATTGAGATGGAACTTCCCACGGTCCAGTTTGTGCCCGTTGCCTCTTGTCCTGTCACTGGGCACCATTGTGAAGAGTCTGGCCCCATCCTCTTGATGTCCACCCTTTAGATATCTATAAGCGTTGATAAGATCCCCTCTCAGTCTCCTCGTCTCCAGGAAGGTCTTGGAGATCTTAAGCCTCTTAAGCTCCTGGAGTCATGGGAACCTTCGCTACCATGAAAAAAACAACAGCTGAGTGCTCTTGATTACAGGGAAGGATGCAACACCATCTCCAGACCTAACGTGCACAAAGCAAAATAAAAAAGCCAAATTATTCCTGTGCCTGGGAGGGGTTGCACATCTTTGGAGCCAGTCTCAGCTCTTTGGTGTATTTTACTCATGACTTGAACCTCCATGACTGGTGCTATCAAACATCTTAAGAGGAGCATGCAGTAATAGTCAGTCCAAAAATGCCACAAGACCTATTCCTGGCTTGATTATGGGGGAAGGCATATAATCCCAGCCCACTCTGAAGCACTTTTCATCAGGCGAGGTTTTCTTTCTCTTGCAAGCCAATTTTTCCATTTTGATGTGATTTTAAAAAATATATACTCTAAACTGTTATAGAAATTTTTCATCTGTTTGAAAACCACAATGAGCAAATATTTTAGGAACAGTTGCTGTAAGAAAAAAAAGCTGTGAAAAAAAAGAAAAAAGCAAGGATTTTCTTCAGGGGAAAAAAACCCGCCTCTTCACCCAAAGCCCATGTTTTTTGGCCTTTTTCTTAAGGAAGGGAAAAAAGACACGGTTCAGAAAAAGCTGAACATTCAAAAGGGTGTGAAATGAAATGGCGTGAGCATTAGCCTTGTGCTGACTCTTTTAAAGTCTCAACCTGCCCAATAGCTCTGTTTCTTTTCAGATAGGAGACAAACAATTTGTACAAATGATTGCTTGGAGAAAGGCCACAGCAATTTGTATATGCTAATCAGGTTGTACCTGCCAATCATATCTTATTTTCAGTAGTATCTGTGGTTTGCAAATGCAGAGAGTCAGAGCAGGGTACCTATTCATAGACACAAGCCAAAATAGATGTATTTTCTCTGGTCAGAGGCATCACAAAAGCATCTTCCTTACAATTATGCAACCCTTTGCTATTAGCAGTGATTCATGGATGCCAGCCGGAATAAATATATAAATAGATAAATAGATAAAGCTCTAGGACATTCCTGAGTCATATGGAAGCCAACCTTTACTTTGGGGGACAGGATGACCCAGCTTTTCCCTTTGCCTGTTGTACTACTGTGAAAATAAGATGCATATGTGTCTCTGCCTGCCGCAATCTGTAAAATAGCATTTGTAACGTTGCAAGGATATGCGTTGCCAGAATTAATATCAAGGCAGAACAGCTCAAATCTTCCAACTCAGCCCTACCTTTCTGGCTAATTTTGTATTTCAGCTGAGTCATGTTAAATGGCCCCAATTTTTGACGGGGCTAAGTGCCAGCAGCTCCCACTGACGATAATAGACTCGGCAGATGCTCATCGCTTTGGAAACCTGGGCCCCGAGGTGTGACGCTGGGCAGAAAGGGAAAATTATTGCATCCTTCTGAGCCATTGATGGCACCAGAGCAGATGGTGTGTAATTCAGCAGGGCATTGCTTTGCTAACGTGTCCTGCAGCGTGGCTGGGCAGCGATGGTGGCACAAGGCTGCTGTGGCCTCATGGGCATCTCCATCGTGTCGGGCATAAATATCCATCAGCCACAAGAGATATCTCACTGCCCTGCCGGCCTGGGGCAGCTGCAGTGCAGGAGAGGTGTCTGTGCTCTCGCAGATGAACAGCAGTGTACGTAGGAGCATTGAGTCAGGGTCCAGGTCTGGGGTCACCTGGGTAGCATAGACCCTGTGGGGATGCAGAAGAGAGGATCCTTGTGCTCTGAGCAATGTGCAGAGTCCTAGGAACCCACATTAAGCTGGCTTTGTGCTCCCAAACACATTAACTTTCTGTATTTCCTTATTTTCCTCCCTTTTTTGAAAGAAGAGAGTGCTGCCAAGGGTGAAGAGAGGAGGCTTAGCGAGAGATCAGTAGGATCTGCCTGGAATAACCATGCCTTAGGCTTCATGGGCTTTTGACGAGTGGCAGACAGAGCCACGTGTAAGGATCTGTGAAGGTGTTCACCTGTGGCCACGGGCTGCTTTGGTCCTTTCTGTTGCTGAGATGAGAAGTTGTGGTGACTCCAGGGCTCAACGATGGACCAGCAGCTGGAAAAAGGTGACAGGAGGATCACCCAACGGCTGCCTCCCCAAACCAGAGAGATGGGCATTGCACGTGGCCGTGATGGGCAACGGTATGAAATTGTCCCAATTGGTTTGGGAAAGCTGCCAGCAAAGTGGAGAGTTAAATTCCAGCAGAAATGCTAAGGAAAACATCAGCAGCATGGGAAGCCTGGCCAAAAGCCTGGGGAGACCTCTCTTTTATCCTGGTAGTGGCACCGCTTTCGTATGCGTAATCAGCCATCACATGGGCTTTGCAAGTGATAAAAATTAATTTACTTACCCATACAAGTTGTTGATTTTCTCTTGAGCTGAAGGAGCAAGAAGCCATGTATTTTTGGAGCTGCTTGAGCAAGTTTTCAGCTGCTTATCTGTGTCTGCGAGCAGACTTTATGAAATTTATGAAATCTTTAAGCCCGAATTCTTTAAGTTTCTGCTGCTTTACAGAGCATGGCCACAAGTTGTGGCCAAAAATGAACTCTCCTCTTTACTGGACTGCAAAAAGCTAAGCTTTGGGGTTGAAATCTCAGCTAACAAATCAGCCACAACAGCAAGAGCTGAGTTGATATTCCACATCAGCAGCCAGCTGATTTAGCATCTTCCTCAGCCTGGCCTTTTCCCTCCAGGGATCTCAAAGCATATTGCAAAGAAAACTTTTGTGAGCCCTCTTGCAAGCTTGGCCATGGATGGTAGCCCCTCCTGATCAAGCACCTGGCCAATATTCAGGATCGTGCTGTCTCTTCTGGAGTGGTATCAATTAGCTATTGGAAGAGGTCTTTCACAAATTCGTACACAAGTAATGAAAATGTTTCCCTAGTTGTGAAGCAGCTGGGAAAAAGTCAGATCTTTCTATCAATGCTCCCAGCCTCCTTTTTCCCCCCATTTTTCCTCCCTCTTTGTCCTCTGGGTCCTCCTGAACCTGACTCTCTTCCTGGCCTCTGATTTCCAACCCAGAGCTCTCTCCCGCACGCACAGCTCCCTTCACAGCCATACCCAGCCTGACCCCACCACCCTCCCTGCTCTGTGTCCTCTCCAATTGCTGCTCTCTGCTTCAGGTATCCTACCCCAAATGGTACTTCCTTTCACTGAGAGATGAGCTCTCACACCACACCCACCACAGCCTTATTTCTGCCACAGACTTGCTTTTCTTCATATGGACAATGTTGGCGATTGCTCATCCAACTTAACCAATGCCCAAGAAATGTCCCCATTGCTTGTGGAAATCATGAACACGTGAGATGCGTGGTTTGCATTAAAATAACTGCATGTGTTGAAACTGCTGGGTGAAATGCTGTATACTTGGAGTATGTGGGAAGACAGATTAAGTTTAGGCTAGAAAAGGTCGTTGTGATGCTATATGAGATGCTTCTCTGGTGGTAGCGTCACTTTTCTTTAGTGGCTAGCAATCTTCACCAGGGACCACAGAGCATGGCTAAAGCACTGTTGTTTGAACTGGACATTCATCTTTCAGCTGCAGCTGGCACCCAGGATCCAAAATGTTTGAAATTATCTGCAGGGAGAGAAGAGGAGGGGAATGAAGTTGGGTATCCAGCTTAATCCTTAGCTGGAAAAACCTATAGAAATTGGGGTCACTCAGCTCTCAGACCCAGACACGTAGGCATCCAAAATGTGGACAGAAAGGGCTACCCTGCTAACCATACACACAGTTTTACCATGCCACAGCCTCGCCTCTCTATATATGAAGCCGTATGATGTTTTTCCGGAGACCACATCTCTCCTCCCATCTCATCATTAATCACCAGGCACCCAGACAAACCTCCAGCGCCAGACACTTCCTGCCACTTCAGACATCTCCTGGCACTTTGTAGAGCTCTGACCTTTCAGAGCATCTCTGCTGAGACAGGCTGGGCCCCCCAATGGGAAATGCAGCCATTATTACCGTGAGTGGCTCTGACAAGAGACTTCTTGGGACTGTTTTGATGTCATGGAGTGTGTTTTGTTGCAAGGATGAGATGGGAAAGGAGTGGGGGGTAGAAGATTTTTTTGCCTCTCAAAATATGAGTCATATGAGCCCGAATGACCCAGCTTGCCTCTCCAGGCCTGTCTTTACCTGTCAGATGGATTTTGCTTGTTACAGTGCAAAGTTGGCCTCTGAGGGTTTGGGTCTGCAAAAAAAAAATACAACAAAACCAACAACAACACAGCAACCCACATCTCAGACAACTAATGCTACAGGAAGGAAGACAAAAATAGGGGAAGGAACCTTTTTTTTGCTTGTCTAGAAATATTTATTTATAGCTCTGCCATGGCTGTGAAAGACAGGGCTATGTCTCCAGCCCAGGTAAGGAAGCTGAAACCAGCTGGTAAGATGTTTCTTCATGTTTTGAGACTAATCACATCAGCTTTGCCAAAATATGCAAAGCATCTATCCAACAGCAAGAGCTCAAGAACAGTGGCTTGCTCCACAGTTCATGTCTTCACCCCAATGTTCAAACACATCCTTGGACACCGAAAACCAGCCTACAATCCAATGAGGAGCGGCATCTTCGTGACAGCTTCCCACTTACGGAAGAAGTCTCTTGAGAGTCCCCTGTTGCTGCATTTTGGCAATGCTACTTGTCAGGTCTTGCACTGCCATGTATTGGGGATGGGATGGGGCAGGTGGGATTAATACATGGACAAATGCATTTTTGCTTCCTTAACTTTACTCCAGTTTTCCTTATTCTTCCTTAGGACACCTTTATGTTAATTTGCCAAAACTCGAAGGGTGTTTGAGGAAGGACTCCACTATTCATACTGGATGCTGATGTTCTACCGCAATCATCTGCTGTTGGTCACTGCCAGATTGTGAACAATTCTGACCATCAGCATGGCACAATTTGGCATTACCATCATTTTACTTTACAGTTTTGCACAACTTCAAGAATTCATTTTGCATCTGTCACGTGAGATCAAGAGGTTTCATAAGTTTGCAGGCTCTCCAGTGTTCCCCAAAAAGGGACTGAGCCTAGACCTGCCCACTCCTCCCCGGGTATTTTTTTTTAGAGATAGAGCTCCCTAGTAAGAACAATTTGGTAGGGGCTGCTGATGGTGAGGTGCCGTGTTCACAGAGGAGTCTGACCCATGCAAATGTTAGCATGTCATGGCCAAGGCCATGAGCTGTTGCAGGGAAGCAGCTGGTACCCAGAGACAGGCTGCAAGCATGGGTCCTGGAGGGAGCAGTCCATCATCTCCAGCACAGCAGGAGTGGGCACCTCCAGGGGGTATTCACATCGTCACAGGGTGCTCTTCACCTCAAACACCTGCATTTAGGATCCCTTCAAAAGATGCAGCCATACCTAGTGCCCCCCAGCTCAGAATCTGTATTTCCAGCATTATTTCTGGCCCCTGTGTGCAGTTTTCCCACCGCACACAAGTGATTTTCCCAAGTCCTCAAGAAGCCCACCCAGAAATGCTGTGATATATGTACATTGGGATGGAGCTAAGAAAAAAGCCCTCACTCAAGCAATTATGTCTAGGCACAGATTTATGGATTCACGTCTCCCACGTCCTGCCAATCACATCATGCTATCTCAAGTTCCTACAAAGCCTTACGCTCCCTAATCATAAAAATAAGCATGAAAGTTAACTCCAGTAATAAGTAGTCACTGAGAGTGGGTTCAGCTCTCCAAACACAGAGCCATGGGAAATGCTCTGGATTATCCCAGCTGACCTCCAGCAACACCTCGATAAGGGTCACAAATCCTCTGCTAGCCCCATACAGTGGCTCAGGTACCCCTCAAATGGCATTATAACACCTATATTCAGAGAACCAAATACCACTGTGGCTGTGTTTTCACCCCTCTACCATTTCATTTCTACAGAGATGGCACTAAACCACAGTCCTTCCCCAGTCTGGATTCAGGGTTCTCACTTCTTCAATCTTTTTTTCTCTTGGACAACATCACACCAGCTGGGCTTTTCAGCCATGATGCAAATATGATAACAAATACCTCATTGTTTCTTAGGTTGAAAATATATCATTCTGTGTGCACCATGAAAAAAAACCCTCTGTTTTTCCTCTACATTTGTGTTCATGGATGATTGGGTTTGCTTGCTGAAATAGATGAACAATCTGGGTGAAGTGTTTCTGTGTTCCCAATAGGAATTATTGGGTGTCTGGGATGGCTGAGCTCAGTCTGCATCCTCTCCTCAGCGGAAACATGACTAAGGTTTCTCTTTGGTCATTTTTTTCATGGAGCATGTGCAAAACAAATGACTTTTTGAGATAATTTCCCTTCCATCAAATGTGAGGCTCAAGATCTCTTTGGGAATGCAGGCAGAGAGGCTGCTGCTGCGGGGCAGGATCCCTCTGCCCCACTGCAAGCATCTTCTGCATGGGTGTCTCCATTTCAGCTGGCCACCACAGCCAACAAAGGCAAATCCGTGTTTCCTGGGCACACTAAGTCTAGAATAAGTCCAACACACTGTCCTTTCAGTAACTTTTTCACTCCACCGACCACAAAGGGAGCTGAGGGTCAGAAGCTCAAACAGATGCATCTACCCACCAGGCACCTGCTAAGCGAGGCGAGTCCTACAAACATGCAGACGTGCTCATAGGAACCTCCTCCAGAGACAAGGCTAATACCCATGGATGTTGCTGAGTGCTATTTTAGGGCTTAATTACTTCCTTGTTTTATTCCTGGCCTTTTTCACACCTTATGATGGACCAGAACAAAGTTTGGATCAAAATCTCAATTATCCCTATTTCCTCCAAAGATTTGGATTGCCCTATTTCTCCTAACATTTACAAATATTCTGTAGTAAAGGAGTTTACCTCAGTGACTCCCACTACCCAGAGTTAAAAAATAGAGACCTAGGGGGACAGCAGATTTGGCCTATTCTGTGCAATTTTAAATAGTGAATCTAGCCATAAAGCCAGGGAGAAGGTGTAACAAGACCAAACATAGCAATGCAAAGCACTCAGCAGCCCTTGTTTGGGTGTGATGGATGCTGTATTTGTACAGATCAATGATCCATTGCTCTATATAACATCTTCATTACAAGCGATGCATAATTTTAAATGTAAACCCTGTTTTCTTGGGTCTTTGTTATTCATGAAAATTCTTGACATAATATTAAAGCACATTTTTCAGGCTCCCCTCCCTGGCTTGGACATCCTTATCACACCAGGTCTGTGAAAGCAACTTAACCAGCTCATTTTTGGGTTGGACATAAAACCAGCACAGTCCTTTGGACAGTACTTCATAAGGAACAGTTAATCATCTTAACTACTACTGCCTTCCTGAATAAAAGATTGCGAGCGCTTTTGCTTTCATCTCTGCACAACTGGTAAGGGACAATCCTACAGCTCGTCATGTGAATATAACGCACACTCCCGGTGAGAATCTGGTTATTCCTTTTTACATTTCAAAAGGCAGCTATTGTGCAAAAATGCATCTTAAAGGCTCCAGAGAACTGGTTTTTGCTTTATTTTTCCTTCCCAGCACCTCAGTGGATTTCATCTAACAAGCTGTCATCTTCAGCTGGGTTTTGGGCAGAATGGGTCTTGCTGCTTGGTGTTTTTTTCTAGCAGCCCAAACCTTTGCTTTCAGTTCAGCCTGTGGTGCAGCTGGGATTCATCTCCCAGACTCTTAAGAAGTGTCAACGGCACAAGCATTTCATCCCTAACAGATGGAGACCTGAGATGTAGAAACTCTGGCCCAGATCTACTGAGGCTTTTTGACTACCCAAGCCCAGTCTCTCTGTCACCTGTACTTGGTGATACACATGCTTTCTGGTGGCTCAGAGGACTGTGACCAGGTCTCCACCGTCTTAACCCCTGGCCACATGGTCAAATTCAACACCACCTTATGAGCATTGCTACCTTTGCATTTGCATCCTACCAGCTTCTGCATTTTAGCTCCAGCCTGGCCAAACGCAGCCTCCTCCCAATCCTTCATCCAGATTTCTGCCTCTGGGGGAGCCCTGGACTCCTCTTCCTTATCTCCACCGGTACCTTAGTGCCCCTGTTTTGTTTAAGCTCCTTTTCTTGAACACCAGCCGTCAGCCCAATTCTCAAACTTTGTTTCATCCTGAACTGGTCCCAGGAGTAGCTATTAGAAAATAATAAAAGCTGGAAGCTGAAGCTGCAGAATGGATTTGCCCTTGGAGTGGATTTCTGCAACCGCAGGAGGCAGAACTTAGCAGAGGTCCCATGAGAAACTCATCCTCGCAGGAAAGATGTTCATAGTTCATCTCTGCAGTCATCAAACTCCTCAGTGCTTAACTTCACCACAGCACGTTGAGCTGCCATCGGTCCCAGGGGATCAGCACGCTCCCAGAAAATCAAGACAAAGGGTCACAGGAAGATCTAAGTGGCTTTAAAAGCCCCAAGCTCTGCACAGCATGCTGAATTTTTAATATCCAGTGTGCGCTACTCTCTGGGCTGCCCATGCCCACGTTCAATGCATGGGTCTTGCAGAGCAACAGCAAATACATTTTCAGCCAAATTTTCTTCATTTGCCCCCAAGCCAGAGTGGTGAGCAAGCTCTTCTGGTGTCCATCTCTTCTCTCTAATAAAACCTAAGCTTTTGCTGAGTGCAACTAAGTACCTACAAGGACTTTGATGAAGTTTCTGGATGGAAAGAAATAAGGGAGGATGTGAATTTATTGCACTGTGTCTGTTTTGTTGTAATGGTGCACGTGTGCACCTTAGGAACACCAGGCATAAACCGGGGTAGCTACATCCATGGCTGACACCTCCTAAGGCCCAGCTCTGCCCTCATCAAAAGTAACCTCGGCGTGTGTTGGTATCTTAGCTCAGGGTTTCATGGTTTGTCTTTATTCTTTGGGAAAAAGAGTAAAGATTGCTTGGATTTAACTTGTTGGGAGGCTGGATGAGTGGGGAAATAAAGGCACTTTGCATTTAGGTAAACGTAGTTTAATTGGTTTGCAAAAATGTAATTTTATTGCTATAACTTGTCTTTTAACTCAGTACTGACCCCTTCTCCTGCCTGGCAAGCGTGGTAACACGTACAAACCAGCTGCCCAGGAGAGAACAAATGGGGAGAAAAGGTAATTTATAATCATGTCATGGACCACCTTCTGATGTCTTACAGACACCAGTGAGCCACCAGCACAAGGTGGGTAACACTCTGCTACAGGATCTGATGCTATCTTCTGGTATAAATCTTTTTATAACCCTGTCTGGGGGGGGGGGAAAGTTGGTTTATTTGTGATACTGAGAAACAGGTTCTTAAAAAACACCTGGGATCTAAAGAAACATTTTGGTTTATTTTGTTTCCTTTCAGAAGGCTATTTGGAGGATCTTTAAAATAAAACTGAAGTAAGATTAAAAAATTAAATGTAACTTTTAAATGAGAAAATTGAAGCATTTTCACGCAAGAGTGTTAAAATGTTTCAACTGTCAAAATGTTTCAACTTTCGCAGGGCTTTTTCCAACTGAAGTGATGGGTGAATTAACAGGAATTCATGAAATATTTCTGACAACCCGATCAGCTCTTCTGGTAGTATCTCCTATTGCCTCTGACTCTCGCGGGAACGGGTCAGATTCTGCACCACCACAAATCTGGGCTGCTACTCTGGCAATTGCAGCCACATTTTGAGTGAGATGAGCCAAGACTTGACTCATGTCATTCCTAGTTGGGACTTTTGCCCTCTGGTGCATTTGTTTGTCAGCTCTCCTGGAGAGCGAGTCTGCAACCAACAAACCTCTGTGCAAATAACATCGCATCCTGAAGGAGATGTTTTTGTACGTATCACAGATGAAAAGGCTGGAAAATGTCAAAAACAGCACAGTGGATGCTGAAAGCAACCAGAGCCTGAGCTCTGGCTGTTCATGCTGATGGGGACACCACACTAATCTCCAGCATTTAGGACAAGGGCTGAGTTTCAGTGTATTGCCTGGATTCCCTCTACGGTCTATAGGGAGAGGTGGTTTTGGTGACAGCAGTTCATCCCATCCTACGGTAGGCAGGTAAAATGCAAGGGTCAAATCGCCTGCTGGTACCAAGGTCTCCACTGTCTACAGATGGAGCATGGAAATCTGGCTGAGATGATACATCTAATGTTGGGATGGCTAAAATTAAGTGATGTGGGTCTCATTGCAAGGATTTACTGGCTCCCAGTGCTGACCTGAGCACTGCCGTTAGGCACATGAATTAACAAGAGACCTACCTGCAGCAAGTCCACACCCACACACACAAACGGACAACTTTAATCCAGTATAGGAGATAATGCGCCCATGGCTGCGGCAGTAGGACAGGCTCATTTCATCTAATCAGCTAATTTCAGCATCATAGGAAGCAAAACCACATTTTTCCTTGGAGGCTGGGTACTCATAAGCTTTCATACTCGTAGGTGTTAAAGCTTATGCTTTCCTCCCCATTGGCACATAATGTCAACAACGTTGCTGTAAATTGGGGTAATCCAAAGAAATTATCACGATCACGCATTTCTAAGCAGGCACTGGACTGCCATATAGCTTCTTGGGATTGTTTGCAGATCTGTAAAAATCAACTAGAATAAGAGTGCTGTTGTGTGCAGTGGTGTCCACCCGTGGTCCATGCGAACAAGGAAAAAATAAATGCTATTCGAGCCAATCAGCCAACAAATAAAATGGAGAAAGATGAAGGACTCACAGAAGTGCAGCCTTATTTGTATGTGGTGGGAAGTGAAAACGGCTGATATAGCACTGAGTGACATGGCCAGTGGATTTTGATGTGAGAAGACAGAGAGGATCCTTAGATACAAAAATCTTGAGGAACAGCAGCTAATGCAGCTCAGGAGGCCCTTTTTGTCTCCACTACTTCAATCCAAGTTCACCACTCACAACTGTGCAGGTTGTATCCGTCTACCTGCAGGAGATGACCAGCATGCTCACTACAGCACCTTTGGTGGGTTTTTCATCCTTTTTCCTCTCCTGACCTGCCAGACCCCAGCCACACTCCCAGCCTTTAGAGCAATGGAGAAACAGGCCACTCTGCACAGGGCCAGGCATTGTCTCCTGCTGCATGGATGTCCCATGGTGTTCCATCCCACAGTTGGTTATGATATGAACTCAGCACTCAGCACCAAGGGGACAACGTGGACTTGGACCTCTGTTCCACCTCTTGCTGAGACAGCAAGGACATGTCTTCCCTTGATGGGCTTTAAAGGGAAACATTTGGCCCTCGCACAGCTTGGACCAGTGAGCCGAAACATCTCCAAAGCTCAGGAGCTCAAGAGCTAAAATTCATAACTTCTGGACACCTAAAAACCACAAACAGCTGTTTGTCCTTCACTATAACTCCTCTCTCATCTATTATCCTTTTTCTTTTATCTATTATTGTTTTTCTTTTCCCTTTTCCCCCTTTTCCCCCCTTCCATTGCTACCAATTACCTGCTCCTACAGAGGTGCAAACCTCTCACCAAACTCCAGGTCAACAATCTCCAAGTTTGGAGATCTGCTGTTTCTATTCCAACCCCCAGCACGGACCCAGAAGCCTGTCTGATTTCTTTCACAGTTGGTTTAACAAAAGATAATACCTCTACTTACAAACCTTAACCAGCAGAGAGAGATTTGAAGATGGGAGAAATCAGGGATTTTCCACTGCAGTCTCGAAGTCGAGCAATTCAAGATGAAGCACTGAGATCTCCATCCTCCTCCACCCCCACATCTCAGCCTAAAGCATAAAGGGACATTTGAGGCCTGAAACCGCCTCTGTGTGACCAGACAGCAGCTGGGCACAGAGGGGAAAGTGGCGGTACCTCCCATCACTGCTGGTTTTATTTGCACCATCTTTCCCAGCTGCGATCTCCCACCTAGCCTCTCCAGGGCTGAAGGAGCTCAGAGCTGGACTTTTGCATGCCCAGGCCAGAGCATCATTTTTTTGTGTTTAAAAAGGACTTGATTACATTAAAAGACCCTTTGAGGATGGAGATTCCCTAGGCACGAGGGAGCCCAAACTCCCAGGTTTCTCTCTAATCAATGTGCAGTGCTCAATCAGGGCTTTTTAGCCTCTTGGAGAAATTTGTAGGCGAGGCACCGGAAAGGCTCCGGAGGCTGCTGTTGAATTTTGATGCTGTTCATCCATTATGGATGAAGAGGTTTATGTAAGAGTCTTTCCCTGGCGTTCATCTGAGGCCAGGCTGTCCCGGGCTGCAGATGGTAATTTGCAGCGCATCGGAAGGGAGAGCAGGGACCCAGAGCTGGGATCGCTGCTTTTCTTCTGACAACTGGGACCACTCAGCTGCCCAGAAATATAAAAAAAGGCTCCAGCACCTGGTACAACTTTGTCCTCTCTGCAAGGTACATCCTTGCTGTGTGAAATATGTATAAAGCCTCTGTTTGGACATGAATCATGCAGTGGTTTTTTGGATGCAAGCACACCTCTATCCATTATCTTTGCACCCCGTGGAAAGAGGGACTTTCCATGGAAGGATTTCCCTCCCATCCTCTTGGGTGATGCTCTGACCACATTTCGCCTGAGACTGGTGAGACAGCCAAGCCTTGCTCGCTCTGCTGTCTTTAAACAGGGAGGAGATTAATTAAGCCAGAGAGTTTGCTAATGCACTGCTAGATCTGTTCGTGGACGAGGCAGAAAAATGAACCACAGTTAATTAACAAAGGTATTATTAATAAGACAATTGGATCAGAACCTACCTGGATGGATTATCACTGCCTGTCCCCCAGCTCAGACCTAGAAACCTTGTTAGAGTGTCTTTGAACATCTTTTTTTGTTTTCTTTTCCTGACTGGCTTCCATCACGGAGGATTTCCACATATTTGCTCATTCTCCTACAGGGAGATCAAACAGGCGACTGACGAATGACCATCTCCTCTTGACACCCAGCCTGTGTGTGCAGAGCCCATACTGCTGCTGAAGAAGTCCGCGTGTCTCCACGCTTGTGGACAGGACATGGAAAGCGTTCAAAGCCCTAGCAGGGCCAACAGTGGGATGAGATGGGCCACAGTTGGCAGGGGCCAACTCTTTTTGCAGAACTGCCCACAGATGTGGACCAGTAAAACTCTTTGCCTCGTGTATAGTCTATGGGCCTCCAAAGTCAACAGGACAGCTCTTCATCCTTAAAAAAGCCAGGGATAAGTATGAATGCACATGACAGGGGTGTTACTGCAAGATGTCCCTTCCAGGAGCCCAGTCATATCCTCAGTCTTACCCAAACATCTGGACCAAATCACAGAGTCTCAGAATCACAGAATGCTAGGGGTTGGAAGGGATCTCTGGAGAACATCTAGCCCAACCCAAACCATCCAGATCTTTTCACTCACCTAGTGTGCAGTAAATCCCATCTCCAGCCTTTTTTTCTGTAACACCTCTCCCACCCAGGAAACAAGCCCTCTCCAGTCCTATACAGGCCCTGCAAAGCCCATTTCCATGGGCAGAGGCATTAATCCAGGTGAAGGTGCCCCTAGGTGGGTAGAGGACACTGTGCTCCCCATCCTGTGCTCCATCTCTGCTCTGTAATGCCACCAAATATGTTTGTAACTTTGCTGAGTGGTGCTGCAGATCAAAGTGACATCTTCACTGAGATTGTCTGCATCAGCATGTGTCTCTTTGCCTTCCTTTTCTCCTCGTAGGTTTCACTGGTTTCAGAAGTCCTCCTTGGGCACAAAATGTGTCAATTCAATTTGCGTTGCCTTCCACCCAGTTTGAGGCTCCCACCATACGTACGAACACAGGTTTCCTCAAAATATGTGGGACTCACTGGAGCAAAGGCAAAGCAGAACTATGGCAGAACAGTTCCTGCGCTTTCCAAGATTTTCTTATGTTCCTACAAATTCCCCCAAGTGACCTTGAAATATTATGTTGCTCTCACAAGATTGCAAATGAAAAGAAATTGAGCATAAACCTGCTGCCCAGGGAGAAAGTGGCTGCTCACTTCTCTTCCTTGTTTGCTCCTCCCATGAGTTTTATTGTCTTAGCTCTGGGATTTCCTGTATTTTCCTGTATACAGGAATTTCCTGTACAAACCTATAGGTTTGTCTACATCTTCTTCAGATTCCAGGACAGCCTGTTTATACCCACTTCCCATTGGGTCATCCAAAAATTCAGCTCTAACTTTACCCCTCCCCAGCTAAGCTGAGTTTGACACCCGCTGTGCCTCAACATCCCCCTAGCACCACTGAACAGGCAAACCTGACGTTTAACACTAGGCGAGCCTTTTGCTGTCTTCCCATGAAAAGCATCCTGAAAGCATGATGCTTTATTCACCCCAAGGGAATTATATCCTGGGGAGCGTCTCTTGCTCATCAGCTATACCGATGCCAATGGAGCAAGATGCCACAGGCGTGGGACTTACCCCTGCATCCAGGTTGCAAGTGTGGGAAAACAGGTAGCAGCGATCTCTGCAATTCCCTGCTTTTGGCTTTTGCTCTATCATCTGAGCATCTGCTCTTCCTTCCTCCCATAATGGTGCGAGGACCAGCCTGAGATGGAAGGTGAGTTTCCTTAAGACCCATTCCAGGAAGGTCAGATAAGAAAGAGAAGGTGGGGAGCTTTGAGATGAGCTGCAAGACATGAGATGGGTGGAGGTAGGCTAAGTGTGTGATAGAAATACCAACAAAAGAGACATTCCCAGAGATGGCATCCTTCCCCTCTGGACAAGGGGCACATCCTCCTCTCTGTCCCCAACACCCTCTGCAGAGCAGAGCAGAGACTCTGCAGGTGGAAGGGAAAGACAACAACAGGGGTACACAGCCTCTGCCAGCAGCATCTCCAGCTCTTGGAGGTCAGCATCCCCCTAGATTTGCTGCCAGGATCATTCCCAGTCAGCTCCAGCAGCTGAAACAGCAGCTCTTTGCGCGACCGGTTTGTTTAGCCATCGGTGCTGTGCTTGGGTGCTAACGCGGGTGAACCGTGGCTCAGCCCTGGCAATCGCACATCTGCAACGGGGTGTCACTCCTGGCGAGTAACAGCTGGACCAGAAATGATGCAGGGCTCCAACCTGTTGATGTCAGATGGAGGGATAATTAGACCTCTGTCCTCCTCCTCTGGGACTTCACAAGCTGGCTGCAAGCTCTTTGGTAGCAATTCCGGGGACACTTGTCTTTCAGGCCATGATCCCTCTCCTTGGCGTGTTGTTGGAGATTCAGCACTGCAGACACTGCTGCAAGACGGATGGATGCACCTGGCTGGCCAAAAATGGGCTGCAGGGGTGTGAGATAGGTACACCAACAGGCTATCTCGGCCCACAGCGGGATGAAATAGGGCTTTCAAGTGGATGGGAAGCAAGATTTATGAGCTGCCATGAATGGCTGGAGGAAGGATAGGAAGGGAGGGATGAGCTTGTGCATGACCCAAACTAGCCAAGGGGTCAAAAAGCCCTTGAAATAGCAGCTCTGGCACTTGACAGCAAGTCATAACACCCTGCGTGGTGAGAGAAATCAGGGGGCAACATGCGAACCCGTTCATGCTTCAGAGAGAGGGAGCACCATGTAAACACAGCCAGACGTGGATGTGCGCTGTCTCTGAGACATCTTTCCTCTTCCAGCCGTGCTCAGAGCTTTAACCCGAAAGGAGATGATGGCTTCTGCTGTGGAGATGTGCAGAAAGCCATGTCCAGGCTAACCCTACAGCGAATGGAAAGAAATGTCCTTTTTCCTTCACTCTAGTGGAGAGGGACTGAACCCTCCTCATCCAGGCTTCAGCTTTCTCATCCTCCACCATCCTTTGCTCAGGACAGAGACTTGGGTTAGTGCTCACCACTAAAAAAACAGAAGCTCTGTGGGACACAGAAGGTGTTTCTGGAGGACCTCACCAAGTTGATAGAACTCTAGATGTATTTCAGGGAAATCTTTGAATGGGAAATGGAGTGGTAGTTGTGCCTCTGGTGGTATTTTTTAGCCAGATGAGCTCCAGGTTGACTTCTAGACAGGACGAGATCCCTGGTAAACATTAGAGAGAACGTGAGTGTGTGATCAGAGCTTGTTTTCTTGCACCTGTAGCTGTTTCCAGCGTGAAATGCCTACTCTCTGGCAAGATCTATGAATCCAGGGAGCAGGGAAGGGAGAAATGCCATGCAGAGACACCTTTCCATCTGCTCATCTTCAGCAGCAGGCAGAAACAGTTGGAAGAGAGCAACATTTTCAGTTGACAAGATGACAAATTGTTGTGTAGGATACCACATAAATGCACAGCCAATGCCTCTGGGCTCTGCCTGACCTCAGCAAACACCCAGGGGAAACCATCAGCATTGCAATGGAGAGGACAGAAGGCCATGGCTCAAAGCACTGCAGCCCCTAAATGTGTCGAGATCTCCCAGCAGGATGGATGAAATCAGTCCAGGGATGGCAAAAGAAAGGTTAAAGATACAATTACCTGCAAGCCCTCTGCCAGCTGTTACAGAACTTCCTAGGTATTTATAAAGCAGATATTTTCTGGTGCCTGGTACAGTTTGGAGACCTGTTCAGTGTGGAGCAGGTAATTAATAAACCTCCTTTTATTCCGTGAATGTGGACTCATAGAATCACAGAATCCCAGACTGGTTTGGGTTGGAAGGGACCTCAAAGCCCATCCAGTTCCACCCCCCTGCCATGGGCAGGAACACCCTCCACTAGTCCAGGTTGCCCAAAGCCCCATCCAACCTGGCCTTGAACACTGCCAGGGAGCCAGGGGCAGCCACAGCTTCTCTGGACTCATCCTCTAGGAAGCTAAGTACAAACATTGGAGGCTGTTTCCAGCAATGCTGTGTACATTTAATAAATAAATTAACAGAAGTAGACCATTAAGGTTTCAAGTGTGAGAAACCAGGGACCCAAATGACCAAGGCCCAGCTGTAATTAACTGTGATTAGTATGTTTGGTGAAAGGGGTTTAAGGTCAGTTGGGTCTCCCCAACATAAAGCAGTGCATTGCTGGAAGGAGGCAACTGGGAAGACAGGCAGGTAGTTTCTTCCCCTTCATGAAGCTAGCAAGTCTCCTTTTCCACAGCAATTATTTGCCTCAGATGCCTAAAAATATAATGCTCTGGGATTTGGAAAACTTTTATTTTTTAAAAGAAGGCGAACACTTTGCACTAACACAGCTCTTTCAGCATGAAGCAAGTCAGAGCTTGCACAAATTTTGTCTCAGTTCAGTCCCAATGCCTACCAAAAGCCCTAGTTCAGTTTAATTTTAGTCTGTTGTGGTTGTTTCAGGCCTTCCCATCACTTTGGAGGTGTTAACTCCAGGCTTTTGTTAACCTCAGCTTTGCCGCAGCCGCATCCCGGGTGCAGGTGACGGAGGGAGGGCAGCAGAGCCCCCTCGCTAATTAAACACAACACTTTGCCGTGCTCAGGCGCTGCAGAGACGGTCGGTCTCGGCTTGTCACACGACTGAAAATATCCCAGCGGCAGCAGCTGCGGTGCTCGTTTTAGCTCCAGGCATGCCTCCAGCCCACGCGGGTCTGCGGCTTCTCCGCGATGCCGGCGGAGGCTGCCTCTTGCAGGCAGAGCAATGGGGAGGCAGGCTGGGTGCTAAGAGCAGGGCTGGGAGCACCGTGTGATCACAGATCCCTTTTTCTAATTTATTTTTCTTTTTATTGCCAGGTTCCTAAGGAAACAAGGGTTGTATCTGTGCCTACTGCTCCCCTCCTGCTCACCCCTCTCCTCTGCTTTTATCTTTGCAAGCTGTTGACCAGTTTCAATGGAGAGGATTGAAAACAGCCTGTCTGGGAGCAAAGGGATGCTCTTTCAGAGAGCAGAGGCCTTCCAGGCACCACCACTCACAGGAAAGTCATAGAATCACAGAATCCCAGACTGGTTTGGGTGGGAAGGGACCTCACAGCCCATCCAGTTCCACCCCCCTGCCATGGGCAGGGACACCCTCCACTAGCCCAGGTTGCCCAAAGCCCCATCCAACCTGGCCTTGACCACTGCCAGGGAGCCAGGGGCAGCCACAGCTTCTCTGGGCAACCTGGGCCAGGGCCTCAGCACCCTCACAGGGAAGGATTTCTGCCTCACATCTCATCTCCATCTCCCCTCCTGCAGCTTCAGGCCATTCCCCTTGGCCTGTCACTCCCTGCCCTTGTCACCAGTCCCTCTCCAGCTTTCCTGGAGCCCCTGTAGGGACTGGAAGAGGCTCTAAGGTCTCCCTGGAGCCTTCTCTTCTCCAGGCTGAACAAACCCAACTCTCTCAATCTGTCCCCATAGGAGAGGTGCTCCAGGGGTCATCACAAGCCAGACACTGGCTTGCAAAGAATAATCATATTTCTCACATTCCACAGGGGCAAATTTGCTTTTTCCTCCTCAAAAGCCTGCCTTGCAGTCATAGAATGATAGAACAGTTTGAGTTGGAAGGGACCTTTAAAGGTCATCTAGTCCTGCAATGTGCGGGGACATCATCAACTAGATCAGGTTGCTCAGAGCCCCGTCCAACCTGACCTTGAACACTTCCAGGGATGGGGCATCTACCACCTCTCTGGGCAATCTGTGCCAGTGTTTCACCACCCTCTTCATAAAAAAATTCTTGCTTATATCTAGTCTGAATCTCCCCTCTTTTAGTTTAAAACCATTCCCCCTTGTCCTATCATTACAGGCCCTATGAAATAGTCTGGCCCCATCCTTCTTATAAGCCCCCTTCAAAAGGCCACCACTAGGTCTCCAGGGAGCCACCCTTCCCGGCATCAATGGGTACCGCGCGTCCCAGTCCATGTGTCGCTGAGGAGGGAGGGGTGGCTACAGGGTTTTTTTTCACTGTTGTTTGCAAAAGGTTTGGAGATGCCAAAGCTTCAGATGTGTGAGTCATTCCCAGCGCCCAACCCGCCCGTTTCATTTTATAAGCCCTTCCTTGGGAGTCTTTCCGGCTGTTTGGCTTTTAACTACCGATCCAGTGCTCCCGGGCATGTACTTTGCAATATGCAGGAGGAAATGCTTTCTAAGATCCTCCCGGGTTTGCCCTGAACTCCTCAAGAAACCGGGAAACGGATGAAACAGAGCGTTTCCTGCCGACGGACGGGATTTGACCTGGCACTAAACCCATCGCCTGCAGAACAGTTGCTGAAGAGAAAAGAAAGGATGGAGAGGAAACGCGCAAGTCCTTTTCTATTCCGTATGCCCAGGCTCCCAATGATGAAATCCAGTACCAATGAATTATACAAATGCTTATGCAATTAGAAGGAGCTACAGTCAGTCCTTCTGCAGCCAAAAATAGCTCTGTGCACCAGCAAAGGGCCTGCTGCCTTCACATCTTGTTAGGAAGAGAAAACACTCAGGGCTGGTGAGTGGGAGAAGCTTCAGACAGAACAAAATATTCCTGTCTGCTAACGCTGGAGGGCAATGCGATACACGGGTGAAACACGCAGCCGGCCCCACGCGTTCCCCCCCACCGAAAATACTCTGCCTGAGGGTCGTGCCCCCCTCTGGGGACACAGGAGGGACATCTCTGGGTGTGCCCAGATACCCACTGGGAATCTGCATCCAAAACGGTGTCTTGTAGTGGGGCCAGTCAGGCTGTGCACAGTCCCAGGAGCTCTAGGATGGTGATCTCTCCATATCAACATAAGAGTTTTGTCTCAAAAAAAAAGGGGGGGGAGGGAGTGTGCAGGCAGGTGCTGGAGGGAGTCCCAAGCCCCAAGCATGTCACCCATGCCTCTCCCAGCCAGGGTAGATAAACCTTGCTCCCGTGGGCTCCCTCTGAACCGCTGCACATTGCTCTTGCAGAGCCTTTAATAGCATTTCTTTTTCTCATCCTGCTCCCCAGCCTTTGTCCCCACAATCTGTCCAGGAGGGGATGGTTTTCTGCTGCCAGCGCCCACCCCCTGCAATGGCAGGGGGGAAAGCCGTCCCCTTCCCAGCTCCAAACAAATCAACAGATTGAAGAGGAGGTGGAGGAAAAGGTGTTTCTCTCTGCTTTGAGCTGAGATTTTGGGGTCTTGCAAGGGAGGGTGCAGACCACGGTGATGCTGCTGAAGGCTGAGTGCTGGCCCCACCACTGGCAATAAAAATCCCACACCACATTTGCAAAGCATCTCCCTCTCCGGGCATGTAACACTGCTTTCCAGCCTCTCATCTCTCCGTTGTGGAGATAAAGCCCCCTGGGGTGAGTGCATCCTCCTCTGAGCAACTCTGCCTGCCTCCCGGCACACTCAGGAGAGCTCTGACTGCCACCGTTCCTTCCTGGAGACTTCTTGGCCACGTTGACTCCTAAGTCCTAGTGCGTATTTCTCAAGTTTTTCCTTCCATCCGTAACACCTAAAGATTTTTTTATTGGAAAACTAAGAACTCAGGGAAGGAGGGAGGAGCTCAGAAGAGGTCTATCTGTGCGTTGTCTTCACCCAGCTATCCACACCTGACCCTTGCAGATCATCCAATAACGGTTTCTAAACCATGGCAAAACCAGCATATATTCCCTGTGGCATACACCTAAGCCTTGAGGAGTCAAATTGATTCATTATTTGAATGAGAAGCATACAGAAAGATAGCTGTGCTGTGAGAGGCTGGCATTTAATAGCTGATAACCTTTTTTTTTTTCCCCCATTTTCTCCTTACTAGCTGTGACCCAGCATCTTTCTGCAGAGCTCAGTGATGGCCAGTTTGTGGTCATGTGTTTTAAAAGAAACACAAATCCACCCGTGAACTCCATTTCTAGGCATTAAAGATGGGGCCAGAAGCTGGTTTAACCAAAGTGCCCTAAGCAGATTTGGGCTTGAACAATTTTGTGATCTCACCACTACAATTTTTCCAGTTACAGCACTCTCTGAGAGGGGAGATAGTGCGAGGTGATTTATGGTTGGCATCAGCCCACTACCACCTTGTGTGCGTGTGGCTGCATGTGACAAGAAATGTCACAGGAGCAGGAGCTGGTGACCTTCCTTGAGTTTGAACCATAGTCATCTTCCGGCACGGTGAATACAAATACGAAGGAGACTTTCTGAATAGGGGAAGCAAAGCAAGGCTCAGGGTCACTGCAAACTGCACTATGCTGCAGTATCGTACCCTGCTCCCTGTCATCTCTTGCTGTTGGGTGTTGCTTTAGAGCAGCAGCAAGGGAGGGGATGAATATCTCATGCATGGTCTGAAAGCCGGTGTTCCCCCAATGACATGTGCTCACTTCCCTCCCAAACATCCTGTTCAGCATCTGGGACATGGGGCAGGAGGCTGGTGCTCAGTCAAATTATCTGGGGAGCAGCAAAAGAAGTTTGAATGATGGCCTTGAAATTCTCCCCCAAGCATCTCCACTCCTAAGTGGAAAGGGTTGGATAAGGGAAAACTCCCAGCGATCAGACCTGGGTAAGATGCATCTACCAGAGATAGTCCAGTTTGATGGGAAAGGTTGCCGTGGGAAAGTACTGAGCGCAGCTCTAACACTGTGCTGGCCTTTGGGCAGAAAGGTATAAGGATGGGGAAGTTATGAAAGATGGACTCTGTACAAGACTATGGGATGTCCTTGGTCATGACAGTGATCTACAGGATAGATCCAGTATAGTCAATAAAGAAGAGCAACTGTTTCTGGGGTGCAAATCATCTCCTTCTAAAGTCAATGTCAAAATGAGGTGAGCCACCTCCCAGAAGTGGCTATCTCTCTGCACTAACAGGGCAGACCTGGATGACCAGCTAAAATGTTGATATTTAGATATTTAGTTTAGATTTTTAAAATCAGGTGAGGCAAGCCTTCCCCTTGTGACTAAGCTGGATCAGTGCTCTCCAGCCAAAGCAGTGAAAGAGTCTGGGTTCTGGAGGGCAACAAGAGTTTCTTTTCAGAGGAAAATTTTTATATTTACTCTGGGAATACCAGGGGGATTAGCCTGAATTTACAGTCATCTTCAAAAATGGATTTGAAGACACCCATCCTCTGTGCTGGCCAGGGCATGGATAGGAGCCTGAAGGAAAAGGGAAGCAGAAGCACCATCTGGGCTTGGCAGAGACGCTCCTGAGATCCGTGTTCTTGGCAAATCCCAGCACCGCCAAGGCCTTCCAGGATAAAGTGGCAACAGACCAAACATACCGACTCAGCTGCACTTGGCCCAAGTTATGGAGAGGGGTGGAAATGGGCCAGAAATGCTCTGGGAGTCCATGAAAGTCACCAGAGATCTTAAATCCTTTCTGGCAGCAGTGCTGCTGCCAGAGAAGGAGGTGGATGGCTATGAGTCCCAGAAACACCACGGTGGCAGGAAGATGTCTACGTGGTACATGCAATTCTTGAACAAGTTTGTAAAACAAGGCTGGCTGGTGGAAAGATAAGCAGCCAGCAAACAGGTTCTCTTCTGGGGGTCCACCACAAATTGGGAAGTATCCCATGGACACTCCTGCCTCCACAGAGCACAAGTTGAAAACCACTGATGAAAAGAAATGGCCACAGCAAGGCTCGTAGATAGCAACTGGCACTGGATGTGCAATCCTAGCTGGAAAACCCACCTTGTCCATCTGTGTCCCAGATGCCAGAATCCCAGATACCTGAGGGCATCTCAGGTGGCTCCTGGCACAATGGTCAGGTCACAAATCACACCCCTGCGCTGTGGACCCTGTGGTGTGAGTGTCTCAACGTCGGCAAGACCCGTCATTGGTGACACCAAAATAAATCACCCTGTCCCAAGATACTACACCAAAGAGAGACAAATAAGATTCCTGGGATTTTATGGCACAGTCCAAGGGTGGTCATTTGGTGCAACATTTCACATCTCAGTTTGTCTGGGAATAAATCAGAGGCTCCAAACTCTGCGTCTGGGAGTGTGTTTACTATTTGGAAGCGGTAGTTGTTGCACACAGCAGCATCTAGCCAGCCTGCCAGTGAATTTATGTCAAAGTTTTGCTCGTGGAAAAAACATATTGTGGTAGATAATGTTCTCGCTGACAAGCCAGATGTCAAAACATGGCAGGATAATGTTACTGAAAGCCTCAGCTGCTATAAAAGGGAAGTAAAGAGACGATTGTTCCTTCGTTAGACATCAAAATTTGATGGCATATCACTGTGACTGAAAGGCTCATGAATGCTCAAAATAAAGGAGGGCTAAAAGTTCCCCAGGATGTCAGCTGCAGAATTTCATGGAAGAGGCCGAGCACTTTTCACCTCTCTTGCGTGCATGCTCACAGCCAGGAGATGTGCTGGGCTGTTGTGAGCTCTGCACACCTCTGGTAAGAGCTGATCTACCACAGACAAGTCCAGACAAGGTTGGTCAGGACCAGCTGTTCTTTCCCCTCCCATTGTTTGGTGGAAAGTATTTTAGGTAGAGCCTGTTTATCAGGAGCTGTATTGAGTCAAATACCCATCCCGTTCCTGTTACCCTGAGCACAGGAATGTAAGAATGACTGCACTACGCTAGACTAAAGGTCTAAATCCATGTCTGATAGCGACCCATGGTGGGTGGCTTCAGGACAACAGAAGAGCTGCAAAGGTCTGGGGCAGTGGCAAGCAGCCCTGCCTTCTCCAGGACACATCACTGTGGTCGTTCACTGGAGTTACCATGGGAGAGGTTGCTAAGCCCATTTCTTGTCCTGTCCTCTGGGCTACTGAATGGCCCCGAGAAAGGGTGGCAAGTAGCTTTGCTCACAGAGGTTCACAGTCTAATGGCTAGGGCTTTCTCCAACAAGTCAAGGTCTGAACCCACCATGTCCTTGCCCACCAGGCCAAGAGCTGTAAGAACTGATCTGCTATACAGAAAGTATTCATCTCCTCTCTCTTTAGGCATTTGAATGCTAGACCACATTCAGTACTGTTGGCTCTAGTCAAAGAAGAGTTGGTACTTCTAAAAGGTGCTTTTTGCCTCTTAACCTGCATGCCTGTCTCCATATGGGACAGAGACAGATGTTGCCTCTAGAAGATGAGCTGGACTTAGACACCAAGCTTTTATACAGTTTAAGGAGCTGGATCCCATGCATGACTTGTCCATACCTCACCTGTGGCAGAGGAGGAGACCTGACCCACCTCCTCTGAGCCATCTGTCCATCCTCCCTTCAATGGTACCAGCAGCAGCAGGCTGGACGTCACCACATGGTCCCCCAGCAATGGGAAGTAGGGTCATTCCTGGGGGAGTGATGCTCAGGTACCTTTTTTTTGTTTTACTAAGCCTTCTGGGAAGAAGGCACATGCAATCATTTCTGCTTAGTATCAAATCAATCTAAAAACCCTGCCAGATCCCAGCAGCACCTGGCCCCTCTCGGCTATGCTTTGTCACACACACACCAGTGCACTCAATCTGCTCAGATTTCTGAGGATTAGATGACACTGGTGAAACTCTGCTTGGCCATGACCCCTCTGCAGCTGGAGTCTCCACCCAGCTCAATGCTGCCAGACCATCAGAAGCTCAATCAAAGGAGTCCCAAATTTTGTTACACCTCCATGACCCTGGTCCCACCAATGGAGCTGCCACATTGGGAGCAGCAGAGAGCAGTGAATCATTGCCTGGCTCATATCTTCCTGTCCTCGGAAGGTTGTAAGGAAATGAGTATCCTGAAGAACATCAAAATGAGAGTGTTTGAGTTGTTTGGTTGCTGGTTGTTTGTTGTTGTTTTTTTTTCCTGAAAATGTGTCTTACTATTTAACTTTGCTTTTATATGCAGACTTTTAAGGAGGGCTGCATGGAAGAAGGTCTCCCAGCGCCTCTGAGCATTGGCTAGCTTACTACAAGTACCTGTTTGCAAACCAAAACACAGTGGGTGCTGCAAGTCAGATGGGAAGTTACTGGGAATGGGGGAGATTGCCTGCCTGGTCTGGCAGAGCACCCTGCGCTCTCTGCAAATGCAAAGGCTTGAAAAGCCCACGCCTGCTGCCCAAGTTTGCTGCAGAGGGTCTGTTTTCCTGTTGTGCCACGCTGCTTCTAGACTCATGTCTGAACATACTGGATGGATGATACTGGAAGAATAATACTGGGCAGATGGACATAAAACACTGCTGTATCTTGCCCAAAACAACAGGCAGAAACATCTCCTGTGATTTACATGTAGAGACCTGTAAGTCACGCCCAAAGAGGGGCTCAGGTTAGACCAACACCAAGGATGAGGGGTTGCATCTCACGCTGGGGAGGGTTGCCAGTTCCGCATCATTTTCTGCCCAGACCAATGTGCCAAACACCAGTGTTAGCTCTGCCGTGAACAACGCGACTCCAGGGTACAGTCCAGAGCAATCATCATCTTCTTCATGAGTCACAAGGACAAGCAGCGGCTGTTCAGATTGCTTTTGAACTTTGCTGGTATCATTCATCTACATTCAATGCTCCAAGCCCCATCTGTCTTGCAAAGATTTTCTCTTGCCATCAGCCCTGCGTGGCAGTTCTTTATCAATTTCATTGTGTCTTTTAACACAAAGACAACCTGCCATGACTCTTCCATGAGGCTTTGTAGCAAAAGAAAATGAAAATGCTCATGCTCTTAACACTTCACCTACTTCAAGAGTGATTTATGGATGTTGTTGAATGCACTCATCATTCGCAGAGATGAATCTCAGTCAGTTACATGTGGCTCATCTTCTGAACACTTTTTAAGTAGAGAAGGAGGAAAAAAAATTCCAAACACAAACCTGGAATAGACATCAGCACAGAATAAAGGAGGGTTCTTTGGGTAGCCCATCCTCAGCAGGATCTCCAGACTTGCGTGAGAAACATACCCCCATTCTACAGATGAGCAAGCAGAGGGAAGGAGAGGCGAAATGCTGTTCGCACTTGCTTATGAAGGGGTTAACTGATTTAAAAAAAAAAAAAAAAATAATAGAAGTTCCATAATAATAACACTTGCTTTCACATTTTCACAGTTTTGGAGATTCCTCCATTGTGTAAAACAAAAAGCAATAGGACTGTACACTGGGTACAAGTTTCAGCTCTAGCTCCAACATCTTCCCAAGCCCACCTAGGCAATTTCCTTTCTCACAAAAAAGGAAAAAATACCAGATCACACATTTATAGCAAAGCAATTCTCACTTTAGCCAGCACTGGCTACTCTGTGTAAGCCAGAAAGCCTCCCACAATGACAAACAGCTCTTTTGGCCAACACAGCTCCAATTGGTGCTTCCAGGACTTTTATCACTGCTATAACTGTGTACACTGCCTATTTGCTGTGCTGCCACCATGGCAAACACAGGTTTGGATGCCCAGAGCCACACCAGATCTGAGCGTGCTGACAGCATCCGCCCAGAAAAGATGGAGTGAAGCAGCCAGCCCGAAGCACGCTGTGCATGCAGAACAAAACCCAGGTGGAGGTGGAGAGAGGATAAGCTATGGGGCTCCTCAACCCTGATCTGGTGTGTCCTGTGTTCCTCCTCGGCCATGTGCCCAGGAGCACCATGCTCGGCCCTGGGACCCGCAGGAGGCATCCGCAGCCCCACATCCCTGTTAATGGCTAAAGGAGAGTTAGTCAAACCATGAAGAAGTGGGTCCCGACATAACTGAGAGTCTCTACAAATCCCTTTTGCTCCGGGCCGATCGCCTGGGAGCAGCACCGATATGAACCTTGCATCCTTAATTTCCTGCTAAGACACGTTTTGATGCTGATCAGAAAACAAAGTGGGGAGGGGAGCTGGAGCACAAAGCAGCATTTAGTCCTTTTTTTTTTCCTAAAATGATAGGCTGTTTTTGAACAACTTGCCAAGACACAGCCCCCATAACCTTCGCCCAATACCTTTTACGTGAAAGCCCTAAAACAGTAGGCAGATCATTTTCTCTGTTTCACAATGATGAAGAGCAGTTTAGTCGTCAGCTGTCACTTTTTATCACTTCCTTTTAGGGGGTTTTAGAAACCTTTTCAGGAAAATAAATCTGGGAATGCTCTTAATAACTCACACGCTTGATTAGCGGTTATTACACTGAGCCGGGAAGGTGACACCCTGCTACATCCTCGCTCTGCGTCTGGGGACCAAGAGGAGAAGTGATTGATGCGAGGTCATGCAGGCTGGCTGTGCGAGGAGCAGGATGCAAGGCCAGGTCTTTGGAGGCTGTGAGAATGGTTTAATTACAGGCTCTGCTCTTCTCCCTGGCTCTGAGGACATACTCCTGCTCCCCAGTTACTCCCAGTAGTGCCAGTCACAGAAGCTGTCTTTGGTATTCAAGCCCAGCCATGCAGATGTCCTCCTTTGCTACCAAGGTGGGACTGCAAATATTTTGGCTACTGACTCTGTCAGCACTCTCCCTTTCAGCCCACATGGCTCCTTCTCAGTGTCACTACTCACCTCCACCCAAGCACTATCCCAATTCCCTCCCCTGCTCTTCTGTCACATGCCATGTTGTCTCCATCCCGGACCGCAACAGGGAAACTACTCCTAGACCTTCCTCCTGCAAGAAGCCCTCCTTCCCCAAGAGATGTCACCAGGCTTGATGGCAGCTTTCCCCATGCCCCCAGACCCAGCTCCCCTCTTATATCTCTCATCACCCTCTTGGCACCTCTTCCTCCTCTGCTCTCCTCTTTTGGGAACCCTTCATTCATGCCCTTGGGTGTTGCACCCATGTGGGTCAGGCAGCAGCCAGCCTCAATCAGCCACAAACCCAAACGAAGCTTACCAAGGCTTGTGGGCACCTGAGGACCTCCTGGCCATGCATTATCCCTTCTTGGTTCGCAGCCAGGCTGAGCACTGACCTGGAAAGGGACGGATGGAGGTCCAGGAGGGGCATGGAGTGAAAAACACTGGTTCCTGCCCCATCCAGATGTGATTTTTAGATAGTCTCGTTGGTGTGGCCTTCAGCACACCTCAGTCCTTGCCCACGCAGCCCAGAAGATAAAAGGAAATAGGCCAGATCATACCAAAAAGCAATCCTCTGCTTTCAGTGCTGATAAATTAAAAGCTCCTTGGCCTCTGAGTGAAAGGAAGTTTTCCCACACAATAGCTCAGATCCCATTAAAGCAATGACAAGCAACCACTTTGTGCTTCACTTAAAATTTAGCCAGGAGGGAAAATATTACTTCGGATGGCAAGAAGAGATTGCTTTTAATTGAAACGCTTTCTGCGCTGAGCTGCTGTTGACACTTAGTTTTCAATTAACAGTTCCACGGGTTTTAGTTCAGTTCCACGAGTCAAGGCTGTAAAGTGAGAAAAAAACCCCAAACTAATCAAATCAGATCAGAACTTCTGGCTAATCTTGGAGAAATTCAGAAGGATTTAAATGCAAGTCTGCATGTTTGTTTCCCTTCATATCTTTGATTCAGTGGTCACCTTGCCCCACAAGGTTGCCTTCACAAACCATTGAAGAATTGAGGTTGGGAGGGATGGACATGCGAGGTCTCTAGTCCAATTCCTTTGCTCAAAGTAGGGTCAACTTGAAAACCAGAGCTGGTTGCTCAGAGCCTTGTCCAGGTCAGATGAATATCTCCAGTGGTAGTGGTTGCACAGCTTTAGTGGGATAAAAGAAAATAAAAATCAAGAAGAAAAGCTAATAGGAAAGGAAAGTGTCTTAGAGAAGAGGATTTGGAAGAGATGTTGCCAGCAGGTCGAGGGAGGGGATTCTGCACCTCTGCTCTGGTGAGACCCCCCTGCAGTGCTGCGTCCAGCTCTGGGGGCCCCAGGACAAGAAGGACATGGAGCTGTGGGAGCGAGTCCAGAGGAGGCCACGGAGATGATGCGAGGGCTGGAGCACCTCTGCTATGGAGACAGGCTGAGAGAGTTGGGCTTGTTCAGCCTGGAGAAGAGAAGGCTGCGGGGAGACCTTAGAGCCCCTTCCAGTCCCTACAGGGGCTCCAGGAAAGCTGGAGAGGGGCTGGTGACAAGGGCAGGGAGTGACAGGCCAAGGGGAATGGCCTGAAGCTGCAGGAGGGCAGATGGAGATGAGATGGGAGGCAGAAATCCTTCCCTGTGAGGGTGCTGAGGCCCTGGCCCAGGTTGCCCAGAGAAGCTGTGGCTGCCCCTGGCTCCCTGGCAGGGTTCAAGGCCAGGTTGGATGGGGCTTTGGGCAACCTGGGCTAGTGGAGGGTGTCCCTGCCCATGGCAGGGGGGTGGAACTGGATGGGCTGTGAGGTCCCTGCCAACCCAAACCATGCCATGATTCTGTTTGGGACATTGGGGTTTCCCTGCAGCTGGGGTGTACCCGCACCCAGGTGTAGGAGGCACGGCCACGCAGCGGCACAGCACAGCAGCCTGGGTTTCACTCAAAATATTGTTTTATGGGCAAAGAGGAACCACTCCTTATCTCTGTGTGTATATATACATAAAGCCAAGAATTTATGGTTGGTATAACTGAAATCACAACAGTCTCATCATTACTAGTCCATATCTAATACAGAAAAAATACATGCACTTAGTTTCTACCTGTTTTCCTGAGGTTTTGCTCACCCTTCCCTGCCCCTCTGGGTCATTTCACTCTGGTGTTGGTGTTATAGTGCTTCAGCTGTATTTGGAATCCTTTGGCAGGAGGAGTATGATGTTCATGTTACTGGCTTCTTCTTCCTTGCTCTAGGATCCACTTGGGGTAATTTTTGCATATTTGCTAACATCCTTTTACACAAGCTTATGGGCTCTTTTGGGATGAGGACAAAGCTTCAGGAGACTTTTGAAAGCCTCAGAGCCCTAACTGACTCATCTCAAGGGCCAATGGCATGGGAAGGATAAAAATACAAGATAAATTTTTTACCATGCACAAAGAGATTTTCCAGGGAGGATATGCACAGCTCAGGCGTTCAAGGCAGCTCTTTTTTGGCTCTTAGCCAGTGCAGAGTAAGGCATTTCAAATTCACCATCCCTGGCGAGACACACCAGGCTCTGCTGGAATCAGCTGGGTGGTGGCCTGAGCTCCTGGAAATTCATCCTCAATGTTGCTGAGCTGTCGCCTTCCAATTCTCTGATTTTTTCCTTAGTATTTTATACCTTTTTGCATGATTTCCCCCCCTAAGTCCTCAAGCTGCTATCAACCACTCAAAGACCATGCTTCTGTCTTTGACTTCTAAACCAATGGTTTGGCTGGAGAGAAATTCCCTTCCTTGAAATGTTTTATTCACCCCCTTTCATCACAACATGCCAGTTTGAACCATAATGTGTTAACAGTGTCCTAAAAAGTATGGTTTAGGTTTTCACTGAAGCAACAAAACCTTTGTGGAGCTGATACAGGAATAGATATAGAGACTGATACTTGGAAATAAAGATTTAATTAATTTTCTCCAAAATGTTCCTGTGAAAATCCACCAATGTACAAATGCACTTGTACTTACCACATACCTGTGGGTCATGTGCAGCCGTGGGCACCCCAGAATGGCCAAAAAATGGTTCACAGGTTCCCTGGCTTGAGGACCCTGTCCTTTTCTAGCCACCTGTGTGACAAGCTTGGATGTTATATGCCAGACTCAGGGCAATGCTAAGGAGCACCCAGGCAGCTCCTGGCAGGTTTGACCCCATGCAGGCAGTGCACAGGACCAGTCTCACCTTGAAGCCACCAACCATTCAGTAAGCAAGTTGCTTAGTTTTGCTGTCAACTCCCCATCTTTGTTCTCAAAAATGAATAAAAAATAAATAAATAAAACAAAAAATCAAAGCCACTTTCTGGGAGTTTCTTCCAGCATTCTTAAACAGGAAATTCATCCCTTCACCTACCAGCATGGCCAAGGAGGTCATTTCAAGCATCACCTGTTGTGATGGCTCCAGCCAAGAGCAGGAGGTTGGCTGGAGCATGTTTGCTCCCAGCAAGGCCCACCACGGGAAAGCCAGATGGAGAGGAGCAGCCTCTGTAAAGCCAAGCCCTTAAACCGGAGCTCATGGCAGAGACTGGTCCAAGTTGCAGCCAGCAAGTCTTCCCAAAGACATGAATCTTCTCATTACAGCCTGATTTAAGTGCTCAAGCTTTTATTGTCTTCAGTCCCTAGAGGTCAATAGAAGGAATGGCCTGATATTGTTGGGCAATTTATTTGACTCAATGTAATAACATTTAAATGGGCTGTGAAGAAAAAACAAGATGCTCCATGCTTAAGTCTATCTGGAGGCTGCTTTTGTCCCTTTTTTTTTTAATCCCTGGTGATAAAAGTGTAACTCTCTCATGTCCTTCAAGCTATTTGCTCTAATACATTACCAGCCACACTAGAGATAAGTGCAGCTCCATCTTTTAAATTTTGTGTAGGCTGTTCTTTATTATTTTGGTGAGGCTTTTGGGGAGGGATGAAAAAGGGAAAAGTTGATTTTATTTGTGGATTTTTCTTTCCCTTTAGTGAAAAAGGATGATTTAGAGATTGTGCTGGTGATGCTTATGTGCTACAGGCAGCTATACAGGCTTAAAACTGTCCTTGCTCTTGATCTAGATAAATTGCCTACCCTACTGCACATCTGGGTGTCATTTCAGCCCTCTGGAAATCAGGATGCCTGGATCCTGTTACCAGCCCTGCCACCCACTCACCCCATGCCCCTGAGAAGGTCGCCCAGGCTTAGATGTGGGTGGGTAAACTGTTATCGAAGTGCTCGGTGGGCTGCAGGGAGATCAGGTTGTGGATGTGCACGGATGAGTTGCCTGGCACGGCTCAGCTACACCTGCAGGCTGAGGGGATCTCCCTTCCTCTGAGGGTTTTGGGAGCAGAAAGGCACTGAAGAGCATGAGGAGATCAGGTCCTCTGACAGGAAGGATCTGGAGGGACCCCAGGGAAACATGCCTCCATCTGCTGCATGTATCAGGATTGCAGAATAACTGAGGTGGGAAGTGGGCTTTGGAGGTCTCCAGTTCAACTTTCTGATCAAAGATGGGCCATCTTCTAACTTAGGTGATTGCCTTTGGCCACGTCCAGCAGAGTTTTGAATATCTCCAAGGATGGAGAATCCACAGCCTTGCTGATCCCCTTTTCCTACGTTTGACCACTCTTCCAGCAAAAAATTTTCCCTTGTATCTCACTGGAATTGTTTGTCACGTCCTGTCCTTCCCTGTGCACCTCTGAGAAGAGTCCAGCTCCATCTTCTCTGCAAGCCTCCTTTAGTGGTTGCTGACACAACTTAGGTCCATCTTAGACCCTTACCATTTCTCCATCAACTGGGGTCTCTCCTTTTGAGCAGGCTTGCAGCTAGCAAGGGGATGTTGGCTGTGCTTGGAGACACAGCTGTATTTCACACGTGCACTCCACCACATAGATGACCTCGCAGGTCCCAGAGGACAGGGTCCCAGGCTGGTCTGCATGAGCTACAGGAACCTGGGGCATCTTCTTCTGGCTCCTCTGGGCTGAAGCTCTTTTGGCAACTGTCAAAACTAGCTCTGCAGCATACGGTGAGGTTATGAGAAGCTGGTATTTGGCATGTGTCTGGAAACTGGTGGCCTTCCAAGTAATGAAGTCTGATTTATTGTCTGGATCAGGATGTGAAGCAAGCACAAAAAAAAAAAAAAGGAAGAAAAAAAAAAAAGAAAGCAAAGTAAAAGGGAAGTGTAGGAAGATGTGAATACCAGCATGGAAAGCTATAATGTGTTGTGGCAAAATGTGCCTGCTCAGCTCTTATCTGGACTTCTTTCTTTTGAATTTGAATGGAGGATATCATTCCCTGTGATATCCTAGTTTTGGTGTCCAGCGTGGGTGGGAGAAGATGTGCAAGATTAGAGAACTTGGAAGCTAACAGCAAACTTTGGAAAGAATTTGAAAATCGCAATTAGGAATGGAGGTGGACTTGCAAGCCCTGGGCTGTGGGGACAGGGGAGTAACTCAGACGAGGTGTGTGGCATGGCCAGAGGTTCCTCCTGTAGCTCTTCCAGAGCTGTCCTTCCATGTGTCCTCAGCAGGACCAGAACACTGCTGTGCTGCTGCTCTCCAAGGGCATCCGGACTTCCTCCTTCCTTGACTTTGCTTCTATTAAAAAAAAAAAAAAAGTTTTGTTATGCTGATTTTTTTTTTTAACACGGCCTAACAAAACTCCAGATAATGACAAACAAGTGAGCAAGACTTCTGGCACAAGCAAACGAGATTTAATCTGTCAGCCCGTGGGCGGGTGGAGCAGGATGGTGCTGGCTGTATCCTCTTAAGGTGGCTCCTTCCATCCCCAGAGCTGCTTAAAATAAAGCAGATGGGAATACAGAATTATCCTCAGTGCTGAAATACGCTGCTGCTTCCAGAAGGTGTTGCTTTTTGTGGAGTCTCTGATCTGACACACTATATCCACACTAGTAACTCAAGCACCAACTGGAAAGCGATTGCCCAGACACTTGAATTGCCGATGCTGGAGCCAGTGAACCAGCTCCTCAGTAATGTCTGAGCTTGGTTTAGGGGTTGAGAGGGTTGAAATGTGTGAAGGCAGCCAGTTGGACTTGAGGCCAAAGAACAGGACCTGGGTAGTTTGCTGATAGATACAACCACAGTGCACAGATAGACCCAGAAAACACAGAAACACCTCACTTGACATAGTTTGCACAAGGCTGTTTGGTGTGAGAGCTTCTAGCCCATGCTGGGGTCTAGCCATGGGACCTGAACCAAAATCAAGTCACCCCGTGAGCCAGGAGGTGGTAATGGCTGCTTTTTCTTCAGGTCCTTTTGAATTTTTTTCTTCCCTCTGATCCAGACTGTGTTGGGTAGATGAAGACCCAGCTTGGTTCACACCAAAGACCTGTTGCATTAAAGCAATAGGTGACACCAGGGCACGAGGACGGATGTTTGTCCTCTCTCTACAGGCAAAGGAAAAGTTGGGAGAGGTTAAGTGACTTGTCCCATGCCGCTCAGATAAGCAGTGGGAGAAACAGGGATGAACAGAGATCTCCTAACTCCATCACTGACAGGACCCTGAAAGGGGTTGGCTCTATCCATCAGCAAAGGTGCAGAAATAGCTTTGATGCCTTTTAGGACACATCCAGGGAGCAGGGACAGCCAGGGACCTGCAAGTGAGCCTGAGGAGCAAGGGGGACCTTGGCCTTACCCAGGGTCCAGAAGAAAGACAAGCCGCTGCAGGGATGCTGCGTAGGACAGGACTGGCTTTGACACCAGGCTGAGCCTGGGGGTGAAACCTCTCTGAGAAGGCAGAAAACAGAAGTGATGGAGATAAGTGTAGGACCACCAGCAGCCCCAAGGGAGCGTGAGGAAGGTGGAGGCCATGACCACAGACCAGACCCTAAGGCTTTGGCTGGCCACAGGAACGTTCCATGAAGGAGTTTGGGAAGAAAATGGCCAGTTTGGCCAGCACAGACCAAGCCTTAATCAGGGACTGTGTGGGTGCTAACCAGCCGGGACCACATGAGCTCTCACAACATCCTTCCATCCTTTATCATCACCATTGTGCACATGGGGAAACTGAGGCACGGAGAGTTGAGACTGACTTCAGGCAAGCAGCAGCCGCCAGAGTGAGACGAACCCCTTCTCTTACACCATCCAGCCTTCCTGCTTGTGTCCTTTAAAAATCTGGGTAGATTGATAAAGGGTTTTAGGCACCTACAGATGACAAAAGGGTGCCATGGGCACTCCTATGCCTAATGGTGATTAAGCACCTTTTCAGAATCTGCCCCTACACATCCTGTCCTTGTGTTTCAGAAGTGAGGAGGAGCAACCACCTTTCCTTACCATTTATCTTGCCTTTCACTGCTCCATGCTTGGTCGGTGAGAGTTCGTACAGCTCCTACCGCCGTGGGGGAGACACTGCAAGACCTGCTGCAAGATGGAGATCATGAAGCTGCTGCCTTCAGACCAGTTCAGTGACTTCAAAAGGCAATGACCACAGGATGGCAGCAAAATCCGTCTATGGGGAAGTCTCCAAAACCAACTTTCCCAGTCCTTCTTGGTCAGGTACCACTGATGGCACCAGGAGACACAGGTGCAGCGGCCAGGAGTGCCACTGCAAGGTGGGTGCAGAACCCAACCCATGGATGCAGAGAGACAGGGCTGAGTGGAGCTGAAACGGCCTTTTGATATTTGTCTGGCTGGAAACATCAGTCTGCTCTCAGATCCATTTCTCAGGGTTATTTTTGCTTTTCTGTTGAAATGCAAATCCTAAAAAAACCCCACAGTATAACTGCGAAAACACACCAGGATATTTCCATTTCTCTTTGGCTGGATCCCCCAGGGTTGGAGGTTTCCTGGGGATGGGGAAGAAGATGGATAGGAGGGCTGAAAAATAAAAATATTTGAAAAAGCCAGACTTCTTTCTTCTGGCAAACACAAATATATATAAATATGGCAGGGGATAAAACGAAGTTGTAAGATTTAGCTGCGCCGAGGCTACAGCTTTCCAAGGTTGTCTCCCTCCAAGCGCTAACCTCTGCGGACGGTAGGAGAGCAGAAAAGGACCACGCCATGCGCAGGGCAGGGAGAACAGGCTGTTCTGCTGAGAGATGCGGAGATCTCTGGCTAATGAGTTGGCCTCATTTCCAGAAGGACTGCCAGGATGAAATGGGGTCTCTCCTCCACTTATTCATTTGAATTGGCTGGTTAAAACCGCTCCGTATGTGTCATTTCTGTGATGAAAAAAAGTGAAATGGGAAGAAAAGGAATGCATTTCCATTTATCTCTTGGTAGGAATTTTGGCTGAACCCCTTTAAAACCAAGGTAAATCAGGGCTTTTTATCAGGGCTTTCTAAACCAACATCTACCCGGTACCCTTTCCCTTGCTTCTCTCATTTCTAGAATAGATAAAAATTGCAAGAGGGAGGAAAAGAAAACTAAGTGTTTGTTTTTTGAATTTTTTTTAACTGAGGCATTTTGGGAATTAAATATTTTTTTTAAAATAAACACTTCCTGATTGACCTTTTTTCCCCCTTTTTTAACTCCAATAAACCTACTGACTCCACACAGCTGTAGCTGCCAAGTGCTTCATTTGATTCAGGGCATCTCCCAGACCAAGGCGAGGCAGAGCACCCTCCTTGAAGAGCTCCTGATCTGCTTTCAAACATAACGGAGACTGGGGTGCCCAGAAAGGCAACAGGCACGAAAAGGAGGCAGATGCACACTCACTACCTGCAATAAAGAAATCCCACAGAGAGACAAGAAGTCTTTCAGCAAGACCTGTCCAGCAGCCGAGTGACTTGGAGCAAGAGCAGAGCAAGACCCAAGCTCCGGAGTAGATGTTCTCCACCCAGCATCCACATGGTTGCTCCAGAAGACGATCTGTGCCTGACCTGCTCAGCATCACTTTGGGTTTAAAATTCCTTCCCAAGCTAATGCGTGCTGCTTTTCAAGGATCACGTGGTTTTCCAAACTCTGATGCATCAACTCTGATGCATTTATAGACACTTCCAGAGTTTCACTCTAGCAATACTGTTATGTTCTCCTCGAAGGTGCTGCACAGCCGAGAACAATTTTTAAGCCAATCTGATGAAAACTGAAATGGAACAGTGGCAAAACCGCGCTGTGCTGTTGGAAGGAAATGAGGGGAGGTGAAAGCTGTTTGCAACTTCCCTCGCATCAACACGTCCTTGGCTCTAGGAAAAATGTCTTTCCCAGGAGGAGCAGCTTGGTGGCCTCTGATGATGCTGTCTCCTCTGCGTGCCGTTTTCTGACATTGGGCTTTGCAAAGAGCAGGGGACATTTCAGCCTTATTTTGTTTTGGTTTTGTTTTTTTTTCTCCTATATCATCACCACAGGGCAACATAAAAGCTATCATTACGGGCTGTAGGAGAAGTTAGTAGTTTCCCAACCAGCAGTAGGGATTTAAAGACTGTTCTCAGCCCAGAGATCAACAGATCTGTGTTTCCATGTTCCCTCTATCCTTTACATCCAGCTCCGAACAGGAGCAAAGCTCCCTCCTCCTCCTTCCATCCATAGCAATTATTTAGCACCTCAGACCCATGTATCTGAGAGCACTCCTGGAGGGGATGCTTTCTCCCCACCCATCACAATTTGCAGAAAAGGACAGTTTCAATGTAATCATCTTTACCAGAAGGTTCAGCATGAAAGCCACCCCACCGAGAGAGGATGGCTTCGCTGCATCACTTTGAGGGGTCAGCGCGCATACAAATCAAATTCCTGCGTCTCCAACGTAAAGAGATCTCTTAGGACTGTAGGGTTAGGATTGAAGAGTCTAATAAGGGGAAAGAATTAAGCCTGCAATCACTTGGACTGATTTAAATTAGAGGTTTTTTTCCCTCTCGCTTTGATTAAAATAAGCCGATTTTCCTTTCCACCTGTGTTTCTTATGCAGGCAGAATTTCCATTAACTTCAGTCGATGCTTTTTTTAACTTCTTGAAGCTAAAACTTCATGGCATCCCTTCATCTGGTTGCCAGGAGTTTCCTTAGCACGTTGCCACTCTTGTGATATTAATTATAACATCTCCCCATCTCCCTGCTTTATATACCAGTCCCCTCTGTCATTAAACGGACCTCCCGTGTGCCTTTCTTCTATCTTATTAAAGAACACTGACCTTCGTTATTCATTACAGGATTATAATGAATATTCATTACAGAATAGTGATGATATTGAGCTTACATTGTCTCCCAGGAAGATTTAGGTCAGACATAAAGGAAATCCTTGTTGTGACAGGGACAGTGATGAACTGGAAGGGTTTAGGGGTGGGACAGGGCACGTGCCCCTCCACTGGTGGCTTTCGAGCAGGCAGGCGAACATCAGGGTGCAGCAGGTAGAGCTGATGCTGCTTTGGGGCAGATAGGTGGGATCCCAGACAGCCCTTGCACTTTTGCACACTTCCTATGGAAGCAGGAGTATTGGAAACCTTCCAGGAACTTCTGTCCAATAAAAGGAACAGCACAATGTTTAATAGCGTAATTTTCAAGCTCTGGACTAATCATACAGTGATTAAATCAAAGAGAAGACAACGTAACCTGGGCAGTCATCACTGGCCATCGATTCGTTCTTCCAGCCCTGCATTAACGGCACAAAAGACACTGGCTGTCCCCACCATCATCGCCCTGAGGTATTCATTAATCTCCAAGCGATCCTCCAGCAGCTACACTGAGCTCAGCTCCTCACTTTGTGCCCAGGTTATAGCTGGAATAACGCCCAGTAACGGGACGGGAAGCGCCTGAGGAGCAAGCTGTGCTCTCAGGCATGGAGGAGGCTATGGGAGCCCTTGGGGCTGCGGTGGCCACTTTCCTGCCTCCCGTGGGTATTCACTTACAGCAGGCATTCCTTTAAATGGGTTCAAAAGCAAAGATGCAAACCCAGGGAGGAAAGGTCCACTGAAGGCACTGAAGCAAAGACAACCCCAGTCAGGAGAGTCCTAAGCTGCCGATTCCTAAACACAGAGGAAAGATCTGCTGCTTCTTTTTTCTCAAGGCATCTGGTTTTGCCCAGTGTTAGCACAAGGAGCTGTTGGCAAGAAAGACAACGTTGGCCAAATACGAGCTCTTGCATGGTCTGACCTCAAGAGGGGTTGCAATAGGAGCCCTGGTTTGAGGAGCAGGGGTATTTGCCTGTCCCCATGCTAGTACTTGCTCGGTCAAAAGCAGACCACACTCAGCAAAAGCAGTTAGCCCCAGGGGTGTCCACAACTGAGCCTCAAAAGCACGATATGGTACTGGCCTCCATCACGGGGGACCTCCCTCTCTCCCCGACTGATCCAGCCACTGTGAGTCAACATCATTTGGG
The DNA here is from genome assembly GCF_011004875.1 of Balearica regulorum gibbericeps. Taxonomy (NCBI): domain Eukaryota; kingdom Metazoa; phylum Chordata; class Aves; order Gruiformes; family Gruidae; genus Balearica; species Balearica regulorum. The sequence continues at coordinate 79,468,798 of NC_046187.1, read as the reverse complement.
AACAAAGCTAGGAGGGGATAAACTCAAATGTGTTTTTTTCTTGCATTTCCACTGGAAAAAAAAATTACTTTAGCATTCTTCCACTTCCAACCAGTAAAATAAATGGTCACTTGATTTTGAAAAGTCTGGTAAAATGGAAACAAATTCCCAGGACTAATAGTCTGCATGGGAAAAAAAAATAATACATCCTCTGAAGCTGAACTATTGCTTTAAAATAAATGAGTACTTCAGGAGTCTGAAAGCAAAATGAGCCCTGGATTCCGTTCCTTCTTCTCAGAGAATTTATTCTAACCACCACCATGTCCATGCGCTCCTCACCACATCAAAGGACACCTAGAAACCATCGTTGCAGTAGAACATCCCCAATAAGTTTCTGTGCTCTCACCAGCAATGATGCATCCTTTCCCGAGGAACGTGGAGGGGAGAGTTGGATATCAACTGGGAAGACTGAGCCCCTTTTACTTTTATTTTAGATGGGAGCAAGGAAACTCAGAAGCTGTGATCTGAGCTTCTGTGGGAGCCCAGAACCCCTCTCGTCCCTGACCAGGCAAAGGGCGCATCTGCACCAGATTTTTTCTTTTTTTAACAAAGCAGCTACAATTATCTCTTGCCAAGGGTCTGATGATGCTGATATCAGCGATGATGATGATCTCTGATGAGCTCTGATAACACGGATCAAGCAGGAACTCTATACCCAAACCGCTTAGCTGCTGGATCCCAAATGATAAACGGGTCCAGCCGCTCTGTGCATGCCCAGAGGCAGACTGGACAGCCCTCAGGGACTAGGAAATCAAGCTTGAGGGGTCTGATGAGGTTCAGTACCTGCTGGGTGGGATGGGTGAGAGTAGAGGAAGAGGAGGGCTGGAACATAGTTAAGACAGAGACCTCTACATTTCAGTCATGGGCACTTTTTAATACCTTTTTTCCCCAGAATTTGCTCAGAATGACTCCCCTCCTTCACCTTCACACACATATGGACTCATGCACCATGCTGTACCATCAAGCCAGACTTTTCATTAACCATCTCCAGCACCGAGCGATCAACCACAGCGGGACGGTCCTCCCAGTGCTCAATACAAGCTTCAAGATAACTTCAGTTCTCAAGCAGTCCCTCCAACCCCACCACTTCTTGCAGGGCTTTTCACTTGCAAGCCTTTCCAAGTACATATGCGACATTTTCAGCCGCAGCACAGCTCCCTGCCTAATCTCCACCCTCCCTGACCCTTCCAAATGAGATAAGAGCAGCTGCACGGGCAGCAAAGCACACCAAGCTAGTGGAGCTGTAGCCTGCAAACCTTGGTGGGGAGCAGGGAACGGCTCCGTGGAGAGAGGCGAGAGCAAAACTGCCACCACCGAGATGTGGTACAGAGCCAGAGGCAGATGTGGTAGGTTCAGGCAGCCAAGGCAAGGAGAAAGAAGTTTGGAAAGCAGCTGGAAAAGGCTATGGGAGCCCCTCTTCAGGCATCAGTTATGGTATGTAACCCTATTTGCATCTTCATTTATCTCTTGGCATTTACCAGCACAGCAGGCAACCTCATTGTGCTCTTTGCCTCTACCAGCAACGCCATTCGGAACAAAGTCCTTCAGCCCTTAGACAGGATCGTTGTCAATGTGGCCCTGGTGAACCTCTAGCTCTGTTGCTACAAAGAGGTCCCAGTTGTCCTCTCCTTTGCCGGCACCAGTGTTTTCGGTGAGAGGGGGTGCTGCATCCTCCTCTACGTGTATCACATGCTGAGGCTGATCAGCATCTGGTCAGTGGAGAATCTAATTTTCCTGCACTTGATAAAGGCCCACAGACCTAACCGTCACTGGTCCAGGTTCATCTACAGGCACCAGGGGCAGTCTGTAAACAGCATCCTTGCTGGCTGCCGGATCTTCAGCATCATCTTCCAATTGCCCTACCTTATGTACAACACAACAGCAGAGAGGATAAATAATTAAACTGTTGTGTGCTTGGCTACCAGCACTTGCTTAAGTTATCCAGGGAGTTTCACCATGAAGTTCACCACCTACGCAGCTGTCAGCTTGGATCTCATCTTCTTCATCCTTGTAATAGTCCTGAATGGATTCATCATTGACCTTCTCAGGAGGCAAAGGAGAAAGACAAGGGCTGCCTCCACCACAGGGAGCACCTGGAACAAACACACGGCTCAGGTGACCAAGATCTTGCTCTCACTGCTGTCCATTTACGTTGTCTGCTGGCTCTCTAACGACATCACCTGCATTGCTCTTGCTTCAGGACTCCTTAGGCACAGCTTTGAGAACAGTATCCCCTGAGGTCTCTGCGGAGTGCTGTCCTGCATCTATTGCTCATCCAGTTCCTATGCCGTTCTGCTTGGCTACAAGAAAGTCAGACAATACCTCACTGAAGCCTGCTGGTGCCTGAGACGTGAGAAGCCTATCATTGTCCAGAGTGTGGAGATGTAACCTCCCAAAATCCTTCATGGGTTCTTCAACTTTCCAGACAGAAAAGCGTGCCTGCTATGAGGGACTTCTTCAGGTATTTAAAACAAACCCTTACCAGCTTTCTGGAAACATCTCTTGGATCATGCTTAAAATTCAGGGGGTTCCCATCAATCTGCTTCTTGCACCTTGTGATAACATTGTGGGGCATCATCAACCAGATGAGGGAACTAATCAGAAAAAAGATCCAGCTGACATCAAACAATGGCTTCACCCCAGAGATGTGTCACAGAAAATATCCCAGAGAAAGCTTATTTTGAAAGGCGCAGCAGCAGGTAAACATTTACCTTCAGCCAGATGAAAGCAAATGGAAATGTTCTCATCCTCGCCAGTCAGCGACAGCCCATAATAGACAAGAGATCAAGTATATATAGTCCCTAAGGACTTGTTACTTTTGAAAACTATAAGAGGGAAAGTAGACATTCTTCAGTATTGTCACTGGCAGGCAAGCGTTTCCATTTCTACGACAGCTCATTGAGATAGAAAACAAGTAACAAAAAGCCCTCTGAAAGCCCAGACATTGCACGAACGCGGGCAGCCAGCAGAACGGTTAGATTCTAGGAAAAAGTACTGCGAGATTATGCTTTCCAAATTCAAGAATGGTGCTATGCTTTAGAAATCTATGGCTTCCAGCACCAAACGTTTATTTCTCAACAAAACAGAAATCATGAAGTCACAATGCCAGGGTACGTTTTCTTGGGTCAGATCGTTCCATGTGTAATACAGCTGAGAAAATAAAGGAAAAGAATAACTCCAAACCCTTATGTATCTTTCCCTCCTAGCCCTGAGAGCAGGGGTCTGGGAATAAAAGAAGAAAAATTTCCTTTGTGCCAGGAAAAAATTTTTTCTTTAAAAAAAAAAAATTATTTTCATTATTATTTTGATTTGCCTGCTGTGATTCTGCATAATTAAATATTAGCTGACACGTTGAAAGAAGGTGCTTCCCTTCCTTTCTAATGCTGCCTGAAAACTTCCTTCTGCTCTCGTGCTCCCCCTCTAAGATGACACCACCTGCAGTGCAGCTACTGGGGCTTTGGGGCTCTCTTCTTACCTGCCTTCTCCACACAAGCCTGCCAAATATTCGTATATGGGCATCTTTTGCCATTTTGGGGTATATACCTCTGGGGTCACAACCTGCTTGCGATCCAGGGAGGATGCTAAGTGCCTGGGACATATTAATAGATGCTCAACAAGGGATGGGTTATGCAGAAATCTAGCCCAGGAGCCACCTAGCCTCGTACACTGCTTCTTCCCTAATCATTTGGTTGCAAGCGGCAGATGAAATCCAGTGAATCCCTCTTACGGGGTGACTGGTTTTACATCTCTCCCCAGGGAATCTGGTTTAGCTTCTTTTCCTTTAGGCTCTGCAACCCAGAGCAAAGATAATTTCTGAGCACCTTGACCTCTGTTGGAGATAGATCCCCGCAGAAAGAGATCCCTGCAAAACTGTGTTTCTGATTGCTTTTGAGGGACAAATGTTGCCTGGGTTTCCCTGTCCTCTTTTTTTTTTTTTTTTTTTTTTTTTTCCCCACAGGCTCCAGGCTTTCATGATTCAATGCACACCACACATGTAAAATACAGAGAGGCAGCAAAAGGCTCCTGGTAGCCCCTGGCAAAGGCCATGTATCACCTCTTCCCTCCTCGAAGCTGCCTTCCCCTGGCTGGCCCTGCACCCCAGGGTACCAGGTCAACCACTCGCCCCTACGACCCACTGTGGGTCTACACCACCACCAGCGACTCACAGCCTTCCAGAGACTTAGAAATCTTCCTGATTTTTGAAAGCTGACCTTGCATGGAAGGCAGACAGTGCAATATTTCAGGGAAAAGGGGAGAAAACAGTTGATTCTTCCTCCGAAGCCTTCTGTACAGCTTTTAAAATGACCCCTGCAAACTTGCCGTGTTGGCCATCGAAGAAAGCAAGGTATTAGATTACATGTGTCTGGAGTCTAATCCAGCCTGACACTCCTCACAACCCTACGTTCTCGCATTTATCCCCAGATCAGGTACAGCAGAGACAACTGCTTTGTTCCTTTTCCCACCCTGCCCAATTAACACTAGCTAGGAGCACCACTCGTTGGAGAGAGAAGGCAGTTCAGTCGAGACGTAACACGGGAGATGAATACAGCACTAGCAAAGATTGGTAACTCACGATCCTGCTGGACACCTACTAAGTGCTTTGATTTTAAGAATTTTTTAAAATTTATTTTTAAATAAAGATACTCCGCCTTTGCCTGCTCTCCCTCAACTTCCTCCAGCAACATAATCTATTTGGATTAGCTCCAGGGAGATGAAAGTAGCCTTGCTGCTCTGAGTTATCTGTGAACTCCACACAGTTCCAGTAGAAAAGCCAATATTCCCTGTCGCTGATGCAGCTTGCTTAGCTCTTGGCCAGCCATCAGCAAGGAGCTGCTGAAATGGAGTAGTGTTATTTCAAAGCCAGATAAGGAGACTGCGAGTGCTGCATTCAAACTGATCTCTTCTTGTACATGCAATTCCTTCTGTTTTATTTCACAGTCATTTGCAGAATTGCATAAAAATTTAGGCTGGAAAGTACCTTCTCCAGATGAGTGTTGTATACCTCAAGGGAAAGCAATGCCCCCACCTCCCTGGGATTCTGGTCCAGCGTCTCACCATCCTCACAGTAAAAACATTGCTCCTTGCATCTCGTTGGAACTTCCCTTGCTGCAGCTTACACCCGTTGGCTCTCATCTTTTCATCGCACACCTCTGAGATGAGTCAGGCTCTCCCTTCTCTATAATCTTAATTATGTAGCTGAAAAGAGCAATTCTCCTCTCCAGGCTATACCAAGCCGGCTCCCTCAGCCTCTCATGTCATGTTCCAGCCGCCTGACCACGTTCATTAGGACATCCGTACGGTGCTACGTGCAAGCCCAGACCTCATCCGGCCAAGTCATTCATATTCAAGACAGAAAGACAGACACATGAAGAAGCACGGAGAAGTCTGGCGTCACTACCGTAGGGAGCAAGAGGACCTGAGCTTGTCCAGCCTCACTGAAGAAGTCTGAAAGAGAGATGAATGCAGGCAGATAAACAGTCCACTCTTGGGTCACACCAGTATTTTCTAACGCTGTTGTTCCACAGACACGGCTTTTGGTGATATCAGAAGCTGGGAGCGGTTCCCTGGCCCAGTCCCCCACGTGCTCACAAGCACAGAGGGAAGGCACAGGCGAAGGGATGCTGAGAATGGCAGGAAGAAGCCTTTAGAGGAGGGGAGGCTTTGCACCAGAGACAACGTCTGGGAGAACCACAATTTAGCCTCTAGCCACGACACAATAAAAATGCCGCCTTCTGCGTTGCATCCAGCGCGAGAAATGCGGGCTATGACTCAACCTGCTCACGCCAAACCGCGATGTTAAATGGTGAGCAACATTCCCATTAAGTGGAGTTTGCAATCCAGCCAAGCACGCTTGATTTAAGTAACTTGGCTGGAAACGTGGATTTTTGCAGCTAAAGCCTTACCTCAAGCAGCAATCTCATTAGAGTTGCAAATCCCCACCAGTCCGCGGGGACGACCTACGAGAGGTATCGCTGGGTTACAGCAACCGCAGCCCTGTTTTCTCTAACTGCCCACGTGCAGCAAAGAAAACAGATTGCCTTTTGACACCTCTGGTTTTCTTTTCCCTTCGTGCTGGGAGAAGAACAGTTCTTCATTAATTTGTGCTCGAAATCCTGATCGTCCGGGTCTTGGTTACTACTCGCGTGTTGTCAGCTGAGTCACGGACTTTGCAGGATATTTATTTCAAATGGAGGCGACTGCCCTGAGAACGAGATAGACTTTTTAATGAAATGGGTTTTAATGGAAACAAGGGAAAGGACAGGTGAAATTAAACGGGAGCTCCTGTGACAGACTTCTTAACTAATGACTTCTAAAGTGGTTACAATTTACATTTTGAAAAGAGATAGAGGAAGCTCATCAAGGCTCTAGACAAACAGCTCGGCGGGCCGGAGCAGAGAGGAGAGAGCTCTGCAGCCGGAGCAGCACTGTACAAGAACGATATCCAGAACAATAGCAACTACTGAACATTAACACCACCGCTATTTATGTACCGGTTGTCCTTCCCAGGACTGACTTTATGTAGAAGGCCAATATTTTTATCTCTGATTTTCAGGTACAAAATGCCAGGCACAGAAAAGTAACCTGCCCGGTGCTGGGACTAGGCTCAGATGAGCTATGCAGAGTTAATGAAGGATGATTTCCAGCAGAAAAACACAGGTCTAGGAGCACAGGTCTTTTCTGGGAATGTGTTCATTCCGAAGAAATGTTGGTTAGGAGCCATCTGGTATAATTTATAGCCAAAGGAGATGAGGAAACCAATGCAGATGAATTGTTGGAAAGACATCCACACGCACAGATGCAGTCACAGCCACATGGTCTGGGTTAGGGCATTAACCAGGGACAGCCCCTGCTTGAAATCAGGGACATCCGAATCCACACACTCTGGTCACCAGAGAAACTTTGACAGGTTTTGGGTTTGCTTCAGCGCACACCAGGAAATTTTTGAGAATTGCTTCTCACCCACGCTGCTCTTGCAGCTGAAGTCTGCTGGGCTCCACTGCGCGGGGCTGAGTCAGACCGAAAAGGTAAATCCTCACCTCTCTGACCATGTGGGAGGAGAGAGTCTGAATTTCAGTCTCAGGGACTTCATTTCAGTGCTTTTTTTTTTTTTCCTTTAATCCCCCATTAGCACAGCAGTCTCCATCTCCAAATATTTTTGAAGACCTGCTCAGGGAAATCCTTAGCCTCGTTGGATTTCTTTTAGATTTATATTTTTACTGGCATTATTTGTTTCAAATCTTCCTCCAGCTTTTAAGGAGAAAGAGCCTTTATCTAATCACCAAGTCTCACTCCCTGCATGGCTCAGCCAGTAATACCTGCCCCAGAAGATGCTGCGGCTGAACTAGACCAGACGCTCAAATCTTCAGAGCAGAAATGAACCACCGGGAAACAACACGATGGGACAAACCTCGCAATGGTTTCAAGCCTTCAAACCCTTCTGATGTGTCGTGGACTCTAAAGCAGGAAGACAAAACCAAATGGAAACAGCCACACAGTGAGAACCGAGCGATGACTGAGCTCCATAGAGAAGAGGGAGATAAGGGTGAGAGAACCATGAGATCCCACCTAGAGGGGTCTTTCTCATACAGCTTCCAACAAAACTCTGTTGGCATTCTCCCAGCCTCACCAAGGCAGGACCACAAATCTTCGCTTGCATTCAGCAGCAACCTGGGAGCGTACAGGACACCAAAATCCAGGGCTTGCAGCTCTGCTCTGCAGGCAGAGCCCAACAAATTGCATAAAAACTTCAGTAACTCCAGAACAAGAGACCAATAGAAACAGAACCCTAATTTGCCTTTGTCTTGTTTTCATGCATGTCTTAATTGTGCAGTTTTGTTATCAAGAACTAAGATCTTGTTTTGATTATGCCTGTTACTTTCATTTAAATTTCTCTGTTTAAGGTAAACTTAAAAGTTGTCATCTCAAGCAACAATAAGCCACATTATTTCTCTTAAAACAAGCAATCCAAGTAGAGCAGCAAGAACAAACCATCAGGGTCTGAGCAGACCTAGACAGGTCTCACAAGCTTCTTTAGAGGCTTTGGGGAGGTGCTGAGCTACCCCATGGTGCATCAAGGAGTTGACCTTGCACGTAGGGCTACCAGCTCATTGCCCTGCAACTATAAAATACGCCCGCAGCTCTTTAACTCTGGCACGCTGGTTCAGACACCTCCCAGAGTCTGATCCTGCAATCCACCCAGCGCTCCCTGGAAGGTGCTGAAGACATTTTGTGCCCACTGGCACAAAGGAGCGGATCCAGAAACGCTTCCGTTCATTAAGACATTTATAGATGAGTATTTGGAAGAATATCAGAGGTCCATATCCAAGTGGGAGGGAGCTGGTAGGCAGCACTCGCATTATTTCTCCCTGAAAATATATTCTGTTACGCAAAGGTTACATCCACACTGTAAATTCAGACATGCCCAGGCACTGAAAAGTAATCATCCATGTGAAAAAATTGTTAGAAAGTTCCCTGGCATAAATTTGGGTGCCAATTTGCATTTTCCTAGATAATTCCCAGGCGTGGTTCAACGCACGGAACAGTCCAAGAACAACTCCCAGCAGGGAGTTTGCATCCAGCCACCCTCTCCTGGAAGGCAAGACAAGTTTACGAGCATGGAAGAGGATATCTTGTGCCAGTTGGCCACAGGGCCCAGGATACATTTAGTTCCTGGATGCACTTAGTTTATTAGCACAGATGAAGCTGAATTGCCTCTACTTAGAGTCTCATTACCGGACATCAATACATGACGCCACCGTACACTTACTGAATCACTCTGGGACTGCACTGCCAGCTGGATTAGTTCTCGTCGCTCTTACAAAGAAGTGACCATCACTCACACAACTGTATATAATTCCTATATACAATGAGGCATTTCAGGGGGGAACGTGCTATTTGACCTTTCGTCAAAATAAGGTCTAATTTGAAAAGCCACATATTTTTCCCCCAAAACTGCCTGCATGAGGAGCAGGTGCTGCCCCCACGCTGGCTGAGGAAATTGCATAGGTTTGCAAGTTCTGGGTTACTACGATCCCACCATAGTGCGATACTTGCAAGACGTGCTCCAACGGGTGGTCACTTAATTCAATTAACACCCACCGCTCGTCACAGCCTTCACATACATTTTCCTAATGTCTTGGTGGAAAGTCGACCTCAAAATCCTCTGAAATTTACACGGTTCTTAAAGAGACCGGAAGGATTTTTCCAGCTCTAAACTAGGAAAACTATAAAGAGGCATCTCAGAAATACAACCCAAGGGATGTAAGACGTTTCTGAAGACGACCCCGGTGCTGTAACCAAACTGAACCGAGCATCCGATACACTGTCGTTCATCTGTCGAGTTTAAGGTCTGTTTCTACATGGTGTAATGGTGACATCTACAGGAAAATCCTCATCTGCTACCTCGGCAGCCCGGAGAGGAGTGGATGACATCACATCATTAATATCTCTTTATGAAAGGCTGTAGGGACCGTGCAAGCAAATAAAATACGTATCACTCGCACAAGCAAGTGCTGGCTGCAGGGCAAGGCCATTAACTGGATGATGATAAAACGGGATCTGGGAGCCACCAGCTCCCTCCACGTCAGCTGAACCCACTGCTACCAAGCAAAGCACAAATCAAGCAAACTAAAAAGTAAAATTTCTGCAATGACGCTTCTTTCCGGACGCATCTTTTGAGCTTTGCTCAGCGTACGCCCGTGTGTGGCTCCAGGACTCGGCTACTTGTGCACCCGGAGTGCCGTGGAGTGAGTTACACCGAGACTATTGCTGAACACGTTTGTGAGATCACCCTGATCCTCTACCCGGTGTGCAGTACGCCAGTATACACGCAGAGCAGAGGTATTTTATTTCTTTGCAGATGGGTGCGAGGTGGTAACTCCACAAAGCTAGCACGCTACACACAGAATCTACATTTATCTTGTTATGGGATTAGAAAAACCCACCTAAATTTACGCTAATTGGTTAGTAATCTACTAACTATCATCTGCTATTGGCAGATTTACTATTGGCATCATCTCCTACTGGTCAAGCATATTTAAATTAATACGCATGCTCCTTTGAGGGGGTGTGGGGGGGTAATTTGCATAGTCCTTTAATTGGGTGGGTGGTCACAAATTCCCCCAGCCACCGTTCCCTTCCCCTAGTTACACCCAACTTTTGTTGACTTCAGGCCTCTCTGGCAATCACCCCGCTCTCAGGGGTGATTTTCTATCAGTTTTGCAGCTCTTCTTCAAGGATAGTCTTTAGCAAAGCGTGCTTTTCATAAGTCCTTCGGCTCTCCTTCAAAGGTATAGTCGTTAGCAAAGCATTTAACCCTAAATTAAACAACATCTAAGTACTAACCCAAACACATTTCTGTCCCTGTAAAGGTGAAAATTCTGCTTTATCGGTATCGACCCCACCGTTTCCCGCTCCTTCAGCCGCGAGCACAGGGCAGGGCAGAGCACACACCGTTATCTCACACTTGGCCTGTGCCCGCTTACTGTTTTCTCAGCAGTGTGACAGGACTTGATACAGGACTACAGAAGAACATCGAAGTGTTAGAGCACATAGTATTTCTTGAGAAGTTTAGTATGTTCTCTAATCAGAATGGATTTTAAGGAAGTGAAGTATCTTACAGATAAAATAACTAAAACCATTCCTTTTAAGTGCCATTAAAGAGTCACCATTTCTTCAAATTTGCAGGCAAAGATGTGGAAGAAAAAGCCAGACATTTGTCATTCAGTTTTTATTTTTACAAGCAATCCCCACCATTACACGTTATAAAATAACCATTGTCTGAAGCGTAGCCTGAAGATAACCACCAGGAAAGCTTCAGTTCATAATTTATCTGATAGGTACAATTTCCCTTCTGCCTCAAAAGTTGCCAAGCGACACGACACGTCCTTTTTGACCACACTGAGCATTGGACTAACCTGGTTAAGACAGAAACAGATCACAGACAACACAGTTTGAGCAGAACACGAACAAAGGGGCATAGTCATTGATTTTCAAAATGAGATTTGAAAGATTATCAGTAAAACTTTGTAATAAAACATCCAGTCTGTAGTTCAGTTCCTTTGTGAGAGCTTCCCACTGTGTCACTGGTTCTACATTGTTAAGACTTAGCAAATTTCTGAGCAGAAGCTGTCTTTTCTGTGGCAGATAGCTCTGAACTTGTCTCAAGCTCATGTTATGTGCACAGGCAGCTGTGCAGTCCACAGTAATGACTAATTAGCTAAAACAGCTATTTTGATTATGGCTATTTGTCCAATAGTCTCTAATTTCCATTTTCAACTTATTAAAACATTTCTACAAAAAATCCCTCCCAACAGCAAACAGTGAGGGCACATCCGAAGCAAGAAGGGGCTAGATCAGTCAGAACGCTACAAACCACAAAGCAAGTCAAAACAAGTAAAAACTAAAATACTTTTCTCCTCGCTCACAGGACTGGGGCTGAGCCTGACAAACAGTTTCAGATACAATGTTGGGCGACCATCCAAAGATTGATGGGAAGAAGTTTGTTCTCCTCCCCCAGCTTTAAGTTCCTGCAGTGTCTTTTTGTGCCAATATGCATTCTGATCTGGTAAAAAATTAAAAAAAATAAATTAGTTCCCTGCTCTGGCCCATTGCACAGTCATGGAGCATTGCTACCAGCAAGCGGGAAGTGGCAAGAGGCTCCATTTGGCAGGACACCAGCATTAGATCAGCTTAAAGTAATTATCAATCTACAGCCAGAGCCCACCTGCCTTGCACTGGCTCTGCATAAATCAAAGCAAACCTCATTTTTAAAGAAATTAGCTTCCTCTGGGCAGCTTGGTTTCTTACATTTGTACCAAATTAAGCCAGGTAGGTTTGGGCCAGCTCAGGGTTAATCCCTCTGATTTTGTCAGGGGCAAACTCGCTTTGGTTCAGGCCGTGTCAGGACATCATTTGGTCAGCTGCCCGACGTGCTGCTGAGCCAGGCTGTGTCAGCCTGCTTCCATGCCTACAGACCACCGACTTAAAGGCGGAGTAGAAACCACCCTGAGGTGTAACTTAAGCTTCATCGCCAGGGGCGGCCCGCCCGGGGCTCACCCGGCGCACGCCCTCAGGTGCGGGGCCGCGGACACCGCCACGGGTGGGCCAAGCCGCTGCACGCTCACCCCGCGGTGCTGCTGAGGGAAAACGCCTCAACGGCTTCCCCCAACGACCAAGCCCACCGGCGCCGCGTATCACGGGTGGGTTTGCCTCACAGTTTTTAATTCCTCCTTTCAACGCCCCTTCCGGGAGCGGCCGAGCCGGGCCGGGCCCCGCCGCCTCCCTCACCGCCCGCTCCGGGGCTGGCGCTCCCTCACGGCCGCGCCTCAGCCGCCAGGCCCCCTCCCCGCACGGGCTGCCCTCTGCCGCGCCGGCCCACCTCCGCCGTACCCGCCTCAGGGCCGCCTCGCTGCAGGCACTCAGCGGTCAGCCCGCGCTCGGGGGGGCCTTGGGGAGGAGGTGGGACATACCGAGTGCCGCCCCGCCTCCCCCTGAGGCCGGTGTGGGCGGGGCCGGGCCGGCGCTGCGGGAGGGCCGGAGGATGGACGCGGCACTGCTCGCCGCCGCCGCCGTGCTCCTCGCCGTCCTCCTCTTCTTCGCCACCCGGCTCCGCGGCCAGGCGAGGGCAGGTGGGTCACGGCCTGGCCGGGCCTTCCCCCCGCTTCCCCCCCCCCCTCGCCCCGTTCCGGCGGGGCGCGCTCAGCCGGGCCCGTCCCTCCTCTCAGCGCGCGCACGGGGGAGGGGTGGGGGCCTCCCGAGGGGGTGCGTCTCCATGGAAACCACGGGGGGGGGGGCGCCTCGCCTCAGGCCTCCCCCTGAGGGAGGGGGCCGCCATGGCGGGGGTCCCCGGTGGTTCCCCGGGATCCCTGGCGTCCTGGCCTTCCCTCTGCCCACCGGGGTCGCCCCTCAGGCCCCGGGGTAGGAGACCCGGGCGGCGGCGAGGCCTACTGCGGCCGAGCGGGACCCCGGCCCGGTTCCCGGCCCGAGGCGCTCGCAGGGTGAGGGACACCGGGTTTAAAGTCTGACCGAGTTCCCGCTCTCGGGCTGGGCGGGCGGAGGGACGGTGTCCCTGAGGGTCCTCCTGCAGACGGGGAGTGAGGTGACAGCACAGCCTCGCTGACAGGCCGCTCTTCACCCCTCGTCCTCCCTGGCAGGTCCTGGGCTACGGCCGGTTAATGTTCCTGTCCGACGTGAGACCTGAAAGGCAGAATGGCCCCTCTCCTGCCTCTGACAGCCTGTTTTACCTGCATTTCAGAGAAATTGCCCACTTCTGTGCCTTTTCCACCTGGCCTGAGGCTGTGAGGGGTTGCTAGCCACCCCAGGTTTAGGTGCGGTGTGGTGCAGTCCCGTTCTGGGAACGGGTAGATGATACAGCACTTCCAGCCCTCCCTCAAACGACGAGTGTTTTATTGCTGACCAGCAGTTGCAGCAGCGTCAAAACGTGGTGGAAGCGACCTTGTGTGGGTGCCAGTTTAACGTTATGGGAAGAAGTCAGACGCAGCTGTGAACTTAATCAGCCTTCTTGTGTTTTCAGAGTGGGAGAAGGGAAGTTGTTGAGCTGTGGGTCTCAAATTCAGGGCAAACACTGAAGCCTTTGTCAAGGTGACGACACTAGTTCCAGGATTTGGGGTGTTTTGAGTTTGGGTGTTTTGTTCTTATTTTGAGGCAGGGGTGTAGCTTTGATAATTTTTTTTAAGAGACAAAAACCCAAAACACTTCTAGTTATAAACACAGGCATGCTGGTGCAAGAGCGTATGGTGGTAAGGACTTTGTGTTAAAAGCAGTTTTTGCTGATGATAATTATGTTTTCCAACACATTTCTTGCACACCTTTCCTTGTATAGACCTGGTCTAAATCTTTCTCAACAGCTTGGAAACTGATGCAATTTCATTAGATTCCTACTGACTTAGAGTTGAGCTTCTGGTAAAAGTGAGTGATGCATGTCCTAGAGAAATGAGACTGCTGGAAATACATCATTTCCTGAACTTGACTTGTATCATGACTTAGGTAAATCTTTGGCTGTGAGGCTTGGGAGAATTTCTTTTTCTTTTCTTTTAGAGCATACAAAGTTCTAACTAGTTTGAAGCCCAAACATTTGTTTTAAATGGTGTGAATCCTCAAAAAGTTTTAATACTGTTTTTGAGCAGCTGGGTTAAAGTTAGCTTACATTCAGGATAATTTAATCTTTTTGACACTTCCACATTGGTCTTGCTTTTTTTATTGTGGTTTTAAGATAATTTCTACCTTAATATACTGATTTCTATCACTGTAAAATCCTTTACAGAATTTCAGATTGTGGGGATGACTTTATTCTCTTTACACAACAGAAGTCCACTGGGGCTGTGGTGTATTTAATATCTGCAAAATTTGGTCTTAAACAGGAATTTGCTTTCCTGTTCCTTTTTCTTATGTGGAAAATGGAAGCTGCTACAATTTTGCTAGTAAATCTGTGATGTTGCATGGAAACGACTTGAAACCAGGGACACTTGACCTAGAGAACTGGTTGGTAGCTCTCACCTTTTCTTTTTAATGTCTGAGGATTGGAGCAGCAGCTTCTCTTTATGCTCTCTCTTGGGAAATTGCACTTTTAAAAATGTTCCAGACTTGACTGCTTTAGATAATAAAGTGGCTAAGGCTCACAAGTGGTAAATCCTGTAACTTTATATTTCCTTTGAAAGGTCATTTGGAGCAGCACAGTGTTTCCCGCAAGATCATGACTGGACTTGTTATGCTGAGATTAGAAGAATCGTATCATTGCTGGTTTTTATACGTCGTTGGCATATCTATTTGCGAACAAGCCCTAATGCGATAAGCTATACTAGGCAAAAGCACCTCCTCAGGGAAGCCAAGTGTACTTCCACCCATGTATTTTAAATCACTTTTTCATTGAATTTCACAGGTTAGGTTAGCATGAAGGTAGAAGATGCTGGATGCTGCTGGTGCGGTGGGAAGTACCACTAAGGTGTGAGGGTGCAGCAGGTGGAGCTCTGTCTGCGTCGGTGTAGAACGAAGGAGCTAATGAACGAGTAGCTGTGTCTTGCTGGACTGCTTCGAAACTTGCCAGCCCAGGTGTTACCCCAATGGACTTGCTTATCTGATGTAACTGAAGATAACGTGCCGTGATAGGCAAATGTCTTTGCTCTGAGTGGAAATTTGCAAAGTTTTGTAAAGGAGCAAATTTCTACCTGGGGGACGTAAAATTAGGTCCTAGGAGGTCTGGGCTCTGAAAGATTTCATAGTATTCTTTGCAGTGATGTAACAGTGGTCCTTCACATTCAGTTTAGGAAAGAGCTCTGCTTTCAGAGCAGAGTTCCGCTCTCTTTCTCTTTGGGAAGGAGATAGTACAACTGGAGTCTCACAATTGCTGCTGTGCGCTGACTGATAGGTCAGATGAAATAATCTCGGTTGCTGCCTCTGCACTGTGCTGATGTTTCTTGAGCGCAGAGGCAGAGCTGCTCTCGCAGCATGGCAGTAAACCTGAAGAAAAGTGGTATTGCCTGGTTTTTGAAAGACTGAGTCAGAAACTGGAGAATGTAAAGCTTACAATACAGACTAAACCCGTGTCTATCTTCCAGACATCTGTTTAATTTTTCTGTTTCTATTGCCTGTTCAGTTGAGGGCTTTATCTAATGAATTTCTTCTGGCCTGCCATTCTGCAAACTATTGAGCAACTCTTGGATCAACTTGTCTCACCTATATGGTGTTGGTCCTCCCGTTTCACTCAAACGTCACTATATCAAGTCTCATTAGTCCTTGTGTGACTAATCTCTGCACGAACTGGCTAGCCTGGGGTGCCACTTATGTCTGAGACTTCTGCAGCCACAAGAAAATGAAGAGATGTGTTCAGATAAATGCAGTGGCCAAACCATGCCTTGTGCTGCAAGAGGAGGTGAACAAAACACAGGGCCAGACCCCAGAGAAAATTATTCTTGACCTCAAATCTGATAGTCAATCTAGTTCCAAGAATAAGAGCAAGAGGGTTTTTAAGTGTATCCTCTGTGTTCTTTGAAACCTCCAATCGCACCCCTCTGTGTGCAGCTCTAGTCAATCTATGATACTTCCAGTTCAGCAGGAGAAAGATACTGGAATAAATGATGTGTCTGAGCCACGTAGACAAATCATCAACCCCTGAAGAACCAGCCAGGTATAAGTGTGTTACAGGCCGAGTAAATGATTTTTTTTTTCTCCTCCCCCTCACGAAGGATGGGAAGAAATGCAAGGACTAACGTTCACGTTTTTCAAATGACTGCCCAGCTGAACGCCTTGCAAACAGAAGCTATACAGGAGGCGGGAAGAAAAAAAGCTATATTAAAGCATATCTTTTCCTACTAAATAAAAATCTGTAGTGTCTAGGTGTCTTCAGTTGTTTGAATATTTTGGAGATCTGACCAAAGTATTGTCCAACAACTGCCCTGTGTGTTTGACCATGATACAGGTCAGGTTTGGTGGGGTTTTTACTGCTTCCTGAGCGCTGGTAACACTGGCCAGCTTTGAGGAATTACCATGTCCCCTGAAGAGAATTAAATTGAGAAAACAGGATAGCTTGGTTCATGCGTTTGTGAGGGTTAAGCACCTTGGTTTGAAATGAATATGTGGCTTATAAATAGATTCCTCTTTCACAAAATGCAAAACAGTCTCTGTTTCGCAGGACAACAGGAACCAAAAACTGGTCCCAGAATGAATGAGCGCTAGAACTGCGCGGCTGATATGCTGTGCAGGACCACCTCTGGGAGCTACTGAGGTAGACTTACGTTTTTGGGTGAAAGGATGCTAAGGTTTGAATTGCAGTGTATCTCAAGAACTTACAAAGAGAAATATTGCATTTGCATAAAAAGTCTTTTTGCAGACTCAGTATGTCTGGCATTTAGTAACATCCCAATAAGTGATCTGCTGCTCTGTCTTTGCAGTATAATGCTTTCCTATAGCATGTTATATAGCATTCAAAATAAGCATTATCATGCTATAAATAAGACTGGGCAACTCTTGAAGCAAAGTGATTGGATCCCTGGAGCCTACACTCTGTAATTTATCACAGACCTGTTTTGGTGCACAGATAGAAGTAGTGTAATTTATCGCAGACCTGTTTCGGTGCACAGATAGAAGAAGTGGATGAGAACAAGATGGTGACAGCAGTGTGACAGTGCAGTGACTCAATTCGAAATGTCACGGTGTGTGTTAGCGCTGGAGTTTGCTGGGGGGGCTGCTAACATTGTTGTTGCAGCGATCCTGAACTGCTGATGGCTTTGCTGGCCAAATACTTCCCCAGATCACTCTGCTCTGCAGCCTGTGCTGAGCTCAGTGCTGCTGCAGCTGTATTGTTATCAGTACCAAAGTTAGCTGCTTTGAAGCTAGTTGAGATATGCTGAGCTGCAAGCACACCTTTGATCGTCATGTAGATGTAGTCATAATGAATCTTATTTTCTGATCATAGATATGCTAATAGTAGGGGGTTTTTTAGGAAGGCATTGTTTGGATCAGAGGATGCTGGAGACTTGGCAGAGCGTGGAAAGCATTTTGTGCTCCTGCTGGGACACAATCCAGCAAAGCACAAAAATATGTGTTCTGAGTTTAAGTAAATGAGTAGTTCTGCAGCTTTCCATGAGACCATTTGAATATTTAACTGAAATAGGGCACAGTAGTTAATACGTTGTAGGACCGAGCAAGTAACAACATACACAAATATCAGTTATGTTTATCAATGGGTTATGCAAAGCAGGTATTAGATAATGGTAAAATATCATCATCTTTGATTGTTTGGGCATGACTACCGTAGCTGATAGCAACAGGATCATGGAGGTCTTAAAGAAAAACCTGGTAGAGGGCTTTCTATGGAGAACTTCTGAAATGAGCCCACCAGTCCCTTGCTTCCTCCCATGCTGTCTCTCAGCTGCTCCTCTGTTATGATATTCCTCATTTGTCAGATCTTAATTAGTAACTGCAGCATATGCAGAGAGGATGGCAGTGAGAGCTGCAGCGACCTTTAGTCTTCTGTCTTCCCCTACATGTGTTTGTTGGGAGATCTGCAGTTTAAATCAGCGTGGTGGAATGAAGTTAACCTGTATGTATTATGGCTGTAATTTGTAGTCCTTATTTGCTATTCAGGTTTTGTTTCAGGTGTAATCATTTACGTATTTCATTCTGAAACATGCATGCTCTGAGGTTTGAATTCAGATGAATCAACTTCTAAGTTACACAAGTACCAAAAAAATTTTTAAAAAATCAGAACACTTTTGAAGGGGAAAAAACTAATTCTGAATCTTTACCTTTTGGTAACGCAGAAATTATTAGACTGCTAGTCCTCCCAGATAAAGGGAATTGTTTTCTGGAAAAAGCGAAAAAGAGATTATCAGTTTAGATTAAATAAGAACATTTTTTGAGTACTTGAGGGTGGGGTCTTTGTTTTGTGGTGTGGTCATTTTTGGTTTTTTGGGGGTTTTTTAAGTGTGTGTGCTCTGTCATATCAAATAACATTAGCAGTAGATAGCTATAGCTTTCTCTTGATGATGATCTATACACTGTTGCAAAAGAAACTGCTGTCAGGATAAAATTCTGTTGCACAGAGCACTGTGCACAAATAAGAAGGTTCCAGTGTATGATTCCACTTAATCATGGGAAAGCAACTTGCACATATCTGCTGCTGTGCAGGGAAAAAAAACCCACATGAGAGTGGGAAGGCATTCTCTCATTTGGAAAACAGCACTGGTGTTGTACTTCTGATTGCAAAAGTTGACTGGCAAAAGGACAACTGCAGCAAGCAGGAATGGCAAATCTCACATCAATTATATTTCCCTTTTGCAGCTGACGAGGAACACCAGCAAAATGTGGCGGCAGCAGCAGCAGTGGTCAGGCCTCGACCCCTCGCTGAAGAGCGGGGAGATGGGATGCCACGGCGCCGGAGGAACATGGGAAACCGGATGATGGCCCAGAGGAGAGCGCAGCAGGCGGAAGACTGGGTGGAAGGTAATGTTTGGTTCAGTTCATCTCGCAAACATTGAAACAGGCCTTAAGGTTGGTGAAGGCGTGTGGTTGGCTCTTGAAGAAAGTTTTTCAGTTTTGCTGACTGTGAATTATTTACAGCTTCACTATAATCTGTTTGACTGTCCAGCTTCTCTCCATACTTTATCACTTATCTCTAGATATCACTTACCACAAACTGAAGTATCTACCTCCTTCTGTGGCAAATTGTGG
Organism: Balearica regulorum gibbericeps; assembly: GCF_011004875.1. Lineage (NCBI taxonomy): Eukaryota > Metazoa > Chordata > Aves > Gruiformes > Gruidae > Balearica > Balearica regulorum. Next base: position 79,449,571 of record NC_046187.1, on the reverse strand, counting down.
CAGTTTGTTGTGCCAACAGTGCATCACAACATATTCTTCACTCACTTCCTAGAAACTGCCTTTTGTATTTCCTGCCTAGTCTTGCAGGTTGAATTTGGGTGAACAGAATCCACACCTTGCACTAGAATAACAAGCTGTAGTAAAGTATTGCTTTCTTGCAAATCAGTGGGAAGCATTCATTCCCTAGTGTAATTTCTGCAAAATCTGGAGTTTTCTTTCTGAGAAGCCATCCAGGTGGTGATCAGAATCAAGCCAATTAGCTGGAGATCACCACAGACTGCAGCATTTTGTCTTACTGCCAGCAGGTTGTTGATGAGTCCTCTGTTCCTGTGCTGGATCTACAGTTAATAGCTATGCTTCTGTGGTGTGGTTGTAGATGGGAATATGGTGATAAATAACATCTTTCTACACCCTGTAAACCTCACTCCCTTTTCTGGTGAAGCTTCACACATTATTATCTTTATTACTACAGAGACCATATCACCATGATTCACCTACCTGGGTTCCTTCTACTTTCAGATTGTGGGTTCAGTGTTCAGGGTTTCTGCTCACGTATTGATAACAGTGGGCTTTGCTTCACTTGAGTTTGCAGCGGAGACCAGTGTGTCTTTTTGGCCTGCAATAGAATGGGTTGGAATGGACCTTAAAGATCCATTGGTTTGGGTTGGAAGGGACCTTAAAGATCATCTAGTTCCAACCCCCTGCCATGGGCAGGGACACCCTCCACTAGCCCAGGTTGCCCAAAGCCCCATCCAACCTGGCCTTGAACACTGCCAGGGATGGGGCCTCCACAACCTCTCTGGGCAACCTGTTCCAGGGCCTCACCACTCTAACAGTCAAGAATTTCTTTCTAACATCTCATCTAAATCCACCCTCCTTCAGCTTAAACCCATTACCCCTTGTCCTGTCACTACACTCCCTGATAAACACTCTCTCACCATCTTTCCTGTAGGCCCCTTTAGATACTGGTAAGCTGCAGTTAGATCTCCCTGGAGCCTTCTCTTTTCCAGGCTGAACAAGCCCAATTCTCTCAGCCTGTCTCCATAGCAGAGGTGCTCCAGCCCTCTGATCAGCTTCGTGGCCTCCTCTGGACTCTGAATAGGTGAGACACAGTGAGCACACATCTGTGTGATGCCTTGATTAGGGGCTGGTTCCACTTTCTTCAGCTTTTCTTGTCTTGCAGTTTGTAGAAAGTGTCTTGCACTCACGTTGACAGGTAAACGTGCTGTTCAAGCTAATTGTGTTCAGCGGTTTCACAAATGGAAAATTGACAGGCCTGAACTTTTCAACTGTGGTTATTTCTTTTCATGTGATAACATCCTGGAAAGAAAATTGAATCTAAAAATTTTTCACCTAAAACTCCAGACATCAAAAGTTTGAATGCCAAAGGCCGATAGCAAAGCTGTCAAAGCAAACGGCTTATCTTACTTTGTCACTTTAGCAATAGAAGAATCTGTGTTGTTGGGCTTTATAAATAATTCTTTTGCAGCTTACTGTACATCAGATGCAAGTGCTGCGGCTCTTGCATGAAGTTTTCTTTGAAATTACATCCCTGTTTTATTTGAGGTTTTTTAATTTCTTTTTCAAATTAAACCAAGTTCTTGCTCTTTGCTTCTGTTTTGTGCTTCTTTACTCGTATTCTGGGGTGGTCTTTCCAAGTGCCTAAGCACTGCTACACAGCAGTAACACCAAAGCCTTTGGAGACTGAGCATAGATTCCAGCAGTATAGCCGTGGAGGTAAATGTCTGTCCCTGGTTACCCCCTGTCGCGGACTGGCTGCATCAGTGCCACAAAGCCCTCAGCCTGGCCCTGAGATACCTGTATTAGCGTGGGGTTTGGTTTTTTGGGGGTTCCCCCCCCCCCCCCCCCGCCCTTAGAAAAGGATTTGTTACACCTTTTGAAGCCCACTCTGTGGGCATATTATCGTAGGCCTGGAATCACTCTTGGATTTGTCTCCTTTGTGCAGGGACCATGTGCGTTTGTCATTGCAATATAGAGCAGTTTTGTCTAATTATTGCCTCCACTTGAACCTGTTGAAATGGCAAGTTATCCCCACAGCAGAGTTTTGTATTATAAAAATCAGTTGACTCGCATGGAAAGAGAGTCCAGAATGCATGCAGTGATGCACAGTCCCAGGCAATGCAGGACCAGTTGGGGCACCCGGGGCTGAAGAGCGAAGTTATTTGGCAATGTAGGCAGAAACACTGAAAACAAGCCAGTCTGGTTTCTTCAGTCTTGACTTGTAAATGTTCTTGTTGCTTTAGAAGGCTTCTGAACATCTGCAACTGAAGTGGATTTTTTTTCGTTGTTAAAATATTGTTAAATTTGTTAAAATGTTTTACTAGTAAGTTTCTGTTCTGTGCGTGGAATTTCCACTCTGAGCCTGTGCTTAGCTTTGGGCAAAGCTACCTGATCCTCCTCTGTGTCACTCTGACTTCTGCCACAGGTCGGTGCAGGCATAACACCAACCCATCGCTGCAAGATTTCTAGCACTGAACTCGGGAAGGGCATGAGGATGCCCTGACCATATCTATGTTACCATTACAGACATAGAGGTGGAGTCAGGTAGGAACTGCTGTTATCACCAAAGTATTCTGCCTGTTGGGAGCCAGTTCTGCTGACTCTAGGAAATGGTCTCAAAGCAACACTTGCAGGCTTTGGAGTTGTGGTTAGCATGAGTGTTTTCTGGTTTCCATCTAACAATCAGATTTCAATTCCAGAATGAGAAATAAAGCTTCAAGGGTAAGATAGTAGCCCATGTTTTTTGCTGCCTGTGCTAAGTTGTATTGTGCCAGTACTCAAATCTCTTGCAGAGTACTGGAGGGGGGGGAACCAAACCAAATTGTGGCACTAGGATCAGAATCTTGATAACTTTTAATTGTCCCTTCTGTAGTTGAAATATTAATCTTATTTACTTGAGAGTCTGGATAAGGACTCATTTAATACAGACAAGGACAGTAAATGATTGTTTTGAATATTCAAATCAACACCTATTGCCAGTGGAGCTAAACCAGGTTGTAATTCTTCCTTTAGCTCAGTGGGGTGGGGTAAGACACCTAAATTACTTGCAGATTGTCACGGGCAGAAAATAAATGATGAAGCGCTAAATGCCTCGACTTTCCTACCAGAATTGCAACCCACACGGCATACGTAGGTTCCTTATTCACGGGTTCCATGTGGGCTGCACTCTGCTGTGGGGGCAGGCCCGCTAGCCGGGTGCCTACGCTGTCTTGGTTTGCCTGAGTAATGTTTTTCAGTGGTTAGTTGAATACTCAAAGGAGGTCATCTGTTATGAGAATATCAACATATTAATATCCTCTGATGACCAAAGATTGCTGAGGGAGAAATTTTTCATTGGTGACAAAGTAATTCTCAAAATGACTGAGACCCCTGAGTTGTGTTCCACCAGCGTGACTTCCAGGCTGGCTTTAGAAAAATGGGTTTGGTTGATTTCTGTTAATCAACCTTAATTCTAGTCAAGACATTACTGTTTTTCACGCAGCCCAGTGCAACCTAGGCGACTGTTGTTAAAGTCTGTGTGCCTCAGAGGACATCTGCTCTGCACGTTGTAGCAGGGTGCCCACGCCTTTCCCTGTGGAAAACGAGTCTGGAAGGAGAGTTCTGTATTCATGTGGTTAGGTTGCTTCTGATATCCCTGCTAGCAGACTTAATTAGCTCTGTTGTATCTTCATTTAAATTGAACCCAGACAGACGTGGCTTTGTGGGGTTAGCTACAGCCAAGTTGAAAATAAACTTACTGCAAGGCATAAACGTGTGTGGATTTGGGGTATGAATCATTTAGGGCAGGAGAGGCCAAGCTAAGCAGGGGAAGGAAGCAGGGGAAAGGGGGTTAAAATGGAGTCAGGTTGAGGATTGTTTGGTGCATGGGGTAGTGGGAATAAATGGCATTAGCCATTTTCCAATTTCAGATCCTATTTATTTATTGACTGAGGAGGGTGTCTTTGCTTCTTGTTGTTGCCTGACTGGTGCTCTGAGTGCATCCACTTGGACTTTGATTACCTTTGGGCACATGTAAAGCTGTTCTGTTGAGAGCTTTTATTTGGTTGCTGGTCATGTGCAGAAAAAGCTGTCACCAATTCTCGAGTTAAGCTTGTGCTTCCAAACCTGCTCATTGTGCCTTGAACACTGCAAAGAGATCTGCAGTGAAGTAGGTACTTCTCTTGACACTACATTTTTTGCTGCTTGGAGTAAAGTGACCCAGCCAACCTGATGTTTTGCATAAAAGTTTTAGCACTGTAATTTCCTATCAAGTGAGAAGAAATTTGTTGGAATGAACTTATAACGGCAAGTATGGTTGAGTAGTTTTGATCCCGCTGTGGGATCATTGAGAATGATGATCTGAGGCAAATGTCTGTTTGCTTGAAGGACTGTTTTACATTATTTCCGACAGTGACTTTGTACAAATATGCAGTGAGAAAACGTGCCTGCCTCAGCACACGATACAGTTTGTGGAGAGACAGAGGCATGCACAGGCCAAGTGCCTTTTCCAGGGTTGTTCAATCAATCAGTGAGTAGGACACAGGTTTTGCAGTCCAGGTTTTCTGTCACTTGGAGTGGTGTCTTGGACCAAAACTTGCTGTTGATGTGGGGGATTGGCGTTTTTGTTGGCTGAAACTAGTGGGTGTCGCCACACCATGATTTAGGGTAGTTACAAAGAACCAGACTTGTCTAAGAAATGATAGCAATCTCCAAACCACCAAGCAAATCAAAGACCACTGGGAACCATCTGGCTGCAAAGCTTTGGTGGGTGTTGTGGGTGAGGCTGAGCCACATAGTGAAAGAAACGAGGCAAAAGAGAAGGACATGCCAGGAGAGCCTAAGCAGCCCAGTACACTTCCATGGAATGGTTTCAAGGGTTTAATTTTGAAAGGTGCTCACTTCCACATCCTACAGACAAATAACCTCTGACTTGTTGCAAAAAGTGTTGCCAAAACACAGGACTTCGTGTGGATTATTATGGTTTGGTGGGGTTTTTTTAACAAACAGAAGGTAAGGACTGCATCAAAGAAATAATCTTGTTTTGTCAATGACCTTTATTCCTAACTGGTACAAAGCACAGGCTCTCTACTTTGGGCAGCAGCATATAACTCCAAAAGGTTAAATATCGCAACATCTTCATGCCTTTTCTCTGAGCTTATAGATCTGTACGTCTGAGCACAGATGTAGGAACATCCAGTACGGTGAACATTGGGTTATATTTATTTCCACAGAATCAGTAGCGATAAAGCCAGCAGCTTTTGACAGTCTGAGTTCTCTAGCTATTAAAATAAAATATGATAATGAAAAGTTAACGATTCCAACATAAATCATAAGTTCCTCTCCTCTTTTGTTTGGCAAGACTTAGAGATCAGAATCTCATGGTTTTCTTTGTAAGTGTTGATTGCTATTGAGGAAGAGAGCACAAAACAAATGAAGTTTTTAGAAGTTTTAAAAAATATAATAATTGGGCATGCTAAAATGCCCATTAGTGCTTTGCGTAGCATCTAAGTCCAGCATTCAAACCTTGCATCTAAAAAAATCTTGCATGAGTGCTTTCTGCTAGTTTTGGGGAGAAAATAATATAAAAAATAACTACAGGGTTTTTTATTCCCATTCAGTGATGGATACTGTGCATAACTTAGAGGAGAATGTGTTTGTGCTGGAATTTCTCTAAAGAAGGACTTTTTCTGAGCAGACTCTACCTTGCATGTAATGTTGCATCTCCCTGTACTCGTGTGCCGAAAGATCTGGAAAACACATAAACTTAGAAACACTGATGTGGTTCCATGCTGTACTTGTGAAACTATATTAATTGATTTGTAGTTGAAATAATTTTAATGCTTAATCAGTAGGAAAACCTTTCTAGTACAGTTAAACTTTGACTACTAATATCCTAACTAGTGAATCAAAAGTTAATTTTGACTTGCTACTATTCATATAGAAAGTGCCTTTAGTGTTATCAAAGTATCCACAATGTGTATCTGCCCTTGAGACATTTCAAGCGCAGATGGTGTGTGGAAGAGGTAGGTGTGTGGTTTCTCAGTTACACCATATGGCTTTATTTGAGAAAAAACTTCAAGTCGTTTGACTTCTGCTCAAAAGGGCTGATGTCCCTTGTTTGCTGGCCTTTTTCTGTCCTAAGTGTAGACTGATTTTGTGGCTTCAGATTAATAAACCAATGTCTCATTCAGTTCCTAAACTGGATAACTACCAAATTAAAACCAAAAATTGTTATGACTGTACCACCGCAGGGCTGTGTTACTCATGAATGCCCACACCTTTCCATATGGTGGACCGATTCCTTTCCAGTGCCTGGTGTCATAGATCTATTCGATGTTAATAACACGCATATGTCTTCTGCCTGCAGGATGAACTGTTTGTTTTTCCTGGCACCTTCCCCCCTCTTTCTCTTACTCCTTTTGTTAGGTGCTACGTAAATAGTAAATAAAGCAGCTAGCTGTGTGACTTTTTGTGAGTAGCCACGTGTGCAGCTTTCATCCTTTTTTGTGGATGGGAATCCATTTGCTTCACCTCCAAAACTTAAAGGAAAGCAAGATGGACTCTTTGACACAGATGACAAGGGCAACTAAAATACATGATGTGAATTGCTTCGTTTGGAGTTTTTGCATATTCTGTACACAGTAGCTGGTAAATTCCTGTCCTGATAGACAACATCAGCACTCCAGAAACACTTTCTAATGGTATTGGGAAGTACTTTTAAACAGTAGTCTGTACATTTCAGGAGTTTCAAACGCCTGCGTGACTGACTGTTTCCTGTCATCCTGCCTCTCAATATGTTCAAAACATTAAGGCAAAGCTAAGATACCTCTCAGCTGGCTAGCTGAGCAAAACCCATGTTTCTGTAAAGCAGAATATGTAAAGTGGTGTGACAGCATCACTGTAAGTCGGACTATTTCTGCTTTCTGTCTCTTAGAGCTGGAAGCTGGTGGGAATGCTTCACAAACGCTGGAAATGTTGGTATAGAATCATAGAATGGTTTGGGTTGGAAGGGACCTTAAAGATCATCTAGTTCCAACCCCCCTGCTATGGGCAGGGACACCCTCCACTAGCCCAGGTTGCCCAAAGCCCCATCCAACCTGGCCTTGAACACTGCCAGGGATGGGGCATCCACAACCTCTCTGGGCAACCTGTTCCAGGGCCTCACCACTCTAACGGTCAAGAATTTCTTTCTAACATCTCATCTAAATCCACCCTCCTTCAGCTTAAACCCATTACCCTTGTCCTGTCACTACACTCCCTGATAAACAGTCTCTCACCATCTTTCCTGTAGGCCCCTTCAGGTACTGGTAAGCCGCAATTAGATCTCCCCAGAGCCTTCTCTTTTCCAGGCTGAACAATCCCAACTCTCTCAGCCTGTCCTCATAGGAGAGGTGCTCCAGCCCTCTGATCAGCTTCGTGGCCTCCTCTGGACTCGCTCCAACAGCTCCTTGTCTCTCCTGTACTGGGGGGCCCCAGAGCTGGATGCAGTACTCCAGGTGGGGTCTTACAAGAGCAGAGTAGAGGGGCAGGATCACCTCCCTCGACCTGCTGGTCACACCTCTTTTGATGCAGCCCAGGACACAGTTAACATAGTTATGTTGGACTCTGTGAAGATGGTAGAATTGTGACTGTGGTTGAAAGCAGTCCCATCATGTCACAGCCAAGCAGTTCAGGAGCCTTCAAGAGCATTATGTAGCCTTGAGGTTTGGTGTTCTTTATCAGCCCCATATCCTGAAGTGGTGACAGGACTTTTTTGTCTTGTGGTACTGTGAGCAGTGAGGGAAAGTCACTACTGAAGAAGTGCTTGTGTCAAGATTGGAGCACTAAACCTCTCTCCCTTTCCTGCCACAACCCTACATACATCCCAGAAACAGTCACATTTTAAGACATCAGATAAACTGTACAGAGGACCGGAGAACATCAGCCTTCAACCAAAAATACATTTTCAGCTTTAACTATACAATGATGTCTGATGTTGCTAGGTTTCTCAACTGAGTGTGTACTCAGGCTGGCCAGCCCTAGTGCTTTGGGTGATGATGAACTGCTTTCACAACAAGTGAGTGCGATTAACTGAACATCTTGCATCACATCTGAAGCACAGGGGCAGATGGAGTGCATGTTCCTATGGACTGACCCCCATCAGGTCTACTAGTTTTGGCAACTATGAGTATGTGAAAAGCGATTGTTAAAAGCTGCTGAAACGATAGCTTGTTTATTTTTTTTTTTTAAAAAAAAAAAAAACTTCACTGGCTGTCTGCAGCATCCCCTCTGCTTTTGGTGGAGCTATTCTGCTATAATAACCAATTGATTCAGCAAATCCTTTTACCGTGTGCTTATATTCTTGTCAGCACGTTCAGGTTTATTTAGCACATACTAGTTGCACCCAGGTTTAGTGCACAGCTGACCTTTAAAGCTCTGCTGAATCATGGGCTGCGTCTGCATGGCTGTCTTGTTGGCTGTAGCTCCGTGCACTAGAACAAGCTTGGAGGAAGTAGTACTTATGGGATCACATCAAATGCTTCAAACGGGAGGAAAGCAAATGCTACTGAACAAAGGCATGTTTGATCCAGGACTGGAAAAAAGCTTTGAAAGCCTTGCTAGATTTCTGCCTAACCTCTGGCTCAGGTACTCTTAATATAGATGAAATCTGAGAAGCGCTCAGAGCCTCAGGTTGAAGAGTGCATAGATGGTGTTTTATACTTGTGGTGTTTTCCAGAAATAATTTTCTAAAGAATAATACCAGTATTGAACTGTTAATTTTGGAGTTATAACTGCCAATGCTGGGTTGCTCACCCATTGTGTTTGGAGCTCCCCTTGGCATGGTATTTAAAATACAAAGTTATTTTAAGCTTCAGCAAAATTGTAGAAGCAACTGTGTCAAGTCTGAGTGTCCCCTGTTGCCCTCTTTGTGGTGTAGGAAGGGGGAACCCTTTTGATCATCTCAATAATCAGATACCAGTAATTCTCTGAAGCCCAATTCAGCAAGCCTGCCTATATTAACTTCCATATCCTGAAAACAGCGAAGTTATTTGAGAGCCACCTACACAGCTCTCAATTACATTTCTTTCTGATGATGTGTCTCGGTGGCTTAACCATAGTACTATACTGTGTATTGGAATTAGTAAAACAAGAGTGTTTCAAACCTAATTCTACATGTAAAAAAAGGGCGAGTCTCGTTCATCTATATGCTCCTTTAACAGCAGCTTTTTGGGCGCCCAAAAAAGGGGACCAGGCGCTCTGGAGAGAGTTCCCTGCAGAAAACATCCTGCTGCCAGCCCTACTGAACCGGTTCTGGTGATTGCCACAGTACGATCAGCTCCAGGTACAACTGCTGCAGGCTCTCGTGAAACTGGTTATCAAACATAATGGGCTTTTTCTTCTTGTTGGCCCAGTCTTGGAAACCAGGGGCTCAGGGGTTGTGTGAGTGGGGAATTATTTCCCAGCCCCCCAATGATGAGGGCTAAAACTTAACTGAGGAAGAATTTCCCCTGCACACTCTTCCCCTTCTCCCTCCCTAAATAAACGTTGCATTTCAGGAAAATTGCAGGAGCTGGCAGTGCTGTTCTTCAGATTACCCAGTGGACTTCAAGTGTGTGGATCTAAAGGCAGCATCCAGCAGAACAGCACTGTGGATGCTGAAAGTATAAATTACCCCAAAAGGGATCCATTCGATAAAGATCTTTCATTTTGGTTCTGCCGCCTGATTCAGACCCATGAATCTCTATGCGTTGTGTAGTGTTTCCTGAAGCGAGCTTATGGTTTCTCTTTGAGTGTTGAGGTCAATCCACAGTACTTATGTTGTAGGATCAAGGACTGATTTAGATTAGCAAATGAAGTGGCCAAATGTTCATGAGACATTGGGTGGGGGAGGAAATGGCAGTTTTTAAAAGCTCTTTAGTCTTACTTAGCCCCTGGGTGAGCAGAAATATAATGCATTTGCACACCATTTGAGCATGACGCTTTCACATTCCACAGTTGCAGAAATCATCTTTATAAACAACCGATTGTCAGATAACGGGGAACTATTTACATGTAATTTTGTTGCAATCGAGCCCAGGATTTGCACTGTAGGGATTTGTTTTTTTCTTCCCGTCCTCAAAGGTTAGTTGTATCAGGCTAGGATTAGTGAATGAGTGGCATGGCTCCGAATCCCGCTTTTTTGAATGGATGTCTGTTGTGCTAAGCTTAAAGGTAACTGAGAAGAAAGTCTCTGGAGGTGGCTGTTAACCAGTTATACAAATACAACCATTAGCATGTTTTATGTATAAGAGAAAGTATATCTTTTAATTGTGGAAAGCAGGAAATATTTATGAAAAGTCTTCCTTCAAAAGTTCAAGTAAATTTTTACTTCTGGCTTCACTTGAGTGTGTGTTTGCCATGTTACTTCTACTCTGTGGCTTTGGCAGTCCTGTGTGACTTTTTTTTTTTCATGCCTTTTTCCATCTAATAGGTCTTGTGTGAAATGTATGTGTGTCTCCTTTTCATCTGCTGCTGCTTTGCTAGGAAGCAGTGCAGTTTCTCAAAGAGACTTTATACAGATTATTTAAAATCTGTTGTTTACTCTTTAACACAATGTTGCAGAGGAAGATGATGCTGAGGAGGTGCCAGAATTTCAGGTGTCTGGGAAAATTGGAGCAAAGAAGCAGAGGAAATTAGAAGAGAAGCAAGCTAGAAAAGCACAGAGAGAGGTAAGCATTTCCTGCCACGTATAGAGCCCAGAGCAGAGCCTGAATAGCAGTACTCAGCAAAGAACTGGTGATGACAGACACCCCAGAAAGGCAAAGGCAGTGTCATCACACAACAGTTGTGTTTTTGTTTTAAAAATGTAAATTTGGCTTTTTATGTCATATCCCAAGAGGACCACGGAAAATGTTGTCTTGTTTTCTTTCCATTAGGTTCTCTGGCATTCTCGTGGGGAGGAGAGAGGAGTTAAACTCTTGAATACTTTTTTTTTTTTTTTTATGTTTCCACTGGCTTGCAGCTTAATGTCAGAACTGTCTCCCCTTAAAAATACACCAAAGCCCACATAGCATTGTTGTAACACGGGTCTGTGACCAAAACCGTGGGCAGTTCTAAGTAGTGTTTCATGTGCTCTCATAACGCAAAAACTTTATCTGGGTTTATCTATGTTTAGCCATGTTTATTGTTTTTATGGATGGGGGAGATGAAAAGCAGACCGTGTAATCCACTGAAATCTTATGATGCAGACAGATTTTGGCCCTTAGACAGAGACCAAGTATGCAGAACAAACACACTGTACCTTTTCAGTTGTTCTTTCTTAAATCTATGTGCAAAACTACTTATTTAAATACTGTTGCATTTTTTCAGTTTTGCCCAACATGTTGCTGTTAATTCCAGGGAAGCAACAGGCTTTTTGAAACTTACTTTCTGAAGTGTGCTTGTGGGTGGCGGGAGGTTATGCATTAAGTCCTTTTAGTTGTTCTGGTTTTTTGTTTGTTCTGTAACTTGGAACATGGGGTTGCAAGAGGCAGATAAAACTTAAACAGCCTTTACATAACAGAGGCTGGAGTGCACAGTGGACTTCACGAATTTTACAAAGCCAGTGACATCCCATTTTAGTGTCACCTGAGGTTTAAGTCCAGTTTCTGCTTTACACCATAGTGGTATGCCCTGTAGATAGGGCGGTTGGTAATAAACTTGATTATTGTGTTATATATAAACTTCCATTACAATTTTTTTCTCACTCTGTGCTTTAACCATTTTGTCATTACTTTCCGTATTCATTCTATTTAATTAGCTGCTTTTTTGTGGAAAATTTGAGCAAAGTTGAATGAAGTTAGATAAGCATCAGTTGGTGGAGTGAGGAATCTTTTGTTTCATTTTAAAATATGCTGATTTTTATTTTCCCATGTAGACAGATAAATTCCTCGGTTAGGTCTTTTTCTCTGAAACATTCAAAGCCACAAATCCTCCCTTTGAATGTCTTCTGCTTGTTCTTTTAATATATTTTCAAATTTAAATATACTGAAGAGACTGAAGAACAAATTAAAATAAATCTCTAAGCAATACACTAAATGCCTTTTTTCCTCCATTTTGCAACAATCTTTTTGCTAGGTTTGGTTTAAAACCAAATAATAAAACGTATTGAAGAGACCAGTACAACGTTGTCTTTAAGACATTCTGCCCAGGTTAATGATGAATTTAAATGTACTTGAGTTTACGGAGTTTATATTCCCCTCTCCTTTTTTTTTTTTTTTTCTCTCCTTAGAGTCCATTCTAACTAAATCTTAAGTGAGGAGAAATAGAATGCCATGACACAATATTATTTAATATGACTAAATGGATATGAGCTTATTACTAAACTTAAACCCTTACTGAGATATAGATAATGCACATGAGAAGGGTAATTTCTAAACTTATCATAATGTTAAGTATTCTGAAGATGGGGGAGGGGAAGTTAAATGATAATGACTTTTTTTTCTTATTCTCTTTACTGTTTCTTTCTGAACATGCACCTAGGAAGATAGTAAGAAATGCCCCCATGATATCACAATATGAAATTTAAAAATGTATATTCAGGAAGAGTAAGGCTTGGCTCGCGTAATGTTTTGGGTTTTTTTAGGCTGAAGAAGCAGAGCGAGAAGAACGGAAAAAACTTGAGTCAAAAAGAGAGGAGGAAAGGCGGAAAGAAGAGGAGAGAATACGTCTCGAGGAAGAACGACAGGTGGGATTGGTTGTATTTATAGATGGAAATTTTGAACCAAGTTTGTCTTTGAGATTGCTTCTATGTAAGTTCTGTGATCAGCAGAACTCCCTTTGGCTTTCATTACTATTGCATACATTTTTAATTTGGAGTTTGTTGTTGTTGTTGTTCCATTTTATTTGAATTATAGTAATATTCAGTTATTCAACTGTAGATCCCAGCTTTGTTCCCCTAAGTGCTTGGCAGAAGTGAAAACTGCTCCAAACATCAATAGCAGCATGCACTCACCCACGGAGTCTAGGGCAAAAGGAAACGCAATCTCCTGGTAATGGGTCTGCTTCTGCTGTATGCCATAGTGACAGATTCTTTGGTCGATTTGTTATGTTGGCAAACATAGCTGATGAAGTTGGCCATCTGGGAACCGTTTCAGGGCAGGTATAGGGAGGAAAGAGCTGTACCAAGTTGTGAGAGAAATTTTGGGGGTTGGTGTCTGACAGGAGAAGTTTGGTTATCACAGAATCATAGAATAATGTAGGTTGGAAGGGACCTCCGGAGACCACCTGGTCTATCCTTCTTCTCAAACCATGTCCTGTTAGAGCAGGTTGCTTGGGACTTGACCAGCCCAGCTCTGAGTGTCTCTTAACGAAGGAGATTTTGCAATCTCACCGGGCCCCTCTTCCATTATGCTCCTTAGTGCTGCCTGCCTGACAGCTGTAACCAGCAGGGCAGAAAGTGAAAGACATCAGTGACCGATATTGTGACTGTTGTGTAAAATTATACGATTTTATGATAATTATACAAATTTATGTGTGCTTCACAATTAAAGATTTCTAAACAATGCATATGAAGGTGTGTGTTAGCAGGAGTGACCCAGAAAAACAGGTACTGTGCAACTGAAATGCCTTTGTTGAATACTTTCATCAGCGAGGGAGTCAAACTTATTTCAGAGCTGCTTCGTGTATTCTAGGCAACAGTGCTACTGGCTAAGAGCTAGGAATAAGCTTCATGCTCTCTGGTGCTTAAGTTGTGTGGTAGCTTTGCAACGTGCTTCTGGAGGCAAGGACCAAGGTGTTCTACACAATCCTGTGCTGAGTAATTGCTGTCCCAGGGGAGCATAGCCCCCAGCTTTCAGTGTGAGCTTTCTGGGATACTTTAACATGCATGGAGATTTGTGTCTCTGGTGTGTAGTGAGCAGATTTATTTTAAGCACAGATTGTGTAAGTAGAGTGTGTTGCTGATGACATTTTAAAAGAGGAAAAGACATTTTTTTCCTTTCCTCCTTTGGGGGGCGTGAAGGCAGGATAAAGCAATTTTTAAAAAATTTCCTATGCATTACACACGCAGATTGTGTCCATGAGATCTTTTGTAGAATGTACATTTACTTCTGGGGTTATCCTCCCCAAAATCCTTTATCTTCTGAATTCTCTCATTTCCTTTTCATCAATAGAAGGCACCTGAATTTCAGAAATTGAAATGGAGGAGGTGAATGTCAGTACTATAACATCAGGATTTGTAGCATGGTCCGAGACTTTGACTTGTAAAGCAACTTGAACAAACTTCCAGGGGACCAGTTATTCCACAGCTACCCTTCTGAGAAAGATGTCCAAATTTAGAAGTATCTGGAAGTGGTGAAAGCGTGAACCCTGAGGTTGAATAACTGATCTCAGCTAGTCTGAGCCACTCCTGTGCTTAGCCAAGGTGCTTCCTAACAGCTGAACTATCTGACCTGGCTTCCTGTGGATCTGTGTCAACCGCTTTTCCCCTGCCCACACACTTCAGTAGCACCAGCTCTTGCTGGTGAACAGAATTTCAGTTCCTTCCAGAGTGGTAGCCAGCACAGCAGGTGAATTGCTAAGCAAATTGCAGTTGAGCTTGGCCAACCTGCTCAAAGGAAGCTGTAGCACAGGACAAAGATATTACCGTGTTGATTGCTGTGGGTTTGACCTGGGGTTTAGCAGCGTAAGCTGGCTAATCAGGATCAGTCAGGCATGATTAAAAAGTTGAGTAGAAAATAAGGGTGAAATTCTAACTAGAGATCTCTTCACACGGAGAGTGCTTATTAACACATTTAGCTTTTTTTTTTTAATTTGCTTCTGTTCAGTTTAGGGCTAAGTAATTTATTTTGGCTCAATGAGGAAACTCTTCTTTGTTTTTATTTTAATTTTCAGTATTCCTAGTTAAAACTGCACTAAAACACTTCCTCTTCCTTTTCACAACGCTTAGTGAAAAAGAGGAATATAAACTAAGGCTTTGATTTTTTGTTTGTTTGGTTTGCTTTTTAAATTTTGTAGTACTTATTAGAATTGTGAAAATTGCTCAGATGCCTGAATCTAGCTTGCTACTCACTTGAGCCAATACCTTCCCTGGCTACTTAAACTCTGTAACTTTTTAATGGGGTTCGTTCATTTGGTTTTCCTAGTAGTCTTTTATCAGAGCAGCAAGCCAGCCCACCAGACTACACCATGACCTTTATCCTGCTGCTCAGGGGAAAGTTTTCAATATTTTATTTTTCGCTTGGGTTAAGACAAGTTGATAATCCACTAACCACTGAATGTTTTGAACGTGGATCAAAGTAAATGTGCCTGACAGGATTTAATGTCCATCCCCAGCTGTTTTCTAGTAATTTGAAGTCTTTATCCAAGCCTTTAACAGGAAACAGAACACTTCAAGACTTGTACATGTTTAGGCCGTGTTGCTTGAGTTCCTGCTTCAGTCAGCAAAGAAAGCAGCATTACAGGGAGCATGGTAATAACAAGACTTCAGTGTTTTAGTCTTGACAGGGTGATAGGAAGGGAAACGAATTGAATAGATACTTGATTACTGTGCATGTAAGCATAGCCCGTCTTTATGATCATAACGTCTTATCTTTCAAATCTTGTTACAGACTGATTGTATGATGTAAAAGACACTCCCTCTCTCATCTATAAGCGGTAAATGGATCAGTGGATTTATTGTGGTTTTTACAGAATACATAGGATAAAATGTCATTTATACATTCCTCCAGAGAAAGGATTCTTCATTTCCACAAGTAACATGTTGTCACAAATAAGCCCTTGTGATAATAGTGTTGTCCCATATAAGTTAGGAGATGGAAAGGCAAAATTACAAAAGGTAGCTCACATAGTGATTGATAGTCACAAGATAAAAAACCAGCAGGAGGCTGGTGGTACGATTTTTGGAGGCAGTTTGATTACTGACATTTCTGTAACTTTTATAATCCCAAAAGGCACAAGAAATTTCAAGTTTATCACTAAAGGTTTTCTGAGAAATGTTACAGTTGTCAGATAGCTTCTTTTTTTTTTTCCCCCTTCCTTTTCCAGTACATCAGAGTATTTCTGCAGGTATAGTGACAGTGGCAAGTCTGATAGTTTTTTATGTCTGTCTTCTGCAGTACAGGGAAGGTCTTAAGACCACTGATGAAGGCTTACTGCCTGCAGGAAAAGTAGTGACATAACTGCGTGAATTGTTTATTGTTTCACTTACAGCACATTCAAAGATTTGACCTCATAAATTGGGTGGTTATGCTTTATTTAATTTAATTGCAAATAATAAATTTAGTTAGTGTGTTTACAAGGGAGCTTAAATGATGAGCAGTTGGTCTCCAAACAAATGCAACCACCTTTGTTAGCTAAATTTCAGTTGAACCTTTTTATCAATCTCTCTCCCAAGAAGTGCTACCAAAATTGTGCTAACTTCTGTGACCGTTGAGATTGGTTTTGTGTAAAGGAGTTTCCTTTCAGCGTTTCAGCAAAGCCTTAAACTAATAACTGAATCCTAGTCAACTGCAATGGGTGATTCCTGAGCGACTAAATACCATCTAAAATTTTGTCAGATGATGAGGGAAGCCAAATAGATTCAGGAGGATAGAAAATCATGTTGCAGCGTGCAGATCTTCTAGAAATTCCCCTGTGTTGATCTTTGATAAAGTCACCAGGACTGTTAACCGTTTTCATACACACACCCCACTCAAATAGTTTGAGATATGGAGTCTAGTGGAAATAATGAATTCTTGAATCAGATGAAAACCCACTTTGTTATATAGGCAAACTGATAACTCCAATTATTTTTGGGCAATTCTACGCAGTGCTGTGCTACAAGTGGGAACGGGGCCTTCAAGGGAATTATGGGGGCTAAAATCTTGCATATTCTTGAGAAAAATACCCCCCTGGTTCTATTTAAATACATTTGTATGCACATATAAATAAAATGTGGTTGCCCCTTGGCTCCAGTGTTGCAAACCACCGAATATATTTTTAAATTCAAGTTTCCTTTCCAGTGTTCTGATGACCTGATTGGCTATGCATGTGAGGAAGCTCCTTTATAATTGGCATTTGCTTCAGCTCTGCTTTACCCTGGGGATTTCCCTTTCACTCTTGGAGTTTTTTAGTGGTGAGATGGTTTACCAACCGCCACCTTATCAATGAGAGCGAACTTCCTCTGATGTTGCAAGACAGTGTCTTCATACAAAGCCTTGCAGGTTGCTCGCACAAGAACTTTTTTTTTTTTTTTTCCTGTGCACAGGGATTTTTGTAGATTTTACTCCGTCAGCCTAGCTTTGCTGTGCTAAGGAAACTGCTTGTGCAGATGCAGGGCTCACAGTCATCACCCTTCTATATTAAAATGTTGTGTTGAATAGGGCGTGTTGCCTGCAAATCCATTGCAGAGTGGACTGCTCTCGAAACATACCTTGATACAGGAGAAAAACTACCAGTCTTCCAGCGAACAAGCTTTTAACGGCTGTGAAATAAAAGGCCACAGCAGGAGTGGGGATTGGTGTTTGTTCGCCGTTACATTCAAACGAGATCTGTATTGCTCAAGCTTAGCTGTGCCCAAAGTTTCCAAACTAGAGCAAGTTCATTTAGGCTTTCAGTTTTGCATAAATAAATATACCTAAATAAAAATGGTCTGGATCATCAGAGCTATAGAAATGGAGGATCAGCTAGTGATCACAGGGGATCTAAGGGAACTAAGACCCTAAAGTTTCAGGTCTTTGATTTGATATTTGATCATGTAAGAATAGGCACCAAGTCTTAAAATGTTGATTGTTGAGTTATTTTATTATGTCTAGCATTATGTGAACATCGAGATTTGCGTGCCTCTCGGCAGAGCTTTTCATTATCTGTTTGGCATTTATCTCCACTATTCATGCATAAACAGTGCATTTCTGGAGGCTGAGGAGACTGCTATGTAGTTTCAGTTTAAGCATCAGTTTTCAAGTGTGTACGCTTTCCTGAAAATTAATTTCTCCTAAGGAAGTACAAGTTGAAAAGCTTGCAGAAAGCTCATTCTACTCTGATTTTGAAGGGATGAGGACTGGTAAGAACACTTACTCTGACTTTCTAAATGGGTTTTTTTGTTGTTTGGGTTTTTTATTTTGTGTCTAAACAGGGGGGGGGGGGGCAGGAATCCTAGAGATCCATCTGTTCTATGCCAAATTATTTACTTGTAGAGTCCCTTTTCACTTCCTGCAGATCCTACATTAAGAGCACGAAAACTGAATGTTATACAAGGAGGGTTTCTTTGGCCCATGAACCTCAAAGTATTTGGCATAGGAAGCAGTATGCTTTTCCTCATTCTGCATGTTAAGGAAACAGCCACGAACAGGGAACGACTGAAAGCGGGTGGTGGGTGAGGAGAGTCCAGTGTTTGCTCTACCTTCCTCACTAGCAATGAGATCTCTTCGACTTTGCAGTCGAATAAGCTGCCTATAAATGATTTGTTTGTCAGCAAGTTGGTCTTTTATCTGATTTGGACAACTAGCAGTTTCCTCTCAGGGAAAGCTGCTTAGGCAAAGCTCTCAGGAAAGCTACTTACTCTATATGCCCATATCCCTTGGTCTCAGTGTCACCTTAAATGGGTTACTGCATCGAAAGCTAGAAATGGTGTTTCAATGGCTTCTTGCTGGACAGTACTGTAAGGGTCCTCACCCTTTGCTAAAAATAGTAGCACATGATAAACCTTCAAAGGCTGTAATCTGTCAACCAGCCAGAACAGTGCAGTTACTCAAGTAGCATCCCAGGACTCCAGAGGGATTTATGATCCCAAGAGTCAAGGTCTGCTTCCAGCTGAAGGCTAAAAGAGTTTTCAAGTCACTATGGGTTTCACCTGCTAAAAAATTGGGCTCTTGTGCAGTTGGCACAATTAATGTTTTTGATGCCATCAAAACAGTCAAGGTAAGAGGCAAACAAAAAGGAATGATCTGAAAAGAGCCTCACAGCAAATCCTTGGTGGGCAGGTGGGACAGAGGGAGCCTGGAGAGCAGTGGAAGGTCTGGGACTGGGTGCAGTGGGAAGTTGGTGCTGACCAGATCTGATATAGGAAGGGGAAATGGTGTTGTAAAGTGTCTCCCAGAGCACTGGAGATCCACAGACTGCACGGAGTTCTGGAAGCTCTTGGGTCTCTGCTTATGCAAGGTGGCACATGAGACTCAGAGCAAGCATGCAGAGGTAGAGTCGATCTAGCAGTGATAATGTGGACATTTTGTCAGAAAAAGAGAGAAGGAAGAAAAGTTTGAGTGATTATTTTTTATTAGTATGTTTTCCAATAAAGACATGATCAGAGTGGGAGAGTTTGTTCTTCACATGCAATATAGTAAATGGATCAAAAAGAAATCTTTACACTGTAGCAAGCCCCCAGGTTGGGTCACATTTAGATGGGTGAGGAGAGAAGCAAACCTGCTTCAAAAAAAAAAAAAAAAAAAAAAAAAAAAAAGCAAGCAGCTGAAGGTGAGCATCTGCAGTTACCAAATTTCCATGATGCTGGGATTTCCCCGCCACCCCACCCATCGCTGAAGGGAGGTGGCCCAGCTATTATCTCTCCTCTGAGCCACATGCTTTACCACTTAACTCCACAGCAGTTAATGAGATCAGAAGAAACCTAACAAACAAAGATGTGGGGTTTTTAAATTTATATTTGAGCTGGGTGCCCCTTATATGACTTGCATGAAGCAAGTGCTGGGCTCTCTTTCATTAGTAGACCCTGGGGTGCTGCGAGTGTTTCCTTGTGTGGGTTATGCATACAGGCAAACTGGTTTTTGTGGGAATGCAATCTGCCTCAATTTGACCCTGCACCAACCTGCAACTGTTGCATGACTTGGGCATGTCAAAGAAGATTACTAGCATGATGGTGGAAAAAAAATAGGTGAGAATAAGTGTTAACAGACAGCCCTGTCTTTGCTAGGGTTCCCCCTGCTCATCTTCCACTGCTGTTGCTGGTTGCTTCTCACAGTGCAGTTATGCAAAGTCATCTCTCCTCTTGGATTTGAACCAGTTTACAGTTTGGCTAAATCCTTCTTTTCGACAGATTGAATCATAGATGAATCTAGGTGGTAAAGCACGTGAGACTGTGCAGGAAGTGGCTGGGATTTTTAGATGAACAAGCTGCTGGAGATACTTGGAGGAGGCTACAACTATCAGGAAACATGAGGCTTTGAGGGCTGACAAGCTTTAGCTACCAAAGCAGTGGCTCAGACCACCTGGAAATGCTCTGCTGATTGTAGCATCAGAATTTAGGATCTGGAAAACAAACTCACGTTGGCTTTTAGGGATTGGGAGCTGAGTGTTTTGCCAGTCTAACAGCAGGGATGCTCTTCTGTATGTGTTGGAAGTGGAGGTACTGATAGTAACGTGCTGGTATGCTTTGATAAAACAGAAGTTACTGTTCTGCAAGTAGGTAAGAAAGATAAGGAAGACAGGAATGAGTCTTGTTCATTTGTTGTTAGACTTTCCAGAAACAGGAAAATATTTCTTACTTATTGTTGCTCTCAGTTGTAAATGGAACACTGTCTTCTGATTATTTTTTTTGTAGAATCATCTAGAAATTTGCCAAAGCAATTTTCAGGTTTTGTGATTATTTTTTTTTCTCATTTCAAATCCTGTTGAATTACAAGCTCTGTAATAGACCTGGGGAAGGACCTTATTCTTGTATTTCCAGAAGCAAAATTAAATTTAATGCACTTACAAGAAAAGAACAATTGCTGTCACTTCCAAATGAAATATGGTTATGTTGTTCTTGGCACCTGTAGTGCTTATAAGGAAAAAAATCTACTGTTGGGCTTTAGCTAATAATCGTTACAGTGATGAATGACCCAGAAAATTGTCTTGTTTTGTCTCAAGAACTTCCTCCAATCTGTCTTTCATGACATAGCAGTTAAAGAAATGGTTTTGACTTTGCACATACGGTAAGATCCTTTTGGTCCTGTTTTTCTTGTATGTTGGTAGCATTGCTTCTCATGACTTTCTCGGAGTTTGATTAAACACAGTTGGGACGAAATATACTTTCTCTTTGGTTTTTACTGAAGGGCAACCCTCCCATCCCTATTTCTGGTATCTTGCTGGTTTTGGCCTTACATGGCATCTATTTTAATATGGACATTTTTCAATATACTTAATTACCTATTCCTGTCTCTTTCTGTTTTAATGGAGCAAGTGTTTGCTTTCCAGCCATTTAAGGAAGCAATTACCATATTAGTGTCAAAAATGTAGCAGGCAAGCATTTAGAAATCAATGTAATTGTGCTTTAAGAGATCAATTCCTGTGCTAATAGTAAAGGAATGCCTAGAGATTGTTATTGAAATTTGAAGAATTCTTCTTTCTAAGTTTTAATCAAGCCTTTGCAATGTGATAGCAACCAGAGGCCACTCAAATTGGAATCTTGTTGTACCAGGTGCTGTACAAACATAAATTTCTCTGCAGAAGAAACCATTGTGTCAGGAAACATTTTTTCTTCTGTGTGAAGTTAGATGTATAAAGTTTTTTGAAGAAGAGCAAAACAAATTTTAAAAGAAAATCATGGAAAGCTGCAAATTGCTGAGGTCCCAGTAAAAACCTGTTCTTACTTGAAACATTTAAGTGATCTATCACATTTCAAAACTTTTAATCACAGCGTTGCTGTGTGAATGTGTGACTATTCTACATTACCTAGTATACGTCACCATTTCACTGATGTCGGGATTGGAGTTTTCTGGGCCAGTGTTATTTTGGGGTTTTTTTAAGACTTTAACATTTCTTTCAGGGCAGGTAACTGAAACTATTTTTATTGCAGATAACTAAAAGCAGAGCCTGTGGGTTTTGATTAACAATCAAACATGTAAAAAACCCTTTTTGTTAATACAATCATATCTTGTCTCTTATGCCTAAAATACTTTATACAGTTCTTTACATTCCATGTAGACATAGTTTGCTTGTATGTCATAAGAAAGAGATTTTACTTGAAACTCTTACAGGCTAGCTTTTTCTCACAGACAGATGAACACCAGTTTAACTTCGCTGCTCTTTGTGCTCGCTCCCAATGCACGCTAGTGCCTGTCAGAGCAGAATTGGGGCCAGTTGCTGACAGTGTGGATGTTGCATCAAGTACAGCTAGGGGCAGGGACTTCCTGTCATGGGATCTGCAGAAGAAACATATTCATGCAAATTAAGAAAGCAGGTTGCTATATAAGAGGGGGTTTCTCCCATGTCAGATCTGTTAAGAACCAGGCTAGGTGTACTGTGTGCGAGCTTACACTACCATGTGAGATGGTTACTACCTTAAGGGTGGCTTGTGAAATTAATGATGCCATTAAGGGAGAACTTAGACTAATTTTAGAAACTTTTATCTGCTGTCTGTCCTAGTAAAACCGGACTGCAGATAAAGAAGATGCTGCTTTACTTAAAACTAAACCTTAGTTTAGTTTAGTGATTTAGGGAGGAGCAAACTGACCACTTGTCATCTTTTCTGTCCAGGAAGAGGAAAAAAGAAAGGCAAAGGAAGAAGAGGAGAAGAGAGAGTATGAAGAATACTTGAAGCTGAAGGAGAGTTTTGTAGTTGAAGAGGAAGGAGTTGAAGAATCAATGACAGAGGAAGAGGTACGTATGTTAGGCTGTTATTGCAGTTTCTTTTGTCTTTGTTATACTCAGGTTGCCCTTACTGCATTCTGTCTCATGTAAAATGAACTTGAAAGTAGGAGTCAGGCAAATGTTTTTGCTTGTAGAAGCTAAATTGTGTATATGGCACACGTTAACCTGGAGTATTTCTTAGGGAATGCTACAGTCCCTTGTTCCAGACTTCTAAAATTAGTTTAGAGTACTAAGGCAAATGCATATCACTGGAAATGAGTTCTCTCCTCCTTTAATGTAAGGACTGAAATAAAACTCATCCTGGAAGTCAGATACTCTTCTACTGTCGTTAGCTCTGCCCTGCCCATATACAGTGGGCCAGATAAAAGCAAGGCTAAATACAGAGTTTGGTGCCCACATATCTTGAGAGGAATTGCTTGGTTTTGGTTTTATTTTCTAGACTGATGGAGCTGCTGTGAAATCAAATGAAAAAAACAAGCTTTTGTCTTAAAAGGCTTATGTTAAGAAAATTCACCGGACACAACCTAGGTGCTGGTGGGTTGTATGCTGGAAAACTGTGCATTCAGTGTTGCAAATGATTGCTGTGGTTGATAGTGTTTCAAACTTGTGCATAAGGTTCCAGCATGCTCCTCCTGTGGCTGCCTGCAGACGTACTGCTGGGTATGGTGGTTGAAATGTGATACTTGACATAATATCACAGCAAACTTGAAAAAGTTCCACTGTTGTGGGAGGCAGTGTTCTTCTGTCTGCTGAAAACCTGTTAGACTCATTTTAATTGCTATCAAATGCTGAAATTGCTCTTGGGTTGTAGCTGCCAAATTTGAGCTGTCCGGTGCATTTCATGACAGCAATTTTTTTCAGGGCCATGTAAGCCATTTTCTCCTCTGCTAAAGCGACACTGTTGAGTTGAATGGATTTGCCTTTAGTGTGACTGAGAGTAGCTTTGGGCTGAGTAGCCTGTAATGAGTCAACGCTGCTTGGCATTAGTCACAAGTTCTCACTATGGACCCCTTCCCATTAAGATAAATTCCGCCATCATGTCAGGATTAACATGGGGAAGGTTACATTCCCAAGGTGATGAGGAACTTCCTAAGATGCAGAGAACAGCGAAATGCATACTTGCTATTGAAAGTGCCTTCAAAAATGTCTGCCTATCCTGTGAGAAGGTCGTATTATCCCTAAATATTAAATTGTTCCATTTTAGACACCCTTTAAAGCTCAAATATGTTTATTGTCTGTGTTCCTACAGCTGCCTGACAAGGAGAAAATAATCTTTCTTTATGTGGGAACAGAGAAGGGTGTTCCTCACTCAAAAGAGGTTGGCAGGCAGTTGATGCCTGGATCTCAACATAAGCTGTCTTGGGTAGGAGTGGGGCATTAGAACTTTAACAGTAGGTGATTTGAAAGTCATCTTCAGAAACAGTAACAGGTACATGGTTATTTGGAGACACCAGCCTTGCAGAAACGGCAAGCCACCCGTCTGCCTCGTGATGGGTAATGTACTGAAGCATTTAGTATCCTGTTACAATAGCTGACTCTGCCTTGTGTTGTTGAGGCTAGCGTGCTGAAACCCATGCTGAAAATTACAGTCTTGAGTCCAGAGCTAAGCAGTTAATTAAGGCTGATTGATTTCTAGGGTTGCAGAGTAACTTGATCTCCTGTTACCTTAAATGCATATTTGCATTGCCTTTGAAAATCGAGCTGCTTGTATTAAAATGCCGGATTTCAGGTGCATAGCTTTGAAAACGGCTTGAACTTCCACATGTGTTGCGCAGCTGTGTGCTACACTTGACCATCTGCATGAGCTCTCTCCTGAATCACTCTGTACTTTACCTCTGAACAAAATGTTCTCGGTGTGTACGTGTAACTTAATGCACAAATTCACCCAGATGTGGTTATTTCAGGGTATGTATGATGTGAAGAATAAAAGATTCAAAGATTTCCTTTCAGAACACACTTAAACATAAATTCTACTTGAGCCATATTCTGTCTTAGAAAATGCTTATCATAAATTCCTACTTAAGAATAAAACTGTATGTATTTTTTTCCAGTTCAAAATCTCCCTCAGTGTGTATGTTTAAAACTTCAGAAGTATGCAAGCTAAACACTTTTATAATATTTGTACTCAGCAAGTTTGTGATGCATTTAATGTTCAGGAGTTTAAAATAACAATTGTTTTCTTTGCTGTATGCAGTCCCGCAGCTTTCTAATGGAATTTCTGGAATATGTTAAGGTAAGTGGTCTTTCTCTTCCTTCCTTACTTGTTAGATTGTGAAAAGTATCTTTGACAAAGAGCTAAGCTTCAGAAAGAAGGGAAATCTTTACTTCCTCTTTGATTTACTTAAATATTCAACAAGTAACAGAAGTCATACCTTAGTCTGCATTATTTACTTAACCGTGCATGAGCATGTCCATCATTGTTAAAATGGTTTGTAATTATAGCTGTGTCTTGGCTTTTTGGGGCAGGATTGTAGCTCTTACCTTCTTTCATGCGGATTGACGTTATGAACTCTGCGCCTGGTGGATCACCCTCAGAGTTTCTGAACAGCAGTGTTTGCTGTTGATTGGGATTTGGGACATTCAGGTTTTTTGTTTGTGAACATCAGCTACCGATTTAGAAAACAGTCTCTGCGTCTCAGCTTGGCATGAATGAGAATTGCCGTACCAGCCGTGCAGGATGTGTTTGTGTCTGAAACACTTTTTTTGTTTTTATCCATGCAATTTGCAATGTTGTCTTAATGTTTGGAAGGGATATTTAAGAAGATCACTTGTTTTTAACAGGGTGTGTTAGTCTCCCTTTCATGATACTGTATGGTTGGTTATTTAAAACCTGTGGTGTGTTTAGGAGGTTTTCCACTTTTGATATGTAAGGACAAATGCTTCTTTCTCCACTGTTGGTATATCAAAGGTCAAATACATTTTTTCTACCCTTAGTCTAACAATGTTATGCAAATCTTTTGACCTAATTAATCCCTTTCTTCCTGTACTGGAAACTGGATTTTTATCTGATAATGTATGGCATCTGTGTGAAAGGCTTCATTAGTAAGCAAATCACTTGTACGCTTAGTGGCGTCCTAATCAGTTTGTTAATCCAGAATCTCGGGACTCTGGGCCAGTTTTGCATGTCCATTACTCTAGCAAAAAACCCAGATTTACAAACAGATTTGTCTCATGGGTAGCTCAACGCAAGGACTCAATTTGAATTATTGCCACGCAAGCCTGAACAATGGCTCGATCTTTCTCAAGTCACCGCAAAGCTGCGGGGTGAGCATCTTTTGCTGTGCTGCTCTCTGTCTCTGGCGTTGCTGGGACTTGCGGTGGTGTATTTTATTGCTGTCAGGCCACAGGGAGAGAGGCTGCTCGGTTTGCATCTGCCAAGGGTTTTCTGATCTGTGTGGTATCTGGGGGTAATTTGGAAATGCGTAAGCTAGTAGCACTCAGAGTTAGGACTTACCTTCCTTGCTGCAGCCTAAATGCAAATAGCCCCTGTTCAGTAACCAAGTCCCCAGCATAAGCCAGTCAACTCTCATCAGAAGCACTGCCAAAAGCGGCTGAGACAGCTGAGAATAGATTGGAAAAGCTATGGGTGACATGTTTAAAGAGCCTAAGTAAAACCATGGAGCAATGATGAACCATCAGATGGCACGTTTCATTTTGCAGCCGTGCGGCCTTTTCAATATTTAGTTTTCCACAGAAGCCAAGGAGATTTCATTTGAAAGGGAGGGGAACTTCGAAATGGCCATGTCTGTTAAGACCACCTTACGTGGTACGGTGTGATGCCAGTTGACCCGTTCCCATCTAAGGCTTTCAAGGTACTGCCAAGTGGTGGGTTAAGGAAAATGGGTTCTTTATGGATAAACAAGCTGCCCTAGGATTACAGTAGGTAGAGCAATAGGATATTTCAGTGTCCCTTGGGATCTTCCACTAGGAGGGTTTCCAAGGGATAACACATTAGGATCTGATTCTGCACGTTGCCCTGGTGGTTGTGATGGATGGAACAGATTAGTCACAAACTCTCGGTTTAGTGTTTAAGCACATGTGCATAGTTTTATATTAGTCACTTCTACTTGACGTCAGAGAAATTAAGCACCGGCTGAACACCTAATTCAGAAGCGCTTTGACACCTGCTTTCCTCTGTAGAAATGAGTTGCAGAACTGCGGCATTGCTTTCTTTTACAAGTTCTAGGGTTTTGGTTTGTTGTTTTTTCTTTTTTTTAATCTTGAAAGTATGCTTAATATATAGATTATGTATTGCCCTCATCTTCTGTTCTATTCACAGAAACCACTGACTTGTATCAAGAAGCAGTGCTAAGCTGCTAGTAGCTGTCTGAAAAATGTATAAATTAAAAGAGCAATTGGCATTTTTAAAAAAATAAAATTTAATTTAGCTCTTCTGTTGAATAACTTATTTTACTGGTATAACCGACTGGAGATAGCTCACCCCATGCTTCATTCCACAGGATGTTTGAAATGAAATAAATGCAGGTTCTTTTCTCCAGCTCTGCCTCATAGGATCATTTTAAATGGGATTTTTCTTAAAGGCACCAAAAGAATTGACGCCCCCCCAGTTCTGCTTTTCTGAAAGCTGAGCATCTCCCTTCCTTTAACCTACCTGCTGCAGATTCACCACATTATATCTTGGGCTGTGGCATTGTCTCTGCTGCAGTTGCCTTCCTGTGTGTTTGCTTGTTACGGTGGCCAGTCCTCGAGTTGCAGACCTTACTGCTCTGGTCTGAGGGGCATAATAACCAATTTGTTAATGGGAACCTTATCATTTTACTTAGCAGTGCTGCACATGCATGACACACCTTACAAACCAGCTCTGGGGCTCTCTGAGCACTTCAGAAGATAATTAATAATGAAGTGGGCGGAGATTAAAGAGTGGCTGAGCAGTTCCCTTGCTGTGCAGCACTAGCTCCCGCAGCCCAGGGAAATATGAGCCTGCACTTGTCCATCACACTGTTCTCACCCGGCTTGACAGTATATCATTGAATGCATCTGAATTACAGTCAGTGAATTGATATGGCAAAGTATATTTGAAAGGGATAACGAAGGACTCGGAGGCTTTACCCCTTCCTGTTTTTTCTGGAAGAAAAATGACACGAGATAAGAAAAAAAAGTGCTACTCATCTTAATCCTGGGAGCTCTTGCTCTGTTTCATCCGTTGTTGAGGACCGCAGCAGAATCGTACCTAAAATTAAATGAATTCTGTAAAGTGTAGATGTGTATATGTTGCTCTATGAAAGTTAAGCCTGTCTCTAAAACAGAAGCGTTTTTTGCGTTTTGGAGTGAAGTGTTTTGCTGGCTTGGGACCATGTCATTATATTTCAGTGTGTGGGGAGCACATCCTAATTCTACCCCACCCTCTGGGCTCTCATTCACAGCAGGATCTAGCTTGAAAAGCTCCCAGTAAATATGGTCATTGAGGGTGAATATCTTTAAGTGAAGGTTTAAATCCTGTTTTTCTTGTTAATGTGGCTTTGCACACACACCCCTCCCCATCCTTTTAAAAGAAGATGTGACGAATCTTGGCAGTTCCCAGCTCTGAGAACTGAATTCCATGGACTGGTTCCAATTCCATGTGTTCAGTCCATGGTATTCAGTTCTCTAGCTTGGCTGCATCAGACTTCACAACTACTAAGTATGTGCGTGGCTTTTTTTTTTTTTGTCTGATTTTTATTAATGAAAAAGATTCATCTATTTCAGCTTCTCTTTATTTCTTCAGTGTCCTCCCAGTGTACTCTCAAGATCAGAAACAAATGCATTTATCATTTGAAGCATTGCATCTGATAATGTAAATGTAGCTCTTGTGGCCATACATATATGGCTCTTAGGAATATAGTCCAGAACGTTAACTGAACAGTTTTCAGAAGTTTTTTTATTTTCCAAGCTCCTTATAAACAGTGCATCCTTTTACTGCATCTAAAGAGATGATTTTCTGAAACTTTTGCAAATAAGAAAACAGGAACCAAGTAGCTCCAGACTAGTGCACCAGGTGTTTTCTCTGTAATTCTCTGGAGCTACAGAGAAGCATAAAACCACCTGTGAGCAGTGGTGACTGCATCCTGACTGGGAAAGGCTGCAGTAAGAGTCTCTGTCAAAAGCAAAATGAAAATTTGCAGTTCCTGCTTCTGCCGTTGTTCTCAGAGATCATCGTGCAGCCTGTGCCAGAGCACGCGAGCAGTACTCTCCCAATACTGACAATTTTAATAAGGTATTCATTTGCTTAAGGAAGATTATTATGGCATGAATACACCTGACATTAGTAAAACAGACTAAAGCGCCTAATGCTGCCGGTCTTGTCTGGATTTTTATGTATGTGCTGCTATATACCAGTGATCATTTTAAAAGGTAGTTTGAAACATCTCTCAAACAAAAAGGGATCTTGCTAAAGCATACTGGAAATTAGAGGTAGCAGTCGAGAAACTCAGGTGGCAGGGAGAGCAGAGCTGTGGCTGTTTATTGTGCCTGTGTTCATCCTGTTCTCCTAACATAAGAAAAGTTTAGGATGAATGCTGACAAATGTCTTTGAGCCTTCACTTAAGTGGGTCAGAGCATTCAGTCTTTCCACAGAGCAAACTGGTTTAAGAAACTTAAATTTGAGTTTTTCAGCAGAGGAAAGTGCTTACTAGGAAAAGTTAGGTAGAATGACAAGTTCTACTTTGTCTATTAAATGCATTTTTTGTTTGAAAGATAAAGAAACGGGCTCTCTAATTCATCAACTGCATGTAACTCTTGTTTGTTTCCATAGAAAACAAAGGTAATCCAGCTGGAGGACTTGGCTTCACATTTGGGTTTAAGAACACAAGTAAGTACTAACTTAAGAAATGAGTTTAAAATGACAGGAAAGAAAGTGAGTAAATAAGGGTAACATCTATGCAAGTGTCTCTGCATTACCGAAAATGCTTGTATTTTGGTGAAGGTCAGCAAAATCAGCCCTAGAAATGTGGCCATTCATCAAAGCGCCAGCCAGCCAGTGAAGGGTTTTTGGCTTGCAAGATTGTTTCAGTGAAAAGTGCTCAGTCTGCCTCTCGCACAGCTGCTTGTTGGCTGATGGATCTTATAGCGTTTGCAAATCTAGTGATAGAGCAATTCAGGGTACTTGGGAATCAAAATCAGAGCTAGAAGCAAACTCAGACACTGCCTGTGTAATTGGACAGTGCTGTTATGTTTGCAGACAATCAATAGATGAGGTGTTTTGCTCCAATTGCTTGTGTATTCTTAGAACATTTAGGAATTTATATCTTCCAGTGCATTACTTAAGAGAATTGTTCCTCTTAGCACCATATAAGCCTGTCAAAGTGAGCTCATGGTGTGATATCTGTATTGGGGTTTTTTTTCCCTCTTTTGTCCTTTTCCTGTTCTCTAAACATTATATATTTTGACTCTGAAGAATAGTCATGGCTTGGTTTATTTTAATTTGAGCACATTTGGCATATTTTTTGAAGTGACCAGTGTCTTCTGTTGTTCTGTACCTAGTGTGATCTTGGGGTGTCCCTTCAGAGCAGCTTACACTGCTCGAAGTCCAGGTTGCTGTCCCCCTGCCTCTGTCTTAAACCAGAACTTCATTTAAGCATGCAGTGAGTCAGTTAAGGGAATTTATCTAGTTGAAACCTGAACTATTATTTGCTTCTGCAGTCATATAAATACAAGAAAGGGAGAGAGGCAGAACTGTGGAAAACAAGACTTCGATACTAGCTTAAGGCGTACTGGAACTGCATGCCTGGAGTAACTCTAGAGTTAACCCAGCAATAAATTCAACAAGTTGTTGCTTTGGATTGGTAAAAGAGGTTTCCTCTTAAACGGAACTGGAAAAAATATAAAAAGCTCTGGAATGTAATAATAGAGTGTAGCCAGGTTCTTGGAGAAGTACCTTAGTGTACTTCATGGAACTTGCATGCTGCATTGGCACTATACAGCCTTTCCCTGGGAAGACT
The DNA here is from genome assembly GCF_011004875.1 of Balearica regulorum gibbericeps. Taxonomy (NCBI): domain Eukaryota; kingdom Metazoa; phylum Chordata; class Aves; order Gruiformes; family Gruidae; genus Balearica; species Balearica regulorum. The sequence goes on along the minus strand of NC_046187.1, from coordinate 79,419,134 downwards.
TCTGCAGCCACCCACCATTCCTTGAAACAGCCACGTAACTTAGCAATTACAGTCTCTTTTGGGGATAGGGAAGTTAGTTGAACACCCCAAAATGCAGAAGTTTACTTCATCCTTCTAAGACCATAGGGCTTATTGCATCTGTCTGTGTAAATACTGAAGTGTATCCTTTGCTGAAGTCTTGAATGCTGAGGAATTAAACGTAAGCCTCCATCTGTAGTTTATCTGAACACGTGAAATGTTCTTTGCCTCCCTCTTGATCAGTTTATTATTCCTTTTTTGCTTTCAAACAGGATGCAATTAACAGAATCCAGGACCTGATGGCAGATGGCACTCTAACAGGTGACAGCTAAAACACAAAGGGGACTTTATTTTAGCCGGTGAATAGATGGTGCAGAAAATGTCTTAACTAGAGAGAGACTTCCAGTGTAACTTCTGTTTTAAACTTTAGAGGGTTTCTAGCAGGACTTAATAAATAGATGTTTTTATTATCCTTGCTTCAGCTGCGGTAAAACTACTGTTTAAAGCCCTATGGGATGTGATTGCTCTTACGATACGTTATACAGAGGAGAGGGATGAATGTTCCGAACAGTTCAGGAACCAGCACAAGGTTCCGCAGGTCGATTGAGCCCTGCCGAAGGTCCTTAGGGATTGCTGAGCAGCCAGCTGCAAATGAAGGCTTCTGAAATCTGAGTGTGAAAAAGATCACTCGGATGTTCTGGGGGAGTTTGCAAGCCTGTTTTAAAGGTGCTGTGGCTAAAGCCAGGACCGGGGTACGGCACGCTATGGGAGAAGCAAACATCCCAGAGCACTCCAGGATGCTCTAGTAAGCAAAGTCCTAGCCATGCAGCTGCGCAATCAAAGTTGGAACGTAAGCAGAGGGTTGCTCCCTGTCTGAACAAGTCTGTTTTATTCCTGGGCAGTCTTTTTCTTTCCAAGGTTGAAGTAGGGGAAGGTGCCAATGCAAACATTTACTGACCTGATACTGCGGTCATGGCTGGGAAACAACTGTCTTGGGTGCATGTGGATACCCATTCGAGTGACCTGAAAGCGCTCTGAATGAAAGCATAAGGATGTGTGCTGTCCTGGCTGTGTCTGTGGTCTAAAAGGCATGCCAGGGAGGCTCTCTGCCTTGCTTTTGATCCTGTAACGCATTAAGAACAGAGAGATCTATTCTCACTCTTGATAGAGCAACTGAAATATGGAAACTGAGCTTCATTCCCTTTCGGAGGGTAAGTTGGGATGGCTGAGCTGGGCCCCATGGCATCACCTCCTGGGCCCTCCTGCTGCTCTGCCTTCCTCTGCCAGCCCAGAACATCAGCACCGACACTATGTACCTGCAGTAGCTGCTGTGGTACTACCGGCTAGCTGCGTACAATGAAAAGATTGCGGGGTTTTTCTGAACAAAATTAGTCTCACCAAGGTACTGGGCTATTGTCATAGCCCTGCTCAAAGACCCAACAGTGGAGAGGAGATAAAAGCCTGACTGCTAGCACGTTGTTCTGCCTGCCCTAGATATGAAATGCAGCCTCAGCAGTTTGAACATCCTTTCCAAAAGAAGTGACTGATGTCTGTCGGGAAGTGAGGGGAGCCAAAGTGCTGACTTCAAGGTCCTTTCTTTCCCCCTGTAGGTGTGATTGATGACAGAGGAAAGTTCATCTACATCACTCCAGAGGAGATGGCTGCCGTGGCTCAGTACATCAAACAGAGAGGACGAGTCTCCATCGCAGAGCTGGCCCAAGCAAGCAATTCCCTCATCAACCTCCAGCCTGACAGCCGAGCTGTTGCTCCAACTGTGGCATGAAATTGCGGTGTGTGAAAAATACAGCAGGAGTTTAATCTTTGTTTGAATAAACCGCATAATTAAAACCAAACAAGAACCCTTTTAGTCCATATCCGATGCTTGAAGATAGGATGCTCTTTTTAAGCATCACCTGCAAAACTTGATCAAAAGTTAGGCTTTTGATTCTATTAGAGCCGGTATAAAATAGGACAGTCTTTTGTACAACAGAGACTAGCCAGGAACTCAGGGCTAAAACACTCTGATGGACCTGTACCCCAGGAACATCAGTAATTTTTACATGGTTACTTTATATTGGCAGCCAGTCTCGTGTGACTGTACCCAAAGTTTTTATTGGTTTTATTGTTTCCAGATTCTGATGTCTGTATCAAATATATTTGGGTTTGATTGCATTCAAAATCCTCCAGGCTTGCTCTGCACTTCCGCAGCTGTATAACTTTTTGGCAATGACATACATAGCCCAGAAGGACAGGGGTATAGGGGTGAGGCTGCCAGGTTTTCTCTTCTGTATCAACATTGGAAGGACAGAGTAAAAAGAAAATACTGCAAGTCTGTCTCTGTTCTTACTGAAATATATACTGAAACTCTAGAAATGTGAGAACTTGCTATATAAATATGTTTTGCTTGGTTTGTATAACGTACAAAGTTTGCTCGCAGCCAAGCTGTGTTATTTTTCTGTAGCCAAGAGACAAAAACACCTCCAGGGAAAGGCTAACTCGCCTCATTTATTGTGTGGGCCAATTCTACTGATACCAATCAGATTCTGAGGATTCATCCTTTGAAGCAAGAGCCAGCTCAGTGTCTGAAGGCCTCAGACACCCCCACCCCGTGGCCTTTGTGTTCTGGATGGTTTGTTATTTTTAAATGAAAAAAATTCAGGCGCTATGAGTCATGCAATTAATGTTACAAGTAAATGATTATTAATATATTAATTGTAGGGGTCAGTATATTTCCTGCATAAGAATATTTATTTTTTAATAGCCTAATTGATGCTTTGTTAATTCTCCTTTTTGAAATCAACAGAATCTATGTGGATATACAGTAATTGGGGAGGGCAAGAGGGGCTGGTTGTGTCTCTGCCAACCTTAGGGATAACCTGAGTAGACTAAAAGCTGTGTTATCAGTGAGATGAGATAGCAGTGAAACAATGGAAGGAAGCATATTTCCTTTTTAATCTCTGCACTTCTGCCGAATGTGAGATTCTGCAGGAGTGCTGGGTACAGTGCAGCACCTTGCCTTGATGTGAAAGATCGGTACGTCATTAACCAGCAGAGAGAGATTACTTGAGATTTGAGGCTTGTAACGTTTCCTAATTATTCAAAATTTGATTTTTGCCATGATTTTTTTGATCTGTTTAAAACTATTCTTGTAATGAAATAAACAATTTTGAAAGAATTGCAGAGATTTGTAATTTGAGATAATTTTTTTTAATGTGTTGAAGGATTTTATGAGGTAAAGGAGCCAGCCAGCAATGCCATAGCTTCCAGTGTGCCAAAGACCAGAAGTATTCCATGAAATCCACTGAATTCACTCCAAAGTACACTCAATGGCTGTGACTCTAACCAAAACCACCACATTCACTGTGCAGCGGCGAGCTTGCTTCTGCTCTGTTAGTACAACCGCACCAACAAAACTGCCCTGTACTTTAGCACGGGCCAGCCATCTGTCGAGAAGGGTGCGTGCAAACCCTTTTACACACCTCTCTCTCTTTGTTCGGACAAGATTTGTGTCTTGAAACACAGCAATAACTCAAACCATTTCATGGGAGTTTCACAGGGCTGTGCCAGAGCCAGACGGGTTGTTTGTGATTTGTTGACAGGTTGCAGAAAGACAGATAAAAGCTGCAGATGAAAGGAGGCGCTAGGCAGGAGAACGTGATAGCGAAGTATTTATTACGAGCCAAGTTCATGTCCGTTGGAGGGCTCCAACAGTAACAGGCGCCTCGGAAGTGCTGCGTGCCAAAGCTCCTCTCTGGAGGAGTTTCCGTGGGAAGTGAAGCAGGTGAGGCAGGCAGTGGCCAGACCCAGCCCTTCCGTGTGGGCTGTGGGTCGCTCGGCAAAGTTTGTACGTCATCTCTTGCGGGAGACTAGATTTGACCTGCGGGTCCCTCGTGGTACCGGGCTCATGCCTACCGCAGGGGTTTGCCTTTATCCATGATTCCCTACTGGGGATTCCCAATATTGTGTGTTGGACCTGAACCCTGGCTGGGCTGTTCCTAAGGTCGTGGACTTGTGTGGAAACAGGAGCACAGGTCTGGTGATGGTCTTCAGAACAGCTAACATCATCTGGCTTGGCCGTGTTGTAGTCTCAGGTGTAATGTCGGCGTGGATAGAATGTGACCGCGTAGCTGTGCCAGCGGCTGCTCCATCCATTGTCCTCTTCCACCATTTCCATTCCTGTTCTCCGCACCCAACTGCATCATTTCAGCGTTCAGGAGAAACTTGTTTCACCCTGATTGTTGTGGGGTGCTTTGCAATCCTCGCTGCATGTGAACTGAGAGGCCGGGGGAAAATCTAGGTAACAAAAAGCACCCACAGGCTTGTAATTCTTCTGAAAACTTACACGGAAGCAAACTGTGCTCTGCCTTGAGGAAATTGTTTCACTTGTCGAGGTTTTCCAGACTGCCCGCAGGAGGTATGGACAAGCGGGGGCTGGTGCTCTGACCCACAGGTCCTGCTCAGCCCTTTGCCCTGGGGAATGGCCACAACTATTAAATGGTAACTGATTTTTCTATTAAAGAGTGTTATTTTCTGGGAATCCGCTTACAAAATCCCAGAAGACAGTTTAAAACCTCAGGTACAAATACTTCAGGCCATTTGTGTGGTTTATAGATGAAACGATTCAAACCTGTGCTGCTGGTTAAATCTGTGTTCATGGGGTTTTTCTGTGGAAGTGGAGGAGGAAGAAGTTAAGGGCTATGTCCCCCAGAATTATTTCACTGACAGAATTCATAAATCTTCTGATCGCTCACATTTCACGTCCCCAATGTCCTGGGTGAGGATGGAGGCTGAGGATGCTGGTGGAGAGGTGGAATGGTCCATCAGCACCTGGGCTCCTCTTCCGCTCCTCTTCCTCTCCTTCCCCCTGTTTAAAACCGTCCTGACCCTCCGTTGCAGGGAACCACAAGACAAGATTTGCCTGACTCGTCCAGAGCACCCATCCTCCCCACGTGCTTTTGGAAAATTGTACGGGGGTCAAGCACAAACCCCAGGTTCATCTGAGTCGGCGTGGTCCCTTCTGTCACGTCTGGCACACGTAGCGGTAAAATACAGGGCAGTAAAATACTGGGATGCACTGTAGATTTTGGGTGTTCAGGATTCCTAAAAATTTAAAAGCTCTCCAGTGACCGCTTTCTTGGAGTATCGACTGTTATAAAAATGTGAAGACATAGCAAAGTTGCCCATAGATATTTTGGCAAGTAAGCGTTAGCTGTTCGTAGCTCACAACTCAGACCCGGTACAGGGCTCAGCTCATCCCTACCTGGGATGATCCGTATGCAAATCCCTCATAGAAATTAGCTTTGGGCAAGGACACCTACTCCCGCTACCCCTCTGTGTTAGACGCAGGATGGTTTTGATATTTTCCTTCCCGTTGCTTTGTCCAATCTACTTTTATCATTTTTAAAAAGCTGGAACACCCCCCTATTATTTGGCTTTAAAATAGTAAAAAAAAAAAAAAAAAAATCCCAATTTTCTGTTAAACTTCACCCATGCGTTATGCAGCATTTATCACCGTGTTTTTTCCTCTGAACTAGCACAAGAGCTCCCAGGTACTCTGGTTGTACACAGAAGGAATAATAATAATAATTACTAGCTCATTTGAGCAAGCTTGTCCTAATTTTGCCATTCCACCCAAAGGCAAAGGCCAAAAAAAAAAAAAAATTAGATTGAAAACCTTGTCTTCATATCACACAAGGCAAGATCTAAACAAGGAAAACTCCCGCTTCTTTTTCAATGACAGAATATAGTCAATGTGAAGCGTTTACAGCTTATAAAAATGTAAAAGCAACAAGTGTTGCAACTTTTCATTTTATTTGTTTGTGATATGAGTTTTAGAGCCCATCAGCCTCATGGTTTCCAGGTTTTCTCTGTCACTATGGATACTAGGAACAGATTTGGGTTGGTTTTTTTGGTTGTTTGGGGTTCTTTTTTAATTGATGGCGTGTGTTGATCCTTTTAGGAAAACATTAAATATCACAAGATGGCAGTGAATCGCGAAGCTGCAATATTCCTCTCTGCACAGCAACAGTCCCGTTCTGGATTCATAGATTTATATTTTTCAACTATTTAATTATTTTTTTTTTTAAAACCTAGAAGGAAATTCAGAGCATTAGTGCTGATCTGTGGCTTGAATCCCGGGATCCCCATAAAAGAGCTGATTCCCAGGGAAGTTTTGTGCCCGAAGCACTTTAGGGATGGGACCGTAATTCCTTTCATCTTCTCGATATTAAAAAAAAAAAAGTGAAAGTCAAGTAAAACAAAAGAGGAAAAAAATCCCCTTCCTTTCCTTAAAATAAAGGAACATTTTATGATCTCTGTGGATACATCTGTCTTCATGAAACGTGACATTTTCTGTCTCTGGGGACAAGTCGTTCATATCTGTTTGCATGGTGAAACGAAGAGTGGCGTCAGCTGAGCTGCTTTTTGGGAACATTTTCTGGAGGGTCCTCAGCTGGGCTGGGACAAGACCCCATGGGGGCGGTGCCCCAGCCCTTCTCAGCTCACCCAGATTTGCCTCCTTCACCCTTCAGAAGGCTTCTCATTACGGGGCAGGCTGCTTTGGTGGTGAGATAGAGGAACAACTCCAGATTTATTTGTTGACCAGTAACCCACTTCATTTCCCTTTTGAGTCAAAGATCTGCACTTCCCTTTCTGACGCCAGATAAACACCCCCCCCGCCCCGATGTAGCTTATCTCCTTCTCAAAGCGCCTGCACAGCTGTTTGATCTTCTCAAAAGTGCTGAGCTTGCACGTAACGCCAGGACAAAGAAGCTTCTGCTGACTGCATCCAAAATCACTGAACGACTGGCCTGGCCTGACCTGCCCCGTCAACCAGCCCCTAAGAAGAGGAGCTCTAGGGAAGAGTCTGTTTCGGAGACAGATCACTACTTGGAAGCCAGCTAGGCTGTGCTCAGGGCTGCTCAGCTGAGGATCTGGCCCAGAAACCTAATCAGATGCCTTATTAATTGGGTCCAGCAGGAATGTGTCTTCTTCGAGTCAATGGATTTTGCCGTGGAGCTGGACAGATCGACTACAATTGTGAGATTCAAGAGGGAAGTTATGAGGTACACATCACCAGAACTGTCCCTGCCGCAGGTGGGATCTCATGTAGGTCTTGGATGGCAGCATTCACACTGCAGTAGAAACATCTCTTCAGCGTTTGTCCTGCACTTGGCTTTCCCTCCAGGACCTTCACTGGCAGCTCATGGTGGTTTGGGGAATAATCTGGTAACTCCAAATCCTCAGCCAAAGTCCTGCTCAGCCATTTCCAGCTGATGAAACCCAGTTTACCCCGACTCCTCACTACCCCAAAGTCTATGGAGCAGAAGAGAGTCAGGTGGAGGTTCTGGGAGCCCATCAGTGGAGGATGAGGAGGAGCTGGTATGGGGGGGAAATTACAGGTATGTTTGATTTGCCTTTAGGTGAGAAGTTAATGCTGCACTGCAGGGAGACAGGAAAGGGTAGAGAAGATAACAGGAGCTGGATCTGGGCGCTGTTCCTGTGCATTAGCTCCAGCAGAAGGATCGGAGGCACCGAATGCAGGCAATCCCACGTCCCAAAAAACCAGGCAGTGAGCTTGATGCATTGTATGCATGTGCTGCACGGGGCATCCGTGCAGCTGGCCACAGACGCACGGGAAGTCTGAAATGTTCTCTACCCTTATGGTTTGCATATGCAAGTCAGGTCTGGCAGTCACCCCTGCAGACTGCAGCCTCGCAGCTCCCGCGTACGAGTGCTCTGGAAATATCCCGTATGTTAAATGCGTGTATACGTCTAGGTATGTGCAATCGTCTTATTGATTCTTACAGAGGTCCAACAAGTTTTCAGGGACTGCTGGATGTTGAGGGATATTAGTTGTTTAATGTAAATAAATATGTTTTAATTAGAATAAATTACTTAGGAATATAATAGAGTGTGATTGGTGCTGTTTGCTTAGCTTTACTTTTGCTGAAGCCTTAGGCTGCGATAGAGGTATTTTTCTCAGTATTTTTCCTACTAGTTTTCTGAACAGCTCGTACAGTGCTGTGTTTAGTCTTTTAGCATGGGAAACTATTTTGATATCGCACTAATGTCTCCGTAGTGTTTTTCCAAGTCTGGGACTCTTCAGTTCTCCATGTTCCACCAGCAAGGGCAGGTGTACAAGGAGTCTAAACCAGAAGATAAGGAGGCTCCAACCTTGGGGGAGAACTGCGGAAACTGTAAGTCAACAAGAGCCTGCCTGGACACAGGAGAAGAATCCCATTAGGTGTTAGAAGACCCCAGACCAAAAATCACCATTGGACTAAAGGACACGTGGACAGCATATGAAGGGTGGGTGTGTGGGTCCCAAGTGTGTAATTGTCCTGGAATTAATTTATTCTGAAGGCACCCAGCCCAAGCATGAATGGCCTGTGATTGCTTGGGACACCGGATATCCCTGAATCTCTGGTAAAGGAAGCGTTTTCATCATTTTCTAGCCAGACAAAAGGTATGATTCAGGGTTGCATGTTAATACTGAACAGGTCTCAAATTCTGGAGTTTATGAAAGAAAGGATCTGTGGAATGGGAGCTGCAGGCTGCAAAGTGAAGTGAAGACAATGTTAATGAGGTTTTGAGGGAATAGGACACTGAGGAACTCTGCAAGAGCAGTTTCGAGGGCATGGTGGAAGATAGTAGAAGATGCACATGCACATATGACTGAGAAGCTGTGGGTATCTGCTGAGCAGGAGGTCTGAAGAACAGTGAACCCAGAAGTATGTATTTTGGGGGAAGAAAAAAGAGGAGAAGGCCAGCGGGAGGAGGAGGAATAATGTTGAGAAGATGAAGTGAGCAGCAGGCCCCACTGGAAGAGATGATAGCCAGAGACCAGAGGCCAAAAATGAAGCAGAGGATGCACAGAAAATGGTGAGAAATCACAGCCCAGCTAATGCAGAGACAAACGAGAAAGGACCAGACATCCACTCCAGTGCCAGGTGGAGCATCTGTGTGAGAGCAGACTTCTTTGAGGAAACACCGTTGGTCTGTCAATGGGAGAGACGAAGCGCTGCCGGCCAGGAGCAGAGGCAGGGGTGGTGGCCATGAGTTTTGGAGGGAACTAGGAGAGCCTGGGCAGAAAACAGCACTAGAGCTGCCAGAGCCTTGCTTGAAAGAGAGAGTGAGGGGACTGCAGAAACCTTGGTGGGGTGGTGAGTGAGCATGCTGGATGGCATGGATGCAGGCTACAGAGGCAATGAATTTAGAATAAAGTGTTCAGTGGAGGCTCTGGACGCGGGACACCTCCACAACCCTGTGCAAAGCATGGACCACCGAGGCCAGCTGTTCTGCAAAGCGCTGGGCAACAGCACCACAGTATTTCGGAAAGGAGGGACCCAAGGAGCAAGCAGAAGATATCTGTGGGACCTGTTCTCCTTCAGTCAGGCACTTGAAGCAATCCTGGTTTGCATTGCCTGTTGTATTTATTCCCCCCCTGTGTTCTATTCTCTTTTTTTTCTCCTGTGGCAATGCAAGTCATTCCCTTGCACCCAAAGGATTCCAGCTTATTGCACCGGTTGATAGAAGTGGTTTCCTTGGCTTCACTGCTGTCCTCCTTGTCTTCATAAAAATCAAGTGACTGGCACGAATATGCAGGATAGTCACAACTGTCCTACATTTTTCAGCAGGTAACTCTGGACACGGGCGTTTTTCCCCTCTCTTTCTTTTATCACCTACACGAAAGGGGCATTTTGTCTCTTAAGGAGGGTTTTGCCCGTGCTGTGTGTTTTAATTCCCATCCACCCCAATGAAACCCCAGCGCTGGTATTCCTCGGGGAGGGGTGGAAATCGCAGCTGCAGCTGGCGAACCACAGGGTGAAAGTGAGCACGGTTCGAAAGCCAAAGGTGCCGGATGGGTTCGTGTTGTGCAGCCGGGTGTGAATCCTCGCCCTCTCCCAAGGCACCGCACGGTTTCTCAGCGGTGGAGGCAAACCCAAAACTCATCGATCCAGAGAGGAAAATTAATGAAACAGTGTAACTCAGGACACAGTGGGCTGTGGAGCATCTTGGACAGGTGCTGTTGTCCCCGTGTGGTTTCAGGGCATTGAAATCGTCTCATCGGTGGCAATGGAAGAGCCTGAACTGCTTCCCAGCCACTGTCTGCTCTAGGGGAGGCTCCTGCTGTCACAGCCTCTCCCCTTGTGACCATGGCCATCATGTCCACCCATCACGGGGACCCTGGACCTCACTCAGCCCCAGTGCCTCCAGTGGCTGCTGTGCCCGGAGATAGCTCAGCCCCTGAAGCACATCAGCCTGTGCTCTGAGTTATTTTTCTTTCCCTTGGGCAGCCATGGAAGGGCCCTCGGAGCAGTGGGATGCTGTGGGAAGGGTGTAGGGTCTCCAGCTCAAATGATCCTGTAGAGAAACTGGTGGTGGGAACCCTCCCATTTCCGAGATGGCATCTGAGCTTGGGAGCTGGTAGATGTTCTGATGCAGATCCAAGGCTCACTCTCTTTCTGCTGCATGGCTCCCTGCAGATAAGACGTGCTCCCAACGCTTCAAAGGCTGGACCCACTCAGGCCCATGCCCTGGTCTCCTGATGCATCACAAGGAGAGAGATGGGCAATTGAAGTGCACAGAGGATGGGGTCCAAACCCTCCTCCCTGGGCTGTGGACACCCAGCTCAGCTGCACATTGTGCTCCCAGCCAGCTGATGTTCTGCTGGATGATCTCTCCTTGACACTTGTACCAATGTAAATGGGGGACCAGGTGAATTCAGGGGCTTCTTCAGGCAAAGTGTGGGGGCAGAGGTGGTGGCCAAGGTGCACAGCTGCCTGCTCTGGAGGACAGAGAACAGACACAACAGGACTATAACCCCATCTTTGGGCATCTTCAGCATAGCAATTTACCCAGCAGATACAGTTGTCCCATTCCTATGCAGACCTGCACTGTGGGACGCAGTCTGGCAGCAGAGAGGCACAATTCCCTTTGGTCTTTCTCTCAGATCATTTTAGCGGCCTGAAATTTAGTTAAGATGACCTAAAAGCAGGATCAAAATTATTACAGAGAGGATCACACTTTATGCTCAGAGATGAATCAGACATGAACTGCAGGAGGGACTGGTATCTCCTCCTAAAACACCTCCTGGTCAGGTGGATCCAGGGTCACCACAGATGACAGAGATTTCTGGTTTGTCTCAAAGGAGAATTTCTGCCAGCATCAAATTAAGGTCAGGGGACAGAGCAAAACCACGGCCTCATTTCAGCCTGGCAAGGGAATCTGGAGCGTGGGTACCGCAGTCACCTTTGCACTGCATGGTGCAGGACACGAGTGTCCTGGTTGTGCTGGTGTGTCCCCAGATGAGCTGGGGAACATTTGTGTGACTTATTTTCTTCCTCCATCTTCCTGCTAGCAAGGTAGTCCTCAGGGGTGTTGTGTGTGAGCTTTTCACACATTGCATGAGCTCTTTGGGGAGGGGGGGATTCAGATGGCAGAGAGGGAGCAGTGGGACTCATGGAGGGAAGACTCCAAGTAAGGTTGTGATGGGCAACCACTTCGGAAAGGACTGCAGGAGGTGCTGCTGAAACTGAAGCTGAGCTGGCAGTAGAGATCATCCAAGCATTTCTCATCCACTCCAGTGCAATGTCAGCTCCAGGGTGGGATGAGGACATCCCAAGGGGACACAACAGCTCCTGAAATGATTTCCCTGGATGATGACAACCCAGCACAGAGTCAGGTTTCCCTCATTTACTACTGCAATGATTTTGGCCATCAGCACGAACAGTCCTGTGTTTCAGCTCCTGTCATTTTGTCCCTGTAACAATCAGCAACAGGAATCCAGGCTGGGTGTCCCATCAGCCGTCCTGCAGTGGGACCCACGTTTGGTCCCTGCCGTGTAACAGCTCACCTTCACTACAAGGGAGCCATCTGCATCCTGAGGTTCCCTCCGGACGGAAGCAGCCACTCTGCCCTGCGGGTTGGGGCCTCTGATCGCTGTGGGCTGCCTGCTTACAAGGACAATGAGAGTAAATTGCAATCTGCAGAAAAGCTACAGCTCTTGGTCGTAACTTTGAGAAACAACCATCGGCTGCAACTTCTAACACGTCCCACGTTTGTTGTGTTGCCTCCACGCATGCAGCTAACCCTCACACCCATTCCTTCCCATCTGCCTGACTTACACATCACCCTGTGCTACTTGATGTATTTCCTTGCTGCCGCTTCCATTAGTGCAGTGACGATGGGACTAACTTGTTCAGGACTTTCATTTCCAAAAGCTGTCGCCTCCAAGCCCTTCTCCACCCTTGAGCTGACCTCACCAACCCTCCCAGAAAGCCCAGTCCAGCAGAAGATGTATCCAAAACTCCCTAGGGTGAAGCTAACTATGGAAAAACCTGGGGCCAAAATACCACATGGGCAGGTTTGGGCATAGCCATGGAATCATTAATGGTTTGTTTGGCAGAGCATCTGCTGATGTTGGGTGATGGCCATAAAAAGCAACAGGTGAGTGCTGCTGTGGTCCAAACGGCACGGTACCAATGTACCCGGGCCGGGCATGACTAGATTTGGGCTGAGCCCTGCCTGAAACATCTCCCCAGCTGCCTGTACTCTTCCTAAATCACCCCAGGCGATCCAGGCCTTCTCCAGGAGATGGCAGCAGCAGATCTCGCATCCCCCCCCCCCCCCCCCCCCCCCGCCCCCGTGCAGCATTTCTATGGCAACGGGAGCGAAGCATCCCCCAGGGCTCGGAGGGAGACCACAAGGTTAGGGAAAGCCACTGCTTCCCAGCAAACAGCCCATCTCCCAGCTTTCCTGGGCTGGGGAAACGTGGAAAGAGGCTGCCTGCTACTTTGCTCCTCACCCAGCATCGCAACGAAATAATTGAGGTGACAACCAGGGTATTGCAGCTGAATTAGCCAAGGCTACTGAGTTTTCTTTTACTCTCTTCTTTTAGCAGGAAGGAAAAAGCTCCTGCAAAACTCACATGGCTCCTGGATGTACCAAGGAGGGAAAATGGCAGCACCGGTAGCAAAATGTTTACAGCAGCATCAACCAAGTCTAACGGCTGTCGGCAGGGAGCATCCAGAGCGGGGAAACGTTAGCTTAGGTCCCTTCCTGCTGCTCAGAAATAGTTGATCTTCAGTGTTTAGAAAGCTGGCTGCTCCCTCTCGGATCCCTGCTTTCCAGTGCTACCACCCAAACTAAGCTGCTTAGCACATGTGGTATAATCCATCTTCAGGCTTGTGGCAGGAGCAGCAGTAGGAGCTAATTAGCATGCACTAATATGCATGTTAACAAAATCTAGCTCCTCCAGCAGGAAAATCATCACGGTTGTTGCCGTTTATTTGCACGCTGAATTTTTTGCAATTAGGCACGACATAACGTTGAGTTGCCGCTGGGGACCTGTCCCTCCATCTGTGGCTAATGCCGCTCCCATGAGGAATGAGTTATGGGCAGGTCATGCAGCAGAGCTCTGGGGACCCAGCTCAGACCTACTCTGAAAGGAAGGGTGGTTTTTTGGCACAAATGCGCCATCGTTCCTTGGAATCAGGGCATAGCTCAAAGAGGTGTTCAAGGAGAGCGAGGGAGGTGTTTGGGAAGGGATTTGTAGTAAGGTTTCAAGGCTGCTTCGCTGTCTTAATACTTTACATTCAGCCACTCAAGTTGACACTCTCAAAGCTCCTTTTCAAATGCTAGTTAGTCCCCTCAGAGCTGGTGAGGATAAGCCAGCAACTGTAAGTTGTTCTCCACGCTGCTTGTAGACTTGTAAGCTGAGCCCTGGATCTGGGCTCATCCTTCTCCTTCCAGCGGAGAGCAGGAGTGAAGCTGGTCCTGTCCCAGGGCTGCTCTCTAGTTGCTAGATCTTTCCCTTTGGGGCTATAGCTCCAGCAAGAGGTGCTGACCGTGCTGGTGTCACCCTGCTGGGACCTGACACAGCAGAACCAGACATTTCTCTTGTGTTGTTCCAGCCCTGGGCCTGGCTGATGAACTGCTGTGGTTTCAAGTCCCAGCTATGGACTGACACAGCAGATACGGCTCTCTAGAAAAAAAAAACCCACATTGTTGGGCCATTGGGATCCTTAGGTATCTGCCAGATGGTTCCTACTCTTATACAGTTTCAGTTTCCTTCACTGTAAGGATTACATCCACTTTTTCTTCTCTTCAAGCATCAGGCAGATCCCACCTTATTTAATTTTATAATTTTAACAGCTCTGATGGGCTACAGCTTTTTATCAGCTCAACAGTGTGTGGTGTGCACTCTCCCAGGCTGCATCGCCAAGGGACGGAGAGCCAGGAACCAAGTGGGATGGCAACAGGGCAGGGACCTTACCAGCTGGTGCCCAGCTCCACAGGACCCAGGCAAGGTGAGCAGGAAAGGCTCATGGATGACAGCCATGGTCAACCAAGAGGCCAGATCATCAGGGAAGCTGGTGGTGATGAGGCAGGTCCGAGGCCAAGCCATGAACTCAACCCCCAGGCCAGGGCCAAAGGGTCCATGGCCAGGCATGGGCATGGCTATGGCTGAGCTGAAGGCCAGCAATCCTCCAATGAAGGTTGGGCAGGGAGTGAGAGCCCGGAGCTGAGCTGAAATGGGAGGGTGCATGTCAAACACAGCCCTTTGGAAAACTGGTCCTCACCACCCATGGGACCCACTGACCCAGTGGAAAACACTGTGTCATCCTTCACCATGGGGAATGGATGAGCGAAGAACTGAAGCCAGTTCCCACATCTCTGTCTGACCATGTCTCATTGAAACGGCAGGCACTTGGCATAGGCCGGGTCTCCTGGCCTGTTTGATCATTCCCCAGAGATGCTGCTTATCTTTGCTCTTTTTCCTTTCCTGATTTTCCCTGCCGTAATTATTTGCCTGACTGGCAGAAAGGATTCACACTAAGTTAGCAGGAGTTTATTCACATATGCAGTCATCCTAGAGAACTGCCACTCACCAGCATACCAAGACGTTTTGGGTAAATATAAAGCTAGAATGCAAACTAAACTGCTTATGCAGACAGCAGAAAGCACCAGCGATGTTTGTGAAGTGCATTGATATCCTCTGCTAGAAGGTTGCTTATGCAAGGAAAAGTAATAGTCCACCTGCTGTCCAAAGCAGCGTAAGAAATGGCTAGTGGTTGAACTTCGTTTCTAAGCTACGACGAGCTGCACAACCTCCTACAGCCCACCTACTTCCAAGAAACAAGATCCTGTTCTTGAAACCCAGGCTTTGCTCCACCCAAGAGATAACCCCTGCCTTTCGGAGCAAAGAGAGCCTTGGACATTGGAAGTATTTCTGAAGTGTTCCCTCAGCCTGTTGGGTCTCCTCTTTGTGTGAACGAGCAGAAAAGGAAAAATCTCAACACAGAAACACACACCTAAAAGTCTATGTCATAAAGTTCTGTAATGAAAATGTGGTGGCCCACTACACATTTCACATACCAAAGGATCATCTACAGCAAGGCCCAAGGGCCCCCTCCCTTGTAGACCACAGGAACTAGGGTTCACCACCAACCTCCACATCTCAAACTCTTCTTCCAAGCCCCGGTCTACTCCAGACACTGATCTTGGGCACAGCAGAAACATGCAGCTAAGGCAGATAGACCTTCTCCAGAGGACTTTACTCACACAAGGAGTTCTTTTGCTCTCCCAGCCAATAGGCAGAGTTATCTGCAGCTCAACAGGGAACATAGATCTTGAGCTTAATGGCACCTGTACTGAATGCCAGAAGAAAAGAGCACAAGGAATTTTTCTTCCTCTGCAAGACTTAACACTGGTTGCTGGGAACCAGATCCCTCCACTCCAACTCTGTGCGCTGAGGTTGGCATGTTCTTAAGATGCATACACCCTCTATATGAGGTAAAAAACCTACACTGAGTGGAGTAGTTGCGTCTGGGCTCCCATGGCTCTTTGCCAACAGCTCATAGCTTTAAATAGAAAATTTATTCTTTAACATACAGAGGACAGGGACCCTGAAAAAATGATGACCCATCAGGATAAGAAGGACTTGTGCCACCACAGAGTCTAAGAGGTCCCTCAGGTAGAGGAAGGATCCTTCAACATCTCTGGAAGCAGGTCAAGATGGGATGCAGGCAGGGAAGATCCAAGGGAGGCCAAGGGGGAAAAAGGAGGACCTTCAGAAGCAGCAAGGTACATTCAAAACAAAGGCTGTGCTGGAGCCTGAAATTGTCTCTGCTTCACTCTTCCTCCCTCTCCCCCTTCCCGGGAAAGCGTCTGGGTTTGTTAGCAGCTAGGACAACATTTTGGCCCGGATTCAGGCAGCCTATTAAGATCTGCAGTCCCAGTGGGAGCTGGAGGCTCCTTGAGGCTGTGTGGATCTGGGAAAAGGCCATGTGGTCCCATCAGGTCCCAGGAAGCAACGGGGTCTTCCCAGTGTGAAGGACACCGTTAGCACATCCCCCCTTGCCCATCCAGCTCCATCCGCTCAGCCCTGCCGGCTGCTGTCACACAGCGTCCTTAGGTTTGCAGGAGACATGAGCTCACTTGCTGAGATGAGCCAAACAAAACACGCTGTGTAAGACTATTCCCAGCGTCGCGTTGACATTTGCCAGAGGAGATTTCAAGTGCGAGAGCTGCCGTCTCCCCGCTGCACCGCAAAATGCAAATTTATAGCAATGCAACATCCCCGTCCTCTGCTCCCCTACCCCGGGAGGCATCCCCACCTGCATCCCCTCCATCGGTGACACCTGAACTGGTTGTCATAGAAACCAGTGGTCTGCCTGTCTCCCCGTGTCCTGCCTGCCAGGGTATGATGCTCTGCTCCCTCCGGCATCGGCTATTTGCAGTCCGAGGGACTCGGGGCCGCTGCGGTTTCCCCGTGCATCTAGAAAGGGAGCTGCCCACGTGGCCAGGACCGTGCTACCAGCTGGTGATGCTGCTATAATTAACGGGAAGCGAGGGCAGATCGGGGTCATGGCGAACCCCCCGAGTATTTCACCGGCTGCAGGATGCTGTCCTCCGAGCGGGCTGCAGCGGTTCCCGTCTCTGCCGAATCGAGACGGGTTTGTTTGCATCTGCACGTTCTGGAAGCTGGTGGGGATATGAATGAACGGAGCCAGCTGCAATGCCTGATGAATGCTGCAAGCAAGCCTTTCATTCATTCAAAAAAAGAAAGAATATACCCCCTCTCCCCCCTCAAATATAAAAATATTTAGGTTATTTTTAATGAAGCTGTAGATGGTATTGACTACAATTAATTTCAGGATAGGTTGATGCTGTTGGACAAAACCCCATAACCTCACATATCTTTTATGACAAAAATTTTGGTTTTCAACCTAAATTGTTTTTCTGGGAAACCTTGTTCTGCAACGATTGTAACTGTGAAGACGAGGCCAAGGCGCCTGTTGGAAGACAGCTATCATCACCCACCACTCAGCACCTCAACTTTTCTCCCTCATCCTTAGCCAAGACCCCAGGAAAAGGCTGTGCTCAGGGCACCCAACCCCATGCAGCAATGCCATGGAGAGCAAAACCTGGTTGCCTTAGGGATCCGGGCTAAAAATTACAAAAAGCAAAACACTGTCTGTCTTCAGCCAGCTAAACAACTCCTGAACATCGTCACTCTTTGGTCTGTGGCAGGGAACCAGGGTCCAGCAATACCCATGGCAGGAAAAACTGAGGTCCCTGAACTCCACCCCAGCTGGAGCCAAACCCCCAAGTTGGGATGGGATGGCATGGCATGGCATGGCACGGCAAGAAAAGGAGATGAGTGAGATTGCATGTGAAAGGCATGGAAATAAGGCCAAGATAAGTGTCAGATGTCCCAGCAGATGTGATGGTCCACGTGTGGTTCTACCCAGGTTCAGCCACGCTGTCCAGGGTGGTGTTGGCCCTGCTGGCAAGGAGGGATGGGGGCTTTCCTCTGCCTCCATCCGCCGTTCCTCCATGGGCCACTAACCAGCCAAGTGTTTTCTCCCAAACACGAGCGCTAATCAGACAGCATGTTGTGTCTAATTAGGACTCGTGACAATGTGAATCAGCCTTCCCCCGCCCCCCGCGGCAGGACGATGATTTCATCCGAGGCCAGGTGTTAGCAGATGGGTGCCAGCTCCACATGCATGCAGCCAAGCTGCTCTTAGCATTAATAAAATCCTTCCTCAACAGGCTCCAGGAATGGTGAAACCAGCCATGGGAGCATCCACTCCTCAACCTGCCTGCCTTGACCCTCTCCCCTGCCTCTTTTCACCACCCAAGAACTGTCTGCTGCTACCTGACTCGCTCCTCTGAGGTCCTTTTTTTGGAGTATGAGTCTATGTTTCACCAAGCAGGACCTGATTCCCACTCCTGATCCTTCCTCCATCCAGGAAACAAAAGGCAGGAGCCATTTGACTCATCCCCACCAGGCACTGAGGCCAAGAACATGCATGGGAGTGTCCAGAAGGTCATGAGAAACCTCCACGTGAAAATAAGATCTGGTAACAAAGCAGCAGAAAGGGATGAGAAATGAGACCAGATTTCACGGGACACTCCAAAGCAGCTGGTGGCTTGGAACTGAAACAAATCTGGATGTCTTAAAGAGGCCTGGGACACTGTAGAGGAGGCGGAGATCCACCCTTTTCAAATGAGCTGAAGCTGATACTTAACCAAATGTGGATCAGCAATGGGTTTTTTGACAGTATCATCCCTTTTTTTCTAGGGGGATGAAAAAATCATCCTGGGAATGGATGGGAAAGGGGAGCTCAGCCAGGAATTAGACAGCTTCTGATGAGGACTGTATTTCCAGCTTTTCAGGGAAAAACTGATGCTGAAGAAAGCCTTGTGCCTGTTCCCTTCATCCAGCAAGCAGGCAGGTGACAATTTATCAACCTGCTTCCAGAAGCAGAGAGCGGACGTGACAGCAGCTGGGATACAACTCATCTTCTCCATGGGAAGAAAACAGCAGTGTGAGGATGTTAACGTGAGCAAAGGGTACAAGTTGGGCAGCATTATACAACAAGACGGGAGCAGCCACTGAAGGCAAAGTAGCCACCTGGAGAACATAATTAGTCTAGCAGGTCTTTTAGCATTGTTAAGGGATTATTATCCCGTTATTATATTTGTCCCATTGTTAAGGGACACTTTGTTCTGGTGGTTCCTAGTCAGACAAGGCTCTCCCTGACCTCCTGGGCATGGCTGGATGGTCCCCTGGAAGCAGATGTTGTTAGGGCAGGTGGTGAGGTGCCCAGAGGCGTCCTCTCTTTCATAGAGACCTTCAGCAGTAATGGGAGGTCTTAGGAAGCTGTAGGACACAAACCTTCCTGTTTAGCTGGAGAAGTGGAAATCTTTCTTCATGGCCTTGTCTGATGGAGGCTTTTTTGGCTCTGCTTTAATGAAATGCTGAAACTCCATGCGGAAAGGAAACATCTCCTCCTAAGGATTTATTTTTCTTCTTGTGGAGCAAACTCCATCACTTTCCATCAAAGATGTTCTTGCAGATTTTTCAGCACACACCAAATATATCTCTGCCCTACTCTGGAGCAGGGGAAACTGAGGCACAGAGCAGAGCACATCAGGATGTGACAAATGCTTACACTGACATAGTGGAGACACCTTCCCAGGACAACCTGCCCTGTGCTGAGATAGCCCCAAAGGGGAAATTAAGATAACTTCTTACAGTGGGGATTCAACTCAAACTTTGCAGTTGATTTTCTATCCTTCTGTCCCTACAGACCACGCATGGTCAAGTCTCTGCTCTCCACCTCCTATAAAAGGTGCTGGCTGCTTGATTTCTTGATGCCAGACCACCTGGAGTCAGGGGATCACGTGTTTCCCTTTTAGGAAGGAAGATTCCTAGGTGAGAGTGTAAAAACCCATCTCCCAGCTCTTATTTATCAAGTCTCGTTATAATTCACCACTCTCTGAATGAGGGGCAGCACTTGCAGCCCAGGGGTGGGCTCGGCATGAGGAAACTAGAGGTGTTTTCTGGTCCAGCTGTGATGGGTTTCCACGCAGATCTCCCCACCCCTTTCCAACCCACTTCTATTTATGGGTGTCACTGCGAGGCAAGTGATCCAGATGATGTCTGGATGCTTATTGCTGTTCTGCTTTGCTGGCCAAATCAAACACCGGTGTGATGCAACAGCTGTGGCTGAGGGTTACACAAACTTTCCAGCCGGAGGAATTAATCTTTTAAATAGTACTACGGAAAAAAAGCAGTCAGTACAGAGGGCAGGCTCAGGGCGTCTTTCTTGGAGCGGGTGTCTGCGAGACAGGCTGCAGCACATGTTGTTCTGGCTCCCTTCGTGAACTCCACTAACATCACATTGGTATTTGCTGTGTATGTGCTTGGGTTGACCTGCTGCCTCTCTCCAGGCTCCAGCCATGGAGGACCTGATGCCTCATGGGTGCACTGCTAAGGAGGAATGGTGCTGCCCCAAGCTCTGCAACCAGTTTCTGATGAACTTGAGCCAGCCCTCTCCCAGGACCGTCCCCCTATTCCTCCTCCAGATCTGGCAGATCCATGGATAACAGGAGGTGCAGGTGAGGATCACCCAGGTGGGCAGCTCTCATGGACACCAGAGTGGGGAAAATCCTGGGGAACTTTACCCAAAAAAGGGCTCAAATCTCAATATAGCAGCTAGATATGTGACCACTTGTTGCCGTCTGTGTCCTACAGCACAAGAGTGGACAAACTGGGGCAGGCTGATGACCTGCTCATCCTATAGACCATCCAGCCTATGGATCACCCAGTACTTTACCTTACCTCTGAGAGCAGGGAAGAGCAAGAAATAAAATCAATCTATGATGGAGCAATTCCCTCCCAGCCTCTAACAACTTGAAATTCAAACAATTCCTAAGGAAGAGGTGAAATCTTTGGGTGGAAGAGCTTTTTTCGGATGATCAGGTGCTGAAGTAACCTTTTTGCACTTGCAACATTTGCAATAAGTCCCCAATTTAACTGTACGTGTGACAGGGGAGCAGCAGCCTTTTCTGTCCAAGCCTGCCCTATGCTAGCATCACTTGGTTTGCTTGATCCCTAGCTCTAGTGTCCTGATAGAGGGGATCAGTGAAGACTTGTCCCTTGCCCACTCTCCAGCCATTCTTAAACTTGCAACTCCATTCAAATCCTGCTCTGCTGCCCCTCTAGCGGGAGCTGTCACGTATCTTTGAACCTTCTTTCGCTCCTCTCCAAATCTTCCCCCAAAATCCTTAGTGAGATGTGACAAGGATGAACCAGAAGACCGTCTGTGTGTTATCGGGGCGGTGGAAGACGCCGGGGAGCACACGGCAGCCATCTGACACTTCGGTGACTCTGATCCCTTATATAACCACTGACACTGTTTGTTTTTCCGTCCTGACTTTATTTTGCGCGTGTGACTCCCGCTTTCGCTGCTCCTAAAGCTTCTTATAATCATGCTAAACCACCAGCTTAGCCAAACACTGCTCTGGGTCCTGGATGATTCACTGAGCTATTTCCTTCACCCCCCTTGCAAGAAAAAGCCTCCTCCCTCCCTCCGGCAGCCCAGAAGGATGTGGTTGGTTCCAGCACCCACGTCTCTACATGCAAACCCACCAGCTCCAACACTGAGGGGCTTTTTTTTTCCCCTCTTGCTAGGTCCAGATTCAACGTTTGCATGGCTTCTTTTCTGTGTGGTGATTTTGATTTGAGACCTGCTGCCCATGAGGTGGCCAGTTGGCTCCTCAAAGGGTTGGCTAAGGTCTTGCTCATCCTCATAAACACCAGCCTGCAAAATCCAAAAGCCTGAACTTGCAGACAGAGGCATGTGGCAGCTCAGGCTGAGTGTGGAAATGGGTGTGCAGGAGAAGATGATGAAGCCCTTTACAAGGTAATGGCTTTTTTCTAATGTGTAGCACCCAAATATTCTCATCACGCTAGTGTTATTTTGATAAAGAATAACATATGCTGTTCTTGCTTTGTACGATGTTGTCCTCCCAAACCGCTGCTGCGTTACATGTGTGCATCCACACTCAACAGATGCACACACACATCTACTATCAAATTTTCTGTTGAAAACCCCACCTGCTAAACTCCCAGCTATCGCTCATGATTTGCTCTTGCTAAGCCAGATCAGGAGCCTTGGGGTCTTGCTGAAACCTCTTCACTCTGCAAGATGAATTTGTAGCCCTGGCAGAAGACTATCCTGGTCTTTTTTGCTGATACCTGCCTGTGTCTTTACTGGAAGGCAAATGAATTTCTATGTGCCCTGGGGCAAAAGCAGTACTTGGGCTTTGCATCTACTCCAGAAAGGCCCAGCCTATTTGCCACTGGGGGAATATTTCACATCCAGGCAATGCCAATTAAATTAACAGTGCCCTACACTCCTCCTCATGGACTTGAGGGAACAGAAGGGCTGGTAAACCTTTGCACACCTTCCCGGTGGTTCAGGTTGATCCCCACATCTGGAAATACTGTGCCAGGAGCTGCCCGAGTCTTTCCATGTACGGTGTCTCCCTGTTTGACAAGGCATGGGGTGAATCAAGGGGAGCTTCAGGATCTCAGGCCAAGGTGAGTGAGTCCTTCAAAGGATATTTTAAAAGGCTTTTGTGATCTTTGTGATGCCTGGACTGTGGCAGGGAAACACAAGACCTCTCACATGCACTTAACGGTCTGATTTACTCCTGACACAGGCACAGCCAGGAGCTGGGGAGCCAGCAACGGGCCAAGACCAGATATTTTTAATGCTTTAAACCTTGCTGCAGCCTCTCCAGCCCAGTTTCTGACCCTTCTTCCCCCAGACCAGTCTCATAGCAGTGATTCCAAGGGCTCAGCTTGGAGGCATCTTTTCCCTTTGTGATGCTAAACATCTAGGAAGGAATAATCAAATTATATCCACACGGTTACATGAACAAGTGCATGAAGCATCCCATAGAGATTTGTCCCTTGTCCCTTTGCAAGGGCCACTGGATCAAATCAGGCTGGCAAAACTCCCCTTTTGGTTTTGAACAGGGCGATGGGAGGACTGGTTTGGCCGCCTTTGGTTACCTTTCTTGAGTGCTTCTGGATCTGCTCACCTGGTTCCCACCAGCCTATCTTTTCCAGGTCCATCACCTCTTGCTGCTATGGTTTTTGGGGACACTGTTCCCTCGCTGCACCCCATCCTGAGCCCTCTGCCCTGGTCCACGTTGTAGCCTGAGCAATAGGTGGTCCTTCTGCACCCCGCCCCCGGCCCCCGCCGTATGAAGGGTGGTCCCTCCACGCAGCCCCCGCATCGGTGCACAACAGGTAGGGAACAGATGCTTCTCCGCACAGCTCCCGCTGGAGCGAGCGGCTGTGAGCACATCCCGCTCCCGGGGCTTACGCAATTAGGGGATGAATCAGCAGCACATCTGGGCGCCTGATGAGGCTGCAAAGTCACATTTTCCCCTCCATCCCATGCCGATGAGCTCTTAAGCCCTGGGAAGGCAGCGGGCCAGCCCAGCCCGGCTGCTTGGCTGAGAAGTAGGAGGGAGAGGAAGCTGGGTTGGCTTGCCTTGCAGGGGAAATATTAAATGCTGCCATCAAAATCTAGGTCATGTCCCTTGCCCTGTGTCTTCTTGATCTGGGGGTGAGAAATCAGCTCTGTTTCCTGCAGATGGTGTTTTCAGGTTCTCTCCTCCCTGAACTTGGGTATGAAGGGGAGACACGGAGCCTCCTCTCTTTCTCCACCTGGCTCCAGGCTTCGAAGCAGAGCATTGCTCCTGAGCTAAGCCCCACAGCACAGATCTCAGTGTCCTGTAGGGCTGGGGTTTATGAAGCCAAGCCAAGCCCATGGCAGCAGAGCATTGACAGCCAACAGCAAGCTTCTCCCAAGCACAGGGTGAGCAGAAGGAGCCAGGAGGCTGGGGATGGAGAAAGCGAGGCTCAAGATGGAGATGGGGAGGCTGGGGATGGAAATGGGGAGGCTGGAGATGGAGAAGGGAAGGGTGAGGATGGAGAAGGGGAGGCTGGGGATGGAGCAGGGACAGCCTTGCTTGCATTTGAGCCATGAGGAGGTGAAACCAGGCTGAACAGGCACCTCAGCTGTTGGGTGTATTTCCCCCAGCCCATCACCCAAATCTGCAAGCTACATGAGTCCCTGTCCCAGAAACGCTCCGGCCCTCCAACACTGCACAGCCCCATCCAAGGGATGATTCTTCACCAGCAAGTGGCTGGAGGCTTTTTTCTAGCCCTGCCACACTAGATTCCATGTACCACCTCTTCCATCACACCCCAGATCTCTGGCACCCCTCAAACAGCCTCACCCCAAGCTGGAGGGCTGGCCATGGGAAGCAGGGTGCTGATCGGCACCATGGGAGCATCTCCCCGGGTGATGCTGGCTCGGCCCCAGCGCTGCGGGAGGGGGAGCGGCTGGCGGGGGCTGCCGTCTTCCCACTCGGCACAGTCAAGTGTCGCTCCACATCACCATCACCCTGTGCGGCGAAGGGATCGGCCACAAGCAGACAGGACCGGAGGCAGGAGAGGCGGTGCGGGGAGAGCATCCCTTCCCCCACCACCCCGTTCCTTCCCCCAGCGCTTTCCCTCGGCTGAAATTCAGACCTTTCCCAGGATGCAAAAAAGAAAGGCTAACAGGGCGGGGGGAAGGCGTTTGCCAGCCAAAACAAAGCCTGGGGGGACTCCTCGGTTAGCAGTTCCCCTCCTGGGGTATGTCATTTCCTCTCCTGCTCCCTCATTTCCCCCCTGAAAGAATTGAGAGATCAGCCTGTAAAATCATGAGAAGGAAAAAGGAGCGTGTGGATCCCATGCTGTCACAGCATGACCAGCCCCTTCCATGGCAAAACCCGCTTTTCTGAAAAAAAATGGGAAGCTGGGGCAGGCTGGGAAGATGTCTCTGCAAATGGAGAGCTGGTTCCTCCGGACTGTGCATCCCGGAGGTGAATATCTGGTCCGTCCCTCTGCTGAGAGGCATTGGTGAGCCCAAATCAGGTCCTTGGACCTCTCCCAGCAGGATTTGGCCCCCGTGGAGTGTTGCACACAGGCTGCCATGGGGACCCTTCACCTTCAGTCATGTCCTGGAACCTCCATGCCCATGGGCGATGGAGGGAAGGGGACACCAGTGGAACACCCCCATGCTCCCATTTTATCTCATTACTAATAAATCATAAACATCTGATCCAACACAAAGCTCAGCTACCATCATCCTTCTCTCCCTCAGAACAGGTTCTGGGAGGGGGAAGGAGGTGGAGAAAGAGGGAGAGTTCCTCCAGTCAACCTAGGTCATGGGCTGTCCTGATTTTTCTGTGCACAGCAGCCGATGCCATTTCCAGATTATTGTCTTTGAAGTGTTACGCTCAAAATTTAGTAGCAGGCAAAAAGGGAGCAGACCTCATACACAGAGCTGGGAGTTTAGCACTAGTCTCGTTAACAATCCAATCACAATAAAGCAACTCATTTTTGTTAGCCTCGTTGCAACGAGACTAACGTGTAGTGTCCAAATTATCTAATTACTGCTAATTCCCGTTAATAATGCAATTACGATTGTTATACATAGACTTCTGACCATCTCTGGTGCCATGATCACCCCTCCTCAGAGTCATCATGGCAAGTCACCGGCACCCCAAATTTTTTGCCGGAGGTGGGAGTGCCACTCTGGTTGTTGTTGGGGGTCACTGGTGCTGTTTTCATACCTCGTCGAGCAGCCTGCTGCTGCCGCTTCTGTCTTACCAGTCAGCAGATCAGGTTATACAAGGATCCCTTTTTTTTTTTTTTTTTTCAGACCTTTACCGACTGGTAGAATGCTTTTAGGGTGAAACCATGCAATTGCAAAGAGCTTAGCTAAAGCTAGATGCTCATCACCTGACCTCTGGGCAGATTGGCTGTCACTCCCAGCAACGCTCATCTGACCATTGGGCAATGCGCTGGTATGGCTAAACCAGCTAAAAAAAGCTTTGCCCAAGAGAAGTCTGCCAAGGCCTCACAAGACCTTAGCCCTCGTTTGGCTAAGCTAAATAAGGCTCGTGACCTAAAGACCATGGCCATACCTTATTTTCTGTGCTACCAGGCCATAAAAGCAGTGTTGAAAAGACACAACCCTGAGTCCTCCCTGGAGTGATGCTTGCACCCACGTGCGACATCGGCAGAGCCAGCTACACCCAGCCATGGAGCTGAGACCGGTCACAAGTTGTCCTCTCCTGCATGGAGCAGCCCTAGCAGGCTGCAGAGCCGGTGTGATGCCCAGGAAAGAGCAGCATCTCTGCAGGTCCTGCATCCTCTTGTGTCTGAGTTGCCCTTGGGTCCATCCCACCCGTCAACCATGAAGCCACCGCTCTTGGAGGTCACTAGATGTCTGCCTCCCCCTTAGCCCCAAAAGGATACAGGCAACAAAACATTAATATTTACTGTGTTGCTACAGGATTTTTGCAAGCTGAACCCCTGTCTGAGCCAAGCATGAGAGCTAAACAACAAAGCTCTGGGTTTCTTTCTTTTTCAGCTCCATTTGATTATTAGTAGTAGCACTCCTTTAATTACTATCACCAAATCTTTGGCACTGTGGGGTAAGTGCCCACCCATTTTCTAGTTAACAGAGCTCAGACGTAATGCCTGCCCTCAGACATCCCTGCCTCAGGCTACTGGTTCAGAGGATGGCCAGAGCGGGGACCGCTGGGGAGGAAGAGCAGCAAGGTTTGCTCTCAGGGCTGGCTTGGAGGAGGATAAAATACTGCCTGCAGTGAGAGCTAATGGCAAGGAGAGATTTTGTTGAGCTTGTCAGTAGGAAGCATATGGCTGCCGCTGAGCTCTCAGGCTTATTTAGGATTTAGTGCCTATTTGATCTATTTTAATCCAGATGTTCAGCTCATCACATAATGAGATCCCACCAGAGGCACCGTATTATGATGCCTCCCAGACAGCCAAGGCCCCCAAAACGCACTGAGGAGAAGGAGCACCTTCATGAAGGCCATGCATGGCAGAGCATCCTTGGAGGGTGACGGTGAGCTGGGCAAGCTCATGGCTTTCTCACCGGGGTGAGATCAACACGCTGGTGTTGGGACTCCAGTCAGCTTCCCAGGTCCTTCTGGCATCCTACCCAAGCAGTTTCTAAAATCTGAAATTTTTATCTCAAAACAGAGAAATTTTGAAGGGTTTCACCAAAGTTTGGACGTGCTCCTCTCCGGTCTTCTTTTCCCCATGGCATGGGTCTTTTGTTCAGATAGAGGCACCATTCTCCTTATTTTGGGGCAGGGACTGACTACTCCAGCTTTCTACTGCCTCCTGCATCGCTCTAATACAGGCATCAAAACAGAAAAGCAACCGTGAATTGCAGAGCGATGGGAGGGAGAGTGGGAAGCACCAACATTGCAACCCTGGAGCTATGGTGCAATATGGAGAATGTGCCCATTGCTGTGCACAATAGATAGTCCGGGATGTCCCAGTTTCAGGTTGACACTGGGATCACTGGGCCATGCTTGGAGTGCTGGGGTGGACAGGGTGATCTGGTGGACATCATCTCACCTGAATTTCGGTCTAGGTGCATGTGGTGTCAGCTCCCACTAGGGAGATGGAGAGGAGTCTGGGGCTGGAGACAGTTGCCTGTTCATATTGCCATCTGACAAGCCCTGCTAAGTGCTTTCCAGGAGAAATCGTGGTTATTTTGGAACACTAAATTTCTCTGTCTTCCAAGCTGGCTTATGATGTAGGCTCCCCAGAAGCTGGCAAAAATGCATCACATCCTACCAGGGCAACTCCAAAATCCCACTGTCATCACAGCAAGATTTATATTGAGATTTGAAAGCTTATCAAGATTTAAAAAGGCTTTTCCCAGGTGCAATGCTGACTCTGATCAGGTCTGAGGCTGAAGCAGAAAGCCAGAGAGCAGGTGAAGCTGACCCAAGGTGGTGGCCTGGGGCAGGAGCTCAATGCGTTTATGGTCGGCAACTGGACCGTGGGAAGACAGAGGCGATGAATGTGTCCTGCCTCCAGCCCTCCATCCTGCCTGCTGCTTCCTGCTGTGCTGCCTTCTCTCCTGCTTCACCTCCAAGCTTCCTTGGGAGGACAAATTGTACAGAAACATCCAAACACCTCCTTTGGACGCTTGGCATCCAGCCCTCCATCAGCCGCAAGAAAGCATATCGTGCATCTTTCCACATCGGTCATCACGCCTTTTACAGGGCATCTTTAATGGGGAGGCATGCAGGAAAGGCGGTGGCTTCAGGGCACTCAGTATGGAGAAGCAACAAAGGATGGTAGCATCTACCCAAAACTTTGAAGGGTTGTGCCAGGCAGACTTTTGCTGCATGAAGACAGTTTTGGTCCTTCAGGACAGCCCATGGTGATGCAGGACGGGTCTGGATACCCCTGGGGGTGATGCCCCAGGACTGGCCATCGCTTTGGAGATGAAGGAGCTGTACCTTAAGCGTGGAGGTGGCCAGTTTTAGCAGATCTTCGCAAATAAACAACTCAAAGTATTTCCACCAGATGCAGGTTGGCCGTAAGCATTTAGCAGTTTTAATTGTGCTGCTGTCTGAGCTCATCTAGGGGGCTTAATGGTTTCATTGCATGAAAAATCTTGGAGATAGGTTTTCCTCTGAATTCAAGAGACATCGTGGCGTTCGTTGCATTTCATAGTCTGGTGAGGTGGGAAGCACAGCACAGGTCCGGACACAGCCAAGGAAAATTTAAGGCAGTGCCCTGATTCCGTGTGTCTGGAATCTCTGTTTTCTTCACAGATTTTTCCAACCCGAAGCTTTCCCCCCTCCCCACCTCCTCACCACATGGTAATTGAGTTCTCCATGAATCTTTCTGAGCACAGGGCTCTTAAAGAAACCCCTGCATATCTTGACATTTAATTAAAGGGATGTGTGCAGTTCATCAGGGATGCAGAGTGCACAGCACCGGGCCAGGAGAGCCATCAGCCGGGTGCCCTTGACGGATCCTGAACGAGTTGGTGGACATGGGGTGGGGGAAGACAGGAAACCCATTTCAATTAAGACGCTGAGGCATGAAAACCCTCTTGGATTCATTGCTCTTTGCACTAATGACCTGGGTGTTCCTGCCTCCATCCCAGGTGGTTGCTGGGAGGTTTACCCAGGGCACATCACAGAGCATCCTTGCAGAGAGAGGCAGAAGGAGACGGGTGGAGGAGCAGCAGCACTGGCCAAACAGCGCCGCGTGAGCAAGAAAGGCAGTGCAAGGGAGCAGGCAGAGCAGGGAGGCTGCAAGGCAGTGCTGAGCAATGTTTTTTGGTGGTGCTGCTGCCAATGGGGCCTGGGGCGGGTGAACGTGGGAACAACCACCCAGCACCAGCCCTGCCTCTTCCATAGCTGACTTTGCACGAGGACACGTGTTTTCAGGGCAAACACTGCAAATGACAGTTTCTTTCCTTTTTGTCACCTCCTGCAGGTAAACTCCAGGGAGGAAAAGCATCTCTACTCTCATATGAGAAGAAAAGGCTGTAACAAGCTAGCCCCTGAAGTGAATGTATTTTTAAGGCTTTCTTGCTGGGTTCAAGAGAGCCTGGTGGGGTGAGAATGGCAGGTCCTTCAGTGTCGTTCCTCCATCTCCGAGAGCTGCAAGGCTGACAGGAGAAAGGAGGACCACCTTCCAGAGCCATCGAGCCATGGCACTGGACCGGCCCCATCCCTCTGATGTCAGGACTCCCTGTTTCTGCATGAGCTGGGATGGGTTTTGTGGGTGCCAGAAGCATGCGTGGCCATCATCTTCTGAGCTGTGTCTTCCAGGGGAGGTTCACTTGCTCAGGTGGGCTCCTGGTCCCACATCCCACAATTGTGTTGCAGCACATCCTTTGGCTGTGCTGGGCATGTACTAATTTCTGATTAGCAGCCCTCACATCTCAGTCCTTCCTGCTCCAGCCCAGCTAGCAAGTACCCGCGGGGTGCTGAGAGGAGCTGCAGCTAGCTGGGATGGTAAAGTGCGCTTGAGCTCCAACAAGATGCACCAAACTAACCCACAGAGGAAGATCTCAGTCCCTGCAATAACGAGGACAAAGAGGTCCCTTCCACCATTTGAATGCCTGGCACCCCAGAGCAGCAGGACCCCCTGGGATAGCCAGCGCTGTTTTCTCTGCGTCCTCCCCCAGGGCAAGGAAGAGATGCCCTTGCTGAGTCCTCCCTTGTGTTAATGAGCTGGGAAGTGCCCTTTGCTACAGGAGATCTATCCACCTTAATTACTGAGGACAGAGCCTTCCCCAAGCAGGGGATGTTTAACAGAGGCAGAAATGGAGAAGGAAAGAGATGGATTATCCCGTGCTGATTCACATCACTGGCAGGTGCTGGCCATGTCTGGAGGGATGAGAAGTGTAAAGAGAATGGATTCAGCACCCAGATCACCATTAATCCCAAGGATCATTGATGCTTCAGACTGCCCCCTGCTCAGGAGTGGGTGAATCTGCAGATCTCCACTCTCTCCAGACCATCTCTCCCTTTACCACAGCCTTTTCCCACCTTCTCCCTGCCTGCACTGGCTGAGGATGCTCAGGACATATGCAGATCTCTAGGCACATTTGAAATCTTGGATAATCCTTCAAAGGACCCAATTTCCCAAGAATTGCTGGTCTTTGCCATCAGTGACCTGCCACGGGGTTGCCTCTGATTTCGCCAAGGTCACATGAGGTGACACTAGAGGTGGGATCCTGATGGATCAGGCCCAGGCTTGAGCAGGCTTCGGTAGAGATGCTGTGAGGCTTATAATAGTGGACTCCTTCTCCCAGCCGCCCCCAAATATGGCACGTGCAGATCATCAGCTAAAAGCCTGATGTGGGCAGACAGCCCACGGTTGTTTCTCTAAATAAATCTTCCCCTCCCTGGCTGACTCTCCATCTCTGCAACGGGATGGATTTATTTCTTGGGTTCATATCAGGGCCTAAGTGTCTCCTGGAGCTTTCTCCGCACCAGCTCTGCGTGAATACCAGAACCTGCAACTCCTCAATCCCTTTGGACCTCTCTTGCTCTAGCAAAGTCATTTTCTGCCTTCTCCCTCCTGCCATGGAAATGCAGGATGCAGCGTGCCCGGTAATACTTTGCAGAGCCTTTGGCAGCAGACATAACTCATATATCAAGCCAGCATGTTGGCATGGCCCCTTGTAAAGTGGGAAATGCCCCCAGGCCATGAGTTACAAGCATGGTGCTGCTCTCAAAGCCTCTTTTGCTTGTGGCCAG
Source organism: Balearica regulorum gibbericeps (assembly GCF_011004875.1). Classification (NCBI taxonomy): domain Eukaryota; kingdom Metazoa; phylum Chordata; class Aves; order Gruiformes; family Gruidae; genus Balearica; species Balearica regulorum. The sequence goes on along the minus strand of NC_046187.1, from coordinate 79,388,129 downwards.
CCCCCCGGCCCCCCAACAACCCGAGGCGTTGCTCCTGCAGAAAGGAGCAGCTGGGCGATGCCGGGGGACCTCATTTGCAAGACCCTCTTAGCACAGCGATCTCCGTGCCAGCAGCATTAAGGCAATTTACCGCCTGACCCCAGCTCGAAAATGAAATCTATCATGCTTGACTTGACCTGTTGGCCGAATCATCATTACGTGGGGAACATTATTTTCCGCCGTGTAAAAACAAGACAGAGGGGGAGGGAGAGAGGAAGAAAGAGGCAAGGGGGAGGAGAGGCACGGTGCCTGGCCGTCTCTTCTTCTCACGTGTCCCTCACCGCGGTCCGTCCACAAAGAGCATGTGGGATCTGGTGGATCATCAGTAAGTGCATTATGGATGGGATTGCCTGCTGCCCCTCATGCCCTGGCCCTGGCTAGCAACAAGGGTTGGGTGTGAGGCTGACCCACCTGCTCTTGCTGTGTGTCTGTCTGTCCCTTTCCTGTAGTTCGCACCCCCCCAGCATCACACACACTGCTTCTCCCCACAGCGTCTCTTACAGCCTCTTGACCCTTCCCATCGCTGCATGCTGGCAGAAGTTCTGGATGGGTCCCTGGTGCTCTGCAGTGACCATGCTTTGCTTCTCCACCCCAGCATCATCTGGGGCTGAATTTCCTTAAGTAAGTACAATCCAAAAATTATCCCCCCTTAGCCTCTCTGGCATGCATTTATTACAGTTCTTTTTGGCAAAATCATGCAGTTTCATGAATTCAAAGGCCAGATTCAGGACAAGAAATGACTAGCTTCAGTGAAGGAAGAGGAGACTCATCTCTGACTTCTTGTCTTAACTATCTGCCCACGTCCAGTTTTGGCATTAGCGACAGCAGACATGGGAACAGCACAGGGTTGAACATTGTGGCAATGCCCCATCCCGTTGTGGCTGGTGATGCTCTTCCAGGAAGGGTTGCATTAAGGAATGAGAAAACTCATCCTTGCTAAGAAAACACCTGCAAAAACATTTAGTGAGCCCCAGTCATCCAGCTTAAACCAAATATCTCCCATGCATTTTCTAGAGGAGAGGGACAAAGAAATACCAGCAACAGTTTTCCCAAGAGTCCTTTGTTCAGGATTTCTGGCACAGCTGGGGATGTCAGGAGTTATTTATGGGCTGTTTCTTTTTTAGCCCACTGTGATCAATAGGTGTGACCCATCGCACAATCCAATACCATATCGGCAATCATAGCAGGAGAGCAAAGATTTTCTTCTCTGCAGTTATAATGCCATGCACCGAGTTGTCCTTCGAGGAGGGGAAGAAACAGTCACTGCCTTCATGCTGCAGAGAAGTGCTGGCACCCTCCTCCTTTTATTCCGATGGGTTTCCAACAGGCCACTGCTACATGCTTCAACATTTCATGAGACTTACAGACCCCATCGTAAACACCTGCTAGAAATAACCCTAGGGACAAATGACAAAGGAACTCAGCAAGCCTGTATTGAAATAGGAGAAGCAAAACCCAGTTGGAGCACATCTAGCACATCTGCCTGTCCTGCTGAAGCTCCTGATTACCCAGCCATGGCTACAGCATCCCTCACCTCCAGGTCTTCCTCAGCATGCCACCTGGATCAGCAAGTTCCTTGCAGATGGCAGTAGCAGGCAGTAGTCATTTGGGGAGTCATCCACGCTTTCCGGCTCAAACTGGTGCAGACAACCTGTATCTTGCAAAAAAAGGGTGTGGTGGGACAGGATGCTGCTCCTGATCTGTATTCATGGCGCAAACAGACCTCCCGAGGCAGGGAACATGGAGGAGGAGGAGGAGGCAGCATTGAGCAGCTGTCAGAGAATCTGGTCCCAAGTGAGGGTCAGGTCTCCAAAGAAAAGGTCCTCACTGAGCACACACAGCTCTCTGGTGCCTAACCCAGTCCTGGGTCTCGCTGGGGTTCACCCCATCATGGGACAGGACATGACATTGTTGCCTTCATCAGTGAAGCAGATATACTCCCATTAGATGAACTAAGACCTTGCATAGACAGAGCTAAGAGACTCTTTGGCTCTCATCCAGCCATGACGTCTGAAGATTTACAGCCTGTGTCCCTCTCAAATTGCTTTCCTTAAGTAAATACCATGAGTCATCTTTGATGCCAAGCAATGAAAGTGAAGGTCTCGTCTTCTCTCCACAGCTACCTTGACTCATTCAGGAGCAGCAGCAATGGCAGTGCACTGCACCAGCGAAGACCTCCATCAGCTGTTCAGCCAGGTTCCTTGGATCAGGCTCCTGCATCTCAGTGTTTCATCCTCTCTGGTTATGCTACATGATTTTGGCATTTCCTTCCCCGTGGCTCCCCATGCTCCCCTTCTTTCAGCACATCCATAGGTTGTCACTGGAGTGATCATTACCAGTTGTTGCAAGCAACCTCCCAAAGCTGTTATTCTGGCATTGACCAAGGGTGCAGCATCCACTGCTCCAGACCCTGAAGACTTTATCACCTAAATACACGAGAAAGACAAAGGGTTGGGTGCAGGGAGCTGATGGATGGCACAGAGAAATTGCATGAAGCAGGTTTTTGGCTGTCTCCAGAAGAGGTCTTCAATAGCACATTGTCAGACACTGGTACAAAGTCCTACCAGCACATGCCAAAGGACATCGGAGAGCCTCGATCACCTCTCCTGATGGGGACACTGAGGTACCCAAATTAGAAGCACAGTCATTATGAGCCACTCTCCAGCAGAGAGAAAATGCTCTTTATGGGTGAAAACATCCCTTCTGTCTGCTTGGGTATGTGATTTAATCCCCACAGGAGGATTTTGCATTCCAAAGGTCACCATCAGACGTCTGATTTTTCTTGAGAATTGGTAAAATTAGGAGCAAAGTTACAACCTCATTGCTAACCCCCTCCCCATGGTATCATCTTATGCTCCTTGCAAGGACAAGGATCTCTTTTTCTTTATTATAGTAGGAATGCACAGGCTCCTGTTCCCATCCCAGATGGCATACCCAAGAGCAACGGCTCCGGATGGACATGTCACAATAAAATCTCCTTTCTATTTATACAGTGCCTATGACCTTCAGCTGTTGCTACATCACACTAGGCATAGCACAAACATTTTAAAACATCCTGGAGTTTGTTTCTGAAAGGTGCATAGGTTCATTATGTTTTCCAAGGGGTCATTATGTGCATCTACTCTGAACCTTTTCAAAATGTGGCTAATAACTTAATTTTTTCTGTCCAGATCATAATTTCTGGGGTTAAACTTAGTACTTAAAAACACAGATGGGCTCAGTTTAAAGACTGGGAGAGGATCCAATTGTAAGTTGTCCAGCTGGTAAAACACCCTCACTGTTGAAAAACGGGTGAACTTGGGAATTCAGGCAGCTACATCTTCCCATCATTGCCTTTCACTGTGCCTTTTCCCAGCTACACTGATGAGCTATGAACCCCCAGAAAGGTCTTCACAGTGCGAATGGTGTCAGTCCGTGACCCGCTCACCTCTTGGCCTCCTCGTGCACAAACCCGACCGACCTATTTACATCTCTGGCCATGAATCAAGTTTCTCAGGCCATTATAAATGTGGTGTTTTCCTGAACTTCCTTCAATTTTTCTTTGTTCCCTTTGAACTGCAGGCACACGAGCAGGATGCAGGATTGACCCCTGATGGGACGTGAAGCTCTTCGGCTTGATGCATCCCTCTGCCTCTCAGCTACTTTCGCTCATAAAGCACATTACGTACAATTAAGTATGAATTCATCACATGAATGGTCATTAGATATCTTTGTTGTTAAACTGAGCTCAAAACTCAGCTCCTGTCCACGGGGAGGAGCACATAGCAGCCTTAGCTTTGGCTACGTGGTTCTCCAGCATCAGAAGGGACCCTTGGTGGGCTTTACACGGCCCAACAGTGAGCTGTGCTGGGAGGAGGGATTATAGCAGGATGTCCTCAGCCTGCCTCCCGTAAGAGTTGCTGTTTTGTGGCACCTTCCTTCGGGAGGGATGCAGGATGGGGATGAGGCAAGGGAACAAGGCCTTCCAAGTCCGTTACTCAAAGCTTGGGGGAAGTCTGGTCTGCTGGGAGAGGAATTAGTATAGAAGCAAGTTGTGTTAGCTATTTTGGATGCTTTGGGAGGGAAAAGATAGACAGGAGGAGGGGCTGGAGTGTTTATTGGGGTGCATGTGAAAGAAGGAGCCTTTTGGGGTGATGTAGTCAGGAAAGAAATCCTGGGTTTAAAGAGAATGAGGGAGAATATCTGAAGATGAAATGAGTTTTGAGGGCTGAACCCTATGCGAGAAGGAGGGATCAACTCCCTGCTTCAGCAGAGCCTCAGGGTGGTGTTTCCACTTAGAAAAAAAACAGAGGAATTTTCAGTCAAAACCCGATTTGGCTCCCCTTGCCTGCTTTGCGTAGGGGGGAGCTGACCAGTCTGGTGGCCAGGCAGATGGAGTCACAGGCGTGATCGACAGGCACTAAGCAAGGCATCTCCTTGCGATGGGACAGAGGGTCAGGGCTGATCCTCTCCAGGCTGCTTGAGTCCAGAGCTCTCATTTAGGGTCCCTTGTTTGCTTTCAGCAGAATGAAATCACCAAAGAGAGTGGCTTAGATCAAGCCAAAGTCCTGCTGACTTTCAAAAGAACTCAGTTATTGATTTCTGGGGACTGTGTTTCTCCCTGGAGGACTGGAAAAAGCCCAAGGCAGTTGCCTAGGATGCCTGTAAACTCTGGCTCTGAGAACAGCCTTGTTTAACGAGGGCCTTGCTTAATGCAATTTGAGCCTAAGGTCATTCCCCCAGGCTGCTCTCTGGCAAGCAGACAGTGAGGGGCTGGAGGATCTGCTAGCCAAGGCTACCCTCCCCAATAGGGGATCTGAAAAGTGAGTTAGAAAGCGAGTTAATGACGATTTCTCCCAAAAGCCTTTCTGCGGCAAAGAGCCAGAGTTTTCCACCTTGCTGAAGTGGCTGATCTGGTGAGCCCAAGGGTGAAGCCTACGCAACGCAGAGATGGAAGACATTTGTTTACCACCCAGAGATGCGGTGGAGTAGGAGAAGGGAAAGCTGCTAAAATCACCCCAGAAATCAGTCAGTCCTCTGTGCAGCAGGTTTGATACGTAAGCTGGCTGTTGACACCTGAAACAAGTGCGGATATGGGCATGAACAGTGCAGATGTCTCCAGCACAGGCAGCTGAAATGGCCAAAGCTCCTCAGTTTCCCACCTGGAATAGCTGGATGTAAACACTTGTCAACACAGATGACAGCTCATATTGGCTGATATCTTAGTTGCGAGAGAAAAAAGACAGTATACGGTCTCCACCAAGGACTGACATCATAGGTGATCCTAACAGAGACCCTATGCCACGTCTACCTGCTCTGCGTAGGTGTCCCAAAAACTTCAGGACACCTACAGTGCTATTAGACATGGGCATGGGCAGCTGAACTGAGCTCCAATCGATACAGCCAATGCAGCCTGGAGAGCTGCTCACCTGGCATTGATGTAGACACCAAGGTATGGCCAGCTGAACGACACCCAGACACCACTGACAAAGAGCAAGTGCATTCACTCATCCGAAGCTGGGTGCTTTAATACAGCTGAATCCCAGGCCAGTGAAGTCCTTGTAACATCAGTTGTTATTTTCTTTGATGCTATATCAACATCTACGGGGTATCTCAGCAATGCCTCTCTGTGTAGTGACAAAGCCTTGGGGAGAAGGTAGTCCACATCCAACCTTGCCCCCTTGAATACTGAACACTGTAGTAAGCAGTCTGAAAATAGTCCTCGATGCCCAGGTCTTTACTATCTTTAACAACAATCAGCCTCCCACTGATTTCAGTGTGGTTTCAAGGATGGCCCTGTAGCCTCCTCAACGGGGCGCCCCTTGCAACACATTCACACACACGAAAAAGGTCCCTACTCTTTCCCCACTAAACATGAACCCAAAGGTGCAGAAAGCTGCCAAAATTGAGCTCTGCCTGCAGGTTGGCATGATGGATGGCAGAGCTCAGCTGAGAGCTGTTTAATTTGGGTGAAAGACACTGTGTGGGAAGCAACCCTGCCTGAGCTCCCAAGGTGTGTAGGAGCCAGCTTGGTTTCATCTCAGCTGATTCTAGCAGCGGCGTGTTGCTTTGGAGAAAACGAAATGCTGGGAGCTGTGGAGGGGGATGGAGGTTAGGACAAATCTCTCCATTCACTTCTGCAGGGATGAGAGCAGCAGATAAGCTTTCAATGGGAGCCTGCGAGTTTCTCTGCTGAAGGACTGTGGCAGATCTTGTGTGGCACCCAAAGAGGAGATAATCATCTGGAGTGTGCCTGCTTCGGCCAGCTCTCCAGGCTTGCACCCATGGATTCTCACTTAGCGAAAGCCCTGAGACCTTTTCCTAGCAAAACCAGCATGGCCTCTCTCAGTGTCCCTTGAGCACCGATGCTTCAAGTTCCCTTGGACCTGGGGAGGAAAGATTTCACACAGAACCCCACACTTTGCACGATACCCCAAAGATCTCAATTTCTGCTCCTCCTCCTCCTCCAAATCCAACCAAAAGCTGAAACCATCAATATCTCCAAGAGTTGCTCGCAGCCTCCTGCATACCCCCTTACTTGGAGGGACCACTTTGGTCTTGAGCATGTTCAGCACGCCATGAAGCTCTAGCTGGTGATGAGACAGCCCTTGGCATTGGTATTTCTGAGCACCCCCAAACCATCTGCTCCAGTTTCATCCCTCTTCTGGGTCCCTGTGAGGAGGAGGAGACTCCAGCTGAGAGAAAGGGACAGGCCGCCCACTTGTGCTGAGTAACCATTGCCAAATTGGATGCCAGCACATACACACACACACACAAAAATATTTCCACTGAGGTTGCTATGAACAATGGTCTCTTGATTATTTGCTGTCTTAAACACATATGCCTTTGGCAGTCCTCCATGGGGAACAGGCAGTTCAAGTGCTGACCCTGCTCTTGGACTGACTCGTCAACATTTCCACATCCAATGCTACCAGCTGATGGAGTGTTTCATCAGCGAAAAACAGGACGTGATCCCTGCCCTGGGAGTTTGCAAGCTGAAGGCAGACACATGGGCAAGGGCAGAGCCGCATCCTAATAGATGGTGGTGAGAAAACACCTCTGTCTCATCAGACCTGGCAGTCTTCCTTGCCCACTTGGCGAGCTTGCCCATCTCCTTAGACACAACCCCAAACCCACCTTGTTATCATCTTGCAGCCCGTCCTTAAAATGTTGCCATGGTGTCTGCAAGTCCATGGGAAGGAGTCAGGGAGAGTCCAGCTGCCAGCCAAGGTTTGCAAGTCCTGTTTCCAAGGGCATGAAGGAGTGGAGACATCCCGGCTGGCTCTGTGCCGGGTCCAGGCGCACTAAAGTTATGTCCCAGTGATGTCCTACCTGAATGATGAGCGCCACTGATGGGGGAAGCATTGGAGGATGTTTGAACCCAGGAGATGTGAGGAGATGAGCAAAGACCTGATTCCACAAGGTAAGAACGTGTTCATGGTTGCTGTGGTAGAGAAACCAAAGTGACTGTCCAGTACTGGCCACTTCCTAAAGCAAAGGGAAAAAGAACCAAGGTTCCGGGAGGCAAAGTGTTTGATCTGAACATTATTTGTGATACTCATGGAGGTCTTTGCTCAGCCCTAGGTTGTCTTCCCTGCTAGTTTCTCCATGCCTGGAGAGAGACTTCCAGAGACCCCATCAGTCCCTGGCTATCCAAGATTTTGCACTGTCTACAAATAGTTGGTACTTGCTGAAAAGAGCAGATCTGAAACCACAGTTGGCAAATTGCATCAACAAGCATATTCTCAGCGAGGCATTGTTCCAGTTTGTATATGTCTGAAAAGAACTGTTCAGGCATATGTTAAAGTTGGCACCTTCTCCCTGGGACTCGCTACAATCTGACGGCTGGAGCATGATAACTACATCAAGACGCACAAAACACTCAGCAAATAAGGGAAAACAAAGTCCACTCGAGATGTTAGCAGGGCCGTGATGAGGACAAGGAGCAGAGGCAGAGAAATGTCCTCTACAGAGAGCACTTGTCCTGGCCTGACGTAGAATATGATGACATCTGCAAGCGCTTCTTGGAAAGGGATCAACAGTGGCGCAGAAGAGGAGAGCAGAAAACCTGCTGCCCAGGATAACCCTTACAAAAAAACTCGGCAACTGAAAGGGGAGAGGAGGATAGTGCTGTGGGAACCCAAACTAGGCAAAGTGTCCTACCAGGCTCTGGGCTTCAACCCATGCTGAAGGAGGCAACACCTTGCAGTGAGGGTGGACTCAGTGGGGACACACAGCATGTGAAGGGCTGTCAGCCCCCATGGAGTTCTACGCCCTGCAAAAACCATTCCTTTGCATCCGTGAGGAAGAGGAGCTGGAAAATGATGCTGCTCCGGCCATCGAGGGTATATCCATTGCTCTGCTTGGGTGTCTTAGTAGAGACCTTGCCATCAGGGAAACCCCCTGAACTGAAATGATTGGAGAGTGTTAGGAGGAAATATTGTCCTGGTTTTGCTTTTCCTTGGGTGTCCACATACAGCTGCTGCTGCTGGGGATAAGACGCTGGGCTGAGCTGGTGGAGCTGCAGCTTCATCAGAGCATCTTCTGAGCTACACAACTGGCCCTGCCCCAGTCTGAGCCTGTCCCATTGCTGGGTGAGGTGACACATGCAGGTTCCCCCTTTATCCCCTCCCACCCCCTCAGGGTGTCCAGGAGCACCCGAGTGCCCCTCAGGGGGTCAGAGAGGGGAGCTGGAGCCCATGTCCCCTTGGGTGCATCTGTATCAGCGTTGGTGCTCAATCCTGGAGGCGTGCGGCCAGGTGACGATCAGAGAGGAGTTCATCTGAGGCTGGCAGCATTGTGGGAAGCTCACGTGTGAGACACCTCATGCCCTTGCATGTCCCCTGAAAGAGGCTGCACTGCCACGCTCAGAGGAGACCAGGCTGCCTGTGAGCAAGGGGCTGCATTGCACGGACGGGGCCAATCCTGGCGGGTCCTGAGCACGTCTCCGTTTCTGGTGGGGCAATCCCAGCAGACATGTCTGACTTCACCTTCTCCATCCCCCATTGGCAGCCCTGCACTCTTCCTTTGCCCCAGCCAGAAGGACCACCCAGTTGTCCATGCAGGATCTGCACCGCTCCGTTGCTGGTGGGAAGCAGCAGAGTCTCACCCACAGCAGAGATGGCTTTGTCCCAGGCTCTAATCCCTGTCCCCAAAGGTGACTGTCCATAAGTCAGAGGGCCTCGGTTGCTCTTTCCATCCAAGGAGGATCACACACAGCCCCTGGAGCTCTGCCAGCAACCACCTATGCGGAGAGATACTCACAGCCTGCAATTCTGTGGGAGCAGTCGAGTGGCTGTCTGGCATCATTAGCAGGAATAATTAATTACCTGACCTGCCATTTCACTGGAAAGCAGTAGAAATAAGTAGCAGCAACTCCTGCCTCTTCTCCCCTTCTCGACAGGCAAGCAGGAGTGGTGTAACCACTGCACATCCATGGAAGGGGCCAAGGGGAGAACTGGAGCCTGACAGTGCCTGTTGCAGGACCTAGCCCCTCCTGCAGCAACCCCAGGGCTGGGGTGAAGCTCAGAGCAGGGGCACATGCCACCAAGCCCTCCATGCGTTGGAGCTCCTCTCCATGGATAGCATTGTGAGCCTTTTATTTTCCTTTTCCCTCTGGCACCTCTCATTTCTCCTTGGAGAAGGCAACTCCACAGAACATCACTGTCAGGAGCTGCCTTGCCTTCAGTTTGAGTCCTCGGACAAATCTGCATGTCGTTTGCATGTCCCTTTTCTAGCTGGTCTGGGTAAAAGAGAGTTTGGGGAGTTTGCCCCTTCTGCTAGCTCAGATCCTTGGTCTCTCTGTGGGGTGGGAATAGAAGCTTTCATCCCCCGCACTGACTTTATTTCCCCTTCCCAGCCCCACTGGAGGACCCCAGGGGTTCAGGCTGTGCCACCCCAAAGGGCTCTGCCCCTGGAGACGGGGGTAGTCAAGGGCCAAAATGGGATTTTCATGGTCTCAAGGTGCAGACAGGCAGACAGACAGACATGGCTCCCACCCCCAGCCACACGCCGTGGGGCTGCCCGTGCCCCCCAAACACCAGCCGTGGCCCCGAGACACCCCAAACCTCCCCTGACCTGCTGCACGGGGCAACGTCAGTGCTCAGCTGTATTGAGGGGGCTCTTTATTTTTGGGGGGCACGACAGCGATGAGACACGGCGAGGCTGCGGGGGCCAGAGCCGAGGCACCAGGGGGGGTTGACCCCAAATGTCCCCTATCCCAGAGCCCTGTGGGGGCAGGTGCCGGGGGCGGGGGGGGGTCCATGCAGCATCCCACCATCCCCAGCCAGGGCCGTGGCCTGACCCGGCAGAGAGCCCTGTCCTGGGGGGGCGTGGCGAGGGAAGAGTTAAAGGGAAGGCGAACAGATCCTCCCTCCATCCTTCCCTTCCTCGCTGTTAGGCTGCTGCTTTGACAGGGGGTGGGGTCGGGGCTGGCCGCCGTTTGCCGCAAGAAGGGGGGGGAAACGTGGCTGCGAGTGTGTGTGTGTGTGTGGGGGGTGTGTGTGTGTGTGTGTGTGTGTGTGTGTTGGTGACATACGACAAAATGAGATGAGACCCCTCGGACGGGAGCGGCCACCCGGCTGCGCAGCCACCGCCGCTTGATTCCCTGCCCGGTCCCTGCCCGCCCGCTGCCCATCGCTGCCCACCGCGCCGGGGACCAGCGAGAGCCCCGAGCATCCCCGCCAAGAGTAAGGCTGAGGGTGGGGAGGAACTGGGAGGAACTGGGAGCGATGCTGAGGGGGGGGGGGGAGGGGGGGGAAGTGGGACGGGGTGAGGGTGACAAGGGGGGTGGGGGTCCCTGGAGGGTGGGAGGGATGTGGGGTGCACAGAGAGCAAGGGGAGGAGGACCTGATGCTGGAGGTTCGCTCGGCTGAACCACCCACCCAGATATATTTGGGGGTGTGGGGGGGAAGATTTTGGGGAGTGTGGGGGGTGGAAGATGGGTTGCCAGCACCGATTTCTGGTGTGATGGAGGGGAGGGGGGGGCTTGTTTGTGCCTAAAGTCGCAGTTGCCTGGATTTGGCCCCGCGGGGCCGTTTGGATCTGACAGCACCCAAAAATAGAGTGCAAGGTGGGGAGGGGCGGGGGGGTGCAGACCTGCTTGCCAGTGCCCAGCAGGATCACGTTATTCCCCCCCCCCCCCCCCCCCCCCCCCCCCCCCCCCAATCTTCCTCAGCTTCTTTTATTTATTTCTTTATTTCTTTTGCAGTGATGTCAGGGAGGGGAGCAGTGGCTGGGGATGGGGGTTGGATTCAAGCAAAGGAGGTTGCTGGCGGCCGAGTGATTAACGTGCAGTTGCTGGGAATTATGTCATCTGCCTCGGTGCTGGGTGGCCCTCGCCCAGCAGCAGCGGGGAGGGAAGGAGGAAGGATGCTGAGGGGGGACGTCATGACACGGGGTTCCCCGCTTGGGACTTCACCCAAGGAGGCACCGATGCCTCCCCGGCTCTGTGAGGATGCAGGCGTCGCGTGTTCCCCCCCCCACCCCCCCAACCCATTGCAACCCCCAAGCCATGGATGTGTGCTGGCAGGGCTGTGGGTGCAAACCCACCCCGCTGCCCTGAGCTCCCTGGGGTGCCCAGGCCCACGGGCTCCATCCCCACGCAGAAAAGCGAGTTGCTGCTCTTCCTGGTGGCTCATCCTGCTCGCTGGCCCGGCAGCCGGGTTTGGAGCAGCCGGAGAGGGTGTCGTGATGAAGGAAGGATGAAGGCAGGCATCCCCTCAGCCAGCTCCCCAGGAGAGAGCAGGGCTGGAGCTGCTGCACTGCAGCAGAGAGCCCCATGCGGGGATGCAGGTGGGCCTGGAGGGGAGGGCAGGGACCCCCTCTGCCACCCCCATCCACTCCTCAGAGCCAAGGCGAGAGGCTGGAGACCTGTGGCTGCGAGCGGCCCTCCAAGCTGGCAGGTCCCTCAGGTCCGGAGGAGACGGTCGGGCTGCTGGATGCTCCACAGCCTCCTGAGCATCCCCCTGAGCATCCCCCTGAGCATCCCCTGCCTCTTCCCCACACGTGTGAGGAGCTGGGGAAGGAGGGCAAGGCCTGCCAGCTGAGCCAGGCGAGGGTCCCTGCTGCACATCGACACCCTCTTCCCTCTGCTCCCCACCCCGTGCAGCCCCGTGCAGCCCCGTGCAGCCTCATGCAGCCCCGTGCAGCCCCATGCACCATGGCAGAGGATCGGGCAGGGAGAGGAGCAGGCAAATGCAAGTAGGAGGGCTGCAGGGAGCCGTGGGGTGGAGGCAGGAGGGGTGGGCTGTACTGGCATTTTCTGTCCCACTTCGCAGTACGCAGGAGAGGTGATGCCAACAGCTTCTTCAATTCAAGCTGGGAGTCAGTGGGTGTAAATCAATCCAGGGGATGCCACTTGCCCCGTGGGATAACCTTTGGCAACTCTCTTAGCTCTTCTGCGCTCTGCTTTCAACACCCTCCAGCACAACCTTCATCCGCAAACCCGCTCAGGCAGTGGATTGTGCCAGCAGCTGAGCCCTCGAGGGAGGTGCTGGCATTAAAAGAGGGTGTAGGATCTCAAAGCACCCCTGGTCTCAGGCAGCCAGGGTTGGGAGGCTCCTCCAGCACGTGCGGTTCGTTCGCCCGTCCCCTCTCCACGCAGGGAACTGCGCGGTTTGTTTATGTGTGGCCCTGGTTCGAGCGGCGATCTGCCGTAGCTATATATAGCATGCGATGCTGTCATCCGAGTTCAGTCTGGCTGGGGAATTTATTTTCTGCAAAGGTTGGAAGGCGAACGGTCTGAAAACAGGCGTGGAAATGCCAGAGTGGTGTGATTCCCCGTCTGCGGTGTCTGGGCTCCCGCAAGGGAACCGGGCACGTTGTCCTGAGCGTTGGCCTGGCGATGACAATGGGGCAGAGGAGGAATGTGCGGAGGGGCAGAAATTTCCCCCGTTGCCTCCCTGCTGCAGGGGTGGGCATTTAAAAAGTGGCGCAGTGGCGTGCATCGCCGCGTGGGCTCCATACAGGGATGAGGGTCACCTCTCCATGAGCCAGTCTTTGCTGGGTCACTGCGCCGATGTCCTAAGGGACAAACCCCCAGCCCCCAGATCCAAAAGGAGGAGGTAGAAAAGCATCTGAAAGTCCAACATCTGGTTGCAGGAGCAGCTTGTCTTACCAGAGATGGGACTGGGAGAGCCCCAGCCTCCACGGGGGGCTGCAGCATCAGCCCTGGGCACCCGCTGCAGCATCCATTGCAGGGGCATCACCATATCATGGTGCACGACCAGGGCATCTCTCACTCGCCCATCCCTCCCCGGAGAAGGAAAAACGGTCTCCTGACTTGCAAAAAAAAAAAGGCAGATGAGGAGAGTGGTTTCCAAATGTACTGTGAAAACCACATTCCATCAGCAGTCGGAGGTACTCGCTGCCTGATAACTGAGCGTGGAGCAGGAATCCGGATTAACCGGGCTGCAAAAAGTTTCTGAAGGGAGTCATGTCCCAAGCTTAAGAGTTAAGAAGGTGTTGCTGGAGCTGTCATAGGGCTTAAAATCTCCTTTCTTGTGAAGGGGAACTGAGCAGACTGAGGAAAGCCCAGCTGTGCCTGGGGCTGCCAGAGAAATCCAGCAAAAAAAGGGTGAAATGAGGAGACTTCTTGTTTCCCTTCACGGAGGATCTTTCCCCATTAGTCATTCTTGTCACAGGAGCTGGCAAACACGGTTATTATTTGAGGGATCTGAAAGTGAAATGGAGGCATGCGTCCAGGAGCCCAGACGTCTCTGCCCCGCGGGCCTGGGGCAGCGGGTAGGGACCCCCCCCAGCCCCTCTGACTCACCCACGCTTGTTGTCCATGGGTAAAGTCTTTATACCCCACGTTGGGTGGCTGCATTCCTCCTTTGGTTGGGCCATTCCTCCTTTGGTTGCGCTTTCTGCAGCCTGGGAGTTCTTTTCATGCAGGACATGGTGGCACCAGGAGCCGTAGGTAGGCTGTGATGCTCCATCCTGGAGGTGGTGGTGGTCTGAGTGCTTTGAGACCATGCAACGAGCTTGGTGGTTCCCCGCAGGAAACCCAAGACTCAGGTCTCCTATTGCCCTGCAGCCCCAGGCACCATCGTGGGGGGAAAGGACCACACTGACACCCTCCATTTTTTGGAAGCCAGAGGAGGGACTTTTGCCTTTTCCCACTGTTCCTGCAGGAACACATCTTGGTGGGACAAGGACACCTCTGAGACCCTCACAGTGGTGGTCCCAGAACAGGAAGGGACCAGGCAGGGAGAGCATAGCCAGGAGGAGGTTCACCTTTCTGGGGGGCAAGAAAGTCCACGCAGTTCCTTAAACAACAAGGAAAGCAAACACAGGTGCTAAAGCAGCTATCAGGAAAGAGGGAGATGGCTTATGCCTTATAATCCAGGCTTGTCTGGAGCCAAGAGCTCTCCTGGCAGAGGGAGCTGAAAGTCCCCTTGACCTGGTTGAGGAGCTGCAGAAGCTCCTGCTTCATCTCAGCAGAGCTGCTGCAAGGCGTGAAATCAAGGTCCCAGTGATCTTAGCTGAGTTTCCCCCTCACAAAATTGATTTTTGCAATGAATGTGTGGATCCTGCTGGCTTTATCTGGCCCCTGAGTCAGAAGGATGAGTTTGTCTGAGCCTTGCTGGAGGCTGACCCAAGGTAAGACCTGGTGGCCAGGTCTTTTCCTTCCACCTCCTCCCCGTTGACTGCTGCCGTGGCTGGCAGCTTCCTTCTTACATGCATGCATCGAGTTTTGGGGTGGTGACGGGGCTGGAGATGTTTTGGGTTTTCCTTTGGATGAAAGTAGGAGGGGTCATGGGATAACTTGACTGCAGCAGCTGGAGCCTCTGAAACACGGAGACCATGGGCAGATCTTGTGCGCAGAAGGATTCAGGATGGCTTCATGCACAGCAGCCTGGGCTAGCTCAGACATCAGAGAAACTCTCCTGGCCTCCAGCAGTTGGTAATGGGATTTATTCAATGATCTGAGCTTTTCCTTTTGCTCCATGACTTTTTTCTGGTTGCCTTCTGAGCCTCTGCATGCCCTTTAGCATCCTCTGGCATCCTCCTTGCTCCCACCACCCACCCAACAGCCACCTCCAGCCTTTTGGTCCTCAACTGGTCCCAGTGGGTGCTGCCAGAGTCTGAACTGCAGCTTTGACTGGTGCAAAAATGAACTCATACACCTCATCCTCACACCAGTATGGACACAAGCAACTCTCCCTTTTGGGGCCAAATCCGGAGGCCAGCAAGATGCTCCAGGTTTAGACAGATTTAACAGAGCCCATTCTCTTTGTAGGAAGCTCAGAAGAAAGACAATCATATTATTAACACGTGCTGCTCTTCACACAACCAACCTCACAAATATTTATCAGCTGGAGAAACACACGGGCTCAGAAGTTGCCAAGTAACATAACAAGAGGCGCTTTTAAATAAATATATGTGCGTCTGCGGGTGACGAATTAACCAAATCCCTTGGTATGCGGCTCAAAGACATGTTTTCTTCTGGAAGCCCAGCACCAGTAATAATAATAATGATCCAAGCCAGGAAAAAAAACTCTGATAAGCAATTTCTGACCATGTGTCCAGCAACTAGTGAATCCCGGTGGGGAAACTGGTTCCCTACCGGAAAGCTCCGCAAGCGGAGTGATGCCCTCTTGGGTCTGTATGTGCCATGGAGAAATTGGGAAGGAGGATGGGACAGGGGCGTTTACTTTGCAGGGGAGGTGAGAGCAAGCCCAGTGCACTTGGTTGGGTTTCATCCTGCATTGATGAGCCTCTCCTATATACCTATAGGACCACCCTTCTCTATAGGTTCAGGTTTTCAAGATACCTTGTTGCGGACCCTCTATTGCTCAGTGGTTCTCCACGTTTCCTTCCCTCCTGCCCCAAGGCCAAGCAGCAGGGCACATTGGACCTCTTCCTCTCCAAACCAAGGCAGCTATGTCCCATAAATCCAGCAGGAACATGGCTCGTCCCAGCTTGCTAGGGCATGGTCTTCACTCTCCAGATAACCAGGGGTTTCTTGATTCCCTGTCGCTAAATCCTGCTAAATCCTTGCTGTGAGGCTAATTTGGAAGTTTAGGGGGGGTTATTAGGGGAGTCAGTGTACTTCTGTACAGTGTGGCATGGTCCTAATGGGCTTCACAAGTGCTTCCAGGGAAAATGAGGTGGGTTCGCAGATGAGCGTAGATCTCTCATCCCATTCCTCCTTCCATGGAGGAGCCCTGGCTTGTGGGGTTGGGATTTGGTGGAGATGTTCCCATGCAAATCCACCGTCTCCTCCCCATCATCACTGGAGAGCATGGCCTGAGGGTTTTGCCAAGGGTTGTCATTTTGGGGCCACTTTGAGGTTCTTGCCTGAACCAAAGCATGAAGAGAGGTTCCCGGGGCACGGTACGAAAAGTTAACTGGGTGAGCACTCCCAGTTGCATGGGTTTGAGGAGGACCAACACTGCCCACCCTCAGCAGGGTAAGGGGGCAAGAGGAGATGGAGTAGCCAAAGCGATGGTGGCAGGTGTTGCCCGGAGAGGTTATAGATGCTCCGTCCCTGGAAATTTCAAGGATGGCAGCTCCTCCCCGAGCTCACAGCCATCACAGAGCCCCACAGACATGTGCCGGAGATGGTGCACAAGGGGAGGTCAGAGCTTTTATTAGCCCAGCTGCTGGAGCTGGAAAAAACAGCCCAGCTTTCAAGCACAGGAGCTCATCTCCTTGTCCCTGCTTTCTAATTATATCATTTGATCTAGTACAAGCTTGTTCCACTCCCTGTGGACCATGCCTTCATTACATCCCCATCTCTGCCCTTCGTGCTTGGAGTAACAGCCAAGCCATCCCACCTGAGATGTTGGGGATGGGAGGGCCGATCGTCACACCTCAGACATTTCCCTGCAGTGGGGCCTCCTGCCTCCAGCAATGCAAGGAATTGCAGAGAGACAGGGGACAGGGACATGTTACGTTGGTTTCGACCAGAACACGCATCTTGCTCCGCTGTTGTCCACCCGGGGTGATTGCTCCCAGCAGTGGGGTGGAAAGCCAGGGAGGGCTGGCCCTGTAATGGCTTCTCAGGGTGACTCAGAGAGGCCAGGACAGAAAGGAGAGGATGAAAACATCCCAAAAACCATCAGGGATGCTAGGCTGAGATGGGCAGAGCTGCACGCCATGCCCCCTGCACCGCACAGAGCAGCTCCCTGGCTCCCCCAGCTCTCCTCCCCCAGGCACTGTGGTCCTGCTCTGCCTGCCCAGGGCAGGGGAGCTCTGGGAAAAACCAGGATCTCTTCCCAGCTCAAATTTCTCCCTCCTCAAACAAATACATTTCTCAAAAGGCCTCTAGGAGAAGCCACAGCTCCACCCAGTTTCAGCTCTGCAAGGGCACAAATACCCGTCTCCTGGAGCAAGCTGAGTACAGCCCATAAAGCACGGCTCTCGTGCCAGTCTCAGGGAGACCCTGATGTTCTCCACGGCTTCCAGCTCCTCCTGTAATACAAATAATAAATCACTGCTGCCGAGCTGGTCCCCGGCCAGCCATTGCGCAGCAGGAGTTTGCTCTCCTCCTTCCTCCAATCTGCGGGCTGCTGCGCTCTTCCTCCTGGCTGCCGTGCTCTTCCTCCCTCCCGGTGGTTTTCCAAGCTGGGATGCAGTTGCAGTTGCATTTGCAGACCCCAGGGGTCGATCTCTTTGGGGATCAAGCTGTTCCCAACAGCCAGGAGTGGTTTTAGTTGTGTTGAGTCCCAAGTGGAAAGTTTGCTCTCTGTTTTGTGCTCTGCTACTGGCACTTTGTGTGGCCCTTGGCATGTTCCTTAACCTGCAGAGCACCGTATTGCCCAAGGCAGCAATGGTAAGGGATTGTACTGAGTGACAACTAAATTAGGGACTGCGATGGTATATTTTACAACCCACGCTTGTGGTTAAAGCTGTGAGTGTGTGATCTGCACATGTTAGGGGCAGGCAATCCTCTGCGGACAATGACCAGCTTGTTTTCCAGCAGAGCCCGAACACACTCATCTCACTTGTGAGCTGAGGCTCCGGAGGGCTGTGAGACACCGCCGCCGCACCGACCAAACCAACCCACGGCCTGTTGACATTCCTCAGTGCCAGCCAATGGCTTTGTCTTCCCCTCTACGCTCTCAGGGGCCCAAATTAGTTTTTAATAATAATAATATTAAAAAAAAAAAAAAATCCCTGGGCAAACAATCCAGCCCAGGCGCCCGCCAGGACTGCAAACACTCCTGGAGGGGCACCAGGTGTGGTGCATTCCTGATATCCAGAAAAGAAAGGAGGGATTATTTCCCTCTCCCTGCAATGTGCTGGGTGAGCAGTACAAGTCAGCCCGGCTGGCAGCAGAAGACCCACCCTGGCTCCAAGCAGGGCTGGGTTGTGCCCGGCATCGTGGGAGGTGGGTACGTGCTTTTGGGAAGCTCACGTGCCAAGGCGTGAGCAAAGCCTCAAGCTCCAGAGGTGATTAATGGTGGCGTTTCTTGGTGAAATAAGTTTCTTCCTGTTGGAGGTGCGGGGTTTCAGGTGATAAAAGGGATCTGTTTATTTTAAAAACAAGTCCTACAAGTCGCCCGAGCGGTCCCTGAGCAGCCTCCCCGTGCCGTGAATGCCCGCACAGCCTGCGCAGCCACCTCAGCATCGGCTTGTGCACAGGCATCCACCGCCCGGAGGCTATTCCTTGAAGCTGGAAAACCTAATTTTTCCTTCTTTAATAAACTTCGCCATCAATCTGTAGATGTCTTTTCCCTTCCTGCTTAGCAGAGAAGTCGAGGGTGGGTAGGACAACGGTGGTTATAGCCCCAGCCCCAGCTTTGGCCAGGCCAAGAACCAGGGAAAACTCTTTTGCTTCAGTTCTCCACCCTTGGCATGGGGGTGAAAAGCAATTTTGCACCCCTCCAGGGTTTTAAAGGTCTGCAGAGATTTGGGCTGCCAGATAATGTTTTGCTGGGCCAGCTGCCGTGATAAAACCAGGGCATCTGCTAGCTCCAGAGCCAGGCAGTAAAACTCCCCACCCAAAAGTCCGGTGCAAGATGACAGCAGGCATCCCTTCCCTCCGAGGGAGAGCAGGCAGGAGATAACACCAGCCCCCCCCCAGCGCATCCCAGCGGGGGCCATGTCTCTGTTTCATGCCCCGCCACGGGAAGGAGAATCCTTTCATTTCCTTTGGACGCTTATCCTCTAAGGATCTTGATCCCGGGGGCGAGCGACACAAACACCCTTTAAATCCATCACAGCAGGCTTAGGGGAGGATTAGCCAATGCCTCTACAGGCTTTACGCTGGCCTCTGGCTCCGGGTTGGAGCTGCTCCCGGAGCCCTGCGTCCCACCCCGGTAGCCCCATCCAGCTTCAGGCTTGCATGTCCCAAAGGAGATGCCTGCAGGCAGAAACGGAGCAAGCCTGGCATCCCCAGCAAGCCCAGGCTGGCAATTCACTTCCAAAAGTGGCAATCCTCTGAAATTGCAGAGCTGGTTCTGGTGCAGGTGGAGGAGGTGGATGAGTGTTATCTCCTGCCCTCTGCCTGCACCATGCCTGCGTGCCGGGAGGAGGGTTAGAGACCCCTTCCCAGGCTGTTTGACCCCAGCATTGCCCGGGAGGGGGAAACCCCCCTGCTCCCTTCCTTTGGGGGGGAGTCCCTACAGAGGAGTTTGGGTCTTTCCCCAATGAAGAGTTGACTTCTCCCTTTCATCACAGCCTGTCTGGCTGGTGGGCATCATCCCTTTCTGTCATCCCCTTCATGTTTGCAAGCAAATACCTGGATTGCTTTCCAGTCTCGACACTCTCCCTCCTTAATTTGTCTCAGTGATGGTTTTTTTTTCCCCTTAGCTTCACTTCTTCCCTCGGCATCCCCTTCAACTCTTCCCATTTCCCATCCACAAGGGCTTTTCGACCACGACAGCTCTCACAGACCCTCCCAGCGTGGCTTTACTCCAGCACAGACAAGCTTGCGTAATAGCTGTTGACATCTTAACTTCATTTGAATCGATCTTGTTTGCTAATTAGCTGGTTGCAGTAATTGGCATGAATTACCTTGGGGGGTTCTGCCTCCCCGGGGATTGACAGCGGGCCGGTGTGTCCCACGTAAGAGGTGGGAATCGCAGCAGTGAGATGGCTTCTGCTCCAGGCACAACTCTTACGGGTATCCCTGTGACTTGTAGGGATGCAGAGGAGTTACAAGATGGGAACCATAGCCTGGTAGAGTGAGTTTTAATTCCCAGAGTGCCTGAGAGGCACCAAAACTTCAAGCATATTCAAACTAGCTGCCATAGAGCCTAAAATGGATTAAAGTGCTGGTTGACAGCATGAAGTGATGAGTGAATGCGACTCTTTGCTCTTCCTCAAAATGCAACTGGAGATCACTCAAATATTGGGTTAAAGATAAACGAAACGAAGTAGCTTTTCTCAGAGGGCATAACTGCCTTGCAAAAACCACTGCCAAAAATTCGTGGAGGACAAAACACCAGTAAGTTGGGTAAGGAGGGACCAGGCAGTGTCATAGAGAGTGAGTGCCCTCTGAGGGCATCAAACCATTTTGGGGGTCCAAAGGTAACCTTGGGTGTGAGGTAGCCCTGAAAAGCTTTGTGGCAGGGGAGACATGGGGAATGATCAGTGATTGTTTCTTCTTCCTAGTCCTTCTTTCTGTAAGTACGAGCTGCACAGGGAGGATGGAGGCTGGGAGGACCTGTGTGGAGCCTGGCTAGAAACGCCCCTGTCCCACCCCCCTTGGCATCCAGTCAAGATCCATCACTTCACCACTCCCCATCATACACTTTAATGATAAATCATACTCATTTTTTTAACCAGAATAACCTTGTTACCCCAAACCAAAGCACCTCACACAAGCATATTTCCACCTATGAAGCTGCCTGGGTCATCTAATACAGCCTGCCCCCAACGAACTTGAACGAATCTGCAAAGTCCTATTTTGCATGAGCCATCTAATTATATTGACAGCTTCCCACGCTCCATCCCTCCGGTGCTGCATCCCTTTCTGTCGGGCTACGCTGCATCACTCCAGCTCTTCTTTTTCCCCTTTTCCTGAATGTTGCCCTGCAACTATCATCTTTCCAGTCCTTGGGGATCAGAGAGAAATCCCAGGACTTCTTAGAAAGGACGAGCAGCAGGCCACACCACTCTTCACCCTGCTTCTAAGGGACTCTTGCGAGCAAATTAACCTGAACCCACTGTTTAAAAATGTTTATCCCTAGGCTATGCCATTTATTGTCTTCCTAGGTTGCTAATGGACTAGAAAGCACTCTGTTGCCTCTGTGCAATACGAGAACATCAGCCTGCTTTTGCCAAAGCCAGAAGAGAAATTATTGAGCGTTTCTGCCTTTTCTCTGTTGTTATCAGCAATTTTCTGATTTCCAGCCTGGGGACAGGGAACGCTGCTGCAGCTCAGTTATTTCACTGCTCTTCGTTTTGCAAAATCAAATCAAAAGTCACTTCCCCAACATTGTCCGTGAACCTCCACGAGAGATCGGACATGGCCGATGCTTGGGAAGGGGATTCATTCATTTCAAACTGAATTGCAGAGTAAATGACATAACTTTTTTGAGCCAGAATACCAACAAGCTCCTGTCCAGGTAGCCAATGCTGGTTCTTCTGTATTTTGGGTGGAGAAAAACCAGCCCAAATGGAACTGGGGTCTCCAAGACCCTTTGACTCTCTGCCAGTGCTGCCAAAAGGCCAGATTGTTAGTGAGACCTTTTATTCTTTATTTTAAGAGGGTGAAATTATTAGCTGGGCATCCACTGGCTGAATAAACATCATAAACAGATCTCAAACACATGTAATGCCATCAGTCACTGCCAGCAACCCTGGCTGCAGAGCGCTGTCACCTCCCCATCTGTGTGGGTCATTTGCCCTCCTCTGAAATCACATAGGGGGTCCACAGAGGTTCCCAGGGCTTAGTGTCATGGTCGCAGCAGATGCAACCCATCTCTGTAGCCAGGTTTGCAGGTCAGCATCACCTGAGGCTCCTGTGACCCTCTGTAACCCTCTCTGATGCTTTCTGAGCACTTGGCAGAGGTACAAAGCAGGCAGCGGTGGACACTAAAGGAGATGCTAGGTTTGCACTATTTACCTGTTAGTTGAGTCTCCAAACACGCAAGAAGCAGTTGGACCCATCCATGAGGTCTCAGCAGCACAAGGAGCACACTGGGACTTTGCCACGACTTGTATTTGCTGCAGCAGAGGGGTGAAGACCCCTGGCAGCTCATAAACAGGCTGTGTCACACCCGGCCAGGTACGGGCTAGCCAAGAGGTGGATAAGCCATTTTTACCGCTGCGGAGGAGTTTTGCTGGTGGAGCTGTCGCTGAACAGCTCTGCGAAGGATGAGCAGCACGCATGGGGGTGGCTGGCTCGTTTGGTCTAAGGGAGGAGTTGGGTGAGAACACGGGACTCGTCAGAGAGAAACAGACCCAGGCAGAGAGCAACAGCAGTAGGAGAAGCCGGTGATTTTCCTTGCTGAAGGTTGGCGAGGTTGGACACAATGAAATTCCCTCCTCCCTCTCTTACCCAAAAAACCACATCCCAAGAGGCATTCAATGCCGCGCTTGAATCCATTCAAAACACATCAGGGTCAAAACCTTTTTAATGAAAGAAAGAAAATAAACCCAAAGACAAAAAGCTATTCTGGAGGAGGGGAGGGGAAGGAAGTGGCTCCCAAAATATCAATGACAACCCTTCCTTTAATCCTGGCCTCAGCTGCAGCTGTGGGTTGGGTGTCTCTACACCAGCAGGATTTAGCAGGGCAGGAGATGTCAGCACATCCTTCTGCACCTTTCTCTCGGTGCGAAAGGGCCCCAGTGATCAAACCACAGAGCTTTGGGCAGGTTGGGTTAGGACCATGAGCATCTGGGTGCTGGGCAGGGGACATGTCTTGGTGGGAAGGGTTGAGAAGGACAGGATGGGCTCCTGCAGGAAGAACGGAGTTGGCTGGCACCAAAGCTCACAAAGCTGCTTGCATCTGGCTTAAATACCATTAAACACAACATGGACTCCCTCCTCCATCTCCTGTGGCCATCATCCTGTGGCTGTGTGGGCTCCTGGGGTCACCTGGTGGCATTGGGAGGCTGCGCTGCCCCTGGCTGTGATCCCAGCTGAGATGGCTGGAGGCAGACGGACAGAATCCTGGGCCCCACATCTCCAAAATAATGGGGGTTGTGTCTTTCCTGCATTTCTCCTCTTTAGCTGGAACCATTGAGGCTTTTTGAGAAGCGACCTTCGAGCCATCCCCATGTGGGGTTAAAGCTCTAGCACTTGGGAAGTGATGGGGAGGACTGTGAGCTGGAGGAGGGGGTGGATTTCAAACCAGAAACAACTGAAAACCAGTTTGGTGGGAATGGACACACACAACAAGGTTCTGCATTCAGCTGGGTGTCTTATTGCAGTGGAGGAAGGCACCGGCAGGTATAGAAAACCTCACTGGTAGGGCTGAACCCCAAAAGGGACCCCAGCAAATCCATAGAGAAGGAGAAGAGAGTGAGGGTGCTCAGCCCACCCTCCCTTCAAGCCCACCTCTCCTGGGATGCTGACACATCTCCCCACCACCTCCCACCCCACCACCCCTGCGTGCTTGTGAGGACAGGGCTGTCCCTCAGAGGATGACCAAGGGTCACTCTGGAGACAAAAGCATGGTCTGTTTGGAGCAGCACAGAGAAAGGCGATTTCCCCACAGCCCGTGACGTGTCTCAGGAATTTGTGGTCTGTGACGGGTGAGTCAATATGAACGGGAAAAGTCTGGCTATTTTTAAGACCACTGACATTTGGGGGTGTTTAACCCCTCTCCCTCCTCCCACAGCCAGCATCTCCGCAGTGCCTTGCTTGTGGAGCAGCCACCTCAGACAGGGAGTGAATTCAAAGGTGCAGCTCAACAGCCAGCACCAACACAATGAGGACATTAGCAATAATGGCTCTTCAGAGATAGCTCCTGACTAGAAGCAGGCAAAAAAAGACCCTACCCAAGCCAAATTGGTGCCAGTCACAGGGTGGTGCCTCCTAGAATGAGGACATGAAGGATGCAAGGTCTGCGTGACTGGGAAGAGAGGATGAAGGAGGCAGGACGAAGGAGACCAGGGAGAGGCTGTTAGGAGCCACGGAGATGAGGCAAGAAGCCATGCACAGATGTTTTGTCCAAGCTCTTCTTGAAGTGCTCAGACGTCTTGTGTGCACCAGGGTATTTCTCTACTAAGAATCCACTTGCATTCAGTTAAAAAGCCCCTCACCAAGTCATGGAGAGCTTCTCCAGAGCTTTCACTCCTCCTGGGACTAAGGGCCACTTGGCATCATGGCATAGCGTAGCCGTGTTCACGTGGCTGTGTCCTCCTCTGAAGCTCAGTGTACCTGTGCCACCTGCGTTGCCCTGCCTGGTGTCACTCCCAGGTTTGTGTGCTGGTAATCCTCCAGGTCCTGCATTTCTTGGCATCTCCTCTCTGGGAATCAACACAGCCTGCGGACTCCTCCATCTTATCTACCTGCTAGCGTGGCACCACGGGACTTGTCCAGCTTCCAGCAGGGCTCCAGGACAGCGTTGCTTCTGAGCCAAGCCACTCCTTGTGCTTGCCCCAGGGCAATCACGGTTTGGGTGGCCCACAATCCACCACACTGTGTTGCACGTGTCCTTACCAGGGAATTTGAGTCCTTAGCTCCTGCTCAGGGGCCAAATGGCCTTTTTCCAGAGATGCTCTTCCTTCCCACAGCGTGCCTGAAATGACAGCCACCATCTCCTCTTCCCCACCATCCCATCTTCCCACTGGAGACGAGTTTCTTGTCCTATCTTGCTCCCACATCTGCCCAGCCTGCTGCTCTCCTCTCCAGAGCTGTGTCCCCTCCTTGCTGTCCTGCTCATACCCAGTCCTGGCTGCCCTGGACTGAAACAAGAAAGAGAAGGTTTCCTCAACAGTGAAATGTGTTTTTTTGGAGACTGCATGCAGGATGGTCCTCCTGAAACATTCACTCTGCATTTTCATCATGTAAGCAATTAAGCAAGTGATACAAATTATCTGCCTTCATGTCAGATAATCTATCCTGAGTGTAGAAAATTTCCTGGTTTATTTTTATTTAGCAAAATATTGAGGTGTTTTGTGGGGTTCTTTTTTAGTATCATGCACACAAGACCCTCTGGATTATGATCATTTGAGTTTTCCCAGATCTTTCTCCAACCTGTTTCCTTCCTGGGACATGGTGGGGGCACTTGGTATTTTAGAGATGAACAGCAGGGAAAATCAATACGAACAATGAGCAAGGATAGGTAGAAAAGGGTCGGTTTGATATTCCCTTAATACACCCCCAAATTCAACTTCTGTGCATTTTGCACTGGCTTGTGATGGATTTCTGGTCCATGAACTCATCACGTTTCCCCTTGAACACAGGTACCCACTGATCATCAACTGCATCCCGTAGCAGGGAGCTCCCCAGACCAGCTACCAGTGCATGAGGAAGGGGTTTCTTCCTTTTCTTCCCTATTTCTTCCTTTACTTGCCTCCTGACGGTTTTTGGCTAAGTGTTCCTCCTTTCCATGCTGAAGAGGAGACAGATTGACACCTGTGTGTCATCTGGCCGCGGCTGTGGTCCTGCTCCCAACTGCAAGCCGTCTGAAGCACTGCCCCAAAGCCACCGATGCTCTTGTAAAGCCTCCTGGGGATGTCTGAGCAATTTGTCAGCACGGATTCATTTAAAAACCTACAGAGGAAAAAATGCTGAAAATACTTCTGGTATTCGTACAGGCAGATCCCGTGGCAGTCCCTGTCAGCAGCACAGGTGAGACAAACAGCGTGGGACTGCTCGCAGCCTAGACAAATTAATAAGAATGCTGTGCTGGGATGAATTCTGCCCCAAATATATGAAGTGCAAGCTTGTAACATGTGCCAAGCTCCTCTGGAGCTTGTTTCACAAGTGCTTCCCATTTTACATGCATGTCTGAGGCATCCTGCTGCCTTGAGCTCAAGGCAGGGCTGAGAAAAAAAAGACAGGAGTGGTGAGATCAGGTGGTGGTTCAACCCCAGGAAGCCTTCTACTCCCTTTGCACATCCTTGGTCCTTACCAGCAGAAAGCATCGGGACCCTTTGCCTGGCTTTAGGCCACAGATGCTGGGCTGATTCGCGTTGGATGGACAGCACAAAGCATGGTGGTGGGAGCTGGAGTGAAGGTGTGAGGCTCGGTCACCAAGGTCTTCTCGCCATGGAATGGATCTGGATAGATCCTGGATGGATCCTTGGCCTGACCCAGGGTGTATTGGCTATCTGCTTAGAGCAAGGTGGCTGTGCTGAGCTGAGCAATGTATGCAAATCTGCTGGAACTAGGGAGAGGGATGCTCTCAAGGGCTGGAGTGTGGTCCATGCTCAGCAAGGAGAGAGGAGCAGAGGACCCCCACCTGACACGTACCACAAGTCTGCTTAAAACCAGTATCTAGCAGTGTCTCCCTGGCCTTGCTTTACTCTTTCAAGATTTATGGTCCCAACATCCCATAAAAGATACACTAGGTTTGGAAAGGTTGCAGAGAAAGGGAATGGGTAGGGTTTTATGGAGAACAACTATCATCTAGGCTAGAAATCTGCAGACTGGGAAAGAAATGACTGGGGAGGAGGTCTATATATAAGGGTCTTTAAAATCACTGTCAGGGGAATAATTTTCATAATGGAAGAATAAGCAGTCTCAGATCATCATCTAGAGGTCATTTGCTCTTTGCATTCACCTTCAGGTAGCCTTGTCATTGGTGTGACCTTGAGAGATGCTGGGGTCTGCTGTAGGACAGATTTGCCGCAACAGCCCCAGGGCAAACCAGGCTGAAGCTCCTCTTGCTCGCAAGCTCTACCCAGCTCCCTAACAAACTCACCGTGATGTTGAAGCGTGTCAGTGCCCGCAGCACGCTTGGCTTCACATGTGGTGGAAACACCAGCTAGACAGAGGTTAAAGGTCTTTTCTGAAATGTGTTTGAAGCTTGGGGATGAAGGGAAAGGGTGAGCTGAGCATGGGATGTGGATGATTACACACCTCACAGCTCCAAGAGATGCGGATAGGATGGGGAGTGCAGATAAGCTTGACCTGAGTGTCTGCCTCTGGTGGGTTTGCAGCTCTGGAGGAGATGCTGGTTGGGTTTGGGCTAGAGATGAGGGAGGGGAGCCATGCTGTAAGTGGAAATCCAGTGTCCAAGCTCCTTCCAAAGGACATGTAAGGGTGTCAAGGGCATCACTGAGTTTGGAGAAGGCATCTTGCTGCCTGATATGGAGGCAGCAGCAGAAGCAGAGGCATTTGGGACTTGATCCTGGCCACGAGAAGCTTTGCAGTGCTTGGCTGAGACCTCCCTACCTGAGCACAATCCCAAAATGAACATGGTGACCACCTCCTCCTGGGTCCTCATAGCTGGTTCCCGCTGATCTAGCACTAACTGGTTATCAGCAACCAAAAGGAGCCTGAAGTCCAAGAGGTGGTTAAGGAAGAAAAGCAGCTTTGTGTGTGGGACTGTTTCACCAGGAGAGGTGCAGAGACATGCACATGGAAGGACATCAGCTGGGAACAAGATAGGAGGAACATGGCAGGGTCTGGCATAGCTGAGGAGCAGGCTGAGAACCTTCAGCCTGGAAAAATGGTGACTGATGGGAGATATGAAAACAGTAGAGGCTGGAGCAGAACTTTCAGATGTGCTTTCCCTGCTCTTTCTGATTTGCCTTAGGCTTTTGGCCACCTCTGGGAGACAGGATCTGGGCTAGGTAGGTGTTAACCTGGCCTGGTAGATCTGCTCTCCTCTCCTGGTTAATGGCGAGCAAGGGACTGAATGGGTATGGTCAGCTTAGATTAGATTAGCTGGGTCCAAGTCCATGGCCATACCTCCTCATTCTCTCTAGAGGGTGAACTGAGAATTGCTGTGTCCCTTTGAAAATATCCAGGAGCTTGTTTTCTCCTCTGCAAATCATTTATAAAATTGTTTTCCCTTTCCCTCTGCTCCCAGGCCATCCTTCTTCACCTTTCTCTCCTTTCCACTCAGAAAGACGTGCCCATTTCTTTGCAATTGAGGTATCATTCCCCACCTTCTCCTCATGACATTGATGCTGGGGGGGAAATAATTTCTGATAAAAAGGAGTTTTTTAATGGTCCCCCAGGAGCACTGGGGTGGAATCAGCACTCTGGGAGCCCGGTGCTACTTTTGGTAGCAGAAGCAGTGTTGGCTGTCCTGAGGCGGAGCATCTCAAAGACTGTTTGATTAGCAGGTTATCGACACGCTTAATTTACCCCTGCCCTCGTAAAACCATTTGAAGCTTTTTCTCACAGTAGAAACAAAAGCTTGTTCTGGCAGCAAGCAAAGCGAAAACCAGACGTAAGTAGAGTTAGGGCAGGAGGGCAATGTGATCAGGGTGTTCTCCCTCCTGGTGCAGGCACAAAACACAACACAATGCCATGTTATGGGGTACCCCAACCATCATCAGTCCATAAGCTGCTTTGCAAAGCTCAGGTGAATGCAACAGCAATAAAAGGCATGGAAGTCTGTAATGGGAGGGAGGAAAAATTTCTAGTAAGGACAGGGCCATTGGCCATCAGCTTTTGACAGGTGATGGTCATCTTCTGACTGATAGGGGCGGTGGAGAAAGGTTTTGCATAAGTCATGGGGTGCTGTGGGAAAAGCACAAGAGGATATCAGGGCCTTGCAAGAAGGTTTGAGCTGGAGACAGGTCAGCAAAGACCATCATGGATTTTTTTGGTGCTGTCTGACTTGAGTTCCTATGGGTTTTCCTTTCCTGGAATGATCATTTCTGATCATTGACACCAGAGGTCCCGCAGCCCCTGAGAGTGACTGTAACCAGGAGCAGGACCTTCTGGCCGGTCTCCCTTCGCATCCGCTGGGTTGTTTATTTAGCCATCACAGGGCAGCTCGCAGGGTTTCATTAGACCTGGCCCTAATTACAGGTCTGTTGAGCTTTGTAGTCCTTCTCTTCTTCCACCCTCCAGTTCTCTGCATCTTCCAGGTGGAAAAATTGCAGAACAGAGAAACAGGGAGGATTTGATATCCCCACTCTGTGAGTCCAGGATAGAAATGATCATTGATTTGAGAGATCCTCCATCCCTGCCCCAAAGCTTGCTGCCGTGTCCTTGGTTCTGCCAGACCCTGTGAAAGGGCAGCTGCCCTCAGAGAGCGGAGCCTTGTCCCGTGGCCGTCTCCAGCTCCACGAGCAAGACAGAGCACATGAAAAGCCCTCCATCAAACCAAGTCGTTTGCAACCTTCGCACCCATTTCAAAGCATTATTTTCCTTTTGCAGAGGATCTGGAAGGATGGGAGAAGCATTCAAAGCCCAAAGCTGGTTCTGAAGTCCAAAGCTGGGAGAGCAAAAGGGTCTGATTAATACAACAGAGCAGAGAGCCCAGAAACCTGTGAGAACAACACCTCCCTGCAAATCAGGTCATTTATTTAGCAAGTGAAAAACGGCTTCCCAAGGTTCAGAGCACTAGGGTAGAAATCAAAGAGCATTTGAAAGAGGAGGGAAAGCCAAGCCCTGGCTTTGCCGTTCCTGCCCTCCCGCTGGATCCCCACCAGTCCGGCAGGCACCGAGGGAGACTGCGAAAATATTTCACTCTATACACACCACTTCAAAACCTCAGAGCCACTCTTTTGACAGGGACTCAGGTCAGCTGCCACACTAAACTCCAAATATTTTCCTAGCTGGCAAATAAAAAAAAAATCTGTATATCTGTGTCTAGCTCTATAGCCAATGTATACTAAATGATAAAGCCCCTGGCACATATCTTGCAAGAGCTAATTATAGGATTTGGAAGCTAACGTGATAATATTTTCTTTAGATGTGTGGTACAGATGTAATTACTTCTCCGGAGATGCCAGCCGCAGATGACGCAAGATGCCCTTATGTAATCAGGTTTTATTATGCAGTTATGGAAATTTTCCCTCTCTGGCCCATCCCCTACTTTCCCCTCAACTCCTTATTTTCATTTTTCACTCTAAACTCTCTCTGGCTTATTCAGAAGGTGATGGGGTGAGTCAGTAGGCCAGATAGATAGACAGTTAGCAGAAAGGCAGTTTCATAGAAAGTCCATTCCTGCGTTTCCCCATTCGCCTCATCAATGAAGGAGCAAAAGAGTTAATGGCTTTGCATCTGCTGCATTGGCTTCAGCAGGACTGGGAAAAGGTCCCCGTCCACCTTTCCACCTCATGGACCAGAAGGGGGTCATGTCAGAGCCAGGTCTTCCCCCAGCCCTGGCATCTACCATGGCTTGGACATCAGCGGATGCTGGGCAGCCATCTGCTCCTTCCAGCACGCTGTGGAGGAGCACCTGCACGGTGCCCCCTCCCCAAGAAGGGGCTCGGAGGTGTCGAAGCTGCGGTCAAACTGCAGAAGAAAGCCAGTTTTTCACTGCAGGGATGAAGGCTTAGTGGGGCACAAATGCTTCGGTTGCTCCAAAGGTTGCTCCAGGGTGCACAAAGATCTCCCAGATGACCTACAAAGTCACTTCTGCCAGGGTGAAATCACAGCGTGATCGCAGGTCTCCAGCCAAAAATGTTTCCAAACCAGAGTGATTTTTGTCTGCAGATCTGAGGTTTTCGGTTTTGTTGCTTCAAATTCTCTCTGTCCCACTGCCTTTCGCCTGTGCCTGCACAGGCAACAGAGGTCAGAGACATGGGTGCCTGCAGGACATAGGCTTCCTCCACCACCAGCATTGGACAAAGGGGACACATGACCAGTAAGCCCTGCCTTGACTGCAAATATTCAGGAGCAAAGGTTGATAAACATCCTGGAGGCATCACACCGTACCTGCAGCACCTATTACGGCTGTGCACCCTTCTGCTCCTACCTTCTTCCATCCTTCTTGCCTGGCCAAACCTGGGTCCTTTCTTGCTGTATTTTAGGACCAATACATGATAGGGAGAGGTGACTCCTAGCTCTGGGCCATCCTGCCACCAGCTAAGGTCGCAAAGCTGGGTCGTGAAGACCTTTTCTCCTCATTTTCTCCACACAGCATCCAAACAGTGCATGTCTTGAGGAGGACAAGCCTGGAGATGAGCCAAATTTGAATCCTTCGGTGGCTGAGAAGCAGACCCCAGGTATAGTTTAGAGAGCTGAGAAAGGGGGAATTGGCCATGTACAGTCTAAAGAAAAGGAAGCGAGAGAGCTGGGAGTGGAGACAAAACCACTCATTCACCCACTGAGGAAACTTGTTCCCAGACATGGTCCAGTGCCAGCGACTGCAGAGGAATTTGTCTTTAGGGCAGGGAATACCCATGTTTCTCTGAGGACAAGGAAGCCAGGGAAGGCAATAGCTGGGGATGTGTTTGTTGTACTCACGTCATTTATTAACTGCAAACTGCAAGCTCCTGCCAGAGCCCAGGGCCATCAGCTGGTCATGGATTTAGATGGCATTTCAGCCCACACCCACGTTCAGTCAGCCAAATCCCTCCCTGTGGTCCGTGGACTGTGTCAGCTGGATCCCCGTGGATTGGAAAGGGAGTGTAGACCTTGAGTCCTACACAGAGAGGCTTGGTAGGCACCACAGAGGTGCTCCAGGCTTCCTGCCCGGTTCTCCATCACTCCTCCAGAAGCTCCTTCTTGCCAGGGCTAGAGGAACCTCTTGCTTCTGCTTTTGCTGAAGCCATTCAGCCACCTCATCTTGCCCAGAGAGGTTGGCCAGGACGGAGATGGAGCAGGTGGATGGGGACAGAGTGAGTGGACCAGGCATCATGCATACACACAAGTAAACCTTGCTGAGGATCTAGCCCCAACATTTCTCCCCTGTAATGCTGAGAAAAACCTTCCATCCCAACCCATTGTGCCAAATCCCTGAATCCCAGTGTGGACAGAAATGGCACTTTCAAACAGGATGCGTGCTGGTGATTCCAGTGGAAGTCTAGCTCTCCTGGTGGCAATTTATTTTGCTCCAATTTATTTTTACCAGACCTGGCCTGCCGCTTTGGAACTGTGAATGGGAAGTTTGCTTCCTTTATTCTGGATAACCACCCAAGGATGTTTAAGCAAGCTTCTCTGGTCAAGAAATTAGGAAACCTGGTAACACCTGGCTTTCTCAAGGAGTATCAGCCACTGCCTGTTGGAGACCTCATCAGCATTGCCACCATCACTGCCTCTCCTGGGGTTGTTTAGCCAAGGCTTGAAGGAAGAGCAAGGAAGGACAATGTTGCTCACTCATATACTTTTTTTTTTTTTTCAGCTCATAAGTTTTAGATGAAGGTCTTGGCCAGCATTAATGCGTTTTGAGCTGCTGTGAGAGACCTCCTCCCCCACAGAGGCTGTGTGGTTTGAAGGGCTGGTGAACAAAACACTGCTCCACTCATTCCTCTTGTTAGCTGCAGGAAGGAAAGCGGTCATTTAATGTGCACTTCTTCAGTTATGATGAGGAGGCACGGACAGAAATGCCATATGGTTAGGACTAGCTTTTACAGAGCATCACATGTTCCCCCATGCAGCTCAGACCTGACCTACATAGCATGGCCAAGCCACCACGCTGGAGCATCCCAGCACACATGCCAGGCTTTCAGCACCCACAGCTGGAGATGCAGGAGCCTCCCCTCATTTATGGAAAGACCTGGGCGATGCACCAAGTTGGGGCTTGCTAGCGCTGCAGAGGCTTTGTCTGCCCTGTGTCGATACAGGAGGAGACAGCTGATACCAGCAGGGATGTTTTTGCCAGAATAGGAAACCATCTCTCTGGATGACATAAACCAGAGTCTTTTGGCTTGTTCATGTTGCCTCAAGCTGAGCAGGCAGATGTTGTCATGGATTGGAGATAGAAGGTGTCCCCCGTCATAGTAGATGGCATCAACACAGATTTGTAGAGCCAATCCAGCCTTGGGAACCCCCACCAGCCCCCTGTGGCAGCTTGGAGAAGGTTCTCTCCCATCCACACCTCTGTGTGGGTATGAAGAGAACTCACACAGGCTCAAATTATTCCACTTAATGAGCAGGAACAACCTTTCTCTGCATTTTAACTTCCAGACCAGTGCAACGGTGGGATGTCCTTGTGCGAGCACTGGTGCAGGTGAACCTCCAGGTACAGAGAAGGCTTTTACATCACGTAAGCAGTCAACAGTTTCTTCTAGTGTAAATAAATACTGGGTGTTCACATGACATATTGTTTTCCTAGGAGCTCAGCCGCAGAGCTTGCTCAGGTTGTGCAGACTGGTGGTGATTTTATCAGCTTTCCTACCAGTAAGGCTGAACTTTCTGGCATGGCGTAGCCATACCACCCTACCAGTAGCACACTGCCCATTTGGCTATGGTCCCCATGATCTCTGCAAGACACCCACAACAACCAGATGAAGCAGAATCACTTCAGAAACACAGGGAAGCCCTTGGATGTTTGACACCCAGACTGTCACAGAAAGCAGGCTCAGGTCCTTCCTCCGAAGACTGGGCTGGAAATGTCTGCTCTAATAACAGATATTGGGGAAGAGCTTCAAACAAAGGCTGATTTGGAGGTACCACATGAGACCTGCTTTCAGCGTGCAACCTGCTGGATGCCAAGCACTTATTACAAGTGCAATCAGTTCACAGCTGAGGTCTGAAGTTTTTGTGATGCTGGTTGGAAAGCTCTGGAAGTCTCCAGCCCAACTCCACAATCTGTGTGGGACTATCATCATCACTAGATCAGGTTGGCCCTGGCATTGACCAGCCAAGGCATGAAGACATACCAGGATGGAGACACCTCCACCTCACTCATGACCTGAAAGTATGGCAATAGCCAGGGAACTCTCATTTAGGAGTTTTTTTCAGCTCCTCAAGGCTTTGAAAATCATCTTCCCTGTAAAAAAAGGAGTCCAGGTGGAGAGAGGAGGAAGGCTGTTGCTCACATCAGAATGTTTTGCACTGAGAAGTTGCTCCCCAGAGCTTTTAAAGAAGAAATCATGATGCAGGGAGCCAGGCATCTCTGTACCCATTTCCATCTCTACCTCTGGCTCGCCGCGTGCCCGAGCACATCGATGATTTCTGCCCACCATTGCCCAGGGAAAGTCCTGGGCCAGTGATGGTCCTTCAGACCTCACTGCAGCTGACACTTTGCTCCTTCTCTGATCAGTGCAGAAAACACTTAACCACTTCTGCAACTGCAGTCCAGGGACCTCAAAGAGCTTTGGGATCTTGAAATGAAACAGCTCCGAGAGAACCGAAATCACCCTGCTGGGGGAGGTGTTCAGAGCATGCCAATTCTGCAAGAAAAAGGAAAAAGAAGAAAAAGGACATGGGGAACAAAGAGTTTGGGGTTTGGTAGGGTTAATTTTTCTTTTCCTCAAGAGGAAGAAGGCTTTGGTGGAAAAAAACGAAAAAAACCCAGTATTTTTATTTCTGAAACTGTCTTTTATTCAAGGGAAGGAGAAGGCATTGAAAAAAACCACTGGAAAAAAAAAACTCACCTCCAAAAAAAACCCCCCAAACCCCAGAACATTTCCACAGAAATAATTTTCAAATAGGAGAAATTTCCTGCAGGAGAGAAAAACTCAACAGGAGTCCCCTGGGTCCCATTTGACAGCAGCCAGTCCAAGGGATCCATTGAGTAGAGAAAGACGATCTGCTTCTTTTCTTTTTTTGAAGCTACAGGTGCTTCTTTTGTTGTGGCTCCTACCCAAAGCTGCAAACCCCCATAACTTTAACCTGATCTGTGCGCTAAACACTTTGCAGCCTCAGGATTTGTGTTGGAGATCCATCACCTTCTTGGCACAGCCATTGCGGTCATGAACAGCTTCAGCCTGGTGCAGAAAGGGAGGTTTGGAGAGGGGCTGCTGGCCCAGCGTGAGCTGCTGGAGCTGGGAAACTCAGGGTAGACCTTCCTCCCATCAAGGGAAGGGATGTGTATGAAATGGGGGAGCTGGTGGTGCCCTCCCTGAGATAGAGGGGGCTCTGATGTCTGGGGGTGCTACCTGGGGGCTGCTGTATTTGTCTTGGCTGTTTTGGGGCAAAGACTGGCATTGCTGCCGTGGCCCCATAGGTGAAACTGGAGCGGAGTGTGTTGCATTTTGCTGGATACAGGGCCGACCTCGAGCCATCTACCAGGGTTGGACGGGGAAAACCACAGCCATAATTTCTCACCTGAAAGGATTAAGTTAGGAGCTGTGCATATCATCAACATGAACCATATGCAATGACAGACTTTGCCACTGTTGAGCTGAGGGAGAAAGGGGGAAGGAGCTAACTGGTTTTGA
The DNA here is from genome assembly GCF_011004875.1 of Balearica regulorum gibbericeps. Lineage (NCBI taxonomy): Eukaryota > Metazoa > Chordata > Aves > Gruiformes > Gruidae > Balearica > Balearica regulorum. The sequence continues at coordinate 79,353,020 of NC_046187.1, read as the reverse complement.
GAGTCCTTTGAGGGATGTAGTTTTGGGTCCAGTTGGCTCAGTAGGGATGGCTTTTTAGGTGGGTAACCCCAAAACCTGTAATACAAGGCTGGAGGTCATCCTGTTTGAGTGTTTCTGTAGAACATTAACTGTATTTGAGTCCAAGTTCAGTCTTCAGGTCCCAACTGGTTTCTGCTTCCCACCTGTGGCTCCACGCAGCTCAAGGCTCCAGACTTCCCCCAAATGGGACAGCTGGACCTCATGCTATCAGCCAAACTTTCCAGGTCCCCTCCATTTGCACAGCCCCTTTCATGAGGCTTCAGAGATGCTCTGATGGATACACCATTCCGCGTTAGCTACCCAGGGTCCCCAGGAGATGAGCCATGCAGCCAAACATATCTTGGAAAGAAAATCTCTTGCAAGTTGCATTGATAACGATGACCTTGTCTAATTTAAATGTCAGTTAAGAATCTATTGTTAGACCTGCGATTGTCCAGCCCAGAAAGGGCACTGTGGAGATGGATAAACCCCCCCAAAGAGATGAGTCCAAGTCTTGGTGCTTCTGTCCCATGGGGACAGGGAAACACAGTGGCCTGGATGCAGCTGGCTGCACAGGAGCCCCTGCATGATGGGGTGCTGGCTGTGAACTGGGGGGGTCTCTGTTAGTTCTCAGAGGTGGTGGAGGGGCTTTGGTGGAGGCGAGCTTGGTGGGTAGAGAGGTTTATGTCTCAGTGACTGGAGATCTGGGCTAGAAATGAGAGTTCAGGGTTCAAAAGTTTATGAGTCGCCTGAGAGCGCCACGAGCACGGGTTTTCCTGGAGTTTCCAGCATTCTCCAAAGCCTCTTCCATCATGATTTATTCATCTGTGGGAAGCGCTAAGACATAACACAACTCCCAAAGAGAGAACAAGCACAGCCTTAACCAGCTGTAATGTCAGGAAACTGCCTGCCTCCTGCGAGATCTGCTGAGCCTGGGGGATGCTGCACCTCCCTGCTGTGCGGCCAAGGGCTCCTTTGCTTGGGCAGCTTCACCAAGGGTGAAGGTCCATGCCCCAGTGAAGCTCCTGGATCAAGCTCTGGTTATTGCAAGAGCCGTCCTTGGGGTGGAAAGGGCTTTCTATATATGTGGCTATTTCCAAGTTGTGTGCCATGCATCCTGCTGCTGGGAATCTCTTCTAGCACTGTATAAACCAGCCTGTTTCTTGGAAGTCTTTGCTTCTGAAGTCAAAGGGCAAAATTAAGAGCTTGAGTCTCTGCAGGAATCCATTTTGGTATAATTTACACCTTTCCCATGCACCCCAGCAGTGTGTTTTGCCATGGTTTAAATGCATGTGTAACCCACATTTGATTATTGTTAGCATTATCGCTATTTGACTGTTCTTGCTGCTATTAGCCCACCATTGACAATGCTATGTTTGTGAGACTGCGACCGGCGACTCCTTTGATACTCAGACATCCTGCCAATAGAAAATTCACTTGAGCAAATAAATCTAAATTAGCAGCAGCTTTGTGTAGCTTTATTTCCCTCGTTGCATTCCCTTCATGACTGCAAATAATCCAATATAAGTGCTGAGGCCGTCTGGCCCCCGATGGGAAGCCTGATTGCTCCCCTGCCACAGTGCTGGCAGCCAGGGATGGAGGAGAAAGAGCCCTGGACCATCCTGTATCACCAGGGCTCCGCTCTGAAAGCTGGGGGGGTTCAGGTGGCAAATAATAATGGCAAAGGAGGGAGAGCAGGATTCAGGTGCAGGTTCTGGGGTGATGGACATCATCCCATTTGTCCAAACGGGCTGAAACCAGCCAGAATATGTCAAAGTTAGGGGAGGACAGATGGACCATTTAACGCTTGCTTCCTCATCTGCAATAATCAGCGGAGAAAATGACTGCCCCTTTCCCTCTTCTCTGTGCTGAAACGTGCCTACGGGCTACAGCAGGGTCAAATCCCTCCAAAACTTTATTTTGTTCTTGTTGTTTCATATGTGCACAGCTTTATCGGGGAGTTTGGGGTTAAGATGGGTCAGTGTTGGCATATAAAGAAAATCTGTTGTTTGTAGGTGGCAGACTCTTGTGCACTTTGGTGAGATTTAGGATACCAATTAACCCAAACTACCTCAAAAAGAAAAGCTGAGGCTGTTTCAAAGTTACCAGGCTGGACTTGTGCTCTCTGCCCCTCTCTCCATGGTGAATGGGCTCTCGGTTCAGCCACACAGCTGGGGAACATCCCCACTGGGGTAGGAAAGTTGAGGAGAGAGGTCCCGTGCTGGGAAGACTCAAAAATAACTATCGAGGGAAAACAAGCCATGAAATCCCCAAATCCCCATTTTAAAAAACCCCAGCTGTCAGACCTCCAAATCCCCATTTGAGCAAAACCAAGCCATCAGACCCTAAAATCTCTGTTTGAGCAAAAACAAGCCTTTGAACCCCCAAATCCCTATTTGAGCAAAAACAAGCCATTGGACCCTGAATTCCTCATTTGAGCAAAACCAAGCTTTCAAACCCAAAATCCCCATTTGAGTAAAACCAAACCATCAGACCTCAAAATTCTCTACTTGAAAAAAGCCTAGCCATCAGACCCCCATAATCCCCATTTGAGCGAAAACAAGCTGTCAGACCTCCAAACCCCTATTTGTACAAAAACAAGCCACCAGACCCCAAAATCCCTATTTGAAAAAAAAAAAAAACCAAAACCAGGCAGTCAGACCCCAAATCCCTACTTAAGCAAAAACAAGCCATCAGACCCCAAAATCCCTATTTGAGCAAAAAACAAGCCACCAGACCCCCAAATCCTTATTTGTACAAAAACAAGCCATCAGACTCCAAAATCCCAATTTGAGCAAAAACAAGCCACCAGACCCCCAAATCCCTATTTGTGCAAAAAACAAGCTGTCATATCCCAAAATTCCCATTTGAAGAAAACCAAGCCCTCAGACGCCACGGTCCCCGTTGGAGGATGTGGGGTTCATCCCCGCCCCGATGGGAAGAAAGAGTTAAGATCCCGCGGGCGCGGGCCAGCGGTGGCCAATCAGGCTGAGCACAGTGCAGCCCTTGGCCTCAGCCCAGCAGCAGGTTGCTCTCCGCAGGTATTATTTTGGGGTTTTTCCCCGGAATACCAAGCAGGGAGACGATGAACATCGAGACCCGCAGAGGAAGGGGAACCGGAGGATGCACCCCTGGGCTGCCCAGGTAAATCCTGGTGGGTGCTGGCTTTTGGAGGGGGGGGGGGTTCCTTTCCTCTCCTTCCCCCTCTCGCTGGGTGTCTTTGTTCGAGCCCAGAAAGGGGCCAGGCAGGGGATTGAAGGGGTTTCGGTGGATTAGTGTGGGGCTGAGCTGGTGGGACCCTCTGCGGGTGCTTTTTTGGGGTGGAATGTACCCGGCAGGCTGTGTTTGTATGGGGGGGTGGGGTCATAGCAGAGAGGGGGTGAACAGAGGTGGATTGCTCAGGGTGGGGAGAGCTGCATTTCCCCCACTATAAACTCACCCTGGATCCAGCTGGCACCCACCGGCACCGGGACCTTGCACCCCAATGAGTTTTGGGGCACCACTCTGGTTAGAGGTGCTAACCCCGGTGGTGGGGACAAGCCACCATGGGGACAAGCCACTATGGGGGCTTGCTCCGAGTGCAGTGTCCGGGGAGGAGCGAGCATGTCCCGGGCTGGGTCCGTGCCCTTGAAATTCCTCAGGGTGAGTTAATGATAAATCACAGCCGGGTCGGTGGTGTGGGCGGCGGATGGGGGCTGGTGGCGGGTCCCCTCGCTTTCCTTCCCACTGGGATGGAGGTTTGGGCAAGGTCTGGAGACCGCAGAGCCAAGCAGGGGTCGTGGGGACGGCTTGTTCGGCACCTTGCCGGGGGCGATGGCTCGCCCCAAAGGGCAGGATCAGGCCTCCCCCTTGCAACACTCAGGCCAGGGCAGGGGTCTAAATCGTGCGTAGGGGGTCTGGTGCCAAGAGGGGTCCTCCTGCTCCCACCACAAAGCGTTTGGGGCCAAGGAGCAGGTCTGTAGCAGGGGATCACATTGGCATCCCCCAAGATTTGGGATGTGGGGCCAGATGAGGATGCTCAGGCAGTTGCTGGGGTGCCAGACAAGGGATGTAGCTCCCCACTGGGGGACTTTCAGGGGACCGCAGCCCCGTGCTGGCACTCTGCGATGGGCCACGAGCTTCCCCGTCACCCCTGCTGCAATAATCTGCATCAGGCAACACCATGGGCTCAACCAGCAGCAGCTCATCTCCAGCCACCTTGCCAAGGAGCTGGCCCCTTAGTAAGGGGAAACTGAGGCACAGAGGACTGCGATGACTTCAAGCTGTCCAGCCTGCAGCATGGAGCATCCCAGACCCCCAGCCATTGCTGAGGCTGCTCCACTAAACCCTCCTTTCCCCGTGCCGAGTGAATTGAGGGAGTTTTCCTTGTGCCACCAAAGCTGGCATCTTCCGGGCAGCGGATGTCACTGTGACTGCACTGGGGACGATGACCAGCCCACAGCCAGCACTGAGCATCTTCTGGGGGCAGCCACAAGGGCAGGTGGGCACGGATGAGACCATGTCTGAACGCTTCCTGACAGACACGTAAGATTTGGGTTGGTGGTTTGGGCTGAGCTTGAAGCCACCCTGTCCCGCTGGCACTCTCTGCTCACTGGGATGAGGGACAGACATGCCATGTAATGGAAAATCCCTCCCATCTGCTCTCGGGTGCATCCTGGAGGATGCCAGCCTGGATCCAAACCCAGGGCTCTGATAGCAGCCTGGGACAGGGGGAAAAATGTCCCTGAGGATGAAGATTGTTCCAGCAACGCAGCCCCATTGACCCGGCCAGGGCAATGCCAACAGACAGCCCCGGGGCGGCTTGCCAAAACCTCCATCCTCCGTGGCAGGATACCTCATGGTGGAAGGGACCTTGGGGGTCTCCAGGCCACCTTGCCACTCGAGGGAGGCTCAGCTATAAGGCCAGACCCTGCTTGGTCCATTCAGGGCTTGAAAACCTCCAAGGATGGAGACTGCAAAACCTCCCCTGGGATCCCATACAAATCGCAGAGCACCACGTTACATCTCCACATCACCCACCGAAGTTTCTCTGGGGCTTTGCCCACTTCGCTTTGGTCTCCAAAGCAATTTTGATTTCTTTCCTCACTGGAGCAGCTCAAGACTAGTGCAGCCTGCCAGGTGCTTGACCTTTTATTCCACACCTTTGTCTGCTCTTTTGGATCCATTTTGTTTGCTCTTTTTGGATCCTGTGGATTAAAATTGGGAACGCCCTGAGATGAGGAGCTGTGGTGAGACTGGGCTTGGGACAGGCGGAGCAGCTTGTTCTCCATGAGCAATAGTAATGCCCAGATTGATTTACTGATTTTTTTCTGCTGTCAGTTAGAGGTTTCCAAGTAGCTGCCGGGCTCTCTGAGACTCGTGCTTGCAGAGGGATGCTCTGGGGCAGCGGCACGCTCCACGAGCGTGGACCCAGCACAAGCCTCTGGTGCTCTTCATCGTCCTCACCATCATCATTCCTGGGAAGGAGTGCAGGTGCTGCGGCAAAGCGCAGCAGATGCAGATGGAGACTCTCGTGTCACTGTGTGTAACAGAGGCACAGCCCAGGTGTAGCACATACATGGGGGGGTGTCCATCCCAGGAGCACCCCCAGGGAGCAGAGAGGGAAGGAGGATAGGCAGGAGGGCATGGAGCCAAGGCCATGCGCTCCATGGTGGAGGTTTTGGTTGTGCTTTACCATGATTGTCCCTCCTGCCACTTCCTGGGGGATGGGGACAGGGAGGGGTGGCGGTGGAGCGTGTCCCTTAAACACAGTGACCAACCAAGGAGGAAAACCGATAGCAAACCAGGAGGATTAGCCAGGGGAAGGTGGAGCGGGCTGCACTATTGAGGCTTTGTCCAGGGAGAACAATGGGGCCTTTATGGAGGAAGGGAGGTGGCGTTTGGCAGGCTGGCAGGGACAATTTGGTACGCAGAGTGTCCCTTGGGACAGGGGGAGAGGACACTGGGATGTGGGATGGGACGGTTTGGTACCCCGTGTCCCCAAGCCAGCTGTGGGGGCGGGGAACTGGGATGTGGGATGGGACAGGTCAGTACCCAGCCTGTCCCTTGGCCAGCTGGGGGAAAAGGGAATTGGGAGGTGGGACATGGGATCATAGAATAATAGAATGGTTTGAGTTGGAAGGGACCTTAAAGGTCATCTAATTCCAATGGGACAGTCTGATACCCAAGGTGTCCCCTGGACAGCTGGGGGCACATGGGACATGGGATGGGACAGGCTGGTACTCAGCACGTCCCTTAGCCACAGCTGGGATGAGGAAACTGGGACACAGGAGATGGGACAGGGGATGGGACACTCTGGTACCCAGCATATCCTCAGGTGGTGGGACTCGTCCCAAGGTGTCTTTGTGAGCCCATATATGCTGACCACATCGGGGCCGAGCTGACCTGGCTCTCCCCGCCACCTACACACGGGTTCCCGATCCACGGCCACCCCTCCCAAACCTTTTGGCAATGGGAATCATGGTGGGTGGTTTATGAAAGCGCCTTGAACTGGTGCTGGGGACCCTCGAGACCCCCGCAGCTGAGAGCGAGGAGCATCTCATGCTGGGGACATCCCAGACCAAGTGCTGCCACCTGCTCCAGACATTGGCAGAGGGGCCTTGGGGATGGAGGAAGCCATCATCCTGTGGGCTCTCCCTCAGCAGCCCAACACGGGCTCTCCCAAAGAGCCGCCTGGGCCTTTTCATCTCGTCTCTTTTGTTTCAGGCTTATTATGTAAATAGCTGATGCGGCCCCATAATGAGAAAGTACTTTCCCAGAATACAAAAGGCTGTAATTATCTCATTAGCAGGCGGAAAGGAAAAGGAAATGTTTCTAAGCCGCTTGCTTTTATTTCCCACTGCAGCCCAAGAAAGCGCAGCCCCCGAAACAGGGACCTCCCTGCCCCAAATCCTGCCCCCCCCCCACCACGCGCTGCTGCGTTTGCTGGAGAAAAAAGCAAAGTCCAATCCTCACATCTCAGAAATAGCCATGTCCTGGTGGGGGGGGGGTGTGACGGCTTTCAACTGGGCCCAGTTACCCTGAGGATGCTGTGAGTCCCTGTGTGGACCCCTCAGTTGCTGGGACAGGAGCTGTCATTGGAAAGAGAGGGGTCACAGAGGGACAGGATGGTCCCCATCTTCCCGAATTAGATGTTCCTTGGCGGGACTCCTGAGCTGGGATTGTAGCACAGAGCTTCAGGATGGATTTCTGCGGTTGCATGCCTGCAAGAGGATGCGATAGGAAACAGCCTTAGGACACATGGAGGCTGCTCCAGGAGAAAGCATCTAGGATGGCTTTGCTGTTGCTTTGCTTTCTGAATTCATGCCTTCCTTGCTATTAGCTAAACACCCAACGCTTGGGGAGCAGAGCTACAAAGGTCTCTGCAAAGCACCCAGGCTGCAGTCAGGTGCTGCAGGTCCTTCCTCAGGTCTCCAAAACCACTTTCTGGTGGGGTTTGCTCCTGCCCACACTCTCCGTTCCTCTACCCTGATCATGGCCCTGTGGTCCCGGCTGAGTCCTCAGTGAACTGGCTGGAAGCTGCTGACGCAGCAGCAAGCTGCTTGCTGGTTTGGGTTGATTTTCTGCCAGATTTGTGAACTGGACCAGGCTGTGGAGAGAGCCGATGAGCAGCAGATCCGGATGGCATCCCTCCTACAGCAGGGACTCGATGGAAAGCTGGTTATGGGCCATGATTCCTGCAGTTCCCCAGGGGATTTGCCTGGCTCCAAGGGAAAAACTGCAGGGCTTTCTCAAACCACAGGGTCTTGGGGAGAGAAAACAACTTTCCACTTGGTTTTGTGTGCAAAGCCAGCCCCAGAGTGTAAGTATCATGTAGCTCCTAATCAACACCTCCCTGCAAGCCCTGGGCAGAGATGCAGGACAGCAGAGCAGCATTGATGTATCCTGCAGGACAATGGCCCTACCAAATCAGCCCTTCTTAGCATTAACATTAGCATTAACAAAAGCAAATATCTAATGGTCGGAGCAAGACTGGTGCCTTCACTTCACACCACGGCCCTGCTCATCGCAGCCAGAACCCTCTTTGTAAACCTCCTTAAAACATAACGATGGGATTTCTCCAGCCTGGATGTGTCTTACAGCACAGATTTGCAGCGACTTGGCCCAACAGCCCTAGACCCCTCATGGTGCAAAAGGGGCCGAGGCTCAAAGCGCAGCTCAGCTGAGCCCTAGGAGATGCTGGACAATGTCCTGCTGGAGTTTGGAGTCTGCCCTTGCATTGAGGGCTCAGGTGCTGCTGGAGAGCTTGTCCATCTCTGTAGCCCAGCAGTAATCATAAAGTCTTTGCACAGATGGATGCAAAACGTGCAAACGTGCAGCAACCCCATGGCCAATGAAGTGTCTGAAGGTGGCTACAAGAATTTGGCACTCCTTGACCCTCCCAACCTGCCTTCCCAAGTTTGCTTTTTGGCCCTGAATGGGGGGAAGAGCTCCCCGTCACAAAGCTACCATCTCATAAACGGGAAAAGAGAAGTCAGTGTCCTAGGGAAGCAGTGGGAGTTGTTCGTCTGACTTCATCTGGCTTTTGGTTGCGGAAAAAGTTTGTGGCTGAAAATCCCAAGATTTGCATGTTTTCGCAGACAGGTTCAAGTGCTTTTGTGCTGCATTTCAGTGGTGGAGGAAAACCTGGCAGCCACCAAGCCAGGATGTTGGAGGTGGGGAAAAGGAGTTGGAGGAGGTGCAGAAAAGAGCCACAAGAATTACTTGAGGGCTGGAAAAAATGCCTGTAAGAGACAGGAAAAGCTCATTCCGTTCCCCTCTTCAGGCCGAGGCAACTTGAGAAGGGTGTAGAAGAAAAGGAGGTGCCAATGCACTGGAGGAGGGTGGGAGGGGAGCGGTGGTGTCCCTGCCTCGTGAATCGAACCCTGTGGAGGTGCTCTGGGCCAGCTCTGGGTCGTAAGGAGGTAACTCGTGATGGCCCATGGCACACAGGAGACAGAGCAGTAGCTCAGTGGTCTTTTTGGAGGATGTGATGTGCACAGAGAGGCTGAGGGCTGTTTGCTCAGCCTGGAGAAGAGGGATGTGACTGTAAGTTGTGTCTGCAACTACCTGGTAGGAAGAGAAAAGCCTTGGAGGTTCACGGTGGTACAGCTATGGCAAGCAGTGCATTTTGCAGGGCAAGCTGGGAGCACTGAGAAGTGAGGCAGGTCCATCTGATCTCCTCAAGCACTGCAGCGGTCCTCCGATGTGCCCATGTCCACCCTCCCCAGCCCAGGCAGGGAGCAGGAGGTGGGCTCCCACCTCACCATCGCTGCTGGAACTGCCTCGTGGGAACACAGGATGTCCCCACCAACCCAAGCAACAACCTCTGAGGTGCCAGCAGCATTGCTGAGACCCAGACTCAAACACGTCCCATGGATACATTGGCCCAGTCTGATGGCAGGTCTTGGGTTTCAGTTGTGTTTTTCCTCCAGGACTTATTAATTCTTCACCAGACACAGGTGGATTGGCTCCCTACAGGGTCTGCTCTCTTTTCGCTGCTAACCCATTATTGGTCTTCCCTTCCCTCTCCATATATCTTTCTGGTAGAAACTGAAACGATCACAGCAAATTTTTTTATACCCCTTTTCGCACCATTTCTAACCTGCTCCACCACCCCAGGACTTGATGACTTTCTTCCTCCAGCTATACGAGCTCTTCGGCACTGCTGCCAACAAACTGGAGAGCCACCAGAGCCACCAGAGCCCTAAGTACAGCACGGGTGTAGGTCCTACCAAAAAAAAAAAAAAAAAAACCAAAAAAAAAACATGTTTTCATTGTATCAGTGATTGCATGCTCATTAAAACAGACGCAAACAAACCCAACTATTGAAGGTCACGGACACACCTGTTACCGCAATTGGTGGGGGGTAGAATTTTTGACCTTCAGATGCCTTTGCTGCCCGTCCTGCCAGGACCACATGCCTGGGACGGCGCGTGTGCCAAGGCACTGCCTTGCTTTCGAGCTGTCTGCTGGAGCTCGCTCTGCCCGAGACCAGTGATTGATTTCCTTCTCCATGGCACGGTGCCTAGGTATGTCTCCCAAAGGCCTTTGTTACTAGAGTGTTAACAATTAACCTGCTCAGGCAGAAACAGAGCCAGGCCTTCATCATCTAGGCTTAGTTAACCATTCAGCTGCTTATCTGAAAGTAATTTTTCTTCTAACTGGAAGGCATTTGCTAACTCATTAGTGTAAACCAAGTGTGAAGACGCAGGAATTATTTTACGGATTATTATATTGACAATAACACCTAGGGGTCCACCGGAGCTGCAGGCATGGTAGGAAACCATGGTAAGAGGTGGCCATGAAGACTTTACCCACCATAGCTGGGGAAAAGGAAATTTTACCACAGATTTTCTGCATCAGGCATAAAAATATTGCTGTCCCCAAGGCAAGGCTGCTGGGGGAAAGGCCAAGGGGCCACCACGGTTGGATGGGATGGGGAGGTCATGCAACACGGAGACAGTGGGGAGCTGCACTGTTGAGTGAAGTCCTGGTATCTCCGGCCAGAGAGAAGGCTGGCTGTACCGATGAGACATGACACCCTTCCTAGGTAAGGCACTGGTGTGGAGATGCCTACCAGGAAAGGTGCTTTGAATTGATCCAGGCAGACGAAGAAACCATTTTCAGCTTTTAACACAGTAATGCTGGGAAATGGGAAATTAGCTCAGTGTTTTTTCTGGAAGGGTTCCCTTCTCCTCCTTTGTGTCTGCACAAAGTCCCTTCGCTTGGGTTCCTGCTGTAATCATGTGGCTCTGGGGAACCGGAGCTTGGCAAAGGCTGAGTGTCGGCTCTTGGAGGTGGTGGCTGCTGCGATGGACGGACAGGCGGATGTCACTCTGGGAGCGATTTGGGTAGAGCTGATCCTCCTCGGGAGGTGGGATGGATCTGGTGTCTTCTTGAGATGAAGAGAGAGGTGGTCCTGCTGGCTCCTCACCACTGCAGATGGGATGTAACATCTGGAAAGATAAAACATCTGGAAAGGGCAGTGGCTAGCAGGTTGCTTAAAACTCCTCCTTTGGTTTTCCGCCTGTCTGGCGTCTCTCCACACCACGGGGCAGGGGAAACTGCTTTCACCGCTCTGCCATGGCTCAGGGGTCTCTTCCAAGCCCAGCCGCACTTGGAGGTGACTTCTCTTTCCTTCTAAAGGACAGACTTGGGAGTGAAACACCGCAAAGGCAAGCCAGTTCAGCTTCCCTCAGCCCCTCTGTGTTCGTGGACTGCCAGGCTCAGCATCCCTGTTTCTCTCCTTGGGAATCACCCATAAACCCAATTTTAGTCACGAGACACAGACAGTTATGAGACTTAAGGAGGAGAAATGTCCTTGGGGAAGTTTTAAATCGTGCATTCCTCCAAACCTGGAAGGATAAAAAACAACCCTCCAGCTCTGTGCTGACAGCATTAGTCCTTACCTCGCTGTGCTCAAAACTTGATTTCACAGATCACCTAAGGAATGACCCAGTAAAACCTGACTGAGAACTGGAGCTGGCCAGAAGATACAATAAAGAGAGCTGTTGTTCTCAAAAAAAAATGGCCCCTTTTGGCAAACAAAGTTGTACTGTCAGGGATATGTTGGCACTTCTGGAATCTCCTTAATAGCATATTTGTAATGCTTGTCCGTATGCTCTGTTTATCAGATCCCGGGTTTACAGTAAACATAAGCTAATAACCATTTTTTAAAAGAATATTTTATTGGATGATTCCCAGTTAAAAGAAAAAAAATATGGAAAAGGGTCCATTTTCAGAGTCTGGCCCTGTGATGCAGCTTTGCTCCCACATCTTGAGAAGGCAGCTGAAGCTGCCATTGCTTCTGGGTTGCTGGCGCTGAATGGGAATGCCCACTCAACATCCCGGTGGGCTTCGGTCCCCAAGGGCTGAGAAAGGTTGTGATCATCTGCCAGTGACGACCACAGATTGAGATGCCATGGGGCTGAGCAGACACCTTCTTCCAAGGTGTCCCGGAGGACATTGCCACAACTCTGCCCAGGCTGTGGCTCTCACTGGTCTAAGGACATTTGTCTTCCCTGCTTCTTGTTGTGTTGGGTTTTTTTCTTTGGAAAGATCAAACTTCCTGGTGACCTCATCCTGCCCTCAGAAAGTCAATGTAAATGTGCAAATGTCACTGTGGAATTTACCCAGTGAGGAAAGGTAACCTGGATTTCTCCTCCGTCAGCTGCGTGGAGGCGATGCAGTCACTGCCTTTCCCTTGTCTGGAGCTGAGACCTTCCAGCACATCCCTCCTGTGGCAGCTGGTGTCCCATAAAAAAGACACGGCCTATAAAGATCCCAAAGTCACCGAAAGGCAGGTTATTCCTAAATTAGAAAAACAAAAAGTCTTCCCTTGACTAATAAAATCCAAAGGCACGCCTGGCAGAAGCCTCCAGAAATGCAATTTAATAAAAGCGAAGTTGACCAGCACAAACCCTACTTTAACCTTTTTAATTTTTCTTTTCCATTCCATTATTAGTGCAAATAGCAAGACCCCGTGAGACACCACAACGGAGCTGAGCTCTAGACCTAAGCTAGTTCTCCAAGGAAATAAACCCAGCTCTCCTGCTTTACTTGGGGAGGGCTGATTTAACATCCCTACCCCAAGAAGAGGAAAAACCCCACTGAAATGGGGATTTTTTCCATCTACCCCACCTGCTGGCCCTGCCTGAGCCCCCCATCACTGAACCTCTCTCCAAAGGGCATCACTTTTGTTATCCCTCTTTTATCCGGGGGGAAACCTGCACCTCCCACTGCCCCTAAATCCTGCTTTAGTCCCCACGCTGCCAGGATGGTTTATCCTCGGAAACCTGGAACTGAGGGCTCCTGGACAAAAAAAAATGCAGCCTTTCTGGCCCATGGGGACCAAGTCAATGAACTCAGTAGGACTGGGTGGACACTGGTCAGCTAAGTGTCTACAGCTGTCCATGTGCCACTGACCCTGCTCCTCCAGGCTTGGTTCAGCTGTGCCTAGTCTGAAGGTATCAGAGATATCTGCACAGATATGAGGCAGGACTCCAGGGAGACCCCAGCCTTTCTGGAGTGGCACTGGGAGGATGCAAAGACCTCTCCAGGGGCCTGGACACTTGTGCACCAGCGACTGAATTGAGCTGTGAGAGTCTTTTCCCAAAAGCAGAGGCCCCAGGATTCATTGCAGTCACCCAAACTTTGCAATGCATCTTCTCCATCCCCGCAGGTAATGCGATCCTTAGCTGGTATGGGTTCTAATTCTCCATTATTCAATGAGGCAACAAAAATAAATTCCTTGTGGGTCTTTTTATTTCCTATTACACCTTTGTGAGGCTGATCGCATTACAGAGGATAGAGTTAACACCTCAGTGGAGGGAATGGGAATCGCAGGGAATGCACGAGTCTCTGCAAGATCTCCATCTTCTGCTCCAGCTCAGTTCAACACGGAGCAGCTTCCTCAGTGCTCATATTTTATGGGGGAAAACCCTGGGGTTTCTGTAACTAAAGAAATTCTATTGAGAGAAATACATCCATGTTGTTGGTTTTTTCCTAGTCCCATGCTGGGGCATGATGGCAGAGACTTTGTCACCCTCAGGGAGGTAGTGCGGCAGTGCAGACCAGATCCACTACTGCTGGGTCCAAGAGTGCAGAAGCTGCTTGATTTTCAGCTGGAACTTTCAGAAAGGACTTTCAAAAGGCCTTTTAGGAAGTTATAAAATGTCCCCATGTGAAACCTGTCTTAGCACCAGTAGCTCTGGACCTTGACTGCCTCAGCTGATAATAAATTCAGCACCAATGCAACAATCAGTATTTGGAGAACTTCCCCAAAACACAGATGTGAATAGGCCTGGGCGTCTACAAAGCTAGAGCTGAAATCGCAGGACTGGGGTTTGTGATGGTGATGGAGCTGAGGGAGAGCATCCAGACATGTGAGGACTGGTCCCAATGTCTTTGCTCAGGTCAAAGACAACTTTTAAAACCATTATCTGCAGGTTATCCACTTTCCATGGCCTAGTTTTGGCCAATCCAAGGCACAGCCTAGGTAAGAATAAAATGGAAGAGGTTTAAAAGAAAATTTAGGATGACACCTGGACAAAAGCATCTTTTTAAAAGCTCAAGTCCATGGGACAACACTCCCAAGGAAAAGATGGAAAGTGTGTTGCTTAAGCCCTGTTGAATCATCCCTAAGGGATGCACTGGATGGAGCAATAGTGTATGAGCCTACAGATGGACCAGGGCTGGAAACCCATGGCCACACAAACTTATTCAAACCTGGGAAAAGCGACAGAAATAATTCAAGCTTGGGAACTGCAAGTGGTCATGTCCAACCGATGCTGTAGAGCTGTGCCCACTAAAACCCATGCAACCCCCTCCCCTGGGGGCACCGAACCCTTGGATTGAGAGGTTTATGAGCAGCTCTTTTGCACAGCAGTGAGTGGGATTTGGGAGACCGGTGCACGCTGCTCCTCCAAAGTGGGGCTGGGAGTCACAGAGAGGGGGACAGCCCCATCATCTGCTCCATACCATATACTAAGCCATGACAGCTTCTGTCCGTGCATCGCCCAGCCCAGAGATTTGCTCATCTCTGCACAACGCTGATCAGCAAAGGGTATGGTAGATAAAAGGCATCTCTTTAACAGTCCTTTCCTCTTCCTCCTCCTCTCAGTGCCACTGACCTGTGCCTCCACCTCACCTCTGCACTGCCATGGCCACGCTAGAGACGCTGCCCGTTCTTAGTGACCCAACCTACCCCAGCCCGGAGAACTTCCACGGTTTTGCTCCCCAGCCATCCCAACCCACCTCCCACAGCACCATGGGGAGCGTGGGCAGCGGAGTCGCCAATGACCAAGAGTTTGCCATGAAGAGCGTAGGGACCCGGACACAGAGCAGCAGCCGGCAGACGGAGGGGTCTCGCAACGGATACTCCACACGGGAGATCTCCAACCGCTACTCCGGTGAGGAGAAGACATACAGGTCGGAGAAGGTGTCTAATTCCCTCTACATCAATGGTGACCTGCGCAAGAGCGAGAAGGTGAAGATGGACATCTGTGGGAATGTGACCACCAACAATGAGAAGAACATGCCGCCTCCTCCCCAATACCGAGAGCCCAGTAACCCACCAAAGATATTGCCAATCTCCGGCAAATTAGACCAGGTGAGAATCCCCACCTCCTGGAGCAGTGTGATGACCATGGCATATCTCTAAAAACACAGACCAGGAAGCCTTGGGCAACGGTGCAATCCTGACAATCTAATTCTTACCATGCAGATGGCACCATTTTTATGTATAGATAATATAACTCTTATTACTTTCAGGGGTTGCGCAAAGGGGAATGTTAGTTCTCGAGGAACCCCAGAGCATGATCACAAGTCTTCCACAGCTAAGTTTCCAGCTCATTTAAGCCTATATTTAAGTCACTGGCTATTCCAACCTACCTGAGATGCTGTGCCTACCTCCCCAATTGATGGGGAGGGAGCTGGTGTCGACTCTCATTTTGGTAGGTCCAGCATCTGAGTCCCATTCTTATGTTTTCTGCCATTTATCTCCTCACTGCCACCAAAAGGTGTTGCTTGAACAGAGCTATGAACATCTGTTCAAAATCCCAGTGCCCCTTATGAGAGACAAATAGACAAGGCTTGAAAACTACCCCTGTAAGCATTAACATCCATCCAAGCCCACTCCTCATAGCTTGTATTGCCTTCAGGGAGCAAACATCTCCCAGGCCTGGAGGAGCGAGCGCCAGAGCCAGCGGTGTTTTATATAGCCTGCTGCTCTGCTCCAGCGACTCCCATAATTTGTGCCCCGGGGATGCTGCCTTGTGCGGTATTATTTCTGCAGCGTTTGGTGGCCTTGTCTCCTGGGCTGTTAATCCACCGGCCTCTGTAGTCCATCCCAGTCCCATATGCCAGGCGTCAGGTTTTCGGTCTCCAACCTTGCCTGCTCACGAGGGCTCGTTCTGTTTCTCCTGGAAGGCATTTTCAAAACATCTTTGCTAATACAAAGCAGCTTCCTCTGGGTTAATTTTCACCTGAAACCCAAACTGCAGTAGGGGATACTCAATCCCATTTTGAGGAAAAACTTGCTTCTGTTGTGCATTCACAGGGTGAGGAATTTGCAAGGTTTTAAAATCCTTTCCAAATCCTTTACAGCTGCAGTCCATTCTGCCCCCAGCATTGCTTATGGCTGCAGGAAACCCAAATGTTCAAATGAGGAGCAGCTTCAGCACGTTCCTTGCCCGTCGTCATGGCGGGGGTCACAGTTCCTACCTCTTCCTGTCCAAGCATAAGCAGGACATGATGTCCACGCACGGGAGACATGACTGCCAGCAGGAGGGAAACATGGTGATCCTGGGGCAAAACGGCTGCTAATCCAAGGGTTCGGTTCAGTTTCCAGCAAAAGAGAAATGCACCCTCAATGCTAGAAGTCCTTCAAAAAATAATCTGCCAAAATCAAAGAGCTGTTTTGATCAGGTCTGGTAGGCAGGTGGCAGTCCTCCTTCTTGCAAAGAGCAGTAACAGGACCCAAGAAGTATTCTAGGGAAAAATCACTCAGATTTGGGGTGAGTCAAGATTATTTTTTTTCCAGCTGGGGCAAGGGAAGAGAAAATGCTGCCCTATGAGAGACCACACGTCCCTCATGTTAAATCCCAAATGGCCCAGGGTGTATTAACACTGAGAGATATGGAGCTAGCCCAAGACATCTTAGCTCCATCAGCCCCAGCCTGTGCCGATGTATCTCTTTTGTGTGTTGTTACCAAGCTTCCTGCTATGTTTGATGCGTGGTCCTTTTTCCTTTTGCAGAGCAATGAGCCCTTAGTTAGACCCTCAGCCTTTAAACCAGTAGTTCCTAAAAACTTCCATTCCATGCAGAACCTCTGCCCGCCACAGAGCAACGGAGTGACAGAGAACAGAAAGAGCTTGAACCATGCCAACAGCAATAGCCCGTCCGCACCCAAAAGTGGACTCGACAAGAGCAGCCTTAACAGGACTACAAACCAAGTGGGGGGCCTTTCAGATTCAGGCCGTAACTCGTTAACGAGCCTGCCCACGTACGGGACAGGCTACAGCCAGCACGTGGGTCCAATGAGCGCCTCCACGAGCCACATCAACCGCATCGGTACAACCTACGTGGATAAGAACATCGTGGGATACAACGGGATATCTACCTCAGACAGCGGGCGGTCTTCGAGCAAGAGCACCTCTTCGTTCAACAGACTGAACCATCTCAACGAAACGATGCCTTTCCACTCACCTTCAACGGACGACATCATCCAAGACCTGGAAGATCGGCTGTGGGAGAAGGAGCAGGAGGTCCTCCAGATGCGAAGGAACTTGGACAAAAGCGAGGCAGCCATCTTCCAAGTGTTCGAGGAGAAGCAGAAGATCTGGGAGAGGGAAATGGAGGACCTGAGGCAAAACTATGCCAACAAATTGCAACAGGTCTCCAAAAAGGCGCAGCGGGCTCAGCAGGCCTTGCAGCTCCAAATCTTCAAGCTCCAGCAGGAGAAAAAAAAACTCCAAGATGATATGGGACAACTCCTCCAGCAACGAGAGGAGCTAGAGAAGAAATTTGTGGCTTTCAAGAAGGAGCAGGCTGAGTTTCTCCCAAAGATTGAAGAGACCAAGTGGGAGGTAAGAGCCTTGTCATAGCAGACCTTGAGTAAGGCCTTCACTGAGGGCACTGGTAACCCAAAGTACCTCCTATCTGCCCTAAGTGGACCCCACAGACAACAGCTATGGGTTGGTGGCCTCCAGGTAACAAATGACACTTCAGTCACCTCTTCATTTCATTTGTCTGAGCCCCAAGCCTGTAGTTTAATTAATATTTTTTTTTTATTATTTTTTTTTGTGCATGCTTCCTGTGCTGGTTAATAATTTCGTTTCGCAGTCTAGTCACTCCAACCTGTGACATTTGAATCCAGTTTCAGTGAATACAGATCTTTCCATACAGGTATTTGTGCCTACCAAAAATGGGTTTAAGTCTGTTTTAATTAAATTTTTCTTTGCGCTTGGGCAAACCTTGAAACCACTTTTCAAATATTTGAGGTTTTTTTAATTTAAGATATAAAGCAAGTGAGCTAAGAATGATACCGATAACCAAGTCTACCTCATGCTTTCCATTGTAACATGCTGTTTTCAGTTGCTAATAAGTTTATCTCTCTTAAAAGGCTGAAAGGCAAATTCCTCTTTCTAGTTCTCCTTTTGAGTCTTACATATTTTTTCCACTGTTTCTATTTTTAGAACATTTTATCAAAGTCTGTTTGTATAGCCAGTGCTAACATTTTTTTTCCAGCTTGATCATGTGAAGAATTTTAATCCTCCCATGGACTGGCTAGAAACTTTAAATTTATTAAGAGTGCAGAGGCAAAACATAGCTCTAGAATCAAGATGATCCTATTTTGCTAATCCTGATGGAAAGTCAATGAGGCTGGGATTAATTAGGCTCTGAAATGTGCTATTTGCAGATGTTCAGCGGAGCTTATTAGAGGCTTGCTGTAACATCTCTGCAAGTTACATCCCAGAACAAGCAGGCTGCATTGTCCCACATCATGCCTCCTTACGGCCAGCTGCTCTGCCCTGCTCTTTTGTGTCTTCCAACAAGTTAGGTCTGGAAAGTTCCCTGATTTTGCACCAGTAAAATTGCAGATGGGATTTTGATTATTTGCTTCACTGCTATAGTTCTGCCTGCAGCAGGTAACCCAGTGATATTGACGTAAAGACAGGGACTCAGCTTGTGGATCAAGGCACCCAAAATTCGCAGACACTTACACTTGTTGACTTGTTGACTTGCTCTCCAGGATCCATGGACTGTACTGCCCGGATCTCTACAGCACCCAAGTAGAGACCAAAATTTAAGTGTTTTAATCTGTAAGTTGATTCCTAATCTAAACTGTTCTTCATCATGTATTTCTCTGCCTTTTGGGAAGAGTTAGCCCACGGAGAGCACTTTCAGTAAATTGTGCAGTTTTCTTAGCTAGGCAATAACTACACCACTTTAACTACAGCTAAACCAGCGTGATACGGTTCTGCATCTGCTGCAGACAAGTGCTGGTGTGGATGTGGGTACTCACAGAGTTAGGTCTGCATGGGGACCCACCACAGCTGTCAGCTCCAGGGAAAGCTGCTACCACTAGGAAGTGGCTGGGCACGTCTTCTAGCTCTTCAGCCATTCATAGTGAGCACTGGACTGTCCCAATAACTGAGCTTCAAGGTCTTGCTCAACATTATGCACCAGGCAAGTCCTCTATAGCAGAGAAAGGTGGAAGATGCAATGAAGGCAGTGGAGTGGAGTTTGTCTGAGGAGCATTGACCCAACTGGAGCAGAGCAGCAATGGACCTTGCAGGCATGGCAGGAAGGAGGAAAGGCCAACAATTTCATGTGTGACAAGAGACAGGAGCTTCAGGAGGACGGGACACACTGATCTGGAGGTGGCTAAAGTCAATTTTTAATTATGCCTACGCTCTCTGATCACTGATAGTTCCATAGTGCTGCTTCCCAGCCCACACTCCTGCCAGCACAGGTAAGGACTGCTTGTCTCTGCAATTGTCCCCAGTGGATAGATCAGACCTGCCAGTGCAGAGCCCTGAAAACCACGGAGTTCATGGGAAAATGAGGGTTTGGTCATTTTTATGGTTCACTTCCAATACCCACAACTCTTCACGCAACTGTCACCTTTGGCGGACTACGCAGGTGCAGAGGAATGTCATATTGAATGGTGACACCTACGTAATGCAAATACACACTGCAGCCAGGGTATTTCCACTGGGTTGGTGTACCCTACCACACGGGAGAGACCTGAGCCAGTCGGGGTGAAACCTGAAACTCCACTGCCCGAGGACGGTGCATGGCAGTGCCACTTCAGCAAGGGTGGGTTGCAGCTCTCTCCTCGATCTTTTGGCAGCGGAGCTGTCACAATTCATGCTCTGCCCCAAAAGAATGAAAGAGTGGATTAAATAGTTCTGGTTATTAAATATTAAAATTATGTACAATTATATTAAATATTAAATAGCTATTAAACAGTTCCTGGACTGTCCCCAGTGAAATGAACCCTAAAATTTAGTCAGCTGGGTTCTTCAGGAGTCTTTGGGAAGGAAAGCATCATAGGACAAGTAAGTAATATCTACTGTCTCTGCATCCTGTCCTACACTCCCAGTGCCCAGGTGAGCCCGGGTGGTTGTGGGTCCGAGATGCTTCTGTCTCAGCCTTGTTCAAGGTCCAGATCTCACTGAGGTCAGTGGGGAAACTGCTGAGAGCAGAGGGTTTGGGGTCAAGCACCGCAGGCTTGTGGTTAGGTGAGTAAGATGAATGCAGGGAGGGAAGCATCGGTGTCCTCTCACCACTGCTGAGGACCACAGCACTTAGCTGTTTGGTCAGCTCCAGCTGGGATCAGAATTAGGTCCCTGAGACCCATGAAGAAACACCAAATTTCCCCCACAAATGTGAGGACAACCTCTAGGTCCTTGGCATGGTCTGGGTCCTGGTGAAGGCTGGAACTCAGTCCTTGAGCAGTGTCGCTCGCTGTCCCCTCCGTTACCTGAGCCTCCTGCCAACGCGAGGCCACGCAGATGTTTCATGGGCAGCACGGGGGACAAGCAGCAGTGGCAGCTCCTCACTGCCTTCCTCCTGCCTCATGGATGCTCTCCCCGCAGGTGTGCCAGAAGGCGGGTGAGATCTCCCTGCTCAAGCAGCAGCTGAAGGACTCCCAGGCAGACGTCTCCCAAAAGCTGAATGAGATCGTGGGACTGCGGACGCAGCTCAAGGAAGGTAAGAACTTCCTACGGGAGAAGGAGGAGCAGATCCTCACCCTGAAAGACTCCTACAGCTCCAAAAGTGTCAACCTGGAGATCTGCGAGAGCGAGCTGCAGCGGAAGATGAGCGAGGTCCAGGTGCTGAGGGAAAAACTGAACCACTGTGAGCTGGAGGTCTCCGGCCTGAAACGGACACTTGCCAGCATGGGACCTCCGGGGCCTTTTGGTGGGGACCTTGGTGAGAAGCTGCGGGACCCGCTAGCCTGTGAGAGCGATGAAGCCAAGATGCAGCGGCAGAGCGAGGACAGCGTCAACACGCTGCGGAAGGAGGTGGAGCGGCTCCAGACGGAGCTGAAGCTGGAGCGGCAGCAGCGGGAGCAGCAGGTGATGGACTTCGAGGAGGAGCGGCGCACATGGCAAGAAGAAAAGGAGAAAGTCATCAAGTACCAGAAGCAGCTGCAACTGAACTACGTGGAGATGTACCAGAAGAACCAGCTCCTGGAGCACAAGGTGAATGAGATGAACACAAAGGCCACCAGCCCCCCGCACACCGAGGAGAAAAAAACATGGACTCCCTCCAGACTCGAGCGAATTGAGTCCACCGAGATCTGAGGTGGGACCAAGACAATACAACATAATTTTTTTATTGCTGTGCATGTACTACCTACTCAAGCCAGTGATCTTCCGAAGGATAATATGCTACCGTAGGAGCAGTGTGAGTCTGCTTGCACCAAGCTCCGTCACCCTTACTCTATACTTCTGTGCTCTGTAGGTAAAATAACTGTGGATGTGCGTTGTTTTTCGATCGATAATGCGACATCTCTTTTGGTTTTTTTCCTAGTACAGCTGGTGAGGGTCAATTGGCTCTTTTGTAATCTGCCGTGACTGTTACTTCATTAGAGGCTGCCATTCCCTCTCCTACAATTCACTCCTTTTCGGTTGGTTGTTTTGGAGGGTTGTATTTGGTTTCTTTGGTTTTCCAAGTATTTACGTGCAGCAAAACAGTTCAAAGTGGCAGGTTTTTTTTCAGGGCATTTTTAGCCACATTGGCTAATGGAGCAAAGCTCTCGGGATCACGAGCAAACTCACTGTTCTGCACCAAGCATCCTGTCTAGACGGTGGTCTTAGTGAAGTCAGTGGGAGGTTGGCCACTGATTTCAGTGAAACCAGACATATCTCTACCAGATGACTCCCTCTTGCCAGGCCATGGCTACCGTGGTTGCAAGAGGTTAGGGCATCCTTGAGGAGCAGGATGAGCCTTTCCTGGTAACATAAGCCAACAAGGAACGATCACCCAGCAGGAGTCTCTTTGGAGGCTCAGCAGAGCTTGACATATGCTGCGTTTTCATTTCTTTGTGATTTCTTTCTGCAGTTCCACTTCTTTCCTGGGTTGTGACCAACCCTGGGAGTAGAAATACCCTCCCACCTCTGCCTTGGTCCCCTTATTCTTACCATATACTCAAGCTGGCTACAGTAAGAAAAAAAAACTTGGAAATCCAAGCTAGTTTCCCTTCCCAAGAGCCCTCTTACTTCCCAAAGTCAATGGAATCAAGGTTTGGGGAAGCCTCCAAACCTGCGGGATGTTTATGCAAACTGAAGCTTTAGCAATTCGCCCAACAGTGGGCAATTGTGCTACCACATTCCCAACTGAGCGATGCTGCGGTGCACTCTCTCTGTCCGGGGTCTAGTTAAAAAAATGGCATCCGAGCCTCACTCAGGAGTTGCAGTGAGCACATATCAGCATTACCGCTAGACTGCAACGGGGCGAGCGTTAGCCTTCAGTACAGCCGTTTCAAACAGCACCCATAGCGATCCCACGTGCCATCACGTATTCCAGGGACAGAGATAACACAGGCCTAGCTTAAGAAAATATTCAACTACTAACTCTGAGCATGAAAGCAGTCAGAAGAAGGAAAAATGCTTAAGATCACGCAAGTGCTTATGCCCTGGCAGAATAATAACCAAATCCTATATGCACAGTCACCGAGAATGGTGCAGGCATCAAAAACCAGCATTCAGCTTTAGAAGGTGGGCAAGGTGGGTCTGGCTCTCCCTTTCGCAGACACTTTTTTTACCGTGACCCACAACAAAGCATAAAAAATGTTACAAAGTGGGGTTTGCACTGACTGGGCAGAGGCCAAAGGACCAACGCAAGTGGGAATTTCGGCTCTTTGCCCTAGGGAGCAGCTAGAAGAACAAAACTAGAATTAGCACCAGGACATCTTGGGATGTCTGTGTGAGGTGACTCCAGGGAGAGTTTGGCCAGATGACGTTTCATCTGCATACGAAGGAAGAACCTCAGGGCGTTGAGGGGCTGAAGACCTTCCAAAAAAAAAGCCCTGAAGCTACTCATTTTCCATGTTCCCTTCCCCAAAAGCTCTTCCCTTCCCATCACCAGGTCTGACCTTCAAGTTGGCATCAAATGTTGGTGTGGCGAGCTCCAGACCGAGCAAAAAGGCTGAGCAGGAGAGAGGAGACTCCAGTTAGTCCCACCAATCTCCAGCCAAAGTCAACAGACAGTATTACTGGGCAGGAACTGTTGATGGCTGGCAGTGATCCCTGGAGCTGTAGAAAATGGAGATGTGCAATGAGACCAGGGCGTTTCAAGACCCTAGTTGAGGACACCTGGCTTTTCCCACCCCTTCTGCCCGTGCCTTTGGAGCTGGAGGAAGACACAACACATCAGCCTCGAAAATGCCAGGGTGGCTTAGGCTAAGCCCCTCTCACCACACCGGCCATAGAAAGGGGGACTAGGTCAGGTCTGACCCCCGAAAGGTGTGGAGAAGAGTCCCACTATGAATCCTGCAGATGCTCCAGTGCTCTTGGACATCAGCCTGCACAGCCCACCGAGGAAGGAGTGCAGCCGCCTGCCGGTGCCACCCAGCAGCAGACTTTGCCAGGCCAAGGGAGACACCCACATGTGCTGCGCAAACTTACACTTGGCCAGGCAAATCCTAGAGCTTCCTCCATTCCATCATTCACTGGGTCTTCAAGATGGAGTCAAACATCCCACAGCATCAGGGTTGCAGATCTGGTGTCTTGCGTCATCTCGGCTTTCTGTGCCTCTCTTTCTACATCAGATAAACCAACGCTGTCTTCCTTCCCAAAGCACTTGTGAGGCAGCTGTGCTTGTGAAGGGCTTTGCAGTCCTTGGGCAAAAGAGCAAAGCACAGAGAAATTGCAAGAGGCTTAGTCTCAGATGGTCATATGGTGTTTTTGAGGCCACCACATGAAAAGCAATCCCAACAGCAAGTGCCCTCACCAGAAGATGGGTCCAATAACCTGGAGGGTCATTTCCACCTTTGGTCCTCCTGGCTCCAGTGGCGTTGAGGTTGGTTTCCCACTAACCATTGCAGAAACCAGCATTTCAGTCGGTGGCTCAAGAACACCCAGAGCGATTGAGTTTCATGGATCTGCCCTTGAGGAGGTGTACAACCACAATTTCCTGCTGCATTAACACTCAAGAGGAATGGACACTGACATCACCCTGTGGGTCACCTCACTAGAGCTCCTGGCTAATCCACGGGCAGGAGAAGCAGCGGCTTGTCTGGCCTCCCCACATACCTTGATCCAGTCAACTGCAGCCAGCTAAACCCTCCAGCATGCCAGGTTTGCTCCATTATCTTTTTCCTAGATCTTTTTTGCAGTGGTGCCAGGACTGAGTGTGTCTTGATGGACTCAGTGAAACCTGGAGGCATATGGGTTTGTCCAACTGCTGGAGGGTGCTAGACTGCCCAGGGACTCCATGGCCTCACAGTGCATCCACCAGGGACTGCAGAGCTCCTTGGGATGGAGCAGGAGCGGCAAGGAGAGATTTTTCACCTTGGAGGAGGAAAGGTACACTCCCTTCACCTTCACCTTCTTCTTCACTGCACCACTTTGATCTAGAGTTTCGATCCAGATCTAAGCCACCTTGACTGTAGTCATTCCCTGGATGACAGAGAAGCCTTCCAGACACCCACTGAGATGCTGTGCTCCTGATGATGGTTTTCCCTCTCTTGGGATTCGCCCGGCATCCACCAAGCACTCAGCTGTCCTGCAGAAACCACCTCCTATGCTACGGTGACATAAAATACAGATGTTTTTGGCAAGTGACCCAGCCAAACTGCCATGATTCCTGCTCTTCACGAATCATCCCCACAACTGAATGCAGTGCTCCCCATCATGTCCTCTCCCATGTGCTAGCACTGTGTGGCCACATGCTGGTAACCACCCTCTCTGGGAGGTGACTGCCTCAGAGTCAGTCATCTCTTACCCAGCAGAGATGGAGCAAAGTGATGGAGAGACACCTAGGTTCCTGTTGTTTGTGCTCAGATCTGGCCCAGATAGGAGCTCACCCAGTTCTTTCCAGACCTTAACACTTTTACCCGCTATCTGGATGAAGTCTCCCATCACCATCTTGGTCTGCGTTGAGGCCCTGCGGTCTTAGTCTTGGAGCAAGATAGCCAAGAAGTGCCAGACTGGTGTTTTGATGACATATCCTGGGAATGGCCAAGGAGGTTGACGTCTCGTCTCCTGGAGGCTCAGGCAGGACTCATAAAATGTTTCTGTCCCATGAAACTCACCTCAGAGTTTGGGCTTGACCATAACCCTCCACCTTTGCTCAGCCAGCTGTGGAGCTGATGGCATTCAGTGTGACGTACTGGGTCACATGTAAATCTCCAAGTACTGCCCTCAAAATCTCACACATGGTTAGTGTCTCCATTGAAACAAGAAGCCATCTCTAACCTGCTGTTGGGCAACAGCAAAAGCTCTGGTGACAAGGGTCTAAGGTCGGTTGCCCACATGTGGGGTCCAAGGACATAAGAGATGCTCTGGGATACCTGACACAAGGAGCTGGCCAATATGATCCAAGACCTATGGGAGAGCCAGACCAGTGGTGAGAAGACCTGGAGCATCTCTAGTGGCACATCACTCATATGCGGGCAACCAAGTCATGCTCCGGGCATGTCCATACGGTCATTATATGAGCAAACAGAAGACACTGATCAGCTCCAGCAATTTCCATCCATAAGGAATTGGGCTAAGCAAGCTATCCTGGCACCAGGGAAGGTCTAAGCAGCCCCTCTTACCACTTGCTGTGAGTGGGGTTGCTTTGCTCCACCATCTCTTCGAGGTTGGTTGCTGCTGCTGTAAGACGCTAGCTCCCCTCGCCCTGCCAGCACTCCTGTCTCTCCCCGGGTGTGAACACCGCAACCATCGCGTGGTGTTGTGCTTCACACAGTCCCACTTAGCTTCTGCCACTCTCTTGTGGCAGCCGGCTGCACCGTTCCTGCTGTCGCTGGCATCATGCCGGAGGAAGATCACCTCCGGGTTTCCGCACTCAAGATAGGAAGATAGGAACTGAATTGTTGCTCTTATGCTGCTACGTTACATGGAGACAAGTGTACTTGGATGTAAATAACAGCCCAGCTCTGTATATACAATGATTAAATGAAGAGACAAGAAAGCTCTGTGGCTTCTATATTGGTGAGCGGGACTACAAGTAGCAGCTGATGCTGCGTTCGAGCGCTGAGCGGTACATGGAGGGTGCTCAGCACCTCCTGAGCTTTTGCTGGCTGCAGTGGAAATGGGGGGTGCTCAGCACCCCCCAGGAAGGCAACCTGCTTGGGTCTGGCTCTGACAGAGCAGCCTGGTGTTACTCCGTCCTGCTTCGATGCTTGCTGTCAGCCTGAGCCAGGATTTGCAGTTGTCCCCTGGTTAAGGCTGAAGTCCCCTCTGCCCATCCTCGTGTCACACCACAACCCCTCGCAGAC
The DNA here is from genome assembly GCF_011004875.1 of Balearica regulorum gibbericeps. Classification (NCBI taxonomy): domain Eukaryota; kingdom Metazoa; phylum Chordata; class Aves; order Gruiformes; family Gruidae; genus Balearica; species Balearica regulorum. The sequence goes on along the minus strand of NC_046187.1, from coordinate 79,326,561 downwards.
AGCGGCTCCCAGCCGTGTCCCCCTTGGGCCCTGCTGCCCATGAGCTCTGCCCATGGGAATGACCAACCCACCCCACTTCTGCCCCTCGCAGTGGCACTTTATAGCTTGCTCAAGACATCGAGCTCATGAGCAACATGACCAAAGATCTCCAGAGGGCATTGGACTCCATGCTGGGAGGTGCCTCCCAGCTTTCTTGGAGAGGGATGAGGCTGGTGTGGGCTGGGAAGGGGGAACGAGAGCTGGCAGGGGACAGGAGAGGGCTTGGATTTCCCTGTCTCACCTGGGAACATTTGCAGGTCCATGAGGAACCTTTCCTGTGCTAGGTAGGACAGGGTAGAAACGAGTTCCTGGGTGAGCTGACTGTCCCCGGTAGGTTACACCAGTATCCTCCATGGCCATGCCAACTAGCTCCACGCATTGCCCAGGCAGAGTGTGGACCAGGGGCTGTTCCCAGGAGGCAGGATGGATGTAATTCTCCTCCTTTACTGGGGAGAAGAGAGGGTGCATGCCAAGCCATTACACTTGTCTTCAGGGCGACAGGTCTCCTCTGCGGATGTTGCCACAGGGTCCAGTCAAGGGCTTGTTCTGGCTCAGTGTGAATCGGCCAGTAAAATGTGTATCCTGATGGGTGGTGGTCCTGCTGGCTGCCCCCTTGGTGTCCTCTCCCCAGCTCACTCCAGGGCATCATCAGCACCCTCCTTAACTGGGAACCATCTTCCGAGGTGAAGGCACCAAGGTCTTGGCTTCTCCTGCTCAGGATGTTGACGGCATCCCTGCCCACCTTTGCTCCATGAAAGCTCCTGAACCCGGTCCCAGCCTTGGCAAGCGGAGCGTGAGATCACGCTCCTCCGCCCACAGTGCTCCTGTGGATGGGTGCTCGGGTGGGTCTGGGTCTCGGGTACGTGCCTCTGCTCCACGGCCATACTAAGCCTTCTCTACTCCATTCCTACCAAGACCATGAAATTCTGCTGATGTGCAGTGACAGCCCTCACTTCTGTCCTGCATGGGAGCAGGTCCAACTTGCCGTTATTCTAACCCAACCCTTCAGCCGAAGTCTTGAAAGCCACTTTCTAGAGTTATTTTTCATCAAGACCCCTTGCTAAAGATCTGCTCATCATGTTGCCTGTGTCCTGCTACTCCTCTTTCCCAGCTCTCCAGACTCTCCTGCCTGATTTTAGATCGTCCTGTTGTCCCAGGAGCAGTCAGTGCCTCTCCCAGTATTCTCCCTGATATGTCTGAACAAGCTGGAACTGAAGCCCAAAGCCCCCAGTGAGAGTTGTGTGTCCCAACCCTGCCCTCAGAGGAGCTTTCTAGACTACTGATCCCCACCTCTTCTCTCCATCATTCTCATGTCATCTAGATCGTCCCTGCTTTACCTCCAAGAACAATCTTGCTTCTTCCTGAAGGACATCCCCATGTCACTTGAGATGACTGCATGGGGCTTCACACCACCGCAACATCACACCCAGTCAGCTCTGGGGCTTCCCTAGTCCCTCCACTCTCTGGAAAGGCAGGGATGAGGGGTGTACGAGTGCCCCTGGTCTGCAGGGGCATGCAGCACCCATGCCACCTGGTCTCCAGCGTATCAAGGGGCTGGGTCACATCCAGCTGTTTGCAGATGTTGGTGACCTAATAGGATGTTCCGTGCTGGCCGTGCAACGGTCAGCAACACCAGAAATGAGCTTCTGCGTTTTCAGGATAAGCCTCCTCCCTGGTTCTCCCAGTGAAGGGGATTGTGTCAGGTCTGGAGCCTGGGACAAGCTCTGACCCGCAGGGTTGTGTTTTCACGGCTCTTTCACAGATCTCTTTTCTCAGGCAGAAAGTCTCTGCTTTCTGTCACAAAGCAATAGGTTTTTCTAGAGAAATTTAAAAGGGAATATTCCCCACTCTGATACCTGCAGGCAAGCCAATGTTCCCTTGAATACCTTCATAGCTCCAGCCCTGGGCTCTCCTCCTTCGGAAGGGGATGCGAGCTCCAGTCTGGCTCCAAATAGTCACCAATGGTTTGAGCTTGGAGGTCCCCATTCGTCCGGAGAGTCCAAAGCTGCCCATATCCAGCAGGCCACCAGTCCGGGTCCCCAGGAGGTGCGGTCCATCCCCCTCTGGTGCCCATCCCATGACTGTTACTGGGTCCCTGCAGCAGGTCTTCTCCGTTAGCTCACACATACCGGAGCCGCTGGGTCCCCCGGGGTGTCTGAGAGTCACATCTGGTGACAGCCAGACACCGGTGGGAGGCCATGGCGCCGGCTCTGCCGTTCCTGGGAGCCAGGCTGTCCTGGGAGCCCTCTCGGAGGAGAAGGTCCCCTTTCCCCCAGGGGTGACACGTGGGTTCCCTTCCAGTGGCCGAAGGGAGCAAAACGTGCTCGGGCAGAGCTCCACCACCGGTGCGAAAGCGTTCCACCACCGGTGCAAAGAAATGCTGCACAACCGGCCAATGTGTCTATGCAGTCCCTTTCCACGCAGCGGCGTCCCCGCGGAGCCCAGCCCAGGGCTGGAGCTCCTCCAAGGTGTCTTTGTTTGCACTCACTCGGACCTGGTAAACGCTGTGAGCTGAGAGGAATCCCTCTCGGTCTTTGCCTTGCACCGGGCAGTACGCTTGTGAGGGTTTCCTCACCCTAAATCGATGCACGTCGCTTAGTCGCCTGTCTTCTGCGTCTGTTCTCCAACAGATCAATAGGTACGTGTGTGTGTGTGTGTGTGTGTCCAAAAAAAAAAACAAAACCACAAAAACCCCAGCTCCCCCATGGGAGAACGTCAGGTCGGGCCAGCCGGTGCCCCCGAGCAAGCCTGCTGTCTGATTTCACCAGCAATAAAAGCCCCACGGAAGAGCGGCCAGAGCTCTCCGCTGCCGTTCCACCGCCGGGTGAGCTGCAGGCTGTGTCTGTGTGTAGGACCTCTGCATTAGACCCTTCGTCCAACATTTTGGACCCACCCAACTGTAAATTCAATCCCAGCCTTGTGCTTTCTTTCCTCTCGTTCGTTTCTTGATGCCTCGGTCTCTCTCTCTGCTCTTACTGTGAATTCAAACCAGAAGTGTTCTGAACTCGACTCTTGTTACTGTTTTGTTTCTGCGTTGACTGTTGCTGGTTCTCCGAACTGCGTTTAATGAGACTTTGCAAAAAAAAAAAAAAAAAAAGAGTTAAAAAAAATAAAAAAATAAATACATATATATACTTAAAAAAAAATATTTAATAAAGAACTCCATAAAGTTGCGTGTCTCTCCTGTCCACCGCTCACTTCCAAACACCGTTGTCTTGACTTTGCCTCTGGTCAGTGTATCTGAACACAAGAGGTTGAAAAAGAAAGAGATATAACGCAGCTTTCTGGGATTTTTGTACAGCGAAGATGTATCCATTTTGGAAATTCTTGTTAAAACTATACCACACTTCCCAATCTACTGCTAGTCTGTTGTACGTTTCCATCGGGTTATCAAGATGTGAAGAGCTACTGCCTTTGCGATTTTCTACAGTGAATATATATATATCTGTACAGAGGTATGTATATATATAAATATATATGAAAATCTATATGTATACGTATCTCTCACTCTCCTATCTCTACCTGACTGTGAAGGATTTTTATTGGGCAAAATAAAATGGAGAAAGGCCCCGTTTTAAAAACCTGACTGCGTGTGGCTTGTCTGTTGTGTTGCGGGTGGGAGGAGGAGCAAAACCCGCGTGGGATTTTGGGAAGGACCTGCAGCCGGGCTGGGGAACCTCAGGGAAATGGCTCCGCAGGGGAAGACCAAAGCTCGGACACGGCAGCACCCTCCGGTCGAAAGCTGCTGTCCCGGAGGATGGAGAGCAGCCCACGAGCTGATGGGATGTTCCCCAGTCCTGCTTTCCCGGGGCACAAGAGCTGCTCAGGCTCCTCAGGCGCTTGAGAACAAGCACCACAAGGCCACGGCGGTGGCCACAGGGCTGGACAAAACGTCCGTGCTCGAGGTCTCGCCCTAGTCCGTAGCTCAGATCCCCACGGATGTGTCCCAGGGCTGAGACAGAGACGGGCTTCCCATCGGTCCCACAGCCGTGGCGTCTCCCAGCCCCACGCGGGTGTCCAAGACCTCCCAACACCCGCGTCGGTGACTGAATCGCTCCCACGCCAGGCTCAGACCTGGTGATTTCCAGGTGAGGACACACCGTGGGGAAGACAAGACCCAGGTGGAGATGCAACACAATGCCGCTGGAGCCAGCCATAGTAGTGGGAACCCAGCATGAGTGATTTCCCCTTCCCTCCCGTGCCAAGACCTCTCTCGGAGCAGCCAGGTCTCCCGCTGCTCCATCTCTCTGGGGCTCCCACAGCTCTGGTGAGCTGGGGCCGGGAGGGGGGGGATGTCCATCCACGGGCGTCCCCGCGCTGGGCTGGAGAACAGGGCTGTTCCCCCCGGCACGAGCCCTTGGCGTGGCTGAAGGAGCAGAAAATACAAACAGTCAAAACGCATCACATTTGTGTTGGATCCCTGGGTGTTGGGGTGGGGAGGAGGTTTGGGAGGCTGACCCCAGGCTGAGCTACGCTTTGCCTTCCCTCACAACCGGGGAGCTAACGCAATGTCCAAAACCTCCTGCCAAATTGCAGGCTTTTACTCAAACGAATCCCTCCCCAGCTGCTTTGTCCGCATCACATTAAAGCAACAGACTAACATTTATTTTTCTTAAAAAAAAAAAAAAACAACCCCAAACAAATCCAGGACTTTTCCCAAGACTAGCTTTGCTAGAAAGGTCTCCTGCACTCTCACGACGAAGTTGATGACTCTCAGGGCAAAGTAAGCTTGTCGAGGATTCGATGGTTTCCCTCAGACCAGGTTTAAGGTCCAAGGTGCCATCAGCGACACGAGGCTTTTATTACAGGTCACGGCAACCAGCGTGGCTCTCCTCCAGCTCCATTGGGTCTCCTACAGACGTTGTTTCCTCAGCTGCCAGAGGACAAAAGGCTGATGCAAAAGAAGCGGAAAAAAAGGAAATTCACCTGGCACAAGGATTAGGAAGGGATGCAAGTGCTTAGTACCACTGCCTACGTGCCAAGCCTAACGCACTTCCACACTCCAAGCGTTACTTAATTACCGATGCCGGGGGGTGAAGCCCACTGCTGACAGCAGACAGGCGCCCGGGCACCGCGAATATTTGAAATATTCAAAAGCCATCCGGCCACGGGCCCGGGCAAGGGGCACTGGGTGGCCCCGCTCGAGCAGGGGGCTGCACCAGGCGCCCTCCGGAGGTCCCTTCCCACCTCGCCCACTCCCATCTTGTCGGTCGGGCTGCGAGGAGGGGTGCCGGCCGAGGCGTGCACCGCCCCAGCCCCCGGTGATCCGGCCGCCAGCCAGAATCCTCTCATCGCCCCCCCGGGCCGGGCCGGGCCGGGCCCTGCCCGCCAGCAGCAGCCTCCCCTGGTGAGGTGCGGCTGCCCCGGCAGACCCTGCGCGCCACCGGGGGGGACGGGAAGGGCCCAACCAGGCCTGTGGGGCCCGGGCACCGGCTCCTGGGGCGGGAGCTGCGGCCCAGCTCCCCGGGGCAGCCGTTGACGCCTCACAGCCGGTCCTCGGGGCACCCTCCGGGCCCGCGGTCACCGCGGCTCAGGCGGTCCCCGGGCGGTGGGGCCCTGGGGCGGCACCGAGCAGCCGGACCGACCCCGCACCGCCATGGCGGCCCGCCCCGGCCAGCCACGTGACACTCCTGTCACGTGACATTCCCCCCGCATCACGTGGGGTCGGGGCGCGCTGCGCACCGCTGGCGCCACCTGCCGCCCCGCGCCGCTCCCGTCATCGCCGCCGCCGCCGCTCCGGGCCCCGCTCGGCTGCCGTATGACAGGAAGTGCGTCATCATCAGGTGACCGGAAGCGGCGGGAGGCGACGGGGGTGGCCGGGCGGAGGGGCTGGCGGGCGGCAGGGCCGGTAGCCGGCGGCGGGCGCCGGGCCCCGGTGAGTGCGAGCGGGTAGCGCGGGCCGCCGCGGTCCCCTTCCCCATCCTGTGCCCTTCCCCGTCCTGTCCTCTTCCCCGCGCCGCCCCCTCAGCGGGCGGGGGCGGCACAGGCGCATGCGCGGAGCCCCCCGCCCTGCATGGGGGCAATAGCGGGGGCTGTGTAAAAATATAGCTGTAGAGATGCGTATAGGTACACGCAATATATACGCGCGGGTACGGCTATAAGGGTAAGTAGCGGGGGCCGGGGTTTCCAGCGGTTGCCCGCCGGGGGCCGGGCCTGTCGGGCGCTCTGCCCCGGGGGTGGCCCGAGCCCTCCGTCATGGCGCTGCCCTCTGACGCCGGCAGGGACTTAACAGGGAGGGGAACAAACACAGGAGCCAAGAAAAAAGTGACGGGTTTGCACTCTGACGTCGTAATGCGGTGGGGGAAAAAAAAAAAAAAAAAAAAAAATTCCTTTCTTGTTATTTTTCTCTTCAGCCCAGGTGCAGGTGGGCTCTTGGCCAAAACGAGCTGGTTTACCCCAAATATTTCGCTGCTCCGAGGTGAAGTTCCTCACACGTACCGAGGAGATGCCGTCGGCCCTTTTGCTGTCGGTGCAGGGCAGGGGGAAGCGTGGGCCAGCACGGGACGAGGCGGTGTGCTGCAGCGGTGGGTGGTTTCCTGGTGTGGGCCCTGTGAGGGTTTGCCAGCGCTACCGAAAATCCCTTTGAGTATTTCAGAAGCGCCAAAAGCACAAGCGACGTTTCAGGGTGCGCTTATATCCCCTTTCACAGAGCTGATACTCCGAGGCGGGTGGCATCCCTCCAGGAATGTTGTTTTCCCAGGTGTTCAGCTAGAGCTCAGCTGTGCAGTCGCGCTCTTGGCCGAGAACTCAGCTGTACGTGTGACACGCAGACACGTACACAGAGCTGTTTCCATCCCAGAGGACCTCTACAAAGTGCATTCGCAGCCTGCGGGGCCCTGCTCCAAAACTCGCTTTCTGACTGGCTTTTTGGAATCACTGGAAGTGAAATTTCTGGAGAGACTTGCCCAGAGGTGGGAAGGCGTTTGGCTGTGTACGAACAAGAGAAGTGTAGTGGGAGAAGGAAGAGAGGAAGGCTGATTACTCAGGGTAACAGGAAGAGAGGAAAATCAAGCAGAGGTGTAGGTTGAGTTGGAACAGAAATGCTGTAGAAACTTAAAAGATCACAAAGATTTAGGCTGGGGGTGGATAAAAGTCATGGGCAAAAGGCCACTTAGACCCAGCCTGTTCCTCTCGGAGGTGCTTGAATTATCTCGTCTCAGCCCGACCTCGCTCCCCTGCATATGGTTTTCTCTTTTTTTGCTGGATTTGGAGCTAAGAAGCAGAGAAATATTCTCTTTATTGCATAGCTTCCCAAATGCACCACAGCTTAACGCTAAACTATGTGGATGGTATTCTTAGCAGCGCACAACGTTTGCCTTCAGTGTATGAACAAGGTGACTTTGATTCTTTGTCTTTGAAGAGGGGCTGTTGTCGCCATGAGGGGTGTTTCTGGTAACAGCCGAGTGCTGGATTTTGTAGGTAGTATCACCTTTCAGCAGCAAATGCAACTTGTTTTAAATATATGGCATGCTTCTCAGTAGTGCTTCCCTGTCTCTCAATAATAGAAAAATAGAGAGAAGACATGCAAAATAGAGTCAGACAAGAAAGTGTCTCAGAAAGCCTAGGTAAGATAAACCTCCTCTTGTCCCAGATCATTTTTGCACCTTGAAGCAGTCCCTCTGAGTGTCCCCCAGGACAAGCTCTGTGAGGAGCTAGAAGAGGAGACGATGCCGGCAGGGACGGGGTCTCCTTCCCCCAGCCATGGTGCAGATCTGAGCCTTGCTCACTTCATGGTTGCCTGTCTCCAGCCTCATAAAGATGGTGTCACATCACCTGTAGCCAGTTCAGAGCTAGTAGAGACAGAAATGATGTTTTCATCAAACATTTGTGCTAAACGGGAGAGCTCTGAAATCCAGCTCCTGCTTGCTTCTGCTGATGGCTTTGCAAGGCCTGGGCTGTGCCACAGTGTCACAGCTCTTAGCTTGGGTTTTACTGTCTGATTCTGAGAGAGCTTTTTCCTTTTGAGCTGTTGGAGCGAGTCCAGAGGAGGCCACGGAGATGATGCGAGGGCTGGAGCACCTCTGCTATGGAGACAGGCTGAGAGAGTTGGGCTTGTTCAGCCTGGAGAAGAGAAGGCTGCGGGGAGACCTTAGAGCCCCTTCCAGTCCCTACAGGGGCTCCAGGAAAGCTGGAGAGGGGCTGGTGACAAGGGCAGGGAGTGACAGGCCAAGGGGAATGGCCTGAAGCTGCAGGAGGGGAGATGGAGATGGGATGGGAGGCAGAAATCCTTCCCTGTGAGGGTGCTGAGGCCCTGGCCCAGGTTGCCCAGAGAAGCTGTGGCTGCCCCTGGCTCCCTGGCAGGGTTCAAGGCCAGGTTGGATGGGGCTTTGGGCAACCTGGGCTAGTGGAGGGTGTCCCTGCCCATGGCAGGGGGGTGGAACTGGATGGGCTGTGAGGTCCCTGCCAACCCAAACCAGTCTGGGATTCAATGACTTCCCCCGCTCACCAGATGGTCAGTGGCAGGGAAGGGGTAGACTCCCTCCTGCTTGTCGTGATTTGCCTTCTCCCGTGGGAGGGGACGGTCACGACCTTGCAGCTGCCTGACTGGCAGGGAGCAGCGCAGCCGTAAGGGTCAGCAGTGCCAGGGTTCAGGGTATCCATTTTGCTGCTGCAAAGCTGAGCGCCTGCACTGATTCAACATCTTGATCTAGCGCTGATCGGGAAGCCGCATGTGGAAGCAGAGCTCAGGGGGCTGCCCGTAAAGGATTTATTTCCCCATGTGGGGAGCACAGAAGCTAATGCGTGTCGCTGTTGCAGTCTCTCTGCCAGGCTTCGGCTTTCCTGATTGATGGGCGTCCCGTGGCAGTGAGAACGCAAAGGATTTTAAAGAAGTTGAAAACGCCTGGTGTAATGCATCTTTGGGGTTGCCCACACGTGGTGGGATACGTGTGTGTTACGCAGAGCGCTGACCTGGTGCTTTTTTTTTTTTTTTTTATCAGCATCTGAATCATTGTAAACAGGCTCGTTTGGCAGCTTGTGCAGGCTGGCAACATGCAGCTTAACTCCTGACAAATTTCTCATCCTCTCCCTCTGTGCTGGAGCTGGTTTGGGCAGCAGTTAGGAAGGCACCTGGCGTTTTCAAGTCTTCTGTACCCTCAAACTGTGGGAGACGCTCCCGAGTCTGAAGCATAACGCTCTGTTCCCTCTGCTTCTCAACTCAGAATGTAGCATCTCATCATAATTTTTGTTACTTCTTCCCGTACTTTTCCCTGACTTTGTTCTGGGGCCACGTTCCTCCTTTCAACTAATCTTTATCTGCAGGTTATGGGCCAGGTTGCACTCTGTGGACTGGTTTTGCGGAGACTTTATTCACAGCCTCCACATACTGTCTCCGGGTGCAAAGAGCAGTGCAGCACCCTGGATATTTCGACAGCTCGGGTGGTGGTTGGTGTTTCAGACTGTGGTGACCAAAGTAGCAGAATGCTCTGTTTGAATACGTAAAGTCTCTTGAAGCCGCAGCTCTACTGCAAAAATATGTTTTCATTGTTTAGAATGAAAGAAAAGCAGCTTGGGTCTCTTAGAAATGAAAAAGAGATGACTTCTTTCTTAACTCCCATAGTCTCTACCAGGTTAACGTGTAGCTGCTGAGTAGCAGGTAATACCCGACTGCCGTGTGCCCCGACTCCGGGTACGTGAGGTCACCGGGGTGCTTGTCGTGAGCTGCCTTTGCATGAGGTGACGTTCGATAGCGGCTGCCTTGCGGCTTTACAGGGAAACAGCCGCCCTGGCTGGGGGAAACGCTGGCATCGCCTCACTTTCGGTAGCATAAAGGATAGATTAAAAAGTGCTTCGTGTTAGGTGGAAGCCACTCATTCTTCGTCTGCCCTTTTTTCAGTACCTGGAAGCAATTCTGACCCCAGTAAATTGTGATCCATGGCTACAGTGCTAATATGCCGAAGATTTCCAAGACTGAGCAGGGTGACTACATTTTCGACTACAGCCAAGTGCAAGGCCGAGAGCGGAAGCAGCAATAGGAAGCAGGAAAAGGAAGAGAACCCAGAAACAGCCAACAGCGGAACTGAATCTGTGGCTACAATACAGTTGCTGGATCCACTGGACTACAGAGTATTGTATAATCCATCTGCCTATGCCAAAAGCAGAGCTGCCTCCCTGCAGCACGCTGCTGGGAACAGTGGCCAGGCTCTCGGTGACACTTTCACCAGCTCTGGCACCGCACGGGTTCAGCATACGTTCCGTACTGCCTCTTCGCAAGCTTTGCCACCCGTCAGAAACGCCCTGCCCAAGCCCAAGCGCAAACCCTTCCTCGAGCAGAACATCTCGGCAGATTTCTCTGCGGCACGAACCAAGGAAGAAGCAGAAAAGGAAAAAATAGAGACGCATGACTCCAAGGAGGACCCTCGCATTTTTCAGAGGGGGAGGCCTGAGTACAGATCTCTCAGCTATGACAAATTTGACCCAGTAGACACCCTTCCTTTAGAAGAAGGTGACTCGATTTTACACAGTGTGGCCGAATGCGAGGGCAGCCAGAGCCCAGGAACTATCACAGATTATTTTCACAAGCTGAGTCGTTTGCCAGTGGAACAACACGCGGCGTTGGTGTCCGAACCCAGGTTTAATACACTGTGTCGTTGTGCTGTCAAAAACATCGGGTTGTTCAGTACTTCAGATCTCATCGATATTTTAAAGGCTTGCGTTCGTTTGGTAGTTCCACCCACCCACCCTCTGCTGAACGCGTGTGAGAATGAATTCTGCCGGCGGGTGTGGGACATGAACCTGGACCAGCTGCTGCTGGTGGCTGATTGCTGGCGCTGCCTGGAGCGTAGCGTGCCTTCCTACCTGAGCATTTTGTTCAGCTACGCCAACATGCACTGGAAAGACCTGACTTTGCCCCAATTTGTGCAGCTTGTTTATATCATAGGTGAAGGCCGGAGGTCACCTGCAGACTTGGCGCAGAAGGTGGAGAGCATGATTTTGAAGTACTTGGACTCCTTCACCTTGGAGGAGGTGGGTGCTATCTGCTTAGGGCTCTTCAAGTCCCTCAGTGGTATCTCTGACCACGTCATGAGAAAAATTGCAGACAGAGTCTCCCTGCAGATGGAAGACATGAGCACCTACGCTTTGGTGAACGTGCTTAAAATGCTCCGCTACACTCGCATGGACCACTTACCCCTCTTGAAGGAGCTTGGGAAGGTTATTCCCACGCGGATTCCGTCGATAAACATCCAGGGCATCATGCACATCACTCTTACCTGTTCATCCCTACACCACTTTGACGAAGGTATTATGGCTGCTGTAGCCACGTCTTTGCCTTCTAAGGTGGCTTACTGCCGAAGCAAAGATGCTGCCAAGTTCTTGTGGTCGTTTGGATGCCTGGACTATGAACCTCCAAACGAGGAAGAGTTTTATTCCAGCCTGATAGCGCAAATGCATAGAAAACTCCATGAATTTGGGAAGTTTCCGGAGCATCTCCTTACTGGTTTGCTTGGCCTGGCGTTTGTTGGACGCTTCCCAGAGGAGCTGATAAACTATGCTTTGAGGGATGAGTTTGTCCAGAAAACGAGAGGTAGTAAATATGAGCTCAAAAAGGACCTGTTCACTCTTAGTAAGAGCGTTGAAATTGAGTGCCCAAGCTACCAAGGCAGCCACCTTCCGCCTCAGCTTTCTCAAGAGATCACTGAGATGGTTTTGAATTTTGCAGAGCAAGAAATCTACGTCAGGCCTGAAATTGTGGAAGCCACATCTCTTCTCCAGAGCATGTTAGGTGGCCCTGAATATGTGAAAAACCACATGATCCTGCCTCACACGAGATCGAGTGATCTGGAGGTTCATTTGGCCATGGACGGACACCCCATCCCTTTCAACTTAAAAGACCCTATTGCAGATAAGAAACTAAAAGACATCGGAGTTAGTCTAACGGATGACTTAATGTCTCAGCTTATAAAAGGGAGATCGAGTAGCCAGTCTCCCGTGGAAGTGGAAAACGAAGCCAGGACTCCTGGTCAGGAGAGGAGGGAAGAAGCACGAACACCATGCACTGGGGATCGTGCTGCACTTTCAGGTGGAGCTCTTATCGCAGATGCCAGATCGCAAGTTGAGCCTAAATCGGGGCGCCGTCTTGAAGCCCCCCCTTCTCTTGCGTTGAATCGGCAGCCTCGGGTGGTGAAACTGGCTATTCAGGTGTCCAACCGAAACCATTATTGCTACTGCTCCAAGCGGCTTTTGGGGCTGCACTGTTTGAAACGGCGGCAGCTGCGGCATTTGGGGTACGTGGTGGTTGAGCTTCCCTTCTGGGAATGGTTTCCTCTGCTCAAACGCACGCGTTTGGAGAAACTGAGTTACCTCCATTACAAAGTGTTCAACCCAGTGCTCCTTAGCAGGACTGGTTAGTCCAGTGTAGTGCTTGCTCAGAGGCTGACAGCCTGCCAGATGCATCTCTCTTTCTGGGTGCTGATTGAAATGGTCTCTGAGTTTTGGTTAAGCTTTTGGCAGGTGCTCCGTGTGCTCAGGCTGCCTTGCTTTGTTAGCCAATTCTGCTCTGCTGACAGTGGTGTGTCCCGTGCTCTCCTTTTGTACGCAGATCCTCAAATGCTTCCATGACAAATAAAAACTACTGTCCTATTCATTTTTCTCCGTGATTACTTTTTTCTCCGCTCTAAATGAAAGTGGATGGATTTGGTGACTCTGTGAGAGCAGAGCAGCGATACTAGGGAGAGAATTGGGGTGATTTTTAGTAAGGAAATACGTATGTTTCCATCACCATTGGGCTGGGGTCAGTGGGCACGCAGTCGGAGTTTCTCCGTTAGGAGCTGTGCAGAACGTGAGAGCTGAGTGATGAGATGGAAGCTGGGGCTGAGGGTTGGGGTGCTCTGACCCTGAGACATTAATTTCCTTCTCAGCTCTCAGCAGTGCCTGGCAGAGAGGATTTGCATCTTGTTGATGTCGTCTGCAGCTGAATGGGGCCAACAAATCCACCTTGAGGTGATGCCCCTGCCTGAGTGACGACGAGTCCTGTGCAGACTAGAGTGCGAGCTCCAGCTGTGCGGAGCGTCTGCTCTGGAGGCTGCTGGTTTCGTCCTCCATCACATGTCTCACCATGTTATTTTCTTGCTCTGGACGTGGCCCAGTGTCTGATTTCTACACGCCATTCTGAGGACGGACTTGCTGGCTTCTTCAGGTGGCTTTCAGGTGGCGGTTCTCCCCAAGAGGAGGGACGTTTCCTGAGGTGCACAGGGCAGGCTGTGCATCTGACCGCAGCTGCAGGGATTATTTCATATGGGGCAGCAGGTGAAACTCCCATTCCCACTGCAAAAGCCGCTGAGCTATTGTTCTGTTTTTCAGTGCGACGTTAGAAGGCATGCTGAGGTGGAGGGTGGGGAAAGAGGGTGGCAAGAGGCAGGTTGGTGTCCCAAGACAGATATTGCATCTTAGTTCATTTTGGCTGCCTGTTTTAAAATGTCTGGGCTGTTTTTTTCCCTCTCCCTCAAATACTCAGCGTTACGGAGTGCCTTAGTTCAGTGTCCACGATGCACGTTCCTTAGTGCAGCAGTTCTCTAGTCGTAGGTACGACACCAGGAAGGCACCGAGTGACGAGCTCCAGAAAGCCTGGTTTTACATGACTTGGCGAGATCATAGAGGATCTTGCTGGCATAGAAAATATGTCTTTGAGTCCTTCGTGATCTTTGTGCCGTTTGTTTTGATGAGTAATGACTTTAGTAATGCAGGTTTGTGCGTGTTGTATGTTTTAAGTGTTCATATATTTAGAACCTCCTTCATGCCGCAGCCACGGGAGTTGTCGCTAGCATGGGAGACCTCCAGACGAGTTTGGGGCGTGATGGCAGCAGTAGCCTTGGGAAGCCACATCTGCTGCCCCATCCCACTCTTTTCCCTGAGATTTTTACATTCTGCATTTCCCCAGCTCTTGCTTCAGCCCAGGCTCTTTGCCAGAGCTCACTGTCCCCTTCTGATCCTGGCCACTCCTCTGACCTGTTCCTCTCACCTGCCTTTGCCTGTCCCTGCCCATTCTTGTTCCCAGCCTGCTTCTCTGGCCCCAGCCAGCCCCTTTACTTTCCTATCACGGTGTGTCCAGCCAGTTTTCGCTTTCCTTCTTTACACAGAAGCTTAATCCTAATCTCATTCCGGTTTCTCATTGAATCTGTCTCTTCATCCCCACTGTCTGTCTGCTGAGTTGCGTTTTCATGGGAAGAATAAAAAAACCTCACAGCCGTGGGTAAAGGCAACTTGGTGACCGACTTTTGCTGTGAAGCAAGAGTGTAGCAGAGGTTTCAGAAGAAGGGAGAGCGGTGATTTGGACATGCAGAATAATGCATTTTCTCACTGAGGTGTTGAACCTGAAGAATTAGCCTGAGTTGTTTTAAGTCTGTCAGGGTCGCAAACAGGTAGGAGAAAATCCTATAAAATATACCCATATATACATACATAGCTCCTCATGCTGCAGGACAAGGAGCAACTGAATTGAAAGACAGCATTTAGTGAGAGAACAAATTGTTTGTAATTAACCAGAGCTAATTGCCATAGATTATTAAAGGCGTTGTAGAAAAAAGATGAAGATTTAGGACGCAACCTCAAGGTAGTCTTGGAAGAAGGCGTGAGTCTGTCCTGAGGAATGGCTTGTGCCTGCCTGTGATTTGCCTAGCGCGAGGCAGCGCTACAGAAGACAAGGTGGTTGCACGACCGCGAGGTCCACGGGGAGAATTTGGCGTCCGTCGCAGGCAGGATCTCGGCGGCTCATGAGAAGTGAGTCCGTAAAGCGGTGAGTTTGCAGGGATGCAGAGGTGAAGGCGCCTCTTGCCATCATTCAGAGAAGGTCCTAGTGAGACTGAATGTGGTCAGATTGGAACAGAGAGGTCTTCAGCCAAGGAGAGGGATGTGAGGAGAAATAGAGCAGAGGGAAAAGCTTGAGTCATTCCAAGAAAGGGGGCAAAGAGAGTTGATTTGCCTTTTTTCGTAACACCAGCACTGAGGGCCAAGCTAATTTACCAGGCAACAGGTTCAGAATGAACCAAAAAGAGTAGCTTTGTCACACAGCCTGTAGTTAAACCAGTAATCTTACTCCCACAGGATGTGGGTGCCAAAAGTCAGACCAGTTCAAAAGCCTATTTGAACAATTCCTCTCTGGCAGCCATGTACTCGAAGCCTCAGGCTCAGCAAGCCAAGAAAGTAGTATGGGAGGAGCGTTGGTTCATGCTTACCTTGTTCCTCTGTTCCCTGCTGAGGAGCAGGAATTGCTCCTGATGGCTGTCAGACCAAATGCTGGGCTACAAGGGGTGCTCTTAGGTTCACGCCTGCTTCGGTCGACCGTTGTCATTGTAACCTTCAAGCTCTGCTCTCTGCAGGCTTGGCTTCTGTTGTGTTGGTTTTTTATATGTGGGATTCGTACCTCGGATACCTTTCTCATTTCAGACTGTTGCGCAGAACGGACTGCACCCGCACGCTTAGCAGGCAGGCAGAGCCGGCTCGTTAACGCTCCGCTTTTCAGTGGACCGACGTGCCCCCAGAAGGCCAATTTCATTTTGGCTGAACTAACAGCTTCAGTTGAAAAATCATTAAAGAGCTGCTTGTTCTTGAAGGAAGCAGTGGGTTCCTGATTTGCAAGGTTGCCCAAGGCAATGACAAATTAAAACTAAGGTTAACGTAAGGTTAAAACTCTTACCTCGCAGATAATTTCATTCTTAAAAGGGATCTGATATAACCAATTCGGGTCACATTTTTTTCAATGGAAAGGAAAGCGGGTTCACTTGAGTTTCTTTAATGAACGTTGTCAGAAGAGTTAGCTGGGTCAGCGTTCAGAACACAGATCATCTCCCTCAGAGCTATTAAATGCCCTCTGCTCCCTTGGGGCTATTAAGTACCGATTATTAATATTTGTGTTTAATCTTCGCTTACATCTGAGGCTCCTGAAGCCCTCGAGAAACATTTCTCTTTGCGGCAGCAGTGTGTTAGAGCCGGCTGGCGTTACCCTCATCCTGAGCTTGTCGTTTCGGGTGTTGTCCAAGAGCGCAGGCAGGTCCTGCCTCAAACTGCTGAAGGCAGCAGGTAGATGTGGTGTGCTGGGGGCGGAAACGGGCACGGAGGCGAAACAGGCAGCTCAAGGCCGCAGGGTGGGAATGGACGCTGCTGAGTGCGCTGGTCGGATCACAGCACCCACCCCACGTCCTCCAGGTCCGACTGAGGCTGCTGAGAGCTCACACGGATTGCTTTGATAACCTCGTGTGATATTCTGATGCTTTACTGTATCTACAGAACCTGCGTCTTCCATAAACTTTCAGATCTAATTGCTAAAGTAGGCATTTTCTCTTTGATGTTTCTCCAGCGGTTCGCTAATTAATGCAATTTTTTCTCTCAATCTTGTCTCCCCACCGCAGTCATTTGAGTTTATATTGGTTTCACCTCCTGGACTCAGATCTGACCTGCATTTTAGGAATTACCGAGCTTGTAATTCATACGGGCTCTGAAACACGAGATCCTTTCACTGTTCACTGATGTTCACTTTCTTTATTTTGCTTTTTCTTTTTTTTTTTTTTTTTGCAAGTTGAATCTGATGCTCAGAAATTGAGCTCTCTCCAGCTGCCAAGATGGTAATAAACGTCTGTCTCCCCCAGTTCAAGCCAAGAATTCACTGCAACAAGGTAAAATAATAACGTGTGGCATTCTAGGGAGCTGGAGGGATGGAGGGGTTAGGTGGAAGTGGCATGCTGGCCTGGTTGGGGCTGGGGAGGGCTTGTTTGCTGCTCCTCTGTGATGATCAGCAGTGTTTCTGGAAGACTGATTTTTGGCTGGTCACACCAGGTTTTCCTGAGAAAACAAAGCAAAAGCAACTCACAGCAAACTGTGAGGTCATTTTGTGTGCTCTGGGTGGTTCAGAGAGGGATTTTAACATGGGAGGCTGCGTGTGTCCACCAGCAAGAGAAGCATTGAGGACAGATGCAGTCCCAACGAAGGTAAGGTGTAGGCTCCTTAGCCTGCAGAGCTGAGAGCTTTTTTGTCAATTAAAATCATTTGCCGGTGATGTGGGAGGGTTGTGATTCAGGTCGTTTTGCTCACAGCTTTCCCTTCCAAGCTCCCCAGTCTCCTGTCATTCCCAGCAAGGAGGTTTTGGGATTCCAACTGATGTTGGGAATCTGAGCTCCTGGATCCCTTCCCCCTTTCGTGCTTCAGTCTTGAAAGAGTCGTTGATGTGCGAGCATAAAGAGAAACCCGTGTCTGGGTGCTTGGGATCTGCAGCTCACCTGAAGATAAAAGTGGACCTGAAGGCTCAGTACTTTCAAAAATCAGTAGTGAGAGATTTCCCAGAAGTTACTCCTCAAATTTTGGTTTGTGCTGTCCATGGTTAATCTCTGCTAGGTAGTGTCAGGACACCGTATAGCCTCGTGTGACTGCTCTGACGTGGCACACAGCAATTGTTGGAGGGAAAAAGCCCTAATTTTGCAGGATCTCATAACAAGAGAATGTTACGTGCTTACTGGTATGTGTGCTTTGACTGGAGATACCTTTTTTCCCTGCAATATTACAGCTTTCCCTTTGTCCAGTAGAATATGCAGCTCTTGACAAGGTTGAAGTTACTCTACAAGCAGTTACATTTTCACTCAGCATCAATCAGAATCTCTTAGAAACGAACTCGGTTTTAATTCGGAGCCATTTTTTTAATTCTAAGTCTCCCCACCAGCTCACACAGCCTTGGATTTGTAAATACTGTGCTGTAAAACTAGTGACCGTCCATCCGGGTGGTGTGCTGACCCAGCCGTGCTACTGACGTTCAGTGCAATATGGGGCGTAGAGTGACCGTATTAAGCAAGTGCAATAAATAAATATTCCTTGCTGTTATCTATTTGTTCAGCAAGTGCTGCGGACTTTTTAAGCCCCGGGGACAGCGTGGCTGGAGGAGGGTGGGAGTGGGTCTGGTCTGTCTCAGCAGCAGGGACCTCCTGTGTTGTCTCAGCTGCGCATAAAACTGCAGTCTTGATTCCTAGTTGATGTCATCTTGCGAAGCTGCGTAAGTGCTTGTGAAATTAGTTTCCTTTTATTTTCTTGCTTCAAATTAAATCCAGTTTTCTCCTGAAACACAGATTTCTGCTGATGGTTACGAAGTGGAGAATCTGATCTCCGAAGACCTTGCCAGGAGAAATCGTGGTTTCCGCAGCGAATACTTCATCAAACCTCCAGTCCACGTCACGATCTCTTTTCCCTTCAACATTGAAATCTGCAGGATTAATATCGACATCTCATCTGGAGGGTACCAAACCTTCTCCGGGCTCGAAGTTTACACCTCTACCTCATGCAATAAAACCTCTTGGCAGAGCCCTGAGGGTCAGTTCGCAGGTCTGGCAGGTCAGCCAGTGTCAGACAAAGACACTTTCACACTGGTGGGAAAAGCAGTCTTAAAAAATCAAAGCAAAGTGACGTTCGGCCACAGAGGCTTCAAGCCCAGGCCTCCTTTCCATCAGATGGAAAATGTCTTCTCCTACCCTGGTTCTGCATCTCAAGACCTCTGGAACAAAGGGCCCGCCTCGCTGAACAACGTGTCGCACTTGAAAATCTGCATCACCCATGTGGCCGGCGGTGGCCTGCCTTGCATTAAGAGGCTGGAGGTGTGGGGACAGCCTGCCAAATCGTGCCCGCAGGAGGTGATCGAGGGTGTCTTTCAGGTGGCCTCCCAGTTCTTCGCCCAGGACGTTGGCAGCCTCAAACCGGAGCTCTGGACACCGATGGAGAGCGACTGCGTGCCCTTCAGCGCCAACGACAGCGAGCAGCAGACCCTCCGCAAGCTGGTGGACGTCGTCCAAGACATCCCCGAAGAATTCCTGGACCCCATCACTCTGGAGATCATGACCTTCCCCATGCTCCTGCCCTCCGGGAAGGTGATCGACCAGACCACCTTGGAAAAATGCAACCGGAGTGAGGCGTCTTGGGGCAGGGTACCCAGCGATCCTTTCACTGGGGTGGCCTTCAGCCAGCACTCGCAGCCCCTACCTCACCCTACCCTCAAGGCCAGGATAGACCACTTCCTCTTACAGCACAGCATCCCTGGCACCAACCTGCTCGGGAGGGCTCACACCTCAGAAATGCTCGTACCTTCTTCCATAACAATGTCTTCTCTGAAAAGGAAAATGGACTGTATGGATCAGAGCTCCGTGCAGCCGCCCTATTTTTCTTCTACAAACTTACTTGTCACGTCTACCTCAGAGAACAGTGCTAAAAAAATGAAAACTGACAGTGACTCGCATTTGATCCAGATGGACTGTTCGACAGGTATCGTGGCTCCCTAAGTCACTTGTGGTTCTTGAATGTCCTGACAGCCCTGGGCCAGGTTTTCAAGTCGGGAGGCTCCAGTACAGATTCCCATCCCGCCTCTAGAAAGCTTTAAGGCCTTTGTATTTTGCTGTTGATAGGTGTCGTGGGAGTCAGGTCATCGGCTCGTTCACCTCCCCTCTGTGCAGCACAGCCTGCTATCCTGGAGGGTGTTTGCTCCCATTCTGTTTCACTTCTTCTCATCTGTAGGCTCGTTGTTCTCCTTGTGTTACCTGTGCAGTCTCTTTCACAGCCCTCTTGTTGGCTCAGGTCGCTGTATTGCCCTTTTAGTTTGTGTTTCCTTTCTTCTCCTTGCTTTCAAGCCACTGTCCATGTGGAGGCAAAGTTTTTCTCATAGTGTGCTCGTTTGAACTTTCTCTATCATGGGTGATTTATTATCCCAGCCAGCCAATGTGTTTTTGTATCAGCAAGAAAATACGCAACAGCAGGAAAAGAAGTGTCTGGTGGTGCAGTGGTGATGGCACGGGGAGTCCTGGCTGATGTGGGTCTTATCGTGAGGAGTGAGGTGGGGAGGAAAGCAGGAAAGGGCACTAATCCTCCTCACGGATTTCCCTGGCCAGGCGCTGCCAGCCTGGGCTCTTGCGGAGCTGGTTCCCTGCACGCTCAGAATCATTGCGCAGATTGTGTCCCCGGGACAGGCTGGCCGCTTACCTTCTCACGGGGCTGCTCTGGCTGTGGCAGAGGCTGAGCTTTCGTGTCGCTGCGCAGCCTCCGGTCTACGCTGATCTCAGTGCAGCGGCGCGGGGGCTCGGAACAGATGGCAGCGAGGGAATCGCAGGCAGTGCTGCCTTCGGAGCAGGGAGGAGAGGACGGCACGTGACAGCACAGACCAGGAGAGACTTGCCCAGGGTTTGCAACTAGTTAAAAGCAAAAAACAAGTTAGAGACATGGGACAGGGGACGCGACTTGTGTCTAATGGTGAGGACGTGGCAATGGTTTCCTTTTAACCTTGCTTTTATCAGCCATCTGGTAGCAGCACCACTGGGCATAAGCTCCAGGAGGCTGAAAAAATAGTCCAGACCTGCAGCCCTGAGATAAATTCCCTGAAAAGCTGAGTGCTTTCACCCACCTTGGTCCCCAGCCGTGCCACGGCTTCTCACCAGGCAGCCGAGGCAGCGTTGCGGCAGCGCAGGCAGATCTTTGGATCCATGGAGCGCTGGGAGCAGGCGCGTGGGATACTCTGTAGGTCCAGCAGCATTCAAGTGCTGGGGCGGGCAGGACTGGTGAGGAGGTGACAAGTCTTTAGAAACCAAAGGTGATCTGTGGGTTAAATACCGAGGAGATTCACACCTCTCTCCCCAAAATCTGTTCGTTCTTTATGGTTTCTTCTCTATGACTGGTACTTTCAGCCTCCAGTCCGTGGCTCCCAGGCAATTGCCTCTCGTAACTCCGCGCTGCATCTTTTGCGCGAATCCACATCTATTTTGCCATGTTTGCTTTCTCCCTTCTTGGCACAGGAATTCCTGAAACGTATTGCAGTTGCTGGCGGTGCAAATGTTACGTGGATTTAACTGTACTGCACGCAGCAACGCTTATATCTTCTCTCTGGTATCATTAAACTGAGTTACTGCTTTAGGTAATAATCTCACTGGAGGAGGAAGGTAAACTGAAGCTGGGAGGTGGGAAAATCTTTAGCAATCTCGTATTTAGATGAGCTTGAAGAGAGCAGCAGTGTCTGCGAGGCCGTCTGCTGCAAGCGGTGTGGTCTGAGTAGGATGGTATAAATCCACAGGTGTCTTCTGCTCACGGAAGGGCTGTCTCACTAGGCAGGTAAGTCGAGTTTTCTCGTGTTCTGTAAACTAGGTGGTCTGTAACACATCAAATGTGCCCCACAGCTTCTGGTTGCTGTTAATGCCTGCTGGTACCTGTCACTCTCTTCACCTTTCTCCCAAAATTGCCCAAAAATGTTTCAAGGAAAAGGCTTAGGTGGTTGGTTGATTTTAAATAAATTCTTTAAAGACTTGGTTGAAAATAATTGATATTTGGTGATACTGGCAACAGTGGGAAGAAGTCAGACTGCACATTTCTGCTCCGATCTCTCAGTCTGGAGCTCATTCCCTGTTTTAGGATGAATCATTAGTTATTTTTGTTGCAGAGACATGTAACAGCTCCTGCTGGGGATGTGTCCCAGCCCCCAGGAGCAGGGGCTGCCCCGTGGGGTCCTGGAGCTCCCGAGGGAGCCGTGCCCGTACATAAATAAAAGCACATTGCTTGGCCCAGGGAGCTCGTGCTTCAGTATTTCATCAGCCTTGATTGCTGTAGCAAATGTGCAGCGCTAATTCAAAGGTCTTCCTTTGGGAGATGGATTTAACGGAGTGATGCAGACACCATTCTTTTAATGCATGGTATTAAATTAACGCCTTTGGTATTGCACAGGACAAAACGCTGCTGTACACCGCAGGGAAGGGTCCCACCCTGTACCTTTGGCTTTGGGGCTTGAGTCAGAACTGGGACAGAGAGGAAAGTAAAAAAAAAAAAAAAAGAAAAGTCCCCCAGATTTTATTAGCGGCTAAAATATTCCCAGTTAGCTGCACGAAGCAAGCCTGGGAGCACTGGGCTGCAACCCTGGGTGGAGAGAAATGGGTGTCTGGATCATTTGGCATTTTGGCCTCATTCAGACCTGCAGATACGAGGCAGCACCTGAGCGTTTGTTGGCACTGTGGCACGGCATGAATGTCTGAGAGTAATCCGTAGGACTTCTCATCTTTAGGACCCAAAGGTCCTAAATGAGCACTACATCCCCATCTTGGCACCTCGGTGGGGGAAAGAGACCTCTCGAGAAAACAAGCGGCAGAGCTCCTAAAATCCCGAGTGTTGTCCCTTCGAAAGGTTCAGAGGCAAAGCAGCACGTCTGTTGTGCGTTGGCAGCTTGCTTTTTCCCAGCATCTGCTTCTCGAGCTTGTGCTTTTCTTTGCAGATCTGGTCTCTCACGAACAAAAACTGTCGGAGAGTTTGGACACCGCCTTGGACTCGGCGCTCAGCTCAATGCCCTCCTTTACGGCCAAGCTGATGAAAAGCCAGCAGCAGGCGCAGGGCGAGGGAGGCTGCAGCAGCTCGTGGAGCCTCGGTAAGCAGCAAGCGCCTCCCATTCACCTTTGGGAGCGAGAGGAGAGAACTGGGACTGGGTTAACAGGGGGGTTGTGCTGTTGCTCCGCATCTTTCTGTGCATTTTCGGACCCCGGAATGTTATATATTCCATATAAAAATACTACATTGTCTCCCAGCCAGTTTTTTTTTTAACAGTTCCCAACTCCTGCTTTTTTATCTCAGCAATTTTAATGGTTTATTCTCCCAGTGAGGCAGGTTAAACCTTGTTGACCCCCAGAAAGTGAGGTATGGTGTCCATGTCCGCGGTCAGAGCAGGCTTCAGCACGAGTCCTGTGATTTGCCCTCTGTAGCTCATCCTGGGTGCGTTGCGCTGAGACGCGGTGCTCAGCCCAGCCTGCACCAGGGTAGTTCAGACCGAGAGCTAGCCTCCCGTCGAGGCTTTGGCTGTTCCCAGCAGAGTTCTGCGATTTGGGCCGAGTGGCTTAAATGTTGCCGGTTAGTTGCACGAAGCAAACTGGGGAGTTGCTGCGTGGATGAGGAATGAGTCTGGTGCGGAGAGCGGGCTTGAGCCTGCACCTCCCTGCCCAGAGAGGTGCAGCTGGAGGGCGTAAATCTAGCAGGTACCAGGAGCAGGTAACGGTAGCAATGTCAGAGGCTGCCTGGCCAAGGGTGTGCCAGAATCTCATCAGGTTTGAACGTATCCAGACCAAGCTGCTGAGTCCTTGCAGTTTTCATCACACCTGCTAGCTAGACACACCAATCCAGCTGCGTATGCGTTCCCCAAATGATTTCTTTGGGGTGCAGGGTGGCACTGAACCTTCACGAGTCCCTCCGCAAGCCGATGCCATAACTGCTGGCTTGCTCCTCTTCTTCCCCTGAGCGAGGATCTGTCTGCTCGTGGCAGAGACGGGGGTTCAGAGGGACCAAGTGACTCTGAGAGAGGGCAGGGGCTGGGCAGCTCCCGGTGGCTGGCTGTCTCTCTTTCTGAAGAGGTTTCGCTGTTTCGCAGCGACATTAAGCTATTAAGCTTTTTCCTGTCCCCTTTAAAATTGCTGCTGTTTAAGAGTTGGCTGAGTAGCCCTTGATAGGTGGCGTGTGACGGGAATGCAAAGTGATAGCTAAAGTGTTTCACTCGGGAATCGGGGATTTTAATTCATTGGAAAAGCGGAAGGGAGGCCGATTTACTCAGTAAAAGTGAAAAGCCCTTTACAGTCATCTGTCCTCAATTAAAAGCCTGATGGTGTAAATGCTGACGTGATCCGACCCCTTCTGAGCACAACCTGCCCCAGAAGCCAGGCCGTTCCCTTTCCTTACGGTAGGGATAGAGAAAACGGGGCACGGTCCTGAGCCGAGAGCACCCGCAGCTGTGCTGCATCTCTGCAGGGAGCGAGGCCCGCGGCTCGCAGGCAGGATTGGGCACGTAAGGGCTGGCACAGCGCGGACTTGTCGCCCCCCCCTGACTGAGCCACTTCTCCTGTCGCCTTTGCAGAGCAGGGCAGGAGCAGCCAGAGCCAAGGATGCGCTTCCTGCGGCAAAACCTTCTCCTCTTATTTCAAAACGGAGCCCGTTTACCAGCTTCCCTGCAGCCACCTCGTGTGTCGCCCGTGCTTGGCCGAGAAGCAGAAGTCTCCGTCGTCGATACTGTGCGGGAGTTGTAAAAGGTCAGCTGCCACGCACGACGTCAGGAGGGTTCACTTCTGAGCCCTCGGCTGCCGGAGCCTGCCGGGAGGGCGAGAACAAGGAGCCGCTGCTGTTCCCTGTGTCTGTATCGATCCGTAGGAGGACGAAGGCCTTTGGAGAGAGCTTGCCAGATGAGCACCCGTAACGGCGGAGAGGACTCGGTCTTGTGCTTACTGAGTAGCGGGGGGGGGGGTGGGGGGTTAGAGCATCGCGCCGGAGCAAAGCGATCTGAGAATAACAAAAGCCATAGCTTCTTTAACGAGGAATAACGTATTTATACAGAACTGATTTCCACCTGTCGCACCCGCCCTCTTACCACCATCCCATGGCTCAGTGGTTTAGCATAGGTGCCTTTCGGACTGTGAGTTTAGCTTCCCTGTGAGTTAAAACCATTTACGTATTTGACGAGCAGCCATTCGGTCGCGGATCAGGCGAAGTTCTTGTGATTGACAACGTGCAAGCTACCTGACTTCTCCCCTTCCCTGCCTCGCTCCCCTCCTCCCCGCCGTGCCCTCGCTGTGCCGCAGGAGCGCGTCGTTCGTCCCGGAGCCCCGCAAGTCACGGAGAGAGGTGATGAACGCCTGAGTAACCGGCAGCGATCTCATCCTGCTCGTGCGAACTCTTGTAGAAAAGCCATTGCGTTACACCAAACGTCACTCTGGGTTTATGTCGTGTGACTGGACCAGCTCCCGTCTGGCTGATAGACATTTAAGCCTTAATAAAATTATGTTTAAAGTCAGGTTTTCTTTCTGACTCGTAATTGGTCTCATTGTGTGTCTTAATGATTTCGTGGAGTGAATCTCTTTGCAGACTACAGAATAAATGGGCTGGAAAAAGCTAAGTAAGGCGACACAAAGGATCTGCAGACCCGTGGGTTCAAGGGGGGGTTGTCACGGCAGCCCCGTCCTGGGGCTGAGACTCCGATATCTAAACCCGAGGAGGCGGTTTGGTCTTCAAAGAGCATTTCAGAAAAAAGCCAGAAGGAAAAATCACCCGGCCGTGTTCTGTCCTGGATGTGCCGAGGGTAAGGTGACAGCAGAGGGTTTTGTCACCTGTATAACCCCCTGCTGTCAGCACTTAATTGGCAATTTCTCTTCGCGGAGCAGATGTCGTTCATTGATGTTCTGTGCCAGTTTCTCTGGGGTAACGAGCCTCCAGCTGACTCAGCTCAGGTTTGCATGTAATACCTTTATTCTCTGAAAAGGCACCTACTCACTGAGCATCCCGGAACGTTCGTGGCGTCTGGTCACGGGAAATGGCAGTCTCATCAAGCAGCTGAAACGCAGCTTCGTATCAGCGCTGAACTGATCCTGCTCTGCGTCAGTGGGAGTTTGTAATCCATCTCCATTTGCAGCAAAAATAGGAAGCCCCCCCCATCTTTAAATCGTAAAA
The DNA here is from genome assembly GCF_011004875.1 of Balearica regulorum gibbericeps. Classification (NCBI taxonomy): domain Eukaryota; kingdom Metazoa; phylum Chordata; class Aves; order Gruiformes; family Gruidae; genus Balearica; species Balearica regulorum. Next base: position 79,301,115 of record NC_046187.1, on the reverse strand, counting down.
GAAAATAGGCAAAAAAAGTTCTAAAAATCCCACAATTCAGAGGCAGGAAAAATCCTCTTAATCCTGTGGTTGTCGTGTTTGCAGAGACCCATCCCGGCATGATTCAGCGCTCGCACCTCCTCCGCCCCACGTCTCCGGGGAAGGATCGCTGCCGGAGCGGCTCCCGTCCCCCCAGCCATCTCCCTCCTGCTAACAGAGCCTGGTCGCCTCCGGCGAAACCCAAAGCCGTTGTCGGCTCAGCCGAGCGTCTCTCCTGCCCACAAGTTTCTCCTGCCGGTGGGCAGCGATTCGGGCTGGGACCCCTCTTGCTGGGGAGTTCTCTCTCGAGGTTCCCTTCGTTCCCCAGGGAGCGAGCGGGGGGACATCTGATCCAGCCCCTGCTCAGAGGAGGGCTGGCCCCATCTTATGTCAGCTTTCTCAGAGCCTTCATCCACCCTATTTCTCCTCCTCCTCAGCCCTCTAGGACCTTTGGCGGTAAGTCCTGTCTTGCTGGAGGGAGAAGGGATGAATTTCCCTCTGCGCCCACCTCTCGTGGCTTAGGGAAGCAGCCTGTTACCCCCAGCTGGGCTTGGGTCCTCCTCATCGCTCCCCCTGCGATGGAGCAGGGCGCTGAAACCTCAGGGGCAGCGGAGACCCTCTCTGCACCCCAAGAAGCTGGGCTTGGTGGTGGGTGATTCACATAGCCAGGACTTAGAATCACAGAAACCCAGACAGGTTTGGGTTGGCAGGGACCTCACAGCCCATCCAGTTCCACCCCCCTGCCATGGGCAGGGACACCCTCCACTAGCCCAGGTTGCCCAAAGCCCCATCCAGCCTGGCCTTGAACACTGCCAGGGAGCCAGGGGCAGCCACAGCTTCTCTGGGCAACCTGGGCCAGGGCCTCAGCACCCTCACAGGGAAGGATTTCTGCCTCCCATCCCATCTCCATCTCCCCTCCTGCAGCTTCAGGCCATTCCCCTTGGCCTGTCACTCCCTGCCCTTGTCACCAGCCCCTCTCCAGCTTTCCTGGAGCCCCTGTAGGGACTGGAAGGGGCTCTAAGGTCTCCCCGGAGCCTTCTCTTCTCCAGGCTGAACAACCCCAACTCTCTCAGCCTGTCTCCATAGCAGAGGTGCTCCAGCCCTTGGATCATCTCTGTGGCCTCCTCTGGACTTGCTCCCACAGCTCCATGTCCTTCTTGTGCTGGGGCCCCCAGAGCTGGACGCAGCACTGCAGGGGGGTCTCCCCAGAGCGGAGCAGAGGGGCAGAATCCCTTCCCTCGACCTGCTGGTCATGCTGCTGGACACGCAGCCCAGGCCACAGTTGGCTTTCTGGGCTGCCCGCGCACATTGTCAGCTCATGTTGGGCTTTTCATCCACCAACAGCCCCAAGTCCTTCTCCCCGCTTCCCATGGGGTCTTCTGCCAGGACCCACAGCACTTCCCCTTAAGCTCCCACGCAGAATGAGCAGATGCCACGAGCAAATTTATTTCCCGGCGCCGAGCCTGTCTTCTCTTCGGGAGGTGGGGAACGGCCTTTGATTGAAGGCCTGAGCAATTTCCTCTAACGTTCTCCTTCAAACACTTTGTGGAGGACAAATCCAGCCCTTGCCGGTCAGTAACCTTCCGACGTGACGTCTGCATCGTGACGTCTGGATCTGGACGGGCAAGTAATAAAGACAGCGCCACAGCAAAGCTTGACGTTGGGCTCTTCCTTCTTTAAATGAGCACCAAAGCTATTTGCCATCGTGCCGTGGAAGCCGAGGAGCATCTGTAGCCATGACACATAAAAAGAAGGTGCTGTGCTCAGCCGGGAGGTGCAGGATCTGCCCTCCCCAGCAGCCCCCCGGCCATTAACCCCCATCAAGTCATGAGTTCGTGGCGACCGGCTGAAAGGCTCGTGACAGGCCGGTGCTCCGCTGAATGCCGCCGGGACTGTCCCACCTGAGGAGCATTAGTTCACCCAGGCAGGAGAAGGGAGTTGCTGCCTTTGCCGGTCCAACCTGCTTCCCTGCAGCAACCTGTTCAAGAACTTTCTCCTTGTCTGCCGCATCCCCCTCCAGCCATGGAAAAGGCAGGAAAACGCACAAATCTGAGAAAATCTTCCCCTTCTCCACGCGGTACCTGATGTCCTCTAGTTTATTCTGATTAAACTTTGTCGCTTTGACCTCTGCGTCGGGCAGCGTGGGCTGTGGCAGAGCACCACGACCTCCATCCTCTCTCCCGCCTCTGGAGGGGATCTAAAAAAAACACCTCGGTGGAGGCTTTAAAGCTAACGAAGCTTCCTCTGCTAACGAAGGATGGGGGGGGGGGGGAGGAAATATGCTTGTGGTTTGCCCTGACTGTGTGCAAGGGTGCGATCGTTCAAGGATTGGGAAAAAAATAATCATGATTTCCGTGCAGCAATGATGCTCTAAAGCTACAGGTGCAGCCGGAGGGTGTTTTACCTGCAAAACAGTGCGGGACCGTTGCAGGTCGCTGCTGGACGCCCCGTTTCCCACCATCCAGGTTATTCCCGGAGGTGCAAAGCCATTGGGAAGGGCACAAGCAGCGAAGCTCCGTGGCTGAGCCTCCCCGGCAGCCCCCAGCCCCTTTGCTGATACGTAGGAAGAGCTGGGGCCGAAATTGGGCTGAGTGGGGGGGGGCTGGGGGGTGGTGTGTGGATTTTGGGGCTGCTGCCCGCTCCCCACCCCGTGGCAGGCCTTTGGGGCTTTCCTCCGCGAGCCGGGTTATAGATAGCAGGCAGCTAACGCCGCCGATTAATGCCGCAGCGCCCGCCTCGCGCGCCTCGCATGTCGTTAGGAGATCAGCGCTAACGAAGGGGGCTCCTCTGGGGCCCCGGGAAGAGCCTGGGGAAGAGCAGGGACGTGGCGGAGCAAATCCGGCGCTGGGGATGCAGAGAAGGACCCCCCCCACCCGGGTGGTGTTTGGGGGGGGTGTTGGAGCACGGATTCGAGTAGCCTCAAAACATCAAGCCGGAGCTGGGTGCGGGTCGGGGGCCCCAGCATCGCCCCGGGGCTGCGGCCGGGTACCAGTGAGCATCCCTGCCCAGCAAGGGTGCTCCTGGCCGGGTCTGCCCAGCCCCATGAAACCCCCTCAGCCTGAGATCACACACACACACCCCCCCCCCATGGTGACCCCAATATTTTCATCCCCCAAACCCCCTTTTTATGTTTTCTACACATTTTTTTTTTGCCTCCCCCTGCCTCCTCCTCCCCACCTCATCCTCCCCTTGATTCCCGTAAGTGATTCTGCGTTGTGGCTGCGGAGCCTCTGCAACTTGGAAAAACATTTTATTAACCTTCCTTGACTTTAAAGAGCATAATTACATTTTAATCTCATATTCCTGCGTTATCATTCCAGACACAGAGTCATTTGAATGCAGATCGTTCCCAGCTAATGTAATTTTACGATACAGTAATGAAGAGACGGAGCATGAGCGTGTAACACCCAATTTAGAGCTGACATTTGGGTTTCTTTTAAAGAAAAGTTTTCCCAGCCGAGGGCTTTTGCATCCTCCTCGGTCCTGCAACGCAAGTGGGTTTCGGCTCCCGCTGTGAAGGGATGGGTTTGGATGGGGAAACGTGGCTGGTGCTAATAATATTGGTCATTAAAGCTGCCCACGGCTGCCCCACGTGGGTGATTCAGCGTCTCAGGTGGTGGGCACGGGGCAAATTTGGGAACTCGCTGCTGCCTTTGTCCCAGGGAGACCTGAGTCAGGGGCTGTGGTTACCTTCACCCCTCCTGGGGGGGGGGGGGGGGGAATCACCCTTATTTTACCCATGGAAAAGCCCAGGAGCCCCCCCAAAAAGTCAGGACCATAACCCCCCCCAAGGTTGATGCATCCCTCCAAAATCCCAGGGCAGGGGATGGGATCAGGCTGGGACCCCCAGCACCGCAAGCATCACCCCAAAAATGGATGCTCGCCCTTCTCCCTGCGTGCCTCGGCCCCCCCCCGGGTGGTGAAGCGCCGCTCTCGGGTTCGTCCCCTTCCAACATCCCTCGCTGGTGCCTGCGGAGCCCGGCACGGGGCTCGCTTTGCTTTTCAGAGCACGTTGGTTGTGCCAGGGTGGAGCGCAGCGGGAACCACGCTGTCCTTGGGGATGTTCAGGCAGAGCAGCAGCCCCTTCCCCACCCAGGGTACCACCGTCCCCCTCGCTCCGAAAGGGATGCTAACGAGGGTAAGTGACGGATGCTAATGAGGGTGGGGAACTGCCATGCTCCAGACACCCCAAGTGATCCTCAGGCTGATTTTTATGGTTCTCTGCCTCAATGCACAGAATCCCAGACTGGTTTGGGTGGGAAGGGACCTCCCAGCCCATCCAGTTCCACCCCCCTGCCATGGGCAGGGACACCCTCCACTAGCCCAGGTTGCCCAAAGCCCCATCCAACCTGGCCTTGACCACTGCCAGGGAGCCAGGGGCAGCCACAGCTTCCCTGGGCAGCCTGGGCCAGGGCCTCAGCACCCTCACAGGGAAGGATTTCTGCCTCCCATCCCATCTCCATCTCCCCTCCTGCAGCTTCAGGCCATTCCCCTTGGCCTGTCACTCGCTGCCCTTGTCACCAGCCCCTCTCCAGCTTTCCTGGAGCCCCTGTAGGGACTGGAAGGGGCTCTAAGGTCTCCCCGGAGCCGCCTCTTCTTCAATTCCCCATCTTTGATGAAGACTCAGTTCAGGGCAGGAAACCACCCCAGAGGCTGGACCACGGCCAGTGACACCGCCCCCGTTGCCCACCCCCTCCCAGCACCCCCAAATGAGCCCCTCCTGACCGCCGCGAGCCAGCCCCAACGCTTGGGGGGGGAGGGGGGGGGCAGATGCTCGTTAGGCGCCTGATTCCCCTCTGCATATTAATTTCCTGTTGCCGAGGTCACCCTTGGCATTGGTGGAAAGGGGCTCTGGGCCTGGCAGGGCCGTCTGCGGCTGGATGGTGCGGGGAGAGCTTTTTGCTGCCCTTTGCCCCGTACTGACGTTTCCGACAGCCCATCGGTGACACGAGCGTGCCAGGTCTCAGAGCAGGTGGCACCCGCTGGGTGCCAACAGGAGGGTGGGTGCCAGCCCCAAAGGTACGTTTTTCTTCTCCTTCTCTGCCTCTGCCGTTAGCGTCTCCGTCGCCTTGTTTCTTGGAGAACAAGAGGTGGGTGAGCCGTGGGTGACAATGACACGTCCCTTCGGGCCCGGGTTGTGGCAGGGTCCTGCTCTGCACCCCGGTGCTCTGCGGTCCAGCGCCGCAGCCGAGCCCCTTGGTTTAGGTGCGTCTCTGTGCACCCCAGCGTTCCCCCCCCTCCCTTCCCTCCAGCAGCCCCCCCAGACCAGCGTCATTCCAACCAGCATCCCTCTGAAGCTGGCGGCCCTCCCAGACCAGCAGCCTCCAAACCAACAACCCTCCCCAAACCCGCAGCTTCTCAACGAGCACCCCTCCCCAAACCAGCACCCCTCCCAGACCAGCTTCCCTCCCAACCCAGCACCCCTCCCAAAAAAACGCGCGTCCCTCCCAGAGCAGCACCTCTCCCCCAAAACAGCCGCCTCCAAACCAGGATCCCTCCCAAACCCAACGGCCCTCTCTGAACCAGCATCTTCTGACTGAGCATCCCTCCCAAACCCGCATCCCTCCCCGGCCAGCACCTCCTGACGGAGCACCCCGGCCCCAACACCCCCCCCCCAGCACCCCTCCCCATGCACTGGCTGTCCCTGGGGTGCCCCTCGGAGCAGCCACGGCTCGGGGAGCGGGGTGGGGGGGGGGGGAATCACCAGCTCCGAGCGCTGCCGCTTGCACTCCTGCACTGAGTCACCTAAATTACAGATTCGCTTGGATGCGATTTGGGAAAAAAAAAAAAAAAAAAGATAGGGGGAAAAAAAACAACCCAACAAAAAAAAAAAAACCAACCCAGCCCTCTTCTTCTTCTTCTTCTTCCTCCTCCTCCTTTTCCTCCTCCCCTGGGAAGGGGCGACAGCAGCATAAATAGCGCCCGGCGCAGCACGGGGCCAGATGCACGGCGAGCGGCAGGGCGTCCGGCTTCCCCTGGCCCGGCTGCAGACACCCTCGGCCATGGCGGAGCCTTCGCTGCCCCTCGCCTTCCTCTGCCTCCTCGCCTTCTCCTCCGCCTGCTACATCCAGAACTGTCCCCGCGGCGGCAAGCGGGCCCTGGTCGACACAGCCCTCCGGCAGGTACGCAACGGGGTGGGGGGCGTGGGGGGGGGAGATGGGATGGGGCTTTTTTTGGGGGGGGATGGAGGAGCTCCGTGGGGCGCAGAGGCTCCCCGTCACCCTCGGCTGTGCCACGCTCCCCCGAGCAGCACGGTGCACCCTGGTTTTTTGGGAGGGCTGGGGGACATGCCCAAGGGCATGCGGTGGGGCGGTGGTGGAGGAAGGAGTGACTTCCCCCCCCGCCCCCAAAATGATGTTGTCACCTCAAGGAGGGGGACGGGGCTCAGCCACAGCCAAGCATGGCGAGGGGGGCGCAGGGCACCCCCCACGGAGCAGAGACAGGGAGGACACGGGGGGCAGCAGGGACCCTCCCCCCCCCCCCCAAAAGTGGGGCCAGGGCCGCAGCACGAGGCCACGCTGCTGGAGACGGGGACAAGCCAGGTCACCCCGTGCCGGCGTGGCACCCCGAGGGCTGGGAAAGTGGGGGGGGTGTGTGTGTGGGGGTGCTGTTGAATACAAGGGGGTGCAAGCAGCGTGTACCCCCCCTTTTTTGGGGGGGGGGGGACACGAGGGACTCAAGCAGCTCCGTCCCCCCCCAGTGCATGCCCTGCGGCCCCGGGAACAGAGGCAACTGCTTCGGCCCCGGCATCTGCTGCGGCGCGGAGCTGGGCTGTTACCTGGGCACGGCGGAGACGCGGCGCTGCGCCGAGGAAGACTACCTGCCTTCACCCTGCCAGGCCGGCGGGCAGCCCTGCGGCTCCGGCGGCCGCTGCGCCGCACCCGGCATCTGCTGCACCGCCGGTAATGTTGGGGAGGGGTGGGTTGGGGGTCTGGAGAGGGGAGTTTGGGGTGGCTTGGGACCATGGCATGGGTCGGTCCTTCTGCTAGACCTCACCTCCCAAAGGGGAAACTGAGGCACGGAGCAGCAGCAGTGGTGTCCCCATTTGGGGATAATTTTGGGATAGTCAGACTCAGACTAGATATAAGGAAGAAATTTTTTACGCTGAGAGTGGTGAGGCACTGGAGCAGGTTGCCCAGAGAGGTGGTAGATGCCCCATCCCTGGAAACATTCAAGGCCAGGTTGGACGGGGCTCCGAGCAGCCTGGGCTGGTTGAAGATGTCCCCGCTCGCTGCGGGACAGGGGTTGGACTAGGTGGCCTTTAAAGGTCCCTTCCCACCCAATCACGTCTGTGATTCCGTGATCAGGATTGGGCTCAGAGCTCCTTCCCGAGCCACAAACCGTGAGACGTTTCCCGGCCAGGCAGACGCAACCTCCCCAACGCGCTGGGAGAAGCCCGGCCAGCCCCGCTCCCGGTTTACGGGAGGGACAGAGCTGGGGCGTGAGCTGCGCGGGCAGCGCCGCCTGCCACCAACCTCTTCCCCACCCAAAAATAAACCACTCGTGGTCCTAAATAACCCATCCCGACGTTTTGCTTTCTGCTGAAGAAACTTGTGCGATGGACGCCGGCTGCCTAGACGAAGGCGGCGATGGGGCTCAGGAGGTGACGGAGAAGAACCTGACAGTGCTGGATGGCTCGGCCGGAGATCTGCTCCTCAAGCTGATGCACTTGGCGAACCGGCAGCAGCAGCAGCAGGGCAAGCACCCCCTCCTCTGAGCCAGGGCGTCGGGCGTCCCCCCCCAACCGTCACCGATCCCCCCCATCCCAGCGTTGTAAATAGGAGACCCAATAAATGTCCTCGTGCACTGTGGTGGCTTCGTCTGGGGTGCTGGGGACGGGTCACGGGGAGGCTCCGGGGGACCCATCAGGTGCTCAGGGTGGGGGGATTGGAGGTTGGTGGGTCTTACACCCCCCCCCCCCCCAAATTCCCATCCAGCCCCGTGCAGTTCAGCTCCCACCCGCAGCGGTTTTGCTGGGCTGGGTGCAGGATTTGGCCCCGTCCTTACAGCACTGAGGGAAAGCAGCTCAGGCCGAGCTGGCCTTGGGGCTCTGGCCATCAAGACCTGCCCTGGCAGCACCCATGGGTGCTGAGCCTCCCACAGCACCCCCAGGAGACAGGGGTCGGCTGGGATGTGCCACCGTCATGTTACCTCTTGGCCAAGACCCCTCTTTGGGGCAGATTTGGGGCCCCATTGCCTTCGGGAACAAGCATGACAGGCGGCTTCAAGCCACATCTATTAAAAATGATAAAAAGTAAGGAAAACCACCCAAAAAAACCCCAAGAGCAGAAAGATTTGGGTTCCCAGCTTCATACAACCCCCCAGGGCTGGTCTCATCTTTCCCCACCATCGCTCATGAACCGGTCCCCACCAGACACCCATGGGTAGGATCAGCCCCCCAGTTATTCCACCATCACCCCCCCAAATTTGGGGGACCGTTACCCCAACCCTTTTCCCTACCCCACTCCCCAGCTCTCTTACCCTGGCAGGGTCCCCGCTCCGGGTCTCTCTGGGCTGGGATCTGGCCGCAGTGTGGGGGGACAGCTCGTCCTTTATAATGTCCCCGAGGGAGGTGGCACCTCCGGGGAGGTGGAGCTCCCTCACGCCAGCGGGACCCATCCTGCCCACGTCAGCTCCCCGCACCTCGCAGGGGGTGCGGGATTAACCCGGTGCCCGGTCCCCGCAATGAGCATCTTATCCCAGCCCCCGGGGAGGTGGGGGGACCTGAAGTCACCCCAAAATCAGTGGGAAAGCGGCAGTGCCGATGGGGATGGGTGACCCCGAGCTGGATGCCCGTGGGATCCAGCTGTTAAGCTCAGCCCCGGCACTCAGCCTGTCCCGGGATGCAGGATGCGAACCCCAACGTCTCCTGCAGCATCGGGGGACGCACCACTGAGCGGGGATGATGCTCTAGGCTGACGGGAGCCTCAGCGTTGGGGTGTCACGGTCCCAAAAACCACCAGGAGCTGATAATTGGAGGGGTTTTTCACACTTGTCTCCCCAAGGCGCATCCCAACCCCACCCACGGGGGTCTGGGCACCCCCAAATCAGCCGTAGAGGCTCCTGGATGGTGTTTTTCCCTTCTGCCACGCCGCAGCGGGGCGGCAGCCGGGGCTGAGCCGTTCGGACGTCACACGGCAGACGCTGAGCCCCATTTCCAACCCATTAACATGGACCCCGGCCGGTCCCCAGGGACCAGGACTCGCCGGCTGCCTGACCCCGGGCGGGTGACGAGGACCTGGCTGCCCCCGCCGCCGGCCGGGCTAAGTGGCCGATTGCGAAGCGAGCCGGAGGGGCCGAGGAGAGGTCACGGCTCCCGGGCTCTGCGCTGCCTAATTCCCAATTAAGCAGGCGCGGGGAGGGACCAGGGTAATGATCTCGACAGACGTAAGACTCATTCATAGCAGAGGAATTTATTCAAGCCGGGAAGCCCTTAATTGCGGTAACGAAGGCGATATGTTGGGGTGAGCAGAACCCCGTGTGATGGCACCAGCCCTCGGCCCCGGTGCTGTTTCTCCCGGGGGGGGTGGTGGTCCGTCCTTCCTTCCTTCCTTCCTTCCTTCCTTCCTTCCTTCCTTCCTTCCTTCCTTCCTTCCTTCCTTCCCTGTTGACGGTGTCCAGGGCATCACGCTCCAGCCCCAGGCTCAGCGCCAGGACAGAAACAACGGGGGGGGGGGGGGGGGGGGGGGAAATTTGTGTTTTCAGGCCTTTGCCGACGAGGGTTGATGTTTTCAGGCTGCCTGGGTGCTGTGAGGTGAAAGCAGGCAGGACTGGGCCGGTGTCACTGCCACCCCAGAGCGGGACAAGCCCAGTGCTGAGCTTCCCCCAGAGGCCAGGCAGAGATAGGTGGGAAGGACCAACACCGCCTTTCCCACCCCAGATGCTCCTGGAGGAGGATACGGTTCCTGCCCCCCCCAGAAGGGATTCGAAGCCAAGGAACACACAAAGCCCCTGCTCACCCCACTCCTGGGTGGAAGCATCCCACCTGGCTACAGTGGTCCCTTCCCAACCCACGGCAGCGGGGCCCGAAGGGGACACAGAGTGACAAGCCACAGCTCAGCAGCCCGAAGGGGTTGGCAGAGGAGGGACCCGAGCCCCAAACAGCGTCCACAGACTCCGCACGTTTCCCCTGCTGCGATGGGAGTCATCACCGAGGAGAAAACCAACACCCTGGCCTTGACCTCACGTCCTTGACCTCCAGCTATTAGCAGCGCCCTTCGGTGTGGGAAGCAATGTCTTGTGGTTTTTAAGAGAAACGGGTGACGCCGGTGCCGGCATGTGTAAGCAGGAGCCAGCACCATATATATACACGACCGCTCTCCGGGATGAGAAGCCGAAAAAGCTTCCCGACCCTGCAGCCATGCCCTGCAAGGCGCTCGCCGTCTGCCTCCTGGGGCTCCTGGCTCTCTCCTCCGCTTGCTACATCCAGAACTGCCCCATCGGGGGCAAACGCGCAGCGCTGGACATCAGGAAGGTACGTCCCGGTGGGCTGGAGCCCTCCTGACCCCCTCCTCTCCTCCTGCCCACCCTCCCCAGTGCTCCCATGGGCAAGATGTCGGCGGGAGGGAGGAAAGGACCAGGGGAAAGGCTTGACCCGACCCCAGGTGCTTTCCCCAATAACTCTCCCCTCCTCTTCCTTCCCCGAGCAGTGCCTGCCCTGTGGTCCCAGGAACAAAGGCCACTGCTTCGGTCCCAACATCTGCTGTGGAGAAGAGCTGGGTTGTTACATCGGCACCTCCGAAACCCTGCGGTGCCAGGAGGAAAACTTCTTGCCGACACCCTGCGAATCGGGACGTAAACCCTGCGGTGGGAGCGGAGGAAGCTGTGCCGCCCCCGGCATCTGCTGCAGCAGCGGTGAGGGCAGCGCCGGGGCCGCGTCCCTGCCAGGGCTCTCGCCACGGGGGTCCTCGCACACCGTATAGAAGTGGGAGAAGGGACGTTGCCCAAGGGATCGTCTTTGTCATGGCCATCTGTCTGTCCGTCCATCTCCCCGACAGCCAGGGCCACCCCGCTCTGGGCAGAGTCGATCCTGATGCCACGGAAGGCAGTGACAGACGGTCGGGTTTTGGGGAAGGGAAAAGGCAGACAGCAGATTTCAGGGGCCGAACGAGCGGCAGGAGACCTGTGGCGCACGGCAGCCTGCACCCCCTCCTCCGTTCGTTACGGTTTTCCAAAAATCCCAACCCCCTCCCCGAGTCAGACGCTACCAGAGAACCTGCCACAAGCCCTGGGGAGCTACGGGTCGCGAAGTGAACACCATCTTGCCCCACGTTATTAAAAACCAGCGCCGGTGGGGTGGGGTGGGGGGCTCTGGGGGGCTAGCTTGTGCCGACTCGCTTCACACGGCGCTCTCCCCTCTCTCTCCCTGCACAGAGGGTTGCGCGGTTGACTCATCCTGCGACCAAGAAATGCTGATTGCATAGACCACCCGGGAGAGGACCGGCAGGATCCCTTATCTACAGAGCCGTACCAGCCCCGCATCAAGGCGAGAACAGATCCAAGGTCTGTGACTCAGATTTAAGTGATGAGCTTAATTAGAAATAAAACTTGTACAGACCAAAAAAAAAAAAAAAAAAAAAAAGTCTTGTGGTTTTTTGTGTGCTTGCCTGGTTTAGGTGCAGACTTAGGAGGGTGGCAGGAGCAAAAAAAGCTATTTTTAGGCAAGCGTAGATAAAACCCAAAGATTTAAGGTCAATTCCTGCAGCTGGTGTTTTATCTGAGCACGGTCGGGCTGCTCGGGCTCTGCCTGAACCGCAGCACACTCCAGCCGGGTGTGGGGCAGCCCAAACCCAGCGGTTTTGGGGCAAAGCTGGGAGCGGAGCTCTGCAAGACCACAGTAAGCCAGAACCGCCAAAGAGGACCCGGAGTAATTACAGTATTACCTCCAACTTCAGCCCCAGGTGAGGCGTAAAATAAGGCTGACGGGGGGGAAGAGAAAAGGAGACACGTAAAAGCCGGTATCATTTAGATGTGCCCTGCACAATTGTCTCATTTAGCCACACTAAGAGATGTGCAAAGGCAGGTTTAAAGGAAACAGAGAATCAATTCATTCTTTCCCCCAACAAGCAGCAGCAGCGTGGGGTCAGTGTTTCCTACAAACCCATTCCCACCTCATTTTCCTTCATAAAGCATCTCAAGGGGTTGACACGCGAACAGCGCCGGGGGCCACACCGGGGAGCTCAGAGCCGGGATCTGCTCTTCTCCCCCCCCGGCCCCGTCAACACGCTTTGCGTGAAAGCGTGAGGGATCCAAACACGTGGGAGGTGGAATCACAGAGTCTCAGAGCGACGAGAATACGAACGCCAGCAGCTCCTCAGGCAGCTTCTCGGCCGCCTCGCAGGGCTGAGACAGGCTGCTGGTGCCTCTGCTGCTTGTTGCAAGCCCAAGTTTCTCCCTCACCCTCCTTCCCGCAGGCGTTAACCCTTCAGAAGAACCACAGCCAGACTCGCAGGCTTTCTCCAACAATTCTGTGGTCGGTTTATACATTAAAAGGAAGAAATTGGCTCATAAACGGAGCCTCCAGACAGAAACCAGCCCAGCACCTCCCCTGTCCCAGGCCAGGGAGCGCTAAGACAACACTGTCCGTTTGACAATCCGCCCATCCTTGTCGATGGCGAAGTTGTAGTTGCGAGGGTTGTCCAGGCACTCCTCAATCCGTGCGTCCAGGTTCTCAAGGGTGATGAAGGTTTTGGCTTCCTCCTGAGCGAAGGACAAGTACCGGCTCTTACCACGCACCAGTGGACAAGTCGCTGTGGGCAGCACGTGAGCTCCGAGAGACCCCGAGGTGCCACCAGCATCGCCAGAACCTCAGCAGAAGCCGAGCCCAGAACAAGGAAACCTTTATTCTCTCACTCGGGATTATTCCACCCTCTGGTTTCTCACTTAACCTCTATCCCATCCACACACTGTCAACACTCCCGGAAGGCGCTAACGTTTGCGTTCCCAGCTACCAACATAAAAATCTCTGGAAAATAAGCCGATGGCTTCCACATGGTTCCCACGGGCTGCCATCAAATCCCCCGCAGGGACTGCTGGCAGCGCTCTCCCCAGCAGGCACCAGCTGCTCTTACCTGCAGCTGGAGAACCTCCTTCTCCTTCTCCTTCAGGAAAGCCTCCATTATCCTGGCCTTGTTCTCCGCAGCCTGTAACTTCTGCCTCTTCCGTTCTTCCTCTTCTTTCCTAATTCTTTCCTCTCTGTCGTAGGGAAAGGAAAACAAAACAACAAGGCTTTGGTGAATGCTCACGCTGGTGGCACTTGGGTGAGACACACTGATCCCTCGGGGTGCAAAGCTGCCAAGTCTGAGCACAGCCAGCACAAAAAGGGAAGGAGCAGAGCAGCCGCGCCGAGGAAGAGAGCCCATGCTGTCCCCAGCGTGGGGACGAAGAGAATTCCCCTTCTCCTGTGAGAGAAAAATTAATGCAAAGCCTTAACACAAAAGCTTTCAAACAGACTGGCACCGATGCACATGCTGCAGATCCGAGATCTAGCAGGGTCTGGCTCCGTTTGGGAGCTCCAGGTCGGAGCACGAGATTCTTCCGGCAGGACCTGGGCAGACAGGGTTTTCCCTTCAACCTTCTCCCACTTTCAAGGTTCAGCAGATGCTGATTTTCTTGGAAGCATCGACACACTTCCTGTGCCTGACCAGAGGATGGCTCCCCGGGAGCAACGCGTGAGGGAACGCGGAAAAACTTATCCTCCAGGTGACACCCACTTCCACAGGAGAGCGGGAGGTTGTTCTGAGCTCGGCAACTTACCCCTCAGCAATGCGAGGCACTGGAAACGTGACCGCTGTGTACGTGGATTTATTTAAAAAAGGTCAAAATTTAGGTCAAGTGTCTTTGTAAAAGTTAAACCTGAGTAACTGCCCCGGGTGTTGAATTTAGTTCTGCGTGAGCAGAAGTCAAAGCCCCGGCTTTGCACGGGGCTGGGCTGACCTGCGTGCCCGCTGCCGGGCATTCTCCGCCTCGTTCCAGGCCATCAGGCGCCGGTGTTCCTCCATCAGCTCCGCCGAGTCCTCCTGGGACAGCAGTGCCTCCCGCTTCTTCTGCACCACCTCGGCCCTGAACTCGGCCCTGCCGGGAGGGGAGGGGAGACTGCTGAGCTCCTGCCTGGGGCTGGGCGCCCAGGGGGGGCTCCCAAACCTGCCCCCCAGCAGAGCCAGCCCCACCACCCTGCCCCTGCCCTGCCCCACACAAACCCGGGGTCTATCCACCCCTGCTCCAAAGCAGCCCCAGCCCCCCTACCCTCCCCTGCCCCACAGCCAGCCCCCCCAACTCTCCCCTGCTCTACAGCAGCCCCATAGCCCTATGCTCAGCCCCCTGCCCCACAGCAGCCTCACAACCAACCCCTTGCTCCACAGCCAGCCCCCCAACCCATCTCTGCACCACAGCAGCCCCAAGGCCAACCCTTCCCTGCACATCAACCCCCCCCAGCCCCATACCCAGTCCTCAGCTCCATACCCAGAGCCACAGCCAGCCCCCCAACACCCCCCAGCCCCACACCCAGAGCCACAGCCAGCCCCCCAACACCCCCCAGCCCCACACCCAGAGCCACAGCCAGCCCCCCAACACCCCCCAGCCCCATACCCAGAGCCACAGCCAGCCCCCCAACACCCCCCAGCCCCACACCCAGAGCCACAGCCAGCCCCCCAACACCCCCAGCCCCATACCCACAGCCAGCCCCCCAACACCCCCAGCCCCATACCCAGAGCCACAGCCAGCCCCCCAACACCCCCAGCCCCATACCCACAGCCACAGCCAGCCCCCCAACACCCCCAGCCCCATACCCACAGCCACAGCCAGCCCCCCAACACCCCCAGCCCCATACCCACAGCCAGCCCCCCAACACCCCCAGCCCCATACCCACAGCCACAGCCAGCCCCCCAACACCCCCAGCCCCATACCCACAGCCACAGCCAGCCCCCCAACACCCCCAGCCCCATACCCAGAGCCACAGCCAGCCCCCCAACACCCCCAGCCCCACACCCAGAGCCACAGCCAGCCCCCCAACACCCCCAGCCCCACCCCCAGCCCCCTGCCCCACAGCGGCCCCAAGCCCGGCCTCATAACGCTCCCTCCGCCCACATCACCCCACAGTCCCAGGCCCCGGGCGGGTACCGGAGGGCGCCGAGGACCAGCCGGTGCTGCCGGTACCGCTCCGTGACCACCAGCAGCTCCTCAGGGTCGACGGGCGGCGGCACCTTCAGCCGCGACGCCTTGGACTTGGCGGGGGGGTCATGCCGCGACTTGCGGCCCCGCACCGGGACCAGCCGCGGCCCCCAGACGGGTGCGGAGCCGGGTGCGGGTCCCGGGCGGGCGGCGGGGCCCAGCGCGGCCCCCAGGAGCGGCCCCGGGCGGCAGCGCCTCAGCGCCGGCAGCATGGCGGGGCGGCCTGGGCACGTCACGTCCGGTCCCGCGGGCCGCCCCGCCTCGCCAGCGAGGCACCATGGGAAGGGAGCGCGGCGCGGGGCCTGACGGGAAATGTAGTGCGGGACCCCTGAGGGACACGGTAACACCCACACGGGGCACGGTAACACCCCTGAGGGACACGGTAACACCCCTGGGGGACACGGTAACACCCCTGAGGGACACGGTAACACCCACACGGGACACGGTAACACCCCTGAGGGACACGGTAACACCCCTGAGGGACACGGTAACACCCACACGGGACACGGTAACACCCACACGGGGCACGGTAACACCCCTGAGGGACACGGTAACACCCCTGAGGGACACGGTAACACCCACACGGGGCACGGTAACACCCCCTGAGGGACACGGTAACACCCCTGAGGGACACGGTAACACCCCTGGGGGACACGGTAACACCCCTGAGGGACACGGTAACACCCACACGGGGCACGGTAACACCCCTGAGGGACACGGTAACACCCCTGAGGGACACGGTAACACCCACACGGGACACGGTAACACCCCTGAGGGACACGGTAACACCCACACGGGACACGGTAACACCCCCTGAGGGACACGGTAACACCCACACGGGACACGGTAACACCCCTGAGGGACACGGTAACACCCACACGGGACACGGTAACACCCCCTGAGGGACACGGTAACACCCACACGGGGCACGGTAACACCCCTGAGGGACACGGTAACACCCCTGAGGGACACGGTAACACCCACACGGGGCACGGTAACACCCCCTGAGGGACACGGTAACACCCCTGAGGGACACGGTAACACCCACACGGGACACGGTAACACCCCCTGAGGGACACGGTAACACCCCTGAGGGACACGGTAACACCCCCTGAGGGACACGGTAACACCCACACGGGACACGGTAACACCCCTGAGGGACACGGTAACACCCACACGGGACACGGTAACACCCCCTGAGGGACACGGTAACACCCCCCGGGACACGGTAACACCCACACGGGACACGGTAACACCCCCTGAGGGACACGGTAACACCCCCACGGGACACGGTAACACCCCCGAGGGACACGGTAACACCCCTGAGGGACACGGTAACACCCACACGGGACACGGTAACACCCCCCGGGACACGGTAACACCCCCTGAGGGACACGGTAACACCCCTGAGGGACACGGTAACACCCACACGGGACACGGTAACACCCCCTGAGGGACACGGTAACACCCCTGAGGGACACGGTAACACCCACACGGGACACGGTAACACCCCCTGAGGGACACGGTAACACCCCTGAGGGACACGGTAACACCCACACGGGACACGGTAACACCCCCTGAGGGACACGGTAACACCCCTGAGGGACACGGTAACACCCACACGGGACACGGAAACCCCACGGGACACGGCACGCCCCCAGCACACAGCATCCCCCCGGGACACAGCTCCTCTGCAGCACCTCCGTGGGTCACAGCCCCACGGGAAACACCTCCCTCCCCCCCCCTCCCCCGGGTACACAACCCCCCGCGGGACATATCTCCCCCCCGCGGGACACAGCCCTCTCCACGGGACACGCACCCCACGGCACACAGTGTCCCCCCGGGGACACAGCCTCCCCCGCGGGACGCAGCCCCCCCCGTCCCCGGACACTTGCATCCCCCACGGGACACGCCACCACACAGCACACATCCACGCGGGACACCCCCTCCACGGGTCACCCGCGCAGCCGCCACCACTCAGAACAGAGTCCGTCCCCCCCCGAGCCTCTTTATTGCCCGCGGGGACCCGCCGCTCGGTCCCGGCTCGGTCCCGCGTGGGGTCGGTCGGTCCCGCGTGGGGTCGGTCGGTGCCGCTCACCGGCGGCGCAGCGCAGCCCCCTGCGGGAGCGGGGTGGGGGTCGGTGGGGTCGGTGCCGGTACCGGCCCCCCCCACTCCCCGGTGCCCCCCCCCCCCCCGTGTCCCCCCGTGTCCCCCCGTGTCCCCGTCCCCACTCACCAGCAGCGGTTCCTCCCGCCGCGGGGGACACGGGGGGGGGCGGCAGCGCCAGAGCGGGGCCGAGACCTGTGGGACAGCAGCCGCCGTGGGGGGGGGGGCAACCCGCGTGGGGACACACACGGACACGGACACGGACACGGACACGCACAGCCTCGTGGGGGGGGACGTAAACCCGTGTGTGGGGGGGTGGTTAATGGGGGGGGTTAATTTGGGGGGGGGTAATGTGGGAAGGGAAACACGGGGGGGATAATCTGGGGGTATAAATCCGTGGGGGGCAACTCGCGGGGGGGGATAATCCATGGGGATAGCGTGGGGCGGGGGAACCCGCGGGGGGTGACTCTGTGGGGGAGATAATCTCGGGGGGCATCGGGGGGGGGGGATAGCCCGGGGGGGGCCGTATAAATCCACGGGTGACTCTGTGGGAGAGAGAACCACGGGGGGGGATAACCCGGGGGGGCACCCAGGGTAACCCCAGGGCAGGGGGACACGACCCGGGTGGGCAGAACATCCCCAGGGGGGTGTCACCCGGGGGGGGTGTCACTCGGGGGGGGGTGTCACTCGAGGGGGGGGTGTCGCTCGTGGGGGGTGTCACCCGGGGGGGGCGCGGGCCCTACCTGCAGGGCCGGGGGGGGGCCGAGGTCCCGCTTGCCCCCCGGGTACCAGCCGTGGGACCAGTGCTGCCCCGGACACGGGGGGACGGCGGCGGCCAGCAGCAGCAGCAGCGCCAGCAGCAGCAGGGACCCGCGGGGTGCCATGGCCGGGGGGGGGCTGCGGGGACAGGGGGTCTCTGTCCCACCCGCACCCATCCCGGAGGGTGCTGGGGGTTGGGGGTGGAGGGGCCAGAGGGATGAGCACCCATGGGTGCTGCTCGGGGTGGTTTGGGGGCAGAGAAGATGAGCACCCTGGGGTGGAGGTGGAGGAGGGGATGAGCACCCATGGGTGCTGCTTGGTGCTGGTGTGGGGCTGCAGATGCTGGAGAGGACAGGCACCCATGGGTGCTGCTTGGAGTGCTTTGGGTCCAGCAAAGATGAGCACCCCAGGGTCCCGTTTGGGTTTGGGGATGGAGATGCCAGGGGGGATGAGCACCCATGGGTGCTCTTTGGGGTGGGTTGGGGATGGAGACGCTGGTGGGGGGGGGGGGATGAGCACCCTGGGGTGCTGCGTGGGGTAGGTCTGGGGATGCAGAGGGGATGAGCACCCATGGGTGCTCTTTGGGGTGGGGTGAGGATGGAGCTACGGAGGAGCCGAGCACCCCAGGGTGATGCTGGGGTTTGGGTCCAGCAGGGACAGACCCCCGGGGAGGGGGGGGGGGGGGGGCCCTGAGGGTCTGACTTGGGGCGAGCGAGACCACCCACCCCGGGTCCCCGCGTGGCGCCAGCACCCCCCACCCACCCCCCCCAAAGCACCCCGCCGTGGGGCAGCCTCACCTGGCCGGGTGGGTGGCGGTGGCCGGCCGGAGCGGTGGCGGGGCCGAGCTGGGCACCGCTATTTGTAGGGCTGGGCGATGGTGACGTCGGCCCCGCCACCGCTCCCACGGGGGACCGTGACCTCGCCGATGGCGTCGGCCTCCCCGTGCCAGCGCCCGTCGCCTCCTTCCCCCCCAGCTCCCCTTGGACAGCACCCTGCCACCTTTTTTTTTTTTTTATTTTTTTTTTTTGGGGGGGGGTGTGTTTGTCCATCCCGCTGACCCCGCTCTGGCCTGTCACCCCGGGCTGGGGAACGTGGGGGGCTGGGGACCCCCCGGCAACGGGCTCCTTTCCCGCCGCGGCTCCTGGACAAAGGCCGGATCCAGCCCCGAGGGTCCCCAGCCCCGAGGGTCCCCAGCCCCAAGGGTCCCCAGCCCCGAGGGTCCCCAGCCCCGAGGGTCCCCAGCCCCGCGGACAACACGTCCAGGAGTCGCTTCGCGGCCCCCCCGCCCCACCCCGGGGATGCTCTTGGTGAAGAGTGGGGAGCAAATTCTCCGTGCCTCAGTTTCCCCACCCAGCCCCAGTCCCAGTTTCACCAGTTCTCCCCTTCTTTTCAGGTTCATCGCCCCCAAAATCGGGGCGGGACGCTGGCAACGGCCCCGCGGCCCTCAGCCCCCGGCTCGGGGGATGCGACGGAGCCCGAGCGGGGGATTTGGGCAGGATTTGGCCCCGGATTATCTCCAGCAGCTGCTCCTGGCTCTGCTATTTGCAGTCGGACGTGGCGGCGGGATGGGGCCACGGCAGATGCTGCGGCGAAATGTCAGGGCGGCTCCCCAGACCCCGAAATTCCTCTGTCCCCGCAGCAATCCCGGGAAGAAAAGAAAAAAGGGGGAAAAAAACCCCTCAATAATGTCACCGGGGAGCAGCCAGTGCCCGGCAGGAGGAGGGATGGAGGCACTTGGGGTGCTCCGTGTCCCTGCCCCCCCCCCCAGTCCAGGGGACCCCGTTTTTTTGGGGGTTGGCACATCGATTTCCGAGCGTGACTCACAGCCTTGGCCAAAAGCCCCCCCCGCCCCCCCCCCCCCCAAACTCAGGAGTCGAAGTTCATTAACGACGTGACGACGTTGGGGTGCCAGGTGATGGAGCGGGGATGCCCGCAGCAGCGAGGTCATTTTTGGGGGGGTGGTTTTGGGGTGCTGGGGGGGGGGGGTGGGATCCCCCTTGCCTGTGTGCCCCTGCTGAGCCCCGGGAAATCCCTCGGATACCCCGACTTGGGGGTGGCTTTTCCCACTATTTCCGAGGTTTCACCCCACATCCCCCCGAGTCTTCCCGTGGCGGGGCAGGGACGTCACCGTCCCCCAACACCCCCCCCCCCCCCCCAGTGCTCCCCGTCACTGCCCGGGGTGCCCAGCCAGATCCTCGGGGTGAAACCTCCGCTCCGAACCCAGTTCTCCCAGCGGGGGAACGGAGCTCCCCCAGTAAACCGGGGTACGGTGCTGCCGACGGCAGGAGCAGCACGGAAGGTTATTGCATCAGACACCTCTTCATAGCAAAAAACTGATTAAAATCAAGGTATTAACCTATTTTTTTTAATATAGAAGTGCTGCACCCCGGGTCCTCAGGACTTTTCTTGACCCTGAGGACTCTCCTTGCGCCGTGGCCCATCACCAGCGTCAGGGTTTCCTTGTATTTTACTTCTTCTGCGAGGGGAACGATAAAAATCAGCGGTTGTATTTTTGCCTCCTGCTGTGATAACCCAAATTCCTCCCCGTGATGGAGCCTCTGATGAAAAAAAAAAAACAACCAAAAACCAAGAGGAAAAACCCCTAAACTTGTCTGGAGGGCGGCAAGAACGTCCCTCAAGCTGGAGAAGGGTCTCCCTCAGCTTTAACAACCCGCGAACGCTTTGGCAGTGACCGTCTGGAGACCTTCTTCAGGTTTCAAACTGCAGGAGGGCAGATGGAGATGGGATGGGAGGCAGAAATCCTTCCCTGTGAGGGTGCTGAGGCCCTGGCCCAGGTTGCCCAGAGAAGCTGTGGCTGCCCCTGGCTCCCTGGCAGGGTTCAAGGCCAGGTTGGATGGGGCTTTGGGCAACCTGGGCTAGTGGAGGGTGTCCCTGCCCATGGCAGGGGGTGGCACTGGATGGGCTGTGAGGTCCCTGCCCACCCAAACCAGTCTGGGGTTCTGTGATTTGCATCTGCAGCTGTTTTGGTGGAGCCTCATCCAGCCAAGGGCAAGAAGTCACCTTGATGACGTTTAATTTCAGCCCCCCTCGCCCCACTGGCGGGCCCGTTGTTCAAGCTCTGCTCCTACGCTTCCCAGGTTTGGGACCGTGCAGAACCCTCCTGAGAAGCAGAAACACAGGAACCTTGGCGGCAGGGACACCCCAGGTCTCCAGCCCAACCACGGAGCAGAACCAACGCCAAAGTTAGATCAGGCTGCTTGGAGCAACCAGCCGAGTTTCGAACGTGTCCATGGACAGATCTTAGCAGCTCTTGGGATGCTAGGAGAAATCATCGGAAATCTCCTCCAGCATTAGGGATGGAGGTCTCCTGGTCCAAGGATGGTGGCAAGAACCTGCAGCGGGTTGTGCGTCGGCAAACGTGCGTGTGCCGTGTGCCCAGGGGTCCTTTCTCCCTGCTGCTACGGCTGGAGAAAGCCTGGTTGTCTCCTCTGGGACACAGGGCTCCTCTCCCTGGCTTTCAGTCACATTTTCACGGAGCACCCAGGGTACAGAGAAGAAAAGAAAAGAAAATGGACCCGTTCTCTGAAACAGCAGAATTTCCCCAGACTGTCGGTTCTCTGGACCGTCAGAAGCCAAGATCTGGGTTGCTCCAAAGCCCTTCTGGTGGGTTGGGTGGAGGTTGCTCTCACGGCTTCATTTGAGAGTGGGGGGAAATGAGGACGCTGGGGACAAGGACACGGTGGGTGCGGCGGGATACCGGACCGAGCCCCAGCCGGCCCGATGCGTTTGAGATGGCTCCAGAATTTCTCCTCCGCTGCTGTTGCAGACCAGGAGTAGAGAAGGATCCAGGTGGAGCTTGGGAAGAGACAAAAACGGGTGAGAACACGGAGCTGGGACCACCTGGAGCCGCTTTCTTCTCCAGCCAGAGCCCCCAGACCCCACGGGGCAGCACCCCTCGCTGCTGGGACCCATCGAGCAGCCGTGGAGGTAACCCCAGAGCCTGCGGCAGGTCCAAAATCCGGCACCACCACACGGACGTTTCCTTCAGGGAGCAAAAACCCTTTTGTTTTTCTGGGTTGGGTTTGGGGGGTTTTTTTGGGGGGTTGAAATCCCAACGGTCGCTGCTATGGTCGTGACGGTTTCCAAACCTGCAGCACGTGGTGGCCTGACCCTGAAGGAGGAAACTTTTTTTGCTTTTGATACAAAAATTAGGATATTTATATATATACACACACACAGAATAAGCTTTTTTTTTTTTTCTCTCTCCTTTTTTTTTTTTTTTTTTTTTTTTTAAAGAGCTGACCAGCAGAAAAATGTGAAACCATTTCCCTGCCGGTTCGGAAAAGCTTGTGCTTGTGGGGTTGTTGGAAAATTTTTTTTTTTTTTTTTTTTCAGATGAGATCCAGGATATCTTTTTCTTTTTTTTTTTTTTTAAAAAAAAAAAAAAGGCTTTACTCCCTCAAGAAAAAAAAAAAAAAAAAAGATTTACAAACAAAATAACAGCCTGTATCAACTCTCCAGAAGAGAGATGGTATGACAATATTAATCCAAACATCACGCTATTTAATTCCCCAATAAAACATTGGAAAAAAAAGGAGCCAACAGTATCTGCACTAACACTTTGCTACATATAAAATCTCCAGCTAATATGAAGCTTATGGTACCAACCTCTAAAACAGTTAAGATATATACACATATTTTTTTTTCGGGAGGGGTATATTAACAAACAGAATATTACAAAATATTAAAGAAGGCAACTCTTCTGTCATTTGTTTCAGGGCGTGGATTTTGTTGTGGGGTTTGTTTTTTTTTTGTTGTTGTTGTTTTTTCCTTTCTTCACTTGAAGTTGGCGTAGTCTGAGAAGGCGTCGATATATTCCTGCACCACCTTGTAGCAGAATTCGTACTGTTCCTGCGGGATTCGGGGAGAACAGAGCGTTACGCCACCAAAATTCACACCCGAGACGTAATTTGATGCTTCGTGGTCTGCGGCAAGCTGGGACCAAGGAAGGTGTCCTCAATCCCGGGCAGGAACTGGATTCCTACCCATGAGCAGGTCCCACCTCCTTTGTGCCCCCAAAAACCTGGCCGCCCACCCTCCTTGCTGGGGTGCCACCAGCTAAACGCAGCTCTGCTTTCCCTTTCCACTCTGAGGTCCTATTTTGATCCCCCAAAAAAAGACTTTTTTTCTAAATCTCTGAGCATCCTTGCAAACCCTTCTTGCAGGACCTCATCTAGTCCTGCCTGCTCCTCCCCTGCCCACCACGTTGCCTGCCCAAGCCCGTGCCACAGCTGCTCCATGACAGGTTTCCAGGCTCTTGGAGCCCACAAATACGTGGGCTGTGGCTGAGGATGTCTCAAGGAGGTTCCTACAGCTCGTGTCAGTGCTCAAAATGGGTTTGATGCCTTCAGGCAGCCAAGCTCCACTCTTCTGGATGTCCTAACAGGAGGCAGGGGAGATACCTCCTGACCCACTTCCATCCCCTACTCTTCCATGGAGAGAGAAAACCTTCAGCTGAGGAAGTTTTTGCTCAACATTGAGTCCCCAGCCCGTTCCCACTGAGGTCTGGGGTGGGAGGAGGAACGTGAGGTGAGCTCAGCTGTGCTTACCAGTGTCTGCACCATATGCGGCCTCTGTAGTCTTAAACTCTTCACCGTCTGAAAGACGTCGAGAATCCCTTCTGCCTTCACCCTTTCCAGGACAGTGCTCAGCGCACAGAAGGTGCCTGTTCTTCCTGCTCCGGCACTAGCAAAGAGGAACCAGAAGGTAAGGGAAACCGTGCGTCCTGACCGTGTTGGCTCTGCTCAGGGGACAACCCATAGGGGAACCACCAGAGAACCGGAGGAGCTGCCCCAGCCTCTCCCAGTTTAGCTAGGACACGCTCTACGGGCCTGAAGCCTCTTTGTTTAGCCGAGCAGGAAAACCCCGTATCACATCTGCCTGGGCTGCTCCTGCCCAGCCCAAGTCTTCTGAGGGGACCTTTGACCATGTCCCAAGGTCCTTGTAGAGCAGGTCCCCTTGGAGGGGTGGCCAAGCCCTGCTCCACCCGGGCTTTACCTGCAGTGCACAGTGATTGGGTGGTTGCCAGATTGCTGCTGCTGCTTCTGCACAGCCGCGATGATGTTGATCATTCCCTTCCCATCCCCGGGAATCCCAACTTCTGGCCAGCCGTGGAAATGAAACTGCCGAATCTGTCGGCTCTTGTTTTCCTGGTGGAAGGGCACAACTCGAGGTCAGTCGGTTGGTGGGAGACCCGCACCAAGAAACCCACCAGCTCAGGGTTTTGGGAAAACCATCCGCTTAGGAAAGCTGTCCGCTTGTGGAAGGGACATTCCCGCAGCATGGAGCAGGGCAGGACATGGGGAACGGGGAGCAGGAGGTGGTGGTGGGCACAGGGACAAGGCAGAAGGAGGATGAGGGCTGCGGGGTGGCAGGAGGGCAGAGGGGCTGGGTGAGGAGTGATCAGCAAGGCAGGAACCCTCAGGGGTGGGAAGTAATCGCGGGGAACAAGGTGAGATTGCAGGGGATGGACATTGCTTTGGGACGACGAGGAGACGATGGAGCTTAAGATGCCAGAGGGAAGGTTCAGCACTTGCAAGAGGGAATTGCAAAGCACCATGAGCATCAGCGAGGGTTGATGACGGCCAAACCCAAGAGGTCTCAGAGCTCCCCGCAGGAAGAAGGCCAGACTCTTACCCTGGTGTTCGTTACCAGCAGGTCCCGCACCGTATAGCTCTCGCACTCCTCCTCTTTTTTCAGCTCCACGGTGATGTCTCCATAGGACACGGAGCCGTCAGACGGCCAGTACTGGGCACACTTCTCCTGAGAAAGCATTACGGGAGGAAACAGAGTGAAGCCCTCGTATTTTTCCCACGGGCTTCGATAGAAGAAGTCTTCTCCTGGGGCAGGCAGCTGCCTATACCAGGTGGGATCCCACGGGCTTGCTTTGGAGAGGAGCTGCCCGCTGCACCCAAAGGCGATTTGAGAACTGAGGGTTCAGAGCTGGTTTATTGAACATCTCCCCACCCTGGGTCTACAAACGACTGGATTCTTTGTATTAGGAGGCTGAAATACATTTCCTGCCCGAGAAGGGGTGAAACGGCACCCAACGCGTGTGGCGCTGGCGGTGCCGGGGAGATTTTAAGGGGTCGCGCTGATTTATTTTGCTGGCGCCTAAATGCGGCTATCCCCAGGCGCTTACCTGGCCTCTCTCCTCCAGCTCCGTCAGCATCACTATGGAGCAGGATTTCCACTCCCAGATCATCCTCCAGAAGTCCTCTATCGTGTGCTGCAGCGGTCCTTGGCTGGCGATATAGGAGTCCTTCTGGCGATAACCCTGCAATTTGGAAACCGGGTTAGCGGTGAATCGGCGGCACCTCGATGCTGGGAGCAGTGGGAAGAGCGCTCCTGGACACGGTTGGGTTACCAAGCTCAGTTAAATTTTGGGAGCATCACGACTGTCCGGGTGAAATGTCGACAGCTTGGGCAGAGAAACCTGCTCTCACGGTGGGCTACGTCCCCACGCATGGGCAATACCACCCCGCTGCTCGGCAGCTGAGGTGCCATCAGCCAGCGCTTGACCGTGGTAAGAGCTTTGTTTTTAAAGACAAGCACCTGGAGGAAGATCACATCCCCTACACATGCATGGCCTGATCCATTTGGTGAGGAAAGATTTGGGTTTCCAGCACTTCTAAGCCATGTTGCAAA
This sequence comes from Balearica regulorum gibbericeps, assembly GCF_011004875.1. Classification (NCBI taxonomy): domain Eukaryota; kingdom Metazoa; phylum Chordata; class Aves; order Gruiformes; family Gruidae; genus Balearica; species Balearica regulorum. The sequence goes on along the minus strand of NC_046187.1, from coordinate 79,275,395 downwards.
GTCTGAGTGCTGGAGCAGAGCCTTGCCTAAGCTCCAGGTACTTCAGGTATGATTTTTACTGGGGATTTTTCAAAGAAGTGAGCAAAACTAGATGGAACTAGGAGATCTTTAAGGTGCCTTCCAACCCAAACCATTCGATGATCTATGAAAACCAGTAGTAAATCTGGGTGACTCTGGCTCTTCCGCAACCACAAAGCGCCTCTGTTTCCAAAAACATCCGACGTTCCCCTGTGCCCTCGCTGCAGACTGTGACTCAAGATGCTTCGTCATTTGGAGCTTGTCATTTAAGCAAAGTTCAGCGGTGGCAGGAAATTGAATCCTCCACAAAAATTGCTTACGTGACATTTAAGCTTTCCGATCTCGATGCAGAACAAGGCGGCTGCTCCCGGCTGCGTTGTGTCGGATGCTCACGCAGCCAGAGCCACCCGCGGGGACCCAGCAAAGGAGATTTCAGGGAGCAATTAATTTGGGATGGTATAACTGGGAATAAACTGGTTTTACTGGTTCAACCCATGGCAGTAATCGCCCTTTGGGGGGGAAAAAAAACCCAAACCCAATGCTGCCGTTAGGAGATGAAAATAGGAATTGGGCTAGAAAAGAGCAGGGCTCTGTCACTTAGCCAGCGCTGGCATCACTGCACGAAGATAAATACTCATACGAGATGTCCTCCTGAAGTCAACAGGATTACTCACGAGAAAAGGATGTGCAATCACTTACCTCCTCCGTGGAGTGAGGAAAGCACTTAACCTCTCTGCCTCGCCTCCTCCCGTCACCCAGACAGGTATAATGGGATTGACCTGGTTTTTCTCAAGGGTTTTGGGATCCGTGTATTGCTCCATCGCCTAATCTAGTGGATGTTTTCTGACCAAATGCACAGTGCCGTACAGCAATCATTTCCACGGCTACGTGCATCCGCTTCTCCAAAGGCATCGGCAGAGCCTGGAGTTGCAGAAGCGAGACCGGGATTTGGAGGCTCTGCTTGAGCTCCAGCTCTTGTCTCCCACCATCCGTGGGTCACAAGGAAACTGTATATACGGAGGGGTTTCTTGGAGAAAGAAACTAGCACCATCTGGTGACAAAAGCAAAGTCAAGTGGAAAGAGCCTTACGAAACCCAGAGAAGGAGTGGTTTGGGACAGATCCTTTCCATAGGAAGCAGCGTGAGGTAAAGAGTTTCCATCGGGAGAAGATGGAAAGAAATTAAAGAAGACTCACGTCAATGAAGGAAGCGTTTACGTAGTCTGTGTTCTCTTCACCTCTCTTCACCGGAATGATTACTCGGTTGAACTCATCTGAAACAGAAGCGAAATGATCTGAGCTTTGGGGAACACCTTCAAAGCACGATTCCTTGATAACCACGCATAGCCTTAGCTGGGAAGTCACCAAGCCCTAGGTGAGAGGACGGAGATATGGGAAGGGGACTCCTGTGTTTACAGCACCCAGCTGGGACAAGGAGAATCAGTTCTGCCTTTTGCCATGCCCAGGTCTGGGGAAGGAGAAGGGGATGCTGAGGACTCCAGGGGCAGGACCTGCTCAACACAGGGACTCCCTTCTCCCTCAGGACAGAAAGCCTCGGCAGCATAAACCTGCTGAGAAAAAGTCATGGCAGGGACAGGTCGGAATGAAAGCAAGAAAGCCCCAGGGTCAGCATCGTATTTGGCCATGAAAAACCATCTGCCCTTCACTCCGCCCTGTCCCTTCATGCTCTCCCCGCCTGAGCAGGGGGTTGGACCAGATGACTCCAGAGGTCCCTTCCAACCTCAGCCAGTCTGTGACCCCAGTACCAGGGGCACGAATGCCTCTGTCTCAACAGCTTCTGAGTGCTCACAGAATCCCAGAGTGGCTGAGGTTGGAAGGGACCTCTGGAGGACATCTGGGCCAACCCCCTGCTCAAACAGGACCACCAAGAGCTGGTTGTCCAGGTCTGTGCGCAGATGAGTTTTTAATGTCTCCATGGATGGAGACCCCACAACCTCCCTGGGCAACCTGTCCCAGTCCTTGGTCACCCTCGCAGTCACCCAGTGTTTCCTGATGTCCAGAGGGACCCTCCTGTGTCTCCGTTTGTGCCCATTGCCCCTTCTTCTGTCACTGGGCACCGCTGGAAAGAGCCTGGCTCTGTCCTCTTTGCACCCTCCCTTCAGGGATTTACAGACGTTGAGGAGACCCCCCGGAGCCTTCTCTGCTCCAGGCTGAACAGCCCCAGCTCTCTCAGCCTGTCCTCATAGCAGAGATGCTCCAGTCCCTTCACCATCTCCGTAGCCCTTGGCTGGACTCTCTCCAGTCTGTCCATGTCTCTCTCGCACTGGGGAGCCCAGCACCGGACACAGTGCTCCAGGTGTGGCCTCACCAGCGCTGAGCAGAGGGGGAGGACCACCTCCTCCACCTGCAGGCAATGCTTCGTCTAACACAGCCCAGGACACCACTGGCCTTCTCTGCAGCAAGGGCACCTTGCTGGCCCATGGTCAATCTGATGTCCACCAGGACCCCCAGGTCCTTTCCGGCTGAGCTGCTTTCCAGCTGGGTGGTCCTCAGCACATCCTGGTGCCTGGGGTTGTTCCTCCCCAGGGGCAGGACTTTGTACTTCTCCTTGTTGAACTTCATGAGGTCCCTGTTAGCCCATTTCTCCAGTCTGACTCCTGTCCCCACAACCACCCAAATGGTCCCCTCACCCATCAGGGACTCTTTCCCCAAGGAGACAAACAAGTCTTACATGGAATTATCTGAAGCACCCTGTTCTTCTTCATGTTTGCCGGCAAGTTGCCCGTTCTCATCTTGTCGTTCTGAATTTTGATTGAAGTGAGCTTCTGCAGAAGAATGGAAGCAGAGGCAGCTTTCAGAGCCGCCCCACACCAGGCAAGCGCATGGTGGTCCCTGCAGCCCAGCACCATCCGAGCAGATCCACCAGGACAAGAACCACTCTCACCTTGAACTCCTCTTCCAGCCCGTTGCTGCTGGTCCCTGGCACTTTGTTGTAGATCTTCTGGAGGTGGATCTCTAATGAGGTCACCTCCAGCTCCGTGTCACCGTAGAGATAGTGCTCCAGAAGCGCTTGGTATATAAACACATACTGCATCTGGAAGGGTTGCAGGGAGAAGCCATCAGCCTCCGCTCCGTACCCAGCGAGCGCATCCTGGTGCACGTGCTGGCAGCAAACCCACCACCCCACTGCCCACCCGTGCTCGCTGGGCACGTGGCACCCCGCTGAGACCCCAGAAAAGTGGATAACAACCTGTCTGCTGCTGTACGGGGACTGGGACCTTACTGGCTACAAGACACAAAGCTGATGTCACATAAAACTTTCTCCAAGTCTGGAGAACAGGAGGCTGAGGGGAGACCTTGTCGCTGTCTACAGCTACCTGAAAGGAGGGTGTAGCCAGGTGGGGGTTGGTCTCTTCTCCCCAGTAACAAGTGACAGGACAAGAGGAAACGGTCTCCAGTTGTGCCAGGGGAGGTTTAGATTGGATATTAGGAGAAATTTCTTGACTGAAAGGGTTGTCAATCCCTGGAACAGGCTGCCCAGGGAAGTGGTGGAGTCCCCATCCCTGGAGGTATTTAAAAGAGGTGTAGATGTGGTGCTTAGGGACATGGTTTAGTGGTGGGCTTGGCAGTGCTAGGTTAATGGGCGGACTCAATGATCTTAAAGGTCTTTTCCAACCTAAATCATTGTCTTGGAAGGGACCTGTAACATCTAGTCCAACCCTCTGCAATGAGCAGGGACATCTTCAGCTAGATCAGGTTGCTCAGAGCCCCGTCCAACCTGACCTTGAATGCTTCCAGGGATGGGGCATCTACCACCTCTCTGGGCAACCTGTGCCAGCGTTTCACCACTCTCAGTGTAAAATATTTCTTCCTTATAAATAGTCTGGATCTCCCCTCTTTTAGTTTAAAACCATGGCCCCTTGTCCTATCTCTACAGGCGCCACTAAAAAGTTTGCCCCATCTTTCTTATAACCCCCTTCAGATACTGGAAAGTGCTCTAAGGTCTCCCCGGAGCCTTCTCTTCTCCAGGCTGAACAAGCCCAACTCTCTCAGCCTGTCTCCATAGCAGAGGTGCTCCAGCCCTCGCATCATCTTTGCAGCCTCCGCTGGACCCGCTCTAACAGGTCCATGTCCTTCTTGTGCTGTGACCCCAGATCTATGATGCTATGAAGGGGATTAAAAAGAGCAGGACCCAGCGAAAGGATGCAGCACCCTTCCAAAATGAGGGATGCTACTCAACCCTCACGTACGCTTTGCTGCAGGCTGGGACCGACTGCACGCAAGAAATCCAACTCCAGCGAGTAAATCCCAAATGAAACCGCAGCGCCACACTTACATCCGTCTGTACCATCTGGCAGCGCTGAGCCCGGATCCGGCTCACGAAGCCGTAAACGTCCACCTTCCTCTCCGCGTGCATCATGTCCAGCATGGCATCGATGACGATAAAAGTGCCCGTGCGTCCTACCCCGGCGCTGAAAGAGCAGAGGGGACAAGAGGTCAGTGCAGCAGTGCTGGCATTGGAGTCTGTTGCAGAGCAGCAGGGAGCAAGCCAGACGCTTCCCAGCAGTGGGTAAATAGCAAAATCTGTTTTGGAGATGAGAGAGGTCCTCAGCTTGGCGTTCAGCGTCACTTGGGTTTTGCAGAGAGATGCACACGGCATCTCCAGCAACCGCCGCGACCGGAGCACCGAGCAGGGAGAGCCACAGCGAAACCTGAGCCAGCTGCGGCTTCCAGAGTCTCGCGGGCTGCCTGTTCCTACCAGCTGCCCGCTGCCCTTCCAGCTACCCTCCATCACGCGAAGGTGAGCCCACGGGGAAGCCTCGTGTCTGTGCTGGTAACTCAGCCATTAAGGAGAAGAAGAAAGATGAGGCCAGCAGACGCTAGGGAAAGACAAAGCTCTTTTGTCAGCTGCCTCCTGAGAAGAGAGCTGGAAAGATGGACTTGGGAGGTTACAAATGTGATCGTCTCTGCCTTTAACTGTGGGCATTTCCCCTTCTGAAACGCAGAAAGCCTCCGTGAGGCTTTTCAGGCTTGCTGCTGTGCCTGAAACCGCTCCACGTGAGGTCAAACACCATGGCCCTTGCTCCAAGGCACGCTGCCAGCTGCGTACTGCTTTCTCGCAGCAAGGGATGCTGCCCTCTCGTGCCCAGGTGTGTTGGTTTTGCGTGGCAAGGTTTTGGTAGCGGGGGGGGCTACAGGGGTGGCTTCTGTGAGAAGCTGCTAGAAGCTTCCCCTGTGTCTGACAGAGCCAATGCCAGCTGGCTCCAAGATGGACCCGCCGCTGGCCAAGGCCAAGCCAATCAGCGCCTCTGTGATAACATATTTAAGAAAGACAAAAACAGTTAGAGAGAGCTTTTGCAGCCAGAGAGAGGAGGGAGAAGATGTAAGAACATCTGCAGACACCAAGGTCAGTGAAGAAGGAGGGGGAGGAGGTGCTCCAGGCGCCGGAGCAAGATCCCCCTGCAGCCCGTGGTGAAGACCATGGTGAAGCAGGCTGTCCCCCTGCAGCCCATGGAGGGAGGATGAGGGGGTGTAGCGATTCCACCTGCAGCCCGTGGAGGACCCCACGCCGGAGCAGGTGGAGACACCTGAAGGAGGCTGTGGCCCCGTGGGAAGCCCGCGCTGGAGCAAGCTCCTGGCAGGACCTGTGGATCCGTGGAGAGAGGAGCCCACGCCAGAGCAGGTTTGCTGGCAGGACTTGTGACCCCGTGGGGGACCCACGCTGGAGCAGTTTGCTCCTGAAGGTCTGCACCCCGTGGAGGAGACTCACGTTGGAGAAGGCCGTGAAGGACTGTCTCCTGTGAGAGGGACCCCACGCTGGAGCAGGGGAACAATGAGTCCTCCCCCTGAGGATGAAGAAGCGGCAGAAACACCGCGTGAGGAACTGACCGTAACCCCCACTCCCCGTCCCCCTGTGCCGCTGAGGGGGGCGGAGGTTGAAGCCGGGAGTGAAGTTGGGCCCGGGAAGATGGGAGGGGTGGGGGGAGGTGTTTTTAAGATTTGGTTTTATTTCTCATTCCTCTACTCTGTTTTGCTTAGTAATAAATAAGATGAATTCCCTCTCTAAGTTCGGTCTGTTTTGCTCGTGATGATAATTAGAGAATGATCTCTCCCTGTCCTTATCTCGACTCGTAAGTTTTTTTTTCATTGTACTTTTTCTCCCCTGTCTAATGAAAGAGGGGAGTGATAGAGCGGCTCTGGTGGGCACCTGGCCCTCAGCCAGGGTCAACCCACCACACCAGGGCAGCGGAGAGCCAAGGGAGATGCCACCAATGGCCAACAGCGGTGCTTAGCTTGGCTCACTCGGCATCCAGTTAACGCAAACGAAGACCACTCAACACGAGTCGTAACACCATCACATCACTGATTCCAAGAAGTTCCTTCAATTCAGATGCATTTTTTGGAATGTTCCCATGTGGAATATTCTCATTTAATATGGTAAAGTTAAATAAAAAGAATAAAAAATGCCCAGGACGTACCTGCAGTGCACTACTATTGCTCCTGCGTATTGGGGATTACACGTCTTCACCTTCTTCAAGAACTTCAGCATCCCGATGGGGGTGAAGGGGACCCCAAAGTCGGGCCAGCTGGTGAAGTGGAACTGAGTCACCAGGCGCTGAGGCTTCTTGTTCGTGACGTCGCCAACCTGAAGGGGAAGCGTGTATTCAGGTTGAGGATAAATACTCAGATTTCCCTTCTTTCCCCTACAGCAAGGGCAGAGAGGGAGCTACAGCCCCAAGGGTGAGCTGGACGGCTTAAGAAGCACTAGCGTCCACAAGATGAAAGGGCACAGACTTCGGCTCTGAGGCCAAATTAGTCTCAAAAAACATGACATTTTAATCGCCCAGCATCACATTCCGGGTGAGAGATGCCAGCCTGGCTTCGGCTGCGGCTCCAACCTGGCAGAAGCTGCTGCATTTCATTCCCAGCGGGCTCAAACAGAATCTGCCGCCCCATCCTTTCCCACACCTCTGCCCACAGCATCCTCAATTAAAGGCAGGGGAGGAAACCACCCACGTCCAGGCTGTTGGAGCAAAGGCTGAGGCTCAGAAGAACCCTGCTCAGGGTCCAGAGAGGTTTTCAATCACCAGCTCTGCCTTGCCTGCCTCAGAGAGCAGCAGGAAAACAAACAGAGCGACTAAAGCATCCAGAGCCTCCTTGGAGGACAAGAAAATGTAATGACAGATGGGAGAGCAATCAAAAGCAATGCATACGGCGCTGGATTTTGTCTTGGCTCATGGGATCAGTCTGATTATTTGCAGGCATTAAGTATCTGTGGGTGACAGCAGGAACCGATACTGGTGACAGCAAGTGCTGGAGTATTACGGGACTGAATTTCAGCCTTGGCATCCGTCAGCTTCCCCGCTCTCAGTAGAGCCATGCTGGTACCCACTGGGAATGGGCTCCCAGGTGTTTAAGATGAGTAAATTCTTAACAGCTCTGATTAAAAATGGATGCTGGAGGTCATTTCATCCCAACTCGGCTCTCACGGCACCTCGGAGGAGTTGAGGGGCACGCCAGTGCCTGTTGAGTGAACAGCGTGGAGAGTGGAAAGGAGGCATGGGATGGGGTGGGATGGGGTGGGATGGGATGGGGTGGGATGGGGGGGGGATGGGATGGGGTGGGATGGGGGGGGATGGGAGACACGAGCGCTGGCACCTGCTGGATGCAGAACTTCCGCACGGTGTAATCCACCAGGACGGTCACGTCCTCCACAGACACTCGGATGTTCCCGTACGTCCAGCAGCCCTGATCTGGCCAGTACTGAGCACATTTACACTGCGGGGAGAGAAAACGGGCGCAGGTGAGCTCTGGTCCCTTGCAAGCCTGGGACCGGCTCCAAGACATGCCCATGGGCATGAGAAGTGCCAGATTCAGATGACGTTGGGTTAGATACCAGCCCATGAAGCCTTCTGGCACCTACCTCTTTCCTCTCCTTCAGGTTGGTCACCATGACAATTGTCGCTGTGTTTTGCTCCCAAATCATCCTCCAAAAATCGTTCACGGTTTCTTCCTTTGGTCCTTAGGGGAAGGTAAAAAAAACGTTGTCTTTGGGATCAACCAAACGGAAACCCAGAGTGTGAAGTCACACATTGTGGATGATGCAATGCATTTTTGCCAACATATGTCAGCACGGGAGGTGCTTTGATGTCTGGGCATGTTGTGTAACCCAAGGAACAATCCTATCACACAATAGCTGGGCTTTTTGGATATGTTTTATGATCACGCATTTCATTTTTAGCCCAAGAAGGGGAGATCAGACAAATGGAGCATGGAAACAACTTGCCCAAGGTCACCCAGGGCAATTGTGGCCATCACAAGTACCCTGCAGAGGTCCTGTCCCCGAGCCTCGTGCTTTAACCACGGGATCCCCTTTCAACATAGCCCAAGGACAGTTACCTGCTGCCTGCCAGACAAGGAGCTGACTCAACCTAGACCTCCCCTGCCAAGCCCGAGGCTAAGGGTGAGCCAAGAGAAAAGCAGAGCCAAAGCTTTACCCCAGGTGCTGCTGCTGGACCTGATCCAGCCTTCCTTCTCCAGGCAAACTGGTAGGCGATGTCCTAACCCACTTGCAAGTCAAGAGTGGAAATGCAAACCACCTCCCATGGTCAGATAACCCCCTTCTGCTGACATGAACCTTCCTGCCAGTGGGCATCTTGGTTTTAGGGATGTGTTTGGACTGGTACAAGGAAAGCAAGAGCTGGAGGGCTACGGATGGAGCATCCAAGCTGGTGATGCACTGGGTGGGGGCAACCGAGCTTGGGAAGACTTGTGATGCTTGTTGCTCTCAATAGCTAAATAGTCCTGCCTCCCCTCTGAAGACCACAGCAAAATTTCTCTCCAAGGGCACAAGCCTACGTTACTGTCTGCTGAGGTTTAAAAAGGAGCAGAAGTTAAACCAGATCAGCGTGGTGGTCTCTGTATTAACAGATTTGGGGAATTCAATTAAGCACCTCACTGGCAATATTTCCAGAGATCATGACCACCTGCAGCTGTGGGCCAGGGTGGAAGGACAAGGCTCAGGACAGAAACATTTTGACACCCTCCGGCAATCGGTATTGCACAGGTAGGGCTCCTCTTCCTCCCACAATACATCCAGCACTGGTCTTTGACTGGAAAAAAACATTTTTTGGAACAAACTGTGGACCAGCCAAGCCTCCTTTCGACCAGGAGAGCTCCGCAAGGCGCTGTGCTGTGGTTAGACTGGCACAGCTTCGCCGAGCAGAAGGACCCCAGCCCAAGTGGCACCAGACAGAGCTACAGGGATAACCGAGCGTTTACCTTGTGCAGCAATGAACTTGTTTTTCTCTTGGTACCCCTACAGAGAAAAGGAGAAAAAAGGAAGACAAATGAAAGACGAGTATTTGTCTAACACAAGTCATGAAATGCATCTACATCATTAATAACCAGAGCCATCCCTTGCGCTGTTGCTTACTCCCCCCGCTGCGCAGACGAGGAGCTGCAGCCTCCAAGGAGAGAAAAGGTGCTGACAGCAGGGCAGAAATAATGGAAAATCCCTGTGCAAAGGGTCCCTGCCCCAAAGCAACACTCCCCACGCTCACGTAATGCGTGAACGACCCCACTTGTGGCACAGAGCACTACTGAAGTGGTACCCGATGGCCCCTCTGCTGGGGTCAGACCTTGCATCCGGAGCATCACATGAAAATCAGCATTAATCTTTGGGAGATCGGGCTGTTGAACTCATGGGAATTGATGTTGTGTATTTCCTAATGGATATTTATTTACTGCTGAGGAAAGGAAAAAGCTCTTTTGGGTCTTGCTTTTCTTCAGGTGTCTCCATCTCTTTCAAAGTTTACTTCTTTGTATTACCCTTCCAATTTATTTGAGCTACACGGTGACATCATATAGGACCCATCTCCTCCCAGGAGCACAGCAGGACAAAGTTGTTTCTATTTTAGCTGTGTTGCTTGATTTCTTTTTCATCCCCTTCCCACATCCAGCCCTGCAAGCTGGAAAGTACCGATGATTAACCAGCCACAACACTCATCAGCCATTAACGAGAAATCCCCAATTCCTGCAGGAATGGTTCCCAAAGCCCTGCCAAACCAACTGGCTTGGCTTTGCAGCACCCTAAGGAGCATAAGTGGGGAAAAGAGAGGTGGGAAGAGATGCGACTACAGCAAAACAGCTGAGAAAGGGCAGAGATACAACCAGAATTTATGAGTCCCAGATCTCAGCCTCTTATTCCAACCACTTTTGTCTGGTCTCACGACCCGGAGCGGAGCACAATGAGCTCTACCACGGCCACACAAAGGTTATGAGATCAAAAACCAGTGCAATTTATTGCTCCGGAGGAGCTGGGGAGATGTTAACGTAGGAGGCAGTCTCTTAACCATCCTCTCCCAGGCACAAGTCACACCCCATAAAAGCCCCACGCTACTGCCGGCCGGGGTGCAGCCAGCGGGGATTTCCCCTTCGAATCACGACACTCACATTAATGAAGGAGGCGTTGATGTAGTCGGAGTCAGGAACCCCCTCGACAGGAGTTAGGTGAACCCTGGAATGATCATCTGGAGGAAAATTAAAACTCTGCATTAAAAACAAACCGCTCCACAATAGCTGAAATCTGGTGTAGTGAGAAAGCCGGGTGTTGGAGCAGAGCCTGGGCTCGCTGGGTCCCCCCACCGTGTACACAAACACCTTTATGCCCCCAAATTCCTCTCACTTAAGCCCAGAGAGGTGCTAACCCTCGCCCAAGGAAGTTTTGAGGCGTGCACACATTTGAGGAAGCTCCCAAGCCAGCCCGCCGCCCCACGCTGCCCAACAAGAGCTGGCCATTTCGGCATTTCCCATCCGTTTCATTTTCCAAGGCCTGGCCGCTGATGGCCCCAGAGAGCTCCTCCTAGTAGGTATCTAAAGATAAAGCAGATGCAGCCACCCATGCGGGAGGTGAAATGAGCTCATCCATGTCCTCATCCATCCCAAAAACAGGAATGGGGAGCCCCAGCAGCAGCAAGGGCCGGGTTCTCCCTCCACTCAACCAGCTCTGATACCTACAGGGCAAAATGTTCACGTATCTGTTCTTCTCCTTGTTCTCCTCCTTGGAAGCAGCTTCACACGTGGCCTGTATGGGACACGCTGGGAGAGCCTGCAATGGCAGAAGAGGGAGTTTTCCATTATGTCCTTGCTCACGGCACAGCAGTAACCACAACGCAACCGGCGTGTCGGCGCACGCCGCATCCGAGCATCCCGTTGGAGGGTGGTCACCCTTTGCTGGCCTCCAGGAGAAGTGAGCAGCAACCCCTCGTCCTCCTACCACTTCAGATGTGTCCCCACCACCCCACTTCCACCCCACCACTGCTCCCTGTCCCCACCGAGCTCAAGGTGACTATTTAAATAGCCTGGGCTGGACTGGAGAGAGCAACTCCCTTCCGCAGCGTGACACGGGAATCTCGGGACCCATGAACACGAGGTGGCAGCAAAACCTCCAACACCAAACCCACCAGCCCAGGGATCAAGGAGCTCATTTCTGCTCATGGAGGTTCCTGCTGAGATTTCCCCCGTTAACAGCGATGCTAACCTGATTAAACCCCCTGCGCCAAGCCCCCATCGCCCCAGCGCACCCAGCGATGGGAAGGAGCACCCACGCACCCTCCCATACCCCCCCCAGGGAGTTATTCTCCACCCAGCGGCACCGGGGACCTGCAGGTCAGAGGTTGCTGCGGTCACAGGCGACGCTGTCCCGGTCACAGCGGCCGGGTTTCACGCTTGAGCTGAGGAGGTGCTTCCCCAGCACAGTTCTTTCACATCCTCTTTGAACAGCGAAGAGGACGAGAAGGTATGGGAGGGATTCGCCATCCCTTCCTCCAGCTGACAGGACAGACGTGCTTCGGCAACGGAAATCTTCAAGGCAATTGAGTATTTATAACCCCCAAAATCCCCCTCCCCGGGCATTCATTGCACCTATTTAGTTTCATCGAAGCGTGGCCAGCAAGGGTATCAAGTTGTGCAACAGCTGAAGAAAGTCGAGTGGCTTTTTTTAAAATCTTCACATCATCCTCATATTGCCATATCACACCTTGGACTATAGATTTGCAGATGACAGTGGATTTTCTTTCGTTAATTAGGCTGATGGAGGGTCCAGGTAGTTCAGCAGCGCCTATGTTACATGCTGTGATACTCCGGTCAGTTATTTAACTCTGTCCCCTACCTCATTACCCTGCTGCCTATTTTTGTTTTGCCAAGGTGAAACAGGTTTATCATCACAAGAAGTTGCAGAGCTCAGCACCGTCAGGAAGAGCTTGAAGCCATCTCAAGAGATGTTCCGGCACCGTGGGATAAGCACAATACCTGAATTATTACTCACTGCTGATGGCCGGCTCTTGTCCTATAAATTGTCATCATTCTGTTTCAGGGTTAACAGCTCATTGAAATAGGTGGGGTCATTTCTGTGTCGCTGTCAGAGCTCTTGTTTTGGCTGTTTGTGGATTTAAGCCATGAGAACTGGGAGGAGGGAGGCAGTGTTTGGGAGGAAACCAGCAGGCAGGGAAGCTCTGGAAGACCCAAAGGCATCCAGGACACCTCCTGACCCCAGAAGAATGTAACCCCATAACACCGCTTGCTACCAAAGCTCTATTTTCTGTAGCGAATATGAGGAGTAGTGGCTTGCCCACCATCACAGTAGATTCAGGACCAGAATGGGTCTTCCCACCTCACAGCCCTTCGAGAAACTCCTGAGGACTGGGCAGACCATCACTCCCTCCATGAAGCTCCCAGGTAAGGTCTTCTGAAGCATGGTGTCCAGCACCAACACCGTTATTTTATCGACTCAGTTACCCCTGGGTGGATGTGCTGGTCCCAAGGCGGGTACCACTGCACTCCTCTCTGATGTACCGGCCGTTTTGTCCCTGCTCTGTGAAGTGAGACCAGATTTTTCCCCACTGTGCGTCTTAAGCCTGATGCCGACAGCAGCCTGCGGGATTTAAGGGCAAGAAGCAAAGGCACTCACGTTGAACTCCTCCCGAAAGAGCTTGTTGTCATCTGCCATCCGGCGGTTGATCTCCTCTTCCAGCTTATCGACGGGCAGAGGTGGGTATTTACGGTTGGTGCTGGGGGAGCGGGCGAGCAGCGGCATGCTCTGAGGCTCTGCAACGACACCCATGCATCAGAGGTGCCCACCCAGCTGCTCCCCGTGCCCAGCACTCAGCCATATCCAGGTGGCCACAAGGACTTCACACACCCTATGCTGTCTGCTTCTAGGCCCACCTCGCATCCTCACTGTCCTGTATGTTCACAGAACCCCAGACTGGTTTGGGTTGGAAGGGACCTCACAGCCCATCTAGTTCCAACCCCCTGCCATGGGCAGGGACACCCTCCACTAGCCCAGGTTGCCCAAAGCCCCATCCAACCTGGCCTTGAACATTTTCTGGCCTTTTGTGCTTCCTATGGATGGTGAGTGAAAACTTGGAGATGCTATAATGGTGCAAAACTCTTTCAACACCCCGTGGTTGAGCATTACACTGTTGTAGAGGTGGGATAGGGCAATAAGGACCAAGTCGAACAACCCCAGGCAACGCTACACACTTGGGGCAGAGTGGCTGGAAAGCTGCCCGTCAGAAAAGGACCTGGGGGCGTTGGTTGACAGCCGGTTGAATATGAGCCAGCAGTGTGTCCAGGTGGCCAAGAAGGCCAACAGCATCCTGGCTTGTATCAGAAATGGTGCAGCCAGCAGGACCAGCGTGGTGATCGTCCCCCTGTACTCGGCACTGGTGAGGCCGCACCTCGAGTACTATGTTCAATTTTGGGCCCCTCACTACAAGAAGGACATTGAGGTGCTGGAGCGTGTCCAGAGAAGGGCAACCAAGTGATGCAGGGTCTGGAGCACAAGTCTGATGAGGAGCAGCTGAGGGACCTGGGGTTGTTTAGCCTGGGGAACAGGAGGCTGAGGGGGAGACCTGATGGCTCTCTACAACTCCCTGACAGGAGGGTGTAGCCAGGTGGGGGTTGGTCTCTTCTCCCAAATAACAAGTGATAGGGCAAGAGGAAACAGCCTCCAGTTGTGCCAGGGGAGGTTTAGATTGGATATTAGGAGAAACTTCTTGACTGAAAGGGTTGTCAATCCCTGGAACAGGCTGCCCAGGGAAGTGGTGGAGTCCCCATCCCTGGAGGGATTTAAAAGACGTGTAGATGTGGTGCTTAGGGACATGGTTTAGTGGTGGGCTTGGCAGTGTGAGGTTAACGGTTGGACTCAATGATCTTAAAGGTCTTTTCCAACCCAAACGATTCTGCAATTCAAAGTCATCAATATCGGGGAATGAAGACCACCTCACTTAGAATTCAGACTTCACTCTGACTCGCATGGAAATTTTGGCACCATCACTGTGACATAACTCCCAGGTGGACACAGCAAGGGTAGCTGTTGCTTGTGGTTCCTCAGCGAAGCCAAGAAAGGCCATGCAAGGGTTATACCAACACAACCGACAGCTTGTGAAGTTCACACCTTTGCTTACAGCAATGTAAAACTTGGGTAGGGAAGGTCTCAGTTGCCAACGTAAAAGACAAGGTGCTGACTTTAAGTTAGTGCTTGCTCTGAAGGTGTTTGGTTTATGTGGAGGGAGCTCAGAAAAAGGATCTGAACAGTCTAAGAGGTGGTGGCTCCTCCTCAGCTCTTACTTTGGTGTCCACATATGGACAGAGATGCCCAACTTCAGACCCTCAATTGGCAGCTCTGGCTCAATGACAGAAAATGAGACAAGCTCAGGGACAGAAGAATTTACACATTACAACAGGCTTGCACAAGACTTTAAACTTGCACTTATGCATCTTTAAGAGGCCCAAAAAGGTTTTTATAAAGAAAAACCCAATATATTCCCTGCTTTCTCACAGAATTGTTGGTTCAGTGCCTACAGTTAGCGTGAAGACTTGCATGAGAGCTTTAATCAGCCGTCATCCTAATTTGAAAGGGTAGAAGGATATTTAATTATTCCCCAAAGATGTGGGGTTTTTTCAAAAAAGATTCTTATTTGAGTCAAAGAGACATTGTGAAAATTCAAGAGGAACGTGAGCAGTTCAGTGTTGGAAGTGATCGCACAATTTAATATTAACCACTTGAGGGCAAACATTTTGTCGCTCGAATGAAAATTGGGAAATAAATTTTCATTCTATAAGTTTGCCAAAAATCATGGAAAACAGAGAAAGTTCGGAACAAGAAACAAATAAAAATGTAGATGAAAAAATACTTTCCTACAAAAATACGAGGTGGGAGAACAAAGCCGTGGCATCCAGCCCACCGAGTCCTCAGGCGCTGTCACTGCACCGGGCTCAGACTGTGACAGTGTCGCATCCGTGGGCTTTTCTGGACTTTTACAGAGCTCTGTCTTCTGGTGTATAATATTTATATTATAAATACACTCAGGACCACCTTCACAAGCTCTTCCAAGACCATACTTAAAGAGAACACGATCTTCATTTTCTTTTTTACACATTTCCAGCAAAGCACCTCTGCAAACCAGTAGTCGGCGAGCGTGTTCCCATTTCCATTCAAGCTGGCCAGTAAAAGGTGGTGCTGGGTATGATGTTGGCCACGTGCCCGACAAGTCGCACGCGTCTCATTGCCGCGTTGGAAGGAATGGAAAAGGCAGAATGGTCAGCAGACAAACCTGGGTGGCTCTGCGCTGCCCAGAGAGCCGCCCTGGAGGGCATAAACCAAACCTGCTTTTGCCACTTCAAGGGGTTTATGACATTTTTGTAATTTTTACAAATTTTAGGAGAATTGCTGGTTATTTCATTAGCTAACTTTGGCCAGCTCCAAGCTGGAGCAGGGGAAAACCCACTAAATTAATCCGTTGTTATTCTGAAGAATGTTTGCATTGACCTGTTTTCATCTGAACAAAGCTTATTCCTTCGGCAAGATGCACTCTTGCTCCCCGTCTCGCACCGACACGGGCCTCACCTGCATCATCTGTTCGGCCGTTGGACAAGCGAAAGGAGTTGGAGTGACTCCCTGCTTGCTTGTATTTCTTGAACCTACCGAAGACAAGGAAATGGAGAACGTCAGTAGATACCCACCAAGAAGCCCAGGTTACCTTCTGGATGACAGATGCAGCCACAAAGAGCTTTCCTCACTTTCTCATGGCTTGATGAACTAGCTGGTGGGTCTAAGAGGCTACGGGACCTCTAAAATCCTGCCTACGGGCATAAATTTAACTGACCACATCTGGAAAGGAGACCAGAGCAAGGTGAAAGCCAGGAGGAGAAGCCTTAAGGCTGCTTTTTATGGAGGACACCCCAAGGAGTTCCTGCTCCACAGGCTGATTCAGCAAAGCACATAAACCCCAGGTTGATCCGTCCTTCGGCAGCAAAGCCCTTCTCCATGTGCTTTTAACGTGAAGCAGATGCTTACGCTCCGTTTGCCTGAAGTTAAGGGTTTTGCTGAATCACCAGGCAGGCGGCGGTGAACAGAAAGCCTTTTTTTAAGGGCTGGAAGCCAGGTGGGAAGGACTCAAACTCTGCTGCTCCTGAACTCCTGAGGTAAAGCTCTCATCAGGTTCACCGCTGCGAGGGCAGGCCTGGAGCCAAGAGACGAAGGGAATTTTTCCATCACTAAGGAAATACCTTTTTCTTTCTTTTTTTTTTCTTTTTTTTTTTTCATTCTTACTTATTTAATCACCAAAATATTGAGTAAATTAAAATGCAGGTGGAAAAACACCCTCTTCTAGCCGAGCAGATAGGCTCTTGGGAGCTGGGAATGCTACAGTTTGAGAAGCCCAGATGCTTGGATATTTTAAAAATGGACCAAAGAAAGCTTTTTTATGCCACAGTTCCAGCCACAGCATCACCTAACACTCCTAACAAGCTCCAGACGCATGCCACCTCGCAGCAGAAGATGCTCAGGCACGACGTACAGGTTTGGTACCCGAGGCAGAGCTTGGCTCTGGATGTTGGATCGCATTCGATATCAAGATGGGAATCAAGGAATAACACACCTGGTTATAGATACAAAGGACTTTGTGGCTCGAGCGCTGTGTTCAGCTTCCCTGGGTTACTCAATCCAACACCCCTGGCCTTGCGAGGAAACCTTTCCTGCTCTGACAGGGCTTCTTAACTCACCGACAGGACTTCGGCTTAATCTATCCCATTAAATATGACATTTCAGCAGCAGAACAGGCATTGCCCACCTGAGGAGCAGCTTTACAGAAAAAGGAATAAGCATCATTTACTAGATAACCCCAAACGTTATTTTCATTGTCCTTACGGGTTTCTTTTTAAAAAGCCCGCTCTGCCAGCCTTTAGCTTAGGAAAGAGCAAAAAGGGCTTCTTCCTATTTGTTGAGTAATTAATTTCTGTCAAATAAGGGAAGTCAGCATTAAAGCATTTCTTACCTTAACATGTACAGCACAATAATAATAAATACTATGACTAGAAGGGAAGCCAGGGCCACCATCACAGCTATAATTGGAGTCTCATCTGCAATAGGAAAAGAAAGTTGTGGTTATCAACAGCTGTCAAAAAACAGCCAGCGCTATCATTTAACAGGGCAGAGCTCTAAATTTTCTGCTATAATAATAATAATAACAATAACAACAACAACAACAACAATGTATTAAGTAAGGTTATGTTTGTCTGACAGTGAAGACAGATACATGAGCAAACACCACATATCTCAGATACTCTGAGGTTAGATTAAACCCCATAACCATTATTCAAAGCACCTCAATCTTCTCTGAGAGTTGTTCACTGTCAAATTGTGACCTTGTAGATGAAAATAGCGACTGAGAAAGTTGTGAGTGGACTATTTTAGGGGTTTCTTCTGCACAATTGAATGTGCCCATGGTGGCCCACCAGCCACCAGTAGAAGTTTGTTCTATCACCTGGGGACCTGCAGAGTCTTCTGCCTGAGATGTAAGGATCCATACAAGAAGTTTCTAAACAGGTCTGTGAGTCTGGCATAGCATGGTAAGGAACCTTATATTAAAACAGGTGAAAACTGTGGCCTTTGTAAGATCCCACCGATAATACATTTCTAAAATAGTCACGATATCACTTCCAGTTCTGTGTCAAATAGGACAAGAGGGCGATGCTTCACGCTGCACCTGGGCTCTGAAATCCTTCAGGCTGAGGTTTGCTGGGGAGACTCAGGGCTACTGAGCTACTTATCATCTGTCTGGCTCATCGCAGGGAGGTGGCTCCTGCTGGGACTTCTTTCATAGAATCACAGCATGGTTTGGGTTGGAAGGGACCTCCAAAGATCAACTAGTCCGACCCCCATTCTTTCCTCCTTGGAAATACTGAGTTTAGAGAGGAGGTGATGTTAGACAACCCATCGCGCACACGCTGCACCGCAAGGCCACCAAATATAAATTAATTTGGCTCGCTTCGTTGTGCGCTCCCTTGCAAATGCTTCTCAACGGCAGGCACCGCACAATTCCCTCGCAAACACACTTAGATTAGCCACGTCTGAAACGTTCCCATCCTCCGGGACCCACAACAGGGTTTTTTTTTTTTTTTAAATAAGCTATTTGTAACTTGGCCTGGAGGTCAGTGAAACAGTAGTCGACGCAAGCAAATTACCCAGCTGGGGCTGGAAGCCAAGCAACGCTAACCAGATAGGAAAATGGCCCCAAAGGGCATTTTTCCAGATAAATGTGGATGCCAGCGATGCCAGCTGGGGTTATTTCAATCTGTATGGGCCACTACACCGTGTCTACATGCCTCAGCCCCCCGAGGCTGCAGGGCATGACCCTCCTTTCCACCTTCTGTGCATCCATTTCCCTGCCAGGGCAGGATTCCTACTCCACATGTCTCAGCAATTTCAGCCAGCAGATTTTTCTTAGGTAGGATTTATTTTGTTCATCTCTGACTACTGAGCTACTAAAGGGCACTCTGGTTATACTTCTGCATTTGTCCCTCTGCGGTCACGATGTCTAGATACGTTATTTCAACCAAAAGATAGGATTTTTAGGTAATGAATTGCCTGGTACGGCAAATAAAACCATGAAATCCTCCCAGTCTTGCATGTCTTTGTTCTTTCCATCTATTGTCCTCAAGTGTCGGCATCTCCCCCAGCCCAGCAGTAAAAACCCAAAGAATTTATTGGGAGGCATTTCTGCCTCCTGCACGCTCGGTAGCTGCTTGAGCCTTAGCGTTACCCACCGTGAGGCTTTCCAAAAGCAAGCCCAGGAAGGCAAAGCAACCACGGAGCGTCTTAGCCCAACCACAGCCCACCCTTGCGCCTCCTCTAACGCGCTTCCCCTTGAGACCTCCAACCGCAACCATCATCACCATCCCGGCTGGAGGAGGAAGGTGACAAAGCCCGCAGCGCTATGTCCCCTCTACACATTGTTGGACCATTTCTCCTGCCTAGAGCAGGGTAAGCTCAGCCCTGAGGAGCCTTTGCGGTAGCACCAGTTGGCAGGAGATGTGATTTATGGGCTGAGGTGCTTCTGGCAACAGGATGCAGGGAGTCTGGGGGGTTGTGGGGTTTTTGCAGCCGTTCTTTCAACACATCTGGCTGGATGAGTTAGAGCTTTTCCACCGTGGCCGCTAACGGCCGGCGTGCTGCCCAGCCCACCCAGCAAAGCCCAGGCAGGAAACAAGCTGGAGGGTCCCCAGATGGTCCCTCCTTCCCCATCTAGCCCTGGTGAGCGGGGCCAACCCCCCCAGCAGCTCCTGTCCTGCTCGGTCCTCGGTCCTGGGGGTTTCACACTTGCAATTTGCTTGGAGAAGGGACAAGGACTTGTCCCTCTGCTTCCACAGACCTGCAGTGCTGGAGCACACACCCCGGTCCAGAGCCTGGAAGGCATCGGGATACTTAAATCTTGTCCTAGCACCTCTGAAGAGCCAGTAAACCATCTTCTGATGCTCCAGATCATGTCTCCAACTGTAGGTAGAGGTGCCATATAGCAATCTATAGGCCATCCCCTATATATCATGCAGCCCCAGGTGGAGCTGCCTGGCAGAGAGGGACAGGGCTGAGCAGCCCTCCTTCCTCATCGCTGTCAACGCCTGCCCACAAAACTTGAGTCCAAGCAAGGAGACAAGAAACTACGGGATCATAAGCAAAAAAATGGGGGTAAAAGAAATGGAAGCAAAGACGCAGGGTCAATATTTCTTAAATAAACCCTCCAGCACACGAGATGCGGAGCTCCTTGAAAAGTAAATCCTGCAAAGTGGTTGCAGAGGGGGAGCAGAGCAGAAGCAAGAGGTTAAATCCTATCTCTTAGCCAAGAGATCACGGGACAGCTACGTTCCCTGCAAATGTCACAAAGAGCCTGCAGGAGCAGATCCGTGATGCAACCTCTATTTGTTTTCCTGCAATATTTCCTTCCTGGTTGTATCTGGGAGGTGGAACAAGCCACACCAGACACCGCGGCTCAGGAGAAACCAGTGAGTGTTTAAAACATCTTAAATCACTCCCTGGGGACAAGGCCAGACTGTCATCGTACGCTGCTTTGCACAGTGGTCCTCCAGCCCCGTCTCCTACAAGGTGCTACCACGGCAGTGAGGAGCGCTGGGGAGAGGTGTGCAATGAGCAGAGCAATGCTTCAAAGCCAGAGGATCCTCCTGAGCTCCAGGTCTCGCTGCTGCTTTCTGTCCATCCTGGAGGGATACGGATGCGTTATTTCAACCTGTCCATAGGGAAACAGGAGAGGGTTCGTTGCCTTCTTTATTCAAGCCATGCCTGGATGCCTCTCTGGAAGGTAGGCATGGCCCTTTCTGTGCCCTTGTGAACCTCAGGAGGTTTAACAAGGGCGAGTGCAAGGTCCTGCACATGGGTTGGGGCAATCCCCGGTATCAGTACAGGCTGGGGATGAAAGGGTTGAGAGCAGCCCTGAGGAGAAGGACTTGGGGACACTAGTGGGTGAAAAAGTGGACATGAGCTGGCAATGTTTGCTCACAGCCCAGAAAGCCAACCGTGTCCTGGGCTGCGTCCCCAGCAGCGTGAGCAGCAGGTCGAGGGAGGGGATTCTGCCCCTCTGCTCCACTCTGGTGAGACCCCTCTGCAGTGCTGCGTCCAGCTCTGGGGTCCCCAGGACAAGAAGGACATGGAGCTGTTGGAGCGAGTCCAGCGGAGGCCACGGAGATAATCTGAGGGCTGGAGCACCTCTGCTATGGAGACAGGCTGAGAGAGTTGGGCTTGTTCAGCCTGGAGAAGAGAAGGCTGCGGGGAGACCTTAGAGCCCCTTCCAGTCCCTACAGGGGATTTTAAGAAAGATGGGGATGGACTTTTTAGTAAGACTTGCTGCAATAGGACAAGGGGCCATGGTTTTAAACTAAAAGAGGGGAAATTCAGACTAGATATACGGAAGAAATTTTTTACGCTGAGAATGGTGAGGCACTGGAGCAGGTTGCCCAGAGAGGTGGTAGATGCCTCATCCCTGGAAACATTCAAGGTCAGGTTGGACGGGGCTCTGAGCAGCCTGGGCTGGTTGAAGATGTCCCTGCTCATTGCAGGGGGGATGGACTAGATGGCCTTTAAAGGTCCCTTCCATCCCAAACCATGCCATGATTCCAGTCTGTGATTCTACGGTGTGAGCTTGGCACACCAAGCAGCGCAAAGCAGGTTGCTGTGGAGTTCACAAAGCTGAAACACCCATCAGAGCCACGACGAAAACACGCAGAGGACGGTAATTTCTTTAGGCAGCAACAGCATCTGCTGTACCTGCGCCCTACCTGCTCCTATACTGCTAAAGCAATGAGTAATTGCAAATATTCTGGTAGCGATGTCAGTTCTGAGAACTAAGACGTGGAAAAAGGCACCTAAGTGCTATTATGTTACAAGAAATGGATTTGTACTGCTGCTTGCCAACAGAATTAAGGAGAATAATAATTATTCACATCATTTGCAGAATGGGTCTGGATCAAATAGGGTAAGTCACAGTCGATAAAGACAATTAATTAACAAAAAAGGAGAATTCTGGAATGGCTCCTTAGGTCTTGTTCATCCAGCTTTTGGGATGGTAACGCTGATATTCTCAGAGCATTCAGCAGGACATGTACAAATTGGTACGAGTTTGTTTATTTCTAGAGCCCAACACAAATTAAGATAGCAGTGTGTCACCAGCTCTTCTAAAGAACTTGGTAGGCTTTGTAAAAGCATGTTTGGAAGCGCGTCATGGGGAGAGCTATCTAATAGCAGAATACTTCTGGAATTGTCTTTACTGAGGGCTTGGATAAAGAGCAATAAAATATAAAATTCTTACTTCTTCTGTCAGAGTTACCTGCAGAAAAAGAAAACAAAAGTCTCTTAGCACCAAAGAAATATACATTTTAATAAGTCAGGAAGGATCAAAGACCAAGACAGTAACAAATTTAGTAACTCTCACCATCTTCCTTTAAAACACCACCTACAAAGCCAGGATGTTAAAACAAATTTCAGCCTTCACTCAGTAATAAGGAAAAAGGAACAAACCGCAAATTTTTATCAGCAGAGCAGGGAGCTGAAGCTGAGCTATAACATCGATAAACACAACCTATTGCTCTTAATCGGTAACACAGTCTGTTTAAGCCTATAACCAGCAAGTCACTGGTGTAATTCATCAGCACTTAAATATTAAGAGATAACACTCGTGCATCATTTTTAAAGAGTGGCTGAGCCAAGAGTTCAATTCAGAGCAGTTGGGCTCAGGGATGGGGACGATGAGCACTCAAGGAAAGCCTCTACCTGCTGTTTTGGGTGTCTCATCTAGAGGAAACCAGAAGAAACTCATGCCAATGAGAGCACAGCCCAGCTCTCCTGCTGCAACGCCCCTGTTTTACGCGCGAAGAGCTGCAGCACGGGGTTGAGGACAATCTTGTTAGGTTCAGAAAAGCAGGAGCTGCCTGTACAACATGTAACTCTCATGCAGCGTCTTCAGCCCCTGTCTCTGTCTTGAGTACCACTTAATTCTTCCAGGGCTGATATCCAAATTTCCCATTAAGATTAATGGCAAGGGCAGCCCTAAAATTAATTTTGCTCCTTGACAAATTACTTGCAATAAAGAAAGAATCAGATTGGTCATTTGTTCTGGGGACTGACATGCATCTGGCCTCAGTGGTGCAACGGCCAACGTGTCATGGAGTACAACCAAGGGAATTCACCAAAACCAGTAACCCAAGTCATAAAAAAAGTAGCAAAACCACAAAAATGATAAATTCAGTCCCCTGCCAGCAGACATTGTATTACAAAATCCAGATCGTAGCAGTGCTTAAATTTTTTGCCTCCATCAATCCCATTCGAAGGCTACGTGTATTCTAAACTTGCACCGTGCACGTATTTAAGGTTACTCTGGACTCCTACATTCTGCTAAAAAGCCTCGAGGATTTCTGTTTGAAAGGAAGCTGGACAAGCTTGGGGATGGCAGGACACTGAGAAGGTTGGGTCGCAAACTTCCTTCAGCCACAACCCTTCCTATGCTGGCAGCAAAGACAACTTCACTGCAGCTTCACGGGCCCAGAGGAAGAGGGCACACACCTCTCACTGATGTGAAGAGGGCTTTAAGCACCCCACACCCCATATCCCTTGAGAAATTTATTCTGAAGGAATGTACACTTGACATCTCCCTGCATTAACCTCAGTATTACCTTCTTTCAGTCTTTTCTACCCCACCACCAAGTTACCCATCCTGTTTTTCCATGACATCCTGCACTGCCAAGGCTTTCACTATAAGCTCTGGCAGGCACTGCTATGTAACTGCTGTCACTCAGAGGCATGTCGTATCAAAGCTGGGTCTCAAACCACGCAGCTAGGAAGAGTCACAGATCAGCTAAGATTTCTGGTCACCTTAGCCTCTTTTTGCTCGTAACCTACATCAAGCGGCCAAACTACATTCTTAGAGGCCACTTCTACAATGGACGAAGAGGGCAATGACAGCAGGATGGCACTAGAGACAGCTCTTGCTCATCCAGACCTTTCAAAGATTAAAGTAGTCCATGTAATGGGGAAAAAACTGATAATGTAAGCGTAGAAACGCAGAATGGTTTGGGTTGGAAGATCAAAGATTATCTAGTCCAACCCCCCAGCCATGGGCAGGCAGATCTTTAACTAGCCCAGGTTGCCCAAAGCCCCATCCAACCTGGGCTTGAACACTTCCAGAGAGGGGTCATCCACTCCACCTCGGCATATGCAAGACTGAGATGTCCAGCACATGGAACCCTGTGCTCAACAAGGTCTCACCGCGTTGTTCCTGGTGCTCACACCGCGGTGGAGAGAGCACCTTTGGGTGGTTTATCAAACCATGTGTGGCTTGTGTCTGCAAGAAGTTTGGCAACCATCAAGCGGAGCATATACATTACCCTACCAGATGGGCCAGCACCATCCTACCACACCGTCCTTCATCCCCAATTTGACTAATTTTGGATAATGAGCCAACTTACTGGCTTTTCCCAGGAGCTAGATCTCACCCCTGGCTGGCCACCTCTAGTCTAAGCCTTACATCCTTTGGGACAGGGACTGCCTTGTTGTGTGTGTGCTTGTACAGTGCCAAAACTCGTGGCTCGGGTCCATGGTGGCTACCAAAATACAAATACATGCAGCGACACTCAGGATAACCCAAGCTCTGCAGCTGAGCAGCAACCCAGAGTGATTTACTGCTGTTGCCTACACAGACCCATTACGGATCAACTTTTCAGCCAGCACCTGGGAGCTGTGAAGCACTAGCCTCGTTTCACACTCTGGAAACCACAAAAAGTGATGAAATTAATCTGTGACAAAAGTGGAATGAGATCCTAGGGTGCCCCAGCATCTTGGCAAGATGCCCAGAGCTTCGGTAGGATAAATTTCTTCTGATCTGGTCACCTCAGGGAGTTACATTATTTCGTATCACCATGGAATTAGCCCTAAAGTGTCTTCTCATTCCCTTTTCTTCAGCAAAACAAAAGAGCAAAGAAACAAACCCGGAGGCAGGGTGGCCTGGAGAAGAAGAGGTAAAGGAGATGCCTACCATTGTGGGCAGCAGAAGAGGTCTCTTGCGTTGTCGCCGTCGCACTGAAATTCCTCTCCGTCGTCTCCGCTTCTGTGCTGGGGAGAGCGGTGCGTGGAGCAGACGGCGTCACGCTGGGGAGCAGGGAGGTGGCTGGAGGCAAGGGCACGGTTGTCCCCAGGGTGGAGGTGTCGGGGCTGACAGTGGTGGTGTTGGGGGAGATCCTGGTGGCCGTGGTTGTAGGTGGCTTTGATGCCACGGTAGAAACAGTCACTGGAGTGCTAACGTTGAGCCTGTTTGCTCTCGTTGTAGTTCCACCCTCAGGACCTGCTGTAGGAGCTTTGGTGGGGCTCCTGGGGGAGGTGGGCACTGTCATGAGTGGCTCTGTGAGAGGAGAAAGCACAAGGGAACCTCCATGAGATACCTTCCTGCAACACTGGAGATGCTGGAGATTCGCACGACTGTAACTACAAGGATAAAACAGCCAAAAAACCCCAAGTCCAGGACAGGGAATGCTTTGCACAGCACGGTGATGCACGCCCTATGACAGCAGGTAACTTCCATATGTATTATGATATCGAGGAGGTGCAAAGATTTGAGCCCCTGTAAGAGAGGATCAATATTTATATTGATTTCTAAGCACCTGCAGCCCATCACACTCCTTTTGACACTTTATATTACAGTTAAGCGGAGGGTAGAAGGGGTAAGTCACTAAGCACCCGAGCACTTACTCCTTGGATTCTAAAGATGGTTTAGGGACAAAAGACAGGAGTGTAGTTTACCTGTTGTAACGTTGTTAGCACCTACGCTTATCAGGCCACTTCCGAGCAAAAGGAGAAAGAACCACAAATCCATGTTGCCCTGGGGAAGAGAGCAAAGAACAGTCACTTAAACCCTCATGCAACATTATCCCAAAAGAATTCAAAGTGGGGACGCTGCTGTGCATCTGGGGTGTGTAGGGCTGGAAGGGAGGAGCAAACGTGTGGCTGGGAAGGATTATTGGTACGGTCATACGTTCCCAAGGGGAGAGAGAGCGCAGGGAGGGATCCCAGTCTGGTGGACCAGCAAAGGCGACCAGAGGTGAAGCAGGGAATGGGTGAACTGTGGGAGAGCATGAAAATCCAGACGGAGGAACGAGCTACGAAGCTGAGCACCAAAGATAAGTACCCGGTCTCAAAGAGAATTAATAATGTGTTCCTATAACTGTCTGCAAACGAGCGTACTTTGAGCAAACCAAAATGCAATACATGTGAAGATCACGGCAAGGAACTTTGGTGCAAAATGTCCCGGAACGGGAGGCAGGGAAGATGGAGAGGTCAGCTCCTCCTGCCAGCAGTGCCCAGCGGATCCCTGCTGTCTCACTGACGGTCCTGCCTGCTCCTGGGTGTGGGCAGAACACCCGCGCAGGGCCGGGCTCAGCTCCATTCAAACCCCATCAGATTCCCTGCACGTGCGGACGAAACAAATACCGTTAAATCATAATACAAGATCATCTGCAAGCGTAGGCTGCGCATTCGTTGTACTGTACGTTTCTTCCCAGGAAACGTCCTGCAGAATTACAGGAGGATGACATCAGTAAAGTTGTTTCCCGTAGACTTTCTCCCCCAGCCCTTTTAAATTCAGGGTTTTAACGGTGATTTCTTTCCTCTGCAGACCTCGAAAAGCTCCTGAGAAATAAGTATGGTTATCTCCTCCCAAACAGATATGGATCCAGAGGCTCAGGCAAACGACAGCGAGATGTGAGACGTCATCGTCCTGGCCAGAAGAGAGCCCAAAGCTGCCAAGCCCCAGACCAGCACACGGCCCCGGGGCCTCCCAAGGATGGGCCAGCATCTCGCATCTGCCAGAGCGCTCGGAGACAGCTCTGCTACGTGCCATCGACCGGCAGCTGCCTTACGACTCTCTCCTGTCCTTCAGGCTTTTGTCATGCGTCCAGTTGCATCTTCAGCATCTCCTGGGAGAAGGCTGCGAGATCTCGCCGCCAAGTCAACTCGACACGCTGCCAAGAAAGGGTTTTATTCCCGATACGAGGTCTAAGCCTCCCCCTCTTAAATACATCTCCTGTTGTTTGTTCTCGTTCTATTTATTTAAATCTGCTTCAATCTAGACCCGTCCCAAGCTCCGGGCAAAAGGACAACACTGAAGTCATCAACGCGCTGGAAACGATATCAGAAATACAAGATCCTCCCCACCCCACCCAGGAGTATCCTCCCACCAGCACCACCCACTTACATGTTTTTCCTCCCCCCCCCAAAAGAAAACTTGGCAAAAATCGAACTTACTCAGTGACCAAAAGGTCAGACAAACCCTGAACCAGACGGAAAACCAAGCTCCAGAGATAAGAGCTTTCCTTCGGCTCCCTCCGCGGCCGGCCCTGCTGCTGCTGCAAGCGGGGCAGGGCTTTCTCCAAGGGGTCCCACTGGTGCGAGCAGCCAACTTTCCAGAGGGTTTCATCACCGGTTAAAATATCTGACTGGATGAATTCGAACTGATTCAGCCCTCCTGCCACTGGCGAGAACGGGACTGGTCCTGCAACGCCTCCCCGGGGCTCTGCTCCAGGGTGGGATGTCCGGAAAACCCACAACCGGTAGGGTTTTGATGGCAGGCTCCGCTCTTGGAGCTTGTTGAGGCCACTTAACAAGCAATCACACTGTGGAGCTGGGACGGTCCTAAACCAAAGAGGTTTTCCACCCCCGCAGTGTAGGAAAGGGAGCTTGTGTCCTCCCTATGTTTAATTGCAACTGGGAAGCAGACGAAGCTGCGCTGCCAGCGAGAAGGAAAGCAGGAGACAGATCCTCAGAGCATCCCACTGCAGAAACCCACAGAAATTGGGTGCTCCTCGTGATGGGACTCGTGTGCGAAGATAAACGGAACCTTAGCCCGTGCTGAATCTCCAACAAACGCAGCAGCGGCACTGAGATGCTCCTGAAACCTCGCAGGGACTGAGGAAGGCGCCAAGGTCTCGCCATCGCAACCGCTTCCCTTGTCGGGAACCCATCACTACCACAACAAGGAAACAATAATATGGCAAAGGGAAAGACCTGGCTCTTCTGCAAGCACTAGCAGGAAAAAAAGCAACTGTTTGCTGTGTTTTGATGAATATTTGTATAGAAACGCCATTCTCGTAGGTGGATGTGTCTCCTTTCCTCTTTCCCCTGACCCCTTTCTCAAAACGAGAGCTCCCATTCATTTGGGATCATGTTCCTATGGGATCCCGTTCCTTTGGGATTCCCACAGCTATGCCAGCACTAGCTCCGCAGCAGCAGTTTGCCCCAGGAGCAGACAAATGAGTCGCTAACGGGGATGCTCCCTCTGCGCTGGCATCCTACCGGCTCCTCACACCAAGGTCTTGCTCCTCACCGCCTGGCCCATCATTAACCGATCATTGGAAAAACCATATGGATGTTAATCTCTTCAAGCCTTTCTTAATGGCTTCAAGGATCTTTTCAGCCGGCTGCTCCAGCTCTTGCAGCTCAAATACCAGGGGAATGATAATTTGCTCATGGTCACTCAGCAAAGGGGTGGTAGAGCTGGGGCTGGACCCCAGGGGACCCGGTTCCTCTTCCATCTGTGCTCCCTGGAGTCCTTTGGAGAAAGTTAAGGAAGGAAAGACCGATGGGTTAGCCCATACCGACCCCACATCTCCTTCCTAAGGCCAACAGCCAAATGTCCCGTTGGATCTCTGCCCCATCCTCAACGTATTTTCCCTTGGTATCAAAAGCAGGACATGGAGAGTAGGTGGAAGGAAGTAAAAGCTGTGGATGCCCTCTTCTTTCTGCCCTCCGTTACGGGGAAGTAACCCACATACAACAGAAGACCTTGGGCTCCTTTCCACAACCGTGACTGCTATACGGACGAGAGCTACGGGGGATTCCTGGACCGGCCACAGGTACTGGCTGCAAAACCCGTTTGGGATGGTGGGATGATCATAGAATCATTTCGGTTGGAAAAGACCCTTAAGATCATCAAGTCCAACCACTGATGCAGGTCCCTCCTTCGCTGAGCCAGCAGCGCAGCTCCGATGCCCTGGGATTACATCAGCGGGCAGGCAGCTGCTTGCCTTTGAAACCCCCTTGACATTACATTTCATAAGTTCATCGATCATTGAGCGGATCGTGTTAGGAGGAAAGGGTCGGCATGGGGAGAGAATACCGAATTTCCCCACGCCTTGCCCCGTTTTCGTGAAGAAAACTGGATGCAGGCAGTCTGCGCGGATCCTGAGTTTTTATGGCTTTATTACTGCGAGTGTCAAAAGAAACAGGATGCCGGGCAGCCCCGAGAGCATCCCGGCTTGCTGTGCGGATCATTACACAAAAATCCCGGGAGCTGCTCCTGTGACCGGCAATCAGCTGCCAGCGCCGCTTTATCACCTTAA
The DNA here is from genome assembly GCF_011004875.1 of Balearica regulorum gibbericeps. Lineage (NCBI taxonomy): Eukaryota > Metazoa > Chordata > Aves > Gruiformes > Gruidae > Balearica > Balearica regulorum. The sequence goes on along the minus strand of NC_046187.1, from coordinate 79,246,183 downwards.
AACCGGATCTGGAGCAGAGAGCAAGCGAAAGAGCCCTGCGCAAGGGGAAGGCCGTGCCAGCCCAGCTCCCGGCTCCCAGCCCCTGCTATTAAACACTCCCTATTCCCAAACGCAGTATAAATAAATGCCAGCGGTACGCCGTTACCCGCTTCTTAACATAAAAGGCCTCGAGAGTCCTACCCCAAAGCTGGAGAAACCCGAGTCTCCCTTCCCCCTCGGCTCCCTCCCTGCTGGTTTCGGAAACGGAGAGGAAATACTTGTAATGTTATCAACATAAACACAGCTCTTGGCCGGCTGCAACATCCTGCGAGCTCTGCAGAAAAACACCCTGACGTCACGGCGCCGGCTCTGCCGAGGAGAAAGGAGCCGGCTTCGGCACCGCTGCCCCGGCGGGTCGGGATGCTCAGCATCGCGTCTTCGTTTTAAACCTTCGCTTTCAAAAATCAGGGTTAGAAACCTGAATAAATAACTGCTACCGGTGTTTCCAGCAATATTTTATTTATATATATATATATATATAGAGAGAGAGAGAGAGAGGGTGCACATGCATTGCGCTCTCCCATACACTGCTTGGGAGCTTCCTATAGGAAAGGCTGGGTTTTAGGCTGCAGGACGTATGTTTTAAAATAAACGGATCTTGTCAAGATGATTGATGCTGGGGAGGGGTAAAAAAGGAAATAATCTCTTTATAAAGTAATAAGTGGCTTAAAAACGGCCCTTGTGCGTGCTGCTGCTGGAGGGGGGTTTGGCTGCAGGACCACCTCCCCGTGCTTCCAGAAAGCAAAGAATTAATATTCAGTGCTGCAGAAACTGCCCAGATCCTACCCGGATACAGCCCTCTGCAATCAAAGGCAGGATTTACCCCCACCTCTGACATATTCCTGATTCCTGGAAAATGAGGCAATCTTTTTCTATGTGCAAGGAGGACACACGACCCGAATTCCACCCGGCTTTCCGGGACCCCAGAAACCACCGCTGCTGTCTGTAGGATGCTAAAATGTAGTGCCTCGACCGAGACCACCCGCCTGCCTTGTACTGGCCCCAACCAGAGTGAAAAATAAAAAAAAAATTGTTTAGTTTTCTTCTGGTTTTTGGCAGGGAAGAGGGCAGAACTGGGAGTAAGGTTAGCGTTTGCACCGGTTAGCTCTTTGAAGCGGCTCACAGTAGGACGAGAGCACGCACGAGCATAAAGAAAGGGGAAAAAGGTCTTTATTTTTTTTTCCTTTTCGGTGGCAGCAAGCCATCAGCATGGCTCATCCGCCCTGGAAAACAAACCTGCTGTTCCCTCTCCTCCTCCCTGCTCCTTTTAAATCCCGTTCGTGGTTTCCCAGCCTCTTGCTGGAGCCGTGATCCGCGGCAGAGGAGAGCTGCCCACGGGCTCGTCCGATGGCAGAGCGATTTCACCAACACTGGGTTCTCCTTCTCCGTAACCCCAAACCTCTCACGTTGGATGAGATGCAAAGGGCGTAAAAATAACGATCAGGATGAGCCCCGCTGCTGGGAGCTCTGCAACGCCTACTCGCCCGTGGGAAATCACCCGGGGACCAAGCGCCTTGCAGGACGGCTCCTTGAGCTGTGCGTGGACTTCTTCTCTTCTTCAACATCACGCAAGGAGCTGCGTTGGCTCCGAACTGCGTTGGGACGGCTAACGGGGGGTAGGTCATCTCCTGCACCAGAGCTGTGGCTCGCTGGCCATCGCTGTTGAGTTTAGGGAGGGAAAAGGGTTTTGTTGCACTAAAATGAAGTGACTAATTCCTCGCATGTGTCTCCGAAGCTGAAACGAGGCTTTGATGTGTCACTGAACATTCTTCCCCCACCCCACCCTCTGCTTTTCCACTCTTCAACAGAAAAGATGAATCACAGCAACCATTCACCCTTTCTGAAAATCTACTTCATACTTTTTTCTTTTTTTTTTTTTTTTTGGCTTTTAAATAAACAGGCGGCTTCCACACGAGTGACAGCCGCTGTAACGAACGGCACGTGAGGAGGAGGACAAGCCTGCGGTAAGGGCTTGGGGTTTTGCTTTCTCCACCTGCCCAATCTTCAACAAATCACCACTTTCCTGCACTTCAATATTTACTCACGGCACAGTTTGGGTTGGAAGGGACCTTCAAAGATCAACTAGTTCCAACCCCCTGCCATGGGCAGGGACACCCTCCACTAGCCCAGGTTGCCCAAAGCCCCATCCAACCTGGCCTTGAACACTGCCAGGGAGCCAGGGGCAGCCACAGCTTCTCTGGGCAACCTGGGCCAGGGCCTCAGCACCCTCACAGGGAAGGATTTCTGCCTCCCATCTCATCTCCATCTCCCCTCCTGCAGCTTCAGGCCATTCCCCTTGGCCTGTCACTCCCTGCCCTTGTCACCAGTCCCTCTCCAGCTTTCCTGGAGCCCCTGTAGGGACTGGAAGGGGCTCTAAGGTCCCCCTGGAGCCTTCTCTTCTCCAGGCTGAACAAGCCCAACTCTCTCAGCCTGTCTCCATAGCAGAGGTGCTCCAGCCCTCGGATCATTTTCGTGGCCCTCAGTCCAACAGGCAAACACACAGTCCTCTTTCAAAGAGCAACATCATCATATGTGCATGGAGGGAACCCAACCCTACTTCACCTGGCTTTCTGGGTGTCCAGAAATAGCTAGAGCTGTTAGGATGATGTTAAAAACTGCTGGCCTGAACTAGGATCAGTGTTCCTCGTTGAGGTAATCTATAGTGAGATATTAGTCTATCCCGTGCTGATCAGGCAGGTTCTCAAAGCACGCACTGGCAGCAGCAGTGGGTGTGAAACCATTGTGGGTGAGTGTAGAGAGGATCAGGTGTTCACCAGCCAGAACTTGGAAGAAGGTTCCCCAAGGTCCCGGTGCCCTCTGTGATTCTGTAACTTGCTGTCCTGCAAACTTTCAGAAGGCAAACCTGCTGGGATTTGAGCTCATAGCGGAGAAAGATAACATCCAGCACTGAGAAGGAGACCCCTACGCTATGGAGGATGTTTTTCAGGATCCCACCAGTGTCCCTCCAGCTCTACGCTGGTGTTCAGTGAACCAGTTACTGCACGCTGCAACAGCCCTTTGCTGTGTACGAGACAACCCTCTCCTCCTAGGAGCCACTAACAAAGAGCCACAAAGCTGCTCAGAGGAAATGACCCCATGATGGACTCCTCTGAACGACCCTGGAGCATCTCAAGACTGATACGTGAGCCTCCTAGAAGAGCCTCAAGACTAGGGAGTTATTATCTCATTTAGAGGATAGAAAAATTAAACTGATGAGGCTTTAAGCGAAAAAACCACCAGAGAACACCACCAATGAACGTGGGTGCTTAAATAATCCAGACACGAAACAGTTCAGGCTCCTACAGAGATGCAGAAATGTTGACTATAGATATTTGTCCTTCATAGCTCATCATGCCAGTTCTTAGTTTTCTGTATTGCCTTGCTTTTAGGAAAGAAACCACTCTCTGTATGTTAAAAATACTAACAGAGAGACTCAATGGTCTCACGCTAAAAATACAGAAATAAAAGCAGAAGATGTCGGCTCCATCCCTGGCTATTGGTGGCACATCTAAGACCAAGGCGCTCAATGATCTCCAGTCCTTGCCCATCGAGCTGCACGGACGGGCACGCCTGGCCGCACCGCTGGCACAGCAAGTGGAGTCACCGTCTGGAAGCCTCCTCAGTGCCTCAGAGGGGAAGAGCTACAAATACGTCCAATTATTTTCCAATAATAATTTTCCTAATAACCCTCATAATTAGGACAGGTTTAATTTGCCCTCAGCCACTCTTTTCTGCTGGCGCCGTGGCTGTCTGATCATGGGAGCATGTGCTGGTTGCTCTTGCCATGCTCACCATGCGCAGAAGAAACTGGGATGGGTTGGGGAATAATTTGTGGAGGGAAAAAGAAAGGGATGAAGAGTTTCTTGGACCTGTAGCAATGGAGAATGACCAGCTGGAGAGGGTTTCCGTAAGGACATGGCATCAAGGAGCATCGAGGCGGGACAGGTAAAAGCTGAGAGAAGGTGAAGTCCTAAGAAAAAGAAGAGTGGTGAGCCAAGGCCAAGGGAGATGCCAGCTCAGGGAGGATGAAGATGAAGATGAAGGACTGACTCTGAGCCTCGACCAGGAGGAAGGCACTGGGGATGGAGGGTTTTGCTGCAGGCCAGGCTGGTGAGGGACGGCGGGGCAGCAGGAACTGCGTTCCAAAGGGGAAAGGGAGGCGAGACCTCCTTCAGGGGTAATTAAAATGGATCTGCTGAAGCAACGCCTCCAGAGCTTGTAAAAACCCCTGGCTATTGGGAGACCACAACACACGGTCTCCCGGTGTGCTTCTCCCCACGGGATGGGCATCGCAGCTGCAGTTTGGTGCTGGGAAATGGAGAGTAACTGCCCGAAAGGCTCAAGTGAAGCTGGTTCACCTCATTATTCAACATAATGAATTAATAAATCAATTTTTTTAAAAAGTCAAGTCATACAGGAATATATTTCTTTAAACATTCCATTTTAGGGTTTCCCCTTCTTTGTCCCAGACATTGTTTGTAACGTGTACAAAGAAAACATGTTCGCATACCAGCTACGAAAAGGACCGGTTGCTTTTGATTGAAGAGTGAGGATGAAGCATGGCCGTTATTTAGCATAACAACATCCCTACCGAGCAACATGCCTTTCGGAGAGCGAGCGAACGGTACGTGGGGAGGAGAAAGAAGGTTTTAAAAAAATAAATTAAAAAAAAAAAAAAAATAAAGCCCAGCTTTTGGGCTCAGTCCCTTCTGCAGGATCAAGCCGAGACCAAGCCAGGAACCGGAGCATTCGGGCAGCGAGTGGTCGGAGCATCCTACTTAAAACAAAGGTGTCGGAGGGGATCATTCGCATGACAGCCTTAAAACCTCATTACAGAGGCTAAGCTCCAATTAAAACGCATGCGTTCGGTCATGCAGCTTAATCGCTGGTTGTGCTTACCCTGAAATCCGCCCGGGACACCTGTAGGGTGCGGGGAGCAGCCAGCCCGTCCCACGGAGCAGCCCCTGGGCTAAGAAAGTGCCGTGGATCCGTAAAATCACCGATTTACCTGCGGTAATTCTGCACCGCTGCTCGGTTCAGCCCTGTTGCCACAGTAACACTTCTGGTGTAGCCGAGATCACTGATTATGAAACTAGAAAAAAAATCAGAGGCTGCTAATTAGGATATACTCCAGTTCTCAAAAAGCTCCATATTAATGACATTACGATTGCGAGCTCCCGGAAAATAAAGACGCCAGAAAGCATCACCTCGGTCAGCATCGGTGGCCGCTGCCAGCCGCTTTTTGGGTCTTTTTATATATGGGTCTTAAAATTCAGCTTGCAAATTCCCTGTAAATTTGGCTTGTTTTCCTTCTCTTTAAACAAATGTGCAAGACTCAGTAGAACAGTCTTTACTCTTTACATACATTTGCATGTATTAGAATGGAAAAAAAGGGTCGAGGACGATGTACAAATGGCGATAGCCGGAGCGGGGCGAGGGATGCATCCCCTGCATCTCGCATTAACTGCGTTTCTGTCGCAGTTTGCCAGAGAAAGAAACCAAAATCACAGTTTTACCAGTGGCTGCAAGGGTCTATAAATGAGGTTTGCAAATGAGGGGAACCGGAGTTGCAAACGTTTTCTTCTCTGACTCTGCTGTTCCAGTGCCAAAAGCATTTTGAGGCACGACTTCTGCCACAGGCTTCAAGCTGAAAAGTCTGACTGGGAGCAGTTGTGCTGCCAGACACAAGTGTTTTTCAACACAACCTGCAAATAAGATACCGGAGCGTATTTCCAGGCAAAAGGAAAATGGGCTGACAGGTATTTCTGGAGCCGCAAACCCAGAGCGATGCTGCTTTAAAAAGTCAGCTCATCCAAATGCCTTAATTTTTCCATTTTCGTTGCATGATGAATCTACCGAAAGGATGAAATGGTGATAAATAAGTGGGGCCAAGGACCAAAACTGAGTTAATAGCTTATAATATTCACTACTGCAATGGCAGCCTCTGCATTTCTCCATCATCCAGGGCCACCCCACGATGCACAGCCCGGCTGCTTGACTTCAGGCCAAGACCGCCGGGCTGTGACGCCCCGACCCAGACACGCAGCAGAATTTCTGGGCTGTGACTTTATATCCCTCTGTGTCAGCATACAGGATTTCAGAAGCTGGAGCTAAAACTTTTGGTCCAAGAAAGGAGAGAAGGGTTGTCCCCTGAAAGCGCCTTGTTGCCTTGTAAAATAAATGTCCAAACCCACAGAATAATCAGCTGGTGACCTAGAGACTTCAGCGACCACCCGGCTGATAGTAACGATGCTGTTTGTCCGAGTATCTTTTGCCCAGCCGAAGGTCATCACAAAAACAAGCTGCACTGTAAATGCAAAGGGCTGCTGAAGCTCTCATCCAGGTTGCAGGTGAAATCTGGATCAAAAAGCAACGCTGCAAGTTCTGACACAGCTGCCGGAGGTATTAAAAGCTGGAGCAATGGTAGATCATATGTGACCCACCAGAAAATAAAAAAAGGAGCAACCACTCTTTGGCCATCCCAATTTATGGAAAGTATCCCAGTCCCTACTTCTTAAATTAGTAGAAATAACTGGAGAAAAAAAATACTATATATATAGAAAGCCTCTGAATGCTGCAGGGCTGTAGCACAGGCAACGGGGATTTCACATCCCCAGCAAGAGCCGACGGCACCCGCCAGCGAAGCACAGCCCAAAAGCATGGAGGGGCTTTCCAAAAGACAATGCTAGCCCAACCGCTGGATGGAGCTGCTAGCAATTACCCTCCCACAGCCTAATTACGCTTCAGCAGCTCCTGGTTTGAGGGATGAACGCTGGCAATTCAGCTGATGACTCGGGTTAAGGGCTCTTCCCCAGGCTGCCCCAGGATCGGTGCTGCACCGCTGTCTATAATCCTTTCCTATCAAGGCTGAAAAGCAAAGTGCTTGGAGAAAAATTGAGGAATCGCTTTTTTCCCCCATCTGAGGCACAAAAAGAAGTGAGATGCAGTTTTTTCTTTAGCAACATCACCTAAAGTCTCAAAGGTGCGGTCCCCCCCCCCGGCTCGCGATTGCATGAATCGGTCTCTTCTCTCATTCAGCAGTAATACTGGGGATTTGCGAGGTGTTGCCTTAATTGCTAATAATGTGATTTATTATCTGGAAACAAGGCAAAGGGCTGATCTCGTATGCCAAGACATCCACCGACCACAACATAAGATCAACTGGCCAAGCACGAGGGCACCCCAGTCCCAGGCAGACGGGAACTGCCACGTTAATAAAACCAGTGGGATCCAGCTGCCATCGATAGTTTAGCTGGAGGCATTATTTCTAACCTTTTAATAGGCTTATTTACAGGAATTAGTCCTTTAATGCCGTGTGCTCGTGTATATAGTACAGTATAAGCCGGTTCGATGCGACCACAGAGAGAACATTTGCTTATGTGAGCAATTAGGGAAATTATTGCCAATTAGAGGGAGTGCAGGTAGGAGCAGCTGGGAGGGAGGCTGTCCAAGAGGAGGGATGTGAAGCTGACGTGAGTGGAAAGTTCGCTGGGAACATAAATATCCCGGCAGAAAGGAGTCTGCACCCAGACAGCTGTATCCTCAGCAATTCCCACGTGGGAAAAGATCACGGGGTCAGCAGAGTTTTGGGGTGAGCCCCATTATCATTCACGCTGTCGGCATTTCGAGCAGATCGGTCTCCCAAACATTTCTCCTCACCAGCCCACACCCCTGAAAAAGGACCCAAATCCATCTGCCTCCAGTGGCTCTATTTCCACTTCCCATCTTTTTTTTTTTTTTAATTTTCCATCTATTTTTTTTCATTTTCCATCTATTTTTTTCCATCTCTTTTCTTTTCCATCTTTCATGCCCAAGAGGGGTGTCCTCGTCCAAGAAGAAGCGATGCTGTAGGCACAGGTTTTCGAGTCACACCAACAAGCCGGGCATCTTCTATCATTACTACTGCTATAAACCTACTACATATATAAAACTATTATAAACCTGATATCACAAAACTATTATATATTATATATATTGCAATAAACCTATTATAAGCCTGATTGCTATAAACCTATCTCCTGCTGACACAAGGTTACGCAAACTGAAATGAACTTTGTCTTAACACGGTGGGGACAAGCCCCTGCAGCCCCCAGACATGCCAACACAAAACCTAATGCTGAAAATAATTAAAATGCAGTTCTGAAAATAATTAAAATGAAGTTTCTTATCCTTAAAGTGATTAAACAACAGCCTGGGACGACTAACTTCTAGCGCTCCCTTGTTATTCACAATTCATTCTCTATTTTAATCTCCCCAACAAAAGGCTGAACTCTAACGTATTATTGTCAGCGAGGGCTTTTATCATCAGCCTTCGAAACGGTCAAGGCATGGGAGAGAACAATGACTCTCACAGGAGAATAAATACAATCTAAACAAAAATACCCTGTTGCTAAGGTTTAAATCAGCCTTTTTTTTCGGGCACAGCTGGGTAGCTGGGAATCCCGGTGCCACCCTATATAAAAAACCAGGGGAGAATTAGGACTCGGAAAAGGGAAAATAACCTGACACTCAGCCCCGTTGTGTTTTTCCCTCCAGGATGGCATTTAAAATACGAATATCACGTAGGGGACTTTAAACCAAAGCCAGCAGCTGGAGCACGCTGTGTTTGCAACACACGATGTTCTACCTAAGCCCATGAAGTGCTCCAACCTCTGCAGCTCTGGGCTTCATGTCTTGCTCCAGCAAGGGCAGGAGGTGAACCATGACCAAAGACCTCCATGGTGAAACCCTGAGGTCATTGCAGCGCTGATGGCTGAGATGTTCACGAGCTCAGCGGATGGCCGCTGGAATGATCTGTGTCACAGGGCTGGACGGCGTCATTGTCAGCACGGCAAAAGGGACGATGGAGAAGATGGAGGAGCAAGCTCTCCTGGAGCAAAATGGCCCATGGAGATGCTGGCTACCTTGCCCGCACAGCCACGGCGCAGATGTTGGGAACATCCAGCTGGGACCTCCTCTCAAGGAAAGTCCCAGCCCAAACCGCAACGATTTCTCTTATGAAACCAACCCCAAAAGCAACCGCAGAGGACCGTGTGGTTTCTACATCCTTAGCCAAGGGAGCAGCACCTGCTTGTGGGGTTCAGTAGAGAAATCCCCTTCCCCAGCGATGGTATGGAAAGGAACTGAGTTTGGCCCTGGTGTCCTCCCCACCAAACACAGCTGCTGGCTTTGCAGCAAGGGTTTCCAGCAGCAAAGTGGCTCCAGGGTCAAGAGTGGCCACAGGGCCAGGAAAGCCACAGCCAACAGCCCGGGCAAGGTGACACAGTGTAGAAGGTCGGGCAAGAGGACACCAGAGCCATGGTAGCCCAGAGAGGCCACCAGCCTCCCCAACCAGCCCATCTTCCTCTCCTCTAGATGGAGCTCCAGGAGAAGCCCGAGATCCCTCCCCAAAACGAAGGTGGATGCATCCCACCATCTCCAAGCACCATCTCCTGACCTTCAGCTTGGCGCTAGAAAAAAGGTCAAGTTTGCCATGGTAATTTTGTGAAAATCAACGAATCATCAGATTAATTACTCCCTCCCGCAACACAGCAGTAAACCAGCCTGGATGCTTGTCACAGCAAATCATACTCAAGGTACAGAGCCCCCCTAAAATAATTTTCCCCTCCTTCAGCGGGTCAATTCTCAGCCCAAAAACCTCTCAGAAGCCTGGAAGAGCTGCTGCTGCGATCAGGCACAACGGGGCACGGCAGCAGCGGTGGTGGCCAGGAATGACTTCTCTGAAAAGTTCAGAGGTTTTATTTGCACTGGGACCATAAATATTTTTGCACACACATAAGCAGCGGATAAGCGGCGTATCTTGGCAATTTCACGTGAAAAAAAAAAAAAAACCACCAACCAAAAAACCCCTCCAGAAAACGGGAATTTCAAGCTTCCTCCATGACACCAGCCTGGACGCGTAACAGAGAGAGAACAGAGTCAAGGTGACGCTGGGGTTCAGTTTTTATGGCCCATTCTGGTTTTTTTGCCGATAAACAAGGTCTCCTTGAGCAGGCATTAAATATCACCTTGTGTCACTTCGATTTTAGTGATATTCAAACAAACATTAAAAGGCTACGACAGAGCTCAAATCCCCCCGTACTGGGCACCTAGGCCAAACAGCCATCAAAATTATGTGAAATTAAATTAATTTCGAACCTATGCGGAATGACGGAGCTCTCCACTCAGGTTAAATATTTTGATTTCAATAGCAATGCATTGGGTAGCAACAGAGATATCCCCATCTTTCAAAGTCTTTGCTGTCCCAGCCTTTTCAAAAGGCTTTGAAAAGCAGCTTTCCCACAAAAACACCCATTTCCATCACGCCCTGGCTAGGAGCATAATACACAGAAGGCTCCTCAGTATCGCCGTTAAATAAGAGACCCCCCTAACCAGGCATTAAATGGTACAGGAGCTCGCACACAACAACAGAGAGCGCTTTCTGTAGCAGCTTGTTGCTGCAAAAATACAAGACAAAGTCTGTTGCTGAAGACCAAGACGGTATTTGCGGCGCGGTGGCCCAGCCTAACAAACTCATCTCGTTTTTGTAGCATCACGGCATGGTTTAGGTTGGAAGGGACCTTCAAAGATCGTCTCATCCAACCCCCCTGCCATGGGCAGGGACACCCTCCACTAGACCACGTTGCCCAAAGCCCCATCCAACCTGGCCTTGAACACTGCCAGGGAGCCAGGGGCAGCCACAGCTTCTCTGGGCAACCTGGGCCAGGGCCTCAGCACCCTCACAGGGAAGGATTTCTGCCTCCCATCTCATCTCCATCTCCCCTCCTGCAGCTTCAGGCCATTCCCCTTGGCCTGTCACTCCCTGCCCTTGTCACCAGTCCCTCTCCAACTTTCCTGGAGCCCCTGTAGGGACTGGAAGGGGCTCTAAGGTCTCCCCGCAGCCTTCTCTTCTCCAGGCTGAACAAGCCCAACTCTCTCAGCCTGTCTCCATAGCAGAGGTGCTCCAGCCCTCGCATCATCTCCGTGGCCTCCTCTGGACTCGCTCCAACAGCTCCATGTCCTTCTTGTCCTGGGGACCCCAGAGCTGGGGAGTACTGGGGGACTCCAGTACTGCAGGGAGGTCCCACCAGAGCGGAGTAGAGGGGCAGAATCCCCTCCCTCGACCTGCTGGTCACGCTGCTGGGGATGCAGCCCAGGACACAGTTGGCTGGGTTGTAAGCACATGTTGCTGGGTCATTTTTCACCTACCAACACCCCCGAGTCCCTCTCCTCAGGGCTGTTCTCAATTGCCTCATCCCCAGCCTGTACGGATACTGGGGGCTGCCCCAACCCATGTGCAGAACCTTGCGCTTGGTCTTGTTGAACCTCAGGAGGTTCACACGGGCCCACTCCTCAAGCCTGTCAAGGACTCTCAGGACGGCATCCCTTCCCTCTAGCAAATCACCTGCACCACTCAGCTTGGTGCCATTGGCTTTGACTCCATGAAGTGCAGCCTGCTGAAGACCAGGGGCCAACCTGGCTCAAATCCCCCCTGTTCATAGAATCATAGAATGGTTTGGGTTGGAAGGGACCTGAAAGCCCATCCAGTTCCAACCCCCTGCCATGGGCAGGGACACCCTCCACTAGCCCAGGTTGCCCAAAGCCTCATCCAACCTCACCTTAAACACTGCCCCTTAGTCCAAACCAAGTCCAGTCCCATCAAGTCCAGTCCTTCAGTGACACACGTTCATCTCTGAGCTGTGCCCTGCCCAAAGTCAGACACTCAGCATTTCTAGATGATTTATCTCTGGGTTTGATTCATCCCAAGCAAGCGATGTTGCACCCCAAGCCATCCTGTGCTTGTACAGCAGCGGGGTGAGAGGAGAAGAGGAGTGGTCATTTGAAGATCCCCCCACCAATGTTGCCGTAACCAAATGCAAGGATGCACCAAACAGGATGGAGAAGAAGAGATGTCACTTTGGGAGGTGCACAAGGGTTGAAACAGAGTCCTACAGATGGAAAAGGGGCAACATCCAATACGTACACAAAGCAAGACGGATGCTACAAGTGGTCAGTAGATTGCAGGGCTATTTTTGGTCATTTTTACCTTAATAGTACCTTCACGGTAAGGCACTGTTCTCAAAATGCACAGACTCCAAATAATTTCAGTAATCCAGACATCATTTCCTGGAGTGCCTTAACGTAAATGTGAACTGCACGGTGGAGTGCTTGCACCAGGTCTCCGACCAGCCTCCACTCCTGTCCTCTCCACAGCTTTACAGGTGTCCTACAGCTTCTCGATGTGATTTAGCTGGCTTTAAAAAACAAGTTCTCCAGATGTTATGGGATCCCTTTATATCTTCTTTATATCCCTGGTGCTCTGCTGTAAGGATGCTTGTACAGTTATAAGGTTGGATGCTGACTCTTCCCCCTCTTCAGCTCTGGTGTAGAGCATGAGCAACAGGAAAGGCAGACTCGGAAGCTTTGGAAAACATGGTGGCATCTTCATTCTCAATTAATTAATTATCCCACAGTAGCTCAAGGAAGGGTTTAGCTCTGAAGTGCCTGCTGGTTGTCAGCTGGACAAACCCCCGTGTGTCTCCACCACCCCTTTGCAGAGGCTTCCAGCATGCTCACGAGTGCCATTTTGACCACCTCCCAGCTCCAACAACAGCTTCAACTCCCGGTGAAGACAACAGGCACAGCTCGACCTCTAAAGCCGATTTTGCACCATTTGAAAAGACATGCTCTGGAAAGGGAGAGCGGGACAGCCCTCGCTTTTTCCAGGTGGCCTTTCTCAGGAGCAGAAGGGCATTTCAGGTGTGGGATGCTCTTAAAGCAGCCGGAGGAACCAGTTATAAATAGCAGATGCCGAGATACTCATTAAGAGTCAAGCAAGGAACATCAGCGGTGGGGTGACTTGTAATCCTTGCTGGTGTGGATTGGAATTAAAATTAATGAGTTAGAAATAAATGGCTAGCTATCCTGACTCGCACCCCAACACGTCGCTGACTATGAGATTGACGCATAGACAGAATTAATCCAATATCATTTTCCCCCTGACCTGTTTGGGCATGGAGATAAGGCCCACAAAAACCATCTCCCAAGATCCAACACGATGCCACTGCCATCGGCCGGTTTACATCCCCATCACTGCTTCTTCCCCTGCCCCTGAGGACACTTTGAGGGACAGAAGAAGCAGTAACATCTCTGAAAGCTGCTTTAGTACAAAGGGAAAGACCCATTCACCCGGAGGGAAGGGAAGTTTGGGGTGAGCAGGTTCAAGGATGCAGCTACTGCTGAGCAGCTTTAACTCCTTCTCATCCCAGATTAGCTCCTCGGAACTCACCAGTGGCAAAGCTGTTTGACTTGCTGGAAAGATGTCACATTTGTGTGTCACGCTAAACATCTGTGCTTTTAAGCCCAGGATTTTCAGATCAGATCTAAGTGTTTGGAGGGGGGAAAAACAACACAAACTGTCTGTTACAGGAGTTTCACTGAACAGAGACACCATTATTTCTTCCTCCCCATCCCCCATGTCACCCCTCCTCTTCTCCCTCTACAGGCAAAGCGGTTCAACAGATTTCAGGAAAATGCAGAGAAAAAAAAATATTGTACGTTTTCTGTGGTCAGTGTTTTCCTATTAAGTCAGAGAGGAGCTACCAGAAACACAGAGTGCAGGTGGCATCTCCTCACCATTGCAGGGAAGTACCTGACTTGAGATCTCGAGTTTGAGGACCAGGTCAATGGTTCCACCATCATGCAGCTTTCTGGGACAGGCACCCGTGCAGCCAGCCCTGGGATCAACCATCATCCCTAAACCACATCAGATCCTGTACCAAAAGCACTCAAACCCAACTGGACCTTTCCTGCCAACCAAGGACATACTCAGCCTTGGAGAGGTGGATTCCTCATTGGGAAGGTCAGCAGAAAGGCTGATGACAAAAAGGTCATCTCCAGTACAGATCCCAAAGGCTTTAGTTGTGCCAGTAAGTTGTAGAGCAAACAGATGGAGCCATGCAACAAGATATGGCTTGGTGGTCCAAGATAATTTAATTTGTTAAGCTATGGCTTATCTCCCACCAGCAGAAAACTCTCCGAGAAAGTAGAAAAGAAATCCCCCCAAGCCGTAAGTGCCCTCACAGGGTTACTGCTCTGGTGGGGTTGCATGAAAAGAAGTGAAAGGTTAGCACAGAAATATGTCACAGAATTAACCTGCAGGATGAAGAGGTGCCCACCACTCTCTGGGAAAAGCTGACAGAGAATCAGAGGAGTGGTGGGAATAACATTACATCAGATGTCCCAGGTGGACTCAGTCATAGAATCACAGACTGGTTTGGGTGGGCAGGGACCTCACAGCCCATCCAGTTCCAACCCCCCTGCCATGGGCAGGGACACCCTCCACTAGCCCAGGTTGCCCAAAGCCCCATCCAACCTGGCCTTGAACACTGCCAGGGAGCCAGGGGCAGCCACAGCTTCTCTGGGCAACCTGGGCCAGGGCCTCAGCACCCTCACAGGGAAGGATTTCTGCCTCCCATCCCATCTCCATCTCCCCTCCTGCAGCTTCAGGCCATTCCCCTTGGCCTGTCACTCCCTGCCCTTGTCACCAGCCCCTCTCCAGCTTTCCTGGAGCCCCTGTAGGGACTGGAAGGGGCTCTCAGGTCTCCCTGGAGCCTTCTCTTCTCCAGGCTGAACAAGCCCAGCTCTCTCAGCCTGTCTCCATAGCAGAGGTGCTCCAGCCCTCGGATCATCTCCATGGCCTCCTCTGGACTTGATTCAACAGGTCCAAGTCCAACCAGGGCAACTTTTTTACATCATCACATCAGAGTGCTGCACACGCTGCTCTTTTGGTAGGTCCAGACATGAGGGTGGAACCAGCTCAGTTACCAAGGAGGAGCTTCTCAGGTGACCAGTGCAATCGCAGGAGACGCGGTCTGTGCTTCTGGTCTGATCCCCCACCAAAGGGTCACCCAACATCCCACCATCAGGGTAATCTCATCTGCCTCACCATTTTTGTTCTCTCTCTTCTCACTTAGTTTTCCCACTTAGGTCTCACTGTGGTGCTGGGGACATTTTAACATGGACATAAGCCATAGAATGAGTTCTTATCCTTTGAGATCTTCAGAAGCCATCTGGACATTGTCTTGGGCAACTGGATCTTGGTAGCCCTGCTTGAGCAGGGGGTTTGGACCAGATGATCTCCAGATGTCCCTTGCTACCTCAATCACTCTGTGATTCTGTGAATTAGCACTACAAAACCTTCATGCTGCTTTTCTAGCATAGAGCCCCTCCAAGATCACTCTCACTAGCTCCACCATCAAGCAGCAGAAGTTAGCTGTAATGAAGGCTCTTGGTGGGCTCAGGCACCACTTCCAGCTATTTTGGATCTCTCTGATGAAGGTGTGGCAGCACTCACAATCCAAGTAGAGAAGGTAAGTCAAATCATCACTATCTTCCTTTACAGATGGCAGACTCAGCTATAGAAACATTAAGCAGCTTGCCAAGAGGTCCCACTGGCTGTCTCCTGGCATCCACCAGAGCATCCCCACAGCTCAGGGTCAGCCCCAACTGGAGCAGACTGTGTCCCCACTGCCCAGCACTGTGCCTGGCTTGTCCCTGGGTCCCACAATGACCTCATGGCCCAACAGCATCTTCACGCGTGGGCATTTTTTGCTTCTTTTCCATTTCAAAAGGCCTGACATATTACAAGAGCTGTGATGCAGCACACCAAAATTGGGGGTTTAACAGCTTGGCAGGTGAAGAGATGAGTCACAAAAGTACAGGGACATACAGGGCCATTTAATCGCAAAAGCCCTGCAGCAACCGGAGAACTTGAAGGGAAACCTGGTGCCTTTTGTTGACATCGAGTGGGTTCCTGGAGCAAAGTATTCCCCAAACCACACCTCCGGTACAAGGAACTGCTCGCTCGCCATGATGGGCAGCCAGGGTGCCAGCGGGGAAGCAGGTGACAAGCTGGGCAGCCAAAGACAGCGAGGTGTCCCGAGTCCCAGCCTTTGGTCTTTACCATCATCTACATCTTTCCTTGCTGCACAGAAGCTTCAGCTTCTGGGAGCCAGCTACTTTTTCCACTTTTTTGTGTGTCTTGCTGTGTACCCACCTTCCCTCTCCCGGCCCCAGGGAGTTGCCATTCAGCCTCTTTCCACCTCTTTTATAGAGGAAACCAGGATCAAAGGAGGCTCCTGGGCGGAAGTGGTGAGCCTCTGATGCGAAAGGGCAGTAACCGGAGAGGTGGCAGCAAAGAGATGCAATAACAGGCACGGGGGGGCTGAGAAAATTGAGGGGTCGCTCCTTTGTGCTGGAGCTTCTGGCCATGTAACCTGAACGCCAGCGCAGAAGATGCTGAGAAGCAGAAGAAGGAGAGAAAAGAAGACCTAAGTTTGGATTAATGAAAGAACTGGATGACAGAATAAAAGGGTGAGCTCCTACTTCGCTTCTACTTAGTGTCGTTGCACTGGGTCATCCTCAAATGACCCTCATGTTTTACTGGAAGAAGCAAATTTGATTTAAAGTGTTAGCCTGGAAGACCTTTGGTTGCACTAGATGAAAGATGCTCTACTTGGGAAGTGAAGCAACCATAACGAGGAGCTAAGTCCCTGCTGAGCCGAGCCCCGGCATTCCTGCAAAATGGACTAACAGAAGTGGCCTTTTTTTCCTTCCTTTTCCCCAGCAAGACTGCAAAACGAAAAGCATCTCCAGCATTTGGTTATCCCATGCCTACCAGCAACATCTGTGGTTTGGGTGGAAGAAGAACTTAAGGTTTCCAATGCAACTTCATACCCTCCACACATGTCCATCTATCTCCCATGTGGTTTTTGGAGCAAAATCCACGTTAAGGCAGGCAGAAGTGCATTTTTATTATTTTTTTTTTTATGGATCCTTTGTATTGCTTTGATCCTAAGTGCTCTTTAGCAGCTCTGGGAGGACAGGTCCCAGCCTGCTGTTTGCTCGTATAGCGAGGCAGAGAAGAATGCTCCCAGGGTTGTGCATCGCTTCGCTTGCGGATGTTCAAAGCTGTCTGTTAATGCGGGCCATATCATCCCAGCTGTTTTCAAGCAGGCCTCCTCATGTAGTCATGATGGCCTCGAGTCAGTTAAAGGCAGGGCCCAAGCTATGTTTACCTTGGCATCTGATTGCCAACGCTCTGGCTTCCAGAGTCCTCCTATTTCCTCCTTGAGTAATTAGTAGCCTGTCAGTGGGGAGAGAAGGAATGAGGAACTTTACTCCATTATTGCTGTGTCTTTTGCCACTGTTGACAAAGCCTTGTCCATGCTCAACAATTGTAGTTTGTCACAGCATTGGAATTACTGGTGCGGTTGACAGGCCGGAGGGCAGGGATGCCGTCCGGAGAGACCTTGACAGGCTTAAGAGCTGGGCCCATGCAAACCTCATGAGGTTCAACAAGGCCAAGTGCAAGGTCCTGCACATGGGTTGGGGCAATCCCCGGTATCAGTACAGGCTGGGTGGGGAATGGATTGAGAGCAGCGCTGAGGAGAAGGACTTGGGGGTGTTGAGGGATGAGAAGCTCAGGATGACCCAGCAGTGTGCGCTTGCAGCCCAGAAAGCCAACCGTGTCCTGGGCTGCGTGTCCAGCAGCGTGACCAGCAGGTCGAGGGAGGGGATTCTGCCCCTCTGCTCCACTCTGGTGAGACCCCCCTGCAGTGCTGCGTCCAGCTCTGGGGGCCCCAGCACAAGAAGGACATGGAGCTGTTGGAGCGAGTCCAGAGGAGGCCACGGGGATGATGCGAGGGCTGGAGCACCTCTGCTATGGAGACAGGCTGAGAGAGCTGGGCTTGTTCAGCCTGGAGAAGAGAAGGCTCCAGGGAGACCTTAGAGCCCCTTCCAGTCCCTGCAGGGGCTCCAGGAAAGCTGGAGAGGGGCTGGTGACAAGGGCAGGGAGTGACAGGCCAAGGGGAATGGCCTGAAGCTGCAGGAGGGGAGATGGAGATGAGATGGGAGGCAGAAATCCTTCCCTGTGAGGGTGCTGAGGCCCTGGCCCAGGTTGCCCAGAGAAGCTGTGGCTGCCCCTGGCTCCCTGGCAGTGGTCAAGGCCAGGTTGGATGGGGCTTTGGGCAACCTGGGCTAGTGGAGGGTGTCCCTGCCCATGGCAGGGGGCTGGAACTGGATGGGCTGTGAGGTCCCTGCCAACCCAAACCTTGTTGTGATTCTATAAAATACAGAAGTTGTTAAAGAAAACTGAGATCCTTCTCTTTGGATGTCATGGGGATTAAGCTGCTTTCAAAGATGAGATCCAAGGTCACCCAGAAGTGCTGGAGCTGATAAATAGCCCCACGATTGGTTTATAATCCATGCCAAATGAGCCCAGTGTATTGCAATAATGTTCAGAAAGGTGAAACACCTGCTATATATTATTTCAGAAGTTCCTGTGGGATAAAAAAGACATCGATCCTTGCTGCTGATGAAGAAAGCTTTAATCCCAGGCTCCGTGAACCTTCCCATCCCAAACGCAGCACACTAACATTCTGCTGGCACGAGCCGTTGTCCAACTGACCCAGTTTTATTATAAACTGGGTGAATAAGGACAAAACCATCTTATTTTCTGCAAGAACAAATAATTCGCATTGAGCACGGTACGTTTCTGGCATCGCTCTCCACGCTGTACGACACACCGTCCTCTCCTGACCTACGTACGGAAGCGCTGCAGCGTGTGTTTCTGCCGGGGGGATGCCGTTATCCGCCGTGTAAAAGCCTAAAATTACACTGCCCTACAAAGAGCTGGGATAAATTGACCCCTCTAAGCAAACGGGTTGCCGAGCTTTTATCTTCTCTTCATTGTTAACTTACACTGAAGCGGAATAATTAGACGATACGGGGCTGTACAGGGCACTATTGGAAAGTCCTGCCTTAGCAACTCAATTGTATCTGTAATGCCCGCATTGGCTATTATATATGCCTACTGATTTGGAAAGCTGCTTCTGATCTCACACTCATTCAATATCTGTACATTTATGATTTTTGCCCAATTTCTGCTACCTAATATTACGGCCAAGGGAATTAGTTGTGAATTTTGGATTAGGAAGGCAAAGCGACTTTAAAAAAGGCTGGTGGGTGATTGCTCCAACGTTTTCTTGCCCTTCATCCAGTCTAGATGTAAAAGTCTCAGGACTCAGATGATTTCTGCTTCTCTGCAGAGGTTCTGCCACAGTATTAAACAAGGGCAAAGAAGGGAACAATAAGTATCAAGATGTGTCTAAAATCAGTGGTTTAAAAAACAATATAAATTTGTAATATCCTGAGTACAATAAAAGAAAAGAGCAAGCTGGCCAATTATTTAAAAGTTGCACGATAAAAGGAAACCTTGGTCAAAACTGTTATTGAGGGGCTAAAAATCTATCTGTATCGTGTTGCAGTTTAGACACTAACCAAAAGAACTTTCGTGAAATTACCATCATGCTGCTAAGAATTAGCTAAATTGAAGAAACACACCGAAATCACATTGCCTTGCCCAAGCGATCAATGTGAGAGCAGCCCACGACTGCTTCATTATTTGCTGCCAAGCGTTAAATATTGGTGTATTTGCCAATGGTTTTCCCTTTGTGCACCTTCGCTCCTCACACAGGAGAGTCAGAAAATGGCTGGGTTCATTTCCACGGGATCTTCAGTTATATTTGCATTTTGGGTCCCAAGTGGTAACAAAACTGTAGCTCCTGGACTGTAAGTGAACGGGTAATTTAAGAGGAAAACACCAAAGTTGCATTTGCATTGATGTTATTATTATTTTTAATATAAATCTTAAACAAGGGGCAAAATTTGATACAACAGTAGTCCCAGAAAAATAGTCCTCTTTCTGCCAGGGAAGAGAAAAATGTCCTTTAAAATACCAGGGGAAAATAATATTTGCAAATCACTGCCGAGAGGAGGGATGCAAAACCGGCAGGGGACTGGAGATTATGCAGCATCCAACTTCTCCTGTCCCTCACAAGTGGGAGAATTCAGAAGGAATTAAACTTGTCAGGGGGATAAAATCGCTGTCAAGGAGAACGGACTGTTCCTCCTGAAAAGCCATCTCCACTTCCAAGGGAAAACCCAGATCCATCCGAAACTTGACCTTGTACTTGCGTAAGGGGATGGACGTGCCCTGAGTGCATCCTGCTCACGAGCATGGATCCAGGGGAGGTCCCTGCAGATGACCCCAGAGAGGGACATGCCCACTACCTGTGGTTCAATTTCTCGCACTTGGAACAATGACACATGAGCCCTATAGCACAGAACCAAATAAAGATGGACATTATAGTTCACCTGGCCTCAAAACCAGACACGTGTAAACAGCGTTTACATGCACCGATGTTTCAAGGACAAATATAACCAGGAAGTCAGCAACTGCAGAGAGCTACTGCTACTCTTCAGAGATGTAATGAGTAATCCTTCTTGTGCTGGGGATAAAATACAAGCTTTCCTTGTACAGGTTTTCTGCATGAGCTGTACTGGGCTCAGGCTGAATGCCCAAACCCAGGATCCTACTGCTCGACCGCACCGCAGACCCAAGCTACTTTACATAGCTCCGTTATCCGACGCTCTACAGTCCTCATCTTCCCTGCTCCAACCTTCACATTTAGCACTAAATCAAACTTTAATCCATCTTCTTCCTAAATGCTGCGCGCAGCTCACTCTCCCATCTTTTCCCTCCTCTCAGGTCCCACAACATTTCCTTCATCATGAAATTTCTAGCTTGGCTGCAAAGCCACCCTTCCTAGGAAATAAATTATTCTCAGATCTCTCCTTTCCTCCTCGGAAATTCACACCAAGTCATATATCCTTGCTTTTCTTCCCATCAACAGAAACAGCAATCACCTTGGCAGATAAATAAGGCTGGTGGTAGACCACTTGTGACCTTCAAGCCACGATTCAGTCCCGACACATCAAGAGATGTTAGCCACGTGATTTAGCGTTACGAGCAGGTCAAATGCTGACGTGCTTCAAAAGGTTATCTCAACACCAACCTGCACGGACAACCAAGGTTAGAAGAGACAAAATCAAACGTTCATGGTCAGCTATGTTCTGACCCACTCTCAGAGCTCTGTACCGTGGAGCAAGTAGGAAACAAGATTTCTTGTGGGTGAAAGCAAAGAAAAAGCTATTCAAATCTCAGTGAAACAGTACCCAATTATTAAGCTCCAAAGCTGACATCCTACTGACATAAGACAGTTTTGGGTGATGCCTGAACAGTGGTTTCAGAAAAACTGAAGAGCAATCAATGCTAAGATGGTTACGCCCTTCTACATCTAGAAATAGTCTGAGCAAGGGCTAAAAAGTCCTTTTTAATTTAAAATATTTTGAAATAGCAGAATCACAGCCCAGAAAAACATTAACCCTGTAACAAATGACCAAGCCCTAACACCACCAGACTCCTCGCTGCACCCAGCAACGGTCCACCTCCCTTCCCCACCTCTCAGCAGAAGGAAATGAAAACCAGATGAACTGGACAGGGAAGAGATCGATTAGATCATCTTGTCCTACCCACCACGCAGCAAAAGACTGTTCCCTACAAGAAACTTCCCAAATTACTCTATCCAGTCTCACTTATAAAAGTCCAAAGCGATGGAGTTTCCACCTCTTCTCTTGGGATGTTATTTCTCCCCGCAGCCTAAAACATGTCACTGCCAGGAAGCTTTTCCTATCAGATTTTCCTTTTGAAAATTTCTTCACTTCAATTTGCAGTCCCCTTCTCTGCATATGTACATTTATGAACTACACTAATTAAACACATTAATACCAAAAAGGAATTACAATTTCGGAATAAATTAGTTTATTTTCCTTTTATCCTCTACGAAAAAGCCCAACATGTCAAAGAAAGCCTGTCTCTCTCTGAAATCTTCCATTTTTAAATTGGTCCCACTGCTCATAATTACACCTCCCCTCTATCCATACAAGTTACTTTGCTTTCCTTCCCCTCCTCCTTTTCTGGGGAGAAGGGAAGGAAGGCAGAGAAAAAAACAGGAGAAAGGGTGGGATAAGGGGAGAGAGGAGAGGGACCCATCCCATCAGACCAGTCTCATTGCTCGCAACACTCCCCAGGCGTATGAAAATGCAGGTTACGATACCGGCTTTGCCTGATGAATATTCCTAACTCCATTTCAGACGCAGATCTGGGTTTACCCAACGACTGGCTTTTCTGCAGCAGGCAATAATGTCCACTTCACGGAAATACCAAGGAGGAGAAAGGCTGACTTCTGGCCAAACTGCAGGCAGCAGCTTGGAAAAAGAAGGACCGAGGTCTGAAATGCTGCTCCAAACCAGTATTTTTTTTAAGATTTATTTATTTATTTATTTATTTATTTATTTATCTATTTTTCCACAAAAATTGGAACAGCTGCAAAAGACAAACGAACCTCCAAATATCCATCAGGCTGGTGGTTATGGCAAATAGCGGTAAAGGGCCTCACAAACACAGCTGCTTCGATTGAAAATATCCTAAAGAAAGCCTCAATCGGAAAAGTCCACTCCAATCTGCCGGCGCCTTTCCCCAGCAATTTTCAATATAGAATTTTACACCCAGATTCCCCTGTCCGATGGCCTGCTGGTGGTACTAACTATTCAAAGTTATTCAGAAAGATGCTTATTGTGGAGTTTAATCATACCAGAATTTCTCACACTTTAACAAATAATCACCCATTTGATCTAAGAGCTGTCCTGCTTCTTCAGGGTCCTGCCTCTGAGTTGTCCAACCAACCAACACGAAAAGAAAATATAAGACAATTAATACTCAACACTTTCTCAGCCTACACTTCCCAGCTTTCTCTTCATTATCTGCTTTAACTTAAATGCAAGTTCTCCATTTCCAGGTAAGTCTGGAAACTATATAAAAAAAGAAATTACAGGGAAAGCTGATGGCAAAGGGTTGGAATTGCCCTCTTGGGTTTACCTACACAACACGACCTGGTTTGATGCGCTGACGTTTGGATGTTAAGGGGGATTGGCCCCTCTTTTAAAGGTCATGCACTCATCCCATCCATATTAGAAATAATCAAAGGCTGTTCCCATCACACGAGTGTTCCTGCTGCCTCCGTTATCATTGCGGCTGGTGTCCAGCTCAGCTCAAGTTCAAGTTTCGAAGGTCTACGCTGATGCTCAGGAGTTTTGCTGGCTGGCTATCTTCATTCCTTCTTGTTTAAAACATTTAACCATGTGTGTGAGTCCTTTCAGTGCTTTGCCAAATAAAAATCCTTGCTGTACGAGGGTCTGAGAGCCAAAGGGAACATTTTGGGTGGGAGGGTGGCTCCAGGTAGGAATCCCCCGTCAAAAGGGATGGGAGGGAAGCTCGCATCGCAGAGGGACTATATGCTTGCATTAGCAGCAAAGTTTATTTCCCACCCTTGTACAGCATGGTCTAATATTTAAAAATATTCAGCTGACTTCAGCGTGTCCACATCTCCTGTGCCCTTTATTTTTCTGATGGCTTCTCCTGGACGGGAAGCATGTGAACATCCAAATTGCAGCGACCGAGCAAAGAGCCAGGAACGGCTGCAGTCACTGGCCTGGGGCCAAGATTAACTTTTTTTGTTTAAAACGCAACTTCTGAAGAGCTATAAGAACAAATGTGTATTCTAAATGCTTTAACACTTATTAGAGGTCTAGAAGAAAGCAGCCTTGGAACTGGGAAATGCAAATCTGAAGGGAAAGCCGGAGCAAAAGCAGGCAGCCTGCCCTTCCTTCGCTGCACGTCTCTCTTTCTTGGCTGCGAGGCACAGCAAGGAAGTGATTATAAATCATTTATTTGCAAAATCACAGCCAATAAATCCAATAGCAACAATACCCTCCCTCGCATCGCTTGTTCCTTGGTGGGGGGGGGAGAGAAGGAGAGGCGTAGGTCCAACAAGCAGGCAGGTGCGCGGCAGCAGATCTCCCTTCCGAAGCTTTTCGTGGAGCGTTCAAGCCCATAATGTGAGATATTAATCTGGGCCGTCCCCTAGCCCTGCGCACGCCGTTCTGAAGGCCTGGAAAATAAAAAGCCCTAGAAAGGCTCTGAAGGTTATGATATGAAAACCTCTGGAAAGGTTAAAAAAAAAAAAAAAAAGGACTGGGCTGACGAATGAGGAAATGAGTAAGGGAGAGCATTAGGGAAAACAGAATGGTACAGAAAAAGCCATTTAATTCTCCTCCCCTTTCCCGGAGACAAATACCATCACAAGAAAACCATAGGAAGCAAATCTGACTGCTTTGAAAATCACTGAGGTCAAAAGCATGACAGAAGAAAGGAAAAAGGATTAAACAAAGGGATGATATAATCTACACAGCTATAATTCAACCCTTCGAGGTATAAATAGCTCCACTACATGGCTCGAGTAAACCAGTAATTTCCACGCAGTCAGGCGGGGGGAGGCAGATACCCATCCCCACAAGCAGATTAATCCTTAATTGCTCATTTTTGCATTTCTAACACCTTTCTTTGAAGTACCAAAGCTGGTATCATCTCACTGGTGACCCTGAAAATTGCAGAGATGGGCCTCGCTGATGCTTGTTTGGGGCTGCGACGGCCCGTGCACAATCCCAGATGCTTTTGTGGGTCCTCTGTGCAAAGAAAAAAGGAGATGGCTCTAATCCATAGGGGCAAGAGACGATCAAAGACTGATACTTGCCAGTTTGACAGAAAGGGAAGCAGGACTCGGATGATGGCTCATGTTTCACAATGTTTTCACAAGACCTTAATTGCTGATAAATACTTACTGGGATATTCAAATACTTCTGAGCACTTAAATCACTTCAGCAGCTTTGTAAATGCCTCTAGAAACGCTCGTAAGGACAGAGTGTATGACGCCGAGATAAGAGGAGCAGGATCATCAAGATTGTCAGCTGGTGGAGATGGCGGCTTTCACAACGGTCACCCAACCGCTCACCCAGTTTTCTCTCCTTCCCCCTTGACCCATCTTGATTCACATGAAGAAGGCAGCAACAGTGATGGAAACGTAACTGTCTGGGTGTTTCTTCAGTCCCTGCATCCATCCCCTCTCCTATTACATTAATTTTTAGGGGAGAAGTTGCTTCACTCTTCACCTCATTGCTGGCTTCTGCACTTCGGTCCAAGAGCACATCCCTGGCTGCGGGGCAACGGCTGCGTGTTCGGTGCTTTCCTGGTCACATTGGCTGCGTCCAGGCATCCCCTGCACGTCCTCACGTGTAAAACGGGATAATTAACTGCCAGCACTCTGTCCCTGCTAATGCGGGTCCTCATCGCATCCCAGCCTATTCAAATCCAACAAAAAGTATCCCTGGCATTTTTGACTGATGAGATACAGCACCCAATGTTCCACGGTTCAAGGTGAAAATTACTATCCAGTGACACACCAGACTTTGTTTAGCCAACAACATTCTTCAAAAACCATCTAATCAGTCACCAACCTCTCGATGGTACCCAACCTCTGCTGCACGATAACTGAGCTCTTGGCTTTTGGGGAGCATCCAGCTTGGTCCCACTATCAGCAGGTCGAGGGAGGGGATTCTGCCCCTCTGCTCTGCTCTGGTGAGACCCCCCTGCAGTCCTGCGTCCAGCTCTGGGGTCCCCAGCACAAGAAGGACATTGAGCTGTTGGAGCGAGTCCAGAGGAGGCCACAGAGATGATGTGAGGGCTGGAGCACCTCTGCTATGGAGACAGGCTGAGAGAGTTGGGCTTGTTCAGCCTGGAGAAGAGAAGGCTCCGGGGAGACCTTAGAGCCCCTTCCAGTCCCTACAGGGGCTCCAGGAAAGCTGGAGAGGGGCTGGTGACAAGGGCAGGGAGTGACAGGCCAAGGGGAATGGCCTGAAGCTGCAGGAGGGGAGATGGAGATGAGATGGGAGGCAGAAATCCTTCCCTGTGAGGGTGCTGAGGCCCTGGCCCAGGTTGCCCAGAGAAGCTGTGGCTGCCCCTGGCTCCCTGGCAGTGTTCAAGGCCAGGTTGGATGGGGCTTTGGGCAACGTGGTCTAGTGGAGGGTGTCCCTGCCCATGGCAGGGGGGTGGGACTGGATGGGCTGGGAGGTCCCTGCCCACCCAAACCTTGTTGGGATTCTATGATCGGGGTGGCTGCTTTGTGCCTACAGTGGGTTATTTCATTAAGATGTCCCTCTAGAAACTGGACGTGCTCCGTGATGAGTGTGCAGCTAGTAGGAAGAAACACTTCTTGACGATGCATACTTTCCTACCGAAATAGAAGCAGCATCTTTAAACACAAACAACTTCCAGCTTACAGCATGGGAGTCCTTAGTCCGGAGATTCAAGCCAACCTCTTCAACCAGCTTTAACTCCTGAAGGCATGCAGGGAAGAGTTTGTCAAAGACAGAGTGTTGTTGCCTGTATAACAGCAGCCATGTGCTCCAGTCAGATTAAATGCCAGGTAGGTTGGTAAGAAAAAATAACTTTGCTCCTCCGCAAAACCAGAAGTTGGATAATTCACATGAAAACCGGTTTAGTCGCAAAATAAGTCACCAACATAAATGCTTAAAAAGTAGCGCATTTTACCCAATACAGATGTTAAAGCATGACTAGAAAAAAAATTAAGACTTGTGGTATGAAACCCTCCAAATGAATGTTAAAAAGAAATTGTATAACAGAAAATACTTCCCTATTTTTGCTCCCAAGAATAAAGATCACGGCAGCTGAAAGGGTCTGAAAGTCACCTTGCTGTAAGGCCGTCACCACCCCACGCCATGCCGCGCGTGATCCTGGCACCCTGAAGACAGACACAGCCAGTGACCTTGTTTCTTGTGGCCGGTGACCATGGCTCCCCGTCACCCTCACACAGCCAATTAGTGTTAATAGTCTGTTACCCACCATGAACGTCTAAAAGCTTTATTCGTCTCTCACCAAGGAAAAGGGCTGAGACAACAGGAAGGGAGCATCTAATTGTTAAAGAAACTAGTTAGTTTAAGGTGAAACAGTTTAAAGCATATTCAGAATCTGACTTAAAGACCCTGATTTAAAGAAATCATAACCACCAACATTTAGACATAAATCTACCCAAACTCTTCAGCGAGTTCTTTTTAACAGCCTTGACTTTTTAATTAAAAGCAGAATCACGGCAAAGGGGAATTCACATTGACGTCGGGTTTTGCAGATGTCTATCGAAGCCAGATGGAGCCATCCCCACCGCGCTCGCTCCAACGCAGCACTGTTGCCACATTTCCATTTTCCTGAAGCCAGTTTGCTTTCTATCCCGTAGGAAGGTCTTCGCCTTGGTTACTTTTGCTTTCTGTTTAGCTTGCACAGAAGATATTTTGGACTTGGGATGAGCTCAGAGTGAAAGAAAGTACCGATGCCTATGGAAGTGTTTGGGTTTCTTTCTCAATCTGTTAATAAAAATAGGTGTATGGCCGAAATAATTAAATCGGAGAGGATGAAAAGCAGAAGGCAGGTTTTAAAAGGGACTTTTCTTTTTAAAAGGCTCATGGTGAAGAGAAGCAGCAAATCAGTTCACGACATTTCTTCCCTTCTGTGACTGAGGGCAGTTTATTAAAATTATCATGACTTCTGCCTAAGAAAATAAAGTAATTGCATTACAAGCAAGAGATGAACCACTGAGGAAGAGCTTCTTCCCCTTCTAACGCTCAAATATACAGGGCTGCCTTCATCTGATTACAAAGCAGCGATGCTCAAAGCACAGTGCGTGGACCAAAGGTGATCCTGAGCATCCAGTGACAATCTGCATCACATCACTTGAACAGCATTTTCAATTAAGCACTTCATAAAGACTAATCGTCGTCTTCAGCAAGCTGACAGCCATTCAAAAAAGCACAGAAACAGCTACTTTAAAAACAATGAAAACTCTTAAACACCTGCCTGAGGGATGAAAAAATAGTGTCTAGAAGATATTATCTTCTTTTATTAAAGGGCAAATAAAATTGAACCAGGGAGTAGATGTTTTAAAGCAGTTAATGCAGAGGAGAAAGCAGGTTGCCATCCAAAATCTCACTAAAACATCTTCCCAAACAATACATTTCAGGCCCTATTCAAAGCACATAAAAATAAAGAAATAGCTATTAAATAGGTTTTGATCGAGCCTTTGGCTGGTGCTCAGGGAAAGGACTTAACAGATTCGTCTCCAAAGCAAAACGGCACAACCAGGGAAGCAGCTGCCAAGAGAAGGAGGTGAAGCTGACCTTCCGTTAAGCAACTGGCTCAAAACCAGTAGTATACTGGGCTTCCCAGTTTGCATTTGTGCCTGCGGATACCTGTTAGCGTCCCCGCCACAATATTTGCGGGTAGCGTCAACGCTGCCGACGGCACCTGAGCCAAGCCGGGGGCAGTGGGAGCGGGGCTGCCTCGCCGCAACCCAACAGGCTGGGCTGGCAGCTGAAGAACAGAAAATTCGTTTCCTGTGACTGTTCGTTTGAGGAAACAAATCTTCATGATGCGTAACGTTGTGTCTGAGGTCTCAGACAGCAGAGGTGAGCCTCTGACAGCTCTGGTAGGAGCACCAGGGCCAAGGGTGTCGAGGTCTGCTTGTAGCCCAGCACCTGCAGGTCGCTGCGGGACCAGGGCTCTGCCTTTCTTCAACAGCAGCATTTTAAAACGTGGTGAGAAGCCAGCGAGGTGGCCTGCCGCGCACGGTTAGCGCCCCTGCAGCTGAAGGCAGCGATCCATTGCGACTCTGTAGTTTCAGAGTGGTTTTTTGAGTGTAACTGGGGTGTTTAAGGGGACACCTGGTCTAGCAACAGGAGGAGAGTGCACAAGCAGAACCCCTGTCCTCGCCGAGTGGCCCAGGCTGCACGTTCATTTGAAGATTCAGACTCAGAAGAAAACATCCAGGCAATGCCACCGCTCCCGACGCAGTCCTCCATGATGACCCCCAGGTGCAGGAGCCGTTCCCAGGATTCCTGACTTGCACGTCCTGGTTTGGGAAGCGTTGGCACAGCTCCAGACCTTCCAGACAATTTGCTTTTCGCTCAGATTTAACCCTTTCCCTCCAGATCCTTGCAAGCTCGCACTGCTCTTGGTCATGATGTCCCACCATCCGCCTTACAACATCTGTAACTTAGAGTTCCTCTTTGGGGTGAAGGAAGCGAGATGCCGGGCATCCCGGCAAGTGTCTGCTCAACACCCATCACTTCTTCCTCCCGCGCATCTCCAAACACACCTCTCCGAGTCTTCTTGGATTAAAACGTACCACCACAACGTGGGTCCTGACCACCCTCTCTCCTGAACAACCCAACCCAGCTTTAACAGCTATTCGAGACATCGGTCTGGTGCCTGATCTCTAGAATCGTTTCCCTCTCCTCCTGCAGAGCTCCCACGTCCCCTCGACTTCTTTCTCTGCAAGAAGGGACGCTGCAGCCAGTAATAGGCAATAACTAAACCCAAATGGGCTGCAGCTGCAGAGCCCTTCCGGCTCAGTCACACCTGTACCTCAGAACTCAGGCGACAGTTTAGACGCCGTAACATCCACTCGTTGGCGGGGGACAGCAGCATTCAATCCTCAAAACTAGTTTGTCTCAAATAGAAAGCTTTTTGCAAAAACTAAGGCCCTTGGGTATCTGGTTTCTTTAGCAGCGCGGTCTTGTTCACACCACCTTGTTGTCTTCTCCAACCTACTGCACAAGACTGGAAGCAGTTCCTATTAATGTTTCTTTTTTTTTTTTTTTTAAATTTTCATTTTTTAAATTTATTTTTAAGGACCAGGTCTAGTTGAATTTATAACCTACAAACTTCCTCTAGAACTACAGCAGCTTGACCTTATGCTTCCTCAAAGCTCAACCCAAGGTAAAACCTGAGGTTGCCAAGAACATCTGCCGAGCGAGGTGCAGTCAAGCCAGCACGCTGTACCAGCAAGTCACCTTGCAGTGGGGAAAGGAAAGAGCCATGCAGAAGTAAAATGCAGCTTTATTGCAGTATAAACCCCATCTGTATTTGAAGTATTTTGCTTTAAAGAGCTTCTTCCTTCCCTCCAGCTCTTCAAAGAGCTCCCTGACCCTGCTAAATTGCTCATCGAGGCACACGCGTCACTTCAAATGGAAGCAGAACCTGGCTGAGCTGCGACGTTTGCTCACAGCCCCCAGCCCCACAAACGCTCTCTGCAGCAGCAAAACCCCACGGACTACCATTTGTTTCCCCAAATATCGCACGCTTCACCCGGTACACCACCCTCCTCCTGCACTACGCCAGAGCCAACTCGTACACCGGACAGAAGCACCTGGGTAACACAGGGCAGGCGAGAAAGGACATGTATCTTGCAAAACACATCAACCTTGACGGGTATCAATACAACATATTAGAAAAGCAAGTTTTGGAACTAAATTCACTGTCACTCAGCAACGGTCAACCAAAAGCTAGTTTCCCTCTACAACTGTCCTCCTCCTTGGTCCCCAGATAACCCTTCCACGTTGCACAAGAAACAGTTTACCTCCTTCCCCAGCGAGCACATCCCTCGGCTCCGCGGGTACCACCTGTCCTCTCGCTCACTCGAAGTGTTATTATATCTGCGTGAAGCTCAAGAGCAACTGGCTGAACTTGTAAGACCGATAAGGCATTTTGTCTCAGGGCTGGAGGATTTACGCATCAAAAGCTTGTCTGCCTCTCCCCAACTGCAGCGGTTTACCTGCCACCAGATATTACTACTCATAAGATGAACCTACCTTAGACCATCACGGGTAAAGCATCACAGCACTTGTAAATACTCTGCTCTCCCAGAGAATAAGTAATTATTCCAGCCTGCCTTATCGCCCCCACGTACATCCAGATACAAAAAAACCCCAAATATCTGCTTGCCCTCAGAGTGACTCTGTGTGAAAAGGGAACAGGTCCCTGACCAAGCCCCAGCGGTTCCTCACCGCAAGTAGATCATACACGTGTATAACACAAGTGTGACAAATCCATCTAACCACCGACTGGAACTGCAAGAGGTCTACACGTTGCTTGCCAAATTCCTGTAGCATATGTATTTTATTTTTTTTTTTTTTTCTTCTTTTTTATCACTGCATAAGCCACAGAAGATTTAGACAGCAATATTAAAGGAAAAGTCACTGGTCAAGGGAGACAGGAAAATACCGGTGACGGTGCCAGCCCGAGGACGGGGGATTTCCATGCTTTGCTCTTGGAAAGACCTGATAGGATTGATATGTTTGTTTTTACTTTCAGCAGGGATCTTCAAGGATTTGGACTACAAAACGCTTAAATAACAGCACAAGAATTGTGTGTCCTGGAAAAGGAGAGATGAGAAGATAGTGGTGTTAGTCACCACCGACCTGTTTAACCACATCGCTGACCTGCATCCAGCTGACCGAATGTATTCCTGAAACCTGGATGTGGTTTACAGCACACGGTAAGGTCTTGGGGCAAGAAACCTACTGGGGGCAATTCCATAATTTCATGGCTTTTGGTTTATATCAGCTGGGACCAGATCTTCTCCTCCAGCCCCTCCAGCTTCAGTGTCCTCTATATTTGGTACCGTGAAAAAACTGTCCGAAAGGCACCCGAAATCTGTCACTGAAACAGTTGCACTCCTGTCTTTACCAACAAACAAAAAGCATGGCTGATGCAATTTCCTCTCCTCATCTTAGTTAGCAAGCATTTCTGCCATCAGGTCTACCTGAGGTTTTGGATTCCTCTGCAGCGGCCACTGATGGAAGCCTCTTGTGCTACTGCGAGGCCACTGCCACCCAAAGTTGGGCTTGCAGAAGACCTTTCATCTGCTCTTCTTTGTTCGCTTTCCACCATCAGATAGCAGAGATCTGCTCTTCTCTTCTCCGAGACGGTGAGGATGGGGGGATGAAGAGCTAACGCCAGCACGAAGGACGCCCTGAGAAAGCAGAAACGGGCACCACGATTGAAAACAAAGGCCACCCCACACCACCCCATCCTTCAGAGGCACCTCCCGGCTCCCGGCGATGATGACGGAGCCCAAACATTGTCCCTTCCACGTCATCACTTCCTTGAGTTGTCGTCTCCTCTGATCGTTCTGACCAGGAGTAGATAAACTCTCCAGCGGCAAGGAACTCGCCTCCACGTCTGTTACACAATATTGATGGACCAGAGCAACACAGGTTTGGCTGGAGCTAGTAAGCATTACTTGCTCAGAAAAAGATCCATTTTAATGCGTCATTTAAATCGCCTCAGAGGTAATCTGCCCGATTTGAAGGATTTATCAACTCAAGCCTTTCATGGGACCAAATATAAGCAAAGCAGAGATGTGTTTGAAGCCATCAACACGAAAAAAATTGTTCTTATAGATTCAGATCCACCGGTACTATCAGTAATTAGCACTGCTTGATCTCAGTGGTGACCTGATGTTGAGGAAGCCCTTAAACTACTAAAAACCTGAACCCAGGCTGCAGACCAGAGCTCCAACACTCCTGAAAGTGGAAGCTGTGGTTGCTACACCCTGCAGAACAAGGGCTGGCAACGTATTTTGGAGGCAACCACCAATTTGGTGCAGTTTGCCATCTGATTCAGGTGACAGGTACATCAGTTGCTTGTATCAGTTTTTCAGGACTGAATTTCAATAAAAATCACGCGTCTCGGAAGGAAACAAGAGCAGTCGATGTCTGTGCACTGATAGTTATGTCGAATTAACATAAAACTGAGGTCTTCGTAAACACCTGCAAGAGGAAACCTGCTTGCAGAACAAGCTACTGAAAAAAAAAAAAAATAAATTACTGTTCAGGGAGGTAGTTGTCAGAAATAAGACGGAGGGTGGATGTGTTTATTTATACACAGCAGCTCCAGGTACAGGCGGCAGGTCCCGACACGCTGCCCGGTGTGGTTTCTGTAAGCAGTTGTCTCCTTCACGTCCCCAGCCCGCAGTCAGCTTCAACAGCCGAACGCTGGAGGTGTGCGCTTAGTGCTGACGGTTTGTGAAACACCGCACACGAATCCCAGGGTGGTTTTAGCATGCAGCAGGCCGGGTCAGCTCACATCGGTGACGTCAAATTCCATGTAGAAGTTGGAAGCTTCATAGGTGGGGAGAAGTGTCTGTGGGATTTAGAAGCACCATAATTTGTGATTTCGGGCCTCAGGGCAAACTCTGCATTTCCAAAGAAGCCCTCCAAGGGTCAGCCTGCACATCAACAAATGCCAAAATGTGACAGCAATCTTTAAAGGTTTTGAGAAGGACTGCAGCTGTTGGTGGCTTTCACCAAAACTACGGGAGCAAATCTTCCAAGTGTGGGGAAAAAACACTTCTTGGCTTGGTCACCACCCGGTGCAAAAGCCACCAGGGTGAAACAGTGCAGGACTGGGACAGATCCTGACCTGTCACCTCCTCTTCGCTTCTCCTGCAGTTTGCTCACAACTGCATGGAGTCAGTGAGAAGATCAAGCTATGGCACCGATGTGGTTTTTTGAAGAGCAGTCCTTAGGAGAGAAGGTGCAGGGTCCGACCGCTGTGGCAGCCGGTGCCTCTGCGCAGCATCCCCTGCCCGCGCCAGGGGATACGGAGCCACGCAGCAGCACTCCAATGCCAAATTAAATTTCAAGTTAATACGGGAATGCGTACCAGAGGAACGAGCCAACCACAATTATTGACTCTTATCTTGCAGGAAAGATCTTTCAGTTATTGTGGGTAGCGCTGAAAACATCAGCTCGGTGATCGGCATTGCTGGAACCGCTGAGAAGAAAGCCACACGTGTCACGCTCTTCTGCAAATCCACCTGGCACATGGGCTTGGCTTCCACCTCCCAAAAGGTATTGGCAACGCAGCTGGAAAAGGCGCGGGGAAGGCTACGGATGGTCCGAAGGTAGCGAATGGCTTCGCATGGGCTTTGCTGAAACAAGATCTGTGGTTTTAACACTCACCGTCTCAACAAAACACGGCACTCAGCTCAGCGCTGCACCGGTATCGATATGACTGTCACCTCTATTCCCGGACGGTTTTCTGCCCTTTTGAATAGCTCGCTGTAAGCCCGTACTTACCTCCGACCATACGCACGACCATGACGCACTCAAAAAACCCGCTGGCGCCAGGACACGCACACAGCCCGAACGGTATCTGCATCAGCTGGCAATTATCAATCAGCCTATCTGGCGATGTTCTGCATAGTCAACCAGAGATGCCTCAACACAACGCCGTGTCTCCACCTCATTACGCACCTCGCTCCTATTGCTTTCAATGCACGCTGGCGTTCTTCCCAACCCAGGACCCTTCACAGGAATGGTGGGACCACTAACGCGGCCCCGTCCCATCGCTCGCACCTGCACCTGCGTCATGGGGATTTGCTGCAGCAAACGAGGAAATTCTCCTCCTTGTTTTCCCCTATCAAAGCCAATTTTTGAGAAAATAAGTACATTTCACAAAGTATTTCAGATGAACATCCCAATGTGTTTACCTTAACCTTTGCTACTGTCTACAAAAAGAAAATAATTACAAGCAAATTATTTAATACCATCAAGTTTAGTCAAATTTTAAGCGAGGATGACAGGTTTAGCATCCATGTAGAATTTTGAGTAAAATAAAAAAGTTCCCTTTCTACATGAAACCCAGGTTTAAGTCAGCCAAACTTCAAGTGATTCTTTCATCGCTCTTCCTATTCCTATGAGACTTCGTAATTTTAAATATTGGATAATTTGAGTCTGCAGCTTGAAGGTTTCTTCAAAACGTCAGCTTCTTGCTTTTTTGTAGACAGAGTGATGACATTGTCGCTAATTTGCTTAATTAGTGATTTACAGAAAGATCTCTCTACGAGAATGTGAAACCCTTCAAATGAAATGCTTTAAGTGCAGAATCAAGAGACCATCCATAATGATTGTTTACTCCCATCTTCTGCGTATTTTTGGGCCACACTATTTCAATCAGCAGCTCCTGCGATCGATGGCATTACCCTTCCTAGATACAAAACTGAACTCTGCAAGAGGCCAAGCATAATGATCCCAAGTTTTTCCTAACAGGAGGATATTACTTTTGAAAAAATCACACAGGCACAAAAAGGAAAGAAGCCAGCACATAAAATAAACACACACATCCAGATGCCATCGCACAGCCCAGAAGGAGTTTTCCCCTCGATTTCAGCAGCTTTGCTTCTACTGCTCCATCTTTCCTTCCCCCAAGCACTTGGCTTTTGCTGACCGCTGCATTCGGGAACACAAATCCTTCTTCTGATGGGTGCTCTGGTACCACGGAGCACAGGGAGAACACTTGCACAGATGTTCATTTTGTAAGAAACAATAATTCATGCAAATCCCTGCTCCAAGCAAATTCCACAGTAGTGCATCTTATCGCAAGCCAAATAAAAAGTGCAAATACATTGAGAACTGTAAACCTGTATTAAAAGAATTTGCTCTTGTTACAGCTTGAATTTCCCCCTCTCCCTGAAACGACAGCCAGTAAACTACCACCGACACTAAACACCAACCAAACCACTAATTCTTTTACACTAAGAAGTGTTAACCCCAAATGCAATATAAAGCAATCCCTGTGTTAAAGTACGATAGACGTAACACGCCCCACGCTCACCCCCGATACTTTCTTACACCTTTACGGTCTGAATAAATACAAGAACAAAATCCTGCCCGTGATGTTGGTCTCACCAAACATCTCACCGGGCTCCAAAGCAGAGCATCCAACTTGGCTATATTTTGGGTATTTGCAAATTGCAGAGGTTTGATATATTGGTGGGAACTCAGCGACAGCTCTGCCACCTTTTCAAGCTTGTAAATTGAAACGTTACGAGTGTGTAGAGCAAAGCGTGGAAATGCATAGGGTCCTCTTGCCTGAGTAGAGTCAAGATGGCTTTTGGAGGTTTTTTTTAAAGCTTGACTCACGTTTAGGAGTCTATAGGGTGACTACGATGAAGACCCTCATTCCTACTGCAACAGGAGGCAGAAACCAGCAGTGATCATCTCACCACCCTGACGATGCTTCTAAGCACAACAGCCGTGGCAGAAATGACCCAGTGAGACAAGAATCCCAACATTAAAGAATAAATATCATGAAAACTACTTATAAATACATTTTACTCCACATAAATTTTCTTTTCCAGCTTTGTCCAATAGCTTAGTGCTTTTAACATCAGGGAATTTCCTCCATTTCATTAATCAAGAATTGAGTACTCTCTTGCCACATTTGGAGATAGACCAGCTTTCCACAGAAGCTTGAGATGATGAAAATAAACTAATAAAAAAATATTTTTAGGGTTGTTTTTTTTTTTTGAGATGGCAAGTCAGAACCTGAATTCCAACTCAACCACTATGTTTCAGCAGAACAAAAAAATCCCTGTGCTGAGTGCTCTCAAATAAGAGTCATGCCCCTTCCAACTCTGCACCAACAGAGACCTTATTATCCTTTGGGGGAGGAAGTGGGATTTTTTTCCACTTAGTTATGTTCCCAGGTAGTTCTTAAATAAGATTTCCCTTCCCCCTGTGTTTAAAGGCACACTTTAACACAATTTAATGCCTTGGCTGTGTGCTGCTCCATATTGCCATCGTTGTGTACTGAACCCTAAAATAGAGCGATGACTGGCTGGCCACCGGCGAGCGCAATTTTATTTCAAGGAGAGGACAAACGCCAAGATGCCAGAATTAACAACGCTTCTTCCTACCTTAATTATCATAAGTAAATCATCCACCTGCATGTCATTAGGAGCCCATAAAGGTTCTTCCAGTGGTGCCCCCTGCAAGCAAACAAACAAACAAGCTTTTAAAAGAGTTAAAATTCAGCAACATCTTTGGAAAACAGGTTTTTTACTGCTGCCAGCAAGGCAACTCTGCTTCATTCTACCTATCTGCAAAACGCGGCTTTTATTATTGCTTAAGCTAGAAACACGCTTGAAAAAATGCAAATAAGTTTTAAACATAGAAGGCAAAAAATCGTGGGAGTTTCCAGGGTTACAAGTGCTTTTGGGCAGAGGCAGCAGCAGGTGATTACAGGTCAGCAACGGCAGCTACAAATGAGAAGGAGACTCTGATGGTCACAGCTTCACTTGAGACGTGCACTGCTGTTCGGGGTAAAGTAAAGTTTAGGAGGGTCCACAGCTAGAAAAAGGAGATAATTTTTATTGTAGTGAACATACCGTATTTGCCCTGGGCTCCTAGGAGTGTGTATCTACCCAGACACGAGGGCTTGGGGTGTTTGAAAAAGCGATTCTGTGCACGTTCATTTATTCCCACCCCAAGGGACCGGGACTTCTGATGGCCACGTACCAGTAAGACAGCCACCAGCGGACTTCCCCCCGCCCAAACCGCTCTGGATACACATTTGGCTGCAGCATCAAGTCCAACGCTAAAGGGAACAGGCTGAAGCTTGTCCCTGCGGTGCCGGTGACCTGCAGGGATGTTTGCGATGTCCTCACACCTCTGCACAAACCAGCTCTCGGACGTGGGTTCCTCCCTCCACGGTTCACTCGCAAAGTTGAGACTGTTCCCAGCTGATCCTGGGATTTTACATGACAAGCCACGTTGCTCCCACTCTCTGGATCTCTGTTCTCCCTCCCAAAATACTTTTTACCTCCATCAGCTTTGAGGCAGCAGCGGGCTCCTTGCAGGAGCTTGCAGAACCAACCCCTCCTTTCACTAATCCCGTCTTCTGGGCTGATGCTATAAAGTACGAAATTAGAGACCTGAGGCACTTCTAGATTTAGAGTTGAATATATTTAACCAAATTAATATTTTTTTCCTGTTGACATCTTTTCTCCCCAGCCATGGGCAGGATGCGACCCAGCCATCTGCTCTGTCGGTGCCAAGTAGCCGCGGAGCTCAGACAAAATCCCTGGGTGATCTCCTCGCTGCTTTTCATCCTACTCAAGTGTTGACTTGAGCACTTGTTCAATTAGACAAGTCTCAGCACTTCAATCAGATGGGCACACAAGGCTGATTTTAACCTCCACAGAGAAGAAAAAAATCTGATTTAGTCGAGTGTGATAGAACCAGGAGCTTCAAAGCAACGAGACCTGGAGATCATGTCTGCTCTGAAGTCTGCCAGAATCGCTGCTTAATCCGAGCAGACACCAGCAACCAGCAACCTCCATTTGAAGAGAAGTTGAGAGACAGCAGATTAAAAAGACATTGGATCCGGCAGGGAGGAGGAGGCCTGGGTTACCTTCCCAATCTTTCTTTTTTTAAGGCAACCGGAGAACGGCCGAGGCGTTTGCTTTCTCTTGTCTCTGGCCTAAAGCGAGCAACCCACAGACGTGCCAAACTCACTGGTCCCCCCGGCGTTTCCTTCCCTACGATCCCACGTTTCCCGACACCTCCCGGCAACGCTGCCGTCCCGGAGCAGAGGTGTCTGGGGGCTGCAGAGATGCAATCCAGCCTTCAGCCTCTCCTCCCTGTGCAAAGAGAACGACCTCCCTTCGTCCCCCGCTTAGCTAATATGCATTTAAAACCAAGGGGTAAATTTGACAGGACCAAATCAGGAAGTTGGCGTAAGCAACTGTGCTGTCAATATTTTCAAGGTCAATTTATTCCTTCATTCACAGACCTGCCAGATTCCAAACACAGCTTCGGACAGTACCGAGAAGTGCGAGAAAAGTCGGAAGACTTTGCATTCACCTCCAGCTTTAGAAAGTCTCGACGGAGCGACAGACTCCCCTTCCCTGCCGCCATTAGCGTCGGCTGAGAGTTAAAAGGGAATCAGCAATGACGCTGAGTTTTTATGAAGCTTGGAACAAGATACACGTCTTGCACGCTCACGGCTCCTTCCAGGAGGAGGCCAACATCTTGCTGAAGGGCAAATGTACACTGGAAGGTAATGAAAAAAAGCAAATGCAAAGGCAGAATGAAAACAAAAGAGCTTATAAAAGCTTATAAAAGTCAACGCAACACTTTTCAATGGGTTTTAGAGCAGGCTGTGTCTTCAGATGGCTGTAAAAACAGATCAGTAACCGAAGAAGAGAGTAATTCATGATGCATGACTTGCAGTGACTCATAAACTTTTTTTTTTTGACAGGTGAGGAGCGTGGTGCAGGCATGCACTCAAGTCGCTCAAGTATGCAAGAGTAGAAATATCTTATGTTATACATACTTACAAGAATATCGTACATCCACATCTGTTCTTAGAAATTAGTTATACGGCCTGCGCGTAGAGGAAACACGATTGCCAAAGAGCAAACGCCCGACAGAACTGAGAGGAGGCGGCGTGTCCCACGTGCGGCTGTTTCAGCCCTTGGCCACGCACAAACCTTTCCACTCGTCTGCTTTGCCCCGACCCCGCGGTGCCCCAACGTGCCAGCAACATAATCCGTTTGCCAGATAATCCTCCAAAAACGCGGTATCCTGAGGATCCGGCACAGTCAGCTGACTGCGGTAAGCCGTGGCTGCAACCCACCAGCCTCTGGAATAATATGATTACGAGTTGTAATTATTACTTGTATACGTTAGTTGCATATGTTTGGATGAAAGGAATTTAACCAGGTAAACGCATATGCTGTTACAGCACATCAACAGTAAAGAAGGTACGTTGGCTATAGGGAGGATCTTCCATTCTCTACAGCCAAAATTCAGTTTTCCAAGTCTGGCAGCACGGGGAAATCCAATGCTGACCTGATCCAGGTGTTTCTGGACAATGCTGTAACACAAAACAACTTGAGAAAGAGCTTCAATTATGAAAGAGCCCCTGGGACTCAACAGCCAAGCGTCTTCCAGTCCAGTGCTGTGCTAAAAGATTAGAGATTCCGTTGCAAACCTCACAAGCAACAAGAATAGGTGAAGGAGAAGGTCCGTCGTGTGCTCTTGTGTTTTAAGTTCATAAGACAAAGCAGGTTTATTGGTAAGAAATCAGGCGAATTGTTTCTGGTTTGGGTTTTTTTAAGAGCTGCATGCTTGCAAGCTCACCTGCAGGCTCTATCCCCTGGAGATGGACCGGCCGAACAGATGGTCCACCAACCGGCAGAGTGCAAGTGAATGCCAGGAGAGAGTTCAACGCTTCCACCTCAACAAATAACAGAGGCAGCTTATCTCGCAGAGCATGAGAGCCCCAAAACTTGCAGCTCGACTGGTGGTTTCTCATCAATGACCAGGAAAATGCTACAGGTGGTGAGTTACCTGCTTGGGAGTGAAGAGCTCCAAGTAAATCAGCGGTGTCCCGACACCCCAGCTGAGGTCAGGGCCCTATCATGAGTTACGAAGAACTTTTCAGGGATGTTCCTTCCCTGAAAAAGCAATTCCTCTGCAAACAGTACCTACAAAAAGATGGAGGGGACCATGAGAAAGGTGCCATTCCTTGGTGTTTCTTCTCTCCCAGACTAGCTCAAGCAAAAGGTCAGTGACCACACTGGTAGGTGAGCCGAAACCCAATTCACAGCCTGGTACCCTGTTTCACCCACCACGTTAAAGCTGCTAAACCTCCGCAGCCAGGTTGGGCCACTCTCCGTAGCAAATGGGCACACCAAAGCCATGGGAACGAATACTTCGGCATCCAGAATGAGAACTTCACTCAAGCCGAACATTTCCGTGCTAGATCATCCTGCTTGTTATGGACCAATTTTACGGTGCCAACACCATTTCTTTTCTAAAAATGAGGAATTCCAGCTCACAAACTAAGAGGTCTCTTTTGGAAGGAACCCGCTGAGAAAGTGCTTTGGGAACGGCCGCACTAGGTGGGACTTCAGATAACGAGAGCGGGTTTGTTAAGCAAGAACGTTAACGGTATAAAATGTTACACACAGGAATGTTCAAGATCCGGG
Organism: Balearica regulorum gibbericeps; assembly: GCF_011004875.1. Taxonomy (NCBI): domain Eukaryota; kingdom Metazoa; phylum Chordata; class Aves; order Gruiformes; family Gruidae; genus Balearica; species Balearica regulorum. The sequence goes on along the minus strand of NC_046187.1, from coordinate 79,205,675 downwards.
GTTGGCAAAGGTGGCCTACAGTTATACGACTCCTCCATCTCTTATTAAAATAATTAAAATAAAAGTAAGGCAGGTATTAGTTGGCTAGACAGCCCCAAATCCCACCGCCTGCGTAATCCACCTGAAAGCCAAGTGTATCAAGGCAAATTAAAGCTGCCTTTAATCCGCACAAATCTCGGCACGGGAATCATTTATTCTCTTTCCTCCTGCTGCGAGTTTAGTCCTGCCCCGCACCCCTTCGTGCTGCCGGAGCTGCGAGAGCAAAACAACACAGAGCTCCGTATTTTAGTAACACGGAGAATAAATTTTGGACCTTTCACGCATTTTGGGGGTGGACGCAGCTTTTTGCTGGTTGGGTTGCGACCAAACCCTGTTCCACCTGTGCTTGGTTTAATCACATGTATCGACACACGTAAATTAGGGCAATTTGCGCATAAATTAGGCAGCATCATTATGCTAATTAGGATGGAATGATTGCGCCGAGCGTGTTTGCAATCTGCCACAATCCTCCGGGACAGTGCTGCGAGTGAGCTGCTGCATCTGAAAAGGCCGGCGCTCCGCCGGCATCCGGCAGGTACGGCCACGCGTTGACCCAAACCGAGCCTAAATAACGGAGGAGAAGGGGCGAGGAGACCTGTTGGGATTCGCTTCGTCTGAAACGTTGGTTTCTTTTCCAAGCCATAACGTTGCCCTCAAAAAATAACTCTACATCCTAACCTCCCCCGTGATGCGTGAAACAGGTCGATTTATAGATGGGGGCAGAGGGAAGCTGCTAGGAAAATAAACCACCATGGTGCAGATACCAAGGTGTAGGTAAGACAAATAAAGAGCAGGAGATTCAAATCCCCTGCACTTTGCTTCATTGAACATAACATGAAGAAACAAGTTTTCCTCACAAAAAACCAGAGCCGCTGCACTTTACCCCTTCCAATCTCTACCTGAATTGCAACAGAGGTGGGGCTGCTTGCCAGGATCGGGGCTGTACCATAGAGCATCCCTGATGATCCCTGGCCTAACGGAAAAACCCAACCCTAAACCATACCAACTGAATGGACAAGCATAACGGAGGAACAAATAAACGGCAAAGCGACAGCTTCTCCTTTTTTGAGATTCAGCTAAAGAGCCACACATGAGTAGGCCTACCTAATATAGATCATTATCAAGGTAGACCTTCAGGGTCTTTTATCAAAACATGGTGAGGCCCTGGCACAGGGTGCCCAGAGAAGCTGTGGCTGCCCCTGGCTCCCTGGCAGTGTTCAAGGCCAGGTTGGATGGGGCTTTGGGCAACCTGGGCTAGTGGAGGGTGTCCCTGCCCATGGCAGGGGGGTGGGACTGAATGGGCTGTGAGGTCCCTGCCCACCCAAACCAGTCTGGGATTCTATGGATTTTCTAAGATACCGTATAGGTATCCTGCAGCCTGAGCCCCAAACGCCAGCGGGGCCGTGGTGGGTGTCCCCGTGCAGAGGACAGCGTTGCGGCGCTGCCGGTGCTGCTCAGCTCCAGCTCCAGAGGCTGGGGGTGGGTCTGGGGTTGCACCGCACCTCCCTCCTCCTTATGGGTGCCAAGGGATGCTCCTGAAGTCATTCAATTTTCCTACCAAAACTGGTCACTAATTTAGCTGCCAGATGGGATCATTACGATGAAAAATCCTACCTGCGGGACTTCAGCTCTCTCCCTTCAGAGGGAATTCGAGCTAGGTTTATTCTCCAGGATCCAGCCAGGACTTTTTCCTCCAACAGACATGCTGGCACTTTGCCTGGCTAAAAAACATACAGCAGAAGAGCACCATGTGCTAACCCACCACTAAAAGCGTTTAAAAAAAATCAACTTTGGGTAAACCATATGGTAACACTCACTACGCCACAGGTGAGAGCAAATACAATACGGTCTGTACCGCACCAAGTTAAATATCCAATTTCCAGAGAATAACGATGCTTAAATACCAAACCAGCCTGGGAACAAACACCCAAGTTAAAGGTTTTTAATGCCTTCGACCTCAGAAATGCACTTTTGCATTTCTTTGCTGTTTTGACCTTACAAATATCAAGAGATGGGTTTTACAGCAGCACCCTGAAGCTGCCCGGCTGCAGCACGGGGACAAGCCATGCCCCGCAGACCTCCCGGGCTGAAAATATTACAGAATCCTGCGGAGGTACCTGGAAGATTAACGATCAAAGCCACAAACCCTGTTTATAAGCAGTCAGGGTGAGCACCCTAAACTGAACCCAAGACAAAGGAAGCAGGGATAAAACCGAGTTATCGCAGGAAAGGGAAAACGAAGGCGAAAGGATTAAAATACTAAAAGGGCAGTGGCACACAGGAATTGGGGGATGCTCCGTAAGCAGCAAGAGCAGGGAGCAAAATTGAGCTGCCCCAGCCGCGGGGCCGAAGGAATTAGCAAGGCACAAAGCAAAGAAACCACAGCCAGCTTCCTTCTGCTCTCCTGCAGCTCCCCTCGAGCACAAGTGGTGGGGTTGCGGTTCCCTCCCCCCGCTCTTTAAACAAAAACTCCCATAAGTAGTTTAGCAGTGAAAGCAAATTCATCTCTCCCTCCCTAAGAAGTAATACGGATACTGGCACGGGCCAGCATCAGCGCCTGAGCGCCCAGGAATTCCCAAGCCCCTCCGAACACCGAGTACCTTGGCACAGCAGCAGCTTTAGAAAACTCTTCTCTCCACCGTTTGGCGATAATTAGGTTAAGAAGTCTATCACCAGCAGATCAGTTTTGGATTGCAACTAAGCCAAAGATATGAAAAAAAAAAAAAAAAGGTTTTGTCCAAAGACTCGCCATCTCAAATCAGTTCAAAAAAAGGAAAATACAAAATACGAGCTGGCCACACCATTGGTTTGAACAGTTTCTGCCGCTAAGAAGGGAATACAGCAAGATTAACAAGTTCAATAAAGTTATTCTTCACTGTTTTATTTCCCCTTAAAGCATAAGACCAATTTGGTTTTGTTTCCATCCCAAACAGTTTCTCGGGGAGCACAACGCGGGGACCGGGCGTGCGAAGCTGCCCCAGCCCCTGCCAGTTCCGAGTTCATGGCACAAGGCACTGATCTGCCTCGCTACGGCAATTCCTGTAATTCAAGTCCAGCAAACAATTCCCAGTCTGAAAATGGGACAGCATCCAATCGTTATCTCCTTTCTTGTAATAAAGAATTTAAAAAATCCAGCCTATTTACTCTACCTGCCTATTTACTGCACTGGCAGTAGCACGGCGCAGGCATGACAGCAACAAACGCCGGCAGTTCTTGCAGTTTTGCCTGTTGATGTTTCTCCTTTCATCCGAGCAAAAAGCATGTCAAAGCTAAATGAGCAATCAAAAGCAAAGAAAGCATCTGGCTGCTTCCCCAACAACTGAACAAGGCAGCAGTTTGCAGGAGGTAAAGCTTTCCTGGGCTTGGAATCAAGGCAACTCGTTTTATGGTTGGCCTCGATATCTTTAATGTCTTTTCCAACCTAAAGGATTCTACGATTCCAGCACGCGGTCACCTTAATTTTGGTGCCGATGCTTCCATACATCCTCACTAATGTTTCTGAGCACCACTCATCTGTACTAAACCACTCGAGGATTTCCATCCCCCAAAATCATTTATTAAAGACCAAAGAAATAATCACTTTCCATGTAGCCGCACTAATTGTGGACCCAGTCCACCCTGAATTAAAACAGTGCAGACACCAAGCCCTGGCCAAACACACGAACCCGGCGTACCACGCACAAACTTACGTTGAAAGGGTTTTGTTTGAATGGTTTCGCTCGCCGCGACACACCTGATAAGAGCCTGCAGCCCCGACACACCCAGAGATAAACCAGATGGGTTCAAATCTTCAAACCCCAATTACGCATCCTGAACGGGGAGGGGGGAAACAAATACAGAAAACACGCCGTGCGTAACAAGACCATTTCCCTTGGCAAATCTTTCCGCTTTCCCTTCCTCGCCGTAGCTGCGTGCACGCGTAGAAATAGTTCCCTGGCATTTTTCGAGCTACCTTCTGGCTCCGCTCCCGTGGACGGGCTGCGGGGCTGATGCCCGAGTCCCGGCGCAGCACCACGTCCAGGAACACCCGGCAATCTTCTGCTGGTGCTTGCAAAAATTTAGGTCTTGCTGTTTCTTAAGAATACTGGAAGACGCAAGGAGATAGGGGCAAAGCTGTTTGAAAAGAAGCAACTTCTCCAAATTGAAGTGATGTCGTTGGGGAAAAAAAAAAAGCAAACCAGGCATGCCGAGGTGGCCACCGACTCCAAGAGCTACGTCTCGGGAAGTCAGCAGATGCACAACTGTATGAGAGGCGTTCATCAGTGATGATTTGATAGTCAAATATCGGCATATGGGCCAATATGAATGTAAGTAGATAGGTAAACAAGCTTTGACCCTACCTGAACGCATCTTGGGAGGGCACATCAGTCTCTCTGAGCTCCGTGCCGGGGACGCGAGAGCTGCTGAACGCATCGTACACAGGGCAACGCGCAGCCTGGTCGCTGAGGTCTCATTTCTAACCCAGCAAAACATTTGCAACCTTTTTATTCCTCTTCCTCTTTTGACTTCCTTAATGAATAAACGTACTTATGAAGCGGGGGGGGGGGGGAAACCCAAACATTTGCACGACTCAGATGGCCTCTGTGCAGCCCGGGTTTGCCAGGAGAGCTTGGAAGAGAACGTGAGCAGCACAACGGGGACAGGAGCCGCCACGGGGCAGGTGGTGTAGCAGAACCACACACGCTCCTACGAGGGCAATTTCTGCCGGTGCTGGCTCTGTTTTCGGGACGGCGTGCTAACCCGAGCCACTCAAGGAACAGCGCTGTCGGGACACAGAGCTTGTTTGCAGGAGGCCTGGCCGTATCCTATATATTTTGGGAGTGAACGAATGCAGCGAGCTGGCATTTGTGCTTCTCCAAAGGTTTTGGGAAAACCCCCCCACATCCCCATCATGCTGTTGGCTTGCCACATCTTGAATTCACGAACTTCTATGTCTGACCAAGGGAATACGCGGGCTACTCCTTCCCCACACGCTAGCCCGCTAGGGCAAACACAGCTACGTGCCGTGTTGCCACCACCTGCTCTGCTCCCCAGTGCAAAGCACCACGATGGAAACCTCCTCATTCCTGCCAAGAGAGGTTTCAGTTTCATGACCCACACATTGGGTTTTCCTGTCCATCAATTCACCAAAGCCCAGCCCAAAGACTCCTAAGTCACCAGGCAGAGCTTTATCCGCTGGAAGGCGACCGGGAGCTGTTTTTAAAGCAGATCCACGCGATGCAGCTTGTGTGATGGAGTCACGCTCCCGCGCACGCCGGCGGCGGAGTTGGGGCAGGGACTTCAGCAACCCTTCAGGAAACAACCCAAGAAACAAGCTCCAGCCAGATTTCTAAAAATGGTTCTAGCATCAGACAGCGATAGGATGTTCTTCATTCCTCTGCACAGATGGATTTCTGAGCTTCGGATATAAATACAACATTGTTGTAGCTGGGATATTGTGCTTTTCTCCTCCGGGTCGCAAGTTCAGAGCTACAGCATGTCACGCTGCTCAAAAAACAACGGCTCCTTTATGGCTCTCCTGAACGCTTGGATTCCCCAGCACCTTTCTGTGTTGGGATCAGAGTTAATGCAACAGCCCTGGCCCCTCTTTGACAGCCGGTGCTCTGTGTCGTGAGATCTGTCATCGGTTATCAGGATGCCCCGTTACACTCCTTTGCAGCACCCCGACCTGGTCCTGCTCCAGTTGAACATCAAATAAAACCTCGGCAGACGGCAGTAGTGCAGAATAAAGCTTCTACAAAAGTGAAAGCTGAATGTGGAGGGGAAAAATCAAGCTGCAGCAGCAGAGACCAAAGGAAAACGGGTTTTCGCTGGTGGCACTGGCACTGCACCACTTCAGCACGTTCATGGAAGAGTTTCACCTCCAGGCTTAACTATCAGGCTCTGATTTCGCTGTCAAAATAAAGTTTGCGAATAAATCCACTCAATTTTATATAGAAAAAGGAACTATCAACTTTGGTTTTTGCTTATATTTATTTATAAATGGCTTGAGACAACACACATCCATGTATGACAGGGGTTGCCCCAGCAGCAACTCTAAAAAGACAAGGGACTGACTCTTTGCACGCTGCAAAACCCGGTTTTTATTTCTTGTGGATTGCTCAGCGCTTTGCACCAAAAATAATGCCAGCTCTGTTGCAACTTTTAGGCTGGATGAAACTCAGAGGTTTGACACCCCCCCCCTGCTTCTTCCAAACACCACCAAAGTCCATGGGGACTCAAAGGACCTAAGGATCAGGAGAATTAGGGTGCAAAATCTTTACCTGCATCAGGTTTGAAAGCATTATGCATCTTGTTAAAGGTGCTATTACATTACAAAGGGGTTATAGAGCAAGTTTTTGGAGATGCAGCCCTGGAGGAGCCACCTCCTGGTCCATACCACCCATATTCCCCCAGACCCAAGAGTTTTGCTAGAGCTGTTGATGTTTCTGTTGGGGGGATACTGTGGATGGCAGGACAAAACCTGCAGGACTCATCATGCCGGCAGCAGGATCCCTGTGACGCCACACGAGCAGTCCTACCATGGGAATTTGGTAACCTTTGGACATACTGGAGATGGAAACTGGAGCCAAAAGTCATGGACGAGACCTCCTCATGGATGGAAAATCTTTGACCGAGTTGTGGTGCCAGATGTTGCGTGCAGCTGTGGGGCTTTGCTTTAATCCATCACCGTGATGTCCCGTAGTCTTCAGATGACCGAACGCAAGAGGGTTCGGTTTTCTTCTGGGTTTTTTTTTGTTTCATTAGTGGAGACCCTGCTCCAGCAGTAGAATAAGTCATTCGGTTCTCTGGACATCCTCTCCATACCACCGTATTCTTTGTTTAAAAATACAAAATGCTGCTTTAAATGGTTGAGTTTGTTGTTTTATTTAAACACACACATTTTCAGTTCAAATTTGCTCACGTCCTTCACCTAAGTGAAAGCAAGCCTCCAACCAGGACTGCCTCCCCACACAGATACCACGTTCCTACCTTAGCTACCAGGATTTGTTTGATATGATTCATTAGCTAAGCTTTAAATAAATAAATTAGCAACAAAGGCACCAAGTACTCAGACCCCCTCCACCATCCTCAGTATTAGTACTTCAAACTCTGAAACCCTGGTGCAGACAAATTTGAAGGTCTCTAAGTTGTAAGTGGGATCAAGCGCTGGACTAGATACGGCTTTAGGCAGCCGGCGCAGGTCTCAGCATCACACCCGTCAGGCTGGGATGCCCTGTGCTCGTCACCAGAAGGAACTCCGACCCGTGGAAAGGCAACTCGGAGGCTCCTGCCCCTTCCACTGGCCAAACCTGCGGAGGGAGGGCGTGCAGGAAGCACGAGGGTGACGGATTAAACAGCTGATTTGTATGGAAGAGGTTTCTCTGGCGGGGCTAAATGTGGTTTCCCTCCCCATAGATCATGCTCGTTGCTGCATTAGGCACCAAGGAAGTGAAACCTGTTTCTGCAGATCATATGATGGTCAGGCACTTGGTCCTGAGAGGATCTTCCAGGAGCAGCAGGAGGCACTGGGCAAGAGCAGGAGCCTGGCTTTGCCTCTAAGCCCAAGTGTAGCCAAGGCACACCGCTTCTGACGGAGACCCTGGGCAGTGAAAGTTATCCCGGCTGCCGCAGGGTCCACGACAGCGTCAGAAGACCCTGTGTGTTGATGGGTCCGACCTACCAGAAGCATCAGCTGCAACAGGCGTTAGTAAGGCAGGCTACAATGAAATATCTAAATTTAACTCTTGAGATACATGGCTGCTCCTTCCCAAATCCCAGACTTTTCACAAGCCTAAGGAAAACCAAAGAAATCCATCTACCACTTCTTAGGGAAGGTACATGCTCCAGGTAAGACAGTCTCCTGGGAAAAAGGAGATTAATATTCTTTTTCTATTTCCACTACTGGCCTGCAGCATTAACAAAACTAAATTGTTCTCCCCTAATCTATCCCCATTTCCCTTACCATCCTAAACCTTGTCTATTCAAATGAAGGTGTTGCTGCAGAAACTTTCACCGGTGGCAAAGTAATAATCTACAAGCAAGTGTACACACGGGGTTTGACTCTGCATACATGTAAATCAACAGCTAGCAAAGCTTCCAGCATTTCCAGGGTACAGGTTTTGCAGCAGCTCCAGCTGGGACGAAGTGCACTTGCGTTCCCACAATACCATAACAAAACAAAATTGAGACAATCTCGTCTCTGATACTTGAAGCATTAGCAGATTCTTTCTCTTATTTTCCTTCTAATAAACGAGATAATGATTTTCAGGGCCTTTTCCCTGATCTGAACAGTTGTTTCTCCAATGTTGTTGATACACGCAATAAACTGGAAGCTCTCTCTATATACGCTGTTTATTCTGGTTGAATTTAGTTAGGAAACTGTCATACTTCTGAGCACGTAAGTGCCAGCAAAAACTGAGAATAAGAAAACAGAATTCAAGTGCCAAGACGTTACGGGTATCGTAAAGATGCAGAAGAATTTCTAGGCTGAATAAGGGTAAAAACTGTGTTCAGAGGGAGATCCCCACTTCCACGCAGGATGGGGAAGCTCTGAGAAGGCAGGTGAGGGGGAAAAGGACCTTCTTGAGCTGGGCAGAAATATTCTGGATTATCTCAAATGACATACTGCAGCCACAAAAGCTTTCTAGAGGACTAAGAAGGTGATGCACACATACGCACACACATTCAAAGCTGTTCTTTCCCTCTAAGGCTGTATCATTTAAACAGGAGAGCGACAGTGGCTCAGAAACCCTGCACGCTCCTAAAGAGTTAAAACGTAGTTATGGAGACTGGCACGATTAAAATTCTGGTAGAGTATATTTAAATTGCAGGGAAAGAGGAGCTTGTCCAACTGGATAGTCAGACCGCAAGTTCCCCCAAATAGGGCTTTGATTTTCCAACACAACACCCAAAATCCTCTTCTGCTTTTATAAAACACATGTGGAATCACGCTCCCTGTTGCGCAACACGGCTTGAGGAATAATTCCAGGCATGTAGGTATAAACCGGAGGTCATCGCTCTGGAAGGGCTGAGAATTTCACCGACAACAGAGACAGAAGCCAAGCCTGGGCCCCGGTGGCAATGCTGCCCTGAGAGCTACCCGCAGCGGCAACATCTACTGACACAAGGTCGCTGGTGGCTTCCATCAAGCACAGCACTGAATGATAAAGAAATATGAGAAATTATCTGAGAAAAACATTGAAAGCAAGCAGCTTTTGTGGTCCATACAACCAAACCAGGACTCCTTTACTGGACTCACACCGTTCTCCCTTTTCCAGGCAGTACTTTTGGGGTGCGAGGTCAGCCTTGTCTGAGGAGTCAACTCAGAGACGGGACGCTGTCCACGCGTTTTGTGTCCACGCAGCCCGTTACAAGGAGCTCAGCTCACCTTCGAGGGTTTCTTCCAAATGCCTAATTTTCATAAAGGAGTCCTCCATTCACTGAGCCTTCTCTGAAATATATTGCTGCCCAAAAGCCACCTCTTCCAATTTTCATATCCTGGCATTTCCCTCACGTTGCTCTAGCACTTCCAATACTCACCACTGCTTTGACGCCTTTTCTTTTCTCAAGTCCGCTGTTTTTGCCAGCCTTATTTTAAAAAAGTGCTGCCAGGGTGAAATAAAACCTGCATGCATTTTGCTTAGCCTGCGACGAGCAGGTCAGCACTGGGAGGGGAGATCTCTCCGCGGCAAAAGGCATCCTTGGTGCAGATGTCACCACGTGCTTTAGGTGTGCAACCAGATTAACATCTGAATACAGCGTACACGGGAGTCCTCAGTTATTACTTCTGGAGGGGACTACGCACCATCGTGTCCCTTCTCCAATACGCAGGGCTGCAGTTTAAAGCTGGTTTTACCAGACTTAGTCTAGAAAACGTGTATGGGATCCAGATTTGGATTATTTTCATAAGGAAAATAACCTGAGTCCTGGTGCAGATCAGAACACAGAGACATGGGGCGCTTGAAACCATCCTGCCCTTCGCTATCTGCGCCTAAACCATCCCTTCCGACGCTGGTGGTTTTATTTTGCTATGTCTAAGGCCACACCTCAGACAAGCAAAAATGATTGTGCAAAAATAATTGCACACGGGTACGTCCGTACATCAACAAACCGAGCTGCGCAGTCACCGCTCCAGAGCTGACACAGGAACGATTCCGCAGCTTTATCCCACGCGTTCATTTTAAAAGCATCTGTTGATTGACAGGAGCCAGTTCAAAGGACTCACAGGAAAGCAAGGGTAGAAGAGGCTGAGAACAAGGCTGCCACTCCACTCCCGACAGCAGAAAGCAGCACACACCAACCACGAGCTGCTTTTGTTTTACATCTCAAAAAAAAACTAATCCACCATCACTTGCTCTAGGACTGACACCTGCCTCTGCAAGTGGCAGGGCTAAAAACCAAACTGCATCTTTGCTAAAAACCAGACTTCGTGGGGCTTAAATCTTGCAAAGAGGCTTTTGTTTTTAAAAAAAAAAAAAAAAGAAAAAAAAGAATGTCACGATAATAACATTTTGACACAAAGCTAATCCCAGAAGCAAAAGCCTCCTCAGGATGCCGTTGGAGGTCAAAGGACTATTAAGCATCTGAAAACTCAGCAGGTGGCATTAAGGGACACGAAGGGATGCTGCAGGGGTGCGGGCTGGGAAGATCTCAGCCGTACCCTGATACCACCCGCTCGGGGCACGTCCTCAGCACCCCGTTGGGTCCCCGAGCCTCGGCGATGCTTTCGGAGAGGAAAGGCAAGCGGCCCCGACGGCGGAGCCTCGCCGAGCCGGGCTGCGCAGTAACCAGTAGCAACTGTGCCTAATCCCGAGACAAAACTGCCGGGGCTCATTCGTACCCACCTCACGTGCTGAGTCGAGTCTGTGCAGGGCCACCACTACCGCATTTTTTTTTTTTTTTTTTTCAGCTTAAGCTTAGTTTTAGAACAGTTGTGTTTGGTTTTTTTTTTTTTTAGTAAGCGTATTTAAATCAGTTTTTACACAGATGCAGTTTTCATAGATGAGGTTGGGGTCAGCTTCAGCCTAAAGGATGCACAAAAGCTTTTTCCTCTGCATATTCACTGTACAAAATACATTTATTTCAGTGCTTTATTTCCATAGTATTAGAGAAATTACCAAGAGAGAAGCTGTTCTAGTGCTGACATTCTTGCTTTTTTGAAAGAATTACAAGAAAGAACAGAAAAATCATGTTGCAAAGGATGAAAACAGCAGTTGCTCTGCCCCATACGCAGGTGACAGCACTGAAAAGCCGCCTAATTGCCAAAATGATGCTGGTACCACATCACCCGTTAGGTGCATTGAAATCAATGAATGTCGAGACCAGAAGCAAAAAAAAAATTAAAATCTTAGAAATACGTATTTTCTACCGAAGTTTCAAAAGAGGCGAGTGACCAGACACGTGGGCTAATGACCTGGGACCAAATTTCACCAAGTTGCTAATCCAGATTTTTGGTAGCTTCTTCAACACATTTTTATTTTTAATTCTAATTTAGCTGATTCTAAGTTGAGAAAGCCAAAGATTAAACGAAGACAGAAAAGCTTTTCCCTCCTGCTTTTGATCTACGAATACAATGGAGGTGGGAGAGACCCAGGCGCACATGGAAAGACAAAGAAAAACTTGAGGTATGTGGTAGCTCCACAAATACACATATATTTGTCCCTTTTTCTCTCCGGGCATGCTCAGCTACCAGCACCAGGCAAGGCAGAGAACTTAGCAGCTTTCCAGCATCTCCAAGGAGGCCAGGCAGAAGAGAAAGCCAGGCTTTTCGGAGGACCACACAGTAGGACACGAAACAAGGGGCAGAAGGTGAAACAAGAGATGTTGAAACTGTAGGAAGGAGCTTTTTCCACTGTGAGGTCAGGCAAGCAGGGCAACGAGTTGCCCGGAGAAGTTGTGCAATCTCCATCCTTGAAGGTTTTCAAGACCTGGCTGGATAAAGCCCTGAGCAGCCTGGTCCAGCCTCACGGCTGACCCTGCTTGGAGCTGGAGGTTGGATGGAGACCTCCTGGGTCATCATTTAGCCACCCGAACCACCCTGTGAGCCTGTCTTCCCAGCTCTCCCATCAGCAATGAAAGCTTGTGTCACAAAGTCAGCATGTCACGCTACAAACACACGAAAATTGGGATGACAGAATTATTTTATTCTGTGTAAAAATGGGTATACAAGAGGACGGAGGTCCCAACACCTCATTTAAGAGACATCCCAGTGCCACGATGTTGAAAACCTTCTAGATAATGACCTGAAGTCCTCCTTTTCGGTATCACCCCTTTCGTAAGATTCCCCTCCAAACAGCCTGCCGCCTCCCCGGCCAGCCTGGGGGAGATGTTATTCTTCTGGAAAAAAGAAAAAAATAAAAAAAAAATCCCCTCGATTATTTATGCCGCTCTTTGAACAACACCAGCTATTGTCAGAGAGCATTTTACTGCTCTGAATGTCACATTGAGAGTCTGGTCATGCCAGTAGGAAAGCCTGCCGCTGCCACGTCCCAGCATAAAACGCTTTATTCAAAGCGCCCGGAGTCCAGCGCTGGGCACAACCTAAAAGGAAGCCGGTGGGTGTGACGGCCACATTTTGTACAATGATATGAAAAGAAGCAGGCAAGGGTGCTTGATTATATTTTTTTTTTTTTTTTTTTGGATGTAAGGTAGAAAAACTACAAGGAGCATCGTGCAGATCTAGGTGAGGCTGAGTGACAGAAAGTTTTGCCTCGATATTGCTCCAGAGGAATTGCCCGGACAAGCGTGGGGGTGAGCGAAGCTGGAGACCTTCCCAGCAGGGCCCAGGGAGAAAGCAAGGAGGGAACTTTCGCTGTTGAGAAAACCAGGCTGGCTCAGCAGACAAGAAACCCGTTTCCTGCCTGATTGCGACTGTATGAAGGGAAACGGGGCTCTGGAGGCAACCGTGCAAACAAAGCACAGCTACCTTCAGCTCCCACCAGGCAGGAGCAAGAGCTTGGGAGCGCCCCAAAACCTCCAAGCCACTAGAAATATTTAAAAAAAAAAAAAAGAAAGAAAGAAAAAAAAAGTTAAAAAGCCGCAACAGGGCCGTTTCCACAGTGTGTTACGTTACAAAGCAAAACTGGCCGGGTTGCAATCTTCCTCTGCCGCACCCCGAATGCCAGGTTTCAGGTTACTTCACCCGACGTACCTGCAAGAATTTTCTCTGAAGCGCGTTATTTCTACCGTCTCGGATAACACCTAGCTCTTACAGCCAGCCTTTAATCTGCAGATCTTCAAAATGTCCTGCAAAGAAAGCAAGTGTCATTTCCTTCCCCCTCCCACACCCCCGTGTGCCGACGAGGAAGTTATAACCCAAGCGAAATAATAAATATCACCCAGCGAAAAGGGAACGCAGTTAGCAATAGGAAAGCCAGCGTCCCCGTGTTACTCTAACCTACAGGGTCCATCCTTCCAGCCTCCGACTCAGGAAACAGCTTTTCATCGCCCGGTATCGAAGCTCCTCCCAGTTTTGGCATCTCCACCTCTTCTGCCTGCAGAACTAGTTTAAACGCTGAGGGTTTGGGTTTTTGGTTTTTTTTAAACCAATCTGTGGATATTTGCACTGTATCCAGCAATGGCGCTCACAGCTTTTCCAGCTGCTGTTGTGCATCTCGCGGGTCTGTTTACCATCAGCTGTAATCCTGGATTTATCGCTTCGTCTTCCTGATAACTCCCCCACGGCTGCTCCCTCAAAGCCCAGAAATCCAGTTTAGCACCCTTCGCAAGGGAACCTCCGGGCATTTTGCAAGCTGTATCGGTTTATCTCCCCCACGATCTCAATTCACCATGAAAATATTTGGTGAAACCTATTAGAAGCTTTCTTGATATAGGTGCATAGACTCTACCGCTACTTCTGCCCACACAGTTTTCTCTAACATCTAAAAATAAAGCAAAGGCAAGCTGCTTTTTTTTTCCCCCCCAAAAATACAACCCTATACTGCTCAGTGCTGCTGTTCCCATTATCTTTGAGGTCCCCGTGAATTTTTCCAGCGACGACACCACGCTGCTGTATAAACCTCTTGATTCATGCAAAATTGGATTCCTTTTCCACCCGTTTTATGAGCAAAGGGTTTCTCTTCTCCTTTAGCTGTAGCCTGGCGATTAACGGCCTAACGACTGAAACCCCACGCCGCCAAAAGACCCGCGCGTTGCCGTCCTGAAGCAGTCCTTTGCTAAACGCTGCACAAAAGCCTTCAGAGGATGAGAACATCAAAGGGCATCAGAAGTACAGGCAGCTTCGAGGTATGTAACATCACCACATAGAACAGAGCGAGCTACACGCAACCATCACCTTCAGAACTTTCTTTTTTTACGATACTGCCTTTTATTCTCAATTTTAAACAGCAGCAGCAGGGAGAGGGACTTCCCTGCCATCATCGACGAGGCCGGTGGCAAGGTGACACAATCCGCCGTGCCGTACCCTGGAGGTACCAGTGCCTCCTGAGCCATGGGGTGGAGAGATGAAGAGAAAGGCTTTCAACGCCAGAAGGCAGCTCTCTGTGCCAGGCAGGAGCATGCGGAGTTCAGTCAGGGAAGGGCCGAGAGGTCCAGAGGACCTGCACCCCACAGCTCTCACCTACCACCTCTCGCACACCGCACATCTTCTTCCATGTAGTCGGTTTATTCCACGTTTAACAGCGGCACGGGGGAAGGCAGCTGGGGCTGAGTCCATTCGTTCAGGTTGAACCCCAAAGTCAAGAATGGTAGGGTTGTACCTAGACGTTGAAACAACGGCATTTTCAGAGAAGTCATGAGTCTCCCCCCTAAAAAAAGTCGCATTATTTCCACGGGGGCTCCACGCTGCCTGAAGGCCTGGGCAGTGCTGCACTCAAACTGATACAAGAGCACGGGTGCAACCCTGAAGGCACGTGTTGTAGCAGCAGGGCAGAGGGTCTGTCCACATCCTCGTCGAGATGGTCTGCAGAGCCCTGAACAGGCTGTCCCTGAATGCTGCCATCCAACCCCTGTCCCAGGGGGCAAAACCAGGGGAAAACTGCTTCCCTCTACTTTCCCCCATGCACAACACAGAGCAGAGGTCCCAACCGGGGTGAAGACAGGACTGAGGACACAGCGATGGCTGGGATGCCTAACCAGGAGTGGGGCCAGCAGGTCGAAGGAGGGGATTCTCCCCATATACTCCACTTCCCATCTGGAGCACCGCATCCAGCTCTGGGGTCCCCAGCACGGACCTGTTAGAGGAGGCCACAAAGATGATCCGAGGGCTGGAGCACCTCTGCTATGGAGACAGGCTGAGAGAGTTGGGCTTGTTCAGCCTGGAGAAGAGAAGGCTCCAGGGAGACCTTAGAGCCCCTTCCAGTCCCTACAGGGGCTCCAGGAAAGCTGGAGAGGGGCTGGTGACAAGGGCAGGGAGTGACAGGCCAAGGGGAATGGCCTGAAGCTGCAGGAGGGGAGATGGAGATGAGATGGGAGGCAGAAATCCTTCCCTGTGAGGGTGCTGAGGCCCTGGCCCAGGTTGCCCAGGGAAGCTGTGGCTGCCCCTGGCTCCCTGGCAGTGTTCAAGGCCAGGTTGGATGGGGCTTTGGGCAACCTGGGCTAGTGGAGGGTGTCCCTGCCCATGGCAGGGGGTGGCACTGGATGGGCTGTGAGGTCCCTTCCCACTCAAACCTTGTTGTGATTCTGTGACTGGAGCCACGTCATCTCCATGCCCAGGACAAACAGAAACTGAGCTCCGGTGTTGACAAACCTTTAAGTCAAGGGCCGTTGGATACATTTGACCCTGCTCACAAGTTGTCTTCTCCTGCGTGAAAGGAGGCCAGAGCAAGCCCTAGGCAGCAACATCACTTAATAGCGAAGAGCTCCCAGCTTCCTCCCAGGCACCCAGGCTGGAGAAATTAAAAAGGATTTAAAGCAGATGACGGAGTTTTTAAAAGATAATCCATTCCTCATGAAATCTTAACGGGTTGGTATTTTTAAGCCACGCAGTACTCAGCCTTCCCCAAACAACTCTAGGTGACAAACACAGAAAGCACAAGGCAGCCCACGTCCCGTTGGTGTATGGCGCAATGCTTTTCCTAATCAAATAGTATTATCAAGCTGATGTAATACCGATCAAGAGAGAACTTAATTTTCTCCCACTCAACCCTTCCCCATTGCCACTGGGGTTCGTTTTGGCGTACGTTATTTTCACGCAGGCAGAAAGTAATTACAGGAAAGCAATCATGGGGCTGTATTTTTTAAATTTAGTAAAATATTCATGACCAATCTCTTTTTTTTTCACTATTTTTCACGTCCAGCTACTACGTGCACTGGGCCTACGACCCCACCGCACCATGGATGAGATACCTTCTCCTTCAGTCTGAAATCCAGACATCAGACCTTCCTGAAATCAGCACCGCTTGAACGCTGTGCCTGTAACTGCAATCTCAGGAACAGAATTCTACGAAAACAAAGCTTTTTGGGTAAAGAAAAACTGTGTCTCCTTTGGTCATTGAATAACCTGTCATACACGCTTTATGCACTTAGGGAAACCACCCAGGTAATACACACCTTTCTGCTCTTATAAAAAATTGCCGGATGAGAAACCACCACAAAAGACCACTCGCTAAATTTGTTGAAAGTATTTTAACACTAAAATCCAAACTGGATTTGGACCGCAAGTTTCTCCCTACTCTGAAAATGAAAATTTAATCTACCAGATTTAGTTAAGTAAAACAGAGAAACTATTATATGTGCAGGAAAATTCCAGCGTAAGTATTTCGAAGTTGTGTTAAATGACAAATGAGCAGGCTTGGTGCTGAGTCAAGGTATGTCCATATAACGACCATCACCATCAGACCATGATGTCATGCCCATCATGGGGATTTTTTTTGAAAGTTCAACTCCTGCAGGTAGTTTAAATTGAAGATAGGAAGGTTTCTAGGGTTAAAAAAAAAAAAGCTACAATTTTAAAATACTCAACGTATACAATTGACTTGGGTGAATGTTGCAGGAACCGGTCTCAGTGAAGGCACAAAACCTTCATTCCTATCTTTCCTTGGGCTTGCACCACCGCTGCTGATCACGCGTCCTGCTGAGAAGCTATTTCAACCCAGCTCTCTCCACAAGCCTCAAAAAAGGATTTCATTGCACCAAACACCAAGGCAAAGAGAAAGAATGACTTAAAAATCCAAATAAAGCTCTTTTCTTTTTTTCTTTTTTTTTTAACTGTGTAATTGAGAATAACAAACATATCTGTGGTTTACAGAGGAGGCAATAAATTAAAGCTACAGTCACAAATCAGACCAAAAAAAGATACTTATGTCATTCAATCCACCACCCCAGGACGGCTGCGGCCCCATGGGATGCTTCTCAGTTTTGTGAAAGACTCAGAGTCCTGAACTGAGGAAGTACAACATGAAGAGCACTCTCCAAAGGTTTTTTTTTTTCTTTTTTTTCTTTCTTATAAAATTAAGCCAGCCCTCTGGTGCTTCCTGAGTACAGCCTCTTCGGTCTGGTTGCAGGAAAAGCAAATGGTCTTCAGCAAATAAGCTTTTTATTTGGGAACTGAGCACACCATTTAAAAAAAAAAAAAAAAAAAAAAGAAGTTTGATCCTTGGCAAAATGGTTGCCTGTGTTTCTTCTGCAACTGCCCGAAGAAAATGGCTACGACGTTTCAGTTTACAGAAAAAGAAACTGGCACTTAATATCCTTTTAACTTTAAATGAGTGCAAAAAAGATGCATTTCAACCCTTTAGGAAGCTGAGGAACCCAGCAAGCGAACTTCCCCTCCGATAAAGGCTACAGCAGAATGGTCCCATGAGATCCCCCAGCAGCAGCAGGACCTGACCCTGGAGATAGCAGTAATTCTCCTCACCTTCTGCTCCTCTCACCAGACACTGCAGAATTAAAAAAAGAAAGTCATTCTCCTATTTTTTTGATTTTTCATTGGGCTGTACCCCTCAAACAATACTCAGAATGCACAGTGTGCCTATTTCCATAACTTTGGTGAGCAAAAGTATTTTGGGAGTGGTCACAAAACAAAACAAGTTGAGGGTTTGGGGTTTTTTTTTTTTATATTTTGAGTTTGGTATTTTGTATAAGACCTGCAGCCAGACATATCCCAACTCACGGAAGTCAGTGGGGGCAAAAAAAGCCCTGTAACCACATACCCATGGACTTTACACTAGTTTCCACCGCATTTCCAAGAAATTCCAGCATAATTTTGCACTGCAGAAAAGAGAAATTTAGAGTGAATTAAAGTCATCACGTCAGAGGTGAGTTTCTGCGAACAAATAGATCATAAATAGTTCCTGTGCCTCAGCTGAAGTCCACCAGACACCCCTCCAAGAGGGGGTTTGCTTTCAGAGCAAGTCCATCCATTAGGACCCTCAGGACTTTCCAACATGGTACGAGGAGGAGAAAACACCAAAGCTTAAGCGACCGAGCTTTTCAGCGGGTAAATCCAAGACTTGGGCGAGCTCGGCTGATTTAGGCTGTGCTGTAGCCATCTCCCTACACCACAGATGTGACAACAGTACAATAGCACGAATAATTTTTGTTACTCAGTCCCTACTGAACGACAGCATTCAGAGTCTAAATTAAGAACACGAAAACGATTAACATTACCATTAACCTCAGCCCCACCCTAATTGCACTACATAAAAGCATACGTAACAACTACAAAGATAACATTGTGTGTCATAAATATCACACACAGGAATACAGCAGTCACAGCATTTGTTTCCTGACCCGGGAATGCTGCTATAATTGTAGTGTATTGTGCTTACGGAGGATTTAGATTTGGAAGTTGGTTGCCGACAGCCCTTGTTTGCTATAAATTCCCATCAGGCTCTTAAAACTCTTCAGGTTCCCAATCAACGCCGTGTCAACACGCTGCTCTGAGTTCTGCACCATGCAGTTCGGCAGGAATTTCATGTTCTCGGTGGAAACAAATCAAGATCATCCCGGGGATGTAGAAGCTAGATGTGGAGATGTGAAGCAATTAGAGCAAAAGTTGCGTGTTTGGGATTTTTGATGCACATTTCACAGCTAAGGGCATCTAAACTAAAACCATCTTCGCTCTTGGAAGCCCTCCATCCAAGTCAAGAGGACAGATATTCAGGAGAGCATTTCAGTTTTAAGTAATTCAGCTATTACATCAGGCATAATTCCAAGGTTTGCCATTTCGAACCTGGACAGCCTCCAGTGGCTGGTGTGAAATTACTCAAATTCACAGAAACCACCGCACCCTCTTGGACAGGCGCTCTGTCCAGGGCATTTTCCCCTCCTGGTGGAAGCCATCCTTGCAAGCGAAATTCTCCCAAGTATTCCCCCACCTCTTTCTAGAGAGAAAATTTAAACTGCCCAGATTACAAATTTGAGGAGTGTAAATGGTACCTTCCTTTCGGTGAGCCTCTAATGACGTAGTACCTGACAAACCCACTCGTTTTTGGAGTCCTGTTTTTACAAAGTGGTCTTTCATCTCAGTGCAGCCTTCACCATTCCAGGTAACGCTGATATCACCTTTTAGCTCTAAATGTTTTTCTACTGAGTGTAGAGAAGGTTAGAAGTGACACTTTCATTCATATTGATATTTTTCAATTAAAACTAACAGGTGACAGTGACCCGAACAGACAGCGCTGGAGAAGGGTTCTCCAAAGTGAAAATATCAATGTTTTTGATGCCCCTGAGTGAAATCATAAACGGTTAGCATCTCACTTGTATCCCCATGATAACCTGCTGGCTTAGGTCTCTTCTCGGTTTCAGCTTCACTTTCTCCCCAGGAAGAACAATCATTTCCACATCAATCCCTCCTCCTTCCTTACTTATGGTTTTTTATAAATTATATAGAGGATTTCATTTTCTGGGCCATTTCCCTGAAAGTCATCAAGTTGGGCTTTTTCTCCTGCCGCTGGCAGTTGTGCTCTAGCTGTGATACCGGCTGTTTGCCAAGGTCCCTGCAAGGCTCAGCCTGAGAAGAAGACCAACCAGCCTCCCAGAAAGGTTTCAAGGGTAAAGCTGAACCCTGGCCATTCTCTAACGGCTCGGCACTTAACGATAAATACCTCCCTCATTAGTATGCTGAGCTACATTAGTTCTGCTGCTTACAGTGGTGAAGCATTAAAGCAGGGCTGAATCTTCAATTTCACAGTTTGCAACGTGATGCATTAGATACTCGTGGGTCTCCAGGCACGGGGCGCTGACGGCATTACACAGAGGTTTAGATGTGTGAGGTACTGCTGGTAAATCTGCTAATGCTCGTAAAAGAGGCAGTGTGTGCCTCTGAGTGAACGGAGATGAAGTCATCTGTACGTACAAGACGGGTCAACGTGGCAAAGGGGCGAAACGACTGCCCAGTATCACACGTGAGGATTTGGTAATACCATGACCTCAACTGGGCAGTTCGCATCATCCTACAAATCAAATATTGGCATCATCCTACAAATCAAATATGGATTATCTAGTGGCAAGCAAGAAGCAAATTTACACTGCGGACTCTCCATCAAGCCTGTGAAGTCTCATGATCTCTCCGCTCAATCTCCCTGCTACTCAATCTTCACAGAACTGACAAGATTTGAAGACTGTGAAGTTTCTCAAACGTGGCTGAAATTGCTCAAGGGTTCAAAAGGTTACGTGGGACAGAGGGGCTGATAAATGCAGACTGTGTCCTGTTACCACTCTCCTACGTTTAGGAAACTAAGCTTAAAAACACAACACTACTCACCCTTACGTGAAAACTATGAATGACATTCTTATCACTACAGTTGTACCCATACCTATCAAATATTAGCAATTTAGCTATATTTTTGCACCAAGAACTCTTTGCTCCCCAGTGAACACTAGCAATACCTCAGCCCTGATGATGAGATCAGAATAAGACCAGCCAAGACTAGGGAATGCTTCCTTGTATTCAAAGTTCAAGCAGAAAGGTGTTGGGGATAGCAAATTGTTTACTCAAACGAGGACTTGCAGTAGGATTCTTCAATGCATATGTAGCGTTATGGCTTTAGAGGCACTGCGTAGACTAATCAAACAGAATAATGATCTCATAGTGAAGTGTTGAGCTGGAATTAAAGAGATTAATGTTTGGGTCCCAGCTCTAGAAGTTCTCACCCTTGGGGAAGTCATATCAACTCCTGCATCTTGCCTCTCCTTTCCACAAAACCTCCTTTGAATTACTGATTGCAGAACCTGAGTGAAGATGCCAGAGGGAAAGACGATTCCAAAGACTTTTTATTATTATTATTTTTCCCTTAATACTCACTATGAGGCACTGTCTTGTTTTATTCATGATTCTTTGAAGAAAGATCTTCCATCTCAAGGGAATAAAAATAATTATGTGTTATCTTTTGAATAATATCACATGCTTCTACTGGTGAAGCACAATTCTGTACTCATGTGAACACACCAGAAAACGTGCAGCACAATTTCACGTAACAACGTGTTTGATAGTACTTTGTAACAACATGTTTGTAGACCCAAAGGCTAGGTCAGGCAAAATTCCGAAGTTCGCAGAGTACTTTTTGGCCTAAATTCACACAGGCACAAGAAATACTGTCCCATACAGTTTTGTGTATTTTGTGATCTCCTATTGCTAAATCCCTAAAGACTTTGGTTCTTCTACAGTTAAAGCAAAGCTCTTCCTTTTGTTTCTCAAGCTCACATCATACGTAGCGAGCCATTTAACCATCATGATGGATTTCTAATTCTGCTACTCCCCACCAGCTCACCTGTAAACCCCAGAGTGTCCAACATCTGGCATTTGGGATATTTGGTCATATCCCAATTCTTCTGTAAACCAGTGAGATATCCAAGACTTCTTGGAATGTGGCTTTTTGTGAAGGCTCTTTGGAGAAGTTCATTAAGTTCAAAGTCAGGCTAGCAACCTCACCGTTGCCCAAAACACAAAATACAGGCCAGATTTTGGTCAGGATTAAATGAAAGGGGAAAGTCTGTGAAAGTTCAGTCACATGTCAAAATGCTTTTTTTGGGGTTTTGTTTTTTTTTTTTCAATCTAAGTCCAAAACTTACGTTGAATCCAAATTTGTGCTGTGTAGTTTAAGGAGCAAGGGTAGGGTTCCTTCACCATGAAAGGCTACATATAGCACACAGCCAAGTGATGTAAAGAAGAATTTGCAATGAGAAGATAACTGTGTTTCAATAATGAGATTCATGTCATCCATTATCCAAAAGCCGCCATGGTCTGACACCAGCAATAGGTGACAGTCTCAACTGAGACAATAATGACCACAGCAACCCAACTTTCCCCTCCACGCTCAGCCTGAAATTGCACTGGGAGGCCTCAGAAATCCCACAAGATTTCAACCAATCTCCAATTGCCTTGAAAGCATAATTAACTTCAATTGTCTTTTGATTTTATCTCTGTTTTCTCAGGTTCTAGGCTATTTGGGAACGCACTCCGTGTACGTACATGTGAGTATGAACACCGGTGCATGCACATACTTGTCTGGAGTTACCAACTTCCCAGTGTATCTGCTTTTCTCAGGGCCTCCTCGGAGAACAAAAGTCAGGGAGGAAGCTTAACCTTTGGGAAATTCTCCTTCTTATCCTGTACAGTCACCAATAAAAGGATTTCTGCTCCCACTGCACCTTGCTGATATGGATGAGCTCAAACCAAGGGAGTATTCAAGCTCAGCTTGGCTCTGCTAGGCTCAGCTCTCCACTTCCCCAGTGTTTTCTGACAAATTGCTCTCACAGGGATTTCAAAATAAGATGCTGACATGGCCTTTACAGTAAGGAAGATATTTTACTTCCCTTCTCCACATAAATTGTAAAGTTTCCTGAAAAACAGAAGCACAGGATTCAGAGAAAGTGATGGAGAATGTATACAGAAAAAAGACCAAGGAAAGTCTGACCCAGGCTAAAGACTAATCGACACCACAGGCTACTTCCACAGCTCTGTCCATTTTTCATTTATTCTTCTCAAGCTCCCCAGCAGCAGCTGGGGCAACAGGAACCAAATTTCCAAACGTTTCTGCTGTCTGCGTGGTCATACACCCCAAGATGTGAGCACATCACTTGCCTTCTAGGAACTGCAGCAAGCGAGTTCCCCCTCCTCCTTCCGTGTCCTGCTGTATATTGTGAGCCTCTAAGTCTCTACGTGATGGGGAACTGAGAGTATTTTGGGGGAATTTAAAGGCAAATAATAATGAGCAGTGTTCATTATTTTTCTGTTTCACTGCAGCAGCATTTATTCCTACTGAAGAAATCGGTGCTGGATCTAGTCAGAGATGACATATCTACTCCCTCCTCTCCCCTTCTGCCCAAAAAGATTTATCAGAAAAAAATAGGTTTTAGTCAATCGAGGGTTTGGGTGAGTCACAGGCAGGCAGGTGACCTACACTACCGTTCTCTCTTACGGACTAAGAGGTCATGCGAGCAGCAAGACTACATATCAGGGAGGGCAAACCTGGAAGAAGAACATCAGCTTTAAGAAAAATTAATGACCCTGCAGAGTAGGTTCAGCACTAGTTTGATTCAGAAAAATAAAGTGGGTGTAGCTAAAGGGCTAGAGAGTTGTTTCACTCTCAAAAAACTTTCCTGTTCAGTGGAAAATTCAGCTCGCTACGAAGTCAGATGAAGTTTCTGAGCCAGCTACGAAGTTTCTGAGCCAGCCCAGGCAGGGGTTCACCTATACACCCAAAGGAGAAAGGCCAAGAACAAGGCATCCAAACATGCGGCCTTGCCAAAACCTCAGTGGTTTTATCATCTAGAGTTCAAATCAAGACCTCCCGTCCTGCTGTTCGCACTACACGCGGAAGAGTTTCCAAGAAACGTCTCTTGGCAATAATCCCAAAAACGCAGCTTCCGACCCGCTGCTGGGAGCGCAGCCACTGCGCACGGCGGCGGCTTCTCGGCAGATTTTGAAAGCTGAAAGTTCTACGAAGCCGCCCCCGTGCCGCATCCTTTACTGCTAGCACAGCACCGAAACAGCACGGCTTTTTCAAACAATGCCCTCGATTTCTCTAAACACAACTGTTTAGGCAAGCCTAAGGCAAGCCCCGTGGCCTAAGGCTCGGGGAGAAGATGAGCTCACCCTTGATCTCATTGCATGTTTTGCACGTCGTCAGGGACATTTCCCCCCTACCCTTCCTGTAAACCAGTTGGGATTGTGAAAATAATTAAGGTGGAAAAACCTGGGCTGACCCAATCAATGCTTGGTGAAACTGTCCTATCCAGTAAGGTAAGCTGGGACAGACGCCAAAGCCCTGGAAGAGCAGGCAGTAATGAGTCAGTGCAATCACCCCTGGCTAGGAAAGGCAGGATCCCCACTCATGCTCTTTGGGAGAGGTGGCAATGTTTGCTAGTGGGTCTTTTTCTTCCTCCCACCCTCCTTCCCCTCCTCCAGTAATGTCGTGTTTTCAGTTCAGTCAGTTTTGATTTGGGACCACTGCGACCTCTACTCAGAGGTGCCATCAGAGCTGGGAGCACTAAGATGTCTGGGATCCCAAGGTTTCCAGTTACACATGCAGAATCTTTTAGGATATAATCGAGGTTTCAGATCTAAACTTCGAAGTCTTCTTGCCTGTGTTCTGCAAATGCGAGCTCCCCGGTCTGCCACCAGTATACCCCGTGATAAATCTGAGCTAGAATAAATCTGCGGCATTGCTGAAACGGCTGACAAAATGAGGACAGTAACTTCTGACAAGTGAATGTGACCTGTGAAAACAAAGCCTAGAAAGCTAGCAACACATCTGAGTGGATTGCTAATGCATTAGTTTTCTCCCACATAATCCAAATCTGAATGCTTTGGACTTGTAATCTGAATCATTAAGTGATGTTTAATGAAACACTTTAAAAAGCCACCTATAAAAGCACAAAAGGGTGCTCAAGCCCTTCCAGCTGACATCAGCTATTTCATAACCCCAGTTTTAGAGAGAAAAACCGCTCAGCCCAAAATGCCTTTCCAGTAGCCCACAAGAGCCTCACAGTATGATGGCCATCTCCGGCACCCCAGCATCCAGCTCCGCACCTTGCCTAGCAGCCCACACTACCTGCAACAGAACAAGTCCCATGGGCTTAGCTGTGGACTTTGCTGTCTTATTCCGAAAGGATTCCGCTGCGGAAGGAAAGCGCTGTTGGACTGTTTCACTCCAGAGTCACATCTGCATTTGGCTTCATCACGTGAGACAAACCACTCTCACGCAAGCAATTCTGTTGAGACCGTTTACGGTGGCCAGTCAAATCAGACAGCATTGGCCACAGTGAAGCAGGAGCCCACGGCCGCTTTTTTTGAGAAAGCTACTGCCTGAGCGCAGGCAGCATCTTTATCCTGCATATTCACTGGATTACAATCGGACCTGTGTTATTTTGGCAGATATATGAACATATTCAGTCTCTTGCTTCTTTAAAAAGGCTTTTCTTATACAAGCAAAACCAGAATATTAAATGGAGTTTAGGCTATTAATGTTTACAGCGTGCATCATAGGCAAATTTCTTGTGTGTCTTGGACTTCAGTCTCATTGTACTTAAGCCTTTTCTGGGATCAGCTATGGAGAAAGCATGCACCAAAGACAAAGCCCTTCTTCTAAGACAGTTGGACACTTCTCAGTAAATTAGTGGGATTAATTCAGCTGTTGACCTCAATAGCAGTTTTCCCCAAATCAAAAAGTGAGCCAAGCAGACTAAAAAATGCACGTAGCAAAACACAACATGAAATTCAGTTTAGCGCATACATACACACACGCATTAACAGATCTGCAACTCACTGCTAAGTGTCACACAAATTCAAAGGGAAGCATTTAGTCATCCATAAAAGTTACGATTGACTTCAGCTTGGCACAGAGGTATCACACCAGGTTTGCAAAGAGTTCAAAGAATTTTTATATGAAACCATAAACTGGTCAAGTTTGTGAGGCACGCAGTATCAGCAGGACCCTACGTGCAAATTTTAAGGAAATATCAAACCACATATACAAATTTCATCTCCGGACAGGGTGAATCTGTGAAAGCCACAGCAACAAGAAACACTTTAAAAAAAGACCTCATTTATAAAAATCACCAGGTTTCACACACACATCTCAATTTGCTATTCTAGCAATACCATCCTAGCATCAAGCCCATTTTGGTTGGAATGAGTCCTTTGAAATACTGAACAAGAAATCTCACAGTAAGATTTTTATTTTTTTTTAAAAAGCATTCCTCAATATTTTCCTGAAGTCAGACCATGGGAAGAACCTCGACCAGAACAACTGCCCACAAACTCCCTGCTGAATGTTGTTAGTTAATTCACTAACGTTCCTTCTTACACCATAACCTTCTTTCTTGGATTCCATGACCTTCCTTTCCTCAAAAAGACTCTGCATTTCTTCTTTCCCCTTCCTTAATAAATCACTCATACCAGAATTATGCACCCATCTGTGCCAAGGTAATAGCAGAGGTCAGTGTATTTCAACCTAATATTGGTTTGTATAACCCAGAAAACAAAAAGCCTTAAGAAAAGCCCTCTTCCAAATAGTGCAAATATCGATACCCAAAGTCTTCATGCCTCACAACACAAACTAAAAGTTTCAAAAATGAGAGATTCTTTCAAGTAAATAAAGAGAAAATACTGGATTCATCAAAGTCGGCATCAAAACAAAGGCAACCCCCTCGTCTAAGACGACCACACTCATTAAGACCAAACAGGGGAATGATGGAGCACAGGTTTCACCACACAGAGAGATGTGAATCCGTGAGAAAGCTGTACACCCAGCACCTCCGAAGGCTGGCGTTCTCCTGCGCAGGTGACAGCAGTACTAACTTCATACCCCAAATGTCTCATTTATGTTTCTACTGTACCTTCAAAGGGACGCTCATTCAACTTTTCACCTCCCCAACGCGACGGTCAAAGCTTTTCCGATTAGTATCAAACCGGGACGATGATGGGTAGTACACAATCAATCCTTATTAAGGCTGATGATTATTCTCGATATGCCCTGTAAGAGAGAAACACCCAGTTAATGGCTTGTGCCAAGACAAGTGAGTCATTTCACATGGATCAGACATATTAAGCAAACAGCCTTCTTATCGCCCCAACTGCTGGAATTTTGTTGTGGATGACTGTGACTGTCCCATATAACTGAGATTGTCCCAGCCACTAACGTAAATCTCCACATCAATTAAGCTATCTAAGTATTACGAGCACAGCTGCAGGTACACCACCTTGCAGAAGGCATGGAGAGGCTGGAGAAGACAACTGAAGACCACAGCAAGGTCTGTGGGAAGGAGCAGGACCCTTGTTAGGTCAGCCAGCGTCAGTGGAGAAAGGGGATAAACCTTTCAACTGTACAAATCCTCCTGGAGGTCTGACACAGGGGAAGGTGCCTTCAAAGCTATGCTCTGCTCATGAAAATGGCTCCGAGCTGGAATTAGGCATGTATCAGATGATCTCCAGGAGCAGATAGGTGGCTCTTCTGGAGTTGTGGGTATGTTAGTGAGGAGGAGAGGAAAACAGTAACTACTTCATCATGTTGGGGGAGAGAGGAGTGAATTATTCCCTTGGCAACCAGCTCAACGGGACCCGGTTATTTTCTCAATTATTCAGTCAAATATATTCAGTTTCTTAGTTATTTTCTGTAGTGCTCCTTCCAGTTTTAGATTTCATTTTCAACCAAATCTTGCCACACTTTCCACACACTGCACAACACAAACAGGCAAGTTGCGTTTTTATAAGGTAAGGCAAGTCTCAAATAGCTAAAACCACCTATGCTGTTAGAACATCTTGCCAAAAGCTGATACTCTTTATTATAATGCTTCATTAGAGCAGTAAAGTGCTCTCATAGGGAGCATAAAGTGCTGTGCACAGCACCCAAACCACCCACCAGCACCCAGGCAGCAAAGCCAGCAGCTGAACCGATGCCCGGGGGCTCCGACAGCAACTCCCAGGTTTGCCCCTGAACACCTTGGTGTAGCCGATGAAGACTCCCAGGCTGCAGAGCACCACTGAAAGAACCAATATCCCCACTCCAACTCAAAGTATTGCAATGACAGCTTTTCTATTTGCATTTGATAAATGGGATGATCAATTTATTTGTTTTAAGTGGTTGTAGAAAGGAGATACGTTCTGCAGACACAGGGAGGAAGCAGCTGGGCATCTTGTCCCTCATGGTGCAGCAACGCTCCCCAGACGCCCCCTCCACCGCTTTGCATTCCCCAACAAATAACGCAGGCTTGCTCACAGCAACGTGGATTCCCGATCCGGCTTTGTAGCAAAACAGGCTCCCTCTAATTATCCCTCAGCGTGACGACATCTAAACGGTGGAACAGGAATACGGCAGAGACTCAAAATGAGAGAGTGTGAAAACAAGACCGTCTCCTTTCTCCATTCACACCGCAGGTCCCAAGCGCACGAGGACACGCTCCCGCCTGAGTCATTCCCAGCAATGCTTCGCAGCCCGGCAGCAACCACAGATATTTTCCATGCAAGTGATTTTAAAAAAAAAAAAAAAAAAAATTTAAAATGAGAGGATAGCAAGAGGAACTTTGGGACTGCAAGGAGCAATGGTGTGATTAGAAGGATCGGGCATGTCTATAGAGTCTTACTAGAAGTAATTTATATGCAAGTAAAACAAATATGCCCCACTTTTCTAGGAAAATGCCAAATTCCATACTGATTTACACGCTTTACAATCTCATTGACTTCAGAGGGATTGCCTGCGGTATGAATCACCAGGCTGTGGCCTCCCAGCAATACAGAATAATCCCTTCATACTCCTCCTTTCAAAAACCCCATCATCCGACCAGGTGCTCCAGCTAAGACCCCATGAGCCAAGCCTCAGCCCTGCGGCGACGCTTCTCCTCTCCCTGGTGAAGCTTGGGGAGGGGGTGAAAGGGAAATAAAAATCCGATGATGGAGATGCCGAGAAGCGAAACCCACGGCGAGCCCGGCTGAGCACGGGGGCGGCTGGGGGGTTATTTGGGGCAGTGCGGGGGAAGAGGCATGAACCCTCCTTCAACCTAATTAAATCCAAATCCAAAAGCCTCTCCGATCCAGGGGCATTAAGTATTTTTGTTAGGAAGGGCAGGGATAAATTAACTCCTAGCTCGGGCCCTAATCTTTTTTCATTGTTGTTTAAATTCTCCCACTTCCTAAGATTTCAGCAGTTCCTCGTGATAAAGAGGAGCTCCAATTTGCCAGCTCATCTGCCCCTTCTCTCCAAGGCACGCAGGCAGATGCTTCCCCCAACCAAGCTCTTAAAAAAATTACACGACCGGCTTCTTCATTTACAAACATCAGTGCAAAAAGGCGACTGCTGACCCCACTCTTCGTTTTAATCACAAGCTGTTATTTACAGTGCTAGCAACGCACTGGGACAGAGCCTAATAAATGTTTAATGGCCCAGTAAACACCAAGGGCTTTATCTACAGCCCCTTTCAAAGCCTGATCAAATATGATAATCCTTTGCACGTCTGTCTGCCACTTCCCTGGCCTCCTGCGGGATGGAAGGAGATGTACACGGCTGCTCTGTATTCAGGCAAGAAAGGGGGGTTAACTATATGGAAAGGAGGGTTAGCTATAGAGAAAGGGGGGTTTAGCTATAGGGATGCGGATGTTTTCCCTGTTTCCACCTCAATTTCTTGCTCCCAGAAGGGCAGGACTATGCACCAAGCTGTCAAACCTCAACTTCCATGTAATATAGAAATGCAGGTGGCATTTGCCTCTAGGATTCAGTAAAGCAGTTATTTATAACAGAAATGTTATACATAGGAAGCATATGGAGCAATATGCAGAGGAAGTTGAGAGAAGTATTGTTTACTTACAGACTGGGTACAGGAAAAATACCTGCACACTTCATAAAGTGCTATAGGAGACTATGAGACCAGAAGTGCTGAAGCTTTTTAGAAAGATTTATTTTAAAAAAATATGGAAACAGGATCAATACTTAAGCAGTTTATATATTGCACAACTTGCACAATGCATAAGATTGCCAAGTAGCTGAAATCTTCACACGCATCTACCCAGGCAAGTGCCGACTTCTGCCAGACCAACCAATTCAGTGCGTGGGGGAGAAAAAACAATTCTTCAGGCAGACAAACCACTTCCTCAGATCTGAAATAGAAGATGTATTTCTCCCCCAATTAGAGCTGTGGGGCCGTTACTCAATATTCCCTCCTCATGCAAGACTGACTTATCTTCTAGACCCTCATATCTCCAAGATGATATTTTAAATGAGTCATTTTGACACATTAAAGCTGAGCAGTTAAGTTTTTATTACGCTATTACACATCGCTGTGACAAGCTTCTCTAAAGACCTGATGCTAAATCACGGTCCAATTACGGGTTGGTAAACTCACACGACCAAGAGATAAACCCAGCAGAAAAAGCCACGAGGAGTTCACAGGCCAGACCTCACCTCCAACGTGGGGTTGCACGGTGGCACCATCCAACTATTCAACACAGGAGCCAGACCTGTTCCGGAGTTTTCAGGACCATAGTCAAGGTTTGAAGGCCCCAAAAATCACGTCCCGGTACTGGTGAGGTCATTTGATACAGCCAAGGCCAACTGACTCTGACACCACCACATCTCGGCTCAGATGATGGGAGACACCTGCTTCCCAGTTTGAGCTGGTCAGACTGGAGGGTCCTTCAACTCCGATCCATGCAGAAGGTGAGGGATCAGGGCAGGATTACGAAAACGGAGGCTGGAGGCCAAAATAAAGGAGCCTGGAGGCAGGGTGTAGCTCAGCTGTGCTGCCGCACACCGGCCCCTTTCCTCCCCTCCACGGGACGTTTTTATTCAGCGTGGCCAGAAGACTCTTGCAGAGGATGTTTTAAAACTCAGAGCTGCCAAAAACGTCAAATTAGAACACAGTGAGAGCTCATAATAAATCCACCCAAGTGAACCGCAGCGCTGCGCGCCCGCTTTTTTGGGTGAAACCAAAAATCGCGAAAGCAAAGATCTACCGGCAATTACACCCAAAACGCTTCCTGTCTTTGCACGAATCTTTGTTTGCTTTGGGTTTTAGCGGTAGATGGGAGCGCAGACTACAATTTGTGGGAGATAGGTTATTGCTGCTAATGCAAAGAGCTTTTTTTCCTTCCCCCCTTAACAGATAAAGAAAGCATTAAAAATGCCACTCTGAAACAGCTTGGTCCTGCATTCACAGATGGTAGCAAAAATTAGCATTATTTATTTGTGGCTTTAGTCACTTTTTAAAAGACAAAACAGATAAAGGGAGAAATGCACCTGAATTAGGACTTCCACCCCTTTCTTTTGCAACTAATACTTCAAAATGCAGCAGGGAAAGAGCGTTTTGCAGAGCTCTAGGAAACCACATTTTGAAAAAATAAATAATACGTTTACCCAAGAAGGAGAATGAAAACGAGCAGAACAATAAGAGTCACGGAAGTTTGCTCTGAGGAGACATCTGGGAAGGTGAAAGGAGGAAACAAGTGAAAGAAAACACACAGAGTAAAGACACAAATTAATCCAAAGCACCAAGAGAAGAATTATTAAGTCATTTTACATCTATACAGCACTACATCCAACAAACAAGATGTGATCATATAGTTCTACATGATTCATAGTCTAGCTGCATTTATAGACACAGTCATATCCCTACAGAGGGCATGGCCCATCCCTGTGTCTCCTGAGGACCTCAACCATCCTGTCTCAGAATCCCAGAGTGGCTGAGGTTGGAAGGGACCTCTGGAGGACATCTGGGCCAACCCCCTGCTCAAACAGGACCACCAAGAGAGCCCAAAACCATGTGCAGACACATTTTGAATATCTCCAAGGATGGAGACCCCACAACTTCCCTGGGCAACCTGTCCCAGTCCTTGGTCACCCTCGCAGTCAACCAGTGTTTCCTGATGTCCAGAGGGACCCTCCTGTGTCTCTGTTTGTGCCCATTGCCCCTTCTCCTGTCACTGGGCACTGCTGGCTCTGTCCTCTTTGCACCCTCCCTTCAGGGATTTATAGACGTTGAGGAGACCCCCCGGAGCCTTCTCTGCTCCAGGCTGAACAGCCCCAGCTCTCTCAGCCTTTCCTCATAGCAGAGATGCTCCAGTCCCTTCACCATCTCCGTAGCCCTTGGCTGGACTCTCTCCAGTCTGTCCATGTCTCTCTCGTACTGGGGAGCCCAGCACCGGACACAGTGCTCCAGGTGTGGCCTCACCAGTGCTGAGCAGAGGGGGAGGACCACCTCCTCCACCTGCAGGCAATGCTTTGTCTAACACAGCCCAGGACACCACTGGTCTTCTCTGCAGCAAGGGCACCTTGCTGGCCCATGGTCAATCTGATGTCCACCAGGACCCCCAGGTCCTTTCCTGCCGAGCTGCTTTCCAGCTGGGTGGTCCTCAGCACATCCTGGTGCCTGGGGTTGTTCCTCCCCAGGGGCAGGACTTTGTACTTCTCCTTGTCGGACTTCATGAGGTCCCTGTTGGCCCATTTCTCCAGCTTGTCAAGGTCCCTCTGGATGGCAGCACGACCCTCTGGAGTATCAGCCACTCTTCTCAGTCAGACGCCAGTTTGGTGTCATCAGCAAACTTGCTGAGGGTGCACTCTGCCTCATCTTCCAGATTATTAATGAAGATGTTAAACAGGACTGGACCCAGTATTGACTCCTGGGGTACAGTGCTAGTTACTGGCCTCCCAATAGACTTCGAGCCACTGGTCACCACCCTGTGGTCCCAATCTTTCAGCCAGTTTTCAACCCAACTCACTGTCTGCTCATCCAGTCCATACAAAAACAGCTTCTCTACGAGGATCTTACAGGAGACAGGGTCTAAGGCCTTACTGAAGTCCAGGTAGACAATATCTACTGCTCTCCCCTCACCTACCGGTCATTTCATTGTAGAAGTTGGTCAAGCAAGACTTCTCCTTGGTGAACCCATGGTGACCACTCCTGATGATTTTCTCATCCATCAAGTGCCTGGAAATGGTTTCCAGGATAAGCTGCTCCATCTCCTACTTGTACTTATAGTTTTGGCTCAAAAAACCTGGAGAATCTCACATTTATCTACTCGGTCTTCTTGAGGGATACTGCTTGATTATTGCAGTGATAGAAATTGCAGGGGAACAACACATGCAAGAAAGAAAAATATTTGTAGATCACTACATAATCTGATATCGTACAGGCAAGCTCATCACCAAAGAGTTTAGTTTAGATGAACAACAAGTAAAAAAGACACAGGGAGCATCAGCTATATAGATGAAAAATGTACATCATTTTCTCCAGTAGTGAAGCCTATCTTCACTGCGATAAACTGCCATTTACTTCCAGCACAAATGGATTACTCATGGACAGAGAAGCCGGGGGCAAAATTAACTCTCGGAGCCCAGCATGTCACAGGAGATCAGATCAAACCCAGCCTGCTCCTTTCCTCCACTGCACGCAGACCAGGAACCTGATGGCCTCTTTGATTGCTTCCATCACCACAACAATTATTTTAATTTTTAGCTTCTTGATTTTGGCAGACACTCTCTTAAAAGCCCAATCAAGAACAATTAAATGCAAGAGTTAAGTGAAATAAGGCGCCAACAAGGTTTGGTGTCTGCCCCTCTTCCCCTAAGTGGGATGGAAGATTAAGTGCTCAGCACACAGGCTCCTGAGAAAGCCTACAAAGGGAAGCAACCTCAGAAGAGATCCAAAAAGCCTTTTTCTTAATAGAAACCATCTAGAACTTGCCAATAAGAAAAGCTAAATCCTGCAAGACCAACAAGATGGAGCTCTGGCTTCAGTTCCTGCTTGGGCTCAGTAGTTCAAATCCACTTCCCCTGCGCCAGGGAGAGCAGCCTAGTCAGCCCATGGTCTTTTCTGTCCTTCCCTGATGATGCTACGATTCTAAGCAGCCAAATATGCAAGTCACTACACCAGAAAGTGCACAGCATAGCAATTAATGGGAAGTTCCAGGCATAGTCCCCTTTCTCAGGACTTTTTGTGTGTTTTATGTTAGATATTCATTGGACTTGAGGAACCCACGAGCACTCGCACTGCATGTGCTGCTGAGAAGAGGGACCAGGACACAATTCCTTCCTTTTATGTTCCGCCAATAAATCATATGCTCCTCCTCTGCATGGATACCCAGGTTTGAGCGGGAAGCAGGGACGCAGCCAGACAGTGCTGCAGGTTTCTTGCCAATGATCAAAGGAATGGGAACCTAACACCTAGACCAGAAGCATCTCAAGGAGCTTCCAGCATTGGCTGCCCAAAGAGCCCAGGTTCCTGGAATCACAGTTCTGATCTTATTTTAATTTTTTAACATTTTTTTTGGTAAAGAACATAGGTCTTCAGAAATCAAAGGCTAACAGCTGTATGACAGTCACATTCACAGTTTTCTACTCATTCATGAATTCAAAAGTAAGGCTAAGCAGATGCACCACTAAGTCCAGTTTCCTTATTTTTGAGAACAAGTATAATTATCCCCAACTTCACAGACACAAGACTCTCCTAGAGAACTGACTTGTCAAACAGTGAGATGACAGAGGCAGCAACAAAAGCCCACTCATCCTACCACTGGTCTCATGCCTTGTAAAATAATTGCCTTCCCACCCAGAACTAAAGGTTACAATTACAGTGAGAATGAGTCAAGCCAGAAAGACCTATTTTAAAGAAAAGGGGGGAAAAATGGAAAAGAGTTTTAATGAAAACATGCAGACAATTGCAAGACAGAAGAAAGGCCTGTTTTTGCATTGCACCTTGTTCGCTCATGCTTTGTCTCAGCTGCCAACTGCAAATTAAATACTTTAGTTAAAACTTTGCTCATCTGGTACCTTTAATACTTAGTCACTAGAAAGTGAACATCTGTTTTGCTTTGAGGCTTTCAGCAATGACTCAATGTTATCTACAGTGTTGGACTGCTGAAGATCGGTATTCCTGAGGTTTTTTTTTTTTTTCCTCTCCCCTAGCAACAGGGCTGCTTGCTTTCACATGGAGGAATCAGCCTCCAAAATTGTGTTACAAAATCGTTAAAGTTTGACACAAGTTGAGGAGGAAGCACAGGACCCAGAGAGATTTCATCCTCATCCGGAAACAAACCAGCTGAGATCTCTACCAGCGCATACCTTTGCCTCGTAGCTCTCTAGGATCGATCCACCGTTCAATCGATCCACCGTTGCAGGGTGATGCACGGCTTTCAGGCTCCGGAGAATCAGCAGTCTCCTGCTGTGTTTACAGCAAGCATAATAACCAGGCCACAATTAAAATGACTCCGGTAGCCCTCTCAGCATGTGCATCCCCCCGAGCCTAAAAGCAATCCCAAAGGTTTATCTGTGATTTAACCTCCCCTGGCTTCAGGCATGGCAGATAGCTCAGCATCACGTATCTTCATCAGCGGTGAAGTACTCGAGGTAGATGCGTAGCTTTAGAAAGAGGATACAGCAGCAGGAAATATCCCTGCACCGAGGGACTCAATTAACTTGCTGATATAAGACACCAGCATCCTGTTAACACGGTAGACACTGTGCACGCACAAAGGCATGCCGCGCCTGGGAAAAGGACTTCAAGGATAACAAATGCTGCATGTATGTGCAAGGGAAGAGCCTGGACACGGTCATAATCTTGTCCTGCTGTATGGAGAAGGGACCTGTGCAATATCCAAGTCGGCTGACAAAACCGATCGTTAACAGCCATATCTCCCCTTAATTTGTGCAGGACCAATCCTGCCGCTCATTCAGTGAACGTATTTTCCCCGGAAGAGTGCTAGACACAAAGCAAATCCACAGAACTGGTGTAAAACAGCCCCACGTGTCTGAAAGGTGGATAGGCAGGCACGGGTTGGCTTTATGAGGTCCCACCTCTCCCACATCAGATGTGGGCACACCACACTCGAAGGGTTTTACAACCCACCTCACCCTCCACATACAGGTAAGGGCGCTGCCATTGAGGATGCAGATGTTAACCCGCTGGGGCACAGAGGTCCAAAGGGAAATCTGGGGAAACCTCAATTCCCAGCTTCCCCCTGAGCACTTTAACCTCCAAAATATTCAGGAAACTCTTAAAAATTAGTGTGCATAGTTACAGCCTAAGACTGTCTGAATAAACATGACAGACCACATCTGAGATGCCTTTAATTCAATACCTCCAACAGCAATCAGCTAGTGCAGGAAGCAAGGTCAGACCCACGCCAGCACGTACCATTTGCTCCCAGAACACTTCCCAGTTTCCAGCACAGACTGTTTCTGCCCAGGGATCTTTGTGCTTTCTTTCAATGAGTTTATCCAGTCACCTTTCCGTTCCACATAAGTTTTCAAGCATCCTACAGCAAGTAACAGCATAGCTTAACACATGAGGTGGAAGTGTTTACAAACACAGCGAACACGCAGGGGAGGAACGTGCTACTAGGAGAGTACCATCAACTCCAAAAACGATGACGACACTGGGACAGTACCATCAACTCCAAAAATTATGATAACCCCAGCTCACAAAGCTCCACTGAGTTCTCACCTCAAAGTTTTTACAGTGTTAATATAGCCCACGACAAACAAGCGTTGCCATGCAAGTCTTAAAGATTCAAACTGCGCTCCTCATTAGTACCTCTGCAGGAAAAGAAGCAGAAGAACTGGTTTGGAAAGAGAAAACGAAAGAAAATACAGATGACTCCGATAACATGCCTAATTAATAAAGCATAAACTAGACGGGCTGGTTCAGTCTGTGCGTCCCATCTGCTTTGACTTCAGTCGGGATGGTTCCCATCTCCACAAGCCCCAGTTTCCATACAGATATTCCCGCGTGCTGACAAGCCAAAGATGTGCCTTCAGTGCCTGGGCACAAACGCTCTTGTATGGTGTTATCGCACACCCTTGCATTCTTCTCTTAGGAAGAAGGGATGAACAACAAAAAAATCTGAGTGCCCTGTATGCAAAGCACGGTCTTGAGACACCGAGAGTTTGGTACGAATTTACCGTAACTTTGTACTCGCCAGTCCTCCACGGCCCCTAGATACTTACTTACCTACCTTTAAAGCCTCAAGCTCATAACAGCTGACATGGTTTATTTTGTTGCCCTTCAAGTGACTTTACAATAACTTGCATGAAGTTCTACAGTGTCAATGCTGATTTATAAAGATTTATTTGTTGAATGACCAAGCAGAGCTCCCTAAAGTCATCAGTTAGAGTTATGATACTAGAAGTTCACGTTCAGGCAAGGTCTTGACCTCTGCACGTTTCTGGTCCTCTTTTTGGAAGCAACAATCAGAGAAGACACATACCATAGAGTCCCAACAATGGCAAACATCCAGATGCTCTCACAAACATGCGCCCTGGCCTGAAAACCTTCAATGAAAAGAAAAGGCGAGTAACAAAATCAACAGGAGCATCTCCATTGCTCCACAGGAGGTCAGCAGCAGAGCCAAGGACAGGACATGGGAGATGGAGAAGCATATCAAGTGCCTGTGGCACCCTGATGAAGCAACCTCTATGACTTAAAATGAAATGAAGAAGAGGTCAGTAGGAGGTGCAGCCAGCATAACGTAGGGATTTTGGCCAGTGTGCCATGAAAAACGCGTATAAATTCAGAAAAGCGGCAGGTCTTCACATACACAAAGTACCATTCCTGTTCCCCCAGGGAAAGAGGAGGAGGGGGAAGATGGTTGTATCCCATATCTGCCTTTTAAGACAACTTCTCCTTAGGTTTTATATCTGTGAGAAGTTTTGAGACTCAGTAGCCAGTGACAGCCAGCAGAGAGTGTAAGGAGCAGAAAACTTGTCCCTCTCAAACTGAGGCAACCCATAGAGGACTTTTTCCTATTTCTCCGTAGTTTAGCACGTTGGAAATACCTGCTTCATCACAGGCAGCACGACAGAGGCAAAGGCTGTTCCTACGGCCATGCACAGGCCTCCAGAATAACAGGAAACTGATGGTCAAGCGATGCCGATAGCCCTGGTGCTTTGACTGCACTAACACCCAGTTGAGAACAGGCTGCCTCACTCACCCCAGTTAAAAACCCAAACACCAACACGAGTCAGTCTGCTGGAGCTGTTAGTTCATTCTTTTCAGGTCTCATTGCTACAGGTGGATTTCATAAAAATGGAAACCTTTCAAGGAGGTTAAATCCTTCAGAAGCAGACAGCAGGCTACAGTCAATTCCAGATAAGCTTCTCCCGTATCACTTCATGCATGTCCAGAGCAGCTGTTGGCACCTTCTCCTGAACAAACCAGCAAGAATCAGACCCTGAAAAGATAGTCTATTATATTCTTTATGCAGCACAGGGGAAGAGGAATGGGACTGAATAAGCAACATCCTATTGGGAAAGTTCATGCCACACCTACGATTGCATACAAGAAAGAAATCAGCGCTCAAGCTAGCCAAACAGGGAACACCAAACCTTTACTAAAGGAAAACCTCAAGTAACTTGGATGCAAATGAGCTCATATCCACTGGGATGCCAAGCCCCTTACGCCATCGTGGTGCTAAATAGCCATTTTCATAAAGGTCTGATCTGCAGTCGGGGCTGGCCAGAGGAAGGACCAGGCAGGATCTCCGATCGCAGAAGCATCCCTCGCCCAAGCCACCGAGCTCCAGCCACGACTTTCCACCGTGTTGGGAACATCCCACCCCTGTGGCTCACTCCACACCCCTCAAAATTCAACAGCATTAAACAGCTGAGATCTTCTGTTTGCAAATCACGGTTGCTACACCACGAATCATGATACATCACAAGTGCAATGTCAAAGGAACAACAAAGCAGTGATGGTGAAATCCAACGGCACAGATTTGTTCTCCAGACTTCTCTCTTAAAGCTAAAGGCAGACAGTGCATGTGGGTGGCTGGAACTTCGTCCCAACCTCAGCTGCACTAGAAAAGTCAAGATCTTGGGCAAATTACTTAAAAGAAAGCAGTTTTCCTCCAGAAACAGACAATAAGTTACCAGTAGCATCCTGGAAGTCTTTCTTCTGACAAGGAACTGGTTACTTAGGAATGGAGCAAACTCAGGTACATGCACAAAATAAAAGGCAGAAGAGAAGTGTAACTGGAACCTGCTGACCATGCTGAGATGGTACGAGGGGCGGGGGGAGGCAGGGGAGATCAGGGAAGCAGCCAGTGCTTCGGAATAGGCACAGAAACAAGTTTCCACGGAAGCATGTTTCTTTAAAGTCAGATGTATTAGATCATCTTGTCCCCTAGAGTATGTTGTTTCCTAATGTTTTGCCCAGACCAATTTCAAATGTCAAAAGCAATGGTTGGATTTGTTGGTTTTGGGTTTGTTTTTTGTGTTTTGTTTTTTTTAAACTACCTTGAGTCCTCACAGAGCCAGTCAAGGATGAGAATTTTAGACTCTGTTCTGTCTTTCACATTACAAACGCAATTATCGCTGTAGCCTGATTACAGAATCTCCTGTCACACAGGTTCTGTAAGAGGCTGAAAGAACAGCTTGCCTTTCAATTAGAGTTAGAAAAATTCATACAAGTCCTTCAGTGCTCAGTGGTCACGTGCGCATGAAATTTAAGAAAGGCACGTGCAGTCCCGAGAGAAGAGCATCCCTTAGAGAGCATACTGTCTTCAAAAAGACCATGATGAAAAGCCCTTGCAAAGTACTTACCCTGAAATACGGACTAGTCTCAAAATAGTCTTATTCCTTTTGCTTTTCAATGCTTTCATCCAGGTAATGCAGAAAAATCTTCACCACAAGAAGGAGATTTTTAGATGCATATGACGGTTTGGGTATGGACAGTCTTGTCCCACCTGGATGCAAGAGGTGTGGGATCGAGCAAATTAATGGATCACACGACTAAAGCTAAGGTTAGTTTGACTCCTCTTCCCAGACATTAAGGCAGTGAGCATCTTGGATTTAGCTCTTGGATAACTGTAAGTGGAAATTAGCACTACAAGCTGGAAACATCTGGATACAGATAGTTAAACAAGATAGGATCGTCAGGTCACATCTGTTTTCCACATTTTCATTTCAGCCTAGCGAGAGGCGAGAGTCAGGCAGTCAGGGCACCATCCAGAGTTTGGAGAAGTTCTGCGGTGCGTTACTCGGGGTCCTCCGAGATGGATGATCACAGGGGCCACTGCCACCGAGCAAGAGCTCCCTTCTCCTCCACCTCCCCACTCCAGGTATTCCCACAGCCGCCCATGCCAGTCTCTGCATCGGCCAGCTCGCCTTGCTAACCTGCCGAAACATCAGCCAGGACAGGGTGCTGTGCCGGGGAGAGCGGTTTTACACCAAGGTAAACAAGCTGATCTGCCATACCCAATCCTCAGATGTGGTCCAACACGCGCACAGAGGAGCGAACAGAAAAATCATGTCTCCAAAACACCACCACCTACATCTTACATCAGCTCATCTCTGCCACATAACAACTAATCAACTCTTCACACCTTAATTTCCTTTTCACATCGGGGCAATAGCCCTCCCTGCTCAACAAAGTACTAACTCCTGAGCCAACGCTGCTGCGCCTGGGCCCCAGAGAACACCTAATTTTGACGAGATGGGGCTTGACCCCCAGTTATTAAGCAGCAAGTGGGAATATTAAGTGCAAATATTAATGGTGAACCAGGCACATTAACCAGGCCAAGGTTAAAGGCAGGGTACAGGATGGGACTAAACCACTGAGTTCAGCTAATAGCATGTGCCTGGCTATCAAAGATGACAAGATTTTAGCAGCTTATTATTAATAATGAATCCTCTGCAGGATGTTTTCTGCTAGAAAAAGCAAAAGTGTTGCTTTTTCAGCTGCCCATTACCTAAAGTGAGGTGAATGAGCCGCACTTCAGAGGGAATAAATCCCTTTTGGATCAGGTAGTGGGCAACTCAAGTGGGAAGCAGTCAGCATCGTTAGACATCGTATCTGTTCTCTAAGCAAGAGACTTCAGGCTTAGAGTATTTCAAAAACCAGCACTTCACAACAAACATGGAAGCAGCAACTCCTCCTTTTTATTTCACATATCTCTCCTTTTCCCTGGGGACAGCAGGCAGCCCAGCGTGCCACAACAGGAATACCCCAGTACATTCCTGGGCAGAAAAAACCCATGAGCGAGGCAGGAATCGATAAATTGGAGTAGGATGGCAAGTGGAGGAAAGTTCATGGAAGACAGCTCACAGAAGACAGGAATATTAAAGAGTTTCAACTCTGAAGCCAGGAAAGACTTAATAGGCATGTTTGCGCTTGAAGCTGCTCACAACCAACCCTGCCACACAGGAAAGAAAAACTACAAGCGGAAGAATTAAGTAGGCAAATGCTTGACCTAAGTGTGATTTTGTCAACGGAGACAATTTATGGAACAGGTTCATAAAAGCAAAGGAGGACAGGGGAAAAAAGGGTAGCACAGGTACTGCCAGACTTCTGCCTGCAAGCACCTTATTCCAAGATGATCTTTCGGCTCTTGGCTGTGGAGATGGAGGCAGGATCCAAGAGCCACTCAGAGTGGGGAGATGAAAACAAACAAAAATGACTTCTCAGCATCTCAGTCCTGCACTGCAGGACGGATCTGTGGTGAGATTTCAGCACGATCCAGCACTGCTGGTCTCGGTAGCCCTTGCCTGCTTGCTGCAGGCAGGGCAGAGGGTGAGGTGGATCTCCTGTGCTGGGGTTTGCTTCCACGGCACTGCAACCACACGCACGGTGGATGCTCCAGCCTGGGCCGATCAGAGGAGCAAGACTGCAAGGACGTCTGTGAGAAGAACTGCAGCAAACCCTGGGAGCTATCCTGCACGAAGCCAAACGCTGTGCAAAGACTGCAATAAACCAAGCTTCCGAGGTGCCTGTTCAACATTGCTGGGCTCTGAGCAAAGAGAAAGTTCACCAGAAACAGGAAGGTTTTTCTGAAGTCATCATTTGTTGTTGCTTCCAAAATTTATACCTCAGTGTCTCCAGCTGGCACATCTGCAGTCCTAGAATTCAAGATGCTGCGATGCCGTATGCCAGGGCATGGTGCAGAAGGGAGAGTTTGGCAGCTGGGGGGCCGGAGGGATGAAGGAGACAATCCAAAAAAACCCCACCACCAAACCATGAATTTAGGTCCAGAATAGAATGGACCAAGCTTGCACTCATAAATAAATTCAAGTTGCTCTTATTAGCAAGAACAGATTTAAGCACCACATACGTGTTCAGTTCTTCCCCCTTACCATTGCTTCCCGATGTTCCCCAGGCCTCTCACTTCTCCCCAAAGGCAGATCCAAGTGCCTCCGCCAGCTGGGCACAGCTCAGAGCCAGTATTCGGCAGCAGATCCAGGATGGAAGTGACTTTGAGAATGTCTGAAGGGAGAATGTAATTCGAAAGCTTTGGAGCATTTTATTCAATGCTTCGACTGCTTCAAAGTAAAATTAGGTCCCAGCTTCCAAAAACATATGAAGTAAAACCATCAGCAATGAGAAAAATTGATTCTAAGGTAACATCCAATGCTATGGTTTGATGGGGCATTTGTAACCACACATCAAGTGACCACAGATAAATTGGGGTAGTCAGAGATGCTTGAGAACTGGCTGAAGAACACTGAAGAGCTACAACAGAGTGACTGGAAGAGCCTCACTCAAGAGGGATATAAAATACCACTGTATCTTTGACAAAAGTCACCCTTATCTGAGAGCTGGCCCGAAGATGGAAGTTGGTAGCCCACGTCCAAATG
The DNA here is from genome assembly GCF_011004875.1 of Balearica regulorum gibbericeps. Taxonomy (NCBI): domain Eukaryota; kingdom Metazoa; phylum Chordata; class Aves; order Gruiformes; family Gruidae; genus Balearica; species Balearica regulorum. The sequence continues at coordinate 79,163,199 of NC_046187.1, read as the reverse complement.
ATGGGTTCGTGTCACAGCAGGTGTCAGAGGCCACGCTGCCTCCCAAGGCTTGATGCAGCATTAGCTCTCCAAAAGCCTCCAAAAACCCCACCAAAACTGAATGAACTCAGTAGCTGAACTTTGATTCCCCCCAGACCAGACGCTGCAGCACCGCTGGAGGGAGTGGAAGGGAATTCTATGTCCCTGCTGCTCATCGTGCCTCTGCTCAGCTCCTGAAACAAGGCTTCAACCCTACAGCCAAGTTTGGCACTTCCATCTTTCAAAAAAAAAAAAAAACCCACCCAAAAAATTATTCTCCAATTCCTCGCCATGCTGCACAGAAACACACGATGAAGAATCACAGGTGGAAGCAAACCCACGAGCTCATCTCAGCGTCTGCTCCGGTCCCCAGCCCTCCAGCATCCCTCTTCCCAAGGGAAGGCACTGCTGACAGCACCGCTCTAACAAGATCTGGGGGGAAACACATCCTCTGCCTGCGCGAAACAGTCGTGCAGCCGGCTTCTCGTGCTGGAAACTGGCACCTAGATGCCAGGGGCAAACTGCTGCCAGCCCTTTGGACCAAAGGACAGGAGAAAAACCCTCTTATGCTGCTGCAGCCTGAAGCCCATCTCCCCTGTACTGGAGGCTTTGCCATGCTGCAGATTCTCACCATCGGAGATGAGGGTGCAGGGAGATAGACAGGCAGGAACGTCTCAGGCTGCAGGGAGAGCAGAATTGAAAAGAAGTGCTTTTTTAAAACATTTTATGCTTCCTTATCCCAGTCTTAAACTGTGGGAGGGACACAAAGGACTGAGCTCTGGATGCCAGGTGCTCACTGGGGAGGCTAACCTCTTCAAGTGTGAAGTGTGAGCATCCCAAAGGAACTGAGCTGCAATTTGTTACCTAAACAGCAAAATAATCCTCCTGCAAATGCCCTGCACCAACAGACTAGTTCTCATAGCGAAGACAAAGCTTGAGCAATGCTTTAAAAGGCCTGTAACAATTACTGTAACAGGCAAAATGGAAAAAAAGGTGGAAGTGGCAGTCTTCTTTCGACCCCTGGGCTTGGGATCCACTGCTGGCAGGGTTTCTGGCAGGGCTGGGAGCCTGCCCACGCTCCGATATCAGAAGGGGGACACCGCAGGCACTGCCGCGACCATCTGGGGGGCTGCACACGCCTGAAGTGACACGGACAGTGTCAGTTGTGGGACGGGACCGGTCACAGCTGTGACGAACGTGGCAGAGGTATCCCGAGACAACCTTTCCACATCAGACTGCGAACAGGGAAAAACATCCATGCATCCATGCAAGCTGGCTACTGCGCTACCGGCCATGTCCTTCATTAGTTAATTACATTTCTGTAACTGCATCACCTTAACGAAGCAGCAGGGGAAGAAAAATTCGGCACCAAATATAGAGGCCATCTCGGCTGGCCAGCAATACCTTCTCTGACACAAGCAGATGGCATTTCAGACAGGGCAACAGGAACCAGAGTGCCTTTAAATCTGCGTCACGTTTCTCAGCCTGTGGGGCACTGAATGGCGCCAAATGAAAACCCCCAACGCACACCACAACGCTGTCCTGTGCTAACAGCCGTACCACGAGTCCCATTAGAGAAGGAATCCTTAAACGCTGCAGACACGATTTTAAAGATTCTCTCCCAAACTGAGCCAAACTGTCAGCGGGTGAGATCTCCCCCCTCCACAGCCGGGCACCCCTGGATCATGGGCAGTAACAAGCAGGAAGTCATTTTGGGGAGCAGAGCCAGCTTAAACAAATGAAAGTACAGGTTTGGTCTTTTATTCCAAAGGCTGCTAGCATGTCCAGGGATTGGCCACCTCTAACGACGCCATGATCACCAAACCAGCCTGATGGATGGCACCGCCTCGCTGGGGCAGCAGCAGCCAGCAACAGCAGCCAGCCCTCCGCTCCTCACAGCAGCTAGGAGAGGCTTGCACCGCTGCTTGCCATGCCACATCTTTCCACAGCAGCTAAACACACTAATCTCCAAAGATCTCATGTCAGCAACTCTAAATCCACTCTACAAAAATAAAATCTTTCCAAATAATCCATACGAAAGCAGCTGAGCAAGTATTGAGCAACTGCAAAGTCCGCAGCTTCCTAAAAACAGTCATAATCTTGCCGTAACTTCAAAAAAAACCATTGAATAAGTTAATTCCTGGGCTCAGATGCTGAGGAGCTCAGCTTTCCCATCACTGCTGAGGCTGTTTCGCTGCCCGGGAGCCCTGGCTGTAGTTTCCATCTAGCTATCATCAGACCTGCATGCCTCATCCCTGAAGCACTTTTTTCCCCCCAGGATTTTCCACCTCTCCCATGCACTTGTGCACAGACTTCCTCATTCTCTGTCCACTAGCCAATTAAGCACAGTTTTCAGAGCAAAAATTCAGTTTCTCAACTTAAAAGTTCAAAAAGGGGGTGTTGTTTGGGGGCTGAGCTTCTTGGCTTTGCTCCAGAGGGGTTGGAGAAGGAATGGAAATGGCTGTTTTCAGATAGCTTCATTCCGTGCTGTGGAATTATTCAGTAGAGGCAGGCTGCTCTTACACTTGTGACTGAAGCATTTTCAAAAATGATGAGCAGGAACGATAGGTGAACGGCTTCTTTCAAGTTTGCAGTGAACGAGAGCCATAAATCTCCTACTAGCTGCCGAGCTTGTGTCCCACAGGAGCCAAAGAACCTCTTCTGCAAGGCACTGAGTGTCCTCAGACCCCCTCGATCAACACGGGAACAGAGATGAGGCAGGACCCGGCAAGATCAGGTCCAGCCCACTAGTTCAACCAACACCGACTTAAGGCTCCACCAAAAATGTCAACCTCTCTGTGGGGCAGAGATGCTCTGTAGGGAATACAGCGGCTGTGGAAAAGGAAGAGGTCTTGCAGGGAACGATGCCGGGGCCGCAGCAGCTGCATGGAGAAACCACCGCCCTTCCTAACAGCACATGGCTGCCCTTGAGCCTGCTGACAGCTCACCATGTCCTCTTCCCGCAGGAGCACCACAGCGTTGGGCAACGGGGCAGCATCAGGTGCTTCATCCCACGCTGCTCACTCAGCTGTGTGAGAGAGAAAATAAGGACAAAGGGCTCCTTGGGTTCCTCTTTTCTTGCCACAAACACGCGAAGATCCAGTGGAGGGTATAGCCTTTTAAAGCAGCTCCCTGCATTTCACAATTTATCTCCATGTTTCTAGACGAAGAGGGCAACATATGGGAAATTACATAAACTCAAACACCCCCACAGAATATGCTGTATCCTGGAAAAAAGACAACTACCTCTGCACAGGCACTGAACTCAGTTTAACAAATTTCAAGGAAGGCAAAGAGTAAATCCTCTGTCACACAGGGGATAAGACACAGACATAAGAAGCAATATCAGATACTCAGATGTCTACAAAACCTCTCTTGGGTGGATCAAGACATCCACCACTTTTGCGAACACGTACCTGCAACGCCGTTGTTACACATACAGCACCAAGAGTTCCCCTGCAGCCCTGACCGAGGGACACGACCTCCCACAGGGACCCTCTCAATCGCCACCGAGAGGGATGGAGACACTCTGGTGACCCTCCAAGCCATCTGAACACGCTGGCGGACCCAAGGTGGGAAACGCTCAAGCAGCCACTGGGTTTGTCAGCCTCTCTGTAGCCTCAGTCGAGGAGGGGATGGGAGATCCACTCCTCCTCTATGTGCCAGAGGAGACAAGCCAGAGGAGATGGTCTTAGAGATGGGGTTGCATGGACAGGCAAGGCTGCAAGCTGCCCATCCCACACCTCCTTCAATCGTGTTTTTAGACATGAGAAAGGATGATGGTGCAGCATTTAAGTTACTCACCTCCCAGGAGAGCAGAGATTCATCTTAACCCTTCCAAAGCTGCCTTTGTATGTCAGCTAGCCCACGCCTCAGTTTCCCTTCGTGACAATATCTCCTTTGTGCATTTTATTTGTTTGGATGTTGGATTCTGGGAGGCCAGACCTGCCTGCTCAGCACAGCGAGAGCTGAAGTACAACACTGCTGCAACACAGAGCAATGGCTGGGTCACAGATTTCACCTCCAGGTCCCTACTGGAGTAAAAAAAATAACTTGTACACAACCACTGCAGATGAAGCCAGGTACAGAAAAGATGATAGATGAGTTGGCTGAATATTTGTTCTAAAAGGCAGTGCTATGTAAGAGATTCTCCCATAGCCCCACGGGAAATGTCTGTAGCCTGCTCCGGATGAGCTCGCCAACCCCTGCAGACTTTCGGAGCCCAGCAGAGGACTGACATGCAGATCCACCCATTACGCAGCAATCTACATACACTAAATTTCTCAAAGGGTTAAAATGATGGAAAAAAATCAGGGATGCACAGATTATGCTATTGGAGGCCACTTCCTGGTAGAAAGATTTTGAAGGACAGAGTGAAGCAGAACCAACAAAATTGCAAAGTAAAACCATGCTAGCCACGAAAGCGGTCTTCTCACTTATTTTCCATATACTTCTAGATAACCTTAGATAATAATATAACCTCTCTAATCCCAGTCACGGTCTTCCAGCTAGCTGAGTATCTACAAATAAACCACTGCCATTGAGTCAACCAAAGATCCCGCCTGGCATTCCCACCTGCCACCAGAATGAGAAGGCAAATTCTACATGGCAACTGGGATTAAAAACATCTCTCTGTCTGTAGCCAAATAGGTTTAAAGTCCCCTCAAGAGAAAATCTTGAGGATTATCCATGCTTTCCAATTTATTATTCATTTCTAACTCATCTCCGTTCATCTCTAATTCATCATTCAGGCCTAGCAGGGATGGCATTAGTGTCTTCTAGGAGGCAGACGGGAAGCTGCAGCGTTTGGGCTGCAGCAGACAGACCAAAGCCCTGCCCTTCTGATCTAGCAATGCAGAGAAACAAGGGAAGACTAAGTCTGTACTTCCAGTTAGAGACTAAATATGTACATGCAGAGCTGAGAGTGGGCCTAAAGTTATACTTCTGAGACTTCATACTCCACAGCAGTCAGTTTGGAAGAGAGTGAAATCCAGAGGCTCTGAGATATATCACGTGTTAAGCAACACTGGAAAACACATGTGAACATATTTATTTTCAGGCTTCTCAAAAGTATCCCTAAGAGCTTCACTTTTGGAACAAAAGTGAGATGATTATCTGCTGGCATGATAAAACATTATTCAAATTGTAAAGCAGCAGGGAAGTTTTGCATGCTGTCCTGCCACACACTATCACGAGAAAAAATTATGGTACCTCAAAGCGTTCAGGTTGAGAGCCAGGATATCCCCGTGCTGCAAGCGCAGTGCCTGGAACAAGAGGCTGCTGTTTCCCAGAGCGCTGCTGGAATCTTTATAAACCACTAAAATGCTTTTTTTTCCCCCCTGTATTAAAAAAAAAAAAGCAAATCCTGTTCTTCATATTTCTCCTCTTACTCAGCAAGATTTACTTACTTGAGGTTTTTGCCTTTTAGAAACTTCTAACAGCATCATGACTGTCATATCTGACCCTTCTGCCCACCAGGTTTAGCCAAGTCTCTCGGGCCACCTTGCCACCAGACCCAAGTTGCCTTCTTGGCTTTTCTTCCACTAACTATTTCACTGCCCAGGCAGGTCACTTCTTCCTCCATCTCCGCTTGTCTCCTGTCCCTGGTCAGGGGCTGGATCTGCAGAGCACGTAGCAGAGCCTTTCGTGGAGAGAGTAAGCACAGCTATGGCCAGTATCTTCCTACATTAAGTGGACTGACCTCCAGGTCAATGCAGGTCCTACCTTTCCTTTTTTATTTTTTTTTTTTTTTTTAAATAAAGATGAGTAAACAGAGAACCTTCCCCGGATTTGCCAAGACCTCTCTTGAGATCACATCATCAGTTATCACTTCAGGGCTCACCTGAATGCTCACCAGGGCCAAACCGCTGTTTCAAAGGGTGAAGTAAGAGATGCCCAACTGGGAGCAAGCAGGACTTCAAGGTGGTTGCAACGTACACTGAGGCCAGGAACAGATTTCCTGACTGCAGAACGCTCTCTGACACGTACCATGACGTAATTTACTAATACAAATTAGTAATATCAGCCCTTAGCCAGCTGCAATTTGTGAATGAAGTGTTTGAAATCCCCAGAGTATGAATTGAGACACCAGCTCTGAGAAAGCAGGGTCGCGAGCAAGGGATGGACCCCACACAGTCCCAGGGATTAAAGGAGGATCTGCTGCTCGGTTTGCAAGTACCACGAGGCTCCCCGCTACGGCTAAACAACTTTGTTGCAGCTATTACCAGTGCTCCCAAGGGCAGCAACGCTCCAGATAAGCCCCAAAAGCTGCCTAGTCCATCCCATTCACATCACCTCTGATCACCGCTCTTCCTACCACCTGGTCAACCACAGTTAAAGATGAGCCTGTGAAAGCACACCAGACCGTACAGTAAAATTAACAATCACAAATTAACGACACACTGGATACACAGAAGACAAGGGAGGATGGTTGGGTACCAGTTTTGGGGAAGCCCTCTACAAGTTGCCTTCTGGTGAGAAGATCCCCAGCTCCTTGGAGGACAGTATCTGAGCACAGACCCAGGGAGACATCCTACCTTCAGCAGTTAAACCAGAAATGTCTGCTGCTCTCTGCAGCCCCGGAGCAAGGTCATGGCCAACGGGGTGGAGACCAAAGTGAGCTAAACCCCTGGGTTTTACATCATCAGAACAATTGTTAACTTGGAGAGGTTATTTCAAAACATCAGGCATGACATGGGAAGGCAGTCATCCCAAGAGGGGGCTGGTTCAACACCGAGAAATCCGGCGGTGATTGATTCACTGCTCATACCTGAATCAAGGTTTCCTGTCACCTATGACTTGACTCAGATACACAAAACCTACAAGCTCGAACACGCTGAATTCTGTTTTTACGACTGGTATGCTGCCGCAGCACCTCTGTCATCAGCCTCTAACAGGCTTTTATTGATCGCTCTTGCAGCATCAAGCAGCATTTTGGACCCCAAGTTATGAATACAGGTCTGAAAACTCCCGGTCTCACCCTGCAGGCAGGTAGCATCCATCAGCCGAGGTCGGATATCCAGACACTGGGAAGCCCGTCTCACTCTCAGCACGTCTCCTGCCAGCTGGAATTTCCAGGCTAGACATCCCCTGTTTCCACCACCTCCAGGGCTCAACCTGAAGAGGCATTCACGCAGCACTCTGAAAAACGAGGACACGGCCTCGGTGCTCACCAGCAGAAACGATGAAGCTACCAGCGCTGAGGAAGGCAGCTGCGAGACGGGCAGGGGCGATCCTGCCTGCAGTACCTTCGCGCTATAATTCGTCTCATGCTTCCCTGGTAAATGCTGGGGAAGCCAGGAAGGATGCCTGCACCTCTCCTTCTTCAACCGCGCGGGGATTTGGGGGAGGGAAGGAATTTGGCTGGCTTCCCTACGCTACGCAAAGGAAGGGAGAACAGGGATGTCTTCCCGGAAGGACCAGAAAATAGCCGCAGCTCGAGTTAGACTGTGGGGCAGGATGTGGAAGTCCTCGTTACGGCAATAAAAAGGTCTCAAGTACTTGGCCAGGGCGCCAGGAATACACCGACACACCAGATCGGCTCAGAAACAGCTTTTCACATCAGCGCGGTGGGAACATTTTTGTTTATTTGTTCCTCGGCGTTAGCCAAGAAGGAAGGAGGCGGTGGTCTGCTCCCCCTCACCACACATGTCCTCAGCTCCCCGCAACAGCAGAAGGCTTAAAATTGGTGACACCTACATCTAGTGCTCCCTCCTACCAACCTGGGATGTTCGGTCTCACGTACAGGTTTTAATTTTGCTTTAGAGGAGGGATGGCACGGCACGACCTGACTCACGCAGGACAGGCAGAGGTTATGCTCTTGTCTACTCGTCTGAAGTCAGAGAACTCTTGTTTTCCATCCCAGGTCCAAATTAGTACTAATTATTCCATGCAAAATGGAGTTGCTTCAACAGGAAGGAATTAGGACAACAAATTATTCTGGAATAAAGAGGACTTGCTGCTGCCTAAGCAAGCGATCTGTTTGTACATGGAATTAAAGGGGCATTCTCCCACATATGTTTTGGGGAAAAAGCAGTCCCCACACCGTTTTTTCTAACCTCCATGCTTGTTACGGTAGCCACCAGGATTTCCTACATGACCAACGTGCCAAAACCCAACCCACACTCAGTTGTTTCGACTTCCACCATCAAAACTGCAGCCACCATAAACACAGCAGTCCCATATGTGTAACCACAGCAAAAGCGAGTTTGACGGCCACAGCTGATGCTTTCAGTTTCGCGAGTTTTGACTCGGAGCAGGGAGGGAAGGGGGACACAAGCACGCACCCTCCCGCAGCCTAAAGTGGGGCTTCCTGAGATGAAGTCACAACCCTCAAATTTAGTCAAACCCCAGTCGTCCCACCAGAGTCACAACAAGACCTCCATCTCCAGTTCCCAACCTCAAACCAGCTCAACACCGACTCGCAGGACACGCACGGCCCCACCGGCTGCAGTCGCACAGCGATTTAGTTAGTTAGATTTAGTCCTGTGGGACACACGGCGGTGGAGATGGATTATTTGTGTGCCCTGATGTGTCCCCTACCATCACCTCCTCCTGGCACAAACACAGCGGCACCCACCCCGCCTCACTGTACTACAAAACACCTTATCCTGCAAAAAACCCCAGATAGGTCAACGTGGGGCAGACACGGGAAGCAGCGCTGCCATCACAAGGGTTGCCAGGACCATGCTGGAGGCGTGGAGATGAAATTCAACGTCTCCTGAAGACATTAGCCAGAGAAAAGCATGAATGAGCCAGCTCCGGACTCATGGCTAGGCAGATGTAAGTGACAGTGACAGCGTTCACAGAGCGTCCACACCTTTCCCACGAGCTTTGGCCACATACATAAGTTTCAAGCAGTGCCAGGTACGATGGCAAACAGGAAAGCCATGTGAGTTGTACCTGAGAAGGGTGTTTCCAGCATTTTTTTTTTTTAGTTTAATGAGAAGAAAGCACTCGCGATGAAAGCCACGCTACCCACTTACAAATGCTAGAGACATCAGGAAGAACAGGATCAGACCAGCCTCCAGCGATACTCAGGACCAGCTGCTCCCACGGAAGATGGAAGCAATAATTCTGGACAGTTCGGGAATCGCTTGTTTATCAGTAAATCTCTTCCTAAGCCCTTCAGATAGTGATTAAGCACAATGGTTCATACCCTATATATTAAATATTAATCCTTCCTAATGTGACTGCCGATGTTCCGATTCGGATAACCGCACACCCCCAACAGCCCATTCCTTTTCCGCCCCAAACCACATAAATACAATGTACGAAACCCAGCAGTATTTTGTGATCCAGCTAGAGGAGAGCTGGCAATATTCTCCTCGGCCTCCGAGCCTGGGAGTAAAACAGCTGGATCTCACCAAAAGCAGGAGGGAAAGAGTTAAGAGCAGGGAGATGAATCAGCCCACTGCTATGAACGCGGACATTTCCTACCTCTTCATTCTAGTGTTTCTTCCTGTCCGCGGGCTTCGGAGATGCTTACAGACCTGGTTGCATTCAAATGATTTCCACCGTGACAGGAAAGCCCGGGGATTTGTTTTATTTCAAAAGGAAAACGCGATTTGTGAATGAGACCAGAAAGCGACCGTGAGGGCTGACCTCTTTCCCGTAGATCACCAAGAATAAAGTCCCAGCCGGCAGCTTGTCTATCTGCTGTACTACTCCTGACCCTACGGAAGCGTACGGGCGCTCTGTTCTCCCCAAAATAACCCACCCCACTCTCTCCGGTGTTTCGAGGCATCTCACAGACCATGACCACACAACTGTAGCTCAGCACTGCCCTACCCAAAGCGGTTACGGCAGACCCGCGGGCCGAGCATGGCAGAGGTCACGTAACCTGTGCCCTTCCCGCTGGATCGGGATCCGCTGTCCTGCTGCAAACACAAAGGTTTGGAGGGGAACAGATGTAGGTCGTCGGCTGGAGGAGACGGGGAGAGAGGGAATTCAAACTACTCTTCCACAAGGATGTTGATGTTGGACTTGGACCAATATCACAGATTTGCACAAAGCATCAGTTATTTCAGAGTGACATTTCAGAAAAGCAGAGTTATGTATCCTATTAACTTGAAAACAATACAGCCGCACCAACGCCAGGACAGCAATGCCCCTGGAAACGGGAAACATCTATTTTCAGCACCTCCCAGTATCCCCCCACTGCTTTAACAAACTGGTTTTATACAGACCGAGCAAATGCCCTGGAGCTTCCCACAGACACCCCCCCCTCAAACAGCTCTCCAGCAGGAATTCAGAGGAACACGCAGAGGGGGAACACGGCAGTGCCCACTTTCTGTTCAGCACAGACACCAAGTCTCTCTTGGTGTCTCTCCAGCACCTCCAAGTCCCAGCAAAGCTGTGGCCCACGCCCCCCCAAAACGTCCTGGCTCTTCACCTTGGCCACAGCAGAAGTCACTGGGGGAGCTGGCAGTGCTGTGACCATCCCTGGGGTCCCGTTCCTCATCATCGAGCTGGTTTCCCAACCTCACCGTAGGAATAACGGCATGAGTTTGCATCTGATCCTTGACGGAGAAAGACATAAATCCTCCTCGCAAACTCGGCAGCTCCCTGCTTCGGCTGCAGCCGCCCCGCACACCTCCTTCCCTGCCATCGGCTGCTGCAGCAACAGGAATTAAAATAAAGATAAAAAAACTCCTGTTGGGGCTGCAGTTTTATTTGCCCGCACCCCTTTCGTTTCTAGATGTCCTTGTACAGGAGAGGAAAAATCCCTAAGTATTTTCAAAGCATTCTGCATGCTCACAGCAAGCTCCCTCCAGCCACAGACAGGCAGAGAAGGGATGACTAATTTTTTTAGCGTAATACGCTGCAGAGAGCATCCTACGAACAAGCAAAGTAAATTCCTGAGGATCTCGGCAAGGACTCCACCACTCCTTGCGAAACTTCCCAGCTGGAACCTTGCAGCAGAAAAGCCAGAAAACATCGGGTTTTTTTCCCTCCTCCAACAAACAGGGGCTGGGATTCCTTTCACGACAGTATTTGGATTTTAATGTCAGTCCATATTTAGCAGAAGGAAAAAAAGCCTCCCTTCCTTCCTGTCACATTTTCCACCCTTGATGACATCCAAGATCAGAAATAAGCAAGCGCTGGCCGAGGAGGGAGGACACATCTACTCGAGCGTGGGAGAACCAGGAGCGTGGCAGCTCCTACGTTCCCATTTGGGATGTGCGGAGACACCGGCGAGGAGGGGACCCAGCCCTCGGACCTCCTGGTGAGGAGCGACATCCCCTCCGATGCTGGATCCGGCTTGGACCATCTCCCTGAGGGACGGCGCAGGGTGGGAGCCAGGCCATAAGCCGACAAGGCTGGCGTACCCCTCCCAAAAAAAAAGAAGCCTTACGTCCCTGGCACAGCCTGAGAGCTGCCGAGAAGGCCATGGGTCAGGCCGAGTAAGGCCGGTGTGTTGCTCACCCACGGGGGGGGCCTGGTGCCGGACCCCCGGCGTCCTGCATGGCGGAGCCCACGGAGCCCGGCGATGCTGCGGCTGGGAGAGGCCAGCCGTGGTGGGGAGGAGGGGGCTGGAGATCGTGGGGTCTGACCGTGGCGGTCCGGCGATGTGACCTCTTTGCCAGGTGTCGGGGTGGGGGGGGGGGGTGTCCCCAGCTCGGACCCCCCACGGGTGCACAGAGTGGGAGGGGGCCGTGGGCTACTGCGGGCCCACGTGTGGAAGTTCAGACGTCCCAATCCGCGATTCACTTTTTATTATTATCATTAAAAAAATAAAACCCACGGGGTGGGGATTAAGGGAGGGGGGGGCCGAGATGGGACCCCACTCCAGGCCGAGCCGGGCCCCACGCAGAGGCCGCGGACACGCGTGGGTGCCGCCCGGCGAGGCCCCGCCTGGCGCCCCCCCCCCCCCCCCTCACCCCGGCCGCCCCTGCGTCGCCATAACAACCCCGGGCCCGTCCCCGCCGCCGACCCTCGTCGGGCGGTCGCTCACCTGCGACGCGGCGGGCGAGCGCTGGGTCGGGCCCGCTCCTTCTCCTTCGCTGGCTCTCGCCGCCGCCCAACGGCTCCGGTACGACGCCGCGGCGGGCGGCCCCGACCATGGACGCCGCGCCGGGGAAGGGCGCGGGGGTCGGGGTAAGGGTGGGGGGGGAAAGGAAAGGAGGGGAGGGGAAGGGGAGGGGGAGGCACCACCGCCCCTCAGCACCCCGCCGCGGGGCTGCCGGCCCTCAGCGGCGCCCCCGCAGCCGCCCGCCCGCTCCTGCCGCCGCCGCCGTTGCCGCCATGGTGCGGCTCCATGCAGGGCGCGCTCCGCTGACAGGGCCGGGGCGGGGCGAGGGGGCGGAGCCAGGGGGCGGGGAGAGGGGCGGGGCGATGAGGTCGCCGCGGGATCCCTCCGCCAGGTACCCGGGGGAAACGTTCCCGTTACGGTGCTGCCACCTGCCGGTGACGAGAAGCGGCCCTGTCCTCCGTGGGGTGACGGGCGGGATCGGCCCCGCGGCCCCGCGGCCCCGGGCCCGCCCCGTCCGGAACCGGCTCCGGCGAGGAGAGGGGCGGGCACTTCCTCCTCCTTCACAGCTCCTGTCTATCACCGAGACGGACGTACCGGAAGACCAATCAGCAGCTGTGACGCGTGGAGGTGGACGGGCTCAGAGCGGATTCCGGAACGCGCGGAGGCGGCGGGCGCAGGTAGGGGCTTCGTGCGGCGGGGCGGGCCGGGCCGGGTCCCCGTTTGCAGCGGGTCCCGGCCCCTGGGGTCCGCTTCTCCCCCCCCCTCCCCGGGCCCGCCGAACAGGGAGCTCCGGGGGGGGATCTTCCACCTTTATTTGTAAGCACGAAGTCTCCCAGCGCCTCCATGGGAGCGGGAAGGCGCAGCCGCGGGGGCGGGGGGGGGGGTGTCTCCGCCGAGAGAGCGGGCAGGGTCCTGCCGCAGCCTGCAGCTCCCGGGCGGCCGTTTCCCTGGGGGAAGGAGCCTGGTGGCTTTTCCTCCGCCATCTTTTTCTATCGGCGAGAAGCTGCGTCGGCCGAGGCCTAAAGCAGGAACCCAGCCTTGGCCCCCTTCTCCTGGCGTGACCCTGCGCCGTTCGTGTGGTGAGGCCTGGGCTGGGATCCACCGCCCGGCCGCAAAAAAAGGGTAAACGTGGGGCGGGCAATACCAGGAGGGGATGGGGTTCGGGAAAACAGAGTCGTGAGCTAAACTTTAACCCGAGTGTTTTTCGTTTGCGTGGTTTCTGCCCGGGATTTCCCCCTGCGGTGAGGTTCAGTGTCCTTGCCGAGGAGCCAGGTTCCTATACAAAAGCCCAAGCTCCTATAGAAAATCTGAGTGTTACCAGCAGCCCTCTGCTTATGTGAAGTCTCTCTCTCCGCAGATGCAGAGCCACCATGGGTTTTGCAGAAGACAAAGTGTACGACTACATTTTGAAAAATCTCAAGAATTTCAAGAACATCCGTGTGGCGTCACTGGCCGATTCCCTGAGCTGCCTGACCGACGCTGACAGAGTAATTCCCTGCTTTCCTGAGTCCCGCAGGGCTCCTTCCTCGTATAGCTGCCATACCTCTAAGCCAGAGCCTTTCTTAGAGCCGCTGTGTGTTTTATTTAGGATGAACTTTATGCCCGGGAGGAAACGCGGGGGAGCCAGGCTACCGTCTATAGGTTTTACCAGCACCTGAAGTGCCGGCAGGGCTGGGTGTGGGATCTCATCGATGCACTGCGCCAGAACAACGCGGGGCACCTGGCTGATGAGCTGCAGCATGTGTACGAGTCCTGCCAAGCCCGTACGTAGCCTCGTCGTCCCCGGGTGCTGCTGTGGGTGTCTGGTGGAGGTGGGGACCCAGCATCGTCCCCGGGTGCTGCTGTGGGTGTCTGGTGGAGGTGGGGACCCAGCATCGTCCCCGGGTGCTGCTGTGGGTGTCTGGTGGAGGTGGGGACCCAGCATCGTCCCCGGGTGCTGCTGTGGGTGTCTGGTGGAGGTGGGGACCCGAACCACGTCTCCTGGTGCCCGCCAAGCAGCCGGTCTCTCTCTCTGCCCCAGCTTCCCAGGGGCCTGGGGGTGTCTGTGAGTGTCCCCAGGGATGTCCCTCATCCTGGTGGCATGCCTGGGGATGGCAGGGTCCTTGTTTAAAGGTGCTCGGGTTGGTCGTGGGCTGGGTTGCTCACCTGAGGGGAAATGGAAAGATGAATTAAGGGGTGCTGCAGGCTTGGCAGGTGGGGGGACAGAGCAGGGGCACACAAGGGGCTGCCTTAGCCCCACACTCATCCTCTGCTCCTCAGCTTTTCCCCTGACATCCTCACTCACAAACTGCCTTGGCTCCTCCAGGTCCCCCAGCTCCCTCTGCTGCCTCCTTCCCTCCTGCAGCCAGTGGTGCCCGTCCCACCATCTCCTCCGTCGGTGCCCAGACGCTGTCCCCAAGGCCAAACCCAGCTCCGGGCGCCCCGTTGGCCGTGCAGCCGCACCAAGACCTGCCCGCCGGTGGATGTCCACCTCTCCTGCCCAGTGCTGCCACTGCCACGAGCATGGACCTGGACGCCAGGGTCCCGGTGCAGGAATCGGTGAGCAGGGCACACGTTGGATGTGGACACGGAGGTCCCTTTTGGACCAGAGCGTTGGTGCTGTGGAGTGTGAGGAGCCCTTGGTAGGGCTGGGCTTGTTGAGGGACCCCCAGGCAGCCTCATCATTGCTGATCTCTGCTGCACGCTTTCCGCGTCTGGCATCGTATAGCCTACGTATGGCCCTATAACTCCTCCCCTCTCCTGCTTCCCCTCTGCAGATGGGAGTGCAGGGGCTGCTCCATTAGTCTGGGCTCCCTGATCTTGTGGAGACCTTCAGTGATCTGTGCGGTGGGTGCAAAGGAGTCACCCCCTCATTGCCAGGCTCACGTGGGTCATGGGGTTGGAGTTTGGGGCGTCACGGCGTTCCCAGACTCCCTCGTTCTGACACAGTGATTTAACACAGCTCCTTGCCTTCCAGCTCCCCAAAAACCTGGAGCAAGAGAGTCCCCAGCTGCCTCCGCCTGGGAGCACGGTCCATGATGGAGTGAGCAATGGGCACGGCAGAGAGGGGCATCTCCCACACCCTGTCGAGACTGTGCAGGCAGCAGCGGGGACCCCCGGGACAGGCAGTGTGGCCGTGCCATTGGCTGCACCCCCCAAGTGGGGCCAGGACTGGCTGAGCCGCCAGCAGCACCCGGTGTGTGTGGACAACGGGTGTTTCGGGAATGCCAACCACCTGCACCGCGGCATGCCAGGCTTGGGGCTGGGCAGGTCTCTTCCGCCGAGGGATGCGGTTGCTGCTCGCAGCCCTGAGCAGCCCAGGAATGAGCCTGAAGAGGACTTCTACCTCTCCACTGAGTTGCCCTTAAGGCCAGAGGAGACTGCTCGCAGCGGGGGGCCACAGCCCCCAGACTCGCTGCCAAAAAACCAGCCTGTGCCCGGCTCCGAGCACAACGAGGCACCGGGCAGCTTCGTGGATGTGCGCAGCCCCCTCCTCATACAGCAGCAGTTCGATGCGGAGCAGAAGCGAGTCGAGATGCTGCAAGAGCCTGGAGGAGATGGAGGTGGGTTTCCTTCCTGGCAGAGCCACGTAGCCGCCGTGCAGCTGAGCTGACGGGGAGCAGGGCTGAATGTGCTGCCCGATGCCCCTCGCTACAAGAAGGACATTGAGGTGCTGGAGCGTGTCCAGAGAAGGGCAACCAAGTGATGCAGGGTCTGGAGCACAAGTCTGACGAGGAGCGGCTGAGGGACCTGGGGTTGTTTAGCCTGGGGAACAGGAGGCTGAGGGGAGACCTGATGGCTCTCTACAACTCCCTGAAAGGAGGGTGTAGCCAGGTGGGGGTTGGTCTCTTCTCCCAAGTAACAAGTGATAGGACAAGAGGAAACAGCCTCCAGTTGTGCCAGGGGAGGTTTAGATTGGATGTTAGGAGAAACTTCTTGACTGAAAGGGTTGTCAATCCCTGGAACAGGCTGCCCAGGGAAGTGGTGGAGTCCCCATCCCTGGAGGTATTTAAAAGAGGTGTAGATGTGGTGCTCAGGGACATGGTTTAGTGGTGAGCTTGGCACTGCTAGGGTAACAGTTGGACTTGGTGATCTTAAGGGTCTTTTCCAACCTAAATGATTCTGTGATTCTGTTCGGTGATTCTCTGCCCGCCCTGCTCGACAGGGAGGATGGAAGGTGGCAGAGAAGTTGCAGGTGTGGGGTAGGGCCCATCTGGGAGGCCATGGGGACCCTCCCAAAGAATGGTGGTGGCTGTGGCTGTTGGTACAGGACAGCCCAAGGTTGGATCTGCCTTTGTAACACCCGTGAGCGCTCATGGAGGTGCAGAGGGCAGCTCTCTGCTGGTGTCACCTGTCTCCTCTCCCATCTCCTGCGCCCCAGTGGCCCCCTCCAGGAAGGGAGCGAGGTTGGGTTGTGCAGAAATCCAGCCTGGCTGCTTTTTATCCCTTATTTTTCCTCCAGTTGTTGCTGTATTTTGGCACGATGTCTTGACCAGGACTTGGCAGAGGCACTTGCTTCATTTCCGACGTAAAACACCCCAGCTGAATGTCTGTGTACCCATGTTGGGTCCTGCTCCCTGCCTCCCTCAGCTCTGGGAGTATCCTGTTGCAGCGACCTTGGGGAACAGCAAAACTCCCCTTTTAGGTCTCCTAATTAACACAATACATTTTGTTTTCTCTCCAACAGACAGTTGGATGGAAACAACTACCCTGGTCGCTACCCTTGTGCCCAGAGACGCTTCCCCATCCTGCGACACCTCCGTGAAGTCTGTACAAGAGAAAAAACTGCCCGTGGCGGAAACGGCCAGCAGCACCCCCTCTGTGCCAACGAGGGAGAAGGTAGGTGACCTTTCCTGCTGCCACTTGCATTTCATTCAGGTCATTGCCAACTCCTCCTGGTCCAGAGATTTTTCTGCTGCAGTGTAAGACTTTGAGCTGGTGGTGAGTTTATTCAGGGCTTTTTTTTTTTTTTTTTTTCTCCCCACTGTGTTCACGTCCCCACCTGGACACTGTATTTTGGAGCGTAGGAGAAAGGGACCCAAGGTTTTTTGGGCTTTGACTCTTTATTTCCCCTCCTTGACTTCCCAGTCAGTTTCCCGGCTCCCAGGTTCCTCTTTCCACCCCTCTCCTCACTGCTCATCTCCCCTTCCCGTATCTCCCCTGAATCCCAAAGGCTCTCCCGAGCCCCAACACCTCCCTGCCCCGACTCTCCCAGCCCTGCGAGTTACCTGTGACCCAACTTCGCTGTTAGCGCCTGGAGATGTGGTCGCTGAGCGCTGAAGTGGACTTGTTGCGTGACGTTAGCAGAGACCAGGCCAAACGGGTGCTCCCCGTGGCACCCAGC
This sequence comes from Balearica regulorum gibbericeps, assembly GCF_011004875.1. NCBI lineage: Eukaryota > Metazoa > Chordata > Aves > Gruiformes > Gruidae > Balearica > Balearica regulorum. Next base: position 79,145,884 of record NC_046187.1, on the reverse strand, counting down.
CCCTCTTGTTGTCTCCCAAAGGTGCTCCCGGCCTCGGCAGATCCTCTTCCGACTGTTGCAGGAAGCTTTGAAGGCATGTCTGGGAGAGCGGCATCCCGAGTGAGCTCTGCCACAAGCATCTGGGCATCTTCCAGCAACACGGAGAGGGATGTGGAGCTCAGCAAGCCGGGTGTCCTCCTCTCCATGGCTGGGGAGAGCCCAGAGGTGGCTGGCAAACGCCCGAGCTCTCGGGGGCCCGGGGGCCCCTATTCTGAGGCGTCCAATAGCCTCAGGTTCAGCAGCGACCCGCTCCTGGTGAGCACGGATAGCTCGAGCTCAGGAGGAACGCTCTCCAGAGTCTTCTCGGGATGCCCAGCTCCAGCGGCTTGGGAAGACCCCGGGAAAGAGGAGGCAGCTGGAGCAAGCAGAGACTCCTGTCCGCCTCCGAGCTGGGGGAGCTCCTCCCTGGGCACCCATGAGGTCCGTGTGGATCACTACCCCAGCACCCAGCTCAGGGCAGGCAACGACCTCCAAGACAGAGCCGATCCCCTTGGAAACTCCCCAGTTTTTGACTCTAGCAGGGACCGTGACACTGCGGCCGACTCGTCTCAGGCCAAAGTCCCCCCAGGGGACAGCAACGGACCGTCCTTGCCATACATCATTCCAGCTGTGGGCATCGCTGTGATCTCAGCTGTGGCGTTTCTGGTGTATGCTCGATTGCAGAAATAGCGCTGGAGTGGATGGGATGCCACGACCATCACTCAGCCCGAGCAATTCTTCTTTGTAGCAGGAATTTGGCCAACGTGGTTGAAGCCAGAAGAGCAGTGATTGGGAGGGGAGGTAGAGGTGTCATTAAATCTCTTTCTGGAAGGTTTTGCTGGAAGAGGCCTTGGTTGCATGATGCTGTTGGGTTTGGGTCTGTTCCCCCCCATTTCCTAACCATCTTGTCTGTAGCCTTCTCCTTTTACAGCCATAGCGAGGGTCTTGTTCAGGGAGTGATCCCTTGAGTCAAAAAAGAAAGTCCTCGTGGCGATTCTCTACATCTTCCTTGTTTGGTCCCAGGAGGCCCCAGGGAAACATGTCCTGGTAGCCCAAAGGGTTGACCCCCCCACGTCCTTCCGGGCAGTGCAGCAAGGAGAGGTTTCGCAGACGTCCTGTAAAAGTGGAGCTGATTTTGTCAAGACTGCTCATCTTGGCTTGAAAATGTACCCGAAGGTCTGTGCAGCAGCCTTCACCAGTGCCTCATGTGGAATTTGCCTTACTCGGTGTCTCTGGCTCTGCTGCTGGCACCTTGGCTCATCTCTGCTCCTCCTTTCCTCCGGTGCTGAGTGCGTGGGCAGGACCCCCAGCGCACTGAGTTGCGCTGCCTCCTGCTCGTTCGTCCCTGGGATGAGAATGCGCCAGGCCAGACTGCGTGCAAGCTGTCGTCTCTCCCGGAAGCTGTTGTCCTGCTTCGGCGTCAGAGCATCCTCCGCAGGTCCAGAGGGTCAGGGATGGGATCTGGGGTCGCTTCATGCAGTGCTGACACCCTGGGGATGAAGTGGAGGGTCAGGAAAGAGCCGTAGCTAACCAGCTTTCTTGAGGATGAACCTCATTTCACCCCCCTCCTGCCAGGGAAGGGGTTATTGTCTAAGAGGAACATTTCACACAATGCCAGCATTAAGTGGGCTCGGTCCCACGCAGGCTTGTTGGGTGGCTTTGATCTTGAGGATGAATTTTTGAAGCCTGGCTAGGAGGGTGGATGTAGTTCTTGCCAATACCCGCCTCTCCCCAAAAGCACAGGGGCACAAAAGTAACAAAACTACTTTTTTTTAGTTAGAGAGTTATTGTAGCTAGAGGGGTTTTTTTTATTATTTTTTAAATATTTTTTTTTAAAGCTGTAAAGATGCCCGTGCAGACCTTTGGGTGTTCGCACCCTCCCATGATTTGCTGGGGGGCAACAGGGGAGCTGTGGCAGGAGGCAGGACTGGGCAAAACGTTTGGCGGTCTGGTGGTGGATTTGCACGGCAGAAGGCTCGTGCCACGGGCTGGCGTGGTTTGAATCTGGTGAGCCCGCAAGGATACCGTGGGCTTTAAACCACCGCAGTGGCCTGGTGCTGACAGCCAGGCTGCACTCCTAATCCAGGCTGTTGCCTCTTCCCTGCTTTACTGTGTCCAGTAATTCATTCCCCCAGGATTCCTGCCGTTCGGCACAGCTTTCCGAAACCTTCCCGCTGGCAGGGGAGATGGAGGGAGATGAGCTCCCCGGCACCTGGCTGCAGAGTGCAGCCGTCCTGCCTGGAGCTTGGCCTGCAGCGGGAAGGGTCCATCACCCCCACGATGGGGTGAGTGGCTGCTCCTCCCTAATACTTTGCCCAAAACCAGAAGTGCCTCCTTCAGTAAACTGTTTTGGTTTTTTCTTCAGCTTTTATAATTCTGTCAGTGGGGGCTTTGTACAGAACCTGTTGCCTCCCTGTGAAAGCTGCAGTTTTAAGCCCTGAGAATTACTCTATTTGTAGTGGGTAAGAAAATCTCCCCAAATCCTTTCACCTTACTGTTGAATATCACAGAATACATATAGTAAAGCAGAGTAACCGCACTGTAGGATCCATCCCAAAATTTGGCTCTTTAAAGAGAGGGCACGTGCCTTCTCCACACGCTTTCTGTGTGATTCTGAGGACGTCTGCGAGATCCCAAACCAGCAGCATCCATACCAAGGCCATCTTCTCTCGTGCTTTACTTGCCTGCAAAATTCTTCACGTATTTTCCCAATGGCTTGTATGCTTTGCCTTTTTCACTTCGAATTACTCTTGTGAAACAACTTCAGACTTGATAAAAGCATACGTTCGGTTTTCTGCTGTGAAGTGCCGATGTTTTCACAGTTGTAATGCAGCACTTTAAAAGCGTAATCAGCAGGTGAACCTGCAGGAGGGAACTGTGTCCCTGCAAATCTTTTTAAAAAAGGAAAAAAAAAAAAAAAAGCACCTTTTACTAACTGCACAATAAAATTGTTTGCCACTTCGCACTCAAGTTGTGAGGTTGCCGTGTGTGTTTGTAAGATGAGGGGAACGGATCTCGGTTTTTGAAGCCTCTGTGGAACAAGGAAAGATCTCCTGTAGAAGTTGGCTGGAGAATTAAATCACCTAAGTTATCTGCTCAGCAAATGGAGGCTGCAAAGAAGGATCCAAACAGCCCTCCTCTGCTTTTTTTGGGGAGGGTTGCTTGCTGCAGTTCATGCACCTTGGCTTTCCCAATTAAGTAAGAGGGCGCTTTTAATTAGCAAAGGCTGTTTGTACAACTTTTGCTATGTGCAATTTCAAGCAACTCCATCCGTGGGAGTTGGACTGTTTCCCTTGCTCTGGAGCTGTGTTTGGATTTCTCGGAGAACCCTTGCTTGAGTATCAGTTGGCAATTTGGCTTCCTCGCCTCTTCCTCCTCCTCGACCTGCCTCTGGCAGCCAGTTCTGGTAAGACCCTTGCTTTGATCTTCAGGGTTGCATGTTGGGCATGTTGAGGTGATACCTCGTGTTCCAGCATCCCAGAGACTAGAGGTGACCTCCCAGAGCTTGGGGGTGGCTTCAGACGGTGCCAAGAACCATCAGTCCATATCAGGAAGAGGTGGACAGGATTTGAGGACAGTTTCCAGGCCTCGTTTCGGAGCAAGCACGGGTCCTGGTCCAGATGATGCCCACCACGGCAGGTCGAGGATGGTTGTTCTCGATGCAGCGTATAGCTGAGCTGCAGGAGTCATCTCCTCAGTGGAGATACTGTGGTTGCCAAAGAGGAACTGGACAAATTCTGGGAAGCGAAATGCACCAAAGGCTTTTAAACAGAAGTGAGAGCTGCGAAGTGTTACAAGCCAGAAGAGTGTTTGGGAGAAATTGGGCTGTAGGCAGCTGAGGTGGCTGAGTGGTGGCAGGCTGGGAGGGAAAGATGCTCCGGACTGGATGTAATCAGGTGGTGGACAGCACATGCACAAGCTCAGCATACTGCTCCCCCTTCTCTACGATCCAGATTCTCCTGGATTCTCTGGTCGAATCGGATCCCAGGATCCCGCACAGATGAGGCGGCTGGGCCACCTCTGCCACCCTGGTTTCAGCTCTGGGGTGCGGGCACCAGTGGTGGTTGCCCCCCTAGGTACCACTTCTCATCTGCTGAACAGCTTTGAGCTCAGCCTGACCTACAGAAAAGAAATCCCAACGTCCGCAAAACCACCCTGGCCCGGTTCCGGCTCGCCCTTGCTGGCGAGGGAGCCCTTGGGGAGAGCTCCTCCTTTCACTACGAGCTCCTCCTTTAACAACAAGCTCTCCTCGCTTTCTGCTTTCCCAGGTAGAGCTCTTGACTTACAACCCAGGTATTTGAAACACGTTCAGGGCTCAGGGCTGACAAAACTCTGAACTTCAGGCAGCGAAGCTCAGTGAGTTTGTTTTTTAATAAAATTAAGACAACACTGTTATGAAGAAGGGTTATTTTTATTCCGTGAGGTTATGCTTTATCTCGTATCGGTACCAACCCCATTTATATGCTTCCTGCACTTGCCTGACAGGATATTAAAATTATACAAACTAAATTTGACCGATCCCTATATCCTGTTTTCACCACAGCAACCAGAATTCAGCAAATTGTTTCTGAAATTTTTACACCTTTTTCGCACGTCAGTCACTTATCCCTTTGGTATCGAATTAATGCCTTGAGGATTGCGGTGAGCCGAGATTAACGCCGTGGAGGTGAGGAGCACCGTGGGTCACTGGGCTGCAGTGCCACGCTTGGCCGTGCTTTAGGTACGTTAGACATCAATTAACGTTCCACCTATGAGCCTCCATCGTGTTACAACGAGAGCTGTTATGGCATAATACAGTCTGGGAGTCTGTTTTCCTCTTGAATGTCGTCCTGTTCGTTGCTTCCACCTGTCTTTATGGTTGCCTCAATTTTTCTGCTGCCCGGATGGCTTCTGCTGGAGTTGTTAGCTCAGCATTGATGACCATAGGGTCAGAGTTTAAAGAACAGAATGCATCAGCACTTAAATGACGTTGTGATTTATAGCTGAGGATTGGGTGTAAGTGCATCCCGAATCCTTGACCCTTGTTTCTTTGTCTTTCCTCCTAAATCTCCTGTCTTGGCTCACATTTTGTTGCGTCCGTCCGTTACCGAGCTTGCAAGATCTTTGGAGAACTCAAGTGTTTTCATCTGCCCTCACTGGAAGAGGGAGTTTGGATCCAGTTTGATCTCTGAGGCCTCGTGAAGGGGAACGGGACTTCTTTCTGCTGTCTGCCTGTCTCTTCCTCCGTAGGAGGGAAGCCTTAGCTCTCCCCAAGGCCGGATGTCCTCCGGGACACGTCGAGCTCAGAAGCATCTGATTCTCTGTCACTTTGTGTTAGTGCCGCTAACGTTGCCCAGAGCGGCAGCCTCTGAAGACGAAGCTTTCACCAACGCCTTTGGGACAGGGCGTCCTCACCAGCGGCATCAGCAGTGACGGTCTTGGGCTTCCCGGGGATGGGGAAGGGCTGGCTTGGAGCTAGGAACGAGGAGGTTTAGGCCCCAGGTGGAGGCCGTGGGGTGCTGACCCGACGTGGTGGGGGGCCAGGGGGCCGCAGAGGCTCCTCACGGTGAGGTGATGAGGGAGGCGTCGCTATCTGCATATGCAAATCGTATGCAAAGCAGCCCCCCTCCCCGCGCGGCATCAGCCTAACCGGGCCTACTGCGGTCGTCCTTTCGGCCCCCCCCGCGTTGCCATAGTTACCCGGCGTGTCAATCAGCCTCCCTTCTCCCGCCCCGAATGGGCATCCGCCTCACATCATTGGACAGCTGCCGTGTCATTCTTTTTCCAAAGAAAAACCATAGGCCAACGCTGCCGCATATCGGCCTACCCCCGCGGGCGCCTTAATCTCCGCCCCGTACCGAGCTCGCGCATTCGATTGGATAGCCGCGCTTGTCACTTACCAGCGGCCGACCGCGGGGGGAGGGCCTGGCGCCCCGCCGCCGTCCAATCCCTGTCTCCTATTGGCGAAGCAGCCTGTCGCTCTGTGCGGCGGAGGGCGCGGATTGGGGAAGGGGGGGGGTCACCCTCACGGCCTATCCCGCCCCCTCGGGGCCGGGGGCGCGCGCGCCGCGCGGGGGGCCGTTAGCGCAGGCGCGCTGGAGGCGGTGGCTGCGGCGGTGGCGGCTGTGGGGAACGCGGCTCGGCGCGGCGGGGCGGGCGGCCCATGGGGCCGGGCCGCGCTGCGGATGGAGCCGCTACGCAATGGCGGCGGCGCGGAGGAGAAGCCGCGGCGGCGCGGAGTGACGGACGCCGGACCCTCGCGGCGAAGGAGCAGCGGCGCGGCGAGCATTGACAGCGCGGCGGGGCCTCAGCCCCGCGAACGGGGCGGCTCCGTCAGCCGTCAGCGGCGGGACTCGGTCCGCAAGAACCGCCCGCGTGAGTGCGGCGGGGGGGGGGGACGGGCGGGGGGGGGGTGTCTGCGGCGGGGGCGGGGCCGTGGGAGGGGTTTAAAGGCGGGGGTGGGGCTTATGGTAATGAGCTGATATGGGGCGGGGCTAGAGTGGGTGGGGTCGGGAGGGGCGGGGCTGGGGGGGCCCCAGTGGGGGGGTGCTGGGGGGAGCAGTGGGGTGCGGTGCTGGGGACAAGCTGGGCTGCAGGAGCTCTGGGAGGCTGAGATGGTGCCTGGCCTGGTGGGACAGGGCACAGAGGTTGGGGCTGTGGTGCCCGTTGAGGTGCCCGAGTGGGGCCTTTGGACCAGAGGGGAGAGGGAAGGTCACTGGTAAGGACACGGGGTGGGGAAGGGGGGATGGAAGGGGGGATGGAGGGGCCGGGGTCTGCGGCCAGGGCCGGGGGGGGGTGAAGGCTGTGTGGCTGGACTGGTGACTGGTGGAAAAAAAAAAAAAAAAGCAACGGAGAGCAAAGAGAATGGTGTAAACGTGGGGAGGGGAGAACCCTGCAGGTTTGGCAGGGATGGGACACAGACCGAACCAGGCGATGTAAAGAAGAAACAGTTCCCTGAACCACATTTTTAAATGCCCTATTGGAAATGGTCCGTGGAGTAAGTAGGTGCAAAATGGATGGCAGCCTTCATTTTGGCAGCAGCAGGAGCTGCTGTTCAGGTGGCTGGTGACTTACTTCAGCCATGTTTGAAGTGGAACTGAGTGATTATTCCTTTACTTGTGCTAGAGTCCTTCCTCTTGGGAGGAAGTTGCCATACGCTGAAAATAAAATAGCATCAATATAGTTCCCTGTTACCTGTGCAGCTGTTAAAAGGACGTCAGCAAATGAGTCCAAGCTGAAAACAGGAATCAAAATTGTCCTGCATCTCGTAGCAAGACTGTTGGCTGGCAGTGGTGAGGTGTTATTGTTACCGTGTTAATGTAAAGTTTTAAATAGCGTTCTTTCTCTTTTTTTGGTTGCTGGAAAAAAAGGAAGCTTCTCTTTTGCCCTGTCTTAGTGTGAAAAATAGGAATTATACTTCAAAAGACTTCTAGAGATACTTGCTGAACTGGATGCTGCTAGCGTTACTGATTTCAGGTGAGCGCAGCCCAGCAATGCTAATGTAAGCTCAGCGTGGCTGTACTAACCTGCGTTCCCTTTGCCTCTCCCTTCCTTTCATTTCCAGATCGTGCTGGATGACAGGAGTGATCCTGCACCAGGAAATGATTGTAAAGTTAATGTTGAATAACGGGTTTTTTGCTTACCCAAAAGTTAATAGAATGAAAGAGAAAGTTAGTAGCGGGGTGTAACGGCATGAGCAGTGCGAGCATCCTTGCCGTTTAGATGCAGCAAACCCAACTTTGTACGTGAAAGGCCACTTCTGTGGCTGTTGTTTGAAGGAAATCACAACAAAACCTACCAGTGGGAGCTGTGGGTTGTTAATTGGAGGCATGCTAGTTAATGGGTTGCAGTCAGCTGTAGGGAAGTGAAGGAGATCTCTGGTAGGAAAATTAGGGTGGGCTTAGATGGAGCTGTACATTAGGTGATTATACTTTTCTGCCTTGCTCGAGGGCAGTTTCTGTGTCTTCTGTGGAAAATTTAGATTAAAGCTGGGCATTGAAGTGCTGCTTTGCTGTGGTAAAGTTCAGTGCAGGGTCTGGAGTGGGATACTTTTAGGAAAACAGGGGTTCTGGCAGCTTCCAAGACAGGATTTGGGATTACAACATAGCCTGTCTTTCCTGAAGGATTTTTGTGGTAACCGGAAGAGAAATGTGCTTGGGCGAGTACTCCCTTAACAGGGACAACGTCTGATGTCAAAGTAAATTACACTTTGAAGTTAAAATGCTCGATCCCACTTTACGGAAGGTTACAAGCAAGCCTAAATGAAAGCAAACCGCTTAATGGGTGTCTGATCAAAAATGTCCTACTTTAGTTCCCACTTGTTTGCTGCTGGTTATGTGGCAAACGAGCTTGGTGACCTTGAGGCTTGTCTTGCTGCCTGTGCTGGCAGATGCCCTGGCAGATGAGCCCCGCTTCCCCAGGAATGAAAGGATTTCAGCGGGCTGCGGTTCAAACTCGTGATCTTTCTTCCTCCCTCATCGTCTGTCCGTACCAGTAACGTGTAGCGAGGACCGTTTCACTGCAGAGATCAGAGAAGGTCTGAGACTGAGGGAAATTGGATTGGATATATCTGAAATAACCTGACCTGCGACAGTACGACCGATGTCCGAGCTGCGTGCCTTTGAGTATCTCGGGTTATTAATGTTCCTCGGTGCGCTTCGTAGGCGCTAAAGAGCTTGGTCACAGATGCTGTGATTTTCAGCATGCCACATGTAAAAGGAGGAGAAGTCAAGGACGCTGTTGCTCTTGGAAAGGAGTGAGGAGTGTCCCTGAAAATGGTGTGAGGCAGAGATTTGTTGAAGCTCCTTGCTGCTTGGAGTGTTATGTCGGTGGGGTGCGAAGGGGAGCTCAACAGGATTATTTTTACTGGCAGAAATGATAATCTAGAAAAAGCTTTATCAGCTCCAGAGACAATAGAGCAGAATTCCTTTCTGGTAACAAATTATTGGTACTATTAGTGAAGTCTGCACTGACAAACTGGACTGGAAATACCCCAGATGAATAAAGAGGATGGTCACATTTACATTTAACTTAACTGTGGGATACCAAATGGCTTGCTGTGGGTAGGGTTAATGCCAGGCATAAACCCGATGATGACCAAATCTTAGCAAGCAGGGGAGTATTTTTTGTAATGGATCTTCCTTATGATGAAAGAAATAGGTCAGCGATTCAGTTCATCAGCCTCCCCCCTTTTCCCTTTCCCTCGCTCTCTCCTAGCTCTGCTGTGCTGCTGCACCGCTCTTCTCCTTCCCCAAAACCTGGTTTCCTTCACAGAGATGAGGTTAGGTTACTTCCCTGGGTAACAAAGTATGCTTCTCTTTTCTGTAGCCTGGGGGGGGGGAAAAAAAGGCAAAAAAAAAAAAAAAGCTTGTTTTGATGCTTTTGATGGTTTACTGTTTGACAAAAGGGGAGGGGAAGTAAGTCGCATAAAGTGTCTTTGTATTGCAAGGTGAATTCCAAAAGAAAGCCTATAGCTAAAATGTTGTGGAGAACAAACAAAAAGCATGTCCTCATCTGTTCTGTAGTCCTTTCAACTGACACTTTTCTTTTTTTAAAGTTTTATTATCTTCTATCAGAATCATGCAAAGACATAATGTGCACAGTGCTTTAAATTCTCAGTATAGACACTATCCCGAGTAGAGGTACACATAAAAGGCTGTTTTGGCAGCTCCTTTGCAGTACCAAATGTAAGCTTTGATTTTTAAATACCTTTTTATGTTTTGGAATTGTGTATGAAATATGAATTCCTAGCAGAGCCTATTTTTAGAGTTGGGAGGATATGTAGACTTAGTGTCACTTTATATTAAATGCCGATTAATATCTTTTTTTTCCCAGTTGTAAAATTTCCATCGTGGTATAACACTATTAATATATAACGTTGAATATTTTAGAGTAAGTGTAGAAATGCTGTCATACGCTCAACTAAATTGTCAGTCTTCGTTGCTCTGCAGGCTAATCTTTTTAGCTTCTGGTATAATTGGCTCATAACTTAAGGATCAGCCTGGAATACAACTTGAGCTGCTTATCGTATGAAGAAAATCCACCATGGAGATCTTTAATTATATCGCCTCTTTCATCTTGATGCTTCTGCAGCTTTCAAAACAAGTCTGTGGAGGGTTTTTTTTTTTTATTTATGTAGTGTCCAGTTTTATCAAGTAATTTACATAACAAATAAAGGCATTCTATTTTTCTTACCCCAAAGAGCTTACAGTCTAGCTCTCAAAGGGATTTGAAGGGAGGGTGGCAGCTCTGGCTGTGGGAACACATAGTATCATCCTTAAGCTTTTCTGTGTGCGAGGTTATGTAGTGCTTGCTGTAAGCTCTGAACTTTGTTTGCTGACTGGTCTTTTGTTGGTTGTTGCATATCTGTAGATCTGCCAGTTAGAAGGAAGTTTATTTTTTAAGACAAAGAGCTGTATGTATGTTGTGTGTATGAAAATGTATGTATAGGGCTGCTTTTTAAAAGCCTCTGCCCTGAGGGAAAACAATACTTTGTCAGGCCAAAAGATGAAGAATTTTTTTTCTTTTGGAGCAAAAAATTGGCATTAAAGATGCTTTATAACTGCTGCTGCAGTTTGTTGCGTTAGGGAAGCAAATGACAATAAGGCTCGTCGTTACGTGCCTGATCTGCTGAGCGGTGCCACAGTCGTGCCAGTTCCTTAAGTCACCTCCTTTGTACCCCCGCTATGTTTCACACTGAATACCGTTGGATCTATTTTTTCTCTTACGTGGTGTTTGAGAGTGGGGCTAGCGCCTGTCGTCGTGCTAACAAAGTAATATAGAGAGTTTCTTTAAGGAAAAGGCTGTAGGAGGTTTTGAACCGAGAGCAATTCTGGCTTTGAGAAGAGGATTTCCTGCCTTTCCTGTACATGTCCAAACACCCAGTGAGAGCCTAAACGCTTCCCAGAAGGTGCTGGGCAGGAGGAGAATCCAGAAGTTTGCACTGCAATGCTCTTCCCGTGCTCTGCCTCCAAGTTTCTCATCCTCCCCATCGTTGGGAAAAGAGAGACGTGCCAGGCTCTTTCCCAGCACCGAGGGCTCCAAGTAGCAGCAGGAAGGTGGTGAAGAGGGGGCAGCGTTTGTGTTTTCTGCCTTGGCCGTTAAAGCTGGCACCTTCTTGTGATGATTATTTCAGCAGAACTCTGACTGAGACAGATCAGCCTTCGGGCTGCCCAAGGGCTCCTGGATGCCACCAGTTCTCAGGCTGCTCTAGATCTGCCGTCTTCTGCAGCAGCTCTCTTGGAAAAAATGCTGTGGAGGCTTACAAGGGAGAGATCTTCGGATAGTTTTCAACTGCATTGTAGATGTTGGGGAAAAATAAGCGTTTTAAGAGAAATTTCAGTAGCAGATGGTGATGGCGTTCATCCAAGAGAGCTTCCTCCTTCCTCCCTTTGAAGGCATGGATTTTTCTAGTTCCCGGATACGGAAGAGCTGTTGCTGCCCTGCATGTTCACGTTGGCTGACTTCCTGTCAATGTAAGGAAAAAAAAAACCCTGGTTCTACATGTCGTTGAAATAATTTCCTCCTCTCGTTTGTGTGCCGCACCTCTTTCCTGCCAAAATGGGTTTATAGGGGAAGTTTTGTCCATGCTCCAGATAATTTGAGTGCTCTGTGCAGGTTTTACTGCATAGAAAATCCTTTACGGTATGGTAAAGTAGTAGTTAATTTTGAGCTAGCACGCTTCTTCGTTGGATTCTTAACCTGTGGCTGGGATGTATATAACGAGAGATCCATAATTAAGAATCATTTGGTTTCAGTTAATTACCTTAATAGGCTATCTTTTTAGAATTTATCCCTGGTGACTTCCTGAAGGTATAGCCAAGCTGTTGGCAGATGGAGAACACCAGCTGCTGCAGGCAGAGGCTTTCTGCAGCTGGTGCTGTGCAAATGTGTGAAGCCGGCTCTGGTCTGAGCCTCTGTCCCTGCACAGGGCGTTGGATGCCCTTTTTGCGGCCAGCTGGGATTTAGTAGGACCAGTGCTGAGTGAAGACTAGTAAGTCCTGAGCCCAACCTGACTGCGGTTTACACCCAGCTCTGCAGGCAGCGTTCCTGTTTCCCCGTTAGCCGTGTCTTCTGGTGTGCCGGAGAGTGGATAACTGGCATGGTTTAACCCCACGCTTGATGTTCTGCTAGTTCTGTGGCAGCTGTAACAACACCTGAATAAAAAGTCAATTTATAGATATTAAAAATTTGAAGGTTTTGAGGGTACTGAGAATGAGCTTGGATGAAGTTTCTAAGGAGCCGCTGTCTTTTTTTTTTTGTGACTAGGAAAGCTTCTTAAACTGGTGGATCGAATTGATGATTCTCATGCCCTAAAATCTGGCGGGTTTGTTGCCCCGAACACAGGAGTTTGGTATGTGAACTGCACAGCCAGCCTTAAAATGAACTAGTGTTATTCTACTGAACAAACACAGGTGCTACCAGCTGAAGCCCGTTAGCTTGTGACGAAGGAGCCCGTATGGCAGTTTCAGTGATGTGGCTTCAGCAGGGCACCGTGCCTTAAGTTTTGGATGTTTTTCTGCTGCACCCCAGTGAGGACATCTCCGAGACCCCACCCTGTGCTCTCTCCCTGTTTCTCCCCTTGCATAGCCTGGCAAAGTGAGGTTGGGGAGAGGACTGCTGCCTCTAAATACGAAGGTGGGGATGCTTTAAAAAAAACCCAAAACTAAACGTGCAGGCTTCATAATGCAGAAGAAAGATTGCATGTCCTGACAGGAACAAATATATTCCAGAAATCAAAAGGAAGTTTCCCAGCACCAGGACTGGAGCTTTCTGGAACCGATCCCTTCATCAGAGCAGAGGTGACAAGGCAGCCAAGTGCTTTTAAGAGTGGGAAATTTGTGAGGAGGGAGTCCAGGATGTCAGCAACCACGACAGACAGGAGAAGACTTGGCTGAGTAACGTGGGGAAACCTCTTCCTGCTCACCTTGCGTAGAGCTTACTACTTTTCCAACAGAGTTTAAGCAGTATTGAAAAGCACAGTGCGTGTGGGGAGACGGGTTTTAGTGATTCTGTACGTGAACTGGGTATTTAAATAGAGTGGTGTTGACCAGTTCCAGTCACTGGAGGGACTGGAGCCGCAGCAGCAGCTCTGGTTTGGCTGCCGATGCCCTGTTTTTACCTCTGTGACTCTGATGGCATTTTTATTGTTTCTTCTCTCAATAGCAGGGCACGAGCCTTGTTCAAAGCGTCTTTCTGCGGTAGTTGATAGATCTAGGACTTTCAAAGAAAGACAAAACACTTTGCGGAGGGGTGTCCTATTCTGCTGTTGATACGGGGACTGCTGACTTGGGATGTATATGCCACGTTGGAGGTAGCTTTAATATGGCATGAGGAGGCCTCTGCACAGGTTTTTAGGTTTGAGGTGTCGGGACGAGCGGGTGAGTTTGCTGCCCTAATGCCCTCCACGCAGCAGTAGGGTATCCATCTCCCTGTTGGAGTGATCGTGGTCTCTGTCGCTTCCGTTTGCCAGCTGAGCTGCTGTTGCCACACTCCTCCACAACAAGGCCCTTTCTTTTGGGGGTACAGAAATCCTGGAGTTTGGCCTTCCTGCCTTTCCCTGCACTTAACTCTGGGGTCTTGGGCTCCTCCTGGTCTGGCGTTCCCGGGAATATGGTTCTCCTGACGTTACATGATGAGGCCCAGGCAGCCAGCCTTCCTCCCTTGAGAAGTAACTTAACTGTTTAATTTAGCTGTAGTAAGGTTTCCAGGAGGGAGTCTTGAAGACAGACATACATGCTAAACTTTTCTCCAAGTAAAGCACTTGGTAGACTTTCCATCCTGAAATGCTAATAGTGTTTGCAATTCTGCTTTCTGGAGTACCAAATGAGAAATTGTCATAAAAAAAGTCCTTGAATTGCTCCTGCTTTCTCTCTCCATTGGACTGTGATTCAAACTTCTCTCTCTCTCTTGTTCATGAACAGTTATTTTTATGTCTGTTTTTGTTTGAAGTAAATGCATTAGAAATAGAGGATGATTGAGATTGGATGTGCCTTCTAAAATAGAGCTTGGGCTTTCTTTCAAGATTTCTTTTGGTGATAGTTGGGGGTGGCCTCGATGTAAATATATAAAAATAACTCAGCAATTTATAAATAACGTGGGTAGCTGATTGCTGTAGCAGCTCCTGGGGGACTGTGATGCTCTAAAAGGGCCTGTTTTACCTCCGCTCTGTACAGCAACTAGGTTAACCCGCCGAGGAGAGCGAGCATCATCTTCAAACATGTGCTTGCCTGTCTTGTGGCTTTTCAAAGATCCTTTTCTTTGGGAGTGAGTTTCCCTCCTGCCCTGGAGTTGTTTTCTTTGCTGTTCAGCTTTCCTAAGTGCTGCCTCTGGGTATTTGGGTATTGCTCTCCGACTGCTCAGTGCTCCTGCAGCTCGAGTCTCCTGCACTGCTGGGATGGGGGGACGAGGAACGTGCTCTCGCTTGGGCAGCTCTGCGTTCTGGGGACGGCTGCCGCTTCCTCGAGTTTAACCGGAGGGATATCTGCTTTCAGACGGCAGTAGGGACTGCTTCGTGTCGCGCGCTTATCTGTCTGTCTGCAGATAAGCAAACGTATTTTGCAGAAATAACAGTAGCACGTTATCACGCCTGTCTCTGACATGTAAGAATTTTTTCTAAAACCTGAGCTCCTTCTTTCCAGAGGAACGTTAGTAACACCTATGCTGCATTCCGGTTTATTTTCTAAACATTCCTTTTTTCCTTTTGGAAAAAACCATAAGGGTTTAATCCTGTTGCCATCAGCTGTAACATGTGGCTACATTTTTCTCTTTGCTCTGGAGCCTGTGTATCTCGTTAGCTCTAGCCTATCCTTTAGCTCATTAATAATAATATTAATCTGTTCCAGTTCTCAGCTCTAATCGCACATTCCATCTGATCAGGGTTTTCTCTTGATCTTTTCCAAGAAGCTCATTATCTAATACAGCTGTAAATGTTGCTGGGCTGACACTAATGCATATTTTGTACCATGGGGGAATTTGACTAATAAAATAATCCAATTAGACATTTGGTTTTGTCTCCCTGGGGCATCTTAGATTACTTGTCTACCTCAGTTTTGTGTTGTAATTAGTTAACGTTTGTACATCCCTTTGATGTCAAAGCACTGGTATTATCCTTGGCTCTGGCTCAGAACTTTATAAAAAAAAATAGCTGGGGATGAAAATTGCAGCAGCGTCTGGCGGGTGTACAGATGCCGTCAGAGCTGCGCTGTGAGTATCCGCGGTGCTGCGTGGTGGTGATGTAAGTATTCCGAGTATTGCGTATCAAACGTTGGGCGCTCCTGAACACGAGGGATCTCGAAACAGGAGTTAATTCTGTGTCCAGAGGAGTCTCAGCCACACTTGTCAAAGGCAGACCGGACTGCTAATGTTTTTTTCCGTGTTAGAAATGAACAAATAAACCAGGCCTGCATTTTGGAGTCCCTAGAGCATCGCGTGAATTACTTCATTTTATAAGTATTTGTATGTTTCTTTATCTTCTTTTTTTTTTTTTTTTTCTCTCCTCTCTTTAGTCTTCCCTTGGTTTGGCTTGGATATCGGAGGGACCTTGGTCAAACTTGTTTATTTTGAACCAAAGGACATCACCGCTGAAGAGGAAGAGGAGGAAGTGGAAAATCTCAAAAGCATCCGCAAATACCTGACATCAAATGTAGCCTATGGATCTACAGGCATTCGGGATGTGCACCTTGAACTAAAGGACCTTACCCTGTGTGGACGTAAAGGCAATCTGCACTTTATACGCTTTCCTACTCATGACATGCCTGCTTTTATTCAAATGGGAAGCGAAAAACACTTCTCGAGCCTCCATACTACCTTATGTGCCACGGGAGGTGGAGCGTACAAATTTGAGCAGGACTTTCGCACAGTATGCATTTTTGGCTTCTATACGATTAGGATCTGGTAGTGACAATTTTTTTTTAAAGCTTAAAACTAGAAAATTTTCTCTGCAGACTCTAAAACTTCTTTAAATCTTAGCTTTGGAAGAGTGTACCTAACTGTAATTAAACTTGATTCAGGAAAGAGCATGTGGAGTCAAGTTTGCATCTCCAAATTAGGATACTTTCTTTCCTGAAAGCGCGTATAACGTTCCTGTAACGCTAAAATTACTCGCTGACTTCCATGGCGTGTGCTCCTTACGAGACTTTCTCTGTTATTATTAATTTCTGATTATGCTGATCTCAGTCTTGTAGGGGTTTTTTTTCTCATTGCTGTCTTTCACGTGCTTAATATTTGTTTTATTGTCCCTTTGCTCGTGTGGTTCTGTTTCTAATGGAGTGACCTGATTGAGGTTCAAATTTAGTGGTGAGTTAACTGAAAGGAGGTTAGTAACTGGAGCTTGACATCATCATGTGGCTTCGTTACAAGTTTGATTCTTGTTCATAGGTGAAAAACATGTGTGATAAATATCTCATTTAACCAGGGCTTGAAAAAAGGCACCAAGTAAAGAGGGGTTTTGTGCAGTCGAGGCAATGACATGAGGGGAAAACAATTTCATAACTTCCTCTCTTGTCTGCGTGGTTTTTTGGTTGGGGTTTTTTGGCCCAGCGGTGCAGTCCCTTCTCATTTTTCTTTGTTTTTCGTGCTGATGCCTCAGACTCAGGGCCTAAATCAGGCCCTTGGAAGTTGATGAGATGCTCTTGCTATCCATCTGTGGATCCAGTTGTTGGTTCCCCCCTGTTCCACACCTGCACGCTTTAGGGCCGGGGTGGCTGGCAGTCCACGTGCGTGGAGAAAGACGGAGCCCTCCTGCGATCTGTGCTTCTCTCAGCCACCGCAGGCGGTAATGGAGATAGCTGAATTTAGCTGGCAGTGAATGCGATTTTCTAGCCTTGAGCATAAACACTTGAGATCCTGAGCTACTTCTTGAATATTCTTCTTTTTTTTTTTTTTCTTTCTTTCCCCCCCCTGCCAGATGGGTGACCTCCAGCTTTGTAAGCTAGATGAACTCGATTGCCTTATTAAAGGAGTTTTGTACATCGATTCAGTTGGATTCAATGGACATTCAGAATGTTACTATTTTGAAAACCCGACGGATGCTGAGAGATGTCAGAAGCTCCCATTCAACTTGGAGAATCCATATCCTCTCCTTTTGGTGAACATTGGCTCAGGGGTCAGCATTTTGGCTGTGTATTCAAAAGAGAACTATAAACGGGTAACAGGCACCAGGTGAGTGCTGGGAGGGGGTAATTTGAATTATTTTAGAGCCTGGAATGCATTTCTGCAGTGTCCATGACATTGTCAGGGACAACCCGCAATAAAGGTGGCAAGTTGAATGACCGAGCTCCTGCTTTTACTGCAGTCCCTTATCTCTGCCAACAAAGATCCCTCCTGGAAGAGGGAATCTGAATTTCATGGTTTGGTCTCTTTAGAAGCTGGTTTGGTTTTGGGTTTGGTTTTTTTTTTTTTTTTTTTTTAAGTTTCCCTGCTGCAGGAATCAAGTGTTTTATTTGCCATCAGAAAGATCCCAGACTTTGAGATTAATGCAGATATAATGATTTCATTCCCAACTGTTGGCTTTGCGGTAGAGATTTGCATCTTGACTTGTGAAAGTTACCTTATTTTGGCGGAAGGGATGCTGGTGCAGCAGAAATTCCCCAGACAGCTGCTGGACCGCTGCAGCTACCCCTCTTGAAGATGTGGTTCTGGTTGCCCAGCAAAGCCAAACTGCTCTGTGGCCTTAAGCTTTCCTGAATTTCCTGAAAGTTAGCAATAATAATAATAATAATAAAAAAAAAAACCCAAACCCAACACCCACAGTACAGATTATTGGCATGAGTGCACAGTAAAGTGAACAGGACCTAGTTTTTTCCCCTAAGTTTTGAATAGCTGCGCCCTAATACTCCATTTACCCCTCTAATATTTATTTTACGATTGACTTCTCTAAGTGCTGGGAAGAAGGCAGAGATTATAAAAATAAGAACATTAATTTCTTGTTTAGAAACGTGCCCTCTGCGGAAGGCTGCGAGGGACTGGGAATCCTTGGGCTGTAAGTTACTTGAAAATAACAGATAAACTGTTCTTCCAAGATTGCTCTCGCTGAAAAGAGAAACCGCTGAAGGAATGGGGCAACCGGAGCTAACTCAGATGCGTAGCTGAGTAATCCGAGCGTGCAGCGGAACGAGCCACTGTCTGTCTCTGTCTCTTCAGAAGCGAGGGAGGTGACTTGATTTTGCTTTACGTTGCAGCCTTGGCGGGGGAACCTTTTTTGGGCTCTGCTGCCTTCTTACCGGTTGCTCCACCTTTGAAGAGGCCCTGGAGATGGCGTCCCACGGAGACAGTACCAAAGTGGACAAACTAGTGCGGGACATTTACGGAGGAGACTACGAGCGATTTGGATTGCCAGGCTGGGCTGTAGCATCCAGGTAATGACTGATTTTTTATTTTCACTGGAGATGCTGCAAGGATGAAAAATTGGATTTATGTGTCTTAGAAGAGCAACTGTTCCTTCTGCTGTTATATTTTAGCAGATCTAAATTACTGATAGCAGTGCTTTTTAAAGTCAGAAATAAATACTTCAGGATGAATCACTTTGGTTAAATTAGAAGTTCCCATTTTCTCCTGGAATGCAAACGGACCTTTAACCCGAAACCTGTCTTTACAGCTTTGGAAACATGATGAGCAAGGAGAAGCGGGAATCTGTCAGCAAAGAGGACCTCGCGAAGGCGACTTTAACAACCATCACTAACAACATTGGCTCCATAGCACGGATGTGCGCGCTTAATGAGGTATTAAGGGGAAATCGGTTTCGTTGCTTCCTGTCCGAAGCGTCACCTGTGTGCTGCTGTCACGCAGCGTCTCTCTCCCTGCATAGGCTCGTGTCGATGCGTGTTCATACTCTTCTTTTTGGACGTTCAGTAACTCGTAATCTGCTCGTTCGGGATTCTTCGGTAAATTTTATCCTTGCTCGTCTGTGTAGTTTGAGCCGGATGGTTGTGCTGTGAACTGAAGAGCTCTCAATGAATTAGGGGTGGGCTGTTGGCCTCGGTAGGCCCTCTGCTTGGTCTGGAGTAAAACAGCTTCTCCCTGGTTCGAGGAAGGGTCCGTGTGCAATAAACCACAGCTCTCGGGAACCCTGGGAGAGAAGGGAAGGGGGGCGCAGAGCTGGATGCCTTTCCTGTGTTGTTTTCACGAGCTGCTCTCGTTTTCTTGGCCAGGCCCCACCGCTTCCACGGCCGTTCCTGTATCTTTGTGCTTTCAGCTTCTTTACAGTGCTGCCTTGTTGCATTCATGTCAAGCAGCATTGTACAGGGCTATGAGAGAACAGAGACGTGCTCTCCGCTCCGTTCTGAGCCTGATCCTGTGGGATGAGCTAACGGGGATGAAACATCCTCCTGACTCCTGTTGCTCTTGGCAGATAATTCCTGTTCACCTTCGTCTACCGCTGAAACTAGGCAAGACGAATTAGAAACAGCCTTGCCCGCATCGCATCTGCTGAGTCCTCGCTCTAGAGTACACGGCTGAATGCAAAGGGCGTGTTGGATCGTTAGGGGAAAGTGTTAGCGAGTGTGAGGACGGAAGGAAAATCCGTAGGATGTGAGGGAAGGAGCAGGTAGGACTTCATCCCGATTCCTCGGTAAGAGGAGGAACTGGAAATTATTTTCTTGTTGGAGGACAAGAAAGTTTCAGAGTTCATCACTTGGCTGAGGAGAACTACTTTGGGATTGAAAAGTTTGGCTGGAAGGCTGATTTAAATCCAAAATATCACTACTTGGGTGGTCTTTTCCCTTCTTTCAGAATTGTGTTGGTTCTCGGTTTGTAAATCTTTTTGGTTTTGGTTTTTTTTTTTCTTTTTTTCCAGATGATCTAGCAGGGAGCCATTCAGCTTTTTTAATGCTGAGTCAGAGGCTGGAGCTGGGGGGGGAGACAGAGGAGATGGCACTTGAGGATCAGTGTTCTAGCCAGCATAAAGATCTCGTAGCAAAAAATCGATCATTCTGTCCAAATTGCTATGCTGGAAAGGCTGTAGCTACACCTCTGGGTAGTGTGGAGGAGCCTGTCCTAACCTGACCTGGCTGGTACTGCTTTCTGGCAGAATTGTGGATGTTTACAATGTTCTGCAGACCCTGCTTGACACTTTCAGCAGTCACTTAGTTCTTTTATTCTATTTTTTTTTTTTTGGTCTTTCGGCATTGTCTCTGGCCGTTCCCTGCACAGTTCCCGCCTTCTCAGTGCACTTTCTGATCTCGCTGTGCTCTTTCGACCCGTCTCTTGCTGCTGCCAGACCCCAAGGCGACTCGGTGTCATTTCTTGTTTGTAGATCGGCTCTTTTGGGTCCAGTTTTAAAATTCTAAATTCAGAAAGCTGCGAACACATTCAAGCTCTTCTCTCTGCAGCTCCCATCCCTGCTCACCGAGGCAGTTACACTCCTTTGCTCCCAGGAGCAGCTGTTGGGGGCGATGCAGTTTCTCTGGGTCTCGTTGCTTTGGTGTCGACTGGTGATTTCCCTCCGCTTTCAGCTGGTTGGGTTTTTTTTCATCAAATCTCACCAGAAAATATAGTTGAAAAGCTGCATACGGCATTTTTAAAAGGCACTATAAAGCGTCGCTTTTTTCTTGCTGGGGTTTTCATTGTTGCAAGCAGAAATTTAGCCTTAATGTTACTTTTTTTTTTTTCCTTAATACTTGCAGAACATTAATCGAGTAGTGTTCGTTGGCAACTTCCTTCGGATCAATACCATCTCGATGAGGCTTCTGGCATACGCGTTGGACTACTGGTCGAAGGGACAGTTAAAAGCACTTTTCTTGGAACATGAGGTGAAATGACTTTTTAAACTAATTTTGTCTCGCGTCAAAACCCAAATCCTTCGCGAAACAGGCGTGTGGGGTCTGTAGCTGTTGGTGATACGCACGGTGCAGCCGGTTCCCAATGCTTTACTACAGCTGCAGTCACTGCAGCGTCCAGCGTAGGGTCACAAATATTACGCATATTAATCCAGTAGCTTGGTAGTAGTTTACTACCAATTTCATCCTGCTTGTGAACTTACTTTTAAGACTATTGACAGCATAGATGATTCTGGGCAGTTCTGCTTTCCAATGCAGCGATTACAATTAGAATCTATTTTGTAGTGTACCTTTTTTAGTTATTTCTTCCCACCATCTTTTCTAAGTTGCTAAAATTACATCCGACGTGTGATATTCTTGTTCTTGTCTCAGTCGTGTGCCTTTACCTGAATTTTTGATAGATATTCCTGTCTGCTCTTCAGGGTTATTTCGGTGCAGTCGGTGCTCTTCTGGAACTCCTGGACTCGGCCTGACTCCACGCAGATCCTCTCCGCTGCACCGATGAAGTCACAAAGCCAACGTTTCGCTTCAAAGCATCCACTCGTTGACCGTTAAGCTAATTGTACATGACCTAATGGGAAGAGGAAAGGACTGTTGTGTTTCTCTCTGTAAACAGTTGAAACCCATCTTCCGTCACCACGCAGGTTTGTTCAGAAGGAGTATAGATGCAAACGCGCTGACCGAAGGTGCTGGTTGTGTCCCCAACGTCTGTCGGGCATTTAGTCGCTGACATCAAATAGCCCTTTTTATGTCGTCTTTACGTGTGGTTCATGGCGGTGATGTAATAGAGCGCCTGCGCTCTAGTCCTTCCGTCAGATTCCTTTGAGTGCTGAATGTCTGACGTCTGCCCAGCTCGAGTTTGTGGAGTTCAGCTGCAGCGGTTTACGTTCCCTGAGTGAAAGGCGTCACGTTCGCGTTAGGCTGTCAGTTGTCTGCGAAGGAGAAAGCACATCGGCCCCGGCACGCAAACCGCTTTCTTATTTATGCGGCCAGGTGATTCACGGGTGCAGCACAAACCCCGTGCCTTGGGCACCCAGAGCTGCCCGGGCCGATGCCGACTGCAGCCTGCGACGGCACCCGTGGCGCTGGGGGTGTCTGTCCGACTCTGACCGCGAGGTCTGCTAAAAGCAAATTTGAAGGTGAAATAGCGTTGGGGTTTCTTGTTTGGGTGGGGTTTTTTCCTGTGTTGTAAAACGTGGCTGCGTATAACTATACCAAAGAGACTCCTTTTTCTTTCATACACTTGAGATCTTCTCTGTAACGTTGCGGTTTATGTTTATTAATCGCTAAACTAGTTGTTTCCAGGGGAAACCTCTCCTTCCTGTACGCATGCTGTACTCTTCTCTCTTTTCTCTGCGCACGCCTGCAGCTCACAAACTGCGTTGCTGTGGTGTGGCACCCCTAAAGACACTGTGCTCTCGGGGTGCGGGTGTAGCGATGGCTTAGTGCACGCCGAGTAAATGATCTCAGAAAACAAGAGCTGCTAAGGGTGGGCAGTGGCACAAAAACGAGCAGCACCACGCCTTCGCTTTGGTATCGGACCGTCCTTCCTCTGCTTGGCCCTGCGCTTCGCAGAAATTCCTCCCGGGCTCGGACCTTGTGTGAGCAGATGAAGAGCTTTAGGGAGAAGGGTGTTGGTGCCAGCACCCGACTGCTGGTCAGGGAGGGCAACAGAGCGAGCTGCTTTGCTGAAAAGCCTCCTGCACCTTCCCTTGATGATGTAAGCTAACCAGAGATATGACCTCAGAGCGTTCTCTGCAGTACAGTGCTCTGGCTTTCCAGCCGAGCAGCTCAGCTTGACGTAGGAGCCGTCCTTCCGTGTGTGGAGACAGGCCGTGCCCGTTGGATCACAGGAGCAGCACAGCAAACGCCGATGGTACCTGCCCCTCCTTTGGGCCTGGAAGGGGAAGAAACTGTGACTTCAGAAGATGTCCTCTGTGCTAGGTTAGATCTGTGGGGGGATTTTCTGAAAGCCTGTCCTGTCAGCTGGGCAAGCGTTACCGACAGCAGCCACGGCGTAAAGCAAGGCTTTTTCTAAGCTTCAGTTAACTGTGGGCCTGGAGCTTCCCCATTGCATCCAGTAATTTAATGACAATAAAATGGGGGGGAAAAGAGAGGAGCATTCACAAGAAAGGCAATCTTTACTGCGTGCTGTCTGCAGAAGAAAATTTTTGTGCTTTTCCTGCGGTATAGTGTGCAGGGTTCAGTTGTGTCCCGCTCTGCATTCAATGTAACGTGGTACTTTTATAGGTAATAAGGGCTGTGAGCAGGGTAACATGGAACCCCAGACTGGTTTGGGTGGGAAGGGACCTCCCAGCCCACCCAGTGCCACCCCCCTGCCATGGGCAGGGACACCCTCCACTAGCCCAGGTTGCCCAAAGCCCCATCCAGCCTGGCCTTGACCACTGCCAGGGAGCCAGGGGCAGCCACAGCTTCTCTTCTCCGTTTCTCGTGAAACGCCACACAAGATACCCCGGGTAGGTGTAGTAAAACCAACTCCAGTTCTGAATTGTTTGTAGGTTTTCTACACTTGGTGCTTTCTGTATGAAGTGTAAAATACAACGCACAGCATCTACCTGGCTTCCACTCTAGGGCCTCCCCCTTACGGCCACACCTCAGGCCCCGGTTTGACTCGTGGAAAAGACACGGAAACACCAAGTTCTGGTGTTTTGAAATGTCCTTGTGCCCGGGACGTGCGGAGCTGCTTGGTGCGATCCCTCAGTGCTGGAGGGGGCAGGGGCTCAGGTTTAATCAGTGCCGGGGGTTTTACACGCCCACGAGGGTGCAGGGAAGGTGTCAAAGCCGCCTCGGAATCCTTGTGCCACACGGAAGAGGGGCTCCGTGTTTTCCAGGGGCGGTGGCCTGGGGGAGCTGAAGCCCGAGAGAGGGAAGAAGCCGCCGTGAAAGGGTTTGGAAAGCTCCGCAGCCGTCCTGCAGCCTGCCGGCCCCTTTCCCCTGGAATTCCTTTTTCTGTGGATTTCCAGTAGATCCTGTGTGGGCTGATGTCCCTGATGTATTGTGTGTGGTTTTTGTAAATTGTTTTTTTTTTTTCTTGTTGTAATAAAATATTACAGTTATTTTTATATACTCAAATATATACTTTGCTTTTTGTCTTGTTCTTCCTCACTGCAGAGCAAAGGGAGGAACAGAAGGGGATCTGAATCATAGCCAGGACATCCCGGTGAAAGGGCTGTGAATGCCTCCTTCACCTTGCCGTTGATGTTAGAAGCTCATTAAAAAATAATTGTCAGCAATCCTTAATTACCTTTCATTTCCCAGCTGTGTTTTGGTCTCTGGAAATTGCATCGCAAAGCGCGTTAAGGGAGGGGGGAAGAAAATAAATCGGTATTTACCTGTTGCTTGGGACGAGGGTCCCTTCTCGCTGCTCAGTTGCTGCCGCAGCAGCAGCCCCTCTGCTGCCTCGTCCCACGAGTGGGAATGCCCACCCAGCGAGCTCCGGGGGGCAGCGGGAGGGCGGCTCCTCGCCTTCCCTTCTGCAGAAGGTGGAGGAGAAGAACATCTCCAGGTGGGACCTGCGCCCAGCGCCCCGCTCCGGGGGTGCAGCCAGCACTAGAGGGCAGCAGCCTCCGCGCTGGGCGGGGACGGGGGGACGGGGGGACAAGGGGACGGGACAGGGGGACAAGGGAACGGGACAGGGGGACGGGGGGACGGGGGACAGGGGGACAAGGGGACGGGGGGACAGGGGGACAGGGGGACGGGACAGGGGACGGGGTACAGGGGACAAGGGGACGGGGGGACAGGGGGACGGGGGGACAGGGGGACGGGGTACAGGGGACAGGGGGACGGGGGGACAGGGGGACGGGACAGGGGACGGGGTACAGGGGACAAGGGGACGGAGGGACAGGGGGACGGGGGGACAGGGGGACAGGGACAGGGGGACGGGGGGACAGGGGGACGGGGGACAGGGGGACAAGGGGACAGGGGGACGAGGGGACGGGGGACAGGGGGACAAGGGGACGGGGGGACGGGACAGGGGGACGGGGGGACAAGGGGACGGGGGGACGGGACAGGGGGACAGGGGGACGGGGGGACGGGGGACAAGGGGACAGGGGGACGGGACGGGGGGACAGGGGGACAAGGGGACAGGGGGACGGGACAGGGGGACAGGGGACAAGGGGACAGGGGGACGGGACGGGGGGACAGGGGGACGGGGGACAAGGGGACAGGGGACAGGGACGGGGGACAGGGGGACAGGGGGACAGGGGGACGGGACGGGGGGACAGGGGGACGGGGGACAAGGGGACAGGACGACGGGACGGGGGGACAGGGGAACGGGGGGACGGGGGACAGGGGACAGGGGGACAGGGGACAAGGGGACAGAGGACGGGGTACAGGGGACAAGGGGACGGGGGACAGGGGGACAGGGGACAGGGGGACGGGGGACAGGGGGACAGCCCCAGGTGGGAGCCCTGGCCCCGGGATGGTCCCAGCTGAACAAACGGGGCCGGGCCGAGAGCTCTGCCAGGAGGAGGGAGGGGATTTTTCCTCCCCTCTGGTGAAGCGCGGAGGGCAGCGGGAGGAGGGAGCCCGCAGGGCCCAGGCTGGGAGCCGAACTCCAAACCCGGTGGCCGGTTGGCGTTGGAGCCCCAGGTTTGGAGGAGAACCCTCTCCCCGAGTGGGGCAGCCCCCACTCCGCGCCCGGGCCGTGCCCAAATCCCGCCCCCCCCCCCCCCCCGGGCCGGGGATGCCCAGGGCAGCGAGGGGCCATTTCCCCGAGCCGGCCCCGCTCCGGGCCTGGGGGTGCTGCTGCCGCAGGGACACAGGGACCAGGGGACACCCCCCCACCACCACCCCCCCCCCCACCCCATTCCAGGGTCTGGCGAGTCCCAGCCCCACCGGGGACACCCCCGGGGTGACCGAGGGCTGAGCCATGAGGAACGCTCCTTTTTCCCATGGCTTGGGGGGGGGGGTCTCCCAGGTGCAAACTGCGCCCCGCAAACACACCCCCGCTTCCAAAACCTGCTTTTATTTACAGTTCAAGTCAAATCACATGCAAACTGTTTTTGTGTTGTTTTTTTTTTTCTTTCCTCGTTTTTCCTTAAGAATAGTGTGATTAGCAAAAAAGACGCATTATTAGAATTTTAAAATAGCAATTAAATATACAAAAATATAGCTTACAAAAAAAAAAAAAAAAAAAAACCCCCCAAAACAAAACCAAAACAAAAAAAAAAAAACCCCACAAATATTTTTAAAAATATTCTGCTGCAGAATTTGTAGTGTACAAACACGTCTATGAGGCTCCACGCTCCATAAACAGTCGGGGGGAGTTGCACAGTATTTACAGGGAGGGGGGACACGACACCCAGAGCCTTCCCAGCCCAGCCTGGGGGGGTTGGGGGGCCAGGAAAGCTGCTGCTGTGTAATACTGAGACCCTCTCCGCGCCCCCCCCCCAAAAAAAACCAAGGGACTAAGTTGCAAAGCCAGAGGGGGGAACGCCAGGGTGTTTGCTACGGTGCCCGAATTTGCCCTGCGAGGTGTCGGAGAGGTGAGGGGGAGTGGGACAACCCCCCCCCCCCCCACCCCAGCCAGCAGCTTTTGCACTCGGTGATGGCTGGTGGGGTGGGTTTGGGGTGTTTTGGCAAAGCAAACTGCCGCCCGTTTCGCCCCCCACTCCTGGGCTGGAAGCGACAGGATGAACCCGAACAAGGGGATTTTTCGCCTGCCCCCCCCCCCCCCCCGCCCCCCCAGCCCAGCAAGGCTGTGCCACGGTTTCGAAGAGGCAGCGGCCACCGATCCTCACCGCTGATGGTTTACGCCGGGATCGTGCCCGTCACGGGGACTACGGGCCCTGCTGAGGTAGCCCATCGCGCCAAGCAGGGGGGCAGCCCCCCCCCCGGGGAGGGTGGATGGGGAAACCAAAGCCCACGAGACCCCACGCCGCTCCTGGCTTACCCGCCCCGGTTAGCCCTTTCGGAGGAGCAGCGGGTGCCAACGAAGCACCCAACGGCGGCACGAAGCCCGGCGTCGCTGCACCCGGGGTGCCGAGACCCAGTTTTTCAGGTAGGGATTGCAAAGGCAAAGGTAACCCCGTCAAGAGAACATGGCAGGGATCAGCCGCGCTGCTCCAGGACCCCTCCCTCCGTTTTGGGCATCGTTTCGATGGCGGCGGAGGGGCACAGGGGGCAGCAGGGCTGGGGAGCGTACCGGGGCGTTCGGGGGGGGGACGTGGCGGCACTGCAGGAGGCTGTCGGGCATCATCGGGTGGGCTCCATGCTGCTCCGTTGCGCCCCACGAAGAGGGATGCGCTGGAAGAAGGACACGGTGCAGGGCGCCCACGGGCCCCAAGTCCCCTCCTCGCCCCGGGAGAGGAATCAAGCCCGGGCTTGAGTGCGAGACCCTTCATCCCGGCACGGCTCGGCAGAGGCAGGTTTTGGGGCGCGGGGCTTTACCGCTTCGGCCGGGGAGGAAACATTTTCCCCCCTAAAGTGCTCCGGGCTCCCCATCCAGCTGCCTGCGTCCTCGCCCGTCCCTCCGTGCTGGTGCCGTAGTGCTTTGGTTGTCTCCGCGTCCCCGGGGCCGGCGTGGGAGCCCCCCCCCGTGGCGGGGCAGTCCCTGGGGCGGCGGAGCTATACAATGTTCTCTGCGCCGGGGAGGGGGCCCTGGGGGGGGCCGGGGTCCTGCTTGCTGTGCAGCTGAGCCAGCTGCAGCACCGGCATGTTGCAGAGCGGGCACACCTTCCGCACCTCCAGCCACTTGATGAGGCACCTGGGGGGGGGACACAAGGACACGGGGTGGGGGGGGGGGTCACTGCTGCGGCCGGGGACCGGCCAGGGCCCCAGGGGGGGCCACGTGCCAGGTCGGATCCGTTGTCACCCCAGCTGGAGCGTTGACGCTGCTGAATTTTGAATCGCCGTTTAGTTGCCTTTGTGTTTTATTAGGACATTTGTGTGTGCGTTATGTACGTGGAGTTTTCTGTCTGCATATAATGTATTCTCTACATAAAATGTATATATATGAAAACAGAAATATAAAAATCTATATACATACACAAAACTATATAAAATACATATATACACAAAAGGTATGAATATGTATTTTATAAATATATAACAAATAAAATGTATAGATGCATCATACATGTACATCATACCTGTAATGTGTATATATTACATATATAAAATTCATAATGCTTTACATTTTAATAAAATACATGTGTATGTATAATTTATATACACACATTTTCCATAGAAGCATAGAATATCCTGAGCTGGAAGGGGCCCATGAGGACCACTAAGTCCAGCTCCGGACTCAGAGCTTGTTGCAGTGGTTCTGTATATATATTTTATAAATATATCTAAATTTTTTTTATATATATATATATGTAAATGTATACACACACACACAAATGTAGATATGCATTTTGGACTGTGTGAAGTCCATTTATATAAAAAGGGAAGTGGTTTTGCCAGCTCACAAGAGGACCTTTGCTGCTCCAAATGCTCAAATTCATCTGATAAGGGGCTTTTGCGGCAATTCCCCCCGGAATCGGGGTGGGAAGAAACCCCGGGCGAGCAGGAGCAGCCCCGGACCTCAGCCAAGAGCCTCCCCGGGGCTCGGCCGGGCAGGATTCGGAGCACCTGGCTCCGGTCCCCCGCTGCCCACACTTACTTACTTTCTGTGGAAGGCATGTTTGCAGGGACAGATCCCCAGCTCGTCCTTGGGCTTGAATTCCTCCAAGCAAACGGCGCAGATCTGAAAGACGGCGAAAGGCGCAGAGAGAAGGCAGTCAGCTGCTGGGAAGCGAAAAGAAACTCTCTCCCCCCAAAACCACCCCCCCCCTTGAGCGATGCCCTCGGCCAGTTTCCATCTTCTCCCCGGCGCTCACCTCGCCTCTGCCTTTGGTTGGGGGGGGGGGGGGGGGGGAAGAGCAATTTGGCTTCTGATGCGGCAAAAACGTTTGGGAGGCCTCTGCGCGGCAGAGAGGTGAAATGCTGCCCTAAAGCTTTCCCAGACTTCCTGCCCGGGCTTTGGGATCGCAGGCGGAGGCTTGGGCCTCCCTTCCCTGCTGGAGGGGACCCCAGGGTCCCCCCGGAGCAGCAGCCGCAATGCTCGGATGTGTTTTGGTGTGTCAGGAAGTTTTAGAGTATGGGGGGACAGATTCATGCTGGGACCGAGCTGCATCCGCAGGGATAACTCCAGGAAAAAGCAAAAGGTGCATCCCTATCCCAGGGCTGGGAAGGTTGGTGGCTGTTTTCCCGGCAGGCAAGAGACCCAGCCGAAATCTCCTTCCCCCATGCCGCCTGTTTTTCCTGACTCATTTTGGATATTCCTGGGGATTTTGGATATTTCCATCTGGTTTTCCCAGCCCCCCCAGCCTGGGAGTCTCCAACCGTCTGAAACAAGGGCCAGCCCCGCTGCCAAAAGCCCTGGGGACACAGCAGGCGGCTGGCAAGCGCGGCGGGAGGCTCCTGGCTTTCCCGGGAACGCAGCGCCCGTTGATGCTTTCCAGCCACCCAAAGCTCGTCAGAGACTTTCTAGCGAGCGAGCGAACACCAGCGTAGCCGCTCGGGTCGGTCCCTGAGGAGCACACGCATCTCGAGCCCCGTGGAAGCCTGGGAGAGGTGGCGTGATGGAAAAAAAGAGGAAAACTAAACCCAGAAACACGGAGCCGAAGAGCTCGGTGGGGACTTTCCCCTCTGCAGGGCTCCAGGCAAGCCCTGGCAGCTGCCCCGTGATGTTGCAAAATTCCACCACCCCCCCTCCCCGGGCTCCCTTTTCCAGAACCGCTTACTGTAAATATCCAAATGCCCAAAAAGGGATATTTTGGAAGGAGTTGGAACAAAACCCTTCCAGCCTTTCCCAAATCCCCAGGGAAGAGCTCGAGCTGCCCTATCTCCTTCCCCGCAGACCCCTCGTCCTCCCTGAAAGCTGCAGAGAGCTGGGAACAGAGGTGATGGAGGAGGAGGAGGGAGCGTTATCCCTGGTGTTCCCGGCTCTGGCGCATTCCCAAATCCCTCCTGCAACGAGCTTCTCATCCTGGGAACCGCTTTTAAGTCTGCGCACCGGCAAAAAAAAAAAAACCAACCCCACACCAAGTTAATTCAATGCGAGCGGATCAGAAACAGGGGCCTCGAGCAGGGACTGCTCTGTCCCTCCGCCGCCCTCCCTCCCTTGGGATTCAGCCCCTCGGCTGCGGGAGCGGAGGGTGAGGAGGAAACACGGGACGGGCTCTTGGTGCTCTGCTCAGGGAATTGAAAAAATAAAATAGCAGCTTGTAAACAAACGGAGTTGGTATTTAACAGACGAGCGGAGTCGGTTCCAGGATGCGGGTGGGCATTTTTGTTGGCATTGGGGGAAATAAATCCAGCCCGCGTTTGAAGCAGGGGTCAAGCAGATTCCTGCTCAGCTTCAGCTGAAAAAATGGTCTGTAAATAGGGACGCTGAGCCCCAAACCCACCTGGAAACCTGTGGAGAACAACTAAGGGGTTTAAAACCTCAAGGGACACGTAGGTAGAGGTGGATTAGGAGAACGTCGTTACTCCCAGACGTGTTTTCTGCCTCCGGGGATCCTCTTCACTCGTTAAGGCAGAGGGACCCCGCGAGGAGCCACTTCTGCGCCTGCGGCGTGAGGACGGAGCAGTGGCTGGCACAACTTAAACGCAAGTTTAAATGCAAAGTCCGCTGGGGCTTTGCTTTTGGCTGCCGTGGGCTCCCGAATCCAAGAAGAAATCCCCATGGTTTTGGGGTTGGAAAAAGGGGTTTTAATTCTTAACACATCCAAGCCGATGCCCCTTTGCTTGCCTCTTCCAGCCAGCTCTTCTCTGCAAAGCTGCACAGCAGGAGTGCGAGGGGCAGAAGCCCGGGGAGCGTGTTTATCTTTGATTTCAATTAAAGCCCGGCAGAGTTTACCCTGCCTGGGTAAGGCGGCTGGCAGAGATGTGCTGGATATTGTCACGCTCTGACGGTGGTGGGGCTGAGCGGGACTGGAGGGGATGCAGCCGTCAAGGGACGCTCTTTGTATGGCCTAGCCTGCACCCCCCTCCCCTTTCATCCACAGCTTTTTATCGCGGTGATAATAATAATAATGATGCAATAAATACTAATAATGCAGTAAAAGCTGCAGGGGACCCAGGAGGAAGAGGGAGATGGTTTAATCCAGGCCCCCTTTTGCAGATGTGCTTTTACCGGCTGCGTTAACGAGCAATTAGACTTTCTGAAAGAGAAAAGCAGCGTTGGGGAGAGGGGGGAGAGATGGAGTCGCCGGCACAGCCGTTAACCTGCCCCCACGACGTTCCCTGGACCGGGGTAAGGGGCTGTGGAGCAGACCCTGCTGCTAGCAGCGAGCGGGCAGTGACGCTGGCACACTGAGCTGCGCGTTTTGCTCCAGAAGAAGTTAAATTTGAGTTTTTGCACCCTCCTACCTGTCCCAGCCTTTGCCTGACTCCCTCCCCTTCCCCAGCACAAGGAAGAGGAGGGTGAAGGAGCCTTTCCTGCTCCTACGCCCCAGGGACGTACTCACCTCGTGTAGGTTCAGCTCCTTCACTTTTTCCTTGAGTATGACCTGTAAGACAGAGCGCTGGGGTTAGGACACAGCTTCTGCCGTGATCATTCACAGGAAAAATCTCGGTAAAGAGAGATTTAGCACCCATTTAGTGTCCCAGTAGAACTGGAAACCCCCAGTAAACCCGGGAAAGCCAGGGAACACATTGGATCTTCACCCCCGCGCGGGAACAGGAGGAAGGCAGCGCTGGCACAGCTATAATCACTAATGTGCGGACCAAATCCAGGAGGTCTCCTCCCAGATTTAAACCTCCTGGGCTCCTACGCTGTGCAGCAAGCTCCTGTGTAGACATCTGCCACTTAATTTTTGGCTCCATCCAGGCTAAACACCTGGAGAGGGCTGTAAATCCAGGATGACCACGTGTTATTGTATCAGCCCAACTCCACCCAGGTTCCTGCTCGAACGACAGACTAGAAGCAGAAAAATTACACAAGCCCTGGAGAAAACAGGATGTTGAAGCAGCACCCCGACACCGATCTCTTGGCCGTGTTTAACACGGCTTTGGTGCATGGGGGTGCAAGCAGAAAACAGCTGGGTTTGCCAAGGTGGCGTGGAGGTGTTCCCTGTGAGAGGTCCCTACGAGAGCCCCGTGGCTGCGGGTGGTCCAGAGCAGCCAGGTCCAACGCGGGGAGCAGATTCAGACCCCGCAAAACATCGTTTGATTGCTGGGGAAGCGACAGCATTACTGCATGTCAGCGGGAAATGAGGTGAGGATTTAGAGAGGTTGCCCAGTGGAGGTGCTCCAGGGATGGAGATGTCCCCACCACTCAGGGACCTCATCTGAAAATGCAGAGAGCTGCAGATTAACAGGTGAGAGATGCTCCTGGGGTGCCCAGCTGGTAGAAAAAAATTAAATCAGCAGGGACAGAGGTTTGCCAGGGTGTTACGACTTCTCTTCGAAGACCAAAAGCCTCCCAAGGAGAACAGCAGCACAGGGAAACCCAATGGAGTGATGACTCCAACGTGGATTTGGCACTAAGCAGAAGGGAAGCAGACAACTTACTGTGTATCTTCTCACCTGTTTGTAGGCGTAAAGCTCTTTGTGTGCTTGATGTCTGAGCCTGCAATCAAAACGGGGAAACATGAAGACAGGCAAAAAAAAATAATTAAAAATCAGGTTTACTGTAATACCTCAAACATTTCATTTCCCTCCTTTCCAGATTTAATATATAGTTTTTAGTATTTTTCATTTCGGAAACAAGAATGGCCACACAAAACAACACGTCACCTGTTGCTTAAGCAACAGCCAGCTTTCCCCGTAGCTGGGAAGGCGACGTCTCCATCCAGAAGCACACAACCTCCTTCCCTTTTCCTCTTTTGACCTCCCTAATCCACGCAGACATCGCCTGCACCATTAGGACCAGCAAAAGCTGCTGAATAAATCACGAGCTGCCGTAAATACCCCAGTTTCCAACCTCTTCCACTGCAACAATTCCTGGATGGGACGCGGCACCTTTTTCCAAGCGATGGGTATTCAGACCTGAGGAAAACTCCGCTCCCGCTCAAGTGAGGACAGGGAAGGAGACCTCCCCACTCAGTGGTTTCCCACCCATGATGCTGCTCGGGCAATGTTGGGTTCCTCAAACACAGCTTTATCTTCAATTACAAGATCAATCGAGCTGCTTCTGCCTCCCAAACTCTCAGGAAGAAGCATTCAACAAGAAGGTGTCTGTCTGGTCGAGCAAGCAAAGGACGGCGATTTATCCCAAGACAACACTGGAGCACAAAGCTCTGGAAGAGAAGCAATGGGACTTCTTCCATCTCTCATGTCCTTACAGGGGACAATTTAATAACCAGCGATAACGAGCTGCCAAAAAACGCAGGAGAATGAACATCTGTCTTGGGATTTTGGGGTTTTTATCCCATGCCCTCCCTCTGCAGCCCCCCCTCTCCAGGACACACGAGTGGGAGCATTTGACCCCATTTCTGGGGACCGAGCGAAACAGCAAATACAAAACCACATCACATCCCTCCATAGTTTCCAGTTCAAACTATTATTAATAAACGCATCCTTCCATGGCAGAACAAGCAGCAGCCCATTTTCCGCAGCCCAGCAGAGCACTCGGCAGGCATCGGCTAGCCGGAGAAGCTGATTACGCTCCTAAAGTAAGTTTAAAAAAAAAAAACCAACCCCAAACTAATATTGCTTCTCATTAGAAGACACGGCATTTAGTGCAGTGCTCTGAAAACTCATCAAGGCTAAAGAGTTGGCCAAGGACTTTTAATAAGACGTCAGTGTGTTTCTGCAGGGTCTGGACAGCTGTAGGAATATTTTCCCCAGCCAACCTCGAGTGTGATTTCAGACGGGAAACCCCCTTGTCTGTAATTTCACTTCTCCGAAAAGATTCTGGGGGCTGTCTCAAACCCCGGCTGTTTCACCCCGAGCTCTCAGAGGCTTTCTGGTTCCTGGGTGAACCATAAAAACAATGCAAAAATATATCCCTGTCTTTTTTGCTTGAAAACATCACCCCAAAATGTCATGGGCCTTAAAAGTCGAGGAATGGGTAGAAACACATCTTAATGCTGCAAAGAGAGCTGCAGTAAGTCAGCTCCTGAGCCCCAAAATTAGCCCCAAAATTAGCTCCTTCCTCTTCTAACGATGCTGCCTGGCAGGGAACCTGCCTGCAGAGCCACAGGCAGAAGAAGACAGGGGTCACATCCCTCCACCAACAACCCTGAGCAGAAACATGAGCAGAAGATGCAGGAACAATAGAGAAAACAGGATGAAACCAGCCCAATCCGCAGGGATCCCGGCGGCTGGGAAACCGGTTATGAGACACAGATGGGGCAAAGCGAGATGCGTGGCTGGAGACTGCATACAAGGGGAAAAACTCTCCCAGCACGGGAAAAAGCATCTGTCTAACGGAGCACCGAGCAGCCGCTGAGGCTTTGGTCTATCAGGGCCAAAGCCACCGGAGGGAAGGTGTCGTGCAGGACAAGCCCAAGTGGCTGCAGATGCCACGGTGGCATCTGGACCAGCGATGGGAAAGAAGTGACCGCCTGGCCACGGATCCCTGCAGCTCCATGCTGCCGGAGGAGCGTGGATGCTCAACAGCATGGGTTGGTGCTGAGCTATGCGGGGAGATTTGCCAAAAAAACCACCCCTCAAACACCTCCCTGAAGGTTACGTGGAACGGCACAAGCACATCTGGACCCGAAGCGTGCGAACTCGGTCTGCTCCTCCACGCTTCCCTTTCAAAACCAGGATCCTGGGCCAGATGGATCCCAGTCGGACCTAGTGCAGCTGTCGGAATGAGACCCCGGATCCCGGCAGGCGTTATTCCCCGTTGGACCCAGGACTTCATCCATCTCGTGTCAAGAGCTGTGGCTCCAGAGGAATTTCTGGCAGATGGCTGACTTAGATAAGGGACCACACAGTGTCATAAAAGCCAGCGCATGGCTGGAGACCGCGTGTGCGCGCAGGCTGT
This sequence comes from Balearica regulorum gibbericeps, assembly GCF_011004875.1. NCBI lineage: Eukaryota > Metazoa > Chordata > Aves > Gruiformes > Gruidae > Balearica > Balearica regulorum. The sequence continues at coordinate 79,111,162 of NC_046187.1, read as the reverse complement.
CACCCATCCCTGAATTTAATAACCGCCTCCCGCAGATTTTGTGATCTCTTCCCAAGTTTTCCGTACTCCCGCAGGAAAGGGAGCACCCCGTTTCTCTGGGTGACTCTGAATCATCTATAACAAGCGAACAAACTACAGGAATAAAACGCAGAGGAAACAAATTTTGGCAGGTTTACCTCCAAGATCTGCTATTTGACGCTTTACAGTAGAGCGAGTAGAAAGGTAGCAGGGCTCTTTGCCCCACGGCTGCATCGCTCTCCCCAGCCCAGGCTCTCCAAAGCCAACCACTGCGTCTGATCCTGGCAGGTTTGAACGCAGAAGGAAAGAGCCCGATAAAAAAGGGGCTTTTTAAGGGCTACGTACCCTGCGCCTGCCGTAGAAGTTGAGCTGCTCTAGTCTGGGCAGAGATGAGCCCCACACAACCCCCAGCAAAGCAGGGGTAGAGGGGATGCTACAGCTTCTACCCAGGGTGAGCGTGCACGCCTTTAAGTGCTTGGAAAGCACAGCATCGTTTGGCTCGGCATCCTTCAGTCCCCAAAAACCCAATTCAGAAGACAACACGAGGTTATTACCGTCATTAATTCAGCAGAGATCAGACACAAACAGTGGCCTGCAAAATTTCATTTCCTTTTTTTTCCCTTTTTTTTTTTTTTAAATTTTTCCAAGCAGAGGCAGCAGCTGCGAGGTGGGACCCACGCTTTGTACCGGAGTGGTTTGCAGCAGCAGGTAGAGCTTGAGATTCACCCGGATTGCGCACGGACAGCAATCAACTTTGCTTTTGGCTGAAATTCCTATTGGACTGTATTTTGAACCAACCCAATTAAAAACATCACTTCTTCCCGTCAGAGCACACAGTGCACTCCGTATCGACACAGTTGTGAAGCGCAGCTCACATGCCCTCCTCCCCCGGCACATCCTGCCGTCAGCTCTGCGATTAGGAGTAAATACGCCAGATACTGGCTCTTCCACATCCTCGTGGAATCTTCCATGCAGGGCGTGGAGGAGGGATGCTCTGATACGGAGCAGGCAATGAGAACCACCGCCCGGAGGACGGTGTCATGCGCTCTCCTCCTTATTTGCCAAATACTTGCAGATGTGCGAGTCATGAGAGAGGAGGGAGAGGAAGAGGATGGGCTGCGTTGCCTCTGCACCTAAGCAGGACCTGGGGAAAGCCACAAGCCGCTGTTACCTGCAAATAATCCCTGTGGGCACAAGCAGAGCCCCGGCGCTCCCAATGCAGTCCCTGCCTGCACCCCTCTGCCCTGGGTCGGTTTCTCTGCGACGACACGGTGTGATCCACGCCGCATCTGCTTGTTAAATTAACACCTCTCTTTTACACAGCCTCCAGATGTAATTCTGTGTTAAAGCCACGCATCTCATTACAGAAGGGGTCAGGAATGCATGGGGTAATCCAGGAGGCTTTAGCAGCTGGTTCGGAATGGGGGGAAAATTCAATTTAAATTCAATATCTTACTTTGTATACCAAATCCTCCTGCCGCAGGGCTACGGGTATTTGCTTGCTACGCAGCCAGGCACCAGTAATGCTTGGGTGTTAAATGACACTGAAGGGGAGCGACATGGCAAACCCTCCCCGGAGCAATCATTTGGGATGCTCTGGACTTGCAGGCACGTGGTGGTCCCACTGTCCATCTGCAAGGCTTTGCGACCCACGCTGAAGCTCAAGCTTTTACATCCCACACAAACTGAGATGACACAGCAGCGTCAAAGGAGGTGGATGCTCCCAGGGCACATTGGCACAGCTAAAACCCTCCAAACGGGGGCTGGAGGATTCTTGTTTGGCTTTATTTTGCCAATAACAGAGCTGGGGGTGGTTGTTTGAAGAGCGATTAATAGAGTCTCTACAGAGTTTAGGGCTATAAAGGGATCATTGGATGATCCAATCCAACCTCCCACCTTTCATAGGTCGTTAAATAGCACTTCGTTACTCCAGGGAATGGGAGCCAAAACATCTCATCCAGAAAGGCCCTCTGTCTTGATTTAAAGACACGAAGAGATGGAGGACTTGCCACTTCCCTTGCTGGCTTGTTTCACCAGTTACTCACCCTCTCTTACAACACGCCTCCAACTTCTAAATTTAAAGATTTTCTGGCTTGATCTTCCAGACATTACTACTTGTTATTCCTTCTTTGGGGCAGAACACACCCAGCAAGACCTAGTGCCCAGGAAAATACTCTGGAAGTCCAAACATCTCTTCATTTTGCAAGCGAGCCATATAGATTCAAGCTCAATCTGGGCAAAACATGTCCTTGAGCCTTCTGAACACCATTTGTCTATTTTTTTTTTTTTTTGCGTCCCCTCCCACTGGTGTCCCAGTTAAAATGTGACACTGGATGCAGATGCAACATCCCACCACAGACCTCGTTAACATCAAGCATGAAGATACAAATTGCCTGGTCAGGGATGACCCCATGATCTGTTCCTGCCTTGTCTGCCAGGGTGGACAGACGCATTGCACCTTCAAGCACTCTTTTCTTGTGCGTAATTGCGAGCAAAAGTGAAGATATGATGCCCAGGCAGCCCAGATCACCCCTGGGTAAGCCTTGGTTTGGGCTCATTTGCAAGTTTTATGAGGCTTTGCTTCGTATAGAGCTGAAAACAGGTGAAAATTATCAAATATTTAGAAGGCAACACTGGAATCTTCCTTCTCTGGTCTACAAAAGCAGGACAAAACATTTTCAACACCCTCTGGATAGGAAGCCTGTGAGCCAGCCAGACGCAGCAGCTGTAGACAGAGACCACGCATGTATCTTACGGGGATGGAGAGAGGGGCTGTGATGGATGTACGGCTAACAGGGAGCTGCAGCCATCTGAAAAGGCAGCGGGGAGGGAAAGGGGACTGAAAAGCTCTTCTGCAACTTGGCAGGAGAGCTCTGAGCATGCTGGATTTCAGCTGCCACCCCCGGCAGAGCGATGCCCTCTGCTCCCAGGTGCAGGGAGAGGCGCGGCCGGCCCCGCATCCCGGGTTATCAGCACAATTCGCCCCCATTGCCACCTTGATTCCTAGGCACTGTGCTTTCCCCGTCTGCCCCTTACTCTTCCTCCAGCTGGAGGAGTTTCTCGTCAATCCTCTCCCAGCAACGTGCGCTGGCAGCCCAGAAAGCCAACCGTGTCCTGGGCTGCGTCCCCAGCAGCGTGACCAGCAGGTCGAGGGAGGGGATTCTGCCCCTCTGCTCCGCTCTGGTGAGACCCCCCTGCAGTGCTGCGTCCAGCTCTGGGGTCCCCAGGACAAGAAGGACATGGAGCTGTCGGAGCGAGTCCAGGGGAGGCCACGGGGATGATCCGAGGGCTGGAGCACCTCTGCTATGGAGACAGGCTGAGAGTTGGGGTGGTTCAGCCTGGAGAAGAGAAGGCTCCGGGGAGACCTTAGAGCCCCTTCCAGTCCCTACAGGGGCTCCAGGAAAGCTGGAGAGGGACTGGTGACAAGGGCAGGGAGTGACAGGCCAAGGGGAATGGCCTGAAGCTGCAGGAGGGGAGATGGAGATGAGATGGGAGGCAGAAATCCTTCCCTGTGAGGGTGCTGAGGCCCTGGCCCAGGTTGCCCAGAGAAGCTGTGGCTGCCCCTGGCTCCCTGGCAGGGTTCAAGGCCAGGTTGGATGGGGCTTTGGGCAACCTGGGCTAGTGGAGGGTGTCCCTGCCCATGGCAGGGGGGTGGGACTAGATGGGCTGTGAGGTCCCTTCCAACTCAAACCTTGTTGTGATTCTATGATTCAATTAGCAGCCCAACTCTCCCCCCAATGGCCCATAAAAATTATTAAACCAAGGCCCAAACTGGAACAACCTTTAACCCTCCTGTCCCGCTTCCCATTATTCAGACTAACAAATCAACTCTGCATCATTAATCTCTAAACTGCGTTGTTGAATGAGCAATTTGTGTACACTAACGAACGGAGCAGGTATTAAACATTTCTTAAGCACACAGTACACAAGTTACTCATTAAAGAAGAAAACGTGTTGAAACATTAAGCAGAAAGCAGGCACCATAAAACATCCCTTTCCACTCTTTTTGAGAAGCCAACCATGTTTTCATGGCTGTTTGAGCATACATACAAATATATCTCCTGTTTTTAAAGTGGATAACATAATTGCCCTACGGGACTGGTAGCTCCAAGCCGTGTTGGGCAGACGGCGTTTGGTGCTCACTGTGTTTGTGCTGGGTCTGTTGGCTCTATTAGGGATGAGCATGACAGAGGGAAAGTTAAACCTCTTTCATGGGTCACATCAGTTTGGCAAGACACGGTGACACCATCCTTGCTTTGGGATGGAGGGATCGGTGCTGTGCTTGATCTGAACCAGGGCAACTGCTGAAATAAGTCGGAGAAAATTCCCTTACCTGATCAAGTAGCAACAGAAAAGCAAACTGAGGATAAAGACGAAGATGGCCGTGCCGAAAACCACAATGTATATGTTCAGAGGCAGGTTCTGGAATCCGATGTTCGGCATCCTGAAACTGTAATGCTGGAAGTCCGAGCTCATGGGTAGGCTGCGGAGACAGGGAGAAAAACACATGGACATGAGGCTCCTTTGGCAGCACGGGATGCCCTCGGAGGAGACCAACGGCCCCTCCAAAGGCAGCGGGGGGGAAGGAGAGGGCAGCCAGCAGTGCTGCCTTCTCGCTCCTCGCCCCCCGGGGCAAAGGCATCCTTGCCTGAAACCAAACCTGCAGCTCAGCAACCCTGAAAACAAAGCAGGGCTGGATCAGCCGGGGCTGGGATTTTTCCTCCCCTGCTGTGAGCTTCTCCTCCAGCTATTTTCCCCTCTTCCTGACACACATCATCCTTTAACTTAAACGCCGCATCAGATGGACAGCAGGGATTTGCACCCAAACAGCCCTGGGTGCAGCCAATGCCCCCCAAAAACCTCATTAACTAGACCAAAATATTGAAAGCAGCCCGAAAGCCTTGTAGCAAGGCAAGTTTTCCTTCCCTTCCCCTCCTGTGGTTTCCGAGACTGAGTTCTCATTCCGTAGAATTCCGCCCTCCAAAACCATCGAGCACGCACGTGAACCGGCGCGGGTTCAACACGCTGCCAGCGCATCCCCGGCAGAAAGGAGAGGACAAGGACACTCCCACGCAGCGTCGTTGAGAAATTATATGGACCGTAAGGTTTTGGGTTTTTCTACCTGAGGTCTGGGTTTGGTGGTTTAAGGGTATTTTCACATGTTTCAGCTTTATTCCTCAGTACAATCCCCGGCTGCTTCCCCCCCAGCAAAACCCCAAAGCACCCGCGAGCGGCAGCCAAGAGGAAGATGCAGCAATTTTGGCTGCTGACATACCACGTCTCGGACGCATGACCAAAACCTCCCTCCCCTCGGAGAGACCCAATTAAACCATGAGCAGCTGTCTGGGATAACCACTTCAGCGTATCATCTCTCCCAGGATTTTAGTTTTATGATTCATCACGCAGGATGCTAATATTTTACAAAAATCCTAACAGGGTGTTTTTTAGGAATCAGGCAGAAAACCAGCCTGATGTTTCTGCATCACCGTAAAAATCTCCTCGCTGCCACAGTGCCACGGTAATGAACTGAACTCTTAACTGGAAAGCACATATTTATTATTTCTTCTTATTATTCCTTTCTATTGCAATCATTCTCTGATCCATTCACCCTTGAACGATCACAACCATCTCTGGCCAGGCAGAAATTTCACCCACCCCCAGCTTAGAAAAGGAAGTTAAAAAATACGCCTTGTTTTCCTTTCTGCCCACGGGAGAGGGCTGGACGCAGTGTGCAATTAAGTTTCGCAACAAGCAGGGAAAGTACCTGCAGTCTGAATCCCGTTTCCCAAATAAAATTACCGAGGGATAACAAAACCCTCCCCCGGAGCGGGGAGTTTTCAACGGCGCATTAATTGCACAGCTCCCGATTTCGCATGGGGTGAGAAGACGGCGGGGAAACCGCGGGACCCGAACCCAAACTCGCCAGGGAGCAATGCTCCAAAAATCAAAGCATCCTCTGAACGTCCCACTCCAAGCAGCATCCTCACTCCTGCATCTCCTTTCCCCCTTGAGACTCCTTTTTTGCTGAACCCCCCAGGCTTTCCTCTGCCCTCCCATCACATACGTATTGCTCGTACATACGTTACGTGCTCCTCAGTGGCTACGCAGGGAGCGGACTCACCTTTCATCCCGGATGCTTTGCTGGCACTAGCCCCTCGCCCGCACCCTCCTCGCACCCCTCGCCGAAGGCAGCATCGCTGCTGGCGCCGAACGCCTGCCTGAGAGCCTCCTCGCTCCGGCTGCTTTCGGTTTTCTCGGCTTGCTGGAAGTTTCGAGGCGATTTCTGGTAAAGCCTGGATTTGATTAAAGCCTCCAGAGACCAAAACGCATGTTCAGAAACTCTCCCGGCCAACGTGGAAATGCTACAAGAGCTCGAGGAGCCGGCACACCCCGCTGCGAGCACTGGTGGGGATGGGATTTTATAGCACAGCAACCGCCCGGCAGCTCACGCTCCTCCACCAACGCTTACTCCGCTCAGCTGAGCTGTTTTGCTTTGCAAATAAATTTTGAAAAGCCAAAACCAGCCCCCAAACCGTTGTTCCCCGCTCCGGCAGAGCGAACACGCAGCTCAGCGTCGCTGCGTAGGGTTGGGTTTGGTTTTCATCTCCGTGCCGTTTGCTGGGTCAAAGGGATTTTAGACGGTTCAGGGGCTCTCCCCTTGGTCACGCTCATGTGACAGAGGATGTTTTGGTTGGAGGACGAGGCTCAGGCTGTCCTCACTTGCCCTCGGGCTTGTGTTGATAGTCACTGGCGTTGGCCAAGGCATTGGCCAAGGTTGGCTGGCTCCAGTTCATCAACCACCCAAGAGAAAAATCAAACGTCTTCCGTCTGAGGAAGCTTTGGGTCATTTTTTGCAAGGAAGGAAAGACCACTCCTGGAGAAGAGGCAACAAAACAAACCAGCACCGGACTATTATTTTTCTTTCATTTACAACTCCTTGAACTTGTGATGCCCTTCGTGCCAGAGCCAGGGGCTTCAGTTCAGCTCTCCCACCAGGAGATGCCACAGTGGACCGAGCACAAAAGCAGAGATGGCAGGTAAGGAAGATCCAAGCTGCATTTAGGGCAGCAAATCTCACTGAGCCAGGAAAAGTCCTTCCAGTCGTGTCCAGCCGGAGCCATGCAGCTCTTCCACCAGTCCCCATGACCACGGCCACGGCCACAAACCATCACAGCCCACGGCAAACAAGCGGTCAGTAGAAACCGAGCTCCGTCCCACACGCAGCATCCTACTCTCTTCCTCCAACGGTACCACTTCCCTAAGATTTTGCCCAAAAAGGATGTCACCGATGCAGCCGTGACCTACCTGCCAGCCATACCGCGGGGGCTCTGCCTCCTGGGGACAACCTTCAATCCCCTACGGTGCAAGTCCAGGGAGTCCCACACCAGATTCATCCAACCCCCGCGTGATATAACATTCTCCGCATCGGAGCTACCCTGGTCCTCCCTCCCTCCTGCTGCAACAGCTGAAAAGTGTTATGGCAAAAAAAAAAAGATGGAAGTTAGAGGTAAAAAATAAGTTAGCCTGTGCAGGATGCAGGAAACTGTTAACTTTAAAAGACTTCACTGAAATCTGATGATTTTAAGCAGCCAAGTGTTGGGGTTGGGTTTTTTTTCTAGCAGAGTTGGGGGAAGGAACTGTATTTTAATCTGCTTCAGATTTGCAAGAGCGCAGCCAAAAGAAATAAAAAAGGAGCCGTAAAGAAGGATGAAAAGTTTCTGGTGCAGAACAAAAGCCTCCCTGTTGCTCTCTCCCTGGCCAAGGCATTTCGGTGCAGGCAGACGCCCCTCCTGGGGCACCCACCGCCCCTGGGATGGGGAGCACGAGCTGCCCGGAGAAAAGTGGGTCGGTACCACAGAACCCTTACAGAGGGGAGGATTTCCTCAGGGCTGGACGGGACCCTCTCTTGCAGCATGAGGTTATCAGCGGCGGGGAAGATGCCAACTTGCTCCTTGTCTATAAAATCAACCTGCCGCGGGGACAGAGCCAGTGGGGAATTTGGGCACGCACCCATTTCTGCCGGGGTCTCTCACTGCGATTGGGTCCATCAGGTCTTGTAGACCTTGTAGAGCACGAAATTGCAGGGAGAGGACCGCTAAACATCGAGGGCTAGGAAGTATGCACAAAAAAAAAGTAAATATATAAATATATATACACATACATGCGTCCATGGATATTTCTTTGTACTGCAATATATTGCAATATATATATTACGAACACCTTCAACTAAAACAAAGGAAAGAAAAATCTGATTTTCCCAGGCTGCAACACGGAAGGAACAGCAGAGGGTATTTATTTAACGATACAACAGCTTGCAAAAATAAAAAGGAACAGCAGCGTCCTCGCGATAGGGCTGTGTGCGGGGATGCAGCGAGAGCTGGGGATGGCACCGCCCCAAAGAATGACCCAAGCTCCGCGCCTCCTCTTTCGTTACACCCTCCAATGAATCAGCCGCGCGGGGCCGAGCGCAGCCCCGTTTCTTCGATGACTACAAAACCGAGCTTTTAATTAAAAGCCAAGTTACGGTTAATGGCATATCCAGAAGTCAGGAAGTGAAGTGTTACAGGCCAGCATTAACTCGCCGGCTTTGCAGTGCTTTGATTACAAGTTGGGCTGTTAAAGGTAAACCTAAATAAGCCACCTAGCCAAATTAATCCCTATTATAATCATAGCAAGCACTTAATGCGCTTAATAATCAAGGTCAACCTCTTACCCAGAGCTTTCATCTGGACATCTCAAAGAGATTAATAAAGGAGGCAATTATCTTCTTACAGGTAGAGAAACTGAGGCAGGGAGGAGGGCAGCGAGGCAGGAGAACCACAGTCACCGGGGCCGGGGGGTGACACCAGGGATGCTGCTGGTCCACTGCGGGTGATGCCGTGAGCATCATTCACAGGCTGAACGCCGCAATTTTTTTCTTTCTTGCTGCTTTGTCGCGTGGATTTGAACTGTGCGCTCCTTCTCTGGGTTCTACTTATTAAAAGAAGCCGCTCGTGCTTTTTTTATTTTATTATTATTTGTTTATAACACCAGCACACAAAGGGGCCATGCAAGTGCTGTGCATTGTGCCTAAATATAGTCCACGCGCTGAGCGGAGGGGTGGTTTCTGCCTCTGCTGTCGTAAATAAAACCCCATTTCCAGAGGGATTTACCTTATGTTTTTGAGATTAACAACTTCCTCAACAGGGATTCAACGCAAACCCAGGCCGGGCTGAACCTCCTGAACCATTAACTGGGACAACTGGATAGAGCTGGTGGTCTGAGCCCCCACAGCATCCCACCAGCCAAGCTGGCGAAGCCAACCCATCTCCAGGAAATACCGAACTTTAAAAACTCAGCAAATCCAGACACACACAAGTTCCTGTCACCCAATCGACACCACGAATCTCAGGGAACAGAAAATGCTAAGCCGTGGCGAAACTCCAAGTTGAAATATTTTATCGATGGGAAAGATTTCAAGCGGGCGCGAACTGCATCTCGAGTTTCAAAGGCGTTACGCAAGTCTGCAACGTGTTTTATACACGTTTAACCAAAATGGTTATTAACTCGGTTGAAAGTTAAACCGTGAGCAGCTGACAAGACCTTTCTGAAATACCCTAAAGTTGTATTGCAAAGCCAGTATTCTTCCTTGCAATAAATCTACAACTTGAAGGTTATTTAATGGCTATGCCTAATAGGATAATATTTAAAAAAAAAAAAAAAAAAGATTTTTCCAAGTGTTTAAAAAGCAGGAGCGAGAGATGCCTGCTTTTAATTCACAGGCGAAAATAAACCCCCTCGTGAACCCCAAAAGAAAAGCGAAGCCCTAACCTCAAGCAGCTGGAAGGAATTTCCTTCAGCTCCACCTCTGGAGCTGGTCCAGCGCAAGGATCTGCAGCGCGGTGGTGGGAAAAAAAATCGCAAGCAGCTGCAGAGCCAGCCCCCCGAAACCAGCATCGCTGCCGCCCGAGAGATGCCGAGACGCCACGCGGCCACGTCGCCTTCGCCTGGGATGGAGCGGGGGGAAATCTCAACGCTGCTCTGGCCAGGAGCGATGTCCTTTGTCATCCAAAACCAGGGGAAAACGGGACGAAAACAAAGGAAAAGAAATCTCGGCATGCTGCGTAGTAAAGCTACGATGCTACTGTGGGGATGTTGTCAGGCCACAGCCCGGCCGCATCCAGCACTGGCTCCGAGAGTCCAACCGGACCCACCGCCTTCACCGCAAAAAGCCGGCAGCGAGCAGAGGAGGAGCGGGAGCAACGGCACACGGCTCAGCAGCGTTATTGATTAGCGGGATTAACGACCGCGTGGCACAGCGCGCCGGGAACGGAGAGCCCAGGGTCTTTTCACGCCAGGCCGGCAACATCAGCATCCCAAAATCCTTGTGATCCGTTACACTACGGGGCAGAGTCATACCGAGATCCAGCAAAGCTTGTCCGGTGCTGCAGCTGGGGAACAGAGGAAACTTTCGGGTCTCAAATGGAACAAAACCTGTTTATTTTACCCATTTCAGCTGCGTGCAGGTTTGAGGGGTGGCAGTGGATTTTTGTCATGTGCCTGGACAACCAAGAAATCAAACTGACCTCCAACTAAGAACTGCTTCGAACCTTTGATCCCTTCTCCCCGAGAGTGAATCCGATGCTTTTTTTGAACTGAAATCAGGAAATTTCCTGGCTGCGTTCCCCGGCTGGCCGACACCAAGCACAAATCCTTAACCCCCTCCAGTGCCTTGGGGCAGAGCGATGTGACAACGCGACAAAGCCATTGGCCACTGGAAAAAAAATAGAAAAACCTTTATAATGAAAGAAACACCCTGCAGCACAACCAGTACAGCCGCAACTTTCAGCAAGTTCTTTTAATTCTAGAGAGTTGAACAGACAAATGATCCCACGACCTTAATACCGAAGAGCACCTTCAAATGTGAAAATGTTTTTGCTACCGTTGGAGGAGAAACACGAAGAAAATAGGTCAGCTGCAGCTCCCATTGTAGAGTTTAAAGTCAAGTGCTTTCGTGCAGTGCCACTGGAAAGGCAAACCAGAGGTTTGCTCAGGGCTGATTTTGCAAGTTCCAGGAAAAAGGCAAAAACAAATAGAAAAAAAAAAAAAAATCAATAGCGCTTTTTAATCCAGTCTGCAGGAGGGGGGAAGCGGAGTTTGAAGGGAAGCCCTGCTTGGGCTCCCATCGAATCGCAGAAATGAGAAATGGAAATCACTTATCAGGAGGTTTTGACGCGGAGTCGGCAGCTTCTCGCTTTGAAACGCCCACACAAGCTGCGCGAGTACGGTTCATTTTGCTTCTCAGCAATGAAATAACACTTGAGGAATTTTTTCCCTTTGGCCCTGAGGAATTTTTCTATTTTTCCCCCCCCCCCCCACTTTTCCTGGCACGCGACTCCATCCCAGAACCAACGTCATGACCCGCTGAGCTCACTCTTCCTCCCGAAAGCGCGGTGGGAAAGGATGCGCCGCTGCCTCCTCCTGCCCCCGGCCCCGTTCATACTCACAGCGGTGAAAGCGGAAGGCAGCGGCGCCCCGGTACCCTGTACAGGGCGATGGTGATGGGATCACATCACCCCATCGCTGCCTCCATCCCTGCCTGCTGCCGCAGCACTCGACGGAGCAGCATTGCCCCGTACCACGTAGCTCAGGTGCTAAAAAAATTAATTACACCCATGTTATTAAAACCAGGAGTATTTTAGACCAAGCAAGCACCAAAAGCCAGGGCTGAAGTCAGGCACCAGTGTAGGGTGGGCAGCTTCACGCTCCATGTTGCAGCCCCCCTGCCACTATTGATTTGGTAGAAATTATCTTCTGCCCTTCGTTTGCGGTTGCTTTTCCTCGTTCGCAGAGTTTTTCCCAATTAATGGGTTCCTTGGGGAAAGCGGATCGGAAACCCCCCGTGAGAAACACTCAGCCTACGCCACTGCAGGGCCGGAACAGAGAACTTGGTGTTAAGTGCTCCGGGGAACTTGCAAATTCCTGGGTGATGACACTGAGAGCTGGGGGAAGCAATGGGGGCTCCCGAAATATCACATCTGGAAGAAAATCTCCCTTTAATCAAGTCATCTTCAGGCTGAACAAAAGCCAATTGCTTTCTGCAGAGCAGAAGAGTGACAAGCCTTCTCGTCTCTTTATATTGAGAAGCAGATGGACTAAATGCCCTCCTGAAACCCTTTTTCCCCTGTTTCCTAAGCTCCTTTAACGGGGGGAAAAAAAAATATCAGTGCAACATCCAGGGATCAGTAATCCCTACAAAGTCCTCCTGGAGGTAGGCACCCTGCGCCGGTGATGGGAATCGCAGCTGCCAGCAGCCATCCTATAAAGGCAGCAAGAGGAGCCAAGAGCAATTTGGGATGCAGGAAGGCATAATGCTCTCGTTTACACTAAATAAGGTTGCTAGGTTATGGATTTTTTTTCTGGGGGGGCATAATCTGCAAGGGGATCCAGATGGCTGTAAAGCCTTGCGGTGGAAAAGCAGCATGAGGCCAAGGGAGGGAAGAATTCCTCTTTATGCTGTTGCCGTCTGCTCCCAGATCCTAGATTTCAGTCCTCAGGAATGCTCTCTGCAGACTCTTTTAATTGCACCATTTATATTTGCGGTAAAAATTAAGGTGAAGAGGCATCTGGATGCAAAGAGTGAAAAAGCTGGTGCCTGGATACCGGAAAAAAGTCACTAAAACAAATCCTATAGAGGAGTCGTCCCCCAAAGCCCACACCAATTCTGCAAGGTTTGTATTTTAAGATGCTGACAGCGTTAAAGAGCCTTCAGGAAAACCCAAACAAACCCAAACCTCAGCCTGCTGGGAATTTACACTAATGCCACGTCACTGCCGTTTGCTATTTTCCCCAATAATTACGGAAGAACGAGCTGTGCAGTCGGCCCACCCTTCCTCTGGTTTTAACAAAAGTATTGGGTTTGGGGGGAGTATTTTTTTTTTTTTTTTAATCATTCCATCCTGGTCTGCTAACAGAGACCGGGAGGATTTTGCAATGCTTTATTTCCAGCCAAAAAACCCACCCTCCCCAGAGCCATATAGATACGGGACACAAACTGCTTCATTCCCATGGGACTGGCACAAAGAAAGGTGGCTGCAAGGATGGCAAAAACCTCAAAATTTAGCTGGAAATGGAAAAATTTCCACTTCCAGACTCACGTGGCCATGCGAGATACTTGATGGAGATAAATACGCATAAACCCAACGTACATGTCCCCTCCTCTGTGGCACAGAGTTTCAGCACTGAAGGACGTTACTTCTTTCTCATTAATTGAGCCCTAAATAAGTAAAACCCCAAGTTACGGGTGTGCTGTTGATGCAGGAACTCATTTAAAAATAAAAACCAAACAACTTTTCAGAGGGTTATTTAAAGTTTGCATTTTTCTTGCAGCCAACTGAACAAAACCTGCTAAATATTTTCTGATCGCTTCAAGGCTACCGGGGCCTCCTCCAGCAGCAAAGCTGAAAAACACCAACGCGACTTTCAGGCGTGTAATAGTTTGCCATCGGATCTTTACAAATTCCCAGGCGCTGAATCGCCTACTAGAAGGCGAAATATATGAGTGGCATTAACAAGTCGGCTTAGCAACGAGCAGGCAGGCTGCCTCGAGTGTCTTTTTAAAGGTCAAGAGAGCACATGATGCCTGGGAGCCCTCGCTTTCGTTTTTTACTACGTGTTAAAGATACTTCCAGCGAGTCTGGTTACTAAATTGCCGCCTCACACCAGCCAGCTGCACATCTTTTAAAACCAGTCTTTAAAACCAAGACTTTCCTCTCCTATAATATCATTTTCCCCTCTCTCAACCCATTCTTACCCTTCCCCATCTTGACCAAAACGGTGGCATTTGAGGGGAAAACCCACAGTTGAGATGAAACGAAAGGAAAGGGCCCACTGCCATGGGGATTTTCGGGTAGCGGCGCCGAGAAGCATCATTGAAATTCAGCGGGAGAAGCCGGTTTTCCTCCGCTCCGCGGGGGCTGCCATGTTAAATCACATTTGGATTCACAGTACAAGGCTGCTAAAATACCACCGTGGCAGCTACTGGCACATTTCAATGAAAACGCCGTGGCCTCATTAGTATAGTGGAAATTATGAGCTTGTCTTTGTATATATTTAAAAGCTTGCGTCTGAAAGTATATTGGGTTGGGGCCAGAAATTCCTGGCTTGGAGCGCCTACCACTCGACAGTTCGGGATTGCCTCGCTCATGCAGGTCAAGCAACTGCGCAGCCATCGACCCGAGAGAAAAGGCATTTAAAAAATACCCTGTGGGCAAAGGCACAGGGCAATATTACAAGAGGAGGCAGAGCAACAGGGTTTAACTAAACCCTCCTTTCGTTAGCTCCACGCCAGCCGGTTAGTGATCACCTCCTAATGAAAGTGCAGGTGACAATTAAGAGGATGCAGGAATGTGGGGTGCGTGGACTTTCATCCCGCTCCCATCGCTCCCAACACCTGGGGTGAGCGCATCCCGTCGACCCAGAAGCGCCATTCCCCTCTAGGGATGGACAAGGAAAGCCCGAATCCTTTGCAACAAGGGTTCAACCTCATGAAATAACATCATTTTCACGATCTGCTCATCTCAATACGTGATTTTGCAAGTCTCTACCAAGGAAAGCTTTCGGGTCAGCTCCCTACTTACCCGCACGGGTGCCGCAATGCAGCCAAGCCACGCAAACCCAATGTATCTGCTGAACGGCTACCGTGGTTTGCTGCCAGGGACACTGGAAAAAAGAAAAAAAACACCCTAATATTGCACAAAAAGCCAGAAGGAGTGAGGGAGAGGATGAAGATATTGTTTTTAAACGCTTTGATTTGCAAAGACTCCTATAAATTGGTTCAGCTCTTAGTAACAGCACAGAGATCCCCTTTTAAAATGCAGCGATGAGGTTACACGGCATAGAGAGAAAATGGGGGGGGAAAAAAAAGGCTCGGCTAATCCTTGCAATTTTATAAGCATCTGAGACACTAATCCGTTGATCTCATTGAAAAGGATTAGAATTACTCCCTCGCCAGTAAATTTAAGAAGTTTTCGACCAGATGTAAACAAAAGCGGAGAGCAGCCCGCAGAGACGGCTGCCACACAGCGAGTCCTTGCTGAGAAATCCTCACCGGGGCTGGTTTTGGGGTGGGAAAGGGGAATTTGCATCTCAGTGCTGCAGAGGGTTGTCCGGAGCGATGCTGGTGTCGGAGGAGACCCTGACTGTCTTGCCCAGCTGCAATCAAAAGGTGGGATCCCATCCCAGGCGAGCATCTCAACGGGGCATCGCATCCCGTTTTTGGGGTCCCGCTCTTACAGGAATAATGCTCCAGCTAAGAAAAACACACAACACCCCCAAATCCCTGACTTGTTCTGCACTGGCTAAGGCAAACTTTATTTGAATAAGAAAAAAGAGGGCAAACTTCTAAGTGGCAAACTGGATAATTCACACAAAACCCGAGTTTTCCCCAGCTTTGCAGCAATCTTTGTCTGCGCAGCTTTACAGCAAGAACTCGTGTTATTAAGGTGGAAAAATATAACGCGGTATCCTCACATAAACAGTCCAGCACCTGCTGCTATGCTTGTGATGAATAATTTATAATATTAAAGAATAAATTGTTTGATTTAAAAGTCGAAGCAGGTGATGTGCAACCTGGTTTTTCGATACCAGCCAGAGTTTGCTCCAAAGTTTTATGTTCCGGCTCCTAAGAGAAACATTAATAGCTGAACTAAATCAAAACCTAAAGGAGGCTTCAGGCAAAAAGGATTCAGGTGATCCTTTAGTCAGGAAAAGTCACTTTTGTTAGAAAACAGAAGTTTTCTAATAAAGAAAGCAAATTTTTGGTAGTGCTTACTACTTTTGTCTTCTAAATTTTGTCCAAAAAAGAAATGTAAAGAGATTTAAGTTTAAAGCTCAGTTTAAACCAGGACTCAATCTCATCAAGGCTTGTCTTAAAAACACTCCTTCCGGAGATGCCTGATGGGAGAGCAGCAGAATCCCTCCTCTCCAGCCCATTTTAATGGGGTACCATATTTTTTTTCTCCTTAGGCACAGAACATTCCATTGGCTTTGGGAAAACACTCGCCATCCCTGCGCGGCCCAACTCCTAACTCCCTGCAAGGCTCCCGCTCCCAGCTTTAGCATCCAAGGCTCCTCCGGACTGGACTAAACCACCCGATGCCGGGCTCATCTCCAGTCCCATCCCTCTCTACCCGGCTGCAACGCATCTCAGCCCTTTACCATCACCACCCTGCCCCGCTCCTCCTGCTGAATCAACAGCAGATGCGAGGGGGAAGACGCTGCAGGAGATGCAAAAAAGGAGACGCTGCAGCAGATGCGAGGGGGAAGACGCGAGAGGGAAGCCTCGAGGGCGGCTGGGAGCACACGACAACTCAACATCCCCCAGGCAAAGCCCCACCTGAGAAAACGATCCATTTTTCCATCTTTTACTCCCAAAGCGCCGCTCAGCGCAACACGAGGGGGTTTTTTTTGGTGCGGATGCAAAAGCGAGATCGGGCCGGAGGGCTCGGCCGAGACAGTCGACCTACGCGAGCACCAGCGGACCACAAGACCACCTGACGCTGCACAATTCCCGTCCCGCTTTGGATGGTCACCACCATCACAGAGTCTCCAAAAGCCTCATCTTTTATTTCAGATGCCAAGACAGCGAGATGATGCTGGGTCTTAATCGAGCACTTCTCAGCTAAAAAAGCAAAAAAAAAAAAAAAAAAGGAAAAAAAAAAACCCCCAAACAAGCCCGCAGCTGTGTTAATAACCAATGAGCCAGGAAACCACCCCAGGGGAAGCCTGGCCTGGCAACGGGTTTTATACAGAACAATAGAAAACCGAGAGTCTTTAAAGCACCGCGGAAATATTTGCCTCCTTGCGAGAAAGCTCTGCACGGAGAGAAGTTTAATTCGATCCTTACGGTACGCTGGCAATTTAATTGCGCGCAGGCTGCAAGGACGAACAGCCCGGTCGCGGGGGGAGGAGGCACGACACTCCGCTCAGATGAATTTATTTTAGTTGGAAGCAGTCAGGTGGGAGACCGCGCTCCCTCCCGCTCAGTTTTAATGAGTAATTTGGCTTCACCCATCTTCTTACCTGCCGGGCTGCTCCTCTTGGCTTCAAACGGACCAACCGAAGAGTCGAAACCACCTACCTCCAAGCTTCTGGATTCCCGGAATGGGAATCTGCACAGTCCCAGAGCTCTTCTATTTTCCCCGAAATACTCTCCAAGGCAAGAAGCCGGGATACACGCCCACTATTTCCAGGCAGGGAAAGCGATAACGGGCCCGAGCTGGCCGCTGGCTGAAGTCAGGCAGGCGGCTGCCCTCCCCGCTCGACACTTTCAGTTTCTCTCTTGCAAACGTACTCCTGGCATCGCTTCCTCTAAGGCGCTTTGCAAGTTAAAAGCTGTATTAGCGGCAAGATTAATCCTCCACGGGGATAAAAAAAAAAAAAAAATAAACCAGGAAAAGTTATTCCCCACTTGCTTTTCACATTCACAGTCCTGGAGCTGGAGCAGAAAAAGCCACCGGCCGGAGGACTTCCCTGCCTGGGCTTCCCGCAGCCCAGCCCTCGCTCCTCCTCCTCCTGCTGCTTCTCGGCGTCCTGCCCGTTTTTTCCGAAGGCTGATCCAGTTTTAGCTCCAGCGTTGGAGCAACCCGAGACCTCACAGCCTTCGGCTACGCCGAGGCAGCTGCTCGCAGCTAATTTGGTCCGTCGGCTCTGGCACCCAGCTCCCACCGCCCGTCCACGCGTCGGCGGTGAGGCTTTTTGCTTCTCTCGGAGCAGCGACGTTGTCTTCTCCTCTCCTGCCACCGCTCTTCGCAACCTCGGGGGCTTCACAGCCACTCCGTCCTCACCGGCAATGCTATTGCTGGCATCCTTTGGAGGTGCTTTGGATGGCTGCTCTTTCCTCCCGTCGTCATCCCGCCGGCACCTTAATCAGCTCATTAACAGGGCACAGGAGCCCTTGACGCGTGGTTGGAACTCTTCAGGTTTCTTTTTTTTTTTTTTTTTCTCTGATGGAAATGAAATGTGCCGTACAGGTAGAAAAACGACACGTTGGATGGCCCGTGTCATCGCTCCAGTGAGGGAAAACCATCCAAAAATGATGTAGCTCCATCCCCAGCCAGCACTCAGGTACTGCTGCATCCCGGGATGGGGGGAACCAGGTTATCGCTCCCCCTGCGGAGAAGATGCCGAGATTTTCCCATTCCTCAAGTTCGGAAATCACCTCTGCCCATCCCTACTGTGAATCCGCGGGGGTTTTCCATTCTCGCCTCAGGCGTGTTTTGATGGGATCACCTGCATTTCTCAACCAAGGAAGAGGCACCACTGGGGTCATGCGACAGCTGAGCTCTCTTGCAGATAAGCCTCGCATCACATCATCGCTGATGTCATTTTAAAGTACTGTCAGTGACTCAGGGCGGGGATGTGGGCAGGGTGGCCGCTCCCAAGACCAAGCCTGAGCAGTTTCAGGGCAACGTCGCTACGAAGGGACAGGGGAGGGAAGTCTGCGCCAGGCAGACGTTATCTTATGTCAACAACAGTTTTACGATGAATAATTGCAGGAAACAAAAATAAACAGAAACCCAGCTCAGCAACTCCAACCACAGCCGAGAGTGAGACGCTCAAAGACCAGGGGAAGCTTCAAACCCAACAAACCACCCTCCAGGCTTTGACATCAACAGTCCCAAGGTGGCTGAAGACCACCAGAAGCATCTGCACCTCCTACACCGGCCCGAGGGACGGGGTTGCCTGGGTTTACTGTAGAGTCTGACCCGGTGGGAGAGGACCTTGTCCCAGCCGTGCTAAGCCCTGCCATCCCATCGCAGAAGCATTTCGGGTCACTGTGCTGGGAACAGGAGAACACAAGCATACCCAGCTGGGCCTCTCTCCACCTTTTCAACATCCAGGTGGTATTTTATGGGTACAAGCGAAGCACTTGAACGTATCTTCTGCCGTACAGCCAATGCGAAGGCGATGGCCAGGCCGTTGGGAGGGATGACCCAAGAGGGAACATGTGGAGAGGCGATCCATGAGCTTGAACGCCCTCTTAGGAAAAGCCAGGTGTCCTCTTATCATCCCACACATCATTTAGTCCACGACATCAGCTGGAAACATCAGTCCTTCTTGGGTAAAACCTCCAGGTTCAGTTCAGTCTCACCGTCTGGAGACACCCCACCAGCAGCTCTGCCGCTTCCGCGCCAGGTAACCCTCAACCTCCTCCTCCCCAGGACATGGTCAGGACCATCCTCTGGCCAAGAACGGCAGTAACAACCAGGCAGTCATCATCCCATTTAGCACACAGTCTTTTCCTTATTTGAAGTTTGGACAGATGCCACTAACATCCAGAGCACATTGACCAAGGTGTCCTTCACAGCTGGTCCATCACAGTTACTCCCAGTTGCAAGTGGACTGGAGTCTGGGCTGTACAAGCAAGAGGCACCACCACGGCCTACCCATGTCCACGGCCAGTCCCCCAAATCTGAGACAGCCTCGGACTAAACAACACTACCAGCAACCCAATGAGCAGATCTGGAGTGTCTAAACCCAGCTGGAGATGAGAAGGAAGGTCCTAGCCAGAGGACCATCCTTGGCATAAACTTTTACCAGGCTGAGCAGGGACAAAACAAGCAAACCTGAGCTGAGCAGGTGGTCAAGTGGAACTTTGGGAGGTTGTGGAGGGGATTTCCTTTGACAGCAAGACCGGGAGACCCAGGAGGTCATCACCACCCTCACCTCCAGCAGCTCCACCACCTGCTCAGGACCAGGACCTTCACCTGTGGGCATCAGCCCCATGACTGGGTAACTAGATCCCACCATTCCTCCTGGCTGCTTTCAGCACACAGGGCTGGAAAGGTTTCTTTTCCTTTTTTTGTGTGTTTTAAATACCTCAATTAGTGCATTTTGGGTTCCTTCCATGTTGCCCCCAAGCATTTCTTCTGTCAGGGGCCATATTCTTCCGCCGCCAGTTATTGGAGGCAAAAGCTTGTTATTTTTCCGGGCTGGGGGCCAAATTTGTATTTAATTTTTGCTCCAGATGGCAGAGCACTCTAGATGCATCAGCTGGAGCATCTAACCTGTATGAATAAAGTAATAGAGCAAATAACCTGATTTACTCAGGGGCTGTTTGACACGTTCAAGGTACCTCTGTTTACACCCGTCAGTAAAAAAAAGCATTAATATGAACTCAGGCTACAGTCTCACTATCAAACCGAACACCCATGGAGACTGAAACAATAGCAGGAATCTAAAAAATAATAATAATAATATTAAAATTTGTATTTTGCTTTCTCGCAGGTCAAGCATTAAAAAAAAAAAAAAAAGGTTTGTTTCAGGCATCAAGTCAGTCGCGTCTGAGCCTGGACCTGGGTTTCGTTCACCCTCGTCCATCCTCACCGGCCCCAAAGCTGCTGTCGGCAGCAGGTCATGCAAACCTGGGCCAACCTTTTCCACCTACGAGCGAGGAGAAGGGTTGGTGAAGTTGGATTTTAGTGTGAGAGCTTATGTCCCTGCTCACCCGAGGAGACGCAAGAGGACAACCACGAGATGCTCCAGTTACACTTCTGGTTAATTCAGCCTGTTTCTAGGAAGCTGCCGCATCCCTCCGGCACGGCCTGCAGCCGGGATACGTTTCCTCCAAACTACATCATCCAAAATAACCCAGAAAAAATAAAATCAATTAAAAAGAGAGAGATGCGAGTAGTCAGTTTATCTGCCTGGGCACACGAAACACTGCATAAAATCAGCTGAGCCTGCAAACGGCTGGAAACAAAGGGATGGGGGTGGTTTTTGTGCTTGTCTTTGCTCCGATCAGCGCATCGCCGGGCTGCGAGAGCCCATCCTGGCAGCAGCCGAGACAAAGGAAAGCTGTCGGCAGGAGCCGGCCGGGGAAAACCGGGGTGAGGAGGCACCCACATCGCCCTCGCCGGCAGCCACAGAGCCGGGTTCGCGTGTTGCCGAACACGTTATACATGGCAGGAAACTCGAGATCAAAGGAGTGGAGCGTGCCAGAGCAAGATGTCATCCAAACCTCCTGCCAAAGGTGCGCAAGGGAGCGGGGAAATAACCCCCAGACACACACGCTGGCACATCCGAAGGATCCGGCACCGCTCGTAGGTGTG
The DNA here is from genome assembly GCF_011004875.1 of Balearica regulorum gibbericeps. Lineage (NCBI taxonomy): Eukaryota > Metazoa > Chordata > Aves > Gruiformes > Gruidae > Balearica > Balearica regulorum. The sequence continues at coordinate 79,090,052 of NC_046187.1, read as the reverse complement.
CGGGGCCACCGGACCCATGGAGATGCTCTCCTCCACGTACCTAGGCTAACACAAAGACAGGCTAAACTAAAGAAAAAAAGCTCAAAAACCCCAGGAGGTGCAATTTTACCCGTCAGCTTTCAGTCCCGTGGGACCCATGCACATCCCCTGCCAAAGCGGGTGAAGCAGCGGATGCTGGGAGGGCTCCGTACGTGCCCGTACGGCAGGAACAACCGCCCCGTTTAACTCCAAAAAGCAGCTTTTCCCATTTCTGGGTGTCAGGTTGTTTTTTTTTTTTTTTTCTTAAAGCCAAAGAAACCCGCACCATCCTGTCTCAGCCCCAGGAAAGCAAGAGGACATGCCTGCATCCAAACCAGCAGCTACCGGGAACAGGGGTGACCCAGGGGACCCTGAGCCGAGCATGGGACCCCCAGGAGCTCCCCCTCGTAAGGGGGTCCAGGCAGGATGGGCGCTGGGTGGGGACACGTCCCCCGGCCCTTTGCACCACCCCGGCCCCCTCCTCTGTCAGCCCCGGGCGATGCGGTCCCAGGCCATGGTCCAGCCCCCGCTGCCCCCTCCTGTGGGCTGTCCCCTCTGCCCCACAAGTGGGGACCTTACGGGTCCCAAGCAGGGACCTCATGGCACCCTGGTCACCCTGAGGGGGGCCTGCCCTATAGGGGTCTGCGTGGGGGGCAGCAGGGACAGGCCTTGTCCTGCAGGGCACAGCCCTCTGTCCCTACGGGGGTCCCTGCCCCATGGAGGGCTGTGGAGCCGAGAGGGAGGGCAGCCTGTTCCCCACGGGGGGTGCTGAGGAAGGGGAGCCCCGGCCCCACAGAGCGGTGCGCAAGGAGGGGCCCTGCCCCACAGAGCGGTGCATAGGGAAAGTGGGCCCTGCCCCACAGGGGGCCGGAGGAGGGGGCCCTGACCCACAGAACGGTGCACGGGGAGAAGGGCCCTGCCCCACAGGGGGCCGGTGAGGGGGCCCTGCCCAACAGAACAACGCACCGGGAAGGGACCCTGCCCCACAGGGGGCCGCAGGGGGGGCCCTGCCCCACAGAGCGGTGCACGGGGAGGGGCTGCCCGGTCCTCCGGCCCCCCAGGGGGCCCCCACCACCCCGCAGCCGCCCCACACTCACCCGCCGCTGTCCCGCCGAGGCTCGCGCCGCCCGCACTGCCCGGCGGCGGGGAGGGACCCGGATGGAGGCGGCCCCGCCCCGCCCCGCCCCGCCCCCGCCCTGTGCCGGGCACCGCCGCGACGCTTCGCCGGCAGCACTGCGCCTGCGCCACGTCACGCCCCGGGGCGGAGCGACGGGGTGACGTCACGGCGGGGGGCGGAGAGGCCGTGGAAGGGGGGGTTGGGGCGTCGGTGGGGGGCCGGGGGGGGGGTGACGTGGGGAGGTGCAGTGGGGACGTGAGCGCTGTGGGGAGAGGGGTGACATGGCGGGCGTGAGGTGGCAGTGGGGACAGGGGAGGCAGCGGGGCCGGGGTGGTGGTGACAAGGCGGATGACGTCAGGGGGTGGCAGATGACGTCAGGGGGTGGCAGATGATGTCAGGGGGTGGCAGCGGGGCCGGGAGGGGTGACGCAGAGGGGCAGGAGGTGGCACCACGGTGCGTGTGAGCTCCCGGCCGGCTGCGCGGGGGCAGCAGGACCCGTCCCTGTCCCCATCTTTGTCCCCATCCCCAGGGATATGACATCACTCGCGAGAGCCGTGACATCACCCCGCAGCACCAGGATGTCAGCCGGCCGGCGTCCCCTCGTCGGGACGAGCTCTCGTCGCCCCGAGGACAACGCGTTTTCCCTTCCCGCCACGGCAGACGGAGCGTGCGGCGGGAGCAGACGGACCAGCCAGCACCCGCGCGGCGCAGCGGGAACCCAGCAATGTCCGGCGTGACGGCGGCGTGCGCGCTGCCTGCCTGCACGTGCGTCGCGGGCCGCGGCCGTTTATTGAGCTCAGGATCTCGGGTACGTCGGTGACTCATCTCACCCTTATCAGAGCTCCTCGCAAGGTTTGAGGCGCTCGGGATCGTCCGGAGGATGTTATTAAGGCGCAAGGAAAGTCTTTGTCTTCCTTCTCCTTCCCCAGCCGGTCGGGCGAAGCCTGGCACGGCCGGATCTGGCGGTGGGCACGGCAGGGAGAGGAGGCAGGGCTGTAACGGCTGCAATTAGCCGCGAGCTTGTAATGAGAAACCCGTGCATATGGTTTACCCGTGGTGTTTCCATCCCTCGGCCTCAACGCGTCCCGGTGAAATCGCCTCTGCCAGCGACGTAATGGTGGGAAACTCTTCCTGCAGCACGGAGCGACGCTGCTTCCCTGCCTCGCCGAGGGACGCGGGGGTCCCTGGGCGCTGTGAGGTCACGGACTGATCCCAGCTGTGACCTCGTCTCCCAGGGCAGCCGCGTGAGCGCGGCATGCCGTGACGAGCTGTCGTGGGAAGACTCGCAGCATCTTTGAAGACGATGCTGGCCCTGACCTCAGGATGCCTGAGCGATGAGACGGGGAGCCAGTTTGCTGGATGTTTTCACCGAGTGAAGCCTTATTCCCGCTGTGGGAATCCCCACTTCGCATGGCAGGGATTTGCCTGGACACACTGGAGCTGCCTTTCCCTGGGAGTCCTGGTGTCAACGATGAAACTGCAGAGCCGGGGCCCTGCGGGGACCTACCACCAGCAGCTGACAGGATGAATTTGGGAAGCAAATATACTCGGAGATCAGGTTCCGCCGTTCCTCCCATGCTAGCCAGCCCTCAGCACCCTGGGGTGAATCCTGGAGCCATGGCTGGTGGAGAGGAGCGCTGCTGGCCACACACACAGCCTTTCTCCTTGGCACATATAGAATCACAGAACCCCAAACTGATTTGGGTGGGAAAGGACCTCACAGCCCATCCAGTCCCACCCCCCTGCCATGGGCAGGGACACCCTCCACTAGCCCAGGTTGCCCAAAGCCCCATCCAACCTGGCCTTGAACACTGCCAGGGAGCCAGGGGCAGCCACAGCTTCTCTGGGCACCCTGGGCCAGGGCCTCAGCACCCTCACAGGGAAGGATTTCTGCCTCCCATCTCATCTCCATCTGCCCTCCTGCAGCTTCAGGCCATTCCCCTTGGCCTGTCACTCCCTGCCCTTGTCACCAGCCCCTCTCCAGCTTTCCTGGAGCCCCTGTAGGGACTGGAAGGGGCTCTAAGGTCTCCCTGGAGCCTTCTCTTCTCCAGGCTGAACCACCCCAACTCTCTCAGCCTGTCTCCATAGCAGAGGTGCTCCAGCCCTCGCATCATCTCCATGGCCTCCTCTGGACTCTCTCCAACAGCTCCATGTTCTTCTTGTCCTGGGGACCCCAGAGCTGGACACAGAACTCCATGAAGACCAGTGATGCACTGCAGCTGATGGCACCGCCCTGTCTGTTACCCATATTGAAGGAAGAACGAGTTTGGCCCTTACTAACAAACGTTTTTTCTCCAGCTGGCCATTGCAGTCAGCGCTGAGCTGCGGGGACACGTACTGGCTCTCGTGCCCTGCCGGGCTTCACGCGAGGGGCTGGCGAGGGAAAAACGGTCCAGCCCAAATCTGCCGGCAGGGTTTGGGCAGAGGACGCTGCAGCTGGATGGTGCACAAGCAAGGGCTTTCCGCGGATCCAGACCAGTCCTGTGGCATGGCCCCATGACGTTGTCACCGTGGTCTGAGGACGTGCGGGGCAGGGTGTCCCCAGGCTGCTCCCCTGGGAGGTCTGCAAGGACTGATGGCCGCACCGGGGTCTGCGTGCGGAGAGTAGGACTTGAGCTCAGTCTGTCCGGCCGTCAGGGACCAGAGGGAGCTGAGGACTGGCACGCTTGGTATGTGGCTCCTTGAATGCCACCGCCTCCTCCGGCTCTCCTGAGCTGCTGGGACCTGCAAGGAGATGACATGCACCCCGAGGAGGTGACGAACACAGGCATGAAGGAGTTCAAGGTCCAGGTGGAAACAGGCTGTGACATTTCACCAGAGGCAGATATACCCTAAAAGACAGAAAAAAACCCCCCAAACCGGCCCCACAGGTGGGGACCTTCTGCCTCTGGACATCAGCTCCTTGCAGGGGGGGTGGCCAGGACGGTGGGGTGGCCGTTGGGCTTGCTGGTGCTGGCGCAGAGCTGCCAGACACGGCCCTATGCCCCGGCTCTGCCGCTGGCTGTAGCGAGTGGCTCCCTGCCTCGGTTTCCCCTTTGGGAAGCGCCGCTGCCTCCGTGGGGATGTGGCCAAGCAAGTCCCCTCGGTGGGAGGGGAAGGATGGGATGAGCAGTGTCCTGCCCACGGGCTGGCGGTGCGAGGTTCGTGGGACAGGGGCACCCAAAAACGTCTCGTCTGGGGGAGCAGGGATGCATCCCCGAGCTCTGATTCACCACCCTGACCGCGGAGGAAACCACGCTGTGCACTTTCTCCGTGCGCTCCTGCTAATAACACCCCACGCTGTGTATGAGAAGATCCAGTTTTTCCTACTCCATGAGCGAAGGCAGCTGAGATCCAGCATAGCTGCACACCCAGACCTCACGGCAGAGAGATGGGGTGATAAGGGAGGGTGGGTCTGTCTCCTTGGGAAGGTGGAAGGTGTCTCCTTTCTCCTCTCATTGCTCTCCAGGATGTTTTTGCTTTGTGACAATCACCTCTCCTTAGTTGCAGGAGGGCGCTCAGGCCAGCTGGTGGACCTCCACCGCCTCCTTCCATCCCATTGCAAAGCTGCTTCTGCACTGCACAAGCATAGTCCCGTTGGCAAAATGCATGAAGTAGATGGAGCAGAGGTTGTCTTCTACTGGGCAGGGGATCTCCTGCTCCTCTTAACAATGCACGTGATGCTCCTCTGCATTGATCCAGCCTGTAGAGATACCCCAAAGCCTTTACTCTGATTTTGGGGAGGACGCAGAGGGAGTTAAGGACTTGTTATTGGAACAGCTCATCTTTGGGAAGTTCCCATGGCACGTGAACCAAGCCAGCTGCAAAGCTCTCCTCCTAGCCCAGTCCTGAGTTCAGGTGGTGCTGGACCGTGAATGCCACCTCAGATCTGTTGTCATCCCAAGACAAATGGGGTGACAAGGGCAGGGACACGACCTGTGTGTCCCTGTGAAGTGGGTGGAGGCTGGAGTGGTGGCAGCAGCCAGGGAGCCTCCTGCAGCCCATGAGGATCTCTTGAGGTTGCCTTGGGTGGATCATGACTGGGCTGCGGGACAGGGACAAGCTCTTTTCCAGTGGCATTTCAGCCTTGCTTGTGGGTGGTGGCAGAGTTTTGGGTTCCCCGTGGGGAGTTAGACCTACATCCGCCCGTGCAGCCCAAGGAAGGCCATGGTCTGCTCCATGGGCCTGGTGCACCCAGTGCGAGCTGGGTGAACCCGGTGAGGTACCTGTGCTTTTGGTGCTCTCAAGCCCTCTGAAAGCAAATGGTGATACCCAACCTGTCGCTGCCCGAGGGCCCTCGTTTGAGCAGAAAATCCAGAATTTGTCCAGTATGCAGGGGAACACCAACCTCAGCAGGGCTTGGGTGTAATTTTCTCTTTTGGGAAGAAAACTACCGAGGTGGCTGTGGGGAGAGACACCCTTTGATTGCCCCTTTTTCCCTTCTTCATCCACCATGACCATTTGGTCTCCCCGCTGCTTGCCTCCCCTTCTCCTTCCTTTCCCTTGAGGTCTATGGGGTGGCCTTGCCCGCTGATCCGAAAGGGAGCGTGGCCAGCAGAGGACACGTGGTGGAAACCAGAGGTGCAGAGTGGAAACCAGAGGCGCTCATCCTGTCTGCCTCCGAAGCGGGATGTGGGGAACCTCCCTGCCTTGTCCAGCCGGTAGCGCAGGCGTTGCTCCACGCCTGGGGTGGAGGATTGCCTTCTCAGACCTCTTCTCCGCTCCTTTCATGGCGTCAGCAGGACTTTGATTTTGCCCCTTCCCAGAGTGATGTGGAGCGGGGTGGAGCAGGGCAGGCTCTTCCTCTTCCTTGTGGTAAGGCGCGATTACCCGGGAGCTTTGACTCATGAGTGACTTTGTGAGTCAAGGAGCAACGCCGCTTTTTGCAGGGCTTGCCCAGGGGTGACCCACCTCCTCGTGACCCACCTCCTCGGTCCTTGCACCCACCCAGGGCGATCTCGCTCTGAGCATCACGTCCAGCGTAACGAGCGGAGCAGGTATCGCTCCTGGGTGGCAACCCGAATCCCGAGGCTCTTCCTCTCCGTCGCTGTGCCGTGGGGCTCAGCTGCAGAGCAGGATCCTGCCGGTCCAAATAGGAAAGGGGAATTTGGGTAATCACCGCTTGCATCCCTGCTGGGAAATAAATGAGGTCGGGCCATTTCCAGGTGCTTGGAGATGGCAAGGCACAGCCTTATCCTCATCCTCATCCTCTTGCTCTCGCCCAGACAATGCCAAAAACATGCCAGAAGTAAACAACGTGGACATCGCTGGGCAATGCTGAAAGCTTGAGCTGGGGGAGATGTGGCTGTAGGGCTCAGAGCTACAGGCAGATGCTGATCCAGCCCCTGGCAGGTTGGGATGTCCGGCATGGCCCGGAGCTGGGCTCAGCCCATTCAGGATGGAGAGCTGATTGCCATGGGTGTTTTCCTACCTCTGAGGTCAGGAAAACTTTTCAAGTGCCTTCTTCTGGAGCAGGGACCGTTTGCTGGAAGATGCAGGCGGTTTCCTGAGATGGGAGGAAGCGCGCAGGAATTCCCGTCAGGCAGCTAGACTTTCCTTCACCCCATTAACAGCACCGGGCTCTGCCTGCACCCTCCTGCTCTGGGAAAAAGATCTTCATCGTGTCTGAGTGTCCTTGTCCTGTGCAGGGTCTGGCACCGGCACAAGGACGGGCGGGCAAAGCAAAGCCTCCACGATCGCATCTCTCCAGGGCTGGGCGTCCAGGGCAGCTCCGTGCACTTGGTGACCTACAGACTGCAAAGGGATGGGGATTGGAAAGGATTGGGGGGAGGGATGTCTTTGGAAAGAAAACAAAAATAATCTATAAATAGTAAATGAGAAAGTTCCCTAAACGGAGGTGGAACTGGTTTGTCCGAGACAGCGTGTGCATGGGCTGCACGGTGACTAATGCACGGAAAATGTGATGCCCTGCTGCATCGTCCCTGCTGGGGCCACCACGGCCTTGTGCCATGGCCGGGGACCCACCACGTCCCTGTTGGGGATGGGGTGTTTGCCGACGGGGACCAAGCTGAGAACTGCCACACTCATTGCCTACAGGGACAAAACCAGCACCAAGAGCCGAAGGAGAGGAACCAAATTCGTCTTACCCCTTAGGAGTGCGCAGAGTACATCATCCCACCGTAGAAGACACAGGCAGAGAGTGAAACCAGCCGAGCCTTTGGTTGCAACCTCCACTTGTTCAATAAATTCCACTGAAACCGGAGAAGATGGGCAAGGGACACGCACGCAAGGTGGGACGAGACATCTTCCTGGCTCAGAGCCACAGTCCGTCTCTGCTAGCATCCGTCTGTTGGCCAGGACCAAGGGGAGCTGCTCGGGAGGAATGCAAGGCGAGGGCCAAGCTGGGGTAATGCTTTCCACATTATATTCTCTCAGTTTCCGGCAATTTGCTGCTTCGGGACTTCCTGAGCCAGAGGTTGTATCCGTATCTTTCTGTTTCACAGCACTTAATAGACTGGTGGAGAGGGGGTGATCACACGTGTGGCGTTTCCTTGGGAAAAAGAGTTCGAAAGTAAGAGCGAGCACCGGAGTAGGCACTTTTGTGCAGCCGTGGTTCAGCCCCAGGGTTGCTTTAAATATGCTTTAAATATAATAAATGCCGTGCACACACTGATGTAATCGCCCTCCTCCTCCTCTCTGCTGGTGTAACGCGGAGGGCTGAGCAGGATTCAGCCGCGGGGCCAGCGGGTTTCCACATGAGGCTGCAATGCAAAACATCTGGAGAACATCAGCCATAAAGAGACAGGAATGCTCCAAACTGGGACCGGGTCCACACTGCCCTTCGCAGACCCAGACGGTCCCGGGCGCACTCACACGCTGTCTCACCCCGAAGCTCTGCAAGGGCTTTGGTCAGGATTTTCCAATAGGTGCATCCCATCCAGGAGTGTTTGGGGTTTGCAGACGGGATCCATCCCAGGCAGATTTTGGGGGCGCATTCGGTCGCGAGTCTACGTGGGTGCTGGAGTTCGCAGCTCCTGTGATCTGCCACCCGCCCCCGTCTCTGCCGAGACTCAGCACTTTCAGGGATTTTACAGCCCCCCAAGCAGCTTTGTTGGAAAGAGAAGGTGATTCCCACCTTAACGGGAGCAGCCGCTTCCCTCTGACACGTTAATTTAGCTGTAAGGTGGAGCGATGGGCCAAAATCCATCACCACCCCGGGGGTTTCGAGGGCCATTTGCTTTATGGGAATTTTTTTTCAGTAGAAATAAGGATCTTGCAGAAGCAGGAGGAGAGGAGCAGAGAGCCCAGAGCATCTTCATTAAATAGTGTCTCTTCCTCAGATCCTTGTGGTGATACCTCAGTTTGGGACCACACTTGATCAGCTAGGATTGCTTTAAAATTAGGCTGGGAAAAAAAGTCGTGGCAGCAACTGCAGGGAGAGGGGCTCCTGGGTAAAGCTGGGGAGAACGTTGCATGGGGGATGATTTCCTTGTGGGTGAAAATTGGAGAAAATCCACTTGTGCTTGGAGGTGATGGGGTGTTCGCTGGCTTGTGGTGTAGGAAATAAGTCAGGACGCGTGCGGGCAGTGGTGTGAGATGTCCCCTGTCCCGTGGCAGGTCAGTAGGAGATGGAGATGCTGCCATGTGCGAAGGATGGAGGAATGGAGGGGAGCTCGTGTGATGGACAACATCCAAGGGTCTCTGGGTGTGCAGGCCCACCACTGCAACATCCAGCAGATGGGATGACCAGAGTTCTTCTGACCGCATAATGCTTTTGGAGCTGAGGACACTGAATTTGGGACCCAGGACACTCTTTTGGTGCCCTTCCTGCCCCATTTGAAGAGCAGGTCCTGCACGGGGCGAACAAACGTGTGCAGAGCAAATAATTTCTATCCTGAATTAAATTAAAAGAGAAAAAAAAAATAAAGTCCCCTGGAGCATCTGCAAGAAATGACATCTCCAGCCCCGTTCTCATGGTCCCAAGCCGGAGGGGCCAATTTACTTGCCTCTTCCACGTCTGCCAAAAACTGGTGAAGTGGTCATCAAACACCCGCTCTTGTGCGCTGGTGAGAGGCAGATGTTGCTCCTCTGAAGTTGCCTTTAAGTTGGGAGCGAGGAAAGTCCCCACCCTTTGCACCGAATGCAGATTTACCTCCTGCAAGTACGGGCAGAGCCGTGACTCCTGATAGCATCGCACGCCGGTAAACACAGGGAGCCGGCAAAGCCTTCCCATGGAGCCGGCCGAGCCCGGTCGGGAGAGCGAGGAGAAGGAAATGCTGAATGCATCAGGAGCAGAGGCCACCCGAAATGGCTCTTCTCTAATCCTTTCTCCAATGCTTACCCCTCCAAGGGTTTTTGGGGGGGGGTTGTGGGTCTCAGAATTGTTTGCCTTGTGGTTACGGGAAATTTTGCCCCTGTTTATAGGAAAATGCAGTTGCTGCCGTGAGCACCTCCCGGTGTGCGAGGAGGGGGCTGAGGACTCGCTGGGTCAGTGAATCCTACGAATCCAGGGGCCATTTCTAACTGGTTTTTCTCTTGCTGAACCTCCTCGCTGAACCTAGACACCAAAGCAGCCTGCAAACACGGTGTTACACTGATCCCCCGACCATCTGAGCTGCGTTTCTGGGTCTGCCTTTACGCCCTGGGGTGGGAGTTTGCAGCTCCCGGTGCTGTCATCCCCGCAGGCACCAAACCAGGGTGACAAGGGACTTGCCGTGCCCGCTGCGGACAGCAGCTATGATGCTCCTGCAAAACCTCCGTGGCTCTGGCCAGTCGGGGAGGGGAACAGATTTTCTGGGGGGAGGTTGGCATCACAGTCACATTGGGAAATTTTTGGGATTGAGTGTGGGATGCCTGTGGGAAGTGGCAGAGCTGGGTTTGCAACGTGAGCCCAGGGAGAGAGACGCAGACATCTCATTACCCCACGCCGTGGGAAACGATCCCAAGCGATCCCCCTGAGCCATCCAGGCCGGGTAACGGGAGAAGGTTAGCTCCTCACCGGGGATTAAAGCTGCACACGTGGCAGTAAATCAGCCTGCAATGACCCAGGTAGAAACGGTGGTGGGTGGGGAGGGAGAGGTGGGATCCTCCATGAAAGCCATATTAAGGCGGTTGCGCAAGGAGGGAGAAGATGGGGAGGTCGGCATCCCTCGCTCGGCACCGGCTGGGCCAGGAAAGTGAGAAGATGCGAGAGCCCCACTGCACCCCAAAATCATCCAATGCTTGCAGAGAAACGCTGGCTGGGAGCTCTCTGGCCAAGCTGCATCGCTGTGCCTCAGTTTCCCCAGGTGTAAAATGTGGATGAAAGCCCTTGAGGGGAATTTCTTTGCTCTTGGGTGAGCTTGGGGCTTCATTGATGGGGTGATGGCGGGGGGGGGGGGGGGGGGATGCTTAAGGTATTTGCTCTGCTATGAAATCCTCCTGCAAATACCTCTCCAGCAGCAGAAATCCCAGCCTAGAAGCACCTTCGTGCTTCACCTCTCCTCCCACCCTGACGTGCGGGTGCCAGGTCTTGTAGGGCAGATGTGGCACCGGGACTCTCCCCATAAACCCTCTCTGCATTTACCTTCTGGATAAATGGCCAGACTGGAAGAACCGGGGTTCAGCAATTGGAATAATTCCTGGGCTTAGGGAAACCCAGCACAGCACGCGTCCACCCCCGTGACATACCTGCCCGTCACCGGGCTAATTGGGGAGGCAAGGCTTCACTGGATCTCCTCTTCCTGGGCAGTGCTGGGAGCAGCCCAGATAAGCTGTTGCCTGCGTGATGCTCGGTCCTGCCCCAGCGATGTTTATTTCTGAGTCTCACGACATCCTGGAAATGAACTAATCCTTTTTTGATAGCTGGGGAAACTGAGGCACAGCCCACTGGGGTGACCCGTTCTCCCAAAGACATCCGGCTTCGTAATGTTGTCGTTCTCGTGGCTTTGAGTGATGGTCTTTCATGTTGCCCTTGGAATAGAGGGAGAAAAGATCAGCAGCTCCCATGGGAAATGTGTGGGACACCATCACATGGAGAGGAGACAGCAGGAGGCCCTGGAAAACATATTGCAGCTCCTCAAAAATTGGAGAACTCAAGGTCAGAGCTTTGGCTGGAACCAAAGAGGATTATTACCTCTGCAGAGCAGGGGTGGGACACCTGCAGCTCAACGCAAAGTTGTCCTGAGGCCTCGGGAGAGGCCAGTCTTGCTGGCTTGACCCAGAAAACCTGGGATGTGTCCTCAGACGTTTGAGACTGGCATTGGGTAGTCGCGTTGGGTAACCTTGCTCAGCAGTTGGCCAAAGTCCATCCTGAACCTGGGTGCTGCAGAAGAGTCACCCTCCTTGGGGAGCTCCAGAAGATGCTCTTCACCAGCTGTCCCACCAGCCCCAGGGAGAGCCAGGAGAGCTCATAATGCCCTTCCAGCCAAGGGCTTTCCCATGGCGTAGCATGAATTTTTAAGCTGAGCATCTTTGGGATTATTTACGATCTATGGAGAAGGCTGGTCCCACGGAGGAGGCACCTGCCTCCATTCACGTAGCCGATGCCTCGTTTTGTGCGCGGGTGAGGAACACTTGACCTGGGCAATGCTTCATACGCCTTTTGGCTGGGTGCCTTTCCCGTAAAACTGGGGTGCATCACATCCAGCTGGCAAGCCGGTAGGGAGCTTTGACTCAGCTGGGCTTGGCTCCAGCTCTGAAACTTCAACACGATCCCTTGTGAAAACCTACTCTTCTCGCTGGAAGGAATTTGCTGGATGAACCTCAGGTCTTGCTGTATCTTTTTATAACTCTGGGTGAAGAAAGCTGAGACATCACATGAAAATCCCACTGGAGCAAAAAGGGGTCCGGATGCTTGGTTAGACGGTCTGTATGAAGGTGGCAGGGGACATCAAGCTGAGGTCCACCTCTGAAGGCCACCACAGGGTGGGAGATCACCCGTGCTGATCCATGCTGCTTCTGCTACCACCTGCCCCTTTTTTTTGGAGGGGGACAACCTCTTCCCCATGGTCAGCAGCTCCCTCCGTCCCTCCCGTGGCTGTGCCAGGCTGGAGGCCATTGGCATGGATGTGAGGAGGGAGGAGGTGAGCGGGGAGCTGGGATTTGGAGGATCTATTTCCATCCCTGCCCTTGATGCAGCGCGGAGCCCTGGACACCCCCAGGTGTTATGCAACCACTTGGCATCAAAACACCGACGTCAGAAGCTTTAATTAGCAGCAGGAAAGCGTTTTGGGGACGCTGCAGGTAGATGCTGTGCCAAGGGTCCCCCTCCCTGGGGCTGGGATATGGCCCTGGAAGGGCGAGGTATCTCTGTGCCCCACTGGCCCCCCAAAGCACCCAACGACTAGTGCAGATGGCCAAAGCAAAGTGTCACCGACATGCGTGGGGTGCCCTGAAGACTCAAGGAGCTTTATTCCTTTATCTTTTTCCCAGCCTCCTGAGGATTGTCGCAGGGATTCCCAGAGCCAATAGTGGGTCTTTGCATTTCATGGGTGACACCACATTCAGCAGGATGGAGAACGGGGCCAACAGGACCCTCCTGAAGTTCAGCAGAGGCAAATGCCACATCCTGGGACAGGCTTGATGCCTGCATAGCAGGATCTGGGACCACCGCAAGGACACATCTGGAGACCATGGCCCATTTGGGGTTCCCCAGTCCAAGAGAGATCTTGGTGTACTGGGGCCAGCCCAGCAGATCCACTGGGCTGACGGGGACGCAGTCTTCTTGGTGGGAGGGAAGGGGAAACCACACTTTAAGGCAGGCATGAGCGAATTTTATCTATTTGCATACTGCAATAATTAATTCTTCCCAAGGGCTATAGGAGACCTATCCTGGTTGCTTTGCTCAAACCCACCAGGAACTGAACGTTTTCTACTCTGCTTGGAGCAAAGCACTTGCAACAGTGGGCAGAATTCAACCCCAGGGGAGAGAAGAGGTTGGTTCCCAGTGAATCGTTCAGGCTCCATGGCCGCAGCAGGGCGATACACACCCACGAATAAGGTGCACACAGCCTCCAAGTTTGATCACACTCAACCGTGATCTTATTTTGAAACAACTGATGATATTTTATTCCCCAACGAGTCCTTGTTCTAAGGTAATACAGCTCATCTCATTCTGCAGCACAGCTCGGCTTTTATGCTTCCTCGTGAGGAGGAATATTTCTTGAAACTGTGGCTCGGACGAGACATTTTTGGCATAATTGGGCTTTTGCTTTGGCATTTGTGATTCCCAGACATTTGTTTGCCTTCAAAGTCCCCTGCAAAGCGTGCTGGGGGGGATGCTGGGGTCGAGGTGCCGGGCTGCCTTCATCTCCTTGGTTCATCAGGCTCCCAGCTTTCTGCTGGAAATCACGGCCCCACGGACAGCCCAGAGGGATGTGGCTCTGGTCAAACCATCTGATGGTGGATGCAAGAAAACCATGGAGGTGGCAGGAACTCTCTAATGACAGGGCTCTGACCATCCTGTGGTCACAAAAATTGGGCGGGGGGGACACCACAATAACATCTGGAAGTGCACCGAGTAACTCAGCAAAACATCCACCCACCTGTGTCCTGAGGGGACCAGGGAGCACGTGGGGCTGAACCCCTGTAAAATCTCAATTACTGGTCTCCGAAGGGGCTGCCTTTGCTTGGGATGTGAAGGGAGCTGAGGGCTGGGGGTTTTCAGGTTGCGATTTGGGCTTGAGTGATGCAGGATGGGTGTTTTTGGTGGCCTGGGCACTGATGGGATCCCCCATGCAGCTGTTTTCCAAAGCTGGATCTGGGTGCTTTCCGGCCTAGGACATTGCCATCCTCTAGTGGCTGTATCCAGAAGCACAGCGGTGCTGGCCAGGCAGAGATGTCTTGGGAGCCGCAAGCGCTGTGCAGGGTGTGCAGCTCTTGTCCGGGTGTTGGGTTTGGGAGGACCTCCATGGATGCTCCCCTTTTCCCTTCCTCCATTGGCACAAAGGTTGGGGGCAGCTTTTTTTTTGTTTGCAAACGGCTCAGTGCCCACCACTGCTAGGCTCTGGAAACCTGCGTTTAAAACTCTGCTTTTTCTGCGATGCTTTGCTCAGTCCGATGCTTTGCCCTGGTACGTGTCAGTAGGACAGGGACAAATGGGGCTGTTGCGTTACCTAGGAGTGAGGGCTACAGAGGTGATGAGGGGACTGGAGCATCTCTTGTATGAGGAAAGGCTGAGAGAGCTGGGGCTGTTTAGCCTGGAGAAGACTGAGAAGGGACCTGATCAATATTTATAAATGTCTAGAGAATGGGGCCAGACTTTTCTCAGTGGTGCCCAGTGACAGGACAAGGGGCAATGGGTACAAATTGGAACACGGGAAGTTCCATCTCAATGTGAGGAAAAACTTCTTCCCTCTGAGGGTGACCGAGCCCTGGGACAGGCTGCCCAGAGAGGTTGTGGAGTCTCCTTCTCTGGAGAGATTCAAAACCCACCTGGATGCCATCCTGTGCAACCTGCTCTAGGTGACCCTGCTCTAGCAGGGGGGTTGGACTAGATGATCTCCAGAGGTCCCTTCCAACCCCTACCAGTCTGGGATTCTGTGATTCTGTGAGATAACAGCGCTGCCCTGCTGAGCTTTTCAATAGATTTACCTCGTCACCGTCGGCACAGGCTCTGGAGAGAGACCCAAACCCAGGCTTCGCTGCAGGCTGGTCTGTGTACAAGTCTTCACATCCAGACTGATATCTGCAGCTGGAGACCAAACTCCTCCGTGGGCTACATGTCTTGGGTCTGGCTCTCCAAGGAGAGGTGGATTTGGGGCCAGCTACTAACTCCATTTATCCAGATAAATTCCTGTGGACTATCTGGAAGGAGGAGCTGTGTTAGATACAAATGTGTCTGTGGGAAATTTTTGGCATTTGTAAGTTGTGGTCTTGCCCCTCTCCTTACTTCAGCCCCATCTTCAAAGCGTTCTTGACTTAGAATCATAGAATAGTTTGGGTTGGAAGGGACCTTTAAAGGCCATCTGGTCCAACCTTCCTGCAATGAGCAGGGACATCTTCAACTAGATCAGGTTCTTGAATCTACTACTTGGACCTACAACTGTGTGGAGATTGTGTACTGTTGGAGAGGACAGAAAAGATCTTTGTTTCCTCTTTCCCAGCAGGAGAAAGTATGTTGGGAGCTTCTCCAGGGACAAGGAGTTGCTTGGTGAGGGGTATAGGACCAGGGAGGAGGCCCAAGACTGGAGGGTCCTGTGGGCCAGGAGACAAGGTGACTGCAGGAGGGATGTATCCATGATGTCTGAGCAGCAGGTGAGGTTAGTATCTGGCCAAGGCACAGGGAGCTGGTCTACGTGGGAGATGGGAAGGTAAAAGGAGTGACTTTGGCATCCCAGTGTGGATGCGTGTGTCATGCGTGAAGGACCCCATGTTGGACCTTCATAGATGGTGGAAGGAGAACCCAGTGCCTCCATTGACCACATAGCATGAGAAACCAGCTAGAGGACTGCAAACCAGCATCTGGCTCTTGAAGAACCACATGCCTGAGCCCCTTCTGCTGCAGGAACAGATGATGGCCAAGCTGGGTAAACCCCAGGGACAGCAGGAGTGATGGACCAGCGACCATTGTCAAATGAAGACCTGCTTTGATTTTTTGGCAAAGCCAAGGTTTTACCGTCTCCCAGATCCATCAGAGCAATGGGTCTTGCCCCCTTCCCATGCCTTGTGCCAGGCTGGAGGCACTGCTTTATCGAGGAGGGAGCATGCGGTGGGAAGCATCTCTGGAGGGTCACATCTTGGGGGGGAGTGGAGCTGGTGGCTGTTGGGGTTCAGCAGTCGGAGCCGTGCTCTGCAGAGGAGACCGGGCAACTCAGTGCAGCGATGGGAGGGAGAGTGGCACGAGCAAAGGGATGGAAGAGCGATTTCCGCAGAAGGGAGCTTTAAGGCAAATAATTTATTTTTCTTTTTAAAAAAAGGACCCTCGGCTAGGCCCCGAGCCAAATCTCATCAAACCCTGATGGGGACACGAGCATCACAAGGCCTGCACCGCGGCTGGCACAGGATATGTGCTTTGAATCCTGACAGCCCTGTTTCCCCTGCCTTCCTTCCTCTCCCAGACACGGTCCCTTCTCACCGCAGGATTTCCTGCGGCGATGGACACAGCTGTCCCAGCTACAACTGACCACCCCTCCGCTCGGGCACCGACGAAGAAGGATACAAGAACCAGGGGAAGAAGGGATGGGAGACTGATTATTTTGCATTGCATCTTCCACAGAATGATCCTGGTCCGTGAAAGGATAGCTTAGGGACCAAAGCAATAAAATCAATTCATAGAAAAATTATTATAGAGACTAATTAAGAAAAATACACCAGGGATACAGATGATGTTGGCTGTTGGTTGGGATCTCTGGTGCTTTTTCTTACTGCCTTGACTTGTGTGAGTGTTCACAGGAATACTGCGTGAATAGATCTTCATGCAAGAAAAACGTCCGGTCCATTTGGCTGCACAGAGGAGGCTGAAAAGATAGGACCTAATGGTTCAAAAGCAAGAAGACAGATCAAAAAATGCCCAGACGAGATACTTTAATAATCCAAGAATTCCTGAGTCAGTGTCCCTGAGGTCTGAACGTGTTGGTCTGTCTGTCCTGCTGATCCCAAATGAGATGTAAATGTTCTTGGCCAAAGCAGATTTTCAGATTGTTCACAGCTTTCCCTGTATCTGCAATTCTGATGTTTTGTGGTTTCGATGGAAATCTGCTACCCTCCAGCTGTCTGTCGCTGGATTACAGCCTCTAGCTGCATTGCTCACGGAGCACCAGCTCTGGCCTGAGGAAGCCCTGAGCTCTGCAATGACGTTTCCACGCGTTTCCAACGCCCCAGCTGGCTGGAAATCCCAGGTCAGTCCATGCAGTTTGGGACTGCATCCTAGTGAGGCTTTTGGTGGTTTTAACACATATTGGGGGCGTGTGGATCATGACCCTGCTTTTCCCAGGGCAAAGAGGACTGCTCTGTGCCTTTGGAGCAAGCTACCCATGCAGAGCTTTGTTTGTGCCGCGTTGAATTAATTTGGTAATACTGTCCCTCTGCTAGATCCCAAAGCATCACTCTTATTTCAGGAGGAGACTTGTTTTCTGCTGAAGATGCCATCTTCCATGTCCAGGCACGATTTCCCTTCTCAGAGAAAGCATCACCTCTGGGAAGACTGGTGGTCCAGGAGTTGTTCCTGGATCTGGAGAAGGCCAAGGGCTTCTGCAGGTATCGGTGGAAAACTCTGAAATGGATTAGTTTGCATCCCCACCCCTTCTCCCACCAATTGATGACACCAGTACCACGGGCCGCGGGGCAGCTGTGAAGGGCAGCCTGAAGGTGTGTCTGACGCCTGTGGAGAAGGGGCTGAGGGGACCTCCTCTGACTGTGGTTGTGCTCCTGGGGCTTCATCTGGAGGATGTGAAGAGCACCCTGCCCTTTGTCCTGAGCGGGGAATGGGCTCCTCTGGTTTTTTTAACACTTTGCTCCATCCATCCATCCATCCATCCATCCATCCATCCATCCATCCCCCCTTTCGGTGCTCCAGGGCAGCTCTGTTTCAGTGGCTGGTGAGGTGCTGCCTGTCTAAGGGGAGAGCTGGTATCTATCATGAGCATGTTCCGTGTTTCCTATTATAATAAAACTTTAATTACTGATAACTCTACCAGACTCTACTTTTTCTCTAGGCTGGCTGGCTGCCTCCAGGCTGAAATGTTTTTGGAAAGTTTCAGCTAAAATAGTTCAGCATTTTGCAAGACTGAGATTAGGAGGGGGAAAAAAAAATATGTTTTGCCCCTGTTGGGTAGGGAGGGAAGCTTCCAGCTGTTTTCTGCAGTTGTTCCATTCCCTGTGCATCAGAGGAGGCCCTGAAGGTCGGCGGGGGGGAAGGTCCTTGCCTTCACTGTACCAGCAGTACTTGCCAAGGATGGGGTTCTGTCCTTGGGCAGATCTCGTCCCTGGCTGGCAGCAAGCTCGCCTCCGTTGGCCACGTGCCCGTTGCAACCTCCTCCTGGCATAGCAAGGCTGCTCCTTCCTGCCATGCTTGATCAGGGAAAAGGGAGAAAGGGATGTATGCAGCTGCCCTGAAGCTCTTTACATCTTCCTGAAATTCCTTGTCAGTCCCAGAGGAGTTTGTAATCTGTGAATTCTATGGACCCAGTGCTCTCTCCCTAAGCTTCAATCCAGTAGAGGCAACAGTGCTCGCTGGGGCCGTGCCCGGCGGTACCTGGGACATCCCCGTGGGGCTGGTAGATTTAGCTGAGGACCTCCAACAGACTGGGGCTCTTCTGGAACAGCAGCTGGAGGCAGGTAGGATATCCCAATTCTACACAATTGGGCCCCTACAGAATTCAACCAAGCCCTGGTGTCCTAATTCATCTCCTGTAGTGGTAGGGTGGGACTGTAATGCTGTGCCAGGTTGAGTACAGAACCTGTGACCCTCACTAGAGCATCTGGTTCTTAATTTTATCTCCTCTTTTACTCTATAAAAACATTTTGCTTCTCATGCTCAGCTATGTGGTTGAACCTCTGAAAGTCTCAATGTGATTGCCCAGCTTGCTTTTCCCAAGAGATACATTGACTCATCCAGCACATCTTAAAAAGATTAATGAGGCATGATCTTCCTTTGCTAGAACTGACCCCCAAACATGAACCCTCAAAATCCACCGTCACTACCTTTGTGGAGACGGGGCAGATTGCAAACCAGAGATGTCACCGAGAAACCTTCCATCCCCTTCTCTCCCTTCATCCTGAGCTAAGAGGCAGGTGGGGCTCCTAAAGAGGAGGAGGTCTGTGTTAAACTTGACTTTGACATTGATTCACCATAGGACGATGGCTCTTCCTTACCACGGTCTCTCCCACAGGATGGGACCACATTTGTACAGAGAGTTGGAAGAGGAAAAGCTGGACTCATTCCAGCCCCTTTGCTCTCAGATGTGAGGTTTGGGGCTGTCCATGCTAATTCTCTACCAATGTGCCTAGATGGGGCTTGTGCCTTCCCAGACCTTGGCCAGAGGGAACCAGGATCCTGCTGCTACATTGCTCACAAACCTCTTAATTAAATTTGCTCCATAATTATTTCTGAAGATGTGAATCTTGCCTTTTCTTTTAGCTGAACAGCTGTTTCTGGTGGCTTTTGTGGCATGTAGGAGAGGATGCAGAGAACATTGGAACGGGTTGCCGAGAGGTGGTAGATGCCCCATCCCTGAAAACATCTAAGGTCGGGTTGGACGGGGCTCTGAGCAACCTGATCTAGCTGAAGATGTCCCTGCTCATTGGAACTATATGACCTTTAAAGGTTCCTTCCAACCCAAACCATGCCGTGATTCTATGATTCCACGAATTCACATGCTCCTGTCTTTGCATGGTGCTGCGGGTTGCTCGGGGATGCTGGAGGACAAGGGAAAGGCTGAGACGTGCTGTGGCCGTCCCTCCTGCTCCTCTGGACCTCTCATGTGGCACTTTTGGATTGACCCTAAGTGGCTGTCCCTACGCCCTCAACATGAGGGGCTTGTGCTCCGCAGCAGGGCGTGCAGGCAGCTGTGCAAATAACCGAGTTTCACCTTCAGCTTGCACTGAAAAATCAAAGGGAATTTTGGGGCTGAGTCAAACAAAGTAAATAAACAGAAGAACCCCCTCCACTGAAAACAGAGACTGGGTTAAAAAAAAAAAAAAAAAAGGAAATCTGACCCAAAACAAGAGTTGTTTTGGTTTTGTTTCCAGCCTTACCTCTGTTTTGATTTAGTACTGCTGGTGTGAATAAGCTATGGCAGATGTTGACTTTTCTGAACACCCCCCAACTTTTGTGTATTTTTTTTTTCCATCTGGCCAGAACAATTTGCCAAATTCATTAGTTCTTCTGGCCACTTAAATCCACATTTTTCAGTGGAAAAGGCAGTCTGAGCCAGATCCCATTACATTAGGGTGCAGTGCTCATGTAGGACACTGTTGCAGTCGCAGACTCATAGTGCTATCATAGCTCTTGGTCTCCAGATGCTGCTCTGGAAGGGTGTGCATGTGCCTTTGATCCTCTGTCATATCAGCCATCCCCTTGAAGATGGTGACCTGAGTTTCTTCATGGTCCAGGGCTCCCCAGTGGGCAGCTGCATCCCACCCCAGGGCCTGCTGGGACCAGTGGGCTTTGCGATTCATGTTCTTGATTCAACCTATTTTGGTGCCCTATGAGGTCACGCATGTCACAGGGCCTGAGGAGCGACCTTCCCCTTCTCTTCAGATGGCCTTGATGAAAGAGGATTTGAGAGAGGGTTGAAATGGTGGGCCATGGTGTTTTACAAGGACATTTCTGTGTTGCAGGATAATAAATACTCTGGGGTAGCCTTGCTAATTTATAATAAGGTCTGGAAAACCCCATGGTTGTTTCAGTTTTGCAGCTGATGTAAAGGAAGGAAAGAAGGAAGAGGATTTGGCAACAAGAGTGGTTTCCTGAAGTCTTGGCCATGGCACTTGGCCTAACGTTAATTAGGACTGAGTCTTTCTTTGACAAGAGGAGGAAAATCCTTAAAACAGACTTGACTGGACTCAGACTTGGCTGAGATTTGGATCTTGTGTCTTGTGTTTTTTGGAAATGAATGATTGTGGGGGACCTTCAAGTTCTCCTTGTTCTTTGCCTATCTGCCCTTCTTCACCATCTCTTTTCAAAGCACCATGTGAGAGCTGAGTCATTAAACTTCATAATATCTAGATGTTAATGCAAAGGTGATTATTGCACCCTGGCTGCTGGAAGGCAGCCCACCTGAGGGGGGACATCTGCCCATACAGCTGTGCCCCACACCACTGTGCCATATTTCGGCTGTTGCACAACCCTTGGAAATTGTAGCAGGACCTGATGGAGCCAGAGGGTAACTGCACTTTGGAAAGGTACCAGGGGCTCACGGTTAATGACATAGCCCTCACCAAAATCATAGAATCCCAGACTGGTTTGGGTGGGAAGGGACCTCACAGCCCATCCAGTCCCACCCCCCTGCCATGGGCAGGGACACCCTCCACTAGCCCAGGTTGCCCAAAGCCCCATCCAACCTGGCCTTGAACACTGCCAGGGAGCCAGGGGCAGCCACAGCTTCTCTGGGCAACCTGGGCCAGGGCCTCAGCACCCTCACAGGGAAGGATTTCTTCCCAATATCTAATCTAAATCTCCCCTCCTTCAGTTTAAACTCATTACCCCTTGTCCTATCAGTACATGCCCTTGTAAAAAGTTGTAAAAATGCTGGAGCGTCACTAATAATGAGGAAGTGACAAGACTTTGGCTTGATTTGCCGTGGAAGGCAGGACCTCCAGCGTGCCAGCAACTTCATTTTACTACCCCAGGATGGTCAGAGTCCAGAGCACATCACCTACAAGGAAAGGCTGAAGGCATTAAAGGGTAGCTACATATACCATGGCCTACCCTATGGGCTGTCACCAGGCTGGGCCCAACCCCAAACTCTACTGAGCCCTCTGGAGCTTTGAGTAAATTCAGATTCAGATGTGGATCTCCATCTCTTTCTCTCTTGGCTTCATCAGTACGATATGTCAGTTGGACTAGATTATTCCTGTAGGTCCCTCCCATCTGAAATATTCTATTCTATTCATTTTTGATACTCAGAAACATGCTGGCAGCTTATGACATCTGGAGGCAGGTTTGAGCACTGTCCTTGGCCCACATCCCGGTGCCACATCCCCTGCCTGCTGGCAGCTCTAGCCCTGGTTCAGGAATTTGTGCCTTTCAGCTCTTTCTCTACACCACGTCACACCACCGGCTCTGTTGGCCGGGGAGGGTAGGAGATAATTTCCTCTGCTGTTTTCTAAGCCAGCAGAAGAGACAGAATAAATGGACATTTTCTGGTCCTGGATGGTTTCTCCAGGTTTGCACAAATTATTTTTCTCTGGGTTTGCGTTTAACAGGTGCTCTGAAATGCTAATGTTGAAGGAGGAAAAGCCAACAGGACGGTGTTCAGACTGCTGCCAGTGAGTGCTCACCGTAACCCGTAAGCTCAAGGTCTTTAGGTGCAGGGTATGGTGGCAACATGCGAGGGAGTGGAGGGAGGTAGGGAAGGCTCATTGGTGGTGGTCTCCTCCTTCCTCCAGCTCTGCTCTCCCTGGCCTGTCCCATCATGTTTCAGGCTTTGCAGGAGAAGTAAGGTGATGGGAAATGTGGAAAAAGAGTAGGACAGCAGCAGATGAGCAGAGGGGCCGTGCCTGATGTGAAGCAATCTGGTGGAAAGGCTGAAACCAAAACCACATCTAGAGAGGACCATGCCAGCACACCCAGCTGCCTGCCAGCCAGAAATGTAAGGTGTGGGACAAGGAGGGCATGGGAAAAGGACACCGGTCTGATGGATATAGCTCTGTCAGAGAGGGGAAACTGAGGCAAGGTGCCCTGACTTGCTGGGTGGTTTTTGCTGGGTGTTTTGCTTCTTTTGCAAAGTATTGCTTGGTCAGGGTGTTCCCAGGGAAAGCTCCCTCCCAGGCTTTGGGCTGGGGCTTGCTGCAGGGTTAGCAGGAACCCACAGGGATTTAAATGAACTCCATGTGCTCCAACAAGAGCAGGGTCAGCAATTCCCCAGCTCTGTGAGCCGTTCTCAGCGGGAACTGAACAAGGTAGACATTGCGTGATTTGCTTTCCAGGATCTCTCTTTGGCCAAACCAACAAGGTTTGGGGCAGTGGGAGCAGGTGGCAGTTCACCTGCAGAAGAAAATGACCCCGACACATGGCTGACATTTTTCCTTCATGCAGCCGGATCAGAGGATGCCCTCACAGCCCAAGTGCATCTGGGCTCTTGTTCCACGCTGCCGGGTAAACAGGATGTTGGTATAATTAGCTTTCCTGCCATCAACTTTATAGTAGCTGTACAGTGGAAAAAAACTTCTTGGCAGCGTTGGGCTGTTTCATTATGGAAAGATCCAGTGTCTGATTTCAGCCCCCTCATTCTTTCTCCTTCCAAGCTGCAGGTGGGAGGTCCCAGAGGTCTCCTGGTTCACCTCTTTAACACTTTGCCTTCCTCCCCATCTCCGTTTGAACCCATGGGGTGGGGGAAAAGACACTTGGAGCTTGGCACAGGTTAAAAAAATGGCCTGGGACATGATTTCTGAGAGGGTGGGTTCCCTATGGTGAGCATCTCTGCCATGTGATGAGCTGCCTCCAACCTCTGCTGTTGCTGGAAGAGAAGGTGGATGCTTGTGGGACAGAAGAGGAGACCTGCCCACCCATTGCCAAGGATTTATATGGGGATATGGGGTGGTGGGAACAAGGGGCCTGGCAAATACCCCTGATGTGGGAGGGAAACAGTCTGTGTGTGCTAAAGGAAAGGGTTGAGCTTTGAATCCTCTTCCCGGGGAGGTAAAATACCCCAAACTGTTGGTATGATGACTACTGCAAATGCAACAGGAATCATTGAAATCTGAAATAAAACAGCAAAAAACCAAACCAACATCCCGAACAAAAACCCATCCTCCCCCCATAAGGTTGCATTTTAGGAAGATGTGAAACGGGATGTTTGCAGAATATCAAACCTTCCCCAATTCCCCTGAGCTGGGAAAGGCGATGTATCCTGCCGAGATACATATCTATACATTCTGTAATTTGCGGGGGGAGGAAGACAGGTCTGTCCAAATATTCCTGACTGGCTGGAGCCTGGAGGCAGTGGGCAGAGCCCCGTGCTGGGAAGGGCTGCAGAGGCGTGGGTACGTGTGCACGGCTTCCCAGTTATGTCCTTGGCTTGTGGCTAGACTGGGGCGGGAAAGGGACAAAACCGAGCAGGATGAAAGCTCCTGGGTGGCCTGAAAACTCCCTTTGGGCCAGGAAGAAGCATCCCAACCCTTGACAGAAGACTCAGCTGGTTGGTTTTAAGCCCTGTATGGCAAGCATGGCATGGCAGAGAAGGGGCTGATGCAAGCCAGGATCTCGCCTGGATGTGGAGTGGGGAGGCTGGGACCTTAGGTGGGCTCTGAGGTCCCCCAATTTCTGTACAGAGATTGGGTTTCAAACGAATTACTGCCCTTAGACATGCTGCTTACATGACTTCTCCTTGTGGGAGCACCACGTTGCTGTAAGCATGATACTGTGTCTTGCCTGGGTAGGGTTGTGCTGCACTGGCGTAAGCATGTGTCTCCCTGGGCAGCCACAACTTCATGAGGGGAACCACAGCGCTAAATTCATGTAACTCTCAGCCCGCCTATGCTGGTAGTGAAGAGGATCTTGCTCAAGCCCATGCTCTGCCATCTTGCCCATTGCTAGCATGTAAATGTGCTGTTGGGCCGAACCTCAGCCAAGCTCTGGGTCCTCCAGACCTTGGTGCATTAATGGTGTCCAAGGTTTTGCTCATCCAGGCTGTAGGGCAGAGGTTGAAGCCATGGTGAGCGGCTGATGAAGACTGTCTGCAGGGGCTGTCCTGACCTCGGTTCACCCACAGCACGATGGAAATAGTGTGGGTTGTGCTTTTAGTCCGCGGGAGTCTGCCTCAGGCTTGCTTTCCCCTTGTATCTCGGGCAGAGCCTTGTCTGTGGCTCAGCCCTGCCGCAAGTCCTGCCCTTTCTCGAAACACGAGGAGCCGGTTGACCTCGACAACTTGGTGTCCTCTCTTTTTATTTTCCTTGCAGAGACATCCCTCAGGGTTTTCCCAAGCTAGATTAAAACCAGAGCGCCCTTGGATTACAAAACAGAGCCGCAGTCACATCTTTTTCCTATGCTATTTTCCTCCTCCCTCCCCTACCAACTGTCCCCGGCACAGGCAGACCAGCTGGAGCCACTGGCACTGTAAAAGCATCGGAGACCCAGCAGCCACCCGTCGGCTCCCAGCCAGCCAGCCAAGAAACTTGAGCTGGGCTCAGGAGCTGGAGGGGAGAGGCAGCAGCCAAATTTTTGGAGGTTCAGGCTGGCTTGACCAGGAGGTCTCTGAAGGAGGGTGTGCAGAGAGGCTTCAAAGCACTGCAGCAAGTGACCCAGCTGCACGTAGCTGTGGCCAAACCTCATCTTCCCACTCCTGCATTGCCAGCAGAAGTTTGTGTCCCAGTGGGTCTTCCAACCCTCTCAAAGTTGAAAATCTCCTGATGCAACAGCTACAACCATGACCTGAGCTGCTTCAGGTAAAATCTGGTGTCTCACCATCATAAACGTGTCCTTCTGAAAACAAGAGCGGTGTTACTAGGTGAAGTCCACTTTGGGTAGTTCTCTCGTGATGGCCAAATTCCTTATGTATTTGATGGCCAAGCATCTTGCAGCGTTCCCATATGCAGGTGAGACGTGCTAAAGCCCACACCACTGGTGGCTGCAACTGGAGAGGAGGGTGAACCATCTCAGCTCAAAATGATACCTGTGAAAAAAGGGAGGGAGGTGGAAGGAAGCTTGTCACTGCAATAAAGTCCAAAGTCTGGGCCAGATCAGTAGGTCTCAGTGGGGCAGTCATCCCCACTGAGCCCCAGCGTGGCTTTCACCCTGGATTTGCAATTCAAGCAGGAAGAGCAGGGGAGTCTAGGGAGTCTCCTGTCAGCAGGAGACCAAGTCCACAGTCTGTCTGCTATGGAGGCCCTTACTGAAGAGCCAGGACATTGCTGCTGGCCAAGATCCAGTCATTAGCAGGACCAGGAGCAGTTCATACTGCAGGGTACTCAACATTACCTCATTTACTTCATTTTTGCTTGTCTTCTTTCAAATAAAGTCCCTTCCTTTCAGCTAGGTCCTAGAGCACCCGAGAGCTGAGTTCATTGTTCCCCAGCACATGGACAGCGCTGAGCCCAGACATCACTACCACTTGAACCCACTCCTTTTGCCTTCCTAAAGCACAGGGGCCAGACAAGGGTTTGCTGCTTGCAGGCCAGCCCAGTGCGGGCAGGACCCCGTGGCCCGCAGGGCTGAGTGAGCTGGAAGGCAGATGGATGGAGCCTTCCTTTCCAATGGCCATACCCCTCTCTTGGGGCGGGAAATGAGAGACACAATGTGGAGAAAGCAAAGAGCTTTCCACACGCAGGCTGGTGTGGATCACATTATAGGGCACTGCAAGCTGTATGGGTGGTGATGGGTCACAGGAGTTACCTTGAAGAGCCCTGTGTGCATCATCTCCAGAGCATCCCCATCCCAAGGGTACCACCATGTCTGTGCTAGCGACATTTGAGGTGAACCCGCTCCCGGCAGTCACTGCCTCTCCATAGCTGCCTCTTACCCGAGGGGGGTGGAGAATACACGTTCCTGCTTCTCGGCCACTTCAGAACAAAGCCTAGTGACATCTCCTGAGTTGATGATGAAGGTGGTTTAACACATCATATTGTGAGAGCTGGCTGCAGTGGGCTAAGAGTGGACATGCACAGGAGGGTCCCTCTGAGCATCAGGAAACAATTTTTCACAGTGAAGGTGACTGAGCACTGGGACAAGTTGTGCAGGGAGGTTATAGAGTCTCCATCCCTGGACATCTTCAAAATGTGTCTGGATACAGTTGTGGGCAACTGGCCATAGGTGGCCCTGGTTGAGCAAGGGGGTTGCACCAGATGACTCCAGTGGTTCCTTCCAAACCAGTCTGGGATTCTGTGATTCTGTTTAGGCTTCCCTAGTTTGGGGGAGCAGGAGGCAGCCCCTAGGAGGCCTGGAGATCCTCATGGAGAAGAGAAATGGTTTCTCATTACCTTTTGGTGGTTGCTGGTCTCTGGCTGGGGCAAAGCAGAATTTGGGGTTCTGGAGGGTGATGGACAGCCAGGTCACCCCAAGCCCACACCACAAATAAAGCCCTTCAAGTAGTAGCCCTGCAGCTCCACCCGCCCTCTCTTCTTCAGCAGGTCCCGCATGAGCCAGAGCTTACAGTTACAGCTTCATCTGCAGAGCCTGCACTTGCCAAGGGTAACCCCGACTGCTGGGGTCCTTGGTGCTGGTGTTTCTGTTTGCTCTGGGTGCTGGCAGATGCTCTGCAACCCGCAATGAGCCAGCTTCACCCAGGACTTAGAACGGCGGGCAGGGGATCTGAAAGGAGAGGGATTCCCTGTTCGGATTAGTGTTAGCTACAGCCGGGGGGAAGGGGGGGTTCCTTTGTGTTGCTGCCAGTCAGACGGGTGCAGCCTGCAGGGTAGTGAGAGATACCTACAGGCTGGCTCAGATGGGCTGTTTATGTCCATGGGGATGGGCACTGCTCCCACCCTTCCCATGTGCTGACGGTCCAGACCTGGAGTACCACCTCCTCCACCAACATCTCCAAAAGTGATCTGGTTCCTCCTTTGCTCTATATCCCATCCGTTGTCTGTGGAAACCAGAGGCACCACATGCTTTAGTGGCCTTCAGGCCAGGTCTGCACATCTGGAGATGACTCCATCTGGGTCTGCAAGAATGAAGAGTAAAGTATTGCTCCACATAAGGGACTAGCCTATTGCTTGTGTCATGCTGATTCTTGAATTACCTCATCTAATCAGTGAAGGGCAAGGGAGGGTGGCAGAAGTCAGCCTGGCCAGGGGCAAGCTGGGATCAGAGGTCACATGCTGGTTTTTTCCTTGCAAAGTCTTTCACTTGGTTTCAAAGCCTCATGGGGTCCCTAAGATATTTGTTTGCCACCTTACGGGTCAAAAGAGGGCTTGGGTTAGGTGATGGGGAGATGGGGCTTGGTTCTGCCCCTTCCTAGTGCTTGTGTCCTCAGAGTGTGAAGTCACAACTCATCTCAATGCCACGAAGCCTTCTGAGACAGCTCACACTGCCACGGCATTTGCTTTGTGAATCAGTAAGAGACTTTTACTCACTGTAAGATCTCCACTGCTGTGTCATACAACCAAGGTCTTCAAAGGACTGACCAGCCCTTTGGTGGTAATGTCACAACCCATGAACCTTCCTGTGGACACGGATGCTTCACGTTGATGCTTGCATGGGAACTGACCTTTCCTACAGCTGAATTTAGAATCAGTTTTTAGAGTAAATGCATAAAAAGAAGACTGCCTTCCTTCCTTGGGTGGGACTCTTTCCCCTTCAGCCACATGCCTTTGTTTGCTCATGGGTATTAATGTTCAGAAGAGATAATATCCCCAAAGCCATCGGTTGGCGTCAGAGCAGAATAGATTCCCTGCTGGGCTGCAGTAAAAACAGGCACTTTTGAACCTAAAATGTCAGGATTTCTAAGCCTCTTAACTTCCAGTTGCATTACCCACTGATTAGATGATTTCCACACTTCAAAGAGGGATAGAAAGATGACACAGACTCGTGGTCTGCAGACGCCTTCTGGACTGAGGTGGCACCGCTTGCTCGAGGGTCTCAAACGCTTCACTGAGCAGACACTATGCAAGCCCTGGAGTTGGAAGGGGGCGATGCTGAAGCCAACCACCCCTAAAATAAGCGAGGTCAGCACGAGAAATGAAGGAGGGTATTTGCAATATGTGTAAACAAGACATTTGAGCATTTCTGAGGTGAAGGGTTTCTGTTGGCCCTTTTGCGATCTGTGTCGCCTTTATGGCTGAGTCACCTTTGCTGAAACGTTCGGCTCATGCCACTGCACGAATAGCTGTAATCCCCCAGGAATAAGGCTCCACTCAGCTGCCCACACACAGATGACTTGTACCATCAGAGATATCTTTAGCTCTGAGGGCACTAATATGCCTTAATGGCTATGACCAGCCTCACCTGGGGCCTCCACCCCTCCCCATGGGCCCTGGAGCTCTATTTAAGCTCAACCTGGGGCATTCAGCCTCCACTTGAGGTGTTTTGGAGGAGTGGTAGTCTTTAGCTTGCCTGTTAGCTATGTTGAGACTTGGGTTTCATGCATGCAAGCCTTGACTAAAGCATAAGAGCCTGCAGTATCTCCTGGTCCTTGTTTACTGACCACAACCAGCTTTGTGCTAGCACCTCTGAGCATGTGTGTGCAGAAACCAAGTGTGTTATGTGGCTCGTGGACTGAGATGCCTATGGGCGAAGGTATCAACAGAATGAGTTTGGATGTCCTAAGGTGGGTGTGTTGCTGTTTGAGATGCTTGAGAGTATCCCAGACTTCCACAGGGTGCTGGCTGGGACAAAGCAGACCTCCCTTCTTGAGCAGTGGAGTGTAGATGCAAGCCTAAAGCATGTCCAAGGGCACTAGATGGCTAAGCAACTAAATGATCTTGTTCCAGCCAGACAAGACTGCTTCCCGCTGGAACTTCTCAGTAGGATGGTGGGGCATGTCTTCCAGATCAGCCCATCCTCTTGTCTATTCCACTCTCACCTCACAACTGCTGGCCTTCATTGTATTGCTATTATCTTGCTCACTCTAGCTATGGGGATGATGCTACCAGCCTGGGGCTGTGCTTGGTGGCACAATGTCCTTTCCTCCCTGTTCCTTGTGGACCCCACTCCCTGACTGCAGAAGGTTGGCAGATACTGGCTTGGGCTGGCTGTGTTGCAAGGTGAGGACATAGTGGGAGAGATGGATCTGTCATGTCTCGCTCCTCATGACTGACACTCAGTCTACCAACCCCTCTGGTCATGCCTAGATCTTGCACCTTCTCAAGACCCCACTAAGGTCTTTTCTTATGCTCCAGCACCCCAAGTGTTGTAAAATCCAGCTGCTTGGTCTGCTCTATGACCAAGAGCTGTGTGGCCTGCTGGGTCCCAAAACAGGCGAGGAGCCAAGGGAGGCTGGCCAGAAGATGGGTTCCTTGCTCTGCAGTGTGAGATCAGAAGCCCTGTGACTTGGCAGGTTGCCACCCAAAGCTGAACTGGGGCCACGCTCCTGTCACCAGCCGGCCTTGGCACAGCTTGCAGGTGCCCCTGGGGTTTCCCAGGATGCTGGTGTCAGTTCAGGGTTTGTAATGTAAGCCTGCCTAACTGAATTTTACCTGCTTTGGGATTAAGTTCCCCAAAGTGGCACGTAGCTCAAACTGTAGCTGTTGGGGTATGAGCACTGAGCAGTCCGACGTCTGCAGCAGGACAAGTTAGCAAACCCTGGGGCTTGAGGGCAACAGGATAATTGTCTCTTGGGATGGATGCGCTGGTGCCTCCAAACTTCTGACCACAGTACGAAATGTAGTTCAGAGCTATGGGCATGGATGGATCCACCTGATCAGGCTTTGGCACTGCTGGAAGCCATGGGAGACCTCACCTACAGGAGTTGTCTCTCCACCTCTGCCACTAGCTAGTGTCAGCTCATGTCCTGTAGTTCAAGCCTGTATAAGCCTTCCCGGATCCCCCCTCTCCTGCCTAGCATCGCTGTGGATGTTGTCCTTTGCATATATTTAAGATACTCTGAGACAGTGAGGGTTGTTCAGCCCAGATCTCAAAAGCTGGGGAGGTCAGGTTGCCCATGATGGCACTCATGTTGCTCCTTGGGTGCATGATGGCAGTCTGGAATAGCACATTCCAGAATAGCACACAGGGAAGTGGTTGAGTCACCAACCCTGGAGGTATTTAAAAGACATGTAGATGTGGTGCTTGGGGATATGGTTTAGTGGTGGGCTTGGCAGTGTTAGGTTTATGGTTGGACTCGATGATCTTAAGGGTCTTTTTCCCTACCACATATGGTTTTTTAGGCTTTTTCACACATGTGCCAAAGAGTCCGTCAGGAAGGATGTTTCCTCCTTGCTGTCCTGTGTGTCTGGGTGGTCATTGACTGTCCTCCTCAAGCCCAGCTCTGGAGCCAGGCTCACACCACTGCTAGAGACCTGAATGGTTTCATGACACAGATGTCCCTGCCATCATGGGCACCTAGGAAATAACATGCAAGCGAGCGATCCCTTCCTCCTCTTCCTATTCAGGTGATCTACTACCACAGTAGCAGAGATGGCCACAGCATTTACAGGCAACACACAATGGCTTTAGCAAGGAAAGCAGCTGTCCTTCTCTTTAATGTCCCATCCTTCATGCAGGGCACTGTTCCTCAAACCCCTCAGGAGACCTACAGACTCTGACTGATTTCCTATTACATGGTTCAGAGTCAGTCCCAGAGCCGCTTCGTCCCAGCAAGGTCTTGCAGGGACAAGATGTGAGCTGTTGCATGCCCTAGCACGCGGGGTGAAGAGGGGAAGTTCACCTAATCAAGGCATCTCCTGTCACTTTAAAGTTTGATGGCAGCATCTTCATTTTCTCTTAATATAGATTTTTCTGGGTGTGAATAATGTAGCGAAGCTGAAACATAAACCTGAAGGATGTACCCCAGCAGGAGAAATGTTTCAGGTCATATGAGATTGAAATTAGTTTCTAAGGGAGGTATTTCACACGGAAATCACTTAAAATAATGTCATTTAATACCTTAAATGCTTCACAAATACCTTCAGTGGTGAGTTCCACAGATTAATGCCAGGTTGTAAGTAAAACAATTTTTTTTTTAATTTGCAGGTTTTTTCTATTTGCCTATCAGGACAAATTTGTACAGGCATCTGATGTTTGTCTTCTAGTTACTGGTCTTTACTGGTCTGGAGAAGCTGACTGCTCTCAAACCACAGGAGGTTTTTGTTTTGGAGTCTCTCATTTTGCTGGAAAAGTACATAGGAAGTTGTTTTAAAATAGATAATTTCAAGGGGTTTTTAAATTTGTCCTAGAAATAGACAGCTAGAGCTCATCTGTATCTTGAATAAGATTTTCTCAATTTAATCCAGAACACTTTTAAATTAAAAAATGTCACAAACTGCTGAAAACCAGCAAAGACTGGAATCCTGGGGAAGGGTCACATGTTCAGTTGGGTTTGTATTTTCCATGGATGCTTTTGCCTCAGGACAAAGCTTTTAATTGTGTCTTAAAAATGCCACCGTGGTCCTTGCTGGCACTTGGCTTTCTTGACCAGAGGCTTGTGAAGCGTCACTGACGCTGGGGAGCTCCGTGGGAGAGGCAGCACACCCCCAACACAGGTTTGGGGAGCTGTTGAAATGACACGTGAGGTGGTGTCTGGGGTCTCCTTGTGTGGGTTTTCTCACTGTTTACGTGAGTTTGTCCTTGCTTTTCTTCAAAGATTTCATTGGTGACGGTGAGCGTGAATACAGCACAATTGGGTGGGGAGAGCAAGAGATGCGCCTGCTTCTTGGAGAATTAGACCCTTGGGATGGAGGGATGGGGAGAGGTTTGGGGAGGGAATTGATGGGAAGAAATTAAATAATGAATGAGCAATGTTGGCTGAGCTCCCTGTTCCAGAAGCTGCTGGTTTTTCACCCCTTGGATGGCCCCAGGTCTATGAGGAGAGACTTGGATATGGCCTCATGGATGTGACCATCTCTTGTCACTATGTCGGATGTCGTGGCCTCCACTGAGGAGCCCAGCAGCAGCTTGGGGAGGGGTGGGAGCAACCCTACCCAAGTACAAGGTCATGGCCAAGCTGTGCCTCAGATGTTGCACAGGGAGTTGGTCACTGTGGTCGAGAGCGCCTCGATCCATGCATGTCAGAGTCTGGATGTTGGGGGGGTGTGTGATTTGGGGCAGTATGAATGTTCCCCCCCGTGCCAGAGGATGGCTGGGCTCCCTCTGTCCTGGGGATTTGCAGGCAGCAGCTCTGCTGGTGGTCTCTGAAGATGGAGGAGGAGAGATGACACTGAGGATGCTCCTTGCAAAATCAGGGGGAGGTGGCTGTGCTGAAGCACGTCAGCGAACTGGGCACCTGCCGTGCCTCTGCAACGGCTCTGTGGTTGGGAGCCGTGCTCCCTTGCCCCAGGGATGTGTCGGGAGCCTCAGGTGCGAGGCTGGGCAGCCCTCCCAGCTCTCAGTGCTGCAGAGTGATGGTAAGCTGTGGACATCCATCAGCATCTCCTTCCTCCTCCCTTGCCAAACCTGCACCTACCAAGACAGCAGCAACACCCCCTTGCAACAGAAGATAACACATCTCCTTCGTCCAGCACCTGCCAGGCAATGTCCCGCATCACCCTCCAGTGTGCAACAGACAGGAGACGGGTTCAGCTTGAACATTTACCCTTCAGCTCTAAAACAAGGGGTCTCCTGGGGTGAAGGAGATCCATGCTGGTCTTACAGGCTGGACTCCAGAGGGCAAAAGCCATTGCACATGTGTGCAGCCAGTGAGGAGCATTTGCAAGGTCCAGGAGCCACAAAGGACGAGATACAAATTCTCTTTGCGTAGCTGCATGTGCTGTTTGCTGTAGGAGGAAATGTCTTCATGATCTCAGCCGGTGATCGGCTTTCTCTGCCCCGAACCATAAGGGCTGTGAGGTGCTGCAGCTGCCTCCAAGCTGGAGTGACAGCAGATGCTACTTGTGGAGACATCAAAATATTTAATCCTTTGTTGGAAATTGCTATCCGCGGTGTCATTGCAAAGGTGGAGATCAAAAGAGCACAATAAACATGTCAAAATAAAACCAGAGATGAAGGGAAGTTGCTAGCAGAGGGTAATTATCAAACAAAGCATAGAGATCTTTTCATCTCTGGAAATTCCCTGTACTGTAAAAAGAAAGTCACCAGGTGGAAGTCAGGGGCCACGGTATTTCTCACGGCAGCTCTGCTGCCTCCAGCAGAGCCGTGCTCGTCCCCCCTGGGAAAGAAACCGCTCTTTGTTCCTGCAGGCCATGGAAAGCAGTGTTGGATTTTGGATTGTGACTTAAAAATTCTCCTGCTGGGATTTTTACTTTAGGGCTCCTAAAATACAATTGATTTTTTTTTTCTTTCCCTTTATTGATTCCCTTTGTGTGAAGTTTGTATTTCTTTGCTAGGCTGGAGTTTGTATTTCTTTGCTGTCCTTGCTGGCGGTGGCTTTTCCCATGCTTGCTTGATCACGTCTCTCTGCTACGCACATGCCCGCTTAATCCCCAAATAATTTCCCCTGGATGAGGTCTGCTGGCAGCACTCACACTGAGGTAGTGTGTCGGGTATGGAGCAAGACTGTGCTGAACGGTGCCCACACCTGCAAGTGGGGCTTTAATTCCAGAACATCCTTCTGGCCCGAGCAGCACTGCAAACCCACCTTTCTCAGGGATATGGACTTGGAGTTACCTGCTGTCCTCCTGGATCGGCTCCCTGCCTGCACTGGAAGTGGGTTAGAAAGCCAGGGGATGCTACACCAGCACCTTTCCTCTTCTGTCTTTACCTAACTTTTTTTTTTTTTTTAAGGTAATTGGAGGCATTTGGTAGTTCTAATTTTTCTCTCCTGGCTGTGAGGTTTTTTTTTTCCTTAGCCATAATGGAGAGGAACTTTAAAATCATTACAGGATAGCCACAGTAGGTTTTGGTGCTGTGTTGGGTTTGGATCTGCCCCTGTGTGTCCTGAGCAAGGGATCCTGGGTGCTCTTCTGTGCACCTTCCCTATCCTCTGTTTTTCCTATTGAAATTATGTTTTTTGTCCCCTTTTCCAAGGGATGTGGCCTTTTTTTCTCAGGTACCTATGACAGCATTGTAGCAGGGGGCTGAAACAGGCTGTTTGTGTGAGGTAGCGCACCTGAGTTAAAAAAAATAAGTTTTGTAGCATAAACAGCCCCTATCTGCCTCAGCAGGAGTGTTTGGGATGGAACTGCTCTTTGCAGAGGAAACGTGGATCATGCCATGGTAAACTCTAAAGGGAGTAGAGATGGGAATGGTTTCCATGTGGAGGTTTCTCCATCGGCTGTTGGAGCCCATTCGTGATCTGAGACCTGCGTGTGGCATCTGAGATCTGCCCCGTGCTGAGGATTCGTTGCCTACCCCCATCAGTCTGCAAACTCCATTTTAAACACGAGGTGTTTGTTTCCTCTGCAAAGCCAAGGTGAGGAAATCACCTGGATGTGATGTGAGATGTTCCTGCACCTGGTGCAGGGCCTGTTTATGGGGAGTGTTGATCTTGGATAAGGGGTTATCCAGACAGTTTGGGTAAACAGAAAATGTGGCTCGTACCCAGTGCTGGCGCAAGACCTGTGCTGGAGCAGCAGTTCAGGTGGAGAACCTGCTGGGTGTGACTGGAGAGCCTCCTCCAAAAGTTGGCACCCAGGCTTGCTTTGGTAGCCTGAAAACAGGCACCTGGTGGCATCTGAGACTCCTCCGTTGTCTCCCATCAATGTCCAACACCAGGATGTACATGTTTAGGTGTCTTAATCTGCCAGTTGAATCCCACCTCTGATAAGGAGATTGCAGGAGGGCAAATGCAGAGGTCAGGGGCTGAGGGGAGAGCAAAGCTCGCCCAGCCCACGTCAGGGTGGAGGAGCTGTGTGTAGGGCCCTGGATACTTTATGGGAAGCTCTGCCCTAAAGCCACAAGACTCTCAATGTGTGGTGAGCTGGAGAAATACACAAAGGTGTCTCATTTTCATCTAAATTTGTGCATGTGCTGGATAAAGAGTGATGATTTTTGGAAACCTCTTTGGACCTGGCATTCCTGGAGATGTTTGGGTGGGTTGGTGATTGTCTGAGGGCTTTGGGCAGCTGAAGGAGGACCTCACTGGACCTGGGGTGGGTCTTTCAGACAGGGAAGACCTTGGCGGGTTCAGAGCATTCAGGACCAACAGCGGGGAAGATGGTGGAGCTGGACCATGGGGATGTAGTTAGAGGGGGCTGTTGGGGAAGGTGGTCCTGGGGGAAAAGCACGTTTGGTAGATCTGGGGGGGTGCAGCAGGAAAGCAAAACTTTAGCAGTGTGGGAGCAAGGCTTTCAGAGTGAGGAAGCAATGTGTTTGGAAGCACCATGTCTGGGAGGAAAGCTGGGCAGGACTGAGCTAAGGTTGGTCAAAAAACCACCAGGAACTTGAGAAGTGTAAGCTGCTTTGAGGCTGGGGATTTTGTCCCTTCAGGGTTCTGTTTTTAGTGGGTTTAGCTTTGATATTTAATCTTTCATTTTCTTTTCTTTCAAACTTTGTGCCTGCGTTTGAGGTTAATTCCTACACAACACCAGCCGTCACCCCGAGCCACGCACAACGCGTGCTCAGACAGGTCCCGTTGGAAGCGCTGCTCAAGCACTCGGTCGTGAGCTTGGGTTTGGGGATGAGGTGGGATGCAGAGCCGGGTGGACAGGCAGCTCCTGACCTGGAGATGTACCTGGTGGTGAGGGAGCAGCTCCGGCTCTAGCGGGTGATGCGGGGGCAGGCGGGGCAGATCCAGCCTTTGCCACTGGGAGCCCCATGAGGAGGTCTGCAAGGGAACGTCGTATCGCAAAATCACAGTGATAAGAGCTCCTCGGGAAAATGCAGCCTCTCGATTTGCAGGGAGGTGCCACTCCAGGGCTTTCCAAAGCCAGCTTCTCCTGCCTCTCTCCCTTTCTTGGTGTTGCTACCCACTTCCACAGGTCAGAGTACTGAGGATTCACCAGAGCCCAGGAGACATACAAGAGATGACCCAACTGATGAGCCGAGCAGGTATGCAATTACCTGGGTGCTTTCAGAGTGGGTCGCACCACCCTGACCCCGCTCCGGGAACAAGGCAAGCTGCGTGAGGATGGGCTCCGGGGCCCCTTGCAGCTGCCTGCTTGTGCACCTGGGTGCTTTCATCTGCCCGCTTTCCAGGGAAAGGGCTTCCAGGTGCTTTCCCATGGAGCTGGGGCTTCGTCGCTGCCTGTCCCGATGACGAGCCCTTCGGGATGGGTTCTTCAGCAGTTCTTCTGTGTGGTTTGCCCCAGACTGCCAAAAGTCCCCCAATGTAAGGCAGTGACCAGTGCCTGGATCCAGGCTGTAGGTCCCATTCAAGCATGCTGAAGCCACCATGTACTTAGGAGGGTCCAGGAACTGGGTTTGAAATTAGAGATTTTTTTTTTTCTAGAAATAGAAAAACAGGAAAAAGTCTCCAGAAATGCAAAGCAGCCTGCTTGCACAAGAGGGATGTTCAACAGGATAAAACCTGGGGTCGTGTCCTCCTGGGAGAAGTGGCAATCCTGGCGTTCGACACGCGTTGCACGGGCATGCAAGGAAGTTGTGCTGAGGTCTGTGACAATCTGGCTGAACGCTGCAGCAAGTGAGCTCCCTGTGAAGGGCAAGACTTTCTGCGATAAGCCATAATACACGTGCTGTTATACAACATCCTCCCACGTCCCTGAGAGATGGGATCTGTAATGACACAGATGAGAACTGGCTCATCTTTGTGCTTGGTGCTGTGTCAGGGCCTGAGCGGGTGCTGGGAAGGGGTAGGACCACACAGCTGGGGGAGGAGCAGGGAGGGATGAATAGCTGAGGCTCTTCCCCTCTGCAGCTCCATTAGCTCAGCTGCACGTGGATCTCTGCCATGGAGTTCATTTTGCTCATGCAATTTCTTGCGTATGCCTTGGAAGGAGGCATCAGGCTGCAAGCAGGTGGATTTGGTGGCCTGGGTCTGTTAAAGCAGATCTCTCTTCCTAGCGCTCCGTTAGGTAGTGCTGCAGAGGCAGGACTGTTCATAAATGTCCTCAAATCAATACATGGGTTAATACTCCAGGGAATGTGAGAGCTAGTTCATGGCAAGGTCCGTTTCCCAACAGCGAGTGGAAGTGACGGCGCTTACCACAATATCCTTTTCATGACAATAAAGGTCTGACTTTGAGTGATGAAACCAAGAACACTCATAGCTGAAGACTGTCCTTAAATTGCCTCTCGAGGGCCTCGCTAGACGCAGGTGTCAGGGAAATACAGGATGTTTTGTGTACGCTCAGCACACTCGGTCTCATCCCAAGGAAAGGGGTGTGCTTGGTCTGGAGCAAAGTCAAGAGCTGTTTGCTCTGTCTACATGGGTCACCTCTTGTAGCTGTGAAGGCTGAAGTGATGTCAGGGGGTGACCGTGCCTGACGCGACAAGGGAAGCAGGAAGGAGAGCTTGAACACCTTCAGTGCCTGGGGGTGGGTCTAAGGGGGGGTTGTCCTTGGTCCTCACCCTTAACAGTGAAAAGAATCCCTGGTGAAGGAGATGCTGGAGTGACAGGAGGACAAGCAGTGGGAGGACATACAGAAGCCTGTATTGCATTTGGAGTAAATTAATGTCCCCTCTGAGAAGAACCTGAGCACGATTCTGGGCATAGTTTTCACCAGAAACCCCCTCCTCTCATCCATTTCAAGCTGCATGGATGAAATTGGTCTAGACCAGGCCCTTTGAACCCTGTGCAGTCCTCTAGCCCTCCAAATTCCAGGTCATGCACTTAGATTCCCTGCACAGACACGTGCCCCTTTGCAACACGCTACTGTGCTGCACACACACCTTCCTGGGCTGTGACACCGCAGGGACATTACGCCAGGCACTGTGAATGGGACAAACATAAGAAATGGCTGTGATATCTCCTGGTGCCAGGAACGCCACAGGACGTGCAGAGGACAACCAGCCCCAGGAGATGCAGTGGGGATGTGCACAAGTGTGGTCTAGCCGGGAAGAGGTGAGCTGCTCTGCACTGCTGGGACCTGGGGTCAATTCTCATCCTCTGGTGGGTTGCCTTCATCAGAAGGGATATGGGCACTAGGGAGGGGAAAAAAATTGGAGGAGTGAAAGAGGCAAAAGAAAAGAAATGGGGTGCCAAGGAGGTTAGAGGAAAGCAGAGGAGGAACAACACTCTCTGCCCTTTCCTTTATGACACACATGAGAAGACATGGGGAGAAGGCAACACAAGTGGAGGGGGGAGGTGATGCTGGCGGGTCACTCACCTCTGTGAGACCCATGCAAAAAGATATGGGGAAAGGAGAGGGAAGAGTTAAAAGAGCAAAGGTGGTGCCTTCAAACCCTGGGAGGGGAAGGAAACCCTTTGCATTCAGGGAAACACAAGTACTGAGCCAGATGGAGGCCAGAACACAATCTGCTTGATTTCCCATCACCTACGGTGGGTCTAACGTGGCTAGATTTGTTGGCAATGAGTTGCACAGTCTTTGTGAGTGGTGTGAAATAGTGCTTCCTTTTGTTTGCTTTAAGCCTGTGCCAGGCTATCTCAGGACCTTCCAGTTCCTGCAGAGTGGGAAAGGCTGTCGGCTGTCCTCTGGCCCAATTTCGTGCCGTCCAGAAGCACAAACGCTTGATCTGAATTGGCCCCATCTGCAGGAAGTTATCGCATTGTGGCTGACCAAAGGCCGGCCACCCCGATGCCTCAAGCTGCTGCAGATCTGGCTTCTCACACCCTGGTTTGTAGGTGTTTGCAGGGAAAATTCATTGCGCCAAAGTGCTGATGATAAGCTGGGTTCTTGGTTTTCTCTGCGCCACCAAGGAGGTGGCAGGGATGGAGATGGTGACAAGGCTGACCACGGGGGAAGCCCATGTGCATCTGAGTTCCCCGCCAGATGCTGGTGGAGGCCGAGTTCAGGGTAGCCTAAGCCCTTTCACCAACCAGACCTTGTTGCTGGCTGCCCCGTCTTCTCCTGGTTATGGATACTAAGAGGCCAGTTTTAAGAAGCAAAGTTCCCGCTGGAAGCACAGCCTGGTGATGAAAGGAAGCCAGTACAAACACCTGGCAAGCTTCCCTGGCCAAGTTTCACACCTAGAATAAATCAAAACATCTTCCTTCCTGCTCAGGCAGCCCCCAAGGAGCCGCTTGCTCCTGCCACACACGCTTTCTGTTCTTTCCAGGAGAAAACTTGCTTCCTCTGGAAAGTTCACATGGTGAAACCTTTTATTTTAGACTGGCCTCCTTGACCGTAGTTCCGGCCGAGGGCTGGGAACAGGGAACACTGGTCCCTCTCCTGTACTGACTTCAGGCACGTTTAGCCTGGGAGGTCTGTGCATCTGTCGTTAATTAGGGCTCCACAATGAAAAAACATGGAAAAAAACTCACAAACAGCTCAGGGTGAGGAGAAACATCTTCCCACCCCTCTTAGTGATGGGTTTTCTTTGGCTTTTTGCAACCTGGTGTTTGGTCGTTGTCCAAACAGCTATGGAGTCAGGTGTGAGTGACAAGGTCTTCTCTGTCTTCCTTCTGATATCCTATTTACAAGCTTACTGGCTTCAGAGAGGTACCGTTGCCCACATATGCCAAGTTAGGTGGTCCATAATTTTATTTTGCTTTGAAAGAATGATTATTTGCAGGAGGGGATGTAAACTATGGTGGGGAATTCATCTAGACTTCTGAACAAATCCATAAGTAAACAACCCACTACTCCTGTGCTCCTGTGGAGGAAAATCGCATCACCTGCAAGACAACCAGGTGCCCCACCACCTGCCCATCCTTTCTTTGCCCTCTGGTTTCTCTTGATGATCTCCATCCCACCCAGCTCATTTCAGCTGCTGAAGTGGAGGTGCTGAGTGCTGTTTGATGTGACCTGGGATATCCCGTCTGTCCTCTGGTTGCTGGCCCAGAAGGACATGGGTCTCTTGCAGGTTCTCAGTCAGGTGTCTTGGATCCTTGTGGCCCCATGAAGATGACAAAGATCTGGCAGGACTTCTGTAAGAGGTGTGTTAGGCAGGCCAGGACCCCTTGGCTTGGGAAAGAACAGACTGAGGGGAAATACAGCATGTCTGTCAAATGCAGCGTGCCATGGAGAGGTGGGAGGGAATGACTCGTCGTTCATTGAGAAGCGGTTTCTTGGAGGAATTTCTGGCCAAAGTTTGGGGGAAAATCTTGGATACTTACACCAGAGCTGTGACTGTACTTTTTGCGTGGCTGGAGAGCATCAGACAGTAAATTCTTTGTCAGCCCAGTCAAGCTTCAAAGCAGGAGGAGGAAGGCACAGCTAATTCAAAATTATTTTTTTTTTGGTACAAATATGTATTTGGAAAAGAAGCATCCTGTTGTCTTCCTTCGGAAGAAGAGTAACTCCACGCTCCTCCAGGAGAGAAGGGGCAGTGGGGGGTTCAGCATCCTGCTCCATTTACAGCATTTTTGCATCCTCCAGTGAAAGCTGGACACGAGGCTGCCAGGGATGTGATAAAGGAGGAAGGGTTTGGGTTTTTTTTGCTCTTCTTTTACAAAGTCTTCCTCCTGAATGACCTGGTGGCATAAGATCTTAAATTTGAAATTACCTTAAAAGTTGCTTTAGTCTTCCCCCCTGCCTGATCGGGAGGGATTTCATAGCAAATCTCTTGTAGGATTGCTCTCCTGTCAACAGCGACAGCAGAAAGCAATGAGGAGGAATACATGGGGTTTTTTTTGTCACTGGCAAATTTTTCTTCATTTTAGAACAATGTATTCCTTGTCTTAGCTATTAGCTCATGTGATTAACTTATTGCCAATGATTTATGACTCCTCTTAAGCTATCGCCAATTTGACATCATCAAATTGCTCCACTTAAGAGCAGGCAGAGCCAGCAGATAAGCAATCCTGACTAGTTGCTACCATTCCAGGTAGAATTTGCTGAAATTTCACGTCAGTGGTGTGAAATGCAGCTAGGACTAGATCCAGAAACAGAGGCTGAGTTTTCTCACCCATGTCTTCCTCTTCCTGCAGTAACAGTCCAACCTCTGGTGTTGGAGCATGAACTTGTGCTTCACCATCGTGAAGCTCCGTCAGTGGTTTTCGGTGGAAGCAGATGTAAAGACAAGAAACCAGTAGCTACATGCTGCCAACAAGACTAGATGCATTCAGCAGCTGACAGCCCTCCGGCTATGAGCGAAAAGTGGAGCATCCTAAAATGGGCTCCTCCTTGCACCCCTGATCAGGGCCCTCTGTAGTTGCTGTGCAGAGCAGATCTCATTACCGAGGCAGAGATGGACCCTCCTTAGCAGCTCTCCTCGTGCCTTGGGAGGGTTTGTGCTCACAGCTTGCGGCAATGCTATTTCAACATCCCCTCAAGCACACCTTGATGGGATGGCTGATAGACCTGTGCTAGGTTAAATTTTTGCACGATTGATCTTAATTCACATTAGGCACCGCACCCCTTACAAGGAAATGCTGTGATCTGAGTCCTGGCACAAATTTTCCCAGCTGTGGATGAGTGAGGAACTGGCATTGCTTTTCTTTCATCGCCCTGAATCTTCTGCCCCATCCGGGACCATGAAGCTATCTTGTAGGCAGGTCTCTAGTGGTTTTGCCCTTGCTACAAGCATTCTTTCTTTCCCATTTTGTATCCTCTGCAAAAATGCTTCCTCCTGGAGCCTGAATACCCTCTGATGCAAGTCTTGTGCCACTGTCACTGATCCGAGTGGTTCTCCAGCTAGGTGCAGAAAGGGGGAGGATATGGGGGCTGCAGAAGGTCCCTGGCAGGATCAGGGCTGGACAAGCTCTTGGAAATATCTGCCTGGTCATTGCATCTCATTCCCCACTCTTCTGGCTCTCCTTCTCCTCTCCCTTCTGCAGATTCCCTCCCTTCTGGTGTCCTGGTGGGAACAGGTCATGGTTGAGCTGGAAGCTCATCCATACAAGGTGAAATGTTTGCAGTGCCTGCAGCATGCAGCCAGTGGAGTCACCTGCACTTGCCATATGAATCCTCCTTCTGGTCCTTAAATGGATGTGGGCCAGGTCTGGCAGACTTGGGCAGGCTGAGGCTCCCATTGCTCTGTGAGCTGCAGAGCAAATGTTCATCCATCTGGGGTGCCAGCAGAGGAATATGGCCCCCTGACATCACAGCCTGTTTGCTGGGCTTGCCAAGAGGGAAAGCAAGCAGGAGGACGTTGCTCTGCAAAGCGGGTGCATCCCTCTTCCTTCCCTGGGCTGCTTTCCCGCAGTGCTTCACTCCCCATTCAGGGAGGTTGCACAGCTTCTGCTGCATTGTCTCTTTACCCATCTCCTCCCACTCTTCTCTCACCCAAACAGAAAAGTTTTGAAATACAGCCCAAAATGTAGACTGTGCTCCCAGGCTGGGAATAATTGGTCTGGACGAGACAGACCGAACAAGTCCTGGAGATGGCCGTGGGTGGTGCCACCTCCTGAGGTGCTCCACTAGAGTCCTGCACTGATGGGACACTTCGTGGACCAAAGTAATCTCTGCAGCCGTGGGCACACATCCCTCTCCCACCTCTGTGGCTCAAATATAAGGAGGGTTTACATTCCTCTGCCACCGCACCCTCCTCCCCACAGCCCAGCCTCCTGGCTTCATCCTGCTCCCTGTGAACGTGCCGCATCCTGATCACAGAATCCCAGACTGGTTGGAAGGGACCTCTGGAGATCATCTAGTCCAACCCCCCTGCTAGAGCAGGATCACCCAGAGCAGGTTGCACAGGATGGCGTCCAGGTGGGTTTTGAATCTCTCCAGAGAAGGAGACTCCACAACCTCTCTGGGCAGCCTGTCCCAGTGCTCGGCCACCCTCAGAGTGAAGAAGTTTTTCCTCACATTGACAGCAATATGAGCTGGGACCTTGCTCTGAGCTGGCATCTCCGATCAGAGCAGCTCCTGCGCTTTCAGATCAACCATTCCTCCTTTTCTTGGGGGGGAAGTCCCACCTGCTCCTTAGCAGTCTCAGGCTGCAGGCAGGAGAGGATGCTGAAGCAAGATGTTGGGGTCCGTGCAGAGGCTCGGGGCAATGGATTCATGGTTGTGTTGAGTACTACTCTTCTCCACCGCACATTAGCAAGGGCTTTGCTGTCCTACTCCCACCAGGAACTGCTCAGCCACAGCAGCACAGTACAGCTCCAAAACAGGATGAGAGCTGTTTTTCTTTTCAGGGTGGACACCCTTGTCAAAATAAACCTTCTGAGATAAACCTTGCTGCTGTTCATCTCTGGGTCACTGCTTCAAACAGCCTGAGGTTATCAGGGCCAACCTGGCCACAGGTGGGAGAGGAGCCGAACATGGTCACATCTGGCACCTGTTGGGTGGTTGGGGGTGAAGTGAATTGGTGGTTCCTCCATGTGCCTCGTGGATGGACACCTCCCCTTGCATCTCTACCCCATTGGCAGGACTGCCAAGAGGTTGGTGTCATTGCTGCCAATTGCTGCAGAAGAATTAAGGGCTGACTTGGTAGCAGCTTACATGACCCCCCCTGTTTTCCCTCCAGGTTCTCCCTGCCACAGCAGGAACCTCCTGGCAGCACCTCACTCACTTCTAAACGTGCATCAAACCCAGTCGTCCTCCCACCCCACCCCGTGGCAGCTTCATCCTCACAGCAGAGTATGGAGGACACATTTCCAGTGTGCCACTAACTGCCTATGAAACCACAGGCCTGTCTCCACCACTGTGTGCCTCAGTTTCCCCGGGTGTGCATTGGAGGTGGAAGCACCTCTGTCTTCTTCAGCCCAAGATGGGCTGTCTCCTGCTACGTCACACACACTGCCGAGCATGTTGGGGGGCTAAGGGTCCTCCTGGAGACAGGCGGTGGCTGTTGGATTATCATCGCTATGGCAGAAGGTAGCTCCTCCTGCAATGGGCATGGGTGATGTTCAGCAAGCCAGCAGATCATTTTTCTC
Organism: Balearica regulorum gibbericeps; assembly: GCF_011004875.1. Classification (NCBI taxonomy): domain Eukaryota; kingdom Metazoa; phylum Chordata; class Aves; order Gruiformes; family Gruidae; genus Balearica; species Balearica regulorum. The sequence continues at coordinate 79,046,003 of NC_046187.1, read as the reverse complement.
ACCTTTCTGCTGCTGATCCCCATCTTTGCCAGCTCAGAGGGTGTCTGGCATCCCCACATCTCCAAGGGCCAGTGACGCAAACGCCAGGCTGATAAAGTACCCTGGTTCAAAAGAAGCCATTGACATTTACGCTCCGATTGAGATTGAAGGCACAAGCATGCAGTGGATAGAGTAACATCTTCAAAATAAATCAGGAAAAGGCTGCAGTCACATCCCCTGCCTGCATTTCTGCTCATCTGATCTGAGTATGGTCCCACTGAGGGATGTGAGCATAGAGACAGCAAGGGAGCGTCAGCGAGGGAGATGCCAGACGATCTTCCTGCACTCAGTGATGCAGCGAAGGCATTTGTTTGGGTTTGGTACAACCCTGGCCTTTTTAATAAAAAAACAACCCAAAGGACAGAAAATAAACCAAGAACCTTGAAGAACCTTGAACTAGCTGATCTTTAAGATCGCTTCCAACTCAGGCCATTCTATGATTCTAAGTCAGTGTGAAGTCTGTTCACGTGGATAGTGGGGCTCGGTCCAGTTCAGCAGCCATAGGCTGTTGGAGGTGCCCTAGGATGTGTTGGCCCCCAGCTGTGGTGGGTTTCGCACAGGACCTGGGACATATGCAGATGTTTAAGGTATCACAGAGCATTTTGTGTATCACCAGGCATCTTGCAGGGAGCCAGCTGACCCCTAAATCCCAAAGACAGTGCTCTGCCAGCCAACTCTGCAGCTAAATTCATCAGCTGCTTCTGGTGGCTTCTCATCTCTGAAAATGTAGTTTGGGTCAAGTTGGAAGAAGCAGCAGCAGAGGGAGCTGGTCGGCCAGTGGATGGTTGAAAATTATTTCTTAAAAGGTGTTCTCGTTTCACTGAGCAGCACTTCAGGGGCTGAGCAGGAGTTAACCCTGCCACTGTCGCTGGGCTGGATCCTGTGTGGTGACAAGGAAAACGACCTTCTGTCCTCGCAAATAAATCCGGGAGGCAGCGGTGGGGTTGCAGAGTCCGACCCAGGAGCTGCCTGAAGGCAGCAAATGCCAGGCTGTACTCCACGAGTATAGAAATTCCGTCAGCGCAGCCTGTACTTGGTAAATAAACCCCATCCCGTGTTGGTCCCACTGAAGGGCAACCTTGGAGCTACGCTTCCAGCCTTAGGGCTAAATCTCACCGGGGCCCTTCAGAGGGAAAGGAACGTCAGGCACGGGAGGTGATCTTATTTCTGCTTGATTTAGCTTCACAGGTCTGGGTGAAGTAATATTTCGGATTCCCCTGGGAGGAGTGTGATCCTGCAGGAAGGCCGTCCTCCGGGAACACGGCTCCAAATTTGCTGGGTTTCCCAGAAAGTGGCGTTTTGTCTCTGCTCAAGGAGAGGGTTGCCTAAGCTCCTCTAGACTGGGCTGTTTTCTACTTCATTTGAAAAAAAGCATTCACGCTAAAGATGCCTCTCCTTTGCAAGACAAATCTTTCCAAGATTATCTCTCTCCCTTTCAGAAAGCAGATGTTAGCAGTAATCTTAATTTCACATCATTGAAATTTGCTTTGATTTTATTTTTATTCTGTCTTTTTTAAATCACTTATTTTAAATTACAGAGTGGAAGGCTTATTACACAATTTAGGAAGATGTTTGTGGCTCAGGAAAAACAAAAAAAATTAAGTCCTTTGATTCTGCTGTAAATCTGAGTGGTCTCAGTGAATTTTTAATGCATCAGCTGTTGATAGTCAAAGGTTTATGTCCTTTGAATGAATAGCCATTTGGTCAAGGGACTTTAGGTGCTTTAGGATTTGAGTCTAAATCTGTCCTTGCCCTGCCTTCGCTTGTAATATTTCCTTGTTGCTGTGAAATGAGGATAACTTCTCCATCTCCTGGTGGGCTCTTGGATTTGCCCATGTCTGCTGGAGATGCTGAGGGGTCACTGGAGCTCCCACGTAGGCAGCAAGGCCACATTTGAAGGGCATCCCCTTGGTCACATCCCCCAGTGCAGCTGTTACACCCCGTCCCATGATGTACCCCAGGTGCCCCTTCTTCCCACCATGAGCACATTAAGTCATGCCACAGGCAGAGATCCATCAAAGGTTATAACTGCTGTAGATGTTTCCTTAAGTGTCTTATTCAGAAGATGATGAGGCTTCTCCTAAAGCAGTCACAATTCAAAGTTACTGGTATGCTCTTAACTAATAAACTTGCAATTGCAGACCAGAATAAAAAGCTCTGTAATCATGTAAAATTGCTTTCTTATGGGTGAAAATGCATGAGCCTGGGGTTGAGATTTGCATCCCTCCCCCCTTCCTCCTTGTTTCTTAAGGCAGCGAGTAGAAGGCTTCTGGGAAGCTGGAGATTTTGCATGATGGGGGCTGTGTGGAGGGGAGGGGGAGGCAGGAGCATCCTCCCCTTGCTGTAGCGATATCTCTTTTTGAAGTTCAAATGGGATTTGACACTGCTTATCATTGCAAATTGTCGTTATAGGGCAGATGGGAAAGGGATATCTCTGAGGCACTGTGAAAGCTTCCCCGCTCTGGGCTTCACCCAGCAGGTCACTAAGCCTTCCCAGTGGTGCCAAGTTCCCCCTTCCCTGGAAAGGAGGATGCTCAGCACCCCGGGGAGAGGTGCACTGCACAGCGAGGGGGGGAGTGGGCTGGGAAATGGGGCCTCCTGCAACCAGCCTGCTGGCCCCCATCCTCTCACCCGCATTGTCTGAAGTGTCTGTGTTTCACCAGGGGTTACGTCAGCTCCAGAGAGATACGGGAGAGCCCAAGACCAGTCTGAGACATCTCTTGGGGTAATGCCAGACCTTGGGTTAAGAGTGGACGAAGAGCTCTCCTGATGGGTGGGAAATACTCCAGTGCCTCCAGCTGGAGAAATTCTGCGTGGTCTGCGAGGGAAGGAGCTTTTCCTGCAGCAGAGAAGTGACTCGGTGGGACACCTGGGCCGAAGTGCCAGGTCAGATGGGGCTCGGTAGGTGGCAAAATGCGAAGTGATAACTGGTCTACGTGCAGAAAAGACCACCTCTCTCTGCCAGGAACACCCCATCCACATCTTTCTGGGGGCTGCACGGCTCAGCGAGACGAGCCGACGTGAGGCATTGCAGGGAGCACATTGTCAGCGTGGGGCTGCGAGCTGCTGAGCCCTCTCCGAGGAGACTTCCAGGGTCAGGAGCACGGAGAGGTCATCTCCCTCCCGGTTACGCACGTGCAGAGCCGGAGGCCCTTCCCGGACACTAACGGGATGTCAACCCGGGTGACCATGGAGCGAGGGCCAGGACGTTCCCTCTGCTGGAGCCTCGCCTGGCCGAGGTCGGATTTCCAGGGGCAGGAAGAAAAATGTCCCCAGAGTCATGCGATGCACTGCGTGTGGAGTGATGGTGGCCGACGGACGGATGGATTCATACCTACATGGCTGAATCAACGCTTCTCTGTCTGTAAAATACACCGCTTCTGTGCAGCACATGCAATATAGGCACAAGGCAGCGAGGGAGGATGCCCAGCAGTTATAATTCACATGACTGCAACTCCAAAGTTGAACTTGAACTCCAAATTCAGTCAAAAAATATCTTAGATCTGCATTTCCCTCTGTGAGGTTAGGCCTTAATTGGGACTTCTGTGTTCGTTCTGAATTATTCATAAATAATTATTCTTTTTCATACAGAATGGTTTTGATTATCCTGCTTCATCTCGAGTGTCTTGCATCTCAGGCTGGCTCATCTAATTAATTGGCACCTATGAGAATACAAGGCACAAAAATCCCTCCAAGCCCTTCCAGGAGCTTCATATCTAAATTCACAGACTATCCAAGGACTGAGGTTCTGGCTACTAAATATTAATACTCATTAAGTAATGTTTATCCTTATCGCCTTCCATTCCACTCCCCCCCTTCCTTGATCCTCCTCCTTCAGTAACTCAAGTTGAGACCATCAGCGTCACCCAAAACCTTCCTGGAGCTCCCTGCTTTGCAGCTTACCTGGAATAAGTTGATAATTATATTTCAAAGCACCTGATATACTTTAATAATGGAAGTCAAGGTACTCTCCCAGTTGGTTTCTGGCCAAGGGGAGCAACTTATGGTCTGGAGTACGTGTACCAAGAATAAGCGCAGAGATGTCTCAGCTGAAATTGTGTGCTCTCCATGGGGACCATGACTACTGCAGTCTCTAAGCCAGAGTGGCCACCTTGCAGGTTCAGCTTATGGCTGATACCTTAAGGTTGTAGAAGACCGTGCATGGCTGACAGTAGTCCCTCTTTCATGTGTGCCTCATGCCTTTGAGTGGTGGCCGTAGAGGTACTGACCTGCACTTAGAAGGCACCAGACCACTGCCGTTGTGGCTTCCCATGGTGCTGGGCTCCTGAGGAGATGAATTTTGATGGCATGAGAGTGTGTCCAGACAATGTGTTGTGTCTTCCTTCCAAGGCAGAGCGAGTTACAACCATCAAGCCTGGAGATCTGTGGGAAACTGCAGCCAGGTCCAAGGATGAGATGATGAGGTGCCAGATTAAGGTCAGAACTAGCTAGGAGGGAGCATATCTTTCCCATCACGGCTGCTGGGATGCTTGGGGGAATTGAAAAGGACACAGAAGCTGTGGGATGACTCGGTGGTCTGAGGGCAGAGGTCTTGGACAAGGGGAAGAGCTCCAGCCGCTACAGCTCCATCTGCACTCTTGTCTCTGCCTCTCTTCCTCTCATGTTTGGGCTGGAAAAAACCCTTGAGTGCAAGAGGACCCTCTTAGCACCCTGCCAAGCGGAGGATCTGGGCCAGCACAGAGGCTATGTCACAGCGACATTCCCATAGCAATGATGTCCTGCATGGGAAGGTGTTGGGGTCTCAGAGGGGGCTCCTTGGGTCTCTGAGCCAGACGACAGACCCCTACCTCACCTGGCCGGGACCAGCGGGAGTCCCCTGTGCAAGAGCTCTGAGCTGCTTCAACCCTTATAGCAGTTAAAGAGTAAATAATGAAATTAAATAGGCACAAACAAGCACAGAGATCAGAATTCAAGACTTCCCGGTGCTTCTGGCCTGACAGAGAGTCGCAACAAAACCTTTTCTCAGCCGGCTCTGAAAGGGAAACCCACACAAGTTCCTTTTGCTATTCAGCCCAAACACAGGGCTGCTACTCATTCGAGCCCTCTGAATGTTTTCTTAGCTCCCGGGTTCATCGGGCTGTGCCAAGAGCACAAACACTAAGGCCACTGGTTGTAGGTGGGCAGGAAACGACAGCGGCAGAGCAAAGTGTTTTCCAGAGCAGGGTAATCAGGGCACGTCCCAACCCTCTCATCCCTTTTTTTTTTTTTTTTTTTTTTTTTTTTTTTCTGTGGTAAATGGGGAGAAGTGGACGAGGGGACATCCTGGAGTCTGCTCAGCTTCCTCCTGTAATTTCTATTAGGGCTTTGGCTCAGTTTGCAGGTTGAAGCCAAGCTGTTCATCCTTGTTCAGTTCCAGCAAGAGCAGAGCCAGTACAGAAACCTTTCATCTGAGCCATCGGACGTGGGCTGGGGGCTCAGCCAAAGTGGATCCAGAGCCCAGCCATTGGTTTGGAAGCTATCCACCTCTATATGTGCTGTCTTCATCTAGCAGGGAGCACAGCTGCTTTGGAGGAAGGCATGGGACTGGGATCCTCTCTTTGGGGTGCGTAGCTTAGCTGTGCCTCAGTTTCCTCTCAATCTTATTGCTCCTTCACTGAGGTGCTGCATATTTCATGAATTGATCCAGTGGAGGAAGTCCTAAAATTAGGTTCTTTCCTTCTCTGTGGTGTAGCTGACGGCCTGATCCAAACCATGGTAACAGAGGGATGCTGAGTGCTGGGGAGCTTAGTGCACCCAGGAGACCCTGTGCAATCAGCCCTTCTTTAAGTGCACCCAGCAAAGCCACCCCAGGCTGCTTATCTATGCCAGGCTGCAACCATCAGTAAAATCAGGTCAGCGAACCATTCGGACCAGGAGGTAGATGTTAGCTGGGGTAGCTCGGATGCAGGACACAGCAGCCCCAAGGGGCTGGAAGGATGGTAAAGGCTCGCCAGCCCTGCGCTGATGTGCTCCAAAACCACATCAAGTTTTCAGCTCACCTCCATGCCCCGGGGAGGTTGTGCTGCCGGGGTTCCCCGCAGGGATGAAGCCATGAGGTGACGTTCCCTGGGACATCTGGGGCCACAAGAGGCAAAGGAAAAGGATTTTAAGCATTGCTTACATTTTCTTTTCTGCTCAGAAGGAGAAGACTTTGGCCCTTCTCCATGTTTTTTGGCAACTTTCAGGAAGTTCTGGATGCACCTCCAGAAACCCTTCTTGAATGTTTGATTTTTAGCCCAAAGAAGCAAGAGAAAGCAAGCTTGTCCTCATGGCTAGGTCAAGGAGAAAGCGTTAGGTTGTAATCCGTGCTCCTCCTCTTGCTTGTCCCTCAAGTCTCTGTGCTTTCCCTTCTGTTGTGAAATGGAGGTTACAACACTCATTTTACCTTCCTGAGAGCCTGTGATGTTCTCAGAACGTGTGTTTACACATAGAAATGCTATCATCCAAAGCAGTGGTTCTCCCAGCTCTGTGGCTTTTGCTCTGTTCTCTACTACAAAGCAAGCTCCTTGTAGCCCACAGTCACCACTTTAGTATCTTCCCTTCTCCATCTCCCTGGCTCATCCCAAGGAAATTCCCTCAGAAAACCCCTCCTGCCCTCTGAACACATTTCGGTTTGATCTGCTGCCTCTTCCAGGCATCACCACCTTACAGCAATACTTATTATGATGGCTAATTGGTGCTGGTGCTGCTAATATGTGATTTTAAATCCCATCTTAGCTAACAACACAGGGATTCAAATTTCTAGCTTGTGAGCATGGATCATGCTGGGAGGGTTGGCTATGCCAGGAAATTCTTTGCATTTTCTTGGGCGATTTGTTACTCTGTGCCTCCTTGCTGGAATGGGCTCTGACACAGCTTTTGTTTGTTGCAGCTGCTGGAGAACAGAGCTATCATCGTTCTTTTCCTTCGTGGGTGAAGCTTGTTATTTTGGAAGGGAAGCTGGTATTTTCAGAAACCTGCTGAATTGGCATCCTGGATGCCAATGCTCTCTTGGCCTGGAGCGAGCACAGCCCAAGCTCCTCATCGTCCAGTTGTTTTGTGCTCTCTATGGGACGAATGCACCTCTGGATTGGGAAGATTCTCTTGGGCAATGATTTAGTTGCCAAAATCCAGGTTTTCAGTGCTGCTTTAGATACCCAAGGTCTCCTGCCTGGCACGTCCCTCCCTCCATCCGCTGATTCAGTGGCCATATTTCCATCCTTGCAGAGCCTGTGCCACATCCCCAAGAAGATGTCCTAGACACCACAGCAGGTCTCAGATAATACCACACATTTATGTTTTGGCAACCACATCGAGCCTCTTGCCAGTCCAGGCAATAATGCCTGGAGGGTGATTCATCTGACCACACACAGGGTCTTTCCGTAGAGGTGGATAGCTCTCTAGAGTCCCTTGATTAAATCTTTATGAACCATAACAAGCCCTTGGACACTTCTGGCTAAATTCAGTTGTCTCAATGTAGATGCTTCAGACCTTTTGAGATATGCTGTACCATGCCCAGAACATCTGCAAGGGTTTGCAGGTATGGCACAGGATGAACGGGACACCCATGCATTTCCAGAAAGTGGGATGCCCAAGGATGTCCCCAGTGGGAATGGATGCCTACATTTAGGTAGCTGGAGTCCTGCCCCTAGATTCCAGGTAGACACCTAATGCTAGTGGGGTTTTCATCTGTGAACTGAACCCCATTTCTGCTGACTCAAAAGGACATTGGCCACTCCAAGCCCTTAAAGAGAGGATGCATCTCACAGGGCATGCTGACACATCTGCAAGAGGCTCTTTCCTCCCTGTCGTGGTGTGGGTGACACATCCATGCTGTCACTGCCTTGTAGATGATCTTCCAGCTCATTCACAAGCTGCATCCCCTCGGTAACCCGTGTCTTCCCAGGAGATGCCAATACCTGAAAGCAATTTTGGCTCACTATGGTGCAACAACTGGCAACAGAAGGTATGTCAGGTAACCTCCTCCCTATGGGATGGGTTCATGTACGATGTGTTGCTGGAAGGAGTGGCCATAAACATCCCACAGCCACATGTAAGATGGAAACAGCTCAGAAGGGAGACGCTGCTCTCTGACCCAAAGCCTCTTTACACCCATCGTGTGAGCTTGGTGTCGGTTACATCTCTGTTCGTTTTGCTGAACCATAATAGAGATTTGGGACCTACCCCAGTAGAGACATGCTCCCACAAAAGGGATTTGGATAGTGATGGAGGGGAAAGACAAGCACCGCCAGGTGCCCATGTAATGTGTGCATGCAGAGAAATTGCAATAAATGCAAATTTAGTTAAAAGCTCTCAGTGCTAGAGGTGGGGGAGGCTCATTTCATTCCAGTTCCCTTTGGCAGTCAGAGTAAACTTGGATGTTGTCAGGGATAATAAATGTTGCTAAGCAACACGTGATCCCAAATCAGCTTCATCAGCCCAGCCCTGTGGGGAGGAAAAGACAAAAGGGATCTGAGCAGGGAAGATCAGCAGAAAACACCTGGTAAGGGGATGGAGGACAGAAACAGCCCTGGTCACCCTGGGGACAAACCCATCCCTGTGCCCCCATCGGGGGAGCGAGGGCAGAGCCAAGGACTGGCTCTGGTTGTGCTCGTCCTGAGTACAGCATCATGGAGAAGTGCAGGGCGGCCTCTGCGCTGACCAGTCCCAGGCAATCTCCTGCCGTGGGCAGTGCCGGTTCCTGTCCTTCTTGCTTGGCTCAAGCTCTGGTGTTATCATCTCTGGCTTGTGAGCCACCACGAATGTGGCGTTGGCCTGGGGAGAGAGACAGGCAGTCTGCAAAAGCCAGAGGCACAACGTCAGCGCAGAGCTAGGCGATATCCAGAGGGGTTTTCCCAAGGAAGAATAACAGAGGAATTGACCTCTCTTGCTTTTCCATTACATAAGTAAGCCACCTCTCCCCGTTGCTGTGAGCTCACGCTGGGTGCTCACCACAGCTCATGTAGCAGGGAGAGCACTGGGGGAACATGCACATGTCCTCAAGCACCTCTGTGTGAGCCCAAGCACTTTCCTGCCCTCCTCTGCACTGTCAGTAGCTCTCCAAGCTCCTGACTTACATTCTTGAGGTCTTGCTTTAGGCCCATCTCATTGCAACAGAGATGTACCTGTGCTCATTGACTCCTTCCTGGGCACGTTATGGGGGCAGGAGGGAGGACAGTTTAAGCCTCTCCTTCCCCATTCTCATCAGAGGTACATTCCCTACTGCTGAGTCCCTTCCTCCATGCCTTTCCTGCTCAGATACCTTCACTCTTGGGTGAAGCTGTCTCCAGCACAGGTGAGGTGCCAGGAACTCTCACGCAGGAATTAAGAACACAGGGGAAACATCACAATAGCTCTGCGCTGTGCCATGGATATGGTGTCCACCATCCCAGAGGAGCTGCAGCTGGGAGGGGTCCAGAGAAGGGCAGCGGCATGGAGTGATATTCCCACAAGGAGTAGCCAGGTAGGTACTTCTGGGCTTTGAAAGGACGTGACCATTGGAGGACACAAGAGTGGTCTAGAAACTCATGGGTGGTCTGGAGAGTATGGACAAAGACTAGCTAATCTCTGTCTCATACAGCTCAAGAGCTAGGGGTCATCAAATGAAGCTGGTAGGACAAATGGTTTCAATCTCAGGAAATCCCAGATATGATTTCTTCACCTTGCTTGCTTTGGCTGTGTTTCAATTACTTGTTAGCTAGTAGGGTGAGATGGTTGACAGGCATCCCCTACGACATCCACCTGGCGTGGCCGTGCACTTTCCAGTGGCAAATGTAGCTTTAATGCTGTCCTCGAGGATGGCTGCGAAGGACTCTGTTGCCATTGCATATGCTGCCATAAGTTACTCCTCCTCAGTCGCATTCCCCAGTATGAGTTTGGAGCAGGGCTCAGTGAGTCCAGAGTCTCTTCTCACCCTCTGCAATGACTCGCTGCTGGTGAGGGATGGATCAAACCCCACAGGGTTTTGCAACGGGACTGGATCCTGGGTGATGCAAGAAATCCGAGTTACTTGTCACCCTTTGGGTTGCTGACTTCCTTTTTGCTTTCCGGTTTGGTTACAGTTCTGCTTTGCCTGTTCACACAGAAGCAGCATGTGTTTGTTTTTTAACATCGCTGCGGGATATTTTGTTTAAAAACATTTACACTTCTTTTCCCGTTCGACTTGATACAGCTTTAGTTTTGGTCCCAACCCGGCAGTTCTCAAAGTGCACCCCACTGGGAAACCTTCACGGTGTCCTGGGGACCAACGTGCATCATGGGGGGAAGCTTTTAAGTGGACACAGCAGCCATGGGTATGGTTTCATGGGCTGCCCAAGATACCCTCACAGACCCCAGGGGGAGAAATGTTGTTCTCAGTGGTGTAATGTTTCACCTGGTCATTATCCCGAGGAGGTGAAGGACGTGAGCTCTTGTCCCTGAGTAGCTGCATTGTGTCTTCCACCTCACCGAACTCTCCCCTCGGTGTTCATGCCTACCTAATTTGACACACAACTATATAGATATAGATGGGTTAACCTATGTGGAGTTCTCTGGGAAAACAGACAAAAAAATGTTGGAGGATCATAATATTCCTTTAAAAAAAAAATCAAACAGAAAGAAAGTACACCCAAACAAAATTTGTATTTTTTTTTTCCCTACTGATATAATTTGATCTCTGTCTGGTCTCTTTTTGATGCTGGTGCTGTATGGGCTGACTAGGGTAAATATTCTGCTGGACTGCAATCAGGAGGAACTGATGTGATGGTTAAGGCCACCTCAATTTCTACAGTTTCTTCCACATTTTTAACGCACAGTGAGCGAACTCACGCACGGTGAGCCTGCACAGTGCTGCTGCAAATGGTTGGCGGGGGAGGGAGCAAGATTCTCTACAAAGGTTTCTTTGTGCGCCTGAGTTAACTTCTTACCAAGGAGAAGTAAGCAATGGATGTTCACGTAGCAGATGGGGAGTCTTGGTGAGAGAAGTGGTGGCCACTAGAGGGTGGCCATGTCATAGCTGGCGCTGGCCTTGGGGCAGCTCTTCATCGGGAACCTCATCAGGGTAAGCTGACTTCTGGCTTTGGGTATGTGACCTGCCCAGGTACAACATTTCTGACCTGAATGAGATTTGGTAAGCCCTGATGACCTATTGACAGGAAAGTGGTTTTCGTGTCATGTGTCAGAGAAGGAATAGAGGTGTTTGGACATCCGGGAAGGAAGAAAAGGAAAGGTGTGAGAGTTGGGTAGTTGTCTAGGCAGGGCCATGTGTAACGTCATGGCTACTTGCCATGAGTCTCCTGATCTTCTCTATGCAATGTTTCCATCGTCTCAGAACTGCAATGCCAGTTTTCTAAGCTCCAGTTTTTATCCGCTTGCATCACAACCTGACTTCACATCCAAGCCAATGCAAACACTGCTGGTTTATTGCTTGAAAGCCACGATACTGTCAGAGAACATGAGTCCTCCATTCCTCACATTATTGCAGGTACCAGTGGTAGGAGTTGTACTACTGCTACCTGTCAATATATTGCATAAGCTGAAGGACAGAGTTCCTCCTCTGGAAGTGGCTCTAGGCTAAGGCATTGTATGGACTATTGCTGAAAAGGGACAAAATAAATTCTCTCCTCAGTGCTGGCTCTCTGCAGCTCACCACAGGTCCCCCAGGCCATCCCGCCAGCCGTGGCCGCCTTCCAGCATCCACTTCCCCTCCTCTGCTCTCCTGCTGCGGGATATCTTGTGATAAAGCTGATTTCCTTGTTCATCCTCCCCCCCATTTTGGCTCTGAACAGGATCTCTCTGTTCTCTTCCAAAGAGCCTTTGGCAAAAGAACACATTTCTTCCTCTCCCTTTAGCAGCCCCTTTCCTGCCCCAGACCTGTCCCCACCATACTCCTCGCTCCGTCACCTGATGCTCCCTTCTGCTTTGGCTCTCTCTTTGCTTACCCTTCCACTGGCTTCTGGTTCTCCTTCTTGCAGCCCAAACACATTTTAATCTTTCCCATCTGAAACAACTCTCCTGCAGCTCTGATTTCCTCTCCAGCTCGATCTGATCGCCACTTCTGTGCACATACTATGCCAAGACCCAGCTCATGTCTTCACTAAAACCTTGGTCTGCCTCTGACAAGACCTCATGGATTTTGGGTTGTGCCCAGCATAGTTAATTCATTCCTCCTGTGCTGTCTTGGTGTCTTTTTTTGAAGCCCGAGGACACCACTGTGTCTGCTGACACAGTGAATTTGTCCCCTCTTGCTTACACACATCTTATCCCAGCCCCTGAAAATCGTGCTGTGTCAAAATCCTGCTGATGCTTTCTGTGCTGGGTCCTTCCTACCCCTCGGCACAGCTGTGGATCTCATCCATTGCCCTTACCATCAGGTACCTTCATCACTACGTGGATGCTCTGTTGCCAGTGACTGCCTTTCTGTACCGAATGGCTGACCCCTGCTTCTGTTCAGCCCACGGTGTCTGCAGCCGCCGTGCTCTTGTTTCAGACGTGAGCCTCTAGGCTCTCTCCTGCACTGCCCCTCAAACACAGGTGGGGAGAATTTATCTTAAAAATCCTTGTTCTCCTTCAAGTATCTTCTTAAAACACCACAGTGCTGTGATGGCACAAAATGAAAGGTTTGGGAAGACTCAGCATTGTCTTTTTTCTTCTTTGTACTTGCTTTCATTCATGGTGGTGTCTACCAATGGTCTCTACTTGGATCCTGGGCTTATGGGGTTTTGAATGAACAGGAATTTGAATGGACCTGGAATTATGAAGTGTCTCTAATTTAAGCATCTCTTCTGCTGGAGTTGTGCTATCAACAGGAAAGAGTCTGGTTCCCTGAGGTGTCCCAGACAGACAAAGCTGTGGGACGCTGCCTGGAAAGGACACGTAGGTGCTGGGGAGACAGATGGATGTTTGCATGGCAGGCAGGCTGTTATTGCCAGCCAACACCAGCTGGTCTCAAACAGGATCTGCTGGTGATTTTGTAGTTCAGTTTGAGTCTCTTAAAGGCTTAGCTGTGTTCATAGGGAGGGCTGTCCGTGTTTGTACACCCCTGAACACATTGCAGTTCTGTGCTCTCGTCACCTCTTTAGATGCTCTGGTAATAACAAAGAAGCGGAGAGAGGGGTGAAACAGTCTCACGCCAGCTCTGCAAGTTTGTGATTTTGGTGATCAGGGGTGGAAAATACTCGACAAATACTCTTACACTTCCCACCTTCCCAGGCTGTGGATTGGGATCAACACGCTCAGCTACCCAGGGGCCTCCTGCCTTGGCTGTTAGAGGTTCCTCATGGGTCAGTGTCTGTAAAATGAGCCTGGCCCTCTGGGGCTGGTTCCTCTCTCTGCTGACTTTGCAAACATCAGGCAGACATGAATGTTTGCTCAGCAAAGCACGTGTGAGATCTACTCTTCCCTGCTCTGAACAGTGAGGACATTGCTTCCTCAGCAACGTGCGTGCTGGAGATGGTTCTCCCAGTACCTGTGGTAACACAGAGAGAAAGGGAAAAGGGAGAGGTTCACGGAGGATACCATTGCTCATAGATCTCTGCACTGCCATGTCAGCCATCCTCCAGGCTTTCATTCAGGGAAGACACCCTGGAAGAAACTCAAATCTCCACTGCTATTTTTCTCCCCTTCAGTATCCCTGGAGTCTAATACAAAAATATTGGCATCTTTCTTCTCTTTCAAAAAACGCAGCCCTCCAAGACCATTCGCGAACACTGAGTGCTGACTCCTATCTGAATGTGTTACTAGAGTTAGAGCTGCTTTGGCCTGATGGGCTTCCATGTTCCCGTGTTTGGCTGCCCCTTTGTTTTGTGTCCATATGAGATACACACCCCTCATGGGAAGGGGCCTCAGTTGCTCGTGGTCTCTGTTAGGGACCATCTGAAAGAAGGTTCCCTGGCCTCAAAAGGTAACTGAACACAGAGTGAAGTTGGAAAGGACTCAGGACATCAAGATGCTCAAAACTCGGTGGTGACTGCCATATCACTAAGTAGATGAGGACTCATCAGCTTGGAAGGGAAACATATGAGAAAGATGACGGAGGACTATAAATCACTGAGTGGTATGGAAAGGGTGGACAGGGAGAGTATGTTTGCAGTCTCTATCAGTACAAGAATTACAGGACATCAGATGAAACCAGAAATTGCAAGTCCAAAACAAACATGAGGAGGTGGTTCTTCTCCCAGTGTATAATTAAGCTGTGGAACTCCTTGCAACAGGATGTTGCGGATGTTGAAAATCAATGGGGGCTCATAAACCAACTAGATAAATTCATGGAAGAAAAATTGACTATGGGTAATTAAATATGAAAACATTCTCTGTGGGACAGGAAGCCACAAATTGTTGGAAACTGACTGGATATTTTGGGGAAGTATCTCAAAGTACTTGCTGTATTCTGACACTCTTCTCTAGACATTCACTCTTGGTCATGGCCAAAGGCAAGTCACCTTGATGGCCATTCTGACGGTCCCACATTTTCCTACCTGAATACCTGATGGAAGGTTAGGGCCCACATTACTTTTTAGGTCTCAGGACTTGTGAGGATGCTGAGAGTGTTTTGGTAGTATGCTGTAGGAGTTTCTCCTGTCTTCTGGTGGATATGATCCGAAGATTAATTACTAGCCAGAGGCTTTGTGCATGTAGGGGGTAAGTCACATCCACAGACACCATTCATCAAACGGCTTAGAAACTGTTTGTGCTTAAAATTCCATGCTCGCTGTGCCCCCCAAACCTTCCAATACCAAGTCAAAGTGCTGCTTCAACCTGCATCTGCCGATCACATGTGGATCCTTTACAGTGGGACTCTCCGGATTCAACAGGAACCAGGGGTTGTAGATAGCTCAAACTGCATCTATATTACCGTTTAATATTATAAGACTGGTTGTGATGGACATCTCACGGTCTTCTTGATCCTAATCCACAAGGGTAATCTCAGCAAGGCTGTGCTGGTTGCAACTGAGAGGACAAGGCAGTTGCAGTAACACGATGACGGGTGGGGAAGGATGAAGCAGGCAGCCGTACCTTCAGCAGGTTTTTCTGCAAAGACCTGGTGCTGTGAAGCCACAGAGTCAATGCACGTTGGCGTTTGCACAATGCCATTGGCAAGTGCGCTGCTTTTTTAAGGCAGGTTGTTGTGATCTCTGGCTTCAAGTATCTCTAATAGGACTTGTGCTTTGGTCAAGAAGAACGGGGACTCGAGGTAGGTTTTCATTTCCTTGTAAAACTGGCTTCCCAGTAGGGAATAGAGGGGAATCAGCAGGGATGGAAATTGCTACCCTCAT
The DNA here is from genome assembly GCF_011004875.1 of Balearica regulorum gibbericeps. Lineage (NCBI taxonomy): Eukaryota > Metazoa > Chordata > Aves > Gruiformes > Gruidae > Balearica > Balearica regulorum. The sequence continues at coordinate 79,030,734 of NC_046187.1, read as the reverse complement.
TTAAGGACGTGACAAAGCAAGCTGGGCCATGAACTCTGCTATGTGCTGTCTGCAGTCCATGCTAGCCCAGTTCAACTTGGTGACCTTTAAAGGCTTAACACGTTCCTTTCGGCTACCAATGGGTGACCTACTGAGGCAACGAGAGAGGCGCCTGCGCCTGGGAAGCTCCAGGCTGTTGAGTCTCCCCATGTGGAGCCCGGCTCTCCTCCCGTTTCCCACAGATCACAAGGGAAGAGGGAAGTCACGATGCCGGCACTCACTGTTTTGACAGCTACGAGTCTCTGCTTTGCTGCAGCTGCAAATTACCATCAGCTTCCCCATCTGGCTTCCCTCCGCAGGGTCAAGGAGGACATTTCGTGCCAGAGGTAGTCTGAGACAAGCCGAGGCGTGCACCTGGCTGGCAGCTGCCCCGCTGAGAGCCAAAAGTGAGAGGTGACCTAGTCCACAAGGTAAGATGCAGGGCTGGTTAGTTGTCCTTGTGACAGCTCTTGCAGATTTGCAGCTGGAGGGTCTGAAGTCTGGAGGTGAGGGTACAAAAGACAGGCTGAAGTTTGGAGGGGAAGAAGAATTTTTCTCAGTCCTTGGTGTCTACACTCCGGGCAACATCATCTCATTTGGGGTAGGGAGTCTGTGTGCTGCCTCTGTGCATCGTCAGTGAAGCCACAACTGGGCAGCGTTGAAGGTCGTGGTTCGTACATCTAGAAGCCGGTCCCAAGTATTCCACTGGGCCACACCAGCTTCAGACCAGTGGAGACCTCCTGTCCCTTGGGCTGACAATGAAACACTTTGATTCAGTAGTTACCTTCATGTTTACCTTCCCCAGAGCTCAAAGGAAACATTTCTACCTAAAACTCTGAGATCTCTCTTCCACTGCTCAGATCAGAAACCCTGCAAGTTTCCCACTCGTTAACCCTTAATGCAGGGCTAGCGTGGGAGCTGCTCGCTGCAAATGCAGCGGCAATTAGTCTGTTATGAGTTAAAGGACGTTATTGAGATTCAGAGGCGTGAAGTTCATAGGCCACGTACTGAGCTGTGTAGTATCAGATGGAAATTTGGAATAGCTCCAGACCACAGCAAACAGTGCTGCATGTAATGTACTTTAAATTTGAGATATCAGGGGCCTTTGTAGGAAGAGGGCTGACCCAGTGTGCAGAGCTGTGGGTTTCTATGTGCCAAAGAGCAAGTTTCACCAGGAAGCATAAAATACTCTTAGACTCGAGGTTTTTCTGCTTTATCAGGAGGTGGACACCATGAGCAGAGGACATGGGAGTCCAGGAACAAGCACTCTGGTCATAACTTTGCTTCTCTTCTCTTTAGCACATATAATGTGTCCTGCCAGGCTGCACTGAGGCATCCGAGGCTGGTTTAATGCATTCGTTTACAATGAGTTAAACCATTCCTTGAGTTCACGCTGGTTTAAATGTGCTGCTTGGTCAACGCCCAGGCAGGACATCTTGGGCAGGAGTGTTACATTGCGGTAGGCACTATTTCATACTTACGTGCAAAGACTTTTCATTGGGATTAATTTCCCTTACTTTTAACCATACAAAAGCCAGGTACTGAATCTAAATGTTGCTCAGGCTCAGAGGATGGGCTGAGGCTTTTGCCCTGTGTTTGAGCCAGTGCTGGGCCACTTTACTGCTTCAGCTGTGGTCTGCATGGAGAAGGTCTTCCTTGCAGTCTCCGAGCCATGTGTTGCACCCGCAGCTGGCTGCTTGCTTTGGTCGGAGTTTATCCGTAAAGAGACGGAAGGGGAGGAAAAGGGCTTTTCTCTTTCAACCAGCTCACCCCTGGGATTTCTGCCTGTGCTGCTGAACCCAAACAGCAGCCAAAGGTCACAGTCTCAGTCCTCAAATGTCTCAGAAGAGGAAGTGCTGTACATGCTAAAGCTGTCTCCTTGACAAAAAAGCAAGACAAACACTGCAGCTGGTGTTTAAGTAGCCTGACCTTGAGTAACACATGGGCTTGCCAACTTTAAGAGAAAGGTAAATGCCATTTTGGGGGTAGAAAGGCAGTTGCGGGAGGGAACAGTTCGGCTTGCAGAAGAGGTGAGGGGCAGATGCCCAACTGCCTAGAAGACCAGGTGTATCTCCGCTCCACATGGTGACAGGACAAGTAATGGCATGTAGGTACCCTGCAGAGCACGTATGTGCCCCACATGTGCATTGCCATGACCTCAGGGACAGCCAGGCTGGGGGTTGATCTCCCAGAAGCAGATGTAGCTACTGAGGCTGTCCTGGGGGTTGGGAACCGGTCCTTGGAGTGAGACCAGCAACCCACTGAGCATGGCAACGACTGTGAGCAGCAGCCTATAACGGGCACTGACAGAATAACCTGATCATGGGGAAGTGCTGTCCTGACCCACGTCTGTTGGCACTGGGCTCATGCTGGGGCTGAGGAACCTGTGGTTGGGGGCTGCACGTAGCCTATGACTTCATTCAATATGCATTGCAGCCTCATGAGGGTATCATGGCTAAAAGCATTCAAGTTGTAGACTGGCTCTGGGCAGCATACGGAGTCTCCTCCAGTGCTATCCCAGCATGTCTTGCACCATCTGCCATGGCCATATGCCCACAGTTCTGTCCAAGGGCACTCAACACATACCCTGGACATCACTCTGGTGGGTTGTGGCACAGTCCTCACAAGGTCTTTGAACTGAAAAAAGAGACTTGCAGCAAGCACAGTTCAGAGTGGACATGGTTAGTCTATTCCAGGCAAATAGTATAGGCAAGAGCCTACAGCACTTAGCCTGGAGACCAGAAACTGCTTTCTGGAGAGGGTGATTTTGACAGTATGGAGATAGTCTGAGTTAATTAGATCATTTGTAGCTTGTTCAAGGGGCATGAAGGATGTATTTGAACTTTTGTAACAAAAAAGTCCACAGCCTTGTTTTACAGAGTAAACTGGGAAGGTCTAAGCCCTTGAGAAAGTACTTATGCTCACAAATGTGACTGGCCATATGGACAGTTGACCTGCAAGGCCCTTGTTTGCAAAGAGAGGTTGAAACAGGGTAATTGGATGTCCTGGCCTGCTTTTATTTGAGGATTTCTGTGTGTTTTCTTGCAATGGGAGCAGTGGGAGCAGTGACAGTGGGAAGGACATTTCCCAGCAGGAGAATGGAAATGGTCCCTGGCTGCTTCTCCAGGGAGTAACCACAACCATCCAGTTGTTTTGGTTTAGAGGTGGATGTAGGCACTATATGTGGATATCAATGTACAGCTGGCCATGAGTCTCCTGGATAAAACAAGAAACAACAACCAAACACCAAACCTTGCATAAAAGATCCTGGGGATCTTGGTGGACAGCAAGTTGGACATTGGCAGCAGTGTGTTCTTGCAGTGATGAACCACAAATAAGACTGCAATAGCAAGAGTGCAGGTTGAGGGAAGTGATTATTTCCTTCTGTTCAACACTTGTGAGACACATCCAGCTACTGTGTCCTATTTTGGTCAACCTGGTAAAAGACAGACATTGACATACTGGAGCAAGCCCAGTGGAGGCTACTGAGATGGTCAGGGGGCTAGAATACATGAAATACAAGGAGAGGATGAGAGGGTGGGTTTGTTCACCTGGCAGAAAAATAGGACAAGATGGTACCTTATTGCTGTTTAGAGCTACCTAATGGGAGAGTGTAGAGAAGACAGAGGAGACTTAATGTTGGAGGTGGATAGTAGAAGGACAACATGCAGCAGGCACAAGGTGCAACATGGGAAATTCCAATTAGATACGAGGACAGAATTCTTCCCCATGAAGATGGTCTAACACTGGACCGGGGCACCAAGAGGTGGGGGAATTTACATCCTTGGAGATATTGAAAACCCCACTGGAGAAGGCCTTAAGCAACCTGAGCTAACTAGCCCTGCTTTGAGCAGCAGGTTGGACCAGAGACCTCCAGAGGTACCTTCCAACCTAAAATGTTCAATGATTTTAAGACATGTGAATATATGTGTATATAGATGGTACATGTAAATACACACCTCAGAAGTGATCACCGTGTGATCTGAGATGCCTCCTGGAGTTATCCATGACACACCATCACTGTGCACTGTTCCCTGATCTGTTAGCAAATGCAGAGTATGAGGGAGTGAGTAACCCACTGTAGTCACAGCTTCTGGGACAGCATCCCAAAATAAACAGTGAATGTCACTTCTTGTCCCACTGCTCCCTTAACACTCCTTTACAGTTTTTCATTATTCTCCCATTCTGACTAACCTAAAATCTGAAACGTTGTTGTGTCCCTCCTGGGCCCCTTTAACTGGGTCACCAGCCTATTCAAGCATGAGCTCCTATCTGGCGCCGTGGCTAAGGGATTTGGAGGAGGGGGTGAGAGGGGAATCGACTGCTATGTCTCTTGGCAATTCTGTCCCTTCCAGCAACAGCATCAGGAGCAGCGAGCCTGGCTCTCCTGGACTCGTGCTCCATTCCTTTGTCTCATCTCCATCCACTTCATCTTCTCTCCTGAGGGAAGGCACCAACTCTTTATCCTATGGGAGAAGCTATGGGCCCGCTCTGGCTGCAAGGCAACATGCAACACCCCAGATGAACCCTCTGCATTATAATCTGCAAACTGAAAAACCTCCTCACATTGGCATCAAATGTTCTTCCAAGCCCATGAAAATCCTCTGCCACTCTCTACATCAAGGTAGAGACTACTGGTTTTTTGGTGCAGGGAGCTGGGCCCTTTCCTCTCTTGGGAATTTCTGGTTTCTGGAGAGTCAACTGGGGTTATCAGACATAGCTGAGGTGCCTGTCCATAACTCTGCTGTTTGTTCTGATATGCCTGGCTCAGTTTCCTCGTGGGGTTTGCAGTCAAAGTGCATCAGGACAGTGCTATTGAACACGTTCCCCAATGCAAAGAAAATGAGAAGTGTAAGAAAAATGGCAAGCTGAGATTGCAAATTTCTCAGGAATGTCATGTATTATATCTCTGATAATGTCACTAAAGACTTCTAATGAGAATAATTTAACTTTTTCTGCCTTGGTCACTATATCTGGCAATACCTGCAACAAATGAGGCAAAGATCTAGAGTAAAAAAAATTCCATTGCACATGTTAGGACTATCAAGGCCAATAAATGGTGCAGGAGTTCTGCAGGAGAGAAAGACTCTGTGCATGGATCACCTCGAATGTGCTAATTCCCAAGTTTCACTGATGATTGTGGGTCACCGTCCCCTCACATGTACTTCATCTGTATGCATGAAATTGTTGGCCAGAGTTGAGATCAGGAAAAAAGTGGACTTCTCCTACCATGGTAGGGATGTAGCTTGGTGGGACCACATATCTCATAGAAAGGCATGGCTAGCAGATGAGTTTGTCAGAGCATGAGAGCAGTCAGCACTAGAAATTTCTTGGATGGGTAAATTTCATTTATGTCCTTACTGGCTACAGAAATATGGGTTTTTTCCCCTTTTCAAAGGAAATCTCATAACATTTTCATCTGAGGCCATGCCAAATCCGAGTGCTTCTAGACTCACACATGGACCTCGACCCATCACTGTGAAATGGAGCTGGTGTGATTCTTGCCAGTTTTGAAGCTGCTATTTCAAGCTGACAAGAAATGTGCTGGTTTCAGGTGGTGGTCGCAGGGATTTCTAGGGGTAAAAGGAAAAATGACCTCAGGCAGTCCAACCAGATTTAGGTCTACCTAGGCCATTTGGTTGGATGGCTCCTTGGGCTGCCTGGCTGATGGGGCAGTAAAGCTTACCAAAGGACAGTCCAACAGACTGGAGATAACGTGAATTGGGACTGCACCTGTAATGAGCTGCCCCAGAGCCATGAACTGCCAAGCTTATCCCAGATTTGACTAGGAGCTATCAGACACACTTTTGTAGAAGTCTTGAGCTCATCAAATCCTCTGCCTGGATAACCTGGGATCCTGATTGCAAATCTACAAATCTGGCTCCCTAGAAGTATGGACAAGTTGGTTTGTAAGGAGTTCCTCACTCCATCACATGAACTAGCAGTCAGATTCCCAATGGAAATTTGTCTTGTCCAGTGGAAACATCTCCTTGCCTGTGCTCCATCAGAGGTTCACCAAATGTAAGGTGTTTTCTGTGAAATATTCAGTGTTCCATGAATCTGCACATTCTGATGGGAATTTATCTGGGAAATTCCCAAGTAGCTTGAATGGGTCGATGTGGTGTGAAGCAGGCCTGGGAGTGGGGTGGTGTTGAGAAACATGACTGTGTCATGGTGCACATCCCATCTGTTGGGTGTAACCTCATCCCAGACTTGAATAACCTGTCACTCTTGGCTAAAGGCTCTGGCTTTCTGCCCTTGCTCCCAGGTCCTCTGTCTCTACTGAGCTTGTTTCCACAGCCATGGAGATAGCTTTATCTTGGTCTCCTAAGGAAACACACACTTTGTGTATGTATGGAAGAGACGACTGGCTTCATCTGTGACCTTCTCTACTTCAACTTCTCTTGAAGCATTTGACCAACTTCCACCAAATTTCATGGCAGAAGAGTCATAGATATAAAGCCTTTACAAGTTTGCAGTCAACTCGTACCAGAGTGGGACCACAAGGCACAAATCCGCACAGAGTCATCGGGCATTATCAGCTCTGCTGCATATCCAACTACTTGTTCTTGCTCCCCTTCTCTTTCTGTCCCTGCAGGGTGAGTCTGAAGGGGCTTGGGAAGGTTCACAGTCTTTATCCGTGGCTGGAAGCTACAGGGATGTCTCTCTTTTGCCTCCTGTGTGGGGTCTATAGTAGCTCTACCCAACTAAGAATCAGGCTGGGTTTCTTCTCTTTCCCGTCTGGACGTCGCTCAGCAGAGCAGAGAAGAAACCCGGTTGTAACTGCCCATGAAGCTTCCCTCCACATCCTGCGTTGGCCCCCAAAGCCCTCTGAGGTTCTGCAGCTTTATAAAAGGAGGAGATATTAATGTTTCATGTTAATGACGCACTGCTGTGGAAACATCAAACATTCCTGCTTGAAAATTCAGACACTCCTTAAGGGATTACAGGGACACTCCAGGAGAACCAGCTCACACATTTGAAAATCATGTCAGTCCTTCCTCCTTCTCTTCCCCATGATCATGGCATTTAACTGAAGTTTTAGGCTTATTTGCCTCTTCCACATAAAGCACCAAACTGGAGGCTAGAAGATTCAAGGGATTCTGGTGTGTATGTGACATCATAAAACCTGGGTTTCTCTGATTAGGCAACAGCAAGGATGGGCTTTAGGAAGGATTCCAAAGGTCAGGACACTCCTGATGACAAGGTGTGAGTTGGCAATGTCCCTTGTCCTAGAAGCATCTCAGGTGGATAAATGGCATCAGGAAATGACATGTTTTCTGGTATCTCATAAAACCCTTTGAATTCTGGCACCCAGATTCTGCCCTGGTTGTAAAATGTTAGCACCGAAAGTAAAATGTTAACCATCTGCACCAGAGATCTGGAACAAGCTCCAGGACTCACGTCCCACAAGGATGTCAAAGTCATTTGAGGATGGAGTCCATACAGTGGCTCCATTCCGCTGGGAGCATGTGGGCTGAATAGTGGCTCTGCTCCCAACCGTGTCCCTGGAGTACTGCAGGAAAGAGGGATTTTGTAGCAGAGCAGCCAGCCCCTGTGCAGACAGCCAGGGATATCTTTGGAAAATATCCTGGTGTTGCCAAGGCAGCTCTGCACCTGCTCCTTTTTGCTGCTGGAGGCAGCAGACTCCAGCCCCATGGGACCGTGCTTTCGTTTGTTTGTTTTGCTTTGTGGCTCCATGTTCGATGTTGTGCTAGGCAGATCACACTGCCCTCTGACCCTGCTCTTCTGGAGACACGACACATCTGCTCCTCGTGCTCCTGATTTTGAATAGGAGTCTCTTCCCCAACATTAAAATATGCAGCTGCCTGACAGTGCCAAAGAAGCTTTCACAACCTCTTGCGTGACAGCGGTGGACGTGGGGAAAGGTAATGATGTCAAGCATGGTTGCCACAGCAACCCAACGTCATGGTGCATGCACCCTTTCCAAGAATGCGGTTGTGGTGCAGACCTGACATGGAGTCAGAGCTGGAGTCCTTGGATGAGCTGGGTGAGATCCAGATGGTGCTGGGGCTGTTTGGAGGCAGTCACCGAGGTGACTCCATCTGGTGCACTGCTGTGGGCACAGGGAAAAGATTTCCAGAGGAGAGTTGAGCGTGCTGGGCAGTGACTGGATCTCTGCAACAGCCCAGCCTTGTCCTGGAGAACACATCATAGGGATCAACACGATTTTAAACCAGACAAAGCAGGGGGAGGAGAAGTGTAGGAAAGAGCCACAAAGGAATTTGAGGGGTACAATGGGAATCCATGAAGGACAGTAGGATGTAAGGCCTGATCCTGCAGATACATACTACCTCTGGGAGTGGCCACCAACTAACCTAGGTGTCAGCGGCATTTGACCAGCAAGCATTCAGTTTCTTGCTGAGTTGGTTTGACCGGACAGGGAGACCCAATGGTGGAGGGAAGGCAACAGGGATTGCATCCCTGATCCATGTCCAAAGCAGAATGGAGACCTCTATCTGATTAGAAGAGCTTTAATTAAAAAAAAAAGAAGCAGGGTTGCCCAGCATGATGTCACTGAGCTGGCTAGGTGGGGTTGCAGCAGTGTTTGCCACAGGATGGACCCTAGTCTCTGAACAGGTGAGGGATTATTTCTGTCTCAGGGCTAATGGAGAGGATCCCAGCGGGGAGGGCAGAGAGACACCATGGAGCAGCTCACTTCTCCTGGCAGGAGACGAGTGCTCACTTCTCCTGTCAGGTTTGAACTTCCAGGTTTGGACTGTGGTGGGCACAGGGAAGCCAGCACATGGTGATTGATAACGTGGTTAGACCATCCTCTGCGATCTCCTTGCTGGGTTCCTCAGTGCCAGGTCTGCAGAAAGTAGTGTGTTGTATTGCCGTGGCTGACAGAGCTCACAGGGGCCGTTCGGCTTGGGTTTGGTTCTTCTAAGTGCTGCTAGCTGGGAACTGTCACACAGGACAAAGCCCGGCTCGGTCTCGGCTCTGTGTTGGCTCAGGCTAATGGTAAGAGGGTGATCACTGCCCTTCCTCATCAGGGCGGGAGTCTGGGAAGCCCAAGGGACTAATCTTTATGCTTCAGGCCCTCATCTCCCTCCCTTTTCCCATACATCGCCCTGGTTGCCTTCCTGCTCTCTTCCCACAGGCTGACACAGGAGGTTGCCTTGATCTCTAGACCCAAAGAGGGAGGGAGGCAGTGGTGCTGTGGCCACTGTTATTAGCAGGGATCTGTGCTCATGGGATCCCTTCTGGGCAACAGACCCCTTTTCTGTCACACGGCTGGACGTGCTGGCGTGCTCCTATGTGTCCCAACACGCGCCTCTCACCCATCTCATTGCATGACCCGGCGTGCAGCTCTCAGGTGCCCATGCTATAAAAAAATGGCCATTGCTTAAGCTGTGTTGACCTTTCATGGAGATCATCTTAGCCTTGTTTCTCACCTTCACCCTTACCCATGGCCATGCAGGTCTCCTCCCTCTGCTGCAGCAGACCCTTCTGAGAGCAGATTTAACTCCCTAATCTGGCAGAACACTATCCGATCGTCCAGGGGCCAAAAGAACGGAGGGAAATAAAGAATCCCCTTCTAATGGCGAGGACCTGTTAATTCAACTCATCACATCTGCTAGACTTGGTTCTTAATCTGAAGAGGTCCCAAAATGCTCTCTTGCATACCAGGAAGAACCAGGCATGCCCCTTACACCCTTGCATAATTCAAACACATCTCCAGGCTCCCCACTGCATAGCAGCCCAGAGGTACTTTGTCTTGATTCAGTAACGCTCTCTGATGTGTGGGATTTACTAAAAAATAAACATATGTTTCAAATTACCTGTGTACAGTAAAGAGAGAGTTCATCACTTTCTTGCTTCCCAAACTCGCAGCTCGATGCAGTGAAACAAGGATGTATATTGAACGAGAGGTGTGCTGAAAGATCAACCAACGGGCTTGTCAAGCCATCTGGATTTTGAGTCCCTCACTCCATTTACCCAGAGGAAAACCTCCAAAGAAGTCCTTCACCTTCCAAACACTCACAGGCAACAGACTGAAAGGGCTTTCTCAGAGTTCCTTCAGCCTGATAACTATTAGCCAGATATTATTTCTTTTTTTTTAATGGAAAAATTCTTGGTGAGCAAGGATAATTAGATTGTCGTAACTATATGCTGCGAAGTGCTCTTGCTACTATAAATAAAGGTCAAATGCAAGACACTTCCTGCTACTTTTGCTGACACGTGGCTGCCATTTAATGATTCATAATCTCTACACACGGCTTGGCAAACAGAAGGGATTTTTTTTTTTTTTTTATAGGAGCTGTTTTCCACTAGTGCAAGCACAACAAAGGATTTAAAGGGACCTGCTTCGATCCACCTACACGACCAGCAAGTTTCAGCAGAAGGTAATACGACAAGTAGGACCGTGGTCTGTAGGTTGAACTATGCACAAGAGAGGTCTAATCACCCACTAGCTTTTAGGGGTCTTCAAGTTGAAAAAAGTTTAAAACTACGCCTATTTTTGTGTTTATATAGTATTTTTCTTCTGGATATCACATTGCCTTGTGCAACTGCATAAACGCTGATATGCCTGAGCGGCAGAGAGGGAAAACAGATGCTGGGAGATAAGAAAACCTGTCAGTGTTTGGATAGGACTGTAGTAGGCTGTGGTTTTCTGGTCCACAGGTTGGGCTTTAGTTGTGAGATGGACTCTAACGAGATTGATTTCATTAGCTGGAGAGGAAAAGGAAAAAATTGTACATGAATTAAGTGCCTTTCCGTGTTGGGTCACCTCAGTAGCAGGAATATCACAGCAGCCTTGAAGTATAGCGACAATCGTAAAAGGTGAAAAAGACCCTTCGCATTTAGGAAGACAACTGGGCTTAATGTGCTTGTTTTATCAAATAGCTGTTCTTATTTTTGAAGGCTTAAGTTGCGTAGGATCACAGTTATTTTATTTGAGACAACTTTTCTCCATTTGTGTGGAAATTACCTGCAGGATTCAGACAAACCTGAAACATCAGGACTTTAAGAGCTACTGGGTATTTGGATATTTGGCCTGAATGCAGGAAAGAGAAATTACTTTTTTCACGTACTCTCACCATTTCTCATACCGCATTAGAAATTTGCCTCATCTCCTATTTTGATTTGTTTTAATGACCTGATATGGAGTTTCCAGTTGGAGCTGGACTGGGACGTGTGACCCAGGATGTGTATCTGTGAGCGAGTAATTCCATGAAGGACCAGCTCTTACCTTTGATGTTTGACCCATTCCATTTCATTTTGGTAACCTTTTTTTTTTTTTTTTTTCATGTGTGTGTGTGTGTGTATTCATGGAAAGTTCAGGGAAATGGTTTGAATTCTGACGTTTGAGTGAATTCACCATGCACTTTGGTGTTTGCATTAAAGCCCAGCTTAGTTTCCCCCGTGCTAGGCACCATTTAGATGCGCAGGAAGAGCCAGTCCTTGCATGGGGAGCTAACAGCTGAAGGAAAGCGGAGAGAAAAAAGCTGGCTGGGAGAGGGAAATCTGGAGCTAGAACCTGAGTGGCAGACTTGCAGTCCATGGTCCTACCGACTGAATCACTCTGCTGATGTCATTTATTAAGGTTGTTTCCTGGTGAGGAAGAGACTCAGCACCACACAGGTCACCAGCCGCTGTAATGAATCACCAGTGCTGTTTGTTGAGCTGAGGCACTTGCACGGACAGAGACCTTTCTGCAGAAAATGTTCCTCGGTGAACAAAAAAAACCCCCACCAACTCAGTAAAAAAAAAAAAAAATCCACGTCCCTTTTCGGTATCCTTTGTCTGATGAAAGGAGCATTTTGCTCAGTCGACTATCATCTCGGAAGGAGATGGTCCATGGTGGTGTCCGGGTGCAGAGCGACCTGCAGTTTCCAGCTGGCAGAACAAAGGCAGGGGATCGTGTTTGCAGGCTGTTTGTTCAGCATCCTGGTAACAGGACATTGGGCACCTGGAAACTTTGGCACGCAAAACTTGTATTTCATTATCTTTTTTCTTTTCTTCTGAATCCTAAAGCAACCGAGGGAAAAAACCCCCGCGTTTTAATCTTTGTTTTTCTTTTTAATAAAAAAAGCAAATTGTGCGAGGAGGGGGGGAAATTGTTCCAAGGCCAAATTATCACCTGCTCACTTAAAAACCACTTGAATATTGGCTCAGAGGAGATAAGTGAAAGCAGAATATGGCCCTAACTACTGAAGGAGCACCGATATTTGTTAAAAAGTCTTGTCTTGCCCTTCTTTTGGGGATTAGGACAAGGGACCTGTTTCCACAAAAATGATTTGGGTGCCAGATCCCTGCTAGTGCCTGCAGCTAGCTGTAGTGTGCTGCTACCTTTCTCCTTCCCCACCTCCGAGCCAGGCAAACACATTTTGTCCTTTTGGAATTATATCCTAGAGATCTGAATGTCACAGCAGGCTGCACGGTTTAACACAGGAAACATTTGTGCCTGCTATTTAAGAGAAATAAGTTGCTCATGTTTCCCTGGGAACCGGCCTGTCAATCGAGCTTGCTTGACTCCCCTGTTATTAAAATAAAATGTGAAAGAGTAAATGGATATATTGCAAGTTATGGAAGGGTAAAATGCTATCTGGATATATTTTGTATACAAAATATGTATCTTTGTGTAAAGAAGGAGCTAAATTTGAGGGCTTTTTCAGATAATTTAGATGGATCGTTATTCTTTTGGATCACTTTTGCTAGCAGCGCTGTATGTTTATGGCCAGAACTTGGAGGCTGTCTGTAAAAAACCCCTGTGGCTCAGCAGTTGTCATATTATGTCTGTGTGCAGGTTATACATAATACTTGCTCCTCGGGCCCCTTGGCAGTAGTTTCTTCTTCTGCTTGTAGGTGTACCGAGGCTGTATTCTCTATTATACTTCTTAGCGTATTTCTTCAGAGCTTTTCTCTTCACCCCAGGACTGCCTTTTGCTTCTCATTTTGTGCAGGTTATATGAGGGGCTTATCTTCAAGACCTGCGACTTTTAAAGACTGCAGGTTATCTGTGGGGCAAGCTATTTTAGGAAACGCAGTACCAGGATGGCTCATAGCACTTGGCAGCGTACACGTGCAGAACACAAAGGCAGACTCTGTACTGGACGGCTTGCGAACTCGGCATCGTCAGGAGCTGAGAGACAGGCACGGACAGACAGTGGGGCACAGCGAAACAACAGGGCTGTTTTGGTCAGTGAGAACAGCTGCAGTGTGCGAGCAGGCATCTGCGGGCGTCCCGGTGCCTGGAGTGAAGGCTGAGGAGGGGAGGCCAACGTCCTGTCCCATGTCTGGGACATGGAGCTGTTGGAGCGAGTCCAGAGGAGGCCACGGAGATGATCCGAGGGCTGGAGCACCTCTGCTATGGAGACAGGCTGAGAGAGTTGGGCTTGTTCAGCCTGGAGAAGAGAAGGCTCCAGGGAGACCTTAGAGCCCCTTCCAGTCCCTACAGGGGCTCCAGGAAAGCTGGAGAGGGGCTGGTGACAAGGGCAGGGAGTGACAGGCCAAGGGGAATGGCCTGAAGCTGCAGGAGGGGAGATGGAGATGAGATGGGAGGCAGAAATCCTTCCCTGTGAGGGTGCTGAGGCCCTGGCCCAGGTTGCCCAGAGAAGCTGTGGCTGCCCCTGGCTCCCTGGCAGTGGTCAAGGCCAGGTTGGATGGGGCTTTGGGCAACCTGGGCTAGTGGAGGGTGTCCCTGCCCATGGCAGGGGGGTGGAACTGGATGGGCTTTAAGGTGTCTTCCAAGCCAAACCCTTCTATGATTCTATAATTCTATGATTCTATGATTCTACGAGGCAGGGGCTGCTGAGACCGGGATGGAAGTGGTGGGGGCGGGAGAACTCTCAGGATCATTCACTGGCCTTTGCAGGTACCAGCCAGTGGCCTTTCAGAGGGAACAACCATAACAGTGAGATACTGGCTGGAAGAGGTATATATTGGCTGGAAGTACTGCTGTCACCTAGCCAGTGCTAGAAGTCAAAAATGAGACTCGTAGGACTAGTTTGCATTTTTCTACTGTTCTCACTGCCGTTGCCATTGCTTGTGCTTTCCTCAGCTACCTGCTGTGAGATAAAGCAGGAGCTGCTTTGTCATTGGCAAAACCTCCTCCCAGATTTCCACATTCAACCCTGTTCCTTTGTATCTGCCAATTTTTCATTTCCTGGAGTCTTTGTGTTCAGAATAGTTTAAGTGATTGTGGTTTCAGGCAACCTATGCTGAATTGGTGACAAAGTGCAGTAAAGGTCCATAGCTGCTTTTGTAAGAAGGCATGCTAGGTGAACGAGGACTTTCCTGGGGATACCTTTAGAAAGATAAGCTAGAGGTGTACAGAATAGTGAGAGACTCACAGAGAAGTCGGCTGGTCACTATCTCTTCCAATATTAGAACATGGGGGCATCAAATGAAGACAGCAAGCTCCAAGCAAATCAAAGGATGTGTCACTGATACAGTTCCTTGGTGGAACTCCTTGCTGCAGGGCGTCGGGGTTGTCAATATTTACACGGGGAGAGCAGACAAGCTCATGAAAATAAAAACCCAAAAAGGTTACTAAATACAGAGAAACTACGTCCATCTCACAAAGTCCCTGAGCAGAAAATAAGGGGGAGCTGAGAGGGGCGAGTCTTGTTCTCCCACTTGTGGAGGCAGCATACTGGCCTAGACAGGTCTTTGTTCTCGCCCAGGACAGTTGTTCTGCTGTTCTTCACCAGCCCCATTTTTCTGCCTCTGTATTTTTTTCACCTTTTTTTCAAAGGCATCTGCTTTGTGGTGCAGCTGGGTTACTGCTGTCCTTCCTGTTGTCTCCTGAAGATGGGTTTCTCCAGGATTTTTGAGAGATGTAGCAAGGCGCAAGGGAAAAGAGTGTGTAATAAATGCACGAAATTCCAAAGCTGGGATCTATGCACTAATAGCCCTGCTTACCTGGCAATGGTGGGGACTGAAGGTGCGGGAAGGATTTGTCTCCTGTGCACTTTCTCTCTCCAGTATGGACAGACAATGGCTTTGGTGGCTGTTGTTGCCACCATATGTCCCAGAGAGTCTTGCAGCACTTACTCTTGTAAGACATAGAAGTTGTCCAAGGTCCTTTCCTTATCCAAATGAAACCAAAGGGGTACTTTAGCTATGAGAACTCGCAGAAATGGAATCGTGAAGGAGTTTTAAATTTAGTAGAGAGAAGGTTGTGGTAAGAATAAGTATTTGGGACTTGAAGCTTGACAGATCCAAGCTAGAAATAGGGACAGATTTCAAGCACTCGGGGTGTATGCTCACCACAACAATTTATCCAGGATTGCAATGGATCTTCCACACGTAGATTTTTTTTCTGTTGTTGAGATTGGATACTTTTCTCATCAGCTATATCCTTCCAGGAATCTATGTAGGAAAGTGTTAAAGCCTGTAGCTCTTGGGATATTAAAAGAAATTATTGTTTGAGCTGCATCATTCTGGAAATCACCTTCTAGAAGGGAATACGGAAGAAAAAACCTGCGAGGGGAATTTCAGCAGGAGTTGTCCTCCTCACCTGGGCTTGTTTTGTTTCTAACCATAAGGGTGAGCAGGATGGTGGTTCTGTGTCTAGATTATTTATCATCACAGGGAAATATTTATGATAGATCTCCCTGTCATGTAGCTTGTCAAATGATGACTGAATAGCAGACGTCATTTATTGCTCATTCCTATGAATTACTGCAGCTACGCTGGAATGACTGGAAGGTCACAAGGCTTTTTAGCAAAGGGCAGACTCTCTGAAGCGGCTTTTGAAACTGCCTGTAGCCTGAACATACTTTCAAAGGGAGGCTGCTGGGCTTTCAGATTCCCTTTGTAGTCTTGGTAAAACCTTTTATTGACTTATTGTCAAGGGATTGTGAGGAAAAGGGGAAAAACCTTCAGAAGAAGCGATATCGTTTGATTTTTGCCCTTCCCCGTTGTGTTTATGATCAGTAGTCTTGCTTCAGATAAAACTGATTTTGTATTTATATTAGAATGTTTCTCTCTCCCGCACCGGACGTGGTTTTGCTTTTTCTCCTGGGAATGTATGTTTTTCTTTCACTATTCAAGTGGGTGAATGAATCATGGAAATTCCGTATTATGTATGGATGGAAAGATAATAAAGCATTATATCTGAGCCCTCACGGTAAGTTTGCTTTGTCTACTTTGCAGGTAAAATGGATTAGTCTCTCTCTGTTAAACAAGGACTGTAGAGGATGGAAATGTCAACTGAGCTGTTTGGAGTTGTTGTGAAGCAATTATTTAGCACAGGCATTTCCAAACTGTACTTAGCAGGGGAACACAAGCGGCTCTGCCGTCGCGTGTCACCCAGCCCAGAGCAGGAGCCACAATCAGCACCCAGGTGCCTTTATGATAATGATTCCTGGGTTAGAAAGTTGGAAATCCCCTATTTTCAGCTACGTAGTTTGTGTTTGAGTTATATTTTAACTTGACAGGGGTCCTGTTAGGTGTCGGCGTGTGAGTGGATCCCCCCAAATTTGAGCATGTGCCCAACTTCTGACATGCAATCAGGCTTTTTGATTGCAGACATGCTCTTAATGCCAGCTCTGAATCTTAGCAAGAGTGGGTAATCTCTGAAGCATAGCACACCCTGTGCTTTGTATCAGATGGTTTTGCATTGAAAAATTGCTGACTTCAAGTGGATAATGGCACTTTTACCAATATTTTTAAATCTGAGGATGAAAAATGCTGTGTATGAATAGTAAGAAGCAAAGCCTTGTTATACTGAAAGTCAGGAATGCAGTGTTTTGGAGCATGAAAGGGTACTGAATGCTGCCTATTTTTCATCTCCACTCCTGCTCTCTTTTCCAGGCAGCTGGATCTTTATTTTCCTAAAAAAAGCTTCATGCCAGGCTTGATCCTCATCTCGCCTGACAGTTCTAGGAATGGGGCATTATGTTGGTCAATAGGAATCTAGAGGACAATCGCTTAATGGCTTTAAATCATTATTTTGCTTAGCAAAAAAATAAAATGAGCAATCCATCCAATAGATCCCCTTGACAAGACCCCCAATCCCAGAAGTACAGCTAAATATCGTGTCCAGGTACCCCTCCACCCCACTTATGCCCACCATGAGCTCCCCTGACCAGTTTGCCAGGCTCCCTTCCCCATTTAAATGTGTGTCAAAGGACATGAGACCTGAGCTATTTCTGTCCGTCCCTGGGAGACCTTGCTGTAGTGCAAAAAAACCAACAACCCTCCCAGAAAGAGACCTTCCAGGCAGTAATACTCTTTTCTTTCTTTATGCTGATTATATCTCTGGCTTGCAGCTCTTGGCAGTCTTCTCAGGTGTGTTGCACAAGGAGGTCTTTCTTGTTAACTTTTGGGTTACACTCTCTGGACTTTTATCATTCGCTTTGCGTTTCATTCATAAAGCTGTGGTTCCTGGGTTCTTCCCAGGAAAGATGCTCTATTTACCTTGAAGGCCAGCTGTTCACGAACCACAAGCTAAGAAAACAAATGTCAGAGGCACAAAAAGTGCTTATTTTAGGATTTCATCAGATTTCTTTGGAACTACTGTCCCAGTAACACCAACATCAGCCGTATCTGTTAGTTCCTCTTAATGCATTGAACACTGTATTAAACATGCTTGCAATGCATTTTACCGTTATTTTCTCATAGGTAATTGCATTTCTGAATACCCTCAAAACGTCTCGCAAGCATGCCGCGGGCTTTTGAGCTGGCTGGGCTGTGTTGCCAAATTTAAACTGGAGAAAGAGGGTAGAGCCCAGGGGACCCCAGCTACTCAGAGCTTTCTAGATTTAGTTCAAATCCTTCAGATTGCAGCCAAGCGAGCTGAGAGCTAGTGCAGTCCTGGAGAACGGTTGTTTATTTGCTATGGAGGAAATAGAAGTGCCATTCAGTAGGAATTGGCTCACCAGCTTTCCCAGCTGCTGGATGACTAGCATCTCTCATGGATCAGCTTCTCTGTGGGAACACTCTCTTCTTCACCATGGCTCTTCTTTGGCCATGAACAGATGCAGCTTCGATTAGAGGCAGCCCCGGGGAGCAGGTATTGCTCTGTGAGATGCTGACTATGAGCAGGAAGTCCCGACTTCCCCTCCATCCCCTCCAGATAGGTAGCTCCAAGCTGGACCATCAAACTGATTCTATTTCCTGCTGGTCTGGTTCCAGCCAACATAACCAACCTCATTGCCAATTCCTCCTTCCTTGAAACAGGGATATGGCTCATTTCCCTCAAGCCCTTTAATTTGCAAAGCTCTGCTTCCATCTGTAGGCTCAGCGGACACCCTATGTGTCCTGCGGGGCACATGTGCGGGCAGAGCTGCTGCCTTTGCTCTTCTCCCTTAGCACCCTGCCGTGCCCAGCCTGGCCCAGCAGCCCTGGCTGGCTCCTGCGGTGTGCTGGACGGGGACAGCCATCCCCGTGGCTTGCAGGCTCAGAAACCACGTTTCAAACACAGCGTGTAGCCATGAGATGCCCGTTGTCCTCCTATACTGGTTGTTAAATACTACCATGGCTTCGGCATCTGGGTACCTTGAGGTGCTTTGCAGCGGCGATCGCAGCAGTAAAGGGCAGTCAGAAGAGTGCGAGGTCTGGAAGAAAATGGCCTGCAAACACTGTATCTATGAAATGGAAAATTTTGCACAGTTATTACTTAATATCTGGTTGAAGCTGGGAAACCCAAACCCCATGTTATTGTTGTTTTCTCCAGATGTTTTGGCAGGCTAAGCAGCCTCACCCCAGTTGTGAAGGTGCGAACCTCCAGCAGGCAGCTGAGCATGTTTTATAAAACCTTAAAACGCTTGAAGGCAATTTGCAGACATGACTATTTTCATCCAAGGCGCAGTCTTTTCTCCAGACTTTTTCTCCAGACATCCAAAAGCAATTTCAGCCAGCGTATAATGGGAAGGCTGGGGGACGTCTGAGCGTTTCGGCTCGGCTGATGGGTCCTCATCCTGTGTGGTACACATTGCTCGTTCCCGGTGACAAACTTTTTTCTGAAAGAGACTATAATTTAATACAATGTGCTGTTTACAGGACTGCTGCTTGCAGACTTTTACCCTTTACCTGCACGAAAGGCATCAAAATCAGAAGCTGGGAAAGCCCCGTCCCCTCTGCTTTAGGGCTCTGAACGCTGTCTCCTGGCTTGTTAGATTGTAATGAGATTTTTTTGCTTTCCCCTACCCTCGGAAGAGGTCTGCAGGGCGGAGGCTTCATGCCCAGAGGTATTTGAGTCCATACCCCATACCGGGCTGGGTGGTGTGCCTGAGGGGCACTGAGGGCTAATGCTGGGATCCCGGGCACCGTCCTCTCCCCGGCCTGTCCTAAATGAGAAGACGAGGATTTACTAACCCCGGGGCTTTGCCCGTTTCGGTGTTTCGGGTTTGAGGTTTCTTTGCCCCAGGCAGGCTGCCGGGGGCCCGCGGGGGAAGGCACCCACCCGCCCCGCAGGCCGCGCCGGGCCGGCCGGTGCTGGTGGGGGGAAGCGGGCGGAGAGGAGGAGGAGGAGGAGGAGGAGGAGGAGGCGGGGGGATCCTTGAGGCGGAGCCGGGGCGGGCCGAAGGGGAGGCGGCTGGAAAACAGGCCGGCGCTGGTTCTCGCCTCGCAGTGCCAGCAGCCGCCGCAGCAGCGCCGGGAGCCGCCAGACGCAGGGAGGGGAGCGAGGCGCTGAGGCGAGCCGGGCGGGCGGCGAGACCCCGTCCCCTCCGGCCACCGCAGAGAGAGGTACAGGGGCGGGGGGGGAAGGCGGCGGCTCCTCCTTCCTCGCCTGCCGGGAATTCCCCCCCTCAGAGGGCACGGAGAGCGAGGGCCCCCCCTCAGCTCCCCGGGCCCCTCGTCCTCCCCTCGGCAGGCACCTGCCGCGCCCCGGCCTTGCCCCTCGGTCACCTGCGGCTGTCAGCGCCGCCGGCGTCGAGGGGCTTGCGGGGAAGGCCGGCGCCCACCTCAGCGACGGCCAGCCCGGCTCTCTCCTCCTCACAACACGGCCAAGGAGGATTTCCAGCCTGCGGCGGGAGAAGGTGGCTGCCGTGGGGGCAGAGCAGGGGGCCTCGCCTCGGCATCCCATCCATCCCGTGCGCCCAACTTCACTAAGTCCCCTCATGAACGCGCTGACCCTCGTTCCTCAGCCCCCAGAAACCCCGGCTGGTGCCGCTCCGAGCCCGGGTGGAGAGTGGGAGGCTGCGGGTAGTGGTTTTATCCCTACCTGTGTTTTTGGAGAGGGATGGGGGAAAGGACCACCGCCTTGCTGCGGGTCCGCAGGGCTGGGCCGAGGGTAGAGAACCGGCCGATGTGTGCCATTGTATTGGGGGTTTTGCGGGTTTTATGGTGGTTTTTTCCCCCCTGTGTGTTTATGTCAGCATATCGCCCGCACATGATGTGCATCCGTGGGCGCCTCTGCTTTCTCTGCCTCAGCATTTCAGGCGATGACATGAAGAATAAAGGTTAAGTAGGAGAGTCACCATAATCTGATGTGTGAGGCGGGATGTAAATTACGAGCTGTGAAGACTTGCAGTTCATTTGTGTTTTGGTGTTTCTTGTTTACACAAAGCTGTTACAATACTGGGGGCTTGGCAGTTAGTACTGATCTCGTGTTTTCAGTCAAATCCATTGACTTCGGCAGAATTGCTCCGTCTTTTAAATCGCTGCAGTGGATGAGGGATTAGTCCCTGACAAGCAGTAGCAAAATGTACAAAGCTAATGGTCCGTTACCAAACCTGACCTCAAAACAAAGCTTTTTAGCAATTTACATACTCAGCCCCTGAAATACAGCTGCCTCACTTGATCCTTACTCTCTGATCACCCCTAAAAAGCCTTTATGTGATGCCTGGGCACTCTGTTTCAAATCCAGTGCTGAGGCCAGCTGTAATTGCCCTGATATATTAGATGTAAACACAAGCTTTACGTAAAAGTGAAAGCGTATGTATCGGCTAATGTGCGTCCACTCTGTGATCCTGCACAAATAGAGTTGAGTCCAGAGCTTTGTCCTTAGCTCACCCTGTTGATCCACTTTTCCCTTAGCCTGTATGACACAGTCCTGTTCCTGGAGTTACCAGACAGGTTTAGTGGAGGACGAGAAATCAGCCTAGGAGTATTTTCTGCCTCTTGTGCAAGAATGCCGTATGTTTTCAGTCTTTTACAAATGTTGTTTTATTGACTTACTGATAACGTTTTGCTCTCCTAGGTCCTTTTCCCTTTCCAGATTGTTAGCACAGCACTTACTAATCTTTTATGGCACTGCTGTGGAACAGATGTACGGTGTTTTTCAGTGAGTAGCAACGTCTGTAGTTTCAGCTGGCTTTGCCTCTAAAAACCAGAGTACTGTCTTTCCCTCGTCCTCCCCATTGTGGAGTGGGGAGCTGGACTGGGAAACAGATTTGGATGACTATTGAACTAGCAGAAAACTGATGGTCTTAGGTCTGACTCAGTGCCTGGATCCAAATCGTCGCATAGCTGCTCAAATGTTTACCTGGGCATCTTTGGGTTTAGAGGAGCAACTAGCTGGTATTATGGTCAAATTATATGTGAAAATAGGCACAGAGGTCTGGACTTTTAAGTCCCGAAAATGCCAGCTGATGTTGGGCACTGTGATCGTTCATCCTTCTCGAGCTGTACCATTTTGTGCCATGCTTTCCTGAAATGGCAGAGTGCATGGCTGAAACACCATGGACACACCGCTTGTGTCCTGGGAGGCCCTGTCCCCATCCCTGCGCTTACTGGAACCACTCCTGGATAGTTCTCTCTGGCTGTCACTTGAAGGGCTTTCTCTCTGTTGTGTCTTTTCCACTGAAATGTGTCCGGGTGCTGTCAGAAGTTAACTGTGGTGTCTGTGAAATAGTGTCTTTTCCTGGGATGGTGCAATCTCAGTTGACTTGGTGGGGATGATGAGGTTGAGGTAGAGTTTGGAAAGCTCTGAAATTGCTAACGTTCCTCACAAGCAGAAGGACACCTATGGTTTATGGGCTCCCTACAGGGTGCTTTGGTCTATAAGGTGTGATGGTGCTCTCTGACTGGTCGTCTCCTTGGCCAAATAGTATGATTTGGGGTTTTCACAGTCCTCCATTGGCAAAAGGTAGTGGACTGTCCCCATCTCTGCCTCAGAAGCTTGGAGAGGTGTTCTTGCCTGTAGTGTATTCCTGCTGCCTACTGCAAAAGTGTAGCTGCCTGTCCCCAGCTATAACGCTTCATGTTTTCTGTCACTGTCATCCCACAGAAAAATAATCCCTTCTAATGACGTCTAAGATTCTCCAACTAATTTCCTGCTGGCCGAAATGAAGGTCTAGGGAGAATGGCAATGCTGACTTCTGAAGTATGTGAATTTATTTGCTTTGTATGATTGGGTTATATAAAAAAAGAAATAGAAATTATTTTCTCTGTGTCTTTGACAAATATTAAAATACAGCCTGTTGTATTTCACAAATCTAACTGCTGTCTCCTTCTCTCAGTAACCATAATTAACAGACCAGAAAATGGAAAAATGTAGAAATATCCTTTCCCAGGGGCCACAAACATTAGTCCTCTCCAGAAGTTAATGAAGTCAAGTCTATGGAAATTAAATAACTGGGGTTTTTTTTTAGCTCTCATGGTGAGCTGAAATGTTGTGTCAGAGTGGTAAATAATAAAGAGGTATAAAGATTACCTCCTGGAAATGAAGTGGGTGAAGAATGGATTTGAACTCTTACTTCTCAAGAGAGCATCTAAACTGTCTGGCTTAAGGATAGATCCTGCTCTGCTTACGTGCGATAATTAATGTGTAGCACAGCAGTAATGTGGGAGAGTGATAGTAACCCACCAGGGCTGGCGAGCAAGGTGCTCTCTCCTGGCTGGTGGGAGCTGTCGTTCAAACCCTCTTGCACACCAAATGTGCTAGCAGGTCTGTGATGAGGGGATAGAAGCATAACTGTAAAAAAACCGAATGCAACTGATTCCTTGTATTATGGACTCCTAAGAAGTGAGCTGTTTAATAAATGGCATCAGAAAACATTGTGGTGTTTCCAGAATGTGCTGTCGTCCTTGTTGTGTTCTTGTTGAGGGAACGTGAAATTTTTCAGCCACCTTGATGCGTCCCATTTCATCAGCTTTTGTTGATGTGTTGACTTTGATGTGTCCAGGTATTCCATGCTCCATGTAGAGGGCACGCGGGTGTAAGCATAGTAATGTAATTTGAGTTTATAGTAGTTACCATGGAAATTGGTTAAAAATCTTTGCTTTTTTTTGAAAGCTAATGCATCTGTGGTTTCTTTTTATTTTAAGAATAAATTCCAGAAATGCCATGGGTGGGAATATGAACTACTTGGAAACTAAGACTTCATGGTGACTCCAGTTAGCACCATGTGCATTGCAGCACCTGGAAAGCACGTTGATGCAGTGTCACCGTTTCACGTGATGTCTGTCTCTGCTCTGGAGAGTGGCTTTGTATGAACCCGAGTTTGAGGTCCTCTGTTTGTGTCTGTGTACAGTTGTGAACATATTTTGAAGAGCCTGTGAGGTTCAGCTCCTCCCTGTACCTTCTGTCCGCTGCAACCTGTAATAAAGCCTCTTGAGGTTAAACTTGACACATGCAACTGTCTTAAGTAGGATATCATCAGCTGGTGTTGCAGCGGCATCGCTCTTCAGCTGCGCAGGGCATATGCTCTATATGGAGTTCATGGTGCTGTCCTTTACCTTCACCTGACCAGAGCGTGTCCGTCGCATCACCAAAATGTACAACATGTTCTTTAGAATAGGGTTTGGATACCTGAGCCAGTACCCATGCGGGACCCTGGGGTAAGGGTTGGACTGCAGGCTGGAGGAGCAGTGCAGGTGCCTTACGCTGCCCACCCCGGCTGCGGATAATGCTGCATGCAGGGCTTTTAGAACAACCTGTTTGGAGCCTGAACCTGACAGCAGCATGACGCAGACCTTTGCTTTCAGAGATGCACTGTATCTATCGGTGCCCTTTTCCTCCAGAGATCTTTAAATGTAGTAGATCTTTTAAAAAGTGGTGTTGCTTTGGTGAATTTTAATCATGTGCTTGGTTTTGAGTGCAATTTTGGTTGGGTTTTTTTTTTTTTGTGGCCACTGGAGTTTTTGTTTTGTGACATCTTGGGGCCAAGGACGTGGAGATTATAATGGTGGATGGAGTGCGGAGTGTTTGGGTACTGAGGAAGGCTTGGGTTGCTCTGAAGGTAGTGAGATAAGCTCATCAGAAGGAATGTAATTCAAGGGGAGGGGTCAAAAAGCCCCTCCCTGCTGTTCACACTGGAGTTTGATCCCAGAGCTATTTCGGGGTAGTTGTCTGCTACCAGACTATCCTTTGAGGTTTTCTGTAAGTCTCAGTAAAACAAGACGGCTATTGTTAGTGCTGTCAGATAACTCAAAATGATGACGGCTGGGAACTTGCTGGGTCTGAGGGAAACGGATTTTACAGCCCTGGAGTAGTGATTTACACAAAGCTTTGGTTGTCACACATTCCTTCTTCGGAGCCGTTTTCCACATCATCCTCTGAGACCACGTTTATCTCGTTCCTTAGAATAGGAGGATGGAGGGAGTGAGCTGGAGGCCACAGAGCAGATCAGTGACAGGATGGAGGTCGCAGTAAGCGAGGCAGATCCTCAGCTGTGGGGAGCCCAGAGACGTGAACTGATGTAAATAAAGACGATTTCAGCTTGTGAGGAATCTTCAGTTTTGGTCACTTGCATTTCTTTTATTCAATAGGTCTTTAAAGGTTTGCAAAGTCTTTATAATGGCTTGAAAATATCATTAAAATATTTTTTTTATTTTTCTTTTTTTTTGTACCTACTGAGTTCAAAGGCAGGAACTACCTTTTAAGAAATAATAAAATATTTGTTTTCCTGGCTGACAAAATAAAGAACTAAAAGGAGGTAGATAATTTCTAAAGAATGGATAGTTATTTATTAATTTCTTTTTCATTATTCTGCATAATGCCTGGTTTTTTTAATTTTTTTTTTTTTTCTTAAGTGTGTCCTTTAGGGTTAGCTGAGTGGCATTTAGCAGGGTAGGTTGCTGGCATGCTTGGAATGACTGAAATATTGGACAGGATATGATGATGTTTGCACACTTTCAGAAGAGAAAAAAAAAAAAAGCACTTTGATTTGGATCATTTCCGTTGTGACATAAGACTCAAGATACCTTGTAGCACAATGTATTTCCTAGCTAAGCTAAGCAGGTAGTCTTGGCCTAGTCCTAAGCTGGGAATTGCATAGGAAAGGAGCAGTTTCTTTTTCTTTGTAAGACCTCTGTTCAGTTTAATTCATTTTATAGGGCAGGTGGAGAATGTTTTTTCTCCCGAAGAGATTGTACAGGTGTAACGTTCAAGTATGCTAACCCAATGATTCTGTTGGATGGACAAACATTTAGTCTGAAACTGAATTTAAAATTGTTCTGTCTCATGGGCATGCCTGTTCCAGGACGTAGGTGGGTGTAACCTCCTGCTTTGATCTCCAGTCTTCTTCTAACAGGATTTTATTTTTTGAAATCGGTCACAGTTGTGATCCCAGAGGACTGTGCCAGGAAGATGCGCATCATTAGCGTGCCTGGTAATCCTTTGGCTGAACTCAAGATCATAGACCCTTTTGGAACGTCTGGGTTGCTGGAAGGAGTGTCGTTTTGCAAGACGCCAGCGTCAGCAGTGAAACTGTTAAGATATTTTCATTGTGCTGTCCTACCTCCAACTGCTTGTTTCCTCTCTTGCATAACTCTTCTCCACCCCCATCAGGGCATAGTCTTATGGGTGACGTATACAAATTTCAGGCGCTACTTCTAGTGAAAGGGTTGGTCCTGTTCTTGTGTATGTTCTGGTGTGACTGTGGGCAAGAGATGTTGATCAGGGAGCTCACACACCTGGCAGCAGATTATTATTTTTACAGGGTTATTTTTCAGTTGGATCCAATCCCTGGCCCATCCCATGACTGCTGCTGTCAGCACTACACAGGACAGTCAGGACTGTCCTTCTTAAGGACAGCGCAAACTTAGATTAAATTTCCTGGGACTGCAAAACTGTGCAGATATGCTGGGGTGTACTCACACGAGTGGGTATTTCTGCCTCAGACTGCTTCTGTCATCTCGCTCACTGTGGCTTTCCCTGGACAGACACACTGAGAGCTTGGAGGTCGGCTTTGCATTTACAGGAATGAGTCGGGAGGAGTTGTTGGGGGGCACGCAAAGAAGCAAAAACTAAAACCTCTGTTGCTGCTGAAGTTGATAGCTCAAGCTCTAACCCTGAGATAAAGGTTAGTACTTTGGGACTTGCAGTTTACACTCTGCTGTTTGGACGGTCTGATCTCACAGAACACTATGTGCCGTTAATTAATGCTTGCAGAAGCACAGTGCTTCCAGTAATGTAGTAGACTAAATTAAATGTCCCTTTTGTAGTTGTGAGGAGCTCACACCATCGCTGCAGTTATACAATAGCATCTGGTGCCTCTATTTGGACTCTGAAGAGAACTTGACAAAGGGATGAATGTGACCACAGGCTTTAGAGTTAAGCACTGGGTCATTACCCTTTTTGTCCCCTGATTCCCTTGGGGTGGGATCCAGGACTATGGGGTGGGCTCCCTCCATGGCACAGCACAGCGGAGCGTTAGGAGGGGATCCAAAATTTTAATGAGAGTGCTACATGAAGTCAGTTTTGCTTTCAATAGCTGGCTGCTACAGGCAAGCTGGTAGGAAGCACTGAAGGTTGCAGGTCTTGGGGATGACCAAAAGTTCAGCACTGACTTGGTGCTTCTGCATGAAGAGTTTATGCAGGTGGGATTTCTCCTGCCAGGCTCCCAGCTGAGCAGAGGGACGGGCAGTGCTGGAGGGGAGATGAGGGTCTGTAATGCTAAGCAGACAATCTGCAAGCTTTTTTTGTTGTTAGAAGCACAGACTTTTTGCTCGGGGCTTCCCCAAAACATGAAAGGGATCCAGTCTTGAAGATCTTACACATGAAAATATTTCAGGGAGGAACAGAGGAATGGCCTAAGGGGGGGTGGGGGTGGCGGGAAGGGCTCCTCTGACTGCAGGGTGAGATGTGAAGGAGGCAAAACAAGAGAAAAAGTGCAGATGGGCTCCTGTTAACAACTGTCCTTGTACTGTGGGATGTGAGAGGCACTGTCCCGTTGGGAGGGCTGTGCTGGGGAGCTCCTGTTCACACACTTGTTTGGAAGACCGATTGTTTCTGTGATCTCTGCATTGCTCCTCCAGGAACGGAGGGAGAAGTTACCATGTGGGAATGGACAACTGCTGCACACAGGGTCTCACAGCATTTCTCTGATGTATTATGGAAATATTAGGGAAGCTCATGTGCTCAAGGGCTGCTGCTAATATGTTCTGTTGTCATATTTCTGTTATAAGCAAAGAGCAGTAGGGCCGGAAGGGACCTTAATAAATTGTCTAATCTGACCTCCTGCCCCAAGACAAGGTCAGATCTATCTAAACTTTCCCAGCAGATGTTTGTCCAACACACTTGTTAAAAGCCTCCAGTGATGGACTTACCCCATCCTCCCTGGGTGATCCTTTAAAGTCTTTCATTATT
Source organism: Balearica regulorum gibbericeps (assembly GCF_011004875.1). Classification (NCBI taxonomy): domain Eukaryota; kingdom Metazoa; phylum Chordata; class Aves; order Gruiformes; family Gruidae; genus Balearica; species Balearica regulorum. The sequence continues at coordinate 79,003,262 of NC_046187.1, read as the reverse complement.
CTTACCATTACCAAGATTTTCCTAGTTTCTGACTTCAATTTCTTGTACTACAGTTGAAAAGTGCTGACCTCCTGCCCTTTTGTTACTGTACGGAGCGAGCTGTTTGGTCCTCCCTTTGCAGCAGACTTTGGGAATTTCTGGGCCATGTCCTTCTTGAGCTGCAGGGCCCAAAACTTGCCAGCAGTGCTCCATCTGGTACCTACCTCTATTCAGCTGAGAGACAGAATTTTATGACTCACATATGTAGACTTTGGGGTTTGATGGATGCATTTCTTTTTCTTTCTGGCAGCAGTACGGATAAAGTGGTTTATCATGGAAGGTTTCATAATGGCTTTATGTCTCTCTAAAAACAGGGCACGTGCTCTTCTACCTCAAGTGCCATCTTTTCCATGGGAATGTACTATTGACCTTCATCAACTGTTCCAGCGTAGTGCCTCTCCGTTGGAAGGTGAAGGTCCTTGCCAGATGCTGTCACCAAGGCTTTCCTCATGACTAGCTTGATTGCATCTTGGGCAGTTGTGCTTTCCTGATCTGACCTCTCAGCTGTAGTTCATGAGTGACCTTCTATTCTCCCTCCCCGCAGTGGTTTATGCTGGGCGTGTCTGATTTTGTACGTACTATCTCTTTGTTTTTGTGAAGGATATAGTTATTAATGCCTTTCTAAAGCTGGTAAAATGTGGCTGTGAATATTATTCCGAGAGGAGAGGTAGCAATCAAACATACAACGTGACAGAAAATGCAGCACATAAGCACTAGAAACATTACTTACAAAGGTAAACTGCGTAACATGCCAGTCAACTTTAAAGGAAAAATTAGCCATTTGCTTGAAGGTGAGTGTTGATTGTTATAACTTTTAGGAAAATTATTCCAAATGGCTGTCAAGTAACAGAGACAGATATCTGAGGGTTGCTTGTCCATCTGGGTGAAGTGAATTTGGGTCTTGCTGCTTCCAGTTGGACAGATGTCCACATTACACAAAACACTGTAGTTTGCATTCATTGACCTTGTACACCGTAGTTGCATCTATTTTGTCAGATTTTAGGGGGTTCATTTTACAGGATAATCAGAAGAAGGTGGCAGTTTCATTTTAACTGTATCTAAGTGGTTCACTTTGGGGGGGGGAAAAAAGCCAAAACAAAACAAAACTTTGTCTGTGTATATTGTTGCAAGTATTTTCTCTAGGTTTATTAACACCTTGTATACCTTTCCGTGGGAGAGAGGAGGAAGTATGTATGAAAGGTATGTCTACATACAGAGAGCCTTTTGTCCTGAGACAATTGAAGAAGGTAACACCAAAATGCAGGTTGGTCTGAACAGGTCTGAAACACCTCTTGGCATTGACTCATGTTTATTGAGGTGGGAAGAGCAGGTAAGGAGGAGCAGTCTTGATTTTGTTTGTTTGAACTATCAGTACATGTCTTCTTTGAATTCCTCACAGTTTTCTTGCAGAGCTTTTGTATGATAACTTGTATAATGTGAGTCTCCAGTTTCTCCTGTTCTGTTTCAAATAGCAGTGAAAGCTCTAGTGTTTTCTTTCTTACTCTTTTTCTCCCTTAATTACAGATACATGATCTTTAGTCATGTGGAAGGTATTTTATTGACAGCTTTTGAATCTAAAGTACTTGTTATCACTGAACAGATGTAGAGTGCTGTAGGCTACTGGGAAAAATCCCTTGTTCACTGTTTCTTCATAATGATTTCTTAGAACTGAAGAGTAATTCAGGTTGCATAGGACGTGTGGAGCTCTCTTGTCTGACCTCCTGCTCCAAGCAGGGCCAGAATCAAAGGTAGGTTTCTTGTGAACTCTTCTGATCAAGTTTCAGACCTTTCCCAGTCAAGTGTGGCAGGTTGATACCATGCTTAGTGCTCTCATGGTGAGAAATATTTTCCTTTTGTCTGATCAGAATTTCCCTTGCTGCAAGTTATGCCCATTGTTCCTTCTCCTTTTGTTCCTACTCATTGAGAAGAGTCTAGCTCCATCTTCTCTGTAACCCCCCCAGTTAAGCAGCTGAAGATAGAAATTAGATCCCCCACTAACCGCCATTTCTTCTCCAAGTTAAACAAACCCTGCTCCCTCATTCTCTTCTCTTACGTCATGCATTCCAGTGACCAGACCACCTTAGTAGTGCTTCACTGAACTCCATTGAGTTTGTCAGTATCTTTTCTGGAGAGTACAGCTAAATTAGATGGTGCTCCAGATCCAGCCTCCTTGGTGCCAGGAGGAGAAGAAAAGCTCTTTCCCCGAGCTCTTGGTTGTTGTCCTTCCCAGTACAGCCTAGCATGTGGCTGGCTTTTGTTGCTGCAGGGACACACTGCTGATTCCTGTTCACCTTATTGCCCACCAGGAACTCCCAGGTGCTTTTCTGAAGAGTTTCTCCCTGGCCAGTCAGTCCCCGTTTTCTGCTGACAATGGGTATTTTTTGTCTCAGGTGCAGGACTTCACATTTGTATTTCTCAACTTCGTGAGGTTTCCTTCAACTTGTTCCTCCAGCTTGCTGGGCAGTCCTGCCCTCCAGTGTATCAAGCCTCACCTCAGCATGGTGTTGGCTTTGAACTTGTGGAGGGAGCTCTCCATCCTGTCATCCAGGGCCTGAATAAAGATGTTGAACAGTGTCAGCGTCAGTACTGGCTATCTGCTGAGGAACACCATTTATAAAGGGCTGCCAGTTAAGACTTCAGTCTGTTGGCTGCTACCTCAATGATCCAACCAAATTTTAACCACCTTGTGTTCCACCCATCCAATCTGTATATCCCCATTTGTGGGGATGAGTTAAGTGTCTTAGGATGCCACTCTTGAAAAGATCTGCTAATGAGGGAATTACTTTAAAACACTGAAAAAGCTGTGTTCAGACTGATCTGTGTGGGGCTTTTCTCCAGGGGAGGTTTGCTGGAAGAAGAGGGTTGTGAAGTAAAAGCACATGGGATTCTAAAAAGTAGTTTCTGGTCTCTTTTTCTGTGTTGATAAGCCCATGGACTCTTGTTCTTTCCATCCATGTTGATGGCCATTAGCTTGTTTTTAAAAAGAGATTAAAGGTAGAGTGTTAAACTCAGAAAAGCTGAAATCTGAATTTTTCCTGCTGAATGTAGGAAGGAGGTGGCTTCCTTCAGGCTGTGGTCTGCCTGCTTGCCTGGGCTAGTCTGTTCTTAGGAACGTGTCGGGCCTAAATGGATCCAGCCTAACCTCATACCTGGTGGTTTTTAATTTTGTTGTTCTCCACAAGAGTCCCTCCAGTCCACTTTTATAAAAAGCATATTAGCTGCACAGCAGTGAGCAGCTAAGGGCAAAACTATGCAAGGTTTAGCTTAGTGCTTTCCATGGATCGTCACTGCAAGCTGAGGTTTGTCTTTATGCAGCTGTGGGACATTGTTGAACCTCACAATTGTACCTTGACCCTCTAAAATGCCAGAGCTTTTTCTGGAGTCTTGCTCCCCATTTTTCCATTTGTACCTGTGACTTCTCATTCTTAAGTGTTTAAGTATTTCCTCTTGTTGATATTGGACCGGTGTTTCAAGATCATTTGGAAATCTAAGCCTGTACACCATAGTGCTTGCAAATCCTCCCAGCTGAATCATCTGTTGGGTCTATGGCCATACATTCCAGTCTATCATCCAAAGTGGTAATGAAAATATTGCACAGCTCTTATGCCTGGCTGGACCCGCTTTCAGTGCCCTCCCGATTAGATAGCAAACCCTTGATAATTATGCTCCAAAAACTATGTTGTCAAGCAGCCATTTTATGGTGGTTACATCTGGTTCATGTTTTCTTAGCTGGATCTTATGGAAATGTCCTGTGGAACAGTGTCAGAGCTAATAAAGATTGCATTTTGGAATACCCTTATCAATTCTGTACAGGCATATATTTTTTTTTCATGCTGATGCATAGATCCTTTATTGTTCCATAGACTTTTTTGAAGCTAGAAGGGACCTTAAAGGTGATGAGATTTGCCCTATCCACACTGAAAGTTTAGATGTGCAAGCCATGCCAGATTTATCATGACTTTCATAACGGGGCAGTTGTGATATGACAGCTCTAGGAGATCAAAATGAAACAAACATGATGTGTTTATGGGCCCATAAACCAAAATTAAACACTTACCTCCATCCAGTCTTCAGAGCAGCTTTTGAATGAATCTCAACCCTTTTTCTGCAAGGGCTGCAAAAATAAAGAACATGTCTAATCTGTACCAGCTATCAGCCAACGGTTATCTGTGCCTACGTGCTGTTACTCAGATCTCGTTAGCTGTCTAATTGGATAATAGGCAGTACACTTCACAACTACATAAGTGTATTAAGCTTAATCTGTTTTGGATCAAGGAGGGGAAGATGTGCTTGGTGACAAATGGACACAAGAAGCTGCACAGTAGAGCAGTGATGTAAATATGTCCCCATTGCTTCATTTCCAGGAACTTTCAGAGGCAGAGGCTCTGTATGTTTGTAGTAGCATCAACATTAGTATTCGCGTCCTTGAACAGAGAGTTGCAAAACTTTCTGACTTTGCCCACGTTAGCTGGGCAATTTAATTTTTAAAAGCACGATTCTTCTAGAGGTTAAATCATTTTCAGAGGTGTCTTTTAATAAACCATACAGGATAAACTTCATCCCTGGTTTTAAATTCAACATGATAAAATGGAGAGATGCATCCTATGTGTGTGTGTAGGACACCTGGATTTTGCAGTAGGTTCTTGGTGTTTCCAACATGTGAAGAAGATGCGGAGTGGACAGGATCAGAAAGCTTGCACGGGGCTTTGTGTGACCAGCTCTATAGATGGAAGAGAGAAGCTATTTGGTTATGGAAATACTTTTTTTTTTTTTTTTCTTTCCCCTGAGAAGTTGCAGTTACTGCATTTACCCATTTTAAAGCTTTAGGAGTGGACTGACTCTTTTTTCAAAGGCATAACGAAAACAAAGTCAGACTCTTGTAGAAGAATTGTGTTTATATTTTCCCAACAGCTAGCTTATTTATTGAAAGACATACGGATATGAGCATGCTTCACTAGTTGTCACCACCTATTATATTCTCAGGAGAAGGTATCTGCAAGGGACATTTCTGGGTACAAAAGATGCATCTGCCAAGGGGATCTTTAGCTCAAGGTAATGGGAAAGTGACTATGTGAAACGTCCTGTCCCAATGTTTTGTGGATTCCCGTGGGTTTTGATGCAAAGCTTAAGTTGAGACCACCTTTTGGCCCTGTATCTTGGGTGAGGTACCTAGGACTTTTCTCTTATAGCCTGCTTTTCTCATCTAAAAAGTATTTTCAGCTTGTCATGCTGTCCAACATCTGTCTGTAGTAGGCAGAAAGACAGTAGTAGACCTCTTAATCTTTAAGTGTCTTTAGCAAATGTAAACTCCCTTAAGTGTGTTTACCACCGAGCAGCTTATTTACCAGCTGTGCAAAGTACCTTGTGGTTCATTTATGGGGGAAGTTTGGAGGGTTCTTTGATGGTTTTCTGTATTGACATCTGTGTTTTCGTGGCCAGCAAGGGTTAAGAATTAGGCATTTGTCCATGTGAGGAAACTATTCCACTGAAAAGTAGGGTGTGAATTTAAAGCATGCTGACTTTCCCGTGGAAAATCTTATTAAATAACAAAACCACTAAATCACTTTTATTTTGGATGAAGGGAAAAGATCTCAGGGTAACTGTTTTGGTCCATTTCAGTGTAGAGAAACTCCCAAACCACCAATTTATTTCAGATGAACTAGAGAATAGCTGTTGAATGCAGAAAAGTTTTTGCAGCTATCCACACCTGATTTAGCGCCTGGACTAAAAGCATGGTCAGCAGGGAAAATCGTATTTTTTCCACAGAGTGTTTCACATCTCAGCATCGAAACTACTGGGACAGGCTCTGGAGAGAGTCCGCGTCCTTGTTTTCACTACGTAGAAAGCCTACCCTCCTAGCTGAGGCACTGACCTCAGTAGTGGGTAGCTACAGGTTAACTGTTCCCTTCTGTTGCTCTGTGCCTGGGTCAGATCTCAATTTGAGGCATCCAGAAGAAATGAATTAAAGGGGTCTATTATAGAAAGACCCCCCCCAAAGTGTTAAATGAGGTGAAGGTTTCATGCTTTCTGTAACAATGTACTATAATACTACCTTTATCTCCCATCCCAGTCTGCTGTGCATTGAAGTAAACGCCCATATGCAATCCATCATCAACTTCAAGTTAGGCTAGACTTCAACCAACACTTATTAAAGGGTGAAGAATGGTCTGTCATGGGGTTGATAAGGGAATTAAAAAATAAAAGTGGATATTAAATTGTCAGTGGCCTTTTTCTCTCCTTAACTGGAGGGGAAAAAAAAAAAAAGGTCTGGGTTGTTTTCCTTCTCCTGTGTGGGCGATATCTAGACATGCCCAGCACTTTCAGGGTTGTTTTTCAGAACCAAGATAACCATTATGGTGGTCCTGTCTGGCCGGCCGCTGCCCGCTGCAGATCAAACCCACACGCAGTTACTTATGAATCAAAAGCAGAACACCTCTTTGGTTGGTCGGTAGTGTCTTTACAAAATATTTTAAAACCAAAACCAGACGTGCAATGCTGTATGTTTTCAAGAAGACAAGGTGGTGACGTTTGTGATGCTTCTTAGCTCTCGGGGAGGATTCATCTTGCAGTTGTGGCTGAGCGTGGATGAGCTGTCCTTGTAGAGGGATCCACAGTGCTCACAGAGTGAACCTGTCACTCTAGGCCTTCATTAGGGTCTTTAAGTACTATTTTAAGTTTCCTGAGCCTAAGTCATAGAACATCTTATGTCTGGAGTCAAGGCCTTGACTGTGACGGGCAGTCCTTTGGAAAGCGGTGCAGAGATCCTCGTGTCTCTCAAAAACAGCAGCCGGTATTTCAGAAAGGGACATTGTGAACGAGGAGGACAAGTTTCAAATCACATGTCCCCCAGCAAGTACTGTTCTTTCGATAGGAAGACTTGTTGGAGAATGTTAATTGAGTCCCTTTTTAAATGAAGGAGGCTTTGCTTCCTTCCCAAGTTTTCAAAACAAATTTTCCAAATACAGAGCCTATGTTTCATTCAAGTGTAAATCCTTTCTCTTTAACCTGGAAGTTATCCCAGAAAAAAGCCTATCCATTCACTGCAGGACAGACCCTTGCGGTTGCGGTGGAAAAAAAAGAAGTGGATCAAATTGTCCAAACAGGAAGGGAATTAAAAAAAGACTTTACTCAGGGAGCGGAGCTCTCATTTAAGTTTAAATGGTTGTCCTACAAACTCCACTTTATATCTCTGTTGCTTTTGAAGCATCACACAGTAATTGAAGTGTCTGCTAAATTTAGAAATGACAAATTTTTCTTGCCAACGTGCCAGCCTATCTGTAGGCTGTATAGATTTCGGCATGTAGTTATGGGATGGCTGCAGTCAGTGATTTGAAATTTACTGACTTGTTATCTGATTTCTGCATAGCTCAGTCCTAGTGGGTATCTAATACTTTACACTGATTCCTTTCATTTGATGGCATTCATTGAAATGCTTTTTTGGCACAGCTAGATGCTAATGCTGTTTTACATATGGTGAAGCTGAAGTATTGAAAGGATAAAGTGTGACATGCTGAATAAAATGAGCTCCCATCTAAACACATTCAAAATGTGCTATATTTTTAGCAACTTATGGATAGGATTGTCATTCTTTTACCCCCAGTCACATGGGAAGGCTGTGGAAGAACAGATAAATCACAAGTGTCCCAGTTACCGGTTTCTGCTGTTTACCACATGACAAGTCTTCCTGCTCTGTGAAAAATCTCTTAGATCTAAAATCTCTCTTTTTTTCTTTTTTTTTTTTTCCCCCCCTTCCTCTGAGCAATGTTTTATCTTACTTCCATGAGGCTGTTTGAGACACAGTTTCCTGAAGAGGAGCAATGCAAAGTAATCTTCCCTTTGTTTCAGGAAAATATCTTGATTGCCACAGAGAAGAAATGGTTTTGAGTTCAGGTGTGTCAGGAGGAATGAAAGGCACCTTGCAGAAGTGATAATCCATCATTAGTGTGCATCCCATGGCACTCCGGGCTCCAGTTGCCTGCAGGGTACTTAGTAACCTCAAAACACTGGAGGAGGTATTCTGTTGGAATCTCCGGACAAAATTTCATCCTTGGGCTTTGCTTTGAACTTCGCAACAAGGTGGAAACAAAGCCGAAGGTGTCACTGTTGCGTTTTCATCTCTTTCCTCTCCCACCCTTCTTTTCCTTGTCTTTCATGAGCTGTTTCTGCTCTCTGCTGTGTTTTGATGCACCTAGCACTCAGGAGGAAAATCACTCATCAGAGTGAATTGCTTCTGTTGCTTTACAGCAGGGTCATGTTCCTGTATAAGATGGTTTTTTGTAGCAGTCACTGATTACCTTTGGATCTCTCTAGATGACCTGAAAGCAGTGTTCAGTTACGAGAAGCTCTGGGCCTTTGTATTGAAGCACTTCTTATTGTCATATGCAAAACCCCACACCTCAAGCACCATGGGGAAAACACCTGTCTTCTTCAAGGGAAGCTTCTAGTGGGTAAAAAGCTCAGAAAGCCAGTCTGCCAGCCATGCCCCAGACTTCAAGATCTAAGGATGTGGTTCCCAACCTGAATTCCCCTGCCCTGGGCTCTCGTCTGGTATGTGAGTGTGTTGGTGCAGACAGGAGGATGGAGAAAGCTGTGTATATCGCAGCGTGCTAAAGCCAGCCCTGGTTATGTATCTGCTGTGTTAAAGCTGGAGCATGTGGTTTGCATTTAACGCTCCAGCAAAGCAGGAGCCCGGGAGAAGTCCCCTCGATACAGCTCCACCTGGAGAGGGGCACTTTTCCTGGAGTCACGTCTAGTCTGTTCCAGGCTGAAGTCAATCCAGTTACTGTGGGAGTAAATCTGTGCAGTGTTGGGCTTTTCTAATTTTGGTTCTCATCCCCTAGTGTTTCTGTTGCATTTAATGATTTTCCCTGTGGTTTGAATGGTAAAGATGTGGTAACTGCTCAGGGATGGCTTAAAATCAAAGATTTAGTGTGGGTGTTGCTTTCAAATAGAGAAGAAATGATGCTATTTAGAGAGTTGTACTGCTATTTCAGGGCAGTTTGTTAGGTCTGGGTTCTGAGAAGTGGTGAGAAAAAATAATTGCTTTTGGGCTAGCGTGTCTCATATGGTGTGTCCTGAAATGATCCTCATGTACACATTGAGCTGGAAGCAGTACTGAGCCTCTCTGCATGCGGATTCATTCCCTGTCTCACCCTCCTATTACACAGGATGGGAGGAGAAGAAAAGATTCCTGTTGAAACTTTGCTCCCAAGCTTGCTGCAATGAATTTAAAACCCCAAACCACAGAGAATTCCCAAACGTAATACGGACACCAGTGTTTATTTGACTGAGACCCCATTGTGTTCCGAGTTGTGCAAACACGGGCAAGTTACCAATTTAATTAAGGCTGTTTTTATCAATTAAGTTTCCCAAACAATTGGAGAGAGACAAGGAGGGTAGTGAAGATAAGATCGCACGGTTATGCAGATGGGATAGGGTACAGCTCTTTTTGGCAGTTGGAATACAAGTTCTGCAGGAAACTTGTTTGCAGCATTGTTCTGATCCATTATTGTACCCTCTTTTTTTCTTTCTGTAGTTTACTGTCTGTCTCTCCTTCCTTTTACAGTCCTGAAACACCAAGCTTTGGTTTCACAAGAAGCTTAGCAGTGGCAGATACCTCCCAATACTGAACATGATCGCGGAGCTGGAAATAAGGAGAAGATTCCCACCATGGGGTCAACCAGGGCTTGGCAAGCTTGTAGAGACATGGTAAAAGGCAGGCCAGTTTGGGTCTGGTTGTTGCTTGTCCTCATTAGCTCAACAGCTTTGTTCCTGAGCTATTAGCTTTCTGTGTTGTTTGAGGCTAACACAGCCAAACTGCATCTTGCAGTATTGGTTTAGGTTCTGGCCAGCTGACAGTGTTGATAGGTCTCTGATGGTCTATAGGATGTGGAAACGTAGTGATTTTTATCACAGGTGATAGAATTTGTGGCTAGATTATGATTTCTATCACCAAGGTTAAGATAGGAATATACCATGCACTGTAGCAGGTTGAATTACCACTCTGGGGTCTCTGTTTTCTCCAGTTGCTCCGATGCAGTAGAAGAGTGTTCTGGCAGCGTAAGCTGACCCTGGTGATGGAGCAGATGTTAGGGGATGTCTTCTAGGTAGGTGGGCCCTTGTACCTGTTTCTGCAACCTCCCAAAGTAAAGGGGATGCTGATCTGCCAGCTACAGCATATACTTGCTCTTTCTTCAGGGGATTTGTTGAGCAGAGGATTTACGGGATTTGTTCCTCTGTTGTGCAAGGAACATGCTGAAGCTGTGCTGTTTGTCGCTGCTGTGAAGCTCCTTTTGACTGTGTCCTGTGTAATACTGTAGCCCCTGGCACATGAACTGCAACATTACAGCGTTCTGATCTTACTAACTAGCTTCGTGGTCAGGAGAAGCACCACAGCCCAGACCGCGTGGTACAGGGAAGTCATTGTCTTGGCTGCAGACAAACTAAACAGCTTTGTGTGACCTAAAAAAGAGGAAGGAAGAGACTTACGCTCCCCAGTCTGTCCCAAAAGCTCAGCCAGTCTGACCATAACTGACTCATCCTACCATCACAAAGTGCCCTTGCTGCGTGCTCCTGAAAGGCCTTTGACTTCATTCTCAGCCCACTTCTCTGGCAATCACTTGGGGATGGTGACCACCTCCTGGTGCTTCCATGGGACCTTCTGATGGTGAAGGAAATCATCTAGTCCTTAATTTTAACCCCATACTCTAAATCAAGATGCTGACTGGCTGGCCAAGCTGCGTTCCAGCAAGCTGTCAGAGGGGCCTTTGAAGAGTAGTTCAAGATAGGCTGCTCCCTTCCCAGCATCTCGGACCTGGCTGAGCCTGCTGTATTCTCATGGTGCCCTTCAGCCAGAGGAACCAGCCATAGGCCAGCCAATTATTTTGATTTATTTACGTTTTTTCCCTCGGATGAGAAGGGTTTGAAAAACACATAATGGTGCACATTTTATCAGTGAGTTTTAAATGGCGTGATTCATCCCCTATGTTCTTGGCATGACGTTCTTTGGTTTATTTTTTTGGATATCCTTGTAGTTCTGTTAGTGCCAAGCACTGTATGGAAGTGTGCTGTGGCAGACAACCTGCTCTGCCCATATGTTAGCTTTAAAAAAAAAAAACCAGCTCATAATAGGAAGTCTTTATACTGCATGCCAAGATGCTTGGGGCTTGTTAAATATATTCTACTTGTCAACAACTACCCAATTTAAAAACTAGCCTTGGTGTGAATCAGCTTTGAACAAGTTCATTTGACTCGAGGGATATTTGCAGGCATTAAAACAAGTTGGATCACAGCGGTAAAAATGTGTAGTGGTTTCCTGATCAAAAGCACCATCCAGTGACTTTTTTTTTTGTTTTAATCTCCTCTAAACATTGAGAAGTACAGAGATTTTCCCAGTTAGCAAATTTTTGGTGACTTTGAAGAGTGGAGGAGCCTTATTTGGGCCAGCGTTTCTGGGAGCCGCTCGGTGTGTTACTGAAACACTTGCTGCAGTCGATGCAAACTGAATGTCAGTGCGCAGGGGCATGGGTGCAACAAGACAAAACGTCCTGGCACTTCTTTGCCTGAAGTCAGTATTATTCAATGGAGTTCACTGGCTGCGGCAGTGGATTCCTCACTGGTGTATAAATCATGTGTGATGCTTGTGTGCTCCGCAGCAGGTTCAACTGTGAAGTCAGAACTGTGGCACCCATTTGCAAAGTGAGCTCTGCTCCCTGCCTGCTCTATCTTTCCTGGCTTCTTGTCTGAAATTGTCTGCCCAGCCTGCTCCCCTGCCAACTAAAAATTGTCTCTCAGCGGGGAGACTAGTCTGCGTGTGATGGGTATGGGAGCCGGTGGCTCGTTGCGATGCTTCCTGGCCCTCCTTTTCTTGAAGACTGAGTTACCACAGATGCTTCTGACCACATTTCCCACTCTCTGTGAGCTGCTGGCCTGATCACTCAGAGGTGTGGACACTGGCTAGTTATGTCTCGTTTGCAATGCAGCTTTGGATAAGCTGCTCAGAAATTCAGGTGGCAAAGGAGGTGCCCAGTGCCTCTAAGCTAGCAGGAGATCTTATCGTGGAGCCTTTTCCACCATCTTTGCTGATTAAGAGAAAATTATAAAATGTCAGATTTGATAGTTTATCTCCCCTGCATTTTTCCTGGATGATGGTGTTGTGGGAAGAGGCAAAGGGGACAGCTGTCTTGGATCATACTTATGAAAAATATTGTTTCTCAGAACATTTTGTTGTTGTTGTTGAACTTAAACATTTCTGCTTCCTTTTCTTGGCCAGCAGTGTAGGACCATAGACTGATGCTGTGGTAGTCGCCTGCATAAGGTCTGATGGCCTCAGCTTTGAGATCTAGCAGCTTTGGCCTGTTTCTCATTCATAACCAGCAGAGTAGTTTTACAGAGGTGGCTTCAGGAGGTCATCCTTATATGACACGGGTAGATGAAATGGCTTGGTCCCACAGACCATCAGTGGTCACACTAGGAGTAGGAGTCCATTGTTTGTTGTGTGTGTGTATCAAAGCAGCACAACTTCTTTCCACCCTGGGAAGAGGAAACAATTTAGTCTGGCCCCATCTCTGTCTCTCCTGAGACGTGGGGAGGTGATACGCCTGGAAATGACGGGGGAAATGGAGATAAGGCTTGCAGTGTTTTGTTACAAGAGTAGGGGCTAGGCAGCTTAGCCAAGATGATCATCTCAGCCTGGAGGAGACCTGAGTTTGGACAGGCGAAGGTTAATTCTCTAATTTCCCTCTGTCTCTTTTGGGATGTGTCCAGAGGAAGAAGAGTGCAGAGTCAGCTTGAAGGTGTCTGCTGCCTTCAAAAAAATGATGCCGAGGAGGTTTTGGGCACAAGGCTGCAGGTTTGGCGCGTGGGTAAAATGGGAAGCATTTTGTTCGTGCTGCTGTCTGAGAGTACAGGTGGTGTGTTATTAATGTTTCCTTCCTTGATGTCTGATCCAGCTCTGCATTCACTGTGTGTCAGTCATGAGGTGGGTGAGTAATTTGTAGATGCTAATGTAAGATCAACGCTACTGAACTGCAGCCTTTTCAGTGCCTCAAGTCACATTTGATGGCTCGAGCTTTTACCTGGGCCAATTTTAGCGGACGGTAGCATTTGTCCTCAGTTCAAACTTGTCTTTCTCTCACAGCCAACCCTATAAATTCCAGCAGCTGTCTGGAAATCGAACCGCTTCGTTTCTGCTTCTACCTGCAGAAACATAAGGCAGGGCATGGGTTGCTTGTCTGCAGCGGGAGTGCTGCCTTCGTTTTATGAAAAGCTGTCTGGCTTTCTTGTACCACCACGGTGAGGAACGTGAGCATAGTCAGCTCGCCATCACCAGGACTGGTGGGCAAAGGTGAGGCACACAGGATAAATGGGTTGTATTGATGGTGTGGGATGCAGTGGGGAGGGTGCTGCAGAGGCTGCGGAGGTGCTCCACTCAGAACCTGCTTGGGTCCAGGGAGAATTGCTCACTCAGGGTCACACGTCCCCATGCAGCATCTGCAAGGCTCCTGGCTTCGGTCAGATGTGGAGAGGCTCCTCTGTGATGAGGAGCAAGGGGCCAAAGTTGCACTGATGGGAAAAGCAGGGGTTTTGGATCTGTCTTGCTTGTTTCGAGCACTGGAAAACACTGCATTCAAGGAGACCATGCTGGTGATGGTCCTCCTTGGAGCAGGAGGTTGGAGTAGAGCCTTTCAGGGGCTGCTTCTGACCAACACTTCCAGTTTCTGTCAGCTGTCAGAACAGCTCTCCTCTGTCAAGACCTGCCCATGCCTGGCAGCTGCCTGCAAAATAGGGCAGCAGGAGTGGTCTGGGGCTGAGCGTCTTGTTCCAGCTGCCCACATCCAGCCGGCAAACCCGTTTAGACTAAAATACCGAATTGGATAAAGCCTGAGCGTGAGGATGATGATGAAATACCGCTCTCCTGGTGGTTTCTGTCCAACTGGAGATGCCTTTCCAGCGTGTGCAGGCGTAACATGAGTTAACCTTGATGTCATTGGTGCGTATGCTGTCAATGACACAGGCTTATGAGCTTGGGAAGGGCCCTGGTATGTACGTATGTGGCTGCGGACCATTATCCTGCAGCTCTCCAGGTAGCTGAGTAAACGAGGTGTGTCTGCTTCCGATGCAATAAACCTCCCATTGCGCTGCAGACGCAACCTTCCCGGGTTGGTGTTTGCACAGCTACTGTACTAAGGCAGTTTCTAACAGCAGGCTTGTTTCACTCGCGTATCTGACTGACGTGGAGGACTTAAGTTCAATTAATAACGCTCCTGCCTTGTGTTGAAAGGTTGTCCGTGCTTAACCTGTGCTGGTATAAATGGTGATTCTGAAAAGGATTGTGAGCGAGTTTGGCGTGCAACCTGCTGGATTAAAAAGGGAGAGGGGGTATGTGGAGAAGGAAAAAAGAGACGTATCTTCCAGTTTGACATGTTTACAGCCTGGAGAGCTTGGAAAGAGCATCTTGAAATAACAGGCAGTGAGGATTAATGTGCTTGCTATTGAGAAGGCTGATGAAAGGGGAAAAGAAGGAGAAGTTACAAAATGCTTGTTTGTTGTGCCAGGAGCTGTGGAGAGAACCGCAGCTAACAGCGACGGGAGGCGCTGGTGACAGGCAGTGCTGGGGCCAGCACAGAAATCTCCTTCCACTTCGTTTTTTTTTTAACTATTCAGAGATACGATCTGCTCTATTCTGACCTATGCTCAGTGGACAGCCTGAGTTTGAAGCCTGGAAAGGTATTAAAGGAGATAAAATTGCTCTAACTAGAATAATCCTTAGGAAAAAAAGGTGCATTAGAGATGATAATTGAAAATTTTGTTATTGCAGTTACTTAGATAAAGGTTACTCATTACAGCCATGCAGTTGCTCAGTACAAGTAGTGCTAGACTGTGTAATGAGTTAATGGCCTGAACACTGGAGTGTCTTTATGTCTGCTCAGTAAGGTGCCTTTCTGTTTCCATTGTGGAGCTTTTGTATATGGGCTCCGCTAATAGAGCTTTCAGATAACCACACTTCTGTATGCAGGTGATGAAATGATAGAGATTATTACATCTATTGAAAAATGGCTTTTGAAACCTTGGGCATCACTGGAAACCACCTGCATGTGCACTCCATCTCTGCGACACTATGCTAGTAATGCATGTGCTCACAGATGTACCATTCTGTAGCATTCCTGAGGTGCAAAGGCCAGAAAATTTTATCTTGCAGATCTGTCCTGGCCATCTCCATCGTATCGGCAGGAACATTCCCAGTACCCCAACCCTGTCTTCTGGTGGGACTGGAGTGTAAATGTCTATGAGAGATTTGATCCTGATTTAAAAGGTTCAAGCAATATCTTCTCTGTCTTCAGTGCAAAGTATTTCAACAGCTGATGAGTGTCACTGTTAAAAATAGGCATAATTTCTGTTGGGAATTTTTCTAGCTTCTACTCTTGGTTGCTCAATCTCACTTTGGCTCTGCTTCGATTGAATTAATCCTTTGGTGTCAAGTAGTCTCTGCTTGTAAACACTTTCAGACTGTGATGACAAACCTGCATTATTAAACACATGTGTATGTAGTGCCTCTTCATGTGCTGATAGTATCTCAAATAGTCACACTTAATAAAAAAATAGCAGTGTGTTTATTTCTTGTGTTTCCAGTTAGTCTTTCAACTGAAATGAAGTCTTGTTGTTTTTATCTGAGTTCCTTTCAAACAAACAATGTTGTTTAGGTTTTTGATTAAGGGTGATGCTTAATTCCCTTTCCCAATTAAAAACCTAGAGGGAATAAAGTGATTCTGGTAAATTTTAGTCGGCTTATGCTGGAACCGCTTAGACTGTGCGGTCAGCAGGGAGTTTGTTTGTGTTGATAACGCCTTTCTCACCCTCCAGACAGGCTGTTACACTTGTTAATGTGAACACTGTCAATTCAACATTCTACAGAAGGACTAAAAAATTTAGGCAAATAGTGTGGTTAGGAAAGAAGACTGGGTCCTCGTGCAGGAGTCTCGGAACAGCACATGGAAGTGTAGCACTGGCTGCCTCTTCTGGAGGTGCAGTTCCTCTCAACCTCATTTTAGCTGTCAAAAGCTATTTCTAGTTCATTAAGTATGTCATGGTAATATGAGGTGATATGTTGAGTGAAAGAGTCGGTGCTGAGGTCCCCATGTCTGCGAGTGGGTGTCCCTGGAGGCTTCGTGTTGGACTTGCCGTACTCTGGCCCCATGAATGCCCCTTAGTGGCTGGGATGCATTTTGGCTCTCCTGGAGTGCAGTTTCTAGTGTACCTTCACCCACAAGGAGTGAAGCCGTTTGGCTGCTTGGATACTGCTGTGCAGCATGAATGAAAGCATGGGAAGTGAAGTGTTGAGGTCACTCCAAAGCAAACTCTTGATCCTAGCTAAACTGCCAACGTAAGGGGACTCAGAAAGGTCAGGTGATTGTTTTAAACTGGCCCATAAGCTTCATTTATGCTTGTGTATCCTAAGATAGGTATGCCAAAGATCAGCAGGATGGATTACTCCTCCTTGTCCTCACCGGAGAGGCTGCAGACAGCAGATGCAAGTTGGACACCCGAGTAATGAAATGGGGTGAGGCAAGTCCCACCTGAGATGACCATGATTGCTGTCTGTGGTATGCTGGGAGCTCTCAGCTATGGCTCGTGGGTATAAGACAACCTGCTGTGTGATGTGAAGTCTGAAGAGGGAGGAAATTGCTTTTATTTTCGCTTATCCTGGTAGAAAAAACAAACTAACCAAAAAATCCCCAACCAACCACCAGACAAGCCTTTAAGCACGCAAGCCTTCTTTTCAGTACGTTGCTTTGCCTGAGTCTTTGTGTCATCACAGCTAGGGCACTACTACCACGAGAGTATTTGGGTGAGCTAAGAATAGCAGATTTCCTTGAGAAATGTTTCTGTTTATTTTAGTTTTGTATTTTTAAATTGCCGGAGCCTTGATGACCTTTTTCTTAAGGTTCCTAGAAGAATAGCCTGATCAGAGAGTATTGTAACAAGGTAGGGAAGTGGTGAACTGCCTTAATTCTCTGGCTTCTTCCTTCTGACCTGCAGGGTTTTACTGGCAGAATGAGGAAACAAGTTGTAAAGTGGACATGCCTCTGAACTTTATTGCTATTGCTGCTGGATTAAAGGTAGAGAAGGCTAGCGTGACGTTCGCATTCATGCTATTTCTAGGTTGCCGTTGTCTGTGGGGCCATTGTAACTTAAATAAATAGAAGGCACTCTGTGTTAAAGGGAATATATCCAGTATATATCATTATTAAAAGGATGAAACACAAGAATCTGTTCAAAATTATTTCTAAGTTATTGCTAGGATGGCTCTGGTGTGAAGTGCCACTGAAAGCTAACAAGGCTCCTCTGTGCAGACGAAGAGTCGTTTCCCTGGGTGCATAACTAAGATCAGCAGAGATAAAGGGATGGGGAGCTCATAGGATCGAAGTGTACAAATGCTGGGAATGGAAACACATGATTCTGGGTTGGTAGAATGATGCCCATCTGAGAAAATAGGTTTTTGCAAAGATTTACCTGCTGGGAAACAGCAGTTGAGCTCAGGATTTTTTTTTGGGGGGGGTGGGGTGTTTTTAGGGATTTTTTTGGAAGGTATTTCTTTGAATGAAGGAAAGGGACAGTAGTGAGAAGGGGTGAATGAAGGATAGTGGGACCCAGGGAGGCAAGGGCAGAATAGTGATAGAGACTGAGAAAAGGGAGCTGGTCTGGAAGAAGTAGTGATTAAAATACCATGAGTGAGACACTTAGATGCACAAGAGGTAAGAGGATCAAAGTTGTATTTTTAGAAGAGAAGATGTGTATTTGGATTTTTTAATTTTATTTTATTGTGGATAGCCAGTGCCTGTTAGCTGTCTCACAGGGAAGCTATAAGCAAGACAAAGCAGGGGGAACTTTACTTTTAGTCAAGCTGTGATTTAGTACTACCCATGCTCTTAGATGAACACGAAGTAAAATTACAGCCTCAGAGAGATTTGCAGTAGAACAGCTAACACTTCTTACCCTGTGATTTAAAAAAAACAAAACAAAACAACCCTTTTTGGCAATCAAGAAAAAGTAAAAAGCCAAACTATCTTTGTGTCAGAGGACCTAGTAATACTCACTGGCTCAAGCTCTGGCTGGTGGTTTGGCAAATACTGAAGGTGGAGCCTTGCGCATAATAGACCGTGTCTTATGTGCTTGTCTTACTTATGAGCCTAACAGAGTGTATAATTGATACTGAAATAAAGTGTAGTGGGGATTCATATATTTGTACTGTCTGTTCATTTCACAATGGAGCATGCATCCTGGTTGGAAAGCCCAAGCTCTTGCAAAATTTTAATTGCCTTCCCCTGATGATGATATGGTAAAGGTTGTTGGCTAATTAAGGGTGGTTTCTAAATCAGGATTCTGTACACACGAAATACCCTGTTATTTTCTCATCTGTCTAGACAGGTCACCTAATCCAGCTTTAAAATGCTGAAACAGGAGGGGAAAACATTTTCTTGAAGCTTTCATGTGAATTCTTCACATGAGTTCACCAAAGCCAGGATTAGGAAAGCTATACTTAAAACTCAGCTAAACCGGTTCAATTTCTATAGGATGTAGATGGCAGAAAAGATGTTTCTTTACTGTGGCAATTAGAATACACGCATCTGGAGACTAGATGATAAGTGGAGAGTGTTGTAAAATGTCTATCGGTTGTAATAAATCCTGCAGACATTTCTAGTAAGAGTTATTTCAGCTGTGGGTTTGTGATAGCTCACAAATGAGGAAGGACTAGCCAGATTGATTTATTTCTTCTTGAAGAGATGACTAGGATCATATATGAAGGTCCTTAGCACTGAGGAGAATGTGAACAGGGAATGACTGTTCAGTGTTTCTTAGAACATGGTTTTGGGGGATCTCCTCAATTTTCATTGAGTAGTGGTTTTGAAACCACCAAAAGAATGCTAATGTTTGCATAATGTTAACAGACTCAGCAAAATTGTTGTGAACGCCAAACTTATATGGGGATTCAAGAAGGAGTTGGCAAAGGATTTAACTTACACATCATGGAGCAGTTCCTGACTACCTGGTGAGGGAGGCCCTCTGTACCTGGAGTGCCATGTTCCTTTTTATCTCAACCCATTCTGAAAATCCAATTTCAGAGTGAATTAAGATAAAAATGAAAGAAACCCACTCCTCTCCCAGGTGAGGAAAGGCCATAGGAGAAATAAATGAGCATCAAAGCCAAGTAGAGACAAGTCCTAAAGTGTCTGCAACTGGAAACTTGACCCATCTCACCAGGTGCTGTAGGGAAGGAGCTTTGCATCCTCCTCTCCCCTGCCTGCTCCAGATATTTACTGTTTCTTGTGGAACCAGGGAAGAAATCATTCACTACTGCTTCTTCAAACTGTTGTACTGCTTTTGAATCCAGCTTGCTCAGAAGTAACTCCAGTGCCTTGTTTTGGCTGCTCACAGCTTTTCTGTTTGTCAAATGACCATGATACGTGACTCTTTCACGATGGACTAGAAAGCATGTTTGACGTGTTTGACTTCAGCTTGGAAATAACTCTCCAAACATCTATGGCTGGCTCCCTATCACAAATATCTGCTAGCTGAAATGTGTTGGTTGGGAGATGAAAACAGTGAGATGATTGATGTAATCGCAGGTAGAAGTTTTTAGCATGGCTGCAGCCAGATCTGGCTCAGTGTCACCTGTTCCGTTGTTCAGTGGCAGTTGGAACAAGCCGTGTTGGCAGAAGCAGAGTCTGTTACAGGCACTGTGTTAATCTCTCTTGCAGGTGAGCCCAGATAGGGTGGATTGAGCTGAAGTTGTTCCAGTTGAAACTAAACATTTTCAAAATAGTTGCGGAGACCTCCAGTTGTACCACTTTACTTATACAGCCGCTTAAATCACTACTGACTGCAGTCTGGTGTCACCCCTGTTGCAGACAGCAGGAGATGCTTGGTCAACATACAGAAGTGCTTTAAGAGCCTGGAGAACAAGATTCTGCCCAAATGAAACCACTGTCGCTTTGTACTTCATTAGTACATGTGATTATTTACTGTGATAGTCCAGTAGTGTCTTAAGCACAAAGGTTTGATTCTTCTTCTGGTAATGCAAGAGAGAGAAACAGGAATTTTTGACGCTGGCCACGTGTTGGGAAAATTGGGGAAGACCTCAGGAGTATCCAGCAGCTTGGCAACAGGTAGTGGCAGCATCCGAGCTCCCTGGATCTCTCTGTGGTCGGTAAGCGTTGGGTGGGGAGGATGGTAAGGCGAGGTAGGAATTGTGTGTGTGCTTTGCCCAAATCATGGGGCACCAGCTGGTTGAAGGGCTGATGAATCCTGGGCTGTGTCTGTATGCTTTGCAAGTCAGGGCTGATGTCTTCTTGGGCCTGGTGGAGTATGGGTCTCTGTGCCCTGTTCCTTCATGCTCTTGAGGACAGGTGTGAACCCATCCAGAACCAGATGACTAAACACTTGCGTATGAGCACATCCTACATTGGTAGTCCCTGACTAAGGTTTCACCTTAACCATGGACCCAGGCCATGTACTAAAATAAGGTGATGGGACCCAAGAACTAAGGGTATACACAGTTGAAAAGATGGCTTCTAGGAGCCTGCAAAGAAAAATAGCATACTGCTGGGAGCACTTGGATGCCTTGGGTGGGTGGAGGTAGAAGTGGACTAGTCAGGACTGGTACAAGTTTGAACCTCTCTTCATCAGACGCAGGCTGATCCTGGTATGGCAGGACAGTGTTGGCTCCAGGGGCTGCATCGTGTGGCTGTGAATTTTTCAACTGGCCCTTGTTGGCTTTCATCAGTTGAAATGTTTTTACTGTCTGTACCATTTCTGTAATGACTGGTTTCATATCTGATCTCCATGCTTTGAGCTAAATCCTCTTTACCTAGTCCCATAGTTATATGATCTGAAGCTTATGCTTTGTGGTTGCCACAGAGGCAAAGTGCATCCTCATCACTGTTGTTGTGGAGCTTGTCGGCACTGAACATGTGGTTTTCTTTTTCTTTTTTTTAAGTCTTTACCACAAAATTGCTGATTTGGAGCTTATTTAAAGAGATGGGAGTTTGAAAATCCTTTGACTTCTCTGGGAATAGTTTACATGGTACAAGAGGGTGGAGATTTCTGGAGTTTCCAGTACTGGTGCTCCAGGCCAAAAAGTTGTTGCATCCCAATTTGACCTCAGTTATCCTTCCTATGCATCCCATTTTCAAGGCTGGGTCTAGTTCACAAGTTTTCTTTCTTTTCTGCTGGACTTTTTTTTTAAGACTTCCTTAGTATTTTTAACTGCAGAAGTTTCAGCTGGGATCCCTGAACACCCTTGTTTGCTTTTTCCATAGGTTCCTTAGAAAGAGAGCTCGGACGGCATGCAAAGTTGTGAAATATCTGCAGACAGCACGGATGATCCTCTTAGTAGTGGCCTACGGAGAAAACGACAGCCTCGAATAGTAGTTATCGGTGCTGGGCTTGCAGGCCTGTCAGCGGCGAAAGCGCTCTTGGAAAGCGGTTTCACGGATGTAACTATCCTTGAGGCGACTGACCGAATTGGAGGCCGCGTGCAAAGTGTGAAACTTGGTAAGAGCGGCGTTTTGGGGGTAATGTGTTGGGCTTGCTTTATTCTGCTAGCAAGGCTTTGTGTTGTCGTTGGGTTAATTCGACTTTGGCAATGTGCTTTTTCAGTCAATGTGCGCATGCAAAAGGTTATTTGAGGTGTGATGTTGAGAGGAACATAAATCCTTGGGCTTCTTTCAGGGTGGGTGGGTGAATCTGAGCTATCTTGTGCATCTCTTGTGAGGGAGGGCTGCTGCAAACCCACGTTTCTATAAATTAAAGATCTCTGTGATTGTTTTCACTTGTTAGACAGAGCTCTTCCTGTACAGTCTGTGAGAAGCTTTCTGTGATTAAATAACTGTATTGAGACAGTTTCCACCAATGTTTTCAAGCTTGACTGTTGACTAGGAGCACTCGGTAAATCTCCTGGCTAGTGAACGGCTGTTTCTCAGTGACTTACATCACTTGCACAGGGGCAAGCTCCAAGCCATTCTGTTTCACAAATAACCCCATTCATTTCCCTAGAACTAATTTACTGTGTAGGGCACTACCCACAGTGAATCAGCCTGCTGGAAAAACCTCTTCAATGTATCTTTTCATCCTGATTTGCAGCTTTCCTACCTCTGTAGCTTCCTTTCTCAGTGTGTAATAAAGGTGCAGACACTGGATATTTTAATCTCAGGTCAATTGGAAGGGCTTGTAAAATCTCTAAATGCAAAACTACTGGAGCAAATGGTACCCTTTGCAGCACAGTAGTCAATGAAACTTCCCCTGGTACCTAGAAGGGCACTGCATGTCTCTCCTCTGTGGGGGGCAAAAAGCTCTTCACTTTTACTGAATTGCCTTCCTGATTTCAATTAACTAGTTCTGTTTCTGATCCTACTCTCTGTATTTACTCTTCGGCCTCTTGCTGCCCTCCTTTCTTTTTATTTGACAGGTGCTTACATCACTTACTATATTTTACTCAATAAACTCAGCATAGTAAATAAACAGCAGTGTCCTATGAACTTTCAGAAAGGAAACGAATGAAAAGGCAGTCAGACAAATCTAATCTCCAGGGTTTGAATAGGGCACGTTACATTCTGCTGAGACTTGGCATAGAGGTTAGAATGGGAAGTGTGTCCTTTACTCACAATAATCTGTATTAAAAATATCCTGGATCATGGCTGTGAGAGGAGGGAAGTGTTAAAGACCTGCAGTCTTCAGGGAGCAATATATCATTCTGCCAGCGCACATGTGAAATAGTTTTATTGTACTGGTATCGAGACCAGTTCTCTCACCTTTGGGCACCTTCATAGGCTACTCATATCTTTGCCTTTGCTGGGGACCTACCTCCTGTTCGTTAACGCTTCTTAACTAATGTGAGACAAGAGCAGACTTTTCAGCCTGGTGGAGATCATGCAGTTCGTAGATGCAACTGTTATTTGCAGAACAGAGGACTGGAATCCAAAGTCTTGATCTTTTAATACCTTTGTTAAAACTACAAACTGTCCGTCTTTTACCTTCCACAGACTACCGAAGTTACTCTGTGTGGGTATGGACTGCAGTTCTCTCCCAAGGTGGGCCCATGTTCTGGTCCCTTGGGTGCTTTGCAGATCCATGCGCCCTTTACCCAAAGAGTTTTGGAGCTCTGTTGGGTGGTGAAATCTTCAGAAGCAGCACGTACTCAGAACCTCCTTATTCCCTGGTATGAGGGCAAAAGGGCAGCATGGTCCTGGGCTGTGTTTTCTTCTTCTGTACTGCCTGGAGCAGCAAGATTGTACCTGGGGCATGCAAGACCTGCTCATTTCTCAGAACTGGCTAAAGCTTACCAAAAAACTGTTACAGAAGTGGTTCTTCCAGGTCTTCAACATATGACCGCTTTGATCTGCTTGTCTAAATGACATTTAAATGTTAAACTTCTCTGCCTGTCTGCATGCTTGACTAAATACCTGATTTAAATCTTCAACAGCGCTACAGTAGCACCTTCTCAGGGTTCTGCCCTAATACTGCCGCTCTCCCTGAGCCATGCTGTGTCTTGCAGGGGACAGTATTTTCCCCTCAACTGCACAGAGTATGTTGCTACTCAGCACATGGGAATAATTCGGATTTTCCGAGGTTTGGTTCATCATGTCTAGCACAGGTGAGGCAGAGGGTTGGTGTGTTTGTGGATTCTAAGTGTATTTCTTGTACATGATCGAGAACGTCTGTATCAACTGCAGATACACCACGACAGGATGCCCAAGAAATAGTCAGGGCTGCAAAGGGAAATGTGAAAGTTCCCGTGCGTATTCAGAAGGCTTGATATGCAATCTGTGCGTTCCTTTGGAAAATTGCTGGTATGGTATGTTGTTGTGTGTAGCCCTGTTTTGACTGTTACTTGTATCTCAGGAATACTAGTCACAGAATAAGGAGCAGATTGTTTCCTATTTTGTGTTGTATTGGATGATTAATTTGAAATAGATTAATATTGAAACTAAAATCTTTGAAAGCCCTGAAAGTAAATTAGCTATCTCTCTTTAAAAAGATGGTATTTAATATTACACTTTTAAATAATTTATCATGTAGCTTACACTAGGTAACAACTGGCTTATCTGCTTGGTAGTGATGACAGTGACTTTCTAAGTATTACAGGCAAGAATGACTCTGTTTAATTTGTTGGTATTTGATTATATTCCACCCAGCTACCGAAAACAGGAGAACTTGGAACAAATCATAATTGTTAGCAAGCACCAATACAGTGGGACTTGCTTTTTCTTTAAAAGATCAGGTGCCCCATAAATAAGAGTTATATACAGGAGGGTTGTTAGTGTAGCAGAGAGCAAGCTCCTGACGTAAAGCAGCAGGCAGTATTCCTGCTGCTGATCTGGCATGTGATGACTCGCAGGAGGATTGCATTAACAAGGTGACTGCCACATGCAGTATTTATGAGGTTTGTACCTTTGGCTGCCAATGTACAGCAGTCATTTCCGCTAGGCTGGGTGCTCTGAGAGTGTATTGGAGCTTGTGGCACCTTAAATATTCACACGTTTGTGACTTGATGCTGCACACTCTGAAGCACGTGCTTTGTTTTAGGTACACGTAGAAATCTTGTGCTCTTGAGTCCTGTAATGCATATTTTGAAGGGCAATCAGTATGCTCCTTAATGACGAGGTGGTTGTCTGCTTGAAAAACAAGATATGCGGAGCTTCCCTTGGAGGCAGTGTCTCAGCTGGAGAGCAGCGTTTTTCGGAGCTTTCATGTGTTAACCTTGACTGCATTACAGCATAGTGCTGCAGTGTCTTTCTGTCTGAGCATATATTTACATGTTAAACAGTATATGATGACTGGTAACTGCATGATTCTTTCTTCATCAAGCAGGATCCTATTAACCAACCCACTTAATCAAGCATTTACACACCTCTGCAGAGTGAGCTGCACAGCGTGGTGTTGGCTGGGATGCTGGGAGAATGCAGCTTTGTCAGACTTTAAAACAGTTAGCTCTGGATTTCTGAGAATCTCTAAAAATGTGGGTGGAGGACATGGCCCAAGCTTATTTTTAGCACCTCCTTTCAGCTGCTGAACATCTCCCTGTGCTATCAGCCCAATCGTGGCAGCACTGACTTGGCGGGGTCAGAGCCCTGGTGCAAACCCTCTTAGTTATGAGGAAAGGAGAGAGTGGGGCTGACCAAACTCTTTGTGTTTTGCAGGCAGAGAGCAGAGGTGATGAGGGCTAAATGTGTTTGGTGTTTAACCTGACAGTGCATCTTTTTACACAACTTGATAGAAATTTTCAAAGGCATAAATAATAAAATATAACATGTTTGCTCATTTGGGGAGTGGAAATGCATTTTCATATTGCAGTTAATCTGAGGGGTATTTGTAAATAACATGCATTTTTCATCACAGGACAAGGTTCAGTAAGCAGGCTAGTGTTGCTGTCCCAGGGCAATCCAAATTTTGCTACATCTCCCTGCTGTAGATGCTTTTCTTTCTGTGTCTGGGTATCCATCCCCTCCTCCTCAATACAGTGGATATTTGAAGTCTTTAGGTACTCTATTCTTTCTCCACCACTGTAATATTTATGTAAGTATCCTCATGCGTCCTGTTTGCAATAGTGCAGTGTGGCTTCTTACAGCTCTTTTCCTTCCCACCCTTCCTTTACTAGTACATGGCTTGTGCTGCAGGACGAGCGGTACATCCTCTGCTGTCTGGTTGTGTTCTTAAGTGCAGGTTTAGAGAAAATGGTTTAGAAAGGTCAAGTAACAAGGATAGAGCAGTTAGCAACAACCATGATAAGAACTGGGAACCTAGAAGATTCTGGATTTTGCCTTAAGTATTAGAGGTGTGTCACTGTGATGTATCTTTATTGGAAACATCTCATCCTTCTAGCACTATCTAAACTTGTGTCCTGAAGGACTGGTTTGAAGAACAGTGGCATTGCCCTTGTCTAACAGAGAAGGCTCGTGTAAGTGCTGGTCAAACATGTGCTGTCCTTGAGCAATTGTTCTGATTTTGCACATGTACGTTCTATTTATAGTTGAGTGTGACATGCTTTCAGAAAAATGGGCTTCTATAACTACTCTGCTTGATTTACTCTCCTGCAGGGCACGCCACTTTTGAACTGGGAGCTACGTGGATTCATGGTTCACATGGAAACCCAGTCTATCATCTAGCAGAAGACAATGGTTTACTTGAAGAGACTACTGATGGTGAGAGAAGCGTTGGACGGATCAGTCTTTACTCCAAGAATGGGGTGGCTTATCATCTTACCAACAATGGGCAAAGGATCCCGAAAGATGTGGTTGAAGAATTCAGTGATTTATACAACGAGGTTGGTATTCAGCTGCTCTGTCAGGTTGTAGATTTGCCAGAAACTCTGGGACTCCCTGACGGTTACAATGTTCCGGGTACTGGACTAAGGTAGAAAACTAGGAACATCTGTGATTTCTTTGCAAAAAATCAACGCTTAGTTTGCTCATCTGCTTAACCATACCCCATTTGTTCCTGATGTGGGATTAACTCACTGTTGTTAGGAAGAACAGTCTTTCCACATTTGTCATCAATTTAATCACTTCCAGCAACTATTGCTGGGAGATCCAGTCATTTGCTCTAGAAAGTTGCTACTTAATTAAAAGGGTAAAGGAGGAATCAAATTACTAAACAAAGTAGAACGCAAAACCTTAGCAACAACCGGCTAAATATTGTAGCCCTGTGACATTTTATTGATGTTATAAATACCGTAGTGTGCTGTGTAGTATGCCAAAGTCAGCGCAGTATCGTAGGAATTGCAAGTTTTCTTGCATCAGAAGGAAAGGAACATCTTTTCTGGTAGATTCAGAGCAGCGTGGATTTCGATTTAAGGTTATTTTAACTTCTTGTGCTCAGTGTTCTGTGACGTCCTTTTCAATTCAGTGTAGGTGAGGGCCTCAATATGTGATAGAAGAGCCAAATAGAAAAAAACCAAAACAAACAACTACAGAGGCAGAACCTGAAAATACTAAATAGAAGCCTGTAAGATGGAAATGAAAATGCATATTTAGTGGAAAGATTAACCTCTGCTAAAAAAGCAATAAGCCAACATTAGACAAAAAAGGCCCAATTTACTTTCATGTAACTTAACGAACCGCTGCTGCTGTTTTCCAGAGGGTTTCTTACTGATTTGTCTGTTGAACACATATGAAAGATTGGTAGTAGTTCTACCTGCTTTCACTAAGATTTCACCTTAGGTAGAGTGAAGTGAAATAAAGAGGCTTGCCAAAGTTAATTATAATCATTCCTGCATTTTTTGTTTTAATATCATGAAGTACGTTGAAGGGGATCGGTGCAGAATGTCTAGTCCTCCAGGTAATGTGATCTCTCAGTGGGTTATATAAAATGGAGCAAAACATTATTATTTTCATCAGGCTGCAGCCATGCCTAAAACCTTCAGATTTTCATCTTACACTGAACTTCACCAGTATTTGATGCTTGGCTAAACACAGCCTGGATTCAGGTTACTCTTGCATGCTTTATGCTTAAAAATATGTCCATGAACATTTAGAAAGCCAGTAAAAGAAGAGCCACTAATAGAATTATCAAGAATTGAATAGGCAGCAGAAACGGGGATTTTCTTTGTTTGAAAACATTTTTTTATGCAACCCTAGGGCTCTGAACTGGAATCTGGGACGGGATGGCACAAAATCATTTCAGTTTTAGAGAGGAGTAGTAGGAATTTCAAAGAAACCTCATTATGGAAGGAATTTAGCAACCCATGGCAGGGAGGGAATTCTTCTTGGACAAATGCAGGTGGAGATAATTCATCTCAACAACTTTTTTGTGTTACTGGTTTGAAAAGAGAACTAGAACCAGCCAGGAAAAAAAGACAGGTGAGACGTGTGTGGAGCAAGATTAACGGCAACTAAGACTAGAAAAGAGAGAGGGAGTAAGTGAAAATACTGCAGTGAGCAGTATTATTTATGTAAATGGAACACCGCCAAAGTGCGTGCAGTGCTCAGTGATCATCCTGTCTCAAAGATGATATGAAAATCTCCAGCAAAGGGAGGATGTTGGAGGCAGGCAGACTCTGAAATGAGAAGAGAATACAATGAGAGCTACTTAGCTTTGAGATACAGCCGATAAGATAAAGGCTGTAACAAGGTGCCGGTGTTTTAGAAATGATTAATTTGGTAAATCTACCCTTCCTTTTAAAGCAAGGGAAAGGGGGCAGCCAGTGACATGAGAGAACGACACATTAAAAGTTAATCTACTTTACGCAACACGTAATTAGCTTATCGTTGCTACAGGATATTTTTATCGCTAGGAGACAGAAAAGGCTTTCACATTTATGGATTGTAAAAATATCTACAGGTGCTCTTTGCAATAAAAAATATGTAAGGGACAGGTTAAGCCAAGAAGAGGACATCATCCAGCCTCTAAATGTTGCTGGAGAGGTGCTTTCTCTGTCTTCCTTCAAAGTGTGCTGGAATTTCTTGTGGGGGTAGCTCATGGTTTTGTCGAGCTTCTTGTCCCAGCCTCTTTGGGGTGTCATATTGAACAATCTTTAGTGAGTAAAGACCATGGGAATAGAGGTGAGCTACGTGATCTCCTGAAAATCATACAGTCTTTTTTAACTGGAGAAATACAAGTTCACCGGTCAGTGGGCAGTCAGGAGCATGTGCAGCAGGTGTGTGGCTTTGGGGACCTTTTTCTCTGGCATAAGGTGCAGAGGATGTTTCTGTTTACACGTGCTGAGTCAACCTGGTGGGCTTCTGGTGTGGGTTTTTTTTTTTTTTTCTTTCTCCCCCACCAGCATTTATTTTGCATTTTCATTACAGTCCATTCTATCTTTTTTTTTTTTTTTTTTTTTCCATCCTGGCTGGCCGATACTCTCTTGCTTTAACTGGTGATGAAATGATTGCTGGGGAGGAACAGTAGGAATTTGGTCTTCAGTTCTGCATCTCTGAATTTTTTTTATTTTTTTTTGAGGAGGCAGGTTTTTGGGGAGGTTTTGCTATAATGTCTCAAAGTTGTCCAGAATAAAAAAACCATCTTACAGATCACCAGATCCCAAGGTCAGGCTCCTCGTCTGCCTTGTAGGAGCTCCAAGATCGTTCTCAGAGTCTTGGGGCAGCCTGCTGTTAGCAATCCCGCAATCACGTCATCTCATCTCTCAGGCTGCATCTTCCCCTTTAGAAGAGGCTGAGATAGGACAGCGTGTGTCACAGCCTTTGCTGACTTGAAGTAAAAAACCAAAACCAACCAGAAACCACATGATGGATACAAAGCCTAATCAGGGATGGAGCACTGGCATTAACAGTGGAAAACGTAGTCCTAATGAACGGGGCTAAATTTGTCACGGTTTCAAATGCCTGCCCTCCCTTGCACAGCCGGCTCACTTCCCGTATGCTCACACACTGCCCTTCTTTTGCTGCAGCAGCTGCCACGTGCTTGGGCTCGAGCATATGCCTTCAGCTCTGCTGCTCCATCTGTGTCTCTCTAGCCCCAGTTCTCTTGTCATCTGGACACCAAATTCTAGTGAATGCAAAGCGCAAAGGACCTCCCTTGAGTGTTTGACGTGGGTATGTGGAGTCACTGAAGCTGGAGCTTAGCGAGGCAAAGTCTCTGCTCTGTGTGCTGAATTTTCCTCGTGTGAAAGGCAAGGCACCCCAGTACTTCCAGAGCTTTGCCTCGCTAGTTCATTTGGAAAGTCCTTACGCTTTTTCCAGGCACTTACCCAATCTTTTTTGGCTGGCTTCTTCTACTTCAATACAAGATTTGCTTCTTTTTGTTTGCAGTAGCCTGAATTTTTAATAGCTGTAGGGATGCCTCACAGAAGCCTTTATTTGGTTATGAGAAAGCCAGCAGTAAGACTGCTCAGCTCTTCATTTCCGTAGCTGTGAGAGGCTGTCTTAACTGAGAGGCTGTTGCACTGCATTGAAGTCGGTCAAGATCTATCACAAGCTTGTGACCGAAGTGACCCGAATCGTCCTCCGTGAGAGCACGAAAAAACTCAGCAATGCATGCAAGGAAGGTCTCCAGTCCTGCAGAGCAGCCACCTGGATTTCCAACCCCGCGTTGCCGTGCAATGTGCCATGAGAAGGGGCATGGAGTCTGCCGTGGGCAGGACAGCTTTCCAGCCACTGTTGTTTTAAGACTATCCGTCTCAGACCATGTACCGTGCGGGGCTGGCACTGGTCAGGGTCATCGTCAATCCATTTGGTTGGCCTCTCAAAAGAAAGGGGCGCCAGCACTGGAAGGTTCCCCAGGGTGTGATGTCCATGCTGTGTATTCATAATCTTCCCACCTTCCTCTCCACTCCTGCTAGGATAATTGGGAGAATCCTGGGGCCTGGGGGGATTTTGTCCTCTGTCTGCTTATAAGACATCTACATGACCCTCAAAGAAAAGGGACAGGGGTGTGACCTTTGAGGGTAATGTCTGCAGCTCAGTGTCTGTCTGTGCTTGTAACTGCTGGGAAAACGTGAATAGGGACAACCCATCTCAGAGTTGCTCTTCTGCCCCTGCTAAGTCCCCATTTCCCTCTCCAGAGAGGTATTTAAGGCCAGCTCCCAGGTTTTTGTGAAGGGTGGGAGGGAGGTGGTGAGCTTGACAAGTTAAATGCAGGTGAAAAATCATACTGCTTTGCCTGCGCAAGGATTTCACAGTCCATCTGCCAGCCTGATTTAGAAAAAGTGGCTATTTTTATGACTTTTCAGTAAGGACATGGTCCCTAAAGACCTTCTGCACGGGAAACCTCCCTTTAACAATCAGCTAATTAATGGCCTTGTTATCTGTCAGCTTTCTCCTGTGTGCTGCACAGCTTTTGGGGGAGGGATGCAGCCAAAAAATGACAAAGTTTTCCACCCTTCTCACCCCCACCCTGTGCTGGGCTTGGTGCCATCCCCAATTATGCTCCAGTGCCTTGCTTTGCCTTATCGTAGAAAGCAGGACCAAAGGGCCACCGAGAGTCACCGTTCCCTCCCTGCCCCTCTATTGCACTGACAGATGTCTGGCCTGGTAACAGCATGGACCTATCTCCATCGGGGGTTTTTTTACTGACCGGGGATTAAGTCACTACAGTTTTTAAGCCAAGTAAGAAAAAGACAATGCTGCGGGTCATCACCGGCGCTGACAGGAAGGAGCGTGGATTGGGATGTGCTTTCCTGACCTCCTTCAGTGCTAAGAAACTTCTTTATTTAGATTTGTTCTTCCTAAGAGACTGCCTCTTCCTGTGGTGGAGGGGCACGTATGTAGTAAACATGTGTAGGTGGAAGGCTGTAGGTAAGGGAAAGGGTGTCCCTGGTAGTACCCACGTTCCCTACAGACCCTGGTTGTGGGGATGCCCCAACCTGGTCATGAAAGAAGACAGAAGGTATAAGGTGAAGTGAGGCCATTTTGGGATTATGGCCATTTAATTAACTCCTTTAATTTCTGATCTTTAGCCCCATTTCCCCACAGGATTGTATGCAAACCCTCAGAATTAGGGATGGAAATCCACACGGAATGAATAGTCGCTTGAGGTGTTCTGCATCTTCTGCTGATGGTTCTGGCTTCTAGGGCCGGTCTCACTTCAAACCCAGAGGAGCTTTAGAGTGAGAAATGATTAGGTTATTGTGCTGGGATGTGAGTGTGCCAGTGGGAGTTGATGCAGTCTGTCCTTATTTTTTCTTCCTTTTTATTATTATCAGTTCTGTGATAATAGAAAAGGGAGATCAGTCTGGGCTGTATATGGTGTAGCTCCCCTTGCTGATGGGCACAGTGCTCTCAGTTTAGATGCATGGATATTTTGTAGGGTTAACTAGAAAATCAGCAGAATCTTTCAGGTGGTTCTTGATGCTACCTTTCACCAGGCTTTTTGAAATAAAGCTCACTTGAACTCTCTCAGGAATCCTTCTGATGAAATGATTGAAGGAGAACGTGTTTTTTAAATCTCATAAATGCCTATTCCCTGTGACTCCAGAGGTGGTCCTGTAGGCGTGATAATGCTTTCTGTTATTACGAGCAGTTGCCCACCTGAGGAAGCAAAGCCAAAGTAACTCCAACTCCAGACAGTACAATTCTGCTCCTACTTCATCAAAAATGTACCTTAAATGAGACTTCTAGTCAACTTTTCCATAGTTTCCTATACAGAATTTGTTTGCTGCATTTGTACATTAAACAATACATTTTGAGCAATTTTTGATTCTTCTATTATGACAACGTATCTCTTAATGCAGGACTTGCTGTTGTTTCTCCTTTTGCTTCTTTCCTACAACAGCTTTGCTTCTTGTTCTTCATCAGCTGGTTCAGCACCCCCAACAAGGGAAAAGCAAGGAAATAACAGGGATTCTGAGAAAAAATAATAAATCCTGATAGTGATTATACTTACCTGCTGTCTGATAGATGGGATGACATATATAGGAAAGATTTTACTTGATGTTTACAGCACAGAGAACTGTGCGTTTCTGCTCTTTTCTCTGTTAGACAATGAAGAATACGATGGTTAATAAAAACATACCCAAGGCTCACGCATCCTTTTGGCCAAATTGTAGCTGGGTTTTAACACAGCTTTGCTTGTCTTGTGAATGTGTTATCTGCTTATAGTGTGCAATCGGCTTATGAAAGCTGAGCTGCATTATGCTGACGCAAGGTCTATGCAGCTTGTACTTGCTGGAAGTGGTTTGGGCTTCAGAAATCAGTGGACCTGAGAACCGTGGGATGGTGAAACTGCCAAAGAGCTTTTGGCATTGGGGAACAGAGAAGGCACTCTTTCCTTTCCTTTGCTGGAAGCCTTCATCTTATATAAGGTGTTGGTCTCCACCTTTCTTGCCTGGAAATCTCTTCGGAAAGGCTGTGTCACAACCAGTGTCTGCAATTCTCTTCTGTCTTTGCCAGCTCCGCTCATGTTTCTTGTGATTATTTCTTGTCTGTTTTTGTAGTTTATTTTCCCTTTTTTTTTTGCATTCTTTCACTTATTTTCTTTTTTGATTTCCTCCTCATCCCTTACTTGTGTTTATCTACTCACCTGCCTCCATTCGCTCGCAGACATGGTCTCTCACTCTTACCACTGCTGTGCATTTTTCCTTACCGCCTCCCTTTCATAGAATCACAGACTGGTTTGGGTGGGAAGGGACCTCACAGCCCACCTAGTTCCAACCCCCCTGCCATGGGCAGGGACACCCTCCACTAGCCCAGGTTGCCCAAAGCCCCATCCAACCTGGCCTTGAGCACTTCCAGGGATGGGACATCCACCACTTCTCTTTCTTCAACATCCCTCTATTTTGCCTCCTCAAATTCACTTTATTCCTAAAACCCAAGAGAAAAATCAAGCTCAGCAAGCGCTGAGGTACTAACAAGCTGACTTCTGTCCTTACCTCTGCCGTCAGAGTGGTTCCAAAGATTGTTTACCAATATGGTGATAGGTGCTTTTTATATATAAATATATATTTAAAATATCTATATAAAAATATACTGGGGAGAATCAGAGTGGGAAGAAACTAAAACATGATGAATTAGCTACATTAGCAGAGAATGG
Organism: Balearica regulorum gibbericeps; assembly: GCF_011004875.1. Lineage (NCBI taxonomy): Eukaryota > Metazoa > Chordata > Aves > Gruiformes > Gruidae > Balearica > Balearica regulorum. The sequence goes on along the minus strand of NC_046187.1, from coordinate 78,969,743 downwards.
GAAACTCTAGGAGCCTTTGAAGGAGATGCTGTCAGTTCTACCAGCTTCCAACCAGGCATTTACTTTTGAGTTGAACTTCTCAGGACATCCAATTAATCTTGTCTCCAAAAAAAGGATCATAAGTTGTAATCAAACCATCTTTGACAGGAAAAACCTCACCAAGCAGAGATATTTCCTCTCTGGTTGTGAGAGTACTGTGTACCCCAGTGGCATGATATAAATGAGAAGGTGACTCATTCTGGACAAACAAGTTATTAATGGGATGAGTTGCACTTCTGGGAGGCAACTTTTGAAAGCTTTCCTATGTTAAAAGATTCCTCGGAGTTTTTCCATGGAAAGGAAGGGCCATGATTCAACTGCAGTCTCTTCTGGCAATATTACAGACAGACGTACTGATTACTCCAGACGGCCACAAGCAGATGGCCAAGGTGGATGGTTGTTTTCTTGCTTTTAAGTAGCTTATACAATGGAAAACTAGAGTTAAAAAAATGTCAGGAAGATCTCCTTCAAAGAGGAACAATTTGTTAGAAGGAGATTTTTCTTGTGTGTCCTTCTCAGGCTGGCTCCTGGTGGGGGGTTACTAGAGCTGTCATTGTTTTCCATGGATCTATACCTGTCTTGTACTCAACAAGTAAAATGCGTGTGCCTACAAAATTCCTTTGCTAAGCCTGTGTTGGTTGCTTCCTATTTTTCAGGGGACAACAGAAAAGTAACTATGAAACTGAAATCCTCCAATCTGGCGGATTTCTGGGCAGTATTGTTAAATAATGGAGAGGGTGGAAGGGCTGGTTCCAGGTTAGAGGAGTCAAACGTATGGGCTCTGCAACCTGGGATTGCACCTGAGACCCTGAGGTGGGAGAAGAGCTGGTGCTTTATGGCCAGGGAACATGTGAGTCTTGCTGCTTGAGTTCACTCTCTGTAGACTTTGGATGGAGACCGGGGCCAAGTCAGGCTGTGATGCTGCTCAGCAGAGCCAGAAATTAGACAGAGCGAACCCAAACCTGGTCTGCAGAGGTGCTCTACAGTCTGCACTTACTTGGCTTACTGATCCACCTGCGGCAGCTAAACAGCTGGTTGAACAACAGGCTTTAGCTACTGAAAATGGCAGGACTGTCCCAGCTGGTGTTCTGCAAGTGATAGAATGAATGAAAAAATAGCTTAATAGTAAGTTAATAGTAACTTAATAACTTAATAGCAACTCAACTGTTGCAGGTGAGTAAGAGTGTTATCTTTGCCTGGAAGGAAGTGTTGCTTCCTGCCTTCTAACCAGCATAGCTGTGGGTGCAACTTGACTTGGCGTTGGAGCAGAGCACACAATAAACTGCGAAAGCTGAGCTCTAAAGTTGGGAAGAGAAGATGATCTAAATGTCCTGGGTTTGGATGGAGGGAAAAGCAGCTTGCTTGAGGCTTGGATTGTGCTGTGAATCACATTGTCCATCCTTCTGTCCCGTCTCTGGCAGGTCTATAACCTGACTCAGGAGTTCTTCCAACGAGGTAAACCAGTCAATGCTGAGAGCCAGAACAGTGTGGGCGTCTTTACACGGGACGTAGTGCGCAAACGTGTCAAGGCCGATCCGGATGACACAGAGGCCGTCAAGAGGCTGAAACTAGCCATGATCCAGCAGTACCTTAAGGTGTGTGTGCACATCCTTTTTTTTGTTTGTTTTTGTTTTAACTAAGAGCAGACAAATCTTGAGCCTCAAACGCCTGGCTAAACCTTGCCCATTACTGGCAAATTGCTTTCTGTGGTTTCTTGCAGCTGGGGCAGTTTGTGTTTATATTGACAATTTTCCTTGTGAGGCATATCCAAAGACAGTGGGCTGCAAGAAATAATGATTTTGCTCTCTTTTTTTTTTTTTTTATTCCTTACTTTAAACTTCCAGCTTTCTAATTAGAAGGGGCTTTTCTAGGCCCTGTTAAATTTTCTGGTGTGATTTAGTGTTTTCTTACCACCTGAAGCTACTCTATTGTCAGGTTCTTTTAGTAATGTCTTGTCTTGTGCCTTACACCTGGGACCCCATGATCGTGCCTGAGTGTCTTTTACCCCCTTCTGCCTCTGTCCGTATCTCAGAGACCAGAAGAAATGTAACTTTGATACTGGTAATTTGCTGAAGAAATCCCTAGAAAGCATTTTGAAGGTAAAGCAATAAAATCAAAGGTATATTGTATAAACCCATGTCCTAATCATCATTCCTTATGACTTCCCTAGTTCTTTTTATCTCCTTGATGCCTTGGCCTAAATGAGATCTCTGTGGGATGAGGACTTAAAGCTGCATCAAGCACTCCACAAGTAAAGTGTATCAGTCATTCCTATTTCAATTATAATGACTTAAAGGCTTATGAAATGAGGCAGGGGAGGGAAGCAGCGCTCTGTGATGTGGCTATGTGTATGGTATTCACTATTTACAGCTGCGAAGCTGAAACAAAGAGAAATAAAGACCTAAAGAGTCTCACAGGAGATGTGTGATAAAGCTGAGATTTGAACCCAGACATCCTGAGCACTGTTCTGATATCTCACTGTACTGACCTAAGAGCTTGTATCACAGGGCGTCCCTGAAGCTGCCACATAAAAACTAGTTATTTATTGTGTTATCCATGTAACAGCACCCATGCAGACAACGTTAGTCATTGATATAGCTCTGGTTTTCCTAGTGGTTACTTCTGTGGTTGCTACAGGTTGCCACAGCCAGAGACTTTTCTGCAAATCTTGCAAATCCCTTCTCATGCATAAATACCTGAGAACAACAAAGCTTCTGATACTTAATATTATCAGATCAGAGTGGTTGCTGAGGAAGTTGGGATTAACTGGTGTCTCAGACAAAGTATAGTCTTGGTACTTGCCTGGTACTGGCATTTTTCCTTCATGGTTGAAAGAATCAAATAGCCATCACTGTTAGTTATTTTCATAATGTGGAGTGTCCTGTTGGAGCATCCAGGCAGGATGAGCGGCCTGTTGTGTGGCCCACTGTGCAGGGTTTGTGTTCTGGGCCAGCAGAACTGACCCTGGGGGAGTGTTGGAGAGTGCTCGCTCAGCCATCGGATAGGATGGAACCACAGCAGACTCAGAGGATAGGTCAAGACCTAGCTGCTGGCGACCTGGACCACCAGTTGTGCCTGCTCAATCGTCACTTGAGTCATCGGGCAATGACCAGGAAGGGACAACCACCTGTGTGTCACAGGAGCAGCCTGTGAACTCATTAGTACAACTTTGACTTGTTTGTTTGACATTTTATCACAGCACAGAGATTCCTGCCCTGCACCAGGATGCTCTACAGGGAGAAGGTCTAGGCTTGCCAGGCTTCCAAACATGGTCATTAAAGTGTGGAAAGGCCTGGAAAATCAGCCCAAGAGTGAGATAAGGAACTGTAATGTTCCCTTTGCCTAAAATGCTTAAAGAATCATGGAGTGTCCTGTGTTGGAAGACACCTTAAAGCCCATCCAGTTCCACCCCCCTGCCATGGGCAGGGACACCCTCCACTAGCCCAGGTTGCCCAAAGCCCCATCCAACCTGGCCTTGACCACTGCCAGGGAGCCAGGGGCAGCCACAGCTTCTCTGGGCAACCTGGGCCAGGGCCTCAGCACCCTCACAGGGAAGGATTTCTGCCTCCCATCTCATCTCCATCTCCCCTCCTGCAGCTTCAGGCCATTCCCCTTGGCCTGTCACTCCCTGCCCTTGTCACCAGCCCCTCTCCAGCTTTCCTGGAGCCCCTGTAGGGACTGGAAGGGGCTCTCAGGTCTCCCCGCAGCCTTCTCTTCTCCAGGCTGAACAAGCCCAACTCTCTCAGCCTGTCTCCATAGCAGAGGTGCTCCAGCCCTCGGATCATCTCCGTGGCCTCCTCTGGACTCGCTCCAACAGCTCCATGTCCTTCTTGTGCTGGGGCCCCCCCAGCTGGATGCAGCACTGCAGGGGGGTCTCACCAGAGCGGAGCAGAGGGGCAGAATCCCCTCCATCGACCTGCTGGTCACGCTGCTGGGGACGTAGCCCAGGACACGGTTGGCTTTCTGGGCTGTGAGCGCACATTGCCAGGTCATGTTGAGCTTAAGAATTACAGTGTGTGAATCATTGTGACTCTGGTGATTTGAAGATTTTTAAGATCACTGTGTCCCATGCATCAGTATTATCATTAGAAACTTATCACAAGACAGGCCAAACATCCTGTCTTTGTTCCAGGGATTGTTGGAAACTACGGCTATGCCTAATACTCCTGCAAACATTAACCTAGAGGTCCGAATCTAAAGCTTTGATAATCACATCAAAACAGTGAATCAAATGCAAGTGTCTCACATCTTGGCATTTCCCTTCTCTGTCTCCTTCAGTTCCTTCTGTGTTGGATCCTCTCACCTCCTGCAGATTGTTAGCTTGCTGACTGTTTGACAGCATGTTGAAAGCTGCAGGCAGCAGAAATAGCTGCCATAAGTTTTTCATGGCTCCTCATGGGAACATTTATTAACATTGGAAAGAGCATCTGATTGACATAGCTCCAACTTCTGTTGTAGGAGCCCCAAGCAGCCAGTCCCTGGCCAGTGCAGTGGGTTTTAAATGGTGGAAAACAGTCAGAACTGTAACCCAGAATCATGCAGAAGCAGAGACATCATCTCTGAACTCTGGCCAATGCAACCATGGCCGACGCAACCAAAGCTGATGCAGCTTGTTACCATGACGAAATGGTTTCTCTGGTTGGAAGGAAGGCTAAGGATCGATTTTGTTAGATCCTATGGCCAAACACTTCTTTACTAGCAAAAATAATGTGGTTTAAGCGTGGAATTCAGGACTACCAGCTTGTGCAGCTTCTCTGTGCCCTTGCAATGTTGCGCTGTGGCAAAGTGAGTTGCTTTGTGGCAATGTTGCTTTTGTGTTGCTTTTCCTTAGGTAGAGAGTTGTGAGAGCAGCTCCCACAGCATGGATGAAGTCTCGCTCAGTGAATTTGGGGAATGGACCGAAATCCCTGGAGCTCATCACATCATTCCTTGTGGCTTCATTAAGATCGTGGAGATTTTGGCCCGCTCCATTCCTGAGTCTGTCATTCAGCTCCGCAAGCCGGTCAAGTGCATCCACTGGAACCAGTCGGTCAGCAAGGAGATTGAGAGGGTGGCTGACCACAACAGTGACCTCCCCGAGGAGGACAAGGGCTCCGATGTCTTCGTAGAGTGTGAGGACTGTGAGTTCATCCCAGCTGACCATGTCATCGTGACTGTGTCCCTGGGAGTCTTGAAGAAACGCCACGAGAGCCTTTTTCATCCCCGCTTGCCTGAGGAGAAGGTGATGGCCATTGAGAAACTAGGAATCAATACGACTGACAAGATTTTCCTGGAGTTTGAAGAGCCTTTCTGGAGCTCTGAATGCAACAGCATCCAGTTTGTCTGGGAAGATGAGGCAGAGAGTGAGAGCTTGACTTATCCCGAGGAGCTGTGGTACAAGAAGATCTGCAGCTTTGATGTACTCTACCCACCAGAGCGGTACGGCCATGTCCTGAGTGGCTGGATCTGTGGAGAAGAGGCTTTGATTATGGAGAAGTGTGATGATGAAACTGTGGCAGAAACATGCACCGAAATGCTACGTAAATTTACAGGTCAGCCATGCTCTGGTTCCTTTGGTGAGTGGAGAAGAGCGGGAGAGTGGGGCTGGGCTGTTGAATAACCGCTAGGAAGGAAACACAGGAAAGTAATTTTTAGTTCTTTGGCATTTTATGTCCCTTTGAATGGGCTGTGCGTGTGCTTCCAGCATACCTCCTGCTTGGGTGTGCCTGAAAGCTATTTATACAGAGGGGCTGATAACCAGCTCAGGAAGCGGTGGGCAGAAGTGCTTGAGGATTCCACATCCTCTGCTTTATTTAATCGCAGATAACTCTTCAGCAGCTGGAGCTGTCGGACTCAGTACTCCTGAGGACTGATCTCAGCTGTGGAAAGCAGCATAGCTCTTTTGGAGCCAGTGGATTTGAACCCATTTAGATCAGCTGAGATGTGGTGGTGGGGTCACATCCCTGACTGCCATCCAACGTGAGGCTATATGGAAATTTCATTGGCCTAAATTTCAAAGAATCCATTGATCTTGAGAGTTCCCATTTTCTAGGTACCTCACTTAAACCTTCCTGGACTTCACAGATTTCATATTTACTGAGCACATGTCACATTAAAGGCAGCAGTTGGAGCAAGACAGATCTTAGGTGTGTTATACTGAGAAAATCCAAGGTGAAATCACTAAAAGTAGTAATACTTGAACATGCTGGGCCTTAGTTTGTGTGCAGTCACTTCTCTAGAAGTTGCACACCTTCCCAAGAAAAGGGCTTTATGCATCTGCAGAGGTCTTTGAGATCCTCTGATGGAAGATGCTATACAAGCACAAGTAGTAAGGTAGTAATGCTGAAAGAAATAGTGATTGACTCATTGGTGGTCTTGAAATAAGGATTTTGAATTCATCCATAATTATAAGCAATTATAAGAGCATCATCCTCCAAGATTAGATGTATTTTATGCTATTCTAGAGATGAGTCCCGTGATTAAGCTATTTCTATCTCCCTGCTAGCTGGTGTTAGCCAAATTTCAACACCCAGTGGGTTTCCAGCCTTACCTCTTGTGCATGGACCTCCAATTAACTGAAGAAATTTGTCTTCACAAGTGTAGCTTGCCCCGGTGCTTACAGACCATTTGCCACTAACCACATGGAGAACTAGAGAAAGTGTCCTGGAAGTTGAGGACTGCCTGCCTAACTGGCTGCTGCCAAAAGAGGTTTTACGTTTTACTACGCTCTTCAGAAGTCGTAGGGTAGACACTGGATTCAGAACCCTTAATTCAGAGACCAAAACTGAACCCTTGTTTCAGCTTGTTCAGTGTTACATTTCTGTTGGATGATGAACCTGTGGCTCCTCTGCAGCGAAGTAGAATGAATCAGTGAATGCTCTACTCTGGGAAGGTTCTGCCTCCAGAGCTGTTTGTTTTCAGTGGTGTTGGGTATCCCTACGTTATGTTGCAATGTCAGTACGTACATGCCTTCTTTCCTCCTGACCTCAGCAGGCCAACTGCTGCTCTACGCAGGCGTAGCAGGAGGTTCTTTTCTTTAATGCCAAGTTTTTCCAGTGCTGATGTATCCCAGAGCATATAAACAACCTTCTTTGTTGCAGCTCTTCTTGCTTAAAACCTCTTTTTTTTTTAAAAAAAAAACCCTTGACTCATCAGTGGGAATTTGGCTCTTTGGGTCTTTCTTGGTTTGGCAGATGGGAATATATTCTCCTTCTTCCTTCTGGGGCTCTTTCACTGTTATTGTTTGCATCTGTTGGATGTTCCTCTCTTCCTCCCAGGATGGAAATATGTTGGCACTGGGTCATCGGTATGTGCTGCAGTTGCTGTTCCAGCTGATACTGCACCTGGTCACTGTCCATCAGCCTCTTCGGCAGTGTGAGCTCTATCTCAGCCTTCTGCTAATCCTGGGTTATCTAGAGCCTTGCCCTGCAATGAACATTTTGTGCATAAGCTGAGAGGTCGCCTCTCAGCTGCTCGAAACTGCGAGAAGAAAGCCCGCCCTTGGAGCACCCATTACACAACATGACCTGTTCCACTTTCTGCCCAAAAAACTTGTTAGTTTGTCAAAAACCTTTTCACAGATCTTCCAGGAAGGTCTTGCTAAGGTAGCTGGGTTTATCCTGTTACCCTTGCTTCCCTGTTTTCCCTTGCAGGTTCACAGAACCAGCAATACGTCAAGGTCAATCTGGGCTGGGTCCCAGGCAGAAATAACAGAAGCGTGCTCAGCTCTCCATGCACCTACTGTCTTCTCCACTAATCTGTTTCATTTAGAGTGTGAGAGTGGGTTAGACCGGCTAGGGGGTGATTGAGGGGGTACAAAGCAGCCTTCCATCTGTGATCTAACTGTAGTAGTTTCTGAGAATGACTGGTCTCCTCTGGTCCAATTAGCACCACCAAACCCAGCTTTTAAAGCGTTTCCCACCACCCAACTTCATGTAAGTCAACTAACTGAGTTGGGAAACTAGTCTTCCTAGGATCCCAAGTTCGGTGGGAAGAAAGACTCTTCCATAAGGCAGTTCAGATCTTCCACACCTCACTTGATGCTCAGTGACATCTTCTGAAAAAGCTTTTCTCTACTGAGCATAGAGACAGCCTTATATTCATTAATGAAAGTAGGTAGTATGAGCCTTTTAATGTTCACTTTGCCTTTTGTAGCTTTCATGTTCTGGGTATAAAACCCCTCATGTTCTTATTTCTTATTCTTCTATTAAAGAATTAATACATTAGCCAGGCGGGTTCCCATCTTCAGCTGTATTTTCCCAGTCCGTTGCTCATGGAGACCTTTGCTTTGACTTCAGAGGCTGTTAGACCAGTCCTACGTTAAATCCATTCTTTTAGACTTGGTGTGATTGCACACTGAGAATTTCTCTCTGAGAAGAGATGATCTGCCTCAGTGACCTTAAATTTCACATCCAGGTTAGTGTTGCAGATTATCTGGCTTTGCTGTGAAAAGCTCTGAGGATTGTTCTAACCTAAGAACCATTGACAATTACTGCTTTTCACAACTGGATGACTGAAAAGCAGTGTCCTCTAAATCTGATTAAATGGGATGCCTTCGAACAATTAGAAGTCTTGCTCTGGTTTCTTTGTTGGCTAAGCTCCGAGCGTTAGAAGCCAGAAGGCAGTAATAGCAGGGTTGCTCCCTTCTGAAGGACTCACTGATTTGTCATGCTGTGGCTGGAGATGCTCGGAGTTGTCCTCGCTGTCCTCCAGCTATTTCTCTAGAGGGGAACGGATCTCTTCTAGGTTCTGCGTCACATCTACCATCCCATGTGGATGCATGGGATACCCTAATGTCTCTCTGGTGGCTGTAGACATTAATGTGTGGGTAGTACCACAGATCTGTGTTGGTCTTGATGGGATCTTAGATACCCTGCTCTCAGGTAGGCAACTAAATTTGGGTGTCTTCATTCAGATCTGTGAGTTGATTTTACGATACTCTTGCATCTCATAATCAGCCCATAACCAATAAATCTGTGTAGCCACACCTTCCAGTAGCTGAATACAGACGGGATTGTTTGAGGCACATGGAGTTATGTTCCATAACTTTACAAGTGGGAATCTCTGGCATAAAGATATGTACCCTCCTATTTTAGCAAAGGCTAAGGTCCTTTTTTAGCCATCTCTCTTTGGACAGTGGAAACTTGGAAGTTTCCACATCTGTACTAATTGTTACTTCTATCTGTAGGCAAAGGCACACATTTACCAATCTATTTAAGAACAGATTGAGAAAGTCCAATTAAATATGTTCCTTGAACGAGCGTAGCCCTCCCAGTCTTTGTAGTTTCTGTCTTGCAAACAACTCAGGATCAGAGCTTGTGTTAGATGTTCCCATCTGACCTTCAACCAAACTCCTCCTCTCTGTTTGCAGCAGAAATGATGGTCTCCTGATTTTCCTCTTAGAAACAGCTTCTCACATTAGAAGGTGCATAAATGCAGAAGCGCAGTGGACACTTGGATCATGCTCACGTGATCTCATGTGCTGGAGAACCTTTAAGGAGCTCATGAGAGGTGGTACATCTGCACCAAAGCATGGTGCTAGGGAAGGAGACTGGCTTTGGTTCTGTACAGCTGTGTTTTGACATACCAAGGCTCCTTAGCCCTGCTCCATGCTGGCAGCTGGCTCGAGCATCTCTGCATGAAGCTCTGCCATCTGTCCAAAGCCACGTGCTTCGCGTTGCTGTACTGCAGTTTCCCTTGTGATGAAGTTGCTACGTGAAGAATAATTCCCTGGTGGGAAGGCTTCTGTTTACCTGCTTGTATACACAGTATAAGGTCATCCATGGGAAACACTAGAGAGAAACAAAGCTGTTGCTTTTACCAGTCTGAACGATTGCTCTATTAAATATTGCTGGATTTATACAATTGGTGATTGGGCTTCTGACTCCACAGACCCTTTTGTTAACAAATTTCAGTCTTTTAGCAGATCTGTGGCCTTATCTGCAGGCTGACAAGCCCTCATCTCATTGCTTGTACCACCGTGTGTTCCTGTTAATCATCTTTTTATCAACATCTTACTTGTTGACTCCTGTATTGAAAATCTTCTGGGTACCTTGACAGTGGGACATGAGAACATGCACTAGCTACAGAAGAGACACCACCAGCCCACTGCACAGACTCCTTTTTTTTTTTGAAAATACACTGTGTGATTATTTTTGTGTAATGCAATGTGACGGATGACTGCTTTGGCCCTGTTTGGTGTTGTGTTGTCTAACAGCTTTCATGGTGTGTTCTCCTGGGCTTTCCCACAGACCTTAAAAATAAAACGTGATAACTTATTTCCTTGACGCATCTGAGACCTCCCTGTTCTCAGACTCCCTTGGGCTTTTCACTTCCATCCCAGGCATTCCTGCTTTGAAGATTCTTGGAGGAGCATATTTTAAAGGCTTTGTTATGCTAAGTTGTTACTCCTGAAACAACATTCAGTTGTAGGATGTATTTTGTTTGCAGGGTATATTTATTTGCTAGTCTGTGCTATATTTTGATCTGGAGGTTAGTGGTTAGAAAGTGTTCACAGTGTGCTCTGGCAAGCCATCCAGGTGCCTTTGCTCCTTTTCAGCCTTGTATTTCATAGCTCTGGTTGACACGATACTCCTAAAAACAGTAGCTGAACCAGGAAAGTAACCTGCTCCTGATTTTAAGGAATTAAAGGCATGACTAAATAATGGAGTGCCTAACTAGTCTTTACTGTAAGCCCTGACGAAGAAAGTGGGGGAATTTGGATCATCTTCACAGCAGGGTAAGCATGCTGAAGTGTTAGAGAGTCAGGGTCTGAAGCAGGCACAGGAACTGTGCAAGACACAAAAGTTTCAATTACTTTTATTTCTTGTGCTGACAATCTCCAGACTCCAGTAGCCGAGCCTTGCCTGGATATGTGGGGTTGCCTCAAGGGTGGGTCTCAGCTCTCCTGCAGAGAGAATTTCTCTTCATTGCAATTCTTCATGTCCCATCTCCCCATTCCTCTCCTGCCAAGCCAGATATGATCATGGGACGCCAACAAAATCTCGGTCCATGACACTGAGATGGTCTCAAACCAGCCTCACAAGAGGCTCTCCAACATATGACCCTCCTTGTTTCAGTTCTGCCTGAGGCTCTCATGGCACCAGCTGGTGGGCTGCCTTGGCTGCAGCCCTGGATCCTGTGTGCTGCTGTAGTCGTTAAGATGGGAACAGTGGCTGATGATGGCCCTGTCAACATGATGGTTCACTCATGTGCCCCTCGCCTCTAGGTCCTACATCCTCTTAGCAATGGAAAACCTACAGCAATCTAGAAATCCTATCCAGCCTCAAAAGCTGCCTTTCCATACTATGTGCCTCCCACAAAATGGATCTCATGGACTTCAGGCTAATTATGGGGAGCAACTGAGTAGCAGTTGGAGTGAGTAAAACAGGTTTTGAAAACTTTCTGACAGGTTTTCCTATGCCCCCACGTAATGAGGATTTGCCTTCTAACATACTTATCTCCGCTCCTCTTTGGAGGCACACCTCTCTCACAAGACTACCTAGACATCCAGTTTAGTCTGGGCACCCAGTTACATACCTGGGTGAGATGAAGCATACGCTTGATCACCACCGTGGCAAATGAGACCAGGAAGTGCTCTCTATTTTCAATCTCTTAGGAACATAAGCGTTTTAGTGATCTTTCTCAAAATGGAAGACTGCAGCTGAGATTAAAAGGGATGCTATTTCTGTTACATAGATACTTACAACTCACTAATAGAAAAGATACCTGTTTTGGGGCCTCTTTCCTGTAGTCTGCAGGCTCTGCTAGGATGTATTTTCAGTAAGTCAGACTGAATACTCCATGCCTTGCACAGGCGTTGCTGTGTTTTCTCTCATACACGGTCTGACTTTTTGTCTTCTCCTACTTTCCACCCAGGAAACCCAAACATTCCGAAACCTCGCCGGATCCTGCGGTCCTCCTGGGGCAGCAATCCCAACTTCCGTGGATCCTACTCTTACACCCAAGTTGGGTCTAGTGGGGCTGATGTAGAGAAACTCGCTAAACCACTGCCTTATGCTGAAAGCTCCAAAACTGCTGTAAGTATGGCCCAAATTGGTTCTCTGGCAAGAAGACGTAATATGATGCTGGGCAGCGGGTTTTCTGGCAGGTGTCAGAGGTACAGATTAGGAAATCTTTCTGTGTTGGAAGTAGAGGGTGAGGGAGGCCTGCTTCTTGGCTGGGGAACTTGTGCATTGACAGGGGACAATGAATTTACTCCTCAGACACTGCCTTTTCTTTCTGAATATAACATGGGGAACCAGAGCACACATGGAGATAGCTACCACAGCTCAGTTGATGAGCAGTAATATATTAAGCCAAACGCACCCCGATATTCAGGGTTATGTGTCCAAATCCAAAGACGAGGGTTGATGAATATGCAGCCTCCAAACATCTGCCCAGTTCATCTCCTCCATCCAGAGCCTGACCCCGCCATGCAGTTTTGTTCAGCACAGAAATCTATTTAAAAAGATAGCAGGAGCTTTAGGAATCCTTCTCTGTTGTTCCCGGGGAAGAGAAATTCCTGCCTTAGACCCGAGTTGGCAGCAATTTTAGCAAACACCTAACTATTGATGTAAGAGATAAGACACCGTGTCTTATCCTGTGGGTTCTGAGACATGACTTTTTTTCCTTCTGAAGTTGCTGTCCAGAAAAATAAATCCTTAATGTGCAAAAGGCTAAAGTATAATTCAGGGCAGTTGAAAGAGAAGTAGGGTGCTCAGTGACTCGTGCAGATTTGTTTGAGGTTGTTGGAGCTAGCATCTGGCTCTGTGATGGTGCCTCAGCCCTGCAAACAGTTCCATGCAGGCAACGGGGATGAGCTTGACATTGGCAGGCATGTCCTGTGCCTGTCCCTGTGGTCCACCACAGTGGGATTTCGAGAACCAGCACGCTAAAAACACAGGAGTTAGCTCAAGGGGATGTGGGAGGGCACAGAAAGTTTTGTCGCCTTTTAGCCTCGCATCTGCTTTCCAGTAAGTGCTGCTGAGCTTTTCCCCTTTTCTCATCCTCTCCAGCCGATGCAGGTGATGTTTTCAGGGGAGGCCACTCACAGGAAGTATTATTCCACTACCCACGGTGCTGTGCTTTCTGGGCAGAGAGAGGCCGCTCACCTCATTGAGATGTACCAGGACCTCCTGCAGTGCCGGAGCTAAAAGGCCCCATGTTTGTGAACACCACCAACTCCCAAATCCTTGTACAGGTGTGTGGAGGGGTTCTTTTTTAATTTCAGTTCACAGTAAAACAGCCTTTATCTTTTTCTATTAAAAAGAAAACAACAAAAACCTAATCGTTTAAAGTTAGTCACCAATAGCTTCATTTCTGTGTGCTGTATTGTTAACAGGGAAGGGTGCTCCTTTTGTCGGGTAAACTGTTTCTTTGTCATTTTAATTCTAACTTCACTTTTGGTGCCTATAATTTTTTTTTTCTTTCTGTATTGTAAGTGCCTTCTATACTAAAATAAATGTTGTAATAAAATGACTGGGTGCTTTGGTACTTCCTGGGCACTTCACGCAATAACTTGCAACTCTTTTATTCAACATTATAAAAATAGGGTTTTTCTCCCTTCTTACAAAATTTAGAGTAGGAGGATCTTGAGATAGATCTGGATACTCAATGTAGCAGTTGATCTTCCTGTTCAAAGAATTGTGCCTTAGAGACACAGTCATTGCCTTGTACGGATTAGCACAGAAATCATTCTATATCTCCACATGTCTAACTCTGTGTGTTGCCTATCAGCCTGTGTGGGCCTTTGTGCTTCAGGAAACCCACCTATAATTTTGTGGAGGAATTTGTCTTCTTTCAGGGTTCACTCAGCCGGTCCCTGGGAAGTTACCAAAAGAATTGCAGCACTGCAAAGCAGAGAGACAAACAAACCTTGATGAAAGCAGTGTTGGAGACTGTGCCCACATTTGGTCTGGAATGGTATCATGGTTTTGAAGGGAGTGCCCCAGTCATTCCCACTTTTCAAAAACTGATTTGGTTCACAAAGTGGTTTTGAGGTGTACAAGTTAGGCTTCTCTCTAAGGAAACTAAACCAGAAGCACTTCTCCAGGAACTCCCCAGGTATGGTTCAGCCTGTAAAGAGAACATCAAAGTCTAAACTATCACTTGTCCTTCAAAAATGCTTGAACCACATTGTGGAAGGAGCATTCATACCTGTGCACCAGACTAAAGTGCAAAGTAAAACCCCTCAACTACCTTGGTAGTGCAGATACAGCTGGAGAATAGTCTATGGTTGTAGCTGGGGCAACTAATCCAAGTGGAAAACTTATGTGGGAGTGTGGGCAAGGAGAATGATGAGAAGCAACATTCTTGAACTACCTCTGTGATGAAACTCCATTATTTGTTATAGAATCATAGAATGACAGACTGGTTTGGGTGGGAAGGAACCTCAAAGCCCATCCAGTTCCAGCCGCACTGCAATGGGCAGGGACACCCTCCACTAGCCCAGGTTGCCCAAAGCCCCATTCAACCTGGCCTTGACCACTGCCAGGGAGCCAGGGGCAGCCACAGCTTCTCTGGGCACCCTGGGCCAGGGCCTCAGCACCCTCACAGGGAAGGATTTCTGCCTCCCATCTCATCTCCATCTCCCCTCCTGCAGCTTCAGGCCATTCCCCTTGGCCTGTCACTCCCTGCCCTTGTCACCAGTCCCTCTCCAGCTTTCCTGGAGCCCCTTCAGGTACTCTTGGACAGCAATACCCAAATCAGGTGAGATTTTCACCCCCCACCCCCAGAAAAGGTCCAAAAGTCTGAATGACACCATTGATGTTGAGGAGTTTTCTCAGGAAGGTCAAGGCCATTCCCACTAGTAAGGAATTTTGAAGGAATGTAAAGCTTGGCTCAGTCATGTTACATCTGGACTAAAAATATATTTTCCATGGAGCCTAATGTGGTACTAACGGGCTTCAATTAAAACTTCTTAAATGCAGTTATCCCAGATTTATGGGATGATGAGTTGAGACCTTAGGATACATCTTAGAAAGCTTAATTTTCCCTGTGGGGATGCTGTATCTCACACTTCAGTGATTTTTATATGTCCAAGAGGAGGTGGCACCCCAGAGCCTCTGCTGTAACAGTGAGTATCCCCGTGTCCCTCCCTTTGTGGTTAGATTGGGCCCAGTTATGTAGAAATGTGCTTGGTTTATCAACAAGTATCATTCTGATGTTAAACTCTTGCTGCAATAAAGCAAAAAACTGGGAGACGCTGTTTTAGTGGACAGTCAGACCAACCAGGCTCTGATTGAAGAGATGTCCTTCCTTCCTTTGCTTGGGTGGAAGCAGCTTCTCCTCCACGTTTCGGGCAGAGGCCAACACTGCTGAAACACAAGAAGACCAAACGCCAGTGCCAAAGATAAGGGATGCCTGGCAAGGCTGGTTTGTGAGCCTGCCAGCTCCTCCTCGTGCGATCTGGAGAGCATATCTTCATCTGAAGAGCACCTCTGGCAGTGAGACCTCTCGCAGGGACTGAGTAGAACTGCCTGAAAATCCACTCAAATGTGCTTGAAAAAAATGACTACAAATGAAGTTGACGAAAAAGGGAAATTTAACAAGAACAAGCTTTGAAAATTAACTTGGCGTCAATTAATAAAGGTAACGCAACAAGCCTGTCCTATTGTGCACCACTTAAATTTTGGGAAGGCATCCCAGTTAAGATTTATTTTCTGGGTGGAGAGACAGACTGGTTCCCAGTGGAGCCTTAAGGTAATCACCTGTAGCGGTCTGTATGGAAATAAAGATTTCTGATCGCACGGTGTAAGAATTACACCCCAGAAATGGTACTTTGTATGGAAGAACCTCTCAGAACTGGGGTTTTCCTGTTCCAACAATGTGATCTGGACCAAAGGGGTCCAGTTGGTGCAACGCTGACAGGGCTGTGCTGTATTCAACCTGCCCCTCACTTCAGTGAGGGAATTCTCCATTGACCCAAATAGGCTTCCTGAAAAGAAACTTGTTTATTTTTCAAATGGGTTCTATTTCTAGACACTGAAGCGTGTGTGTGTGTTTGTGCACATGGTTTCTTTCCCTCAGAGAGTTCTCTGATTGCGTGGGCAAGTATTTGCTAGGACATATGTTTTCTTGATAAACCATAAGCCCAATGGCAGCCACACCAACTTCCAGTCTGTCCCAAGGAGGAGTTGGGTGCAGAGTCAGGAAACTTGCAGGCTTCAGAGGTCATCAGGGTTTGGGATCCTCTGAACTGTGTGGGTTTAGAGAGAAGGCTTTGGGTAACTTGTTCTGGCTTCGAGCTTCTACAGCATTTAGCACCGTTTGGTGCTGCTACAGCAAATGCAGAATCACAGAATCACAGGCTGGTTTGGGTGGGAAGGGACCTCACAGCCCATCCAGTTCCAGCCCCCTGCCATGGGCAGGGACACCCTCCACTAGCCCAGGTTGCCCAAAGCCCCATCCAACCTGGCCTTGAACACTGCCAGGGAGCCAGGGGCAGCCACAGCTTCTCTGGGCACCCTGGGCCAGGGCCTCAGCACCCTCACAGGGAAGGATTTCTGCCTCCCATCTCATCTCCATCTCCCCTCCTGCAGCTTCAGGCCATTCCCCTTGGCCTGTCACTCCCTGCCCTTGTCACCAGCCCCTCTCCAGCTTTCCTGGAGCCCCTGTAGGGACTGGAAGGGGCTCTAAGGTCTCCCCGCAGCCTTCTCTTCTCCAGGCTGAACAAGCCCAACTCAGTCTGTCTCCATAGCAGAGGTGCTCCAGCCCTCGGATCTTCTCTGTGGCCTCCTCTGGACTCGCTCCAATGAACACGTATGTACATGTGTCTTCTGCACCATTGTGAGCCATGGTGCACGGATCCCAATGGCTCACCTCTGAGAGCGGCACTTCACGCGTTGGTGTCACCAGGGTGACACTTGAATCCTCAGAGGACACTTTCTTGCTAGGAGGCCTTGTAGCGTGAGGGTTCAAAGCTCGGCCTTTGTCTTTTGGAGCCTACCTTCTGTAGGCTGTCCTGCCTGCAGAGGTGCACATTTAACCCCAGTCACGATGGCTCTGCTCTCCCCCTGGGTTAGCAGCTTCCAAGAGGACTTGTATACGATGTGCCCCTTGTTAATGAACCCGTTTGTTGCCTTACACTTTAATTGCATGTCCTCCAGCTTAACAGGAGCACTCCCCCCCCCTGCCCCCAGTCGAAGCAGCCCCTGAGCCGTGCAGATGTGTGTCGGCAGGCACAGATGTTAGTAACCAGCAAGGTTTCGTCTTGACCTTGTGAAAGGTGCCTTCTGGAAAGAGACAAAAGATTTTTTTTCCTTAGAGAAATAAATCCTGTTCTTTTTTAAAGTCAAGTGATCAAAATGTAGACATCGGCATAGTTTTAAAGTGTCTAAATACTGGGTTTTGCCCCCAAAAAAGGGTTTTCAGGATGCAGAAGACATGTGTTTAGCTGTTGCCTTGTATCTCTGCCTTTCATTGATCCATCTGGCTGGCTGCTGGCCAAGGGGTCGTGCAAGGGGTGAAGAATGTGTCTGTTTTGGCGTCCGCCCCCCGTGTGAAGCGTGCGTGCTCTCTTTGTGCTTTTCTACGAAGCATCTGGAGTGGGAGTCACGTTGCCTAACTGCAGCTAAGTGGGATGTCCAGTTGATTGATGGCGTAGTTACAGAGGGTCCTTCTAGAGACAGCAAAGAGAGGGGAAGGGGCGGAGGGAGGGGAAGAAATCTCTCCAGAGGATCACAGAATCATAGAATAGAATCATAGAATCATTTAGGTTTGAAATGACCTTTAAGATCATGAAGGCTGAGGGTACACAAGAAGCTGGGAAGGGACACAGCCGGGACAGCTGATCCCAACTGACCAAAGGGATATTCCATACTGTATGACGTCATGCTCAGCATATAAAGCTGGGGGAAGAAGAAGGAAGGAGGAGACATTCAGAGTGATGGCATTTGTCTTCCCACGTTAGATGTGATGGAGCCCTGCTTTCCTGGAGATGGCTGCACACCTGCCTGCCCATGGGAAGTGGGAATGAATTCCTTGTCTTGCTTTGCTTGTGTGCGTGGCTTTTGCTTTACCTATTAAACTGTCTTTATCTGAACCCACGTGTTTCCTCGCTTTTACCCTTCCAATTCTCTCCCCGATCCCGCCGGGGGAAGGAGCGAGCAAGGGGCTGCGTGGGGCTGGGCTGCTGGCTGGGGTTAAACCATGACACCAACCACTGACCTCACACTGCCAAGCCCACCACGAAACCATGTTCCTAAGCACCACATCTACGCATCTTTTCAATACCTCCAGGGATATCCAAGAAAAGCTGCTCTGCTGGTCATCAGGGTCTCAAAGCTCCTTCTTCTGCCTCGCGCAGACAATGTAATGACGGCGTCTGGTTTTGCTAAATAGGGATCTGTGTCAGCGCTCGCTCGGTTGCTATGTCTCACAGAATCGAAAGTCCCGGGGCGCTGGCTTTTAATAAAGGGTCTTCTCTTCACGGCTTGTTTCTCTGTGTGCCGTTCAGCCTTGGGTCTTGCTGAGCACCCTACAAGCAAGAGGTGGTGTCCTGTTCGTATCACGCAGCTCCACAGACCTGCCTTTGCTCCAGGAGGCTGAGCATTTCTCAGCAAAACCCAAAGCGTTCCTCCTGCCAGCGCAACGCGCTGCGGCCTTGCTATCCCTTGTGCAACCCCGCAGAACTTGCTGTGGACGCAAACAGCTGGACCTACAAACAGGCAGCTCCCGACAAAGAGGGGTGTGCGGGCAGCGGTTTGGGGTGGGGAGGGCTGGTCCTGCTGCAAGTCGGGGCACGATTCCCCTCTGCGCTGGGGTTTTGCTCTGCCTGAGAACTGGAAACCTGTGCATGGGCAGGTCGGTGAGGGACTGAAGCTTCTGGCCTCCTGGCCCGGTGGTGGTTTTCATTTTCCCTTCGTATGGGGGCTTCAAGTTAATGTATCTATTCCCCACCAGAAAAATCTTGCAGGGCAGTCCCACTTCGTCCCTTCACTCCTCTGCCTCCGTCACCTGCAATCCAGCCTGTAAAACGAGGCTCGTGTTTCTCTCAGAGGCACTAAATTTAGCAATTGTTTGCTAAGAGGTACTTATAATTAGCAGCGAAGGCCACCTTGAGCATGTGATGAGGAGAGGTGGCATCAGCAGGGGGTTCTGTGACCACTTGTGTGACACCCCCCCCCCCGCTCTCCCTTCTCCAAAACCTGCAGCGTCCTCTCTCCAGCTGTGTCCACCAAGAGCTCGTCGGTTGGACGGATGTTGGTAGAAAGCAGACATGAGCGCTGTGACGGTAAGAGCCACGTAATTACCCAGAATTAATTAGAGAGAGCTCCCCCTGGCCAGCTGGGTTGGGCAAGCGGTGGGTGGGAAAGGCAGGGTGCTGGCAGAGGTGAGTCTCGGAAGCCCCGTGGGTGACGGTGCCATGGGGGAACGCACACGTGTGTCCCCAGCTGTCCCCTTTTCCTGGCTGATCCTTGAACTCTGTAGCAAGAAATGCTTTAAAAAGGGGTTTGAAATGGTGAAGTGAGTGCTCAAAAGCTTCTCTTGCACTAGTAGGGTGATGGTATTATGGGCTAGATCCTGGCTTTTGGCTTAACGCCCCTCCTTGCACAAATTGTTACTGATCCGCAGTGAGCAGAGAACCCCTTTAGTGTCACCGTGTGGCACTGACCTGAGTCGGTGGCACTGAGCGGACACTGCAGTTGTCCGTGCTGCCACGCACGGGGGGGGCCATCCGGACTGCACCTGCACCAGTATGCTTACGGCTCCCAGCACCATCTCCTGGCACGGGGCTGTGCGTGTTTGCAGTGTTTAGCCCTTTCCCCCTTGCCCTGTGGGAATGGTCCAGGACTCGTGCTGGTCTCTGAACTCTGCAAGTTCAGGCTGTACCAGTGATGCTTATTATACAATAGTGCAAAGGATGGAGTTTGGTGCCCAGGAAATTTCCCTGGTGCTGATTTATTTGCAGTAGCAACACAGACCCAAAGCAGAAAAGGAGACTGGAACCCCCTGGGAGATACCAAGACAGGTAGCAGGAATTAGGGGAGGGGACAGGAAGGAATGGCAGCAGCTTGGGATGTACCCCTGTGTCTGACCATATCATGTCACTACCTTGGCTTGTGCATATTCCTCTGAATTTGCTGCTGCTCAGGGCTTGCTGCAGCCTTCCTCTCCTCTTTCTCCGCTCAAACATTCCCTCTGCCAGACACTTTTTCCTGCATGAAGATGCAAAGCTGAAAAAAAAGAAGAAAAAAAAAAAAACAAACCCAAAATAGTAAGAGTTGCAGCTTTCTGCTGGATGGCCTCAGGACTGATCTGCCCAAAGTTCAGCACATTAATGCCCACGGGCTTTGTTTGCCTCTTCTGCAATGTCTAACACCCCTGAGCACATTGAACTGGCTTCTCCAGCACCTTGGTGCTGTGGGATAAAGCAGAGAGGCTCCGGGTGTTCAAACCAGGCTTAGCAGCCAGCTCGGAGTTATTAGATGAGTGCCTGAAAGACGGACAAACTCAGCAAAACAAAAGTGCCTGCAGCGAGTGGATGTTGAAATTGCAAATGGTTAAGGGAAGAAAAAAGTGGGTCCTGGCTCTGCGCTTGGTGGGGTTGGATATTTTCTCCTCCTGTGGCCATCCCTGGGATGAGACCACTGGCTTCTCCTTGGCACGGGGTCCTTCTGCCAATGGAGCACAAACCCGGGAAAGGTGATTTGATGCTGCCATCTTGTGGCATTAAAATCTTGTCTAGAAATATTAAAAATTATATATGCTATAAAGAATACATGCATACATACACACATGGATGTGAGTGAAGTAGAAGAGGTGGGAGCCCCAAGGGGTGAGCACAGACACGGTCCGGGGAGCAGACGGTTCATCGGTGTGTTTTGTTTCCAGTCAATGGAGTTGAGGGTCTCAATAACCTGGGATGCCCTGGGGTGTCTGAGACATCCCCGTGCGGTGGGTAGAAGCTGTGGGAGGTAGATGGAGGAAGCCGGATGATCTCCCATCTCTCAGAGCCTCTGTGTGTGTGAGATTTTGGCCCTGCTGCAGAGTCCCTGGGAGACCAGGTGCCAATTACTTGGTGTCTTGGGCGATGCCAGTCCACCTGCTCCACATCTGCTTGGCCCACAGGAGCGTCAAGGTCAGCATCATTGCATGACTCTAGCATCTGGCGTGCAGCTGGCACATGAGGTTCCCTCCGTACCCTCACCCCCACACCAAGGGGATTTAGGTCTCCCCTTGTAGAAATAACAGTGATTAATTAGGTCCTGCATGAACGTCCAACAGTGATGTGCTGAATATGGAGGACTTCCGTGATTTGCAGGGACATGTGAGAGCTCAGCACCTTCCAGGATCTCCCTCTCTCCTCCCACCCTCTTCTCCTGCTGTAGTCTCTTGCTGGCCTACAAGGAAAGTTGTTCACACATGGTCATGGGCAGGTGACCATGTGGATTGGCAGGGACTAGTGATATTTAATTAGAGGGACAGGCCACGAGGGATGAGCAACTGTCACAAAACTGACCGAAGCAAAGGACTCTGATCCCAGTAATGCCAACTTTGTGGAAAAAAAAAAAAAAAAAAAAAAAAATCCTTTGTGAAGTACTGGGAGAGATTTCCTAAGCCTGGTTAGCCTGGCGGCTTCACAGCAGGGTAGTTTGCTTTGGGTATCTATAAGATAAGTGATGTGAGTGTGAGAGCAGCAATAAAACAAGCAATTATGTTCAGAGGAGAAGCAATAGCACTGGTTTTCTCACGGGCAGCGTGGCCCCAGTCAGGGTGGCTGCCAGAGGGCAATTTACAAGGTATATTTGGCAAATGAGCATTGCCTACTGGAAAGGCAACAGCACAGGCAGTGATTCAGGGGCTGGGGAAGTTGATTTATAAGGGGAGAGATTAAAAAAAAAAAATAAATTAGCAGAGCTAAATATGTCATGTTTAGCTGGGCAGCGGGCAAGGGCTGAGCTGGTGGGACGCCAGGAACGTGGGAGGATTTGGCAGAGGCTCAGGGGAGGATTTGTGGCCGTCACGGGTGGCGTGGTTGGGTGCAGGGGATGACAGCAGAGCAATGAGAGAGGGCACGCAACCATCATGCCGATGGGAATGTGGATGTGCCAATGCTGCAGTAGTGCTGTGCTGAGACTTACCAGCTGAGGGCCTTAAATCTCCAGAAAACGTTGGTACAGGGACATTTGTGCAAAACTTTTCCTTCCCTGCTCTGGCTCACTTCATTTAAAATAAACTGGAAACCCTAAATTTACCTGCTTACAGGTAAGCACGCTTCAAAGTCCAAACTGGTGCTTTCTCCCTGACCTGGGGGAGTTCAGACCACCTTGATAACACCTGGACTTGCTTGTGCTCATAAATATGACCAGAAATTATTGCTTATTCCTAGTCATGCTGCTGTTTCCCAGGTGAATGGGTGGAATTTTTACCTGCTTTTGTCCTGATAACCATTGTGTTCCTGTGTGGTAGGAAGAGAAAAGACTTGAGCTGTGCTCCTATTCAGTCCCACACTGCAGCCCTCTCTGGTCTGGACCATATCTGCCTGCTCCTTGCTAACCTGAGCGTATCATCTGACCCTCCAGCAGTCATAGAGAGATGTCTGCTAGTTGTGTCAGTGACCTTGTGCTACCTTGTTCAAGTTTCTCGATGCTGTCATGCTCATGGGGAAGACAGCAGTTGCTCCTCAGAGCTGTCATGAAGGATTGTACAAGGGGTACTTTGGCCTCACAGCAGAGATACGGCTGCAGTGGATCTTGGTTCAAGTCACAGTCAGGAAAAGGACCTTGAGCAAGGACCTTGTTTTGGGCTGTCCTCATTTATCACCGGTTTTCATCCATTTGTTGGGTGCCACCACTCACAGCTGAGCAGGAGAATCCAACTCGTCATGGGATCTCTGCTCTCAGTGAAGTTTCTGCTGGGGGGCCATGGTCCAGGAGGGTGGTCCTTAGCTTGGCCATGAATTTCTATTGATGTGCCCCTGAGATGGTTCGTGGATGCCACGGTCTGAACTGGACCTGTTGCTGTAAGGATAGACCCAGGCCACTGTTTTGTGGATGTCTATTTTTGAGGTGGCCACCACAAAGGCTGAATTTGGCCTATCATAGCAATTACCTGGTGTACACCTCATTTCCTGGCACGTTCTCCTCTGAGGCCCCTTTGATGTAGGGAGGGAAGGGGCTGTAGCCTACATGAGTTGTCGTCAGGTCCTGTCTTTGAGAAATGTCCCATCACCTGTCTGCACGTGACACATGGCTGCCATGTTGGCCAACATGCTCATGTGTGTTGACCCCTGTGCATGGGGCTGGTGGCACCCCATCCTGTTCTTCCATCACACATCAGGTCTCTGTTGGACCTGGACACCTTCTTTGTTTGCCCAGGCTTAGGGACAACCTGCTGGAAAGGTTCAGCTCTGTTTCATTTTGAAACATTCACTGCACCCCTTTTTGTCTCATTTCATCAGAAAACTCAACAGCTCCTCTGATGAGGGTGTGTTTGTCCATCATCTTCATAATGGGAGGACTCTTGGACTCATCTGTACACAAACAGGAACATCTGGTGTACCGTCTCCCTTTTGGATCTTAAAAATACACACACCCCCCATGCTCCAAACAAAGGTTTGATCCTCTAATTTCTGTCGCCCTTTCACTTAAAACACCAATTTAATTTCCACGTAGCAGCCTTCTGATGGCAGTGCTGGGAAGGACTAGGTGATTTTCCACGGCCATTTCATGATGCTGAGCCCACGGAAAATTTTCTGCTACGACTTTTAAACAGCAAAAAAATTTCCCATCCCCAAAGAATAGGAATATCAAGCTGCCTGCTGACACAATCGGCTCTAAATGGGCCAGGCTTTCAGCACAATCAGGATGGAGGAATGACAGCTTTTTACCATAATACCTTTTCAGACAAGGATTAATTTTAGGTCGACCATCTCTGCTGCCTGAATCACGTCTGGAGACGATGCAGTCGGTGTATTGTGTGTGGCCCTCGTAGCAAGGGATGGCTCTTCTGGTAAAGCCCACTTCTGTCCTGCACCTCACAGGACCACATTTTCAGATGGAAAAGCTGTATTTGAAATACCTCACAAAGCTCCACTTCATGAAAAGAAGTGCCAAGGTATCCCCACTTCCAGATAACTCGTCCTCTCGGATAATCTGCAGACAAATGAGAAGCAGCGGGGTAGGGAGAGAGCCGGAATAGGGAGCGACAGCTCAGAGGTGGGTGGAGGGGGTGCGTTTGGATAAAATGCTCCTTAAATTATCTGGACCTGTATGCAGTTGTCACTGTGGCTGGGTCACAGTTTTATTTGCTTGAACAGAAAACTCTTGGTAAATATATATTAATTTTTATATATATATTTATATATTTTCTATAGAAATAAAATTGCAGCCCTCATTCCCAGGGCTCTCCTAAACAGAAGCTGCCCATGCAGTGGACTTTGTAAAGTGGCTGCATGACCTTGAACTCATCAGACTAGCCCTGAACTCATTTTGGAGCAGGATCCCTTCCCAAAGCTCACTCTAGCCCTGCACTCTCCACCCTCCTTCCAATTCCCTTCAGCCTGTGCACAGCGTAATGTCCTTGCTATGTGGTAGAGTCACTGCGTCCACGCCTGTTGCTCCAGGACAAATATTTCCACTGGGAAATGCAAGAGTGGGAGAGAAGGAGCTTTGCTGAGCCAAGTGAGGCTCATCGCCGCTCGCCCCTGCTCTGAGGACCGCTGAGACACATTCTTCTAGACCTAAAGCGACCCACCTCAGTTCATCCTGGGATGGGGCAGGTTCCTCTTTGCTGGAGGTTTTAAGTCAGGGTGGATGCGGCCAATCCACTGACCAGTCCTTCCGAGGGACACAGAAAGGAATTCCTCTGTGGGCAAGGAGAAAGAGAGAGCAAATAACAGGAAAATCTAGAGAGAAACGGGAAAGGATGTCATTTTGGAAGAGAGAACTCCAAGAGACTTGTGCTCTGAAGACAGAGCCAAGCATGCTAGTTGCTGGATGTAAATAACGCATTTTTCATTACCCTGAAAGTGTTTGATATAAGGGCAGATATTTTTGCACTGCATTTCAGTGAGAAATTTTCAACCTCTTCCTTTGACCTGAAGGTAGATGGCCACGTCTTCTGAAGGTTTTTCTTTTCTGGCATGTTCCTGACCCAATGCTGGATGCACATTACCCTTTTTGCTTGGGAAGATCAGCCTGTGGAGGCAGTCGTTTATCAAAAAGTGGGATGGTGGGAGCTACCCAAGGCTGTGCTGTGATTTTGGTAAAAAAATATGTGTGCATATGTGCCCATCATTGTCCTGCTGCTGCATGCCAGTGTACCTTGCTGGGTACATAGCCTCCAGTCATCTGAAGGGGAATTGGATCAGGCCCTTCCTGCAAATGCTGTGGAGGGTTGCACACTGCCGGTGGGGCTGTGCAGGTGGGATGCCTTCATTGCCTTCGGTCCCGTGTTCCCTTTCTATCAGGAGCAGAGCTGACCTGAGTATCAGGCAGACCTAGGAGCAGGGGATGGCATGGAGTTACAGTGAATGACTATCCACGTGGCTTTTGTCTCCTGGGCTGTGACTAAGGCAGAGCCTAACCGTACTCAAAATGCACAGGAATATTCATCTGAGCAGGAAAATATCAAGTCTACACATGTGGCAGTCCCAAGGAAGAGAGAAATGCATTAGAGTTGCTAAATACTTTGAAGCAGTATTTGGATTCAGGGGTTTTTCCTGTGGGCCATGACCCTGTGGCACAGGAGGCAGCTGATCTGCACGCAGGGCAGAAAAGCTTGTTATCCCTGCTCCCTTCTCCCCATCCCACCTACCGCTGCGCCCGCCCCTCGGCCAGGTGTGGGTTGCTTTGGCCCATCTGGAGAGAGGAGAAACTATGACCGAGGTGCAGGAGGAGAGAAGAGAGAGGTGAGGACAAGTGCCCAGCATTAGGTGGAAAACCTCTGCAAGGGGATCTGCTGAAATTAGGGTTTTTTTGAGAGTGAATGGGTTTTAGGAGGTTTCCAGCAGCTCTGTCCTCTGAAGGCTGCTCTCTGCCCCATGCTGAACTGGCCTTGTGTTGTGGACACGCTTAACAGGGATGCTTTTCTAATGTAACACTAAGTGGCTGACAATGGGTAAAGCATTCAGGTTTTGATACCTTTTTAAAAAGGAAAAAAAGGAAAGGAAAGGAAAGGAAAGGAAAGGAAAGGAAAGGAAAGGAAAGGAAAGGAAAGGAAAGGAAAGGAAAGGAAAGGAAAGGAAAGGAAAGGAAAGGAAAGGAAAGGAAAGGAAAGGAAAGGAAAGGAAAGGAAAGGAAAGGAAAGGAAAGGAAGGGAAAGGAAAGGGAAGGGAAGGAAAGGAAGGAAGGGAAGGGAAGGGAAGGGAAGGGAAGGGAAGGGAAGGGAAGGTAAGGGAAGGTAAGGGAAAAGGAAGGGGAAGAGAAGGGAAGGGAAGGGAAGGGAAGAGAAGAGAAGAGAAGAGAAGAGAAGAGAAGAGAAGAGAAGAGAAGAAGAGAAAAGAGAAGAAGAGAAAAGAGAAAAGAAAAGAAAAGAAAAGAAAAGAAAAGAAAAGAAAATAAAAGAAAAGAAAATAAAATAAAATAAAAGAAAAGAAAAGAAAAGAAAAGAAAAGAAAAGAAAAGAAAAGAAAAGAAAAGAAAAGAAAAGAAAAGAAAAGAAAAGAGAAAAGAAAAGAAAAGAAAAGAAAAGGAAAAACTTGATATTTTACACTGGGATGCAAGTCAAAAAGTCTGGGACCTCAGCCAGAGCTCCTTAATGATAAGGGAAAGACTCCGGATGACTTCAGGATATTTGGGGGGAAGTTGTTTGCCAAGGGCTCTGCATCATATAGACACTTAGGAGCTAATCCAGTGATTATCTGTCTTCTGTAACACAGCACTATTTCCATCTCTGGGCAGCCAATTCTGATTTTCTCACGTACTTCCCACACTTCCCTTTTGTTATATGTTCTTTCTGGCTTACCCAGCCCTTTGTATTTGCTGGGCAGAAACCCCACTGACCCAAAGATGTAGAACAGGAATTATTATAGGTCTTTTTAAAGCCAAGCCCTAGACACAGAAATGGTTTCACTACAGAAGCTCACAGTAAAGCACCTGACCCTGTTTCTTTATGGAAGGTGTAACACATGGACTGTATATAAACTGAGAGGTCCCTCTGATGCTGGGAGTTCCTCGGTGGAAACAGAGAATAATAACTGGAGAACACGTATGTCTTAAATCCCAATAAATGTGTGAGTGGGGTGCGTGCTGGGGGTGGAGGAGGTATAAAACCAGGACTCCTCTGACCCTCCTTGGGCTTCAATGTAAAAGGAGGAAGCTGAGAAGGAAGACAGCTCTCAAAATGGTGCTTGCAGTCCCTTTTTGATCTCCTCCCTTGAGGCATTATTAGCTGAAGCATCATCCCATGCCAATGTATTACTTCCATGGTTTCATTAGTTTCTCGTGGTTTCCAGAGATGAGCTGGCTCACACTTGGGTCTCTCTGCTTGATAGACCTTGCAGTTTCCGTTTTGGGGTTAAATGTGGATAGAGTGGACATGTCAGGTATCTGCCCTGTAGACCTGCCTGCAGACCATCTAGGAAAACCCAGCCATGAACCACCAACATCCACAGCTTGTCCCAGGAGGCCTTTCCCAGGGGTCCAGATCATCTGAGTAGCCATTTTAAAGCAATTTAAATAGGAGTTTATTGGCTTACTAAGGGAAAGAAGCAAGGACTGGGATATAGGGAAGGTTACATTTATATTTAAAAAACCTTAAGGTGAGATTGGGGGAATTACAGGTCATCCCTCCTTACGTGTGTCCAGGGGAAATTAGTTTGAAATGATATTTAAAAGCAGGATAATGAAGTTTCAGGGAGATAGGTCACAACAGGAGAGCATGGACCCAGCAGCTTGCGGAGAAGAAAGGTCTCACAGAGGGATTGCGACTCAGTGACCATGTCAGGAAAACAATAGATGAACAAGACTTGGTAGACATGGTGCACTCAGATACCCAGAAGGTCTTTAACAAGGTCAGACTAAAGATCCTCTTGAGGGAGGTAAGGCATCACAGGATGAGTGGGAAACTGTTGTCGTGGCTCTACAGCTGTCCTAGGAGAAAGCAAAGAGAAGGATTAAATGGTCAATTATGGCAGAAGGTCACAGTTCAGTGCTCAGTCCCAGGCGTGCCATGCTTGTTAATGTGCTGATACATGGCTTGGAATTAGAGGCAGATGAATCCGCTGATGACACAGAACTAATTTAGGTAGTCAAAAGCAAGGAGGAACTTCAGAGACACCTAAACAAGCCAAGGGAATGCGCATTAGCCAAGGGAAATTTAGCACTGATAAAATGTAAACTAACACAGAAGAGAGGAGAAATTAAGCAAATCCTGAGCTGGACAGGATTCTCAGGTAACCTGTGCCTGGTCGAGAGTGACACCTCTGTATCAGGACAGACAGTTCAATATAAACCTCTTTTCACTCTATAATTGCGGTCAAGAAAGCAAACAAAACAGTGTGTTTTATAAATACCGGGATGCTGACTAATACTGATAGGGCTTTCACATAAAAATCAATGTGTAGTCTTCAAAAAAATATTGACAAAATGACTCAGATGGTGGTAACTGGGATCCAGGACCTAGAGACAGTTGAGTCATGGGGGAGACTGAAAAACATTTGCATTATTTACAACACAGGTAAGGGGGGTATTTTGCAAAAGGATATGAAATATTGCAGACTGTTTAATGTCACAGGATGCAGAAGACCACAGGTGGGCTGGGACTTGCTGTCCTGCAGATTCAAAAAGAAAACAGCTCCTGGGATTAGTTACCTGGCCAATTCTCCTTCCAGAGGAGGCTATGGAGACAGTGAAGAGCATGGCGGTGAGCCTGCCTTGCCTTCTCGCAGTACCGTCAATGTAGCACCTCACTGGGCCATGGCATGGCAGGACCTGCTCCCACTGTCAGAAAGAGGTGGTTTCACATCTCTTCCTCCCGGTGCCTGACATCTAACAACGCCAGATGGACAGTGATGACGGCAAATCCTCTGGAGCCCCGTGTGTCCCTGGTACAGGCTGTTTGCTTCTGAGAGCTGCAAAGCCATAGAAGTGCTGCTGCTCTGACCAAAGGCAATTTTTAGATGCTTGATCCTAAGTACTGTTCCTTTTCCAGAAAGTCAAAACCTCTGGTAGCAACAGCCATATGAAAAATTTGACAGCTTCTCGCATATTTTGAGTCATTCATGGAGGGCAAAGATACACTTTGCGGGCTCTTCTTTTCTGACATGGTGGATCTGCTCTGAATTTTGTCCCTTCCTGTACGATTATTAAACTTTCTTCACCGATGAGTTTGGGCAGGGAGTTGGGCTTGATGATCCTTATGGGTCCCTTCTAACTTGAGAGATTCTATGATTCTGTGATTCTTGTGGGTTCAATCAAAATGTTGAAATCTCTCTCATGTACTTGGCAGGGAACTCAACCCACTGGGGTGTCTCTGGGTTAGTCTGGTGGACTTTCGTGATGTCCATGTCACATTAGGTCTTCAGAAGGTCCTTGAGTGCCACGCCTGACCAGTAGAGACACAAGACAGTTTTCCAGATCCTCTGGTCTCTTACCACCTGTGTGCCAGGGCAAGTCCAGAGATGCTCCGTCACCTTCGTTCTTAAGCTGGAGAAACACGTAGAGTGGGAGATGATGGGGAGCAAGGACTGGCAATGCCCATGTTATGAAAGACCCTGATTAGGCAGGAGGGCTCACTGGCCCCACTAGTCCCAGCGTGATCACCCCTGCCAGGTGGTCACACACCCTTCTTGGGATTTGGTAGGATGGTTGTCTCCATGCTTGGTCACCCTAGTTGCCCATGGGTTGCTTGGGCTATGGTGCAAGGAGACTGTGTCTTGCAAAGCTTAATGAATTCCAGGTCATTAGTGTGGGTGAGGTGGAAGGATGGTGGCCTGGAGCAGATGTCCTTGCTATGGTGGAGGTGAGGGGAATGCTGGGGAAGAGGGTTTTGGAGTGGGGAAGTTTTCCCAATCCCTGCATGAATGAAGAGTACTCAGACCACGATCACGATTTTTAAAGGTGGTAGAGAGAGGAGGAGAAATGCTGATGTGGTTCATAACACTCCTGGTTAGAAAGAGATCTGAGCCACAACGAAGAGATGCAAAGCGTTAGGAGAGATCAGCTGCAGGATCAGTGGACTTTAATACAGGAATGCTTACAAGCAACCCTCCCAGCAGATCAGAACAACTGTAAGATTTATATTTATTTCCTTTGGAGTTGATTTTACCACCCTAGATTGAGGTGCTTTGCAGTTAACTGCTGCATTTTGGGCCTTTATTAAACTACAATTATTTTAGATCACAGCAACGGCCTTTCTGAAATTGCAACACTTTTCTTCTTCTTAGCTCAGAGTCATTAAGGAGGAAGATAAAGAGAAGACCATGAGAAATGAAGCTGTGCACCTTAGCAGTGAGAGGCAATCGGTGTCACACCAGTCACAAGTGACCAGGGACAAAGAAGATGGAGGTGGGGTACTCACATGAGCCAACCCTTGCCTTTATACAGCTGAGCAGATATCTCTGCTTGCTTTGCATGAAAGCAACACTTTCCAAGGAGAAAAGAGTGGGGAGAAGTTGTGAAGAACAAAAAAGGAGAGGAAAAACAAGTTTTTCTAAATAGCTGTGTATATACACAGAGAATATAAAACGCTTTTATCATAAACTTCAATTACAATAAATAGACCGTTTTATGTATTCACTGGGGAGGTCTGATGAAGATGTATTAGCATAAAAGTGACTCAGTCTCGCTATGTCTAGATTCTTCTGAGTACACCCATTTATTTTCCACTTTTAATGACAAATTTCACTTTCAGTCATCAGCAATTTTTTTCTAGCTGATTATATTTACATGCCTTTTGTTTTGGAGTGAGTTGAGAGAAATTCAAATGAGACTGGCATTTTTGGTTAACTTTCTCCATTATCTAGGCAAATTCTGTTTGTGTCCCCAAATGGTGGTGGGTCCTGGCTTCCAGACCTTGCTGAGCTCAGAAACAAGGGCTCTGGGAGATGTGGACTGTCACCTATGTGGGGTGTCCTGGAGAAACGGGTCACAACCAGCTCCTGCCATGCACTGCTGATTCCTCTTCTCTCTCCTGGTACCCGCCTTGATGAGACTCAGACAGTGAATACTGGGGTGTCAGGGTGGGAAGGTCTTTCCCTTGGACGTACATCACTTGACCTCAGTGCCCTTTTGGTCTCTGGTCCTTCTGATGACAGGACAGATGTAATGAAGAGCTATAACCAGTCAGAACAAAGTCGGGTGATGAAAACTTAGGTCATTAATGATTTACGAGTACTGTCGGGGTGTAGGGTGTGCCGACCTTAAGAGCACATCTGAAATGAAACAACAGGGACTGTGTTTTCCCCTTGATATAAACAAATCAAAACCAACAGAGAAGAGGACCATTTTTACTTTTTCATTATGGAATTTTTTAATATTCTGGACAGCAGTCAATATTTCTTAATGAAGTGTCTTTAAAAAACGTGCCCAGCTGACTCTGAGGCTGTTTGAGGGCTATACGTATGGCTGCTCTGCAGCCTGATAAGAGCTGTTTCTTCTATGGCTATTCAAAGCCTCTAATTATGCCCTCATGTTGCTTCTCTCCTGAACAAAATGACCTCTGTAAAGCTCTGAGCTCTGCATGTCATGGAAAAAAAGGATGGCATTTCTCACTGGAGCCTCAGAGGAATTTAGCCCAACACAAATGGTAGCCTACAAAAAAAACATCTCCTAAAGGGTAGAGCTGGAAGCCTTACACATATGTGATCCATTTTCCACAGAATCACAGGCTTGAGGAATAAAGAAGGTTGGAGGTCTCCATTTCAGCCCCTTGCTCAACATTGGGCCAACCTCAAGGTTGCTCAGTGTCTTGTTCAGTCTAATTTCAAGTATCTCCAAGGATGGAGGCTGCACAGCCTTTCCGGACCCCTGATCCAGGGCTGAACTGTATTCAGAGGAAATACTTTTTTCTTTGTATCTAATGGGAATTTCCCTCATTGAATGTTGAGCCCACTGCATCTGAAGGTAGCCTGGATCTGTCTTCTCTGCAACCCCATTAGAGCAGTGCAACCAGTTGCCCACCTAAAACCTTCTTTTCTCCAGGCTGGATGAACGCAGGGCCCTCAGCCTCTCCTTGCACGCATGCTCCAAACTCATGACACATGCCGTGGCCTCCTCTGGACTTGCTTGTCCAGGTCGTTTTGCACAGCAGCCTGGTCTTCCAGCAAATCAGCAACCCTGCCCAAACTGGTGGATGCCAAGGGCATCACTGAGATCTGCCAATGCATCAGGATTGATGCCCAGATGTCTCCCCTGGGTGGGGAAACAGAATACTTGTTTAACTTTTCCTCAATTAATTATTTATGGCCTATGCAAATACAAAGGTAATTTTTTTTTTTTTCTTTTTACTGTTTTTTCCTTTTCTTTTCGACTAGTGATGGTATTCTGGCTGTTCTGTTTGATGTAAGACTCTCAAAGCACGAGATTCATCCAGCTCCTCTTTCAGCCTCTCTCACAGTGAGCTGCAGAGCAGGAAGCCTTTTTCTCCTTTGATCTGCGCTCAGCTGGGAGATTCCCATTTCATTTGAAGCTATTTCCAAATCCTTTTTCAGTTATTTTGGTACCTGATCCCTCCATTAGATATTACCTCTTGAAGATACCTAGAGATTGGAATATTTTTAAGCTACATTAGGTGTTTTTAACCTGGTGCAATTATGGATTTTGTTTTTTTGTATTTACCTAAATTATTAAGAGGAATAAGCTAATAATTATTAAGCATGAATAAGCTTCATGCAAACCCTGAGTTGTATCTGTTTGCTGCCCATGGCTTCTTTTTTCTCTTCTGCTAACAGTATTTTTAAGAATATATTGGCACAAGCACCGTTTTCTTGTTTAAAATAAATTCATGACCCTTTTACTTTGCAGTTGCCTGTCACATTGATTTTTGCTATTAGGCTGTCCATTGCTCCCATGGAAAAAAAGTATTTGACCTGGTGAAGTTGGCATCTGACGTGTCCTGTACACAGTATCCATACACTAATGGCCTTTGCAAGTTCCTCTCCAGCGATATCATCCATTACTCTTCCTCTTCTCTTTCCGATATAGTCAATATTGCCGCCTTTTATGAAGGTTTCAGAATGTTTACAGTCTTGCGTCTAATATTCAGAAGTCTGTCCTGAAAAACTTCCTATCTCTCTAAGCTGTCATGGGATAAGGTAAAAGGTCTTCTAGTTTAATAACTGGTGGAATAAACAGAGAAGAAGAAGAGGGAAAAAAAAAAAAGTAAGATTAAACAGTCATTTCTCACAGAGGAGGAAGGTTATTAGAAATTTCCTTAAGGTAGTGCTGGATCCCATAATAGTCACTGTATTCCAAAAAGATCTGGGAAAAACATGTAAATGGGTTGGTGACAGTTTGCTGACAATCCTTCATTATTCAGGGTAGTCAATGCTAATGCTAAATGTGAATATTTGAGGAAGAGATGTCATGATATTAGATTAGCAGGTGGTGAATTTAGTACTGATGAATGCAAAATAATGTAAATGAGGAAAAAACTATGCATAGGTGGTCATGCACTCAAAAGTAGTCATTAACATTCAGGAAAAAGATGCTGAATCTCTGTGAATAGCTGAAATGGGAACCTCAGCTCTGTGCTCAGCGGTGGTCAAAAGGCCAATAAAATGTTAAGAATTACTAGGAAAGGATTTGGGAAAAAAAGAAAAATATCACGATGCCATGTGCGTGATGATGTTATGATGTCCCTGGTGGAACTACAACTGAAATAGTCAGTTTAACTTTGGCCACACACTCTCAAAAAAGGATGTATTAGACCTAGAAAAGGTCAAGGGAAGGAGACCTTTAAGAGGTCTGGAAAAACTTCATATTCAGATAGGCTAAATCGGGTAGGACTCCTTCATCGGAAAAGAGATGTGAGGATGGACATGATGGTCTATAAACCGTGAATTAATTACACAACAGATAGTGTAGTGTCATCTCATGTTAGAGTTCAAAACTGGGAAGCACCAGCAGCCCACTACAATGGACAGAAGTTATTGCCACAGGGTAAATTGGACACTGAACCTAGAGGTGGGGTAAAAAGGGGATTAGAAAAATTCACCGATCTGAGACCCATAGGTGACCACTTCTTTACTTGCCCTGAGTGTCAAAATCCAGATCCTTGGCTTAAAGGGAAGACAGATAGAGGGAGAGACCTCTCAGGCTGTCAGTCAGGTTCCTTTCTCTGCTAATAAATCCCTCAAAAATAAATACCTAAATGAAAAAGACAAAAAAAACCCCAACTTTTCCTGGCCACTTTCCACCAGCTAAAAATAGCTGCAGGGGCCCTTGATAGAAAAATGTAATGCAAAGAAAATGGATGCTAAAAATAAAGTAAGAAATAAACAAATTACTCAGGGAGAGGAGGGGAGAGGAGAGGAGAGGAGAGGAGAGGAGAGGAGAGGAGAGGAGAGGAGAGGAGAGGAGAGGAGAGGAGAGGAGAGGAGAGGAGAGGAGAGGAGAGGAGAGGAGAGGAGACCTTTCCATCCAGGTTCCTTTGGGTCAGTGGCAGATGCCTCAATATTTTCCACTTTCAGCAAAACAGGTGCTATCTTCGGGCAATGTTTTAAGCTCAGCAGGACTTGCCAAGTCAGGCAGAAAAACATTTATTTTTAAGGGCAGACAGCATATTTTGATAATTTAGCCTGACCTCCTATATAAGTAGGGCAGGAGAACAAATTTTTACAATAAGCCCATTACTTGTCCCTGAGCCAGAGCAGTATTATAAAATAATCCTCTCTTTTCTTCTCTCCTAGGTTTTGCATTTCAAGAACCTCTCACATCTTTCAGAAAATTTGCTTCAGTTGTTAATTACTCCCTGTGCTCACTTTGCTTTTAATTTTAATTTGTGTAACTTCAGCTTCCTGCTAGTGGATTTACTAGTCCTTTGCTGTTGAATGAGAGTCCCAAGAGGTCACTGCTGTAGATGTGGTCTGCAGAGAGAGGGGCTCAGCTGAAGCATGGATGACTCTCAGGAATAGCACTGTGCCAGAGGAAAGATGATTATTTAGAGGCTAATAGGAGAAAGTGGAGACTGGAGACCCTTAAGATCACCAAGTCCAACCATTAACCTAGCGTGGCCAAGCCCACCACTAAACCATGTCCCTAAGCACCACATCTACACATCTTTTAAATCCCTCCAGGGATGGGGACTCCACCACTTCCCTGGGCAGCCTGTTCCAGGGATTGACAACCCTTTCAGTCAAGAAATTTCACCTAATATCCAATCTTAACCTCCCCAGGAACAACTGGAGACCGTTTCCTCTTGTCGTGTCACTTGTTACTTGGGAGAAGAGACCAACACCCACCTATTGGCCACAGACAGAAAAGTGCTTTTGCTGAAAGACCACAAACAAGTGTTTGAAGGATAAAATCTATAAATACTTATAGGTCTACATATATCTATGTAGACTTATCTATTTTTATATATGTATTAATATATACCTTTATAAAAACATATTTATACACCATCAAAACCCCCATCCCCTAAAGCTTTGAGAAGCAACATTTAAATTTGCAAACCTAAACCAGGTTAGAAATAAAAGTGCCACAGCAATCAAAGTTAAATTGGATTTGTACTGTGAATCATCTGTTGAAGACTGTAGTAATAAACATGCATAAAACAATGGCAATTTACTCACAGATTAACATTAGTGCTGTCAAGGTAGCAAGCCTTTTAAACCTATAAAACTACCTTGCTGTGATAAAAACAAGGTTACCCAAGGGCATTCCCTTTTTTCGATAATTTGTTGAGAAATTCCAATCTGTGTCAAGGCAACTTGTAAATGACAAAGAGCTTTTGGGATAACTCAAGGTAGCTGTAGTTTTGCCTTGTTCTAATTGGTACATGCTGGGTCTTTTTTTTTTTTTTTTTTTTTTTGTTCCGGCCAGGTTTCTGTATTTCAAACACATTCTGTGAAACTGGAAATGAAAAGTCTGCATTTGACAAGGAGAAAGGCCCTTGCAACGGTATTTCTCTACTAACCATGCCACCTGAAGCCTCCAGGCCATGGATAGGGCTAGGCTTTTGGACCTTCTCTTTCCCAAAACACCTTCCTGCCAGAACAGAACTCAAATTTCTGATCCATGTATTATTCTATCAGGCTTTATAGCAACCACAGATTTGCTAGAAGGAAAGAAGAGTAAATATTCAGCACAGGAACTGGATTGGGCCTTGATGTTTTGTGAAATACCCAAATGCTTTCTTTAAGGTCTTAGTGAGATTTTTAACATTGGTCAACTGGACCTATCATGGGCAGAATCCTTGCCTTCCTTCAGACTTCTTGAAGGTAAAGCAGAGAAGTGCAGAAAGTCCAGAAATTTCCAAACTGTGTGAAATGTGCTTCAGGCTGTGTTGTGAAAATTAAATTGGAGAGCTGGGTATAATAAATGGTAGATAATGTTTCCAGAAAATGCATAAAAATTATTTTTGATGTCTACACACTACCCTCCAAACCCCAAGACAACTATTATCTACCAGCATTGCGCACAGGAAATCTTTAAAGTTGGCTAAGTTTGGTTTATTGAACTGAACAGAACTGAACATTTGCCTTTTTTTTGGCCTCATGAGACTTGAAGACAGGTTACTATCTCTGACTTGTCCTTCCCACCCTCCTGGCAGGATTCTGTCTCTCAAGATGCCTTAGAGACTGGGTGGTGTGGTCCATCCTGCAAGTCAAGCGTTGATCTGACTTTTGATGATACGTTCAACCACAGTAAATATCCTGTGTCCTCTTTCCCCTAGGGAAAAGGGGGATCAGACATTCACTTTCTGTCTGCTATTTGCCCAACATTTACTTCTGCTCCCAGCTTACAGATCAGGTCCTTCTGCCATTTTCCTGAGTTAATTTTGTACAACAGGTCTTCTGTCCTATTTCCTGGCCATGTACAGATGTCTTGGGTAGCCTAGGATGGCTCAAATGGCATGAAACATCTATATTCAGGCAACATTTTAATTTTTTTTTTCTCTAGATCTCCGTAAGGGAGTTTAAACATCTGGCTTATACAT
This sequence comes from Balearica regulorum gibbericeps, assembly GCF_011004875.1. Lineage (NCBI taxonomy): Eukaryota > Metazoa > Chordata > Aves > Gruiformes > Gruidae > Balearica > Balearica regulorum. The sequence continues at coordinate 78,932,678 of NC_046187.1, read as the reverse complement.
GGACACCTTATTGGAATGGAGATGTCTTAATTTGTGAGCTGAATCCCACTGAAGGTACCTAGGAAAATCAAAGATACTTGTCAGTGGCCTTAATGTCACCATGCATGATGTGTGCCTCCATAGAGGGACATTTAGAGGTCTGAAAGTGGAAAAGAAATTGAAACCTTTGCACAAGATGGCTGAAGTTTCTTAGGAAATCTCTGGGCAACTCCCAGCCTCAGCTACAAACCTCATGGAAAGATCTTAAAAGTCAGTCTATTGAGGTGATGGTTTTCAGTTTCTGAGTGGTGTTCAGTAACAGAGATTTCCCTGCAGGAACTGGCACATAGCGATGGCAAAATGGTATGACCTTGTTGATTTAATGTATGTTGGAGACTAACCTTGAGCTTTCTGTATATTTTCTGATTTTAGCCTGTGAGGCGAGAAATGAATGATGTAACTGTGGCACGGATGGGCTACCCAGCGTGCAGACGAAGGGGACATACAAATGGCTGTACCAGTTCAGAGCCTGGGTCCTGCTAGCTGGGTCCCCGCTCTCTGACAATGGAAACTTTGGGAGGGATGGAGGGAAAGAAAAAGTCTGCAGTGAAATATCCCTTGAAATATTCTCCCAGCTGACAACAATTGCTGCCTCAGGGACTTCTCAGCTCAGAGATTATGTAAATGTTTCCAACAGCCCTTGATGGACTTTTCTGTCATGACGGCACCTAATTGCTGTTCTAACCTCTATAGAGTTTTGGCAGATGCAATATCTCGTGGTGATGAGTTCCACCATTTAAATATGCACCATGTGAAGAATTACCTCGCTTTATTCATTTTGATAATTGGGTTTGATGTCATTTAGTTCTTGTATTATGAGAAACAGTGAACAATCATCCACTATTCATCTTCTCCCTGGCACTCTTGATTTTGTAGACATCCATTGTGTTCTTCTTCAGTCATCTCTGTTTTCCAGGAAAGTGTTTGATTTAATTGTTCTTCAGATGGAAAGTATCCCATATCTTTGGTCATCTTTGTCAGCCTTTTCTGAACCCTTCCTAAGTTCATTCTATCTTTTTTGAGCTAGGCTAATCAGAAAAGCAAACAGTAGTCAAATTACACATGCATCATAGTTTTATTCAGAGAAGCAAAGACATTTTCAAGGTTATTCTCCATCTCTTCCATCCTCCATTTTTTTTCCCAAAATTCCCTAACATGCAATTTTCGCCTGTGACTGCTATGAAATATTGATCCAATGTTTTCATATTATATTGCCTTTTGATTTTACGTTTTTTATTTCCTTTTCCTGTCTCATATACATAATATATATATATATGTATCACATACCCCAACAGGTGATCCTCCACAAAGCCTCAGCAACATTTTTGGTAATCTCTTGCAAGTGCTGTGCTGTCCCTGGCAGGTTTTCCTGGTGAGGTCCCCATCTTGTGATCTGCCAGGCTCAGAGTGCGCAGAAAACCCTGTAGGAGGGTGTTGGGGCAGGACCACCCGGGTTTGACCAGTGGTATGGCAACCCTGGGGTGAAAGCTTCCTAGATGGGGTCAAGGGAACAGAGCCATGGGACTTAAATAGCCAAAACAGCTGGGCAAGATAGAGGAAAGAAAGCACAGACTTAGCAGGGTGAGATGATCTGTCGACCGTGGGGCTAGCCAGGGCCAAAGAAAACTGCTGAAGGAAGCGAAGAGACCAAGATGTGATGAGATGAGAAAGCGGAAACTGCCTAGAGGTGTCCAGACATCCCACAAAATGGAGATGCAGAAACAGAATCGCCAAATACATCCAGGTGCTAAAAATGTCCTTTGTTTCCTAAAGGAGTGATTGGCTTTTTGCAGTGTCTCTGGGCTGTCTTCTTCAGCTACCATGTGTCACTGGTAAGGCAGTACCCAGGCTATTCGTTAGGCTGGGGTGGGATCTGGAAGAGAGTATACTTAACTTTTTGGAGAGCCTGGGTGGTCAGGCACAGGTCACAGGGCCTAGTGTGCTCAATTGCCTTCTCTGGCCTCAGAAAGGGTGCTAAATGAAGGAGCCATCCCCAAAAGTGTGCTGGTGCTTCCACCTGCAAGACAATGTCCAGGCTCTGCCCAGGTTTAGCTCCAGCACACTGCGACCCAAAACCAGCAGCTCAGCAAATGCTGAGTCTCAAATCCTGACAAGTCCATCACCAAGCCAAGAGCAACCGAAATACCAAGTGGAGGCTTCCTTCACACCTGAATAAAAATGAAAAAAAAAAAAAGTAATGAACTTAGTTGGACAGTTATCACCAGGCTTTTAGGGGTGCACCTTATCTCACTGGCAATCAAGAGCACGTGCTCCTCATAACTGACTGCACTTTGGATCATGACCAGCAGTAGGAAGGTGCTTTGCAAATCACCTGTCCACTGATCACCCACGAGAGCAGAAGAAAGCCTCTTCTGCAGCTGGAGGTTGTCTATAAGTGCCGTGCCATAGAGAAGGGACATCAAAGCCTTGGGTGAGACAAGGGAACCGAACTCCTCTCCAGATCAAGATGTCCCAGCACTCTTCCCCATCCGAGTGGATCCGCTCTTCTGCCTGGGCAATGTCCAACCAGCACATGGAAAGCATGACGAGTCATAGTGTGGATTTTGATGTGCGTGAGGAACAGATTTAGGGACTCATGGGACAAGAAAGAGAAAAAAGCACTTGAAGTTGCACAGGTCACATACAATCCCCGTGAGGTTGCATTAATAGATCTAGTACGGTCTATTACAGGCTGCTGTGAGATGAGCTAGCTGAGCACCAGCCTCGGCTCTGGCAGACACCAGGACCATGTAGCTCTGGCCTCTGATCCTGTCTGCGTAGCCCAGAAGACACAATGTCCTCAATGGATTAAACTTGGGGCAGGGAAGGATGCCAGAAGCAACATGCCCAGCCCAGCCTGTGGCTCCGAAGGCTCATCCAGTCCTCGTGGCCATGGCATGGGTCTTTCTTATGATACCCTTGGAGAATTCAACAGCAAAGCACCTGGCACTTTCTTCCTGGCATCCAAGCAGGGTAGCAGCCTGGCTTGACAGTCATATGGAAGGGAAAAAAATCCCTTTAAAAAATGTGAGCAGCATCAGTCAAGAGCATCCTTTGCTGAATTCTTACCAGGGAACACAGCATCCATCCCCCTTGCCAGCATCAGGCTGACTCAGCCACACACAAGCATTAGCAAAACACACAGCGAAGTCATGACAATCTTTTCCTGGAGCTGTTGACTTGTGTTTGGTGGCTGCTCGCTTTGCCTCTGCCTGGAGCCATCCCTGAAGGATGGCCAGCCTTGGGCCATGTTTGGTCATATGTTTTGCAAAGAAATATTTCTGGGATATTTCTTGTTGGATGTTTTCAGAGCTCTGTTTCTCCCCTCACTGCATTTCAGACTCTGCTATATGATATTGTTCTAGCATCGTAGAGGTGAGGCAAGTGTTTTGTCTTCTTTTGTCCTTCTCCCCTTTGGGCTTTCCAGCTCAGAGTTCTTCCCACCATACCCAGCCCTGAGACACCACTACCCAGTATCTAGAGGTGCCATCAGGCTGCATTTTGTGAAATGGAGTACCTGGAGTGAGATGGGAGCATAAGAAATGCTATTTCCATTTCACCACGGGTAGTGGTTTTGTGAGTGATGTTGAAATTTTAACTTTAGAAGAAAAAACAATTTTTTCCCAGAGAAATCTTCAATGAGCTGAATTTTTGGTTTTCATTAAAAAACCCTACTCTGATAGACATTCTTTCACCAGAGCTTGTTTCTGATGGCTAACTACACAACAACTTTCCCTCTGCCTGCCCTCCTTCACACCCATAGGTCGTGGCTGCATCTAGATTCCTCCTGCTCCAGGGAGCATCTGAGAGAAGACATGGCTGGTGCAACCCCTTCATCCCTGCACAGAACAAAGCTTCTGACTTGTTTTTATAATAAATTCTTGCATGTGGGAACGATTATCCTTGTGAAATTACAAAAAAGTCTTTGAGAAAAAACAATGGCTGATAATTTGCAGGTTTTTCTTCCTCCTTCCCTCATCCCCTACAACCCCTGTTTTAAAAATCAGACACAGCAACAATTCACAGCAACGTTTTAGACTGGTTTGTGCATGTATTTGGTACAAACAAACAAAAATATGTGCATTCTGTTTCATAGAGCTTACATCAATCCGACAGAACTTGAATCACAAAACAGAAATACTCTGGCTAATAAATACATCTGGGGATGAAAAATAAAAATCTATACATAAAAAATTCCAATGTCTGCTAAAGAAAATGTACACTTATATACACACTGTAAACAATAGTAACGCAACCCAACTGCAGTCCAGCTCAGGCTGACAGGCACCTTCCTTCCCCCTTAAATAGGACTCGTGAGAGTCTACTGACATAAAAGCTGCTGTTCACCATCCTGCACACTCGGTTCGTTGAAGCAGCAAGGTCTGATGATGCAATACTCACATAAAGCCAGCACGATGAGGCGAGAGTTGCGGGACAACTAAGGTACAGGTGCTTTGGGAAATTGCCCGCTTGGCAAATTTGGAGAAACAAGGCCATACCCTCAGCTGGTCACACCCTTGTGGGTCCAGAGAAGTCAGTGGGATCAGACCAAATTCACCTCCTGAAGATTTGAGCCTGTTTTTCCAAACTTGGGAGAGCTTGGAGATTAAGGGAATCAGAGGGAAATGCTCAATTTTAGATAGGTCATATTTCGTACAACATTGTGCTTCCTCCCCTGCCAGCAAAGACAGCTCTGTCTACTTTAGATGAAGCTCACCATGAACAGCCTCAGAGGCCAGTCCTGCATTGCCTCTTCTGATGCAAGATGCTAAATGAAAAGGGGGGCCCTGGCTTAGGTGAGAAACAAGCATTTTGCCTAAATGCAGCACAGCAGAGCTCAAGGCTTTTCTACAGCACCTTCTAGGGTATCTCTGAGGGACTGATCCAATGCAGGCACAGCCGCAATGGAGGAAAGTAAATGAGCCAGAGTTCGGGCATCTATGTGTGTGTATGCTTATGTGTGCTTAAACAGACTTTATCCTCATTTTCTCCCTTGTAGGTCTGTAAAGAATTGGGATGGCAAGGCAGTAAAACCCCCAGACTAATCTTTCTTTCCCTTCTAGATGCTTTTAAGGGGCTGGGGGTTATAAAAGTAAGTATTTTGAAATTGGAAAAAAGAAAGAAGTATATTTAAAAGATTAGGGAGAAGTCTAGGCAATAATTTCAACTCATTCTTGGGAATGAAAGTGCTTGCCAGCAATTGCTAAAAGCCCCTGCAAAGTCTCCATTTATAGGATAATGTCTGCCATTTTGGAGATGACATTTATATATAAATGTAGTAAAGTGTGTATGTGTATCTGTATGGTCATGGATGCACATGTTACCATGTGCTATGGGTCTCTGGATGTGGAGAGACACCAGATATATCTGCTCCTGAGCATCAGAGAGCATTTAATGGCAAATGCCCATCTTTCCCTTGAGTAGACTTTCACTTATGATGACATCTGTATCAGGTCATCCTAAACTGTGCCCCCAAATCGCTTGCATTATGCACTTGCAATGGTTAGACCTGCAAAGCAATGTCACCAGAACAGGGGCCAAAAATGCAGATCTGGGTGAATTTAGTCCCTCCGAGAGTAGCACGTGTGCACACGCATCCCGTGAGGTGGGCAGAAGGTAGGAGGATTAATCCTTTCACTTTGACCTTCCAGGCATCTCTGCCCTTCAGCGACTGCCCTCTCCCTGATGCATTCTATGCTACGTCCCAGTGCCAGCAGTGTGCTCTTCCATCAGGATCCCAAAAATGCTCAGGAAGCCAGCGTCAGCTGCAGTCCTTACACTGCACAATGACTTTCTGTGTCACCCCATCGTCACTGTAGGGTCTCACTTCCCTTGAAGGCCACAGAAACGTGGGAAAAAAGATGCATTTCCCTACAGAGGTTCCCATGGTGTATTGGGCCCTTGCTGAACCTCTCAAGCTGGTAACCTCTTGCTGATTTTGCAGACACTTGTCGCCTGTGAAAATACAGACAGTAATGAGTCTTGGTTCAGTGTAAGTGCAATGCTGCCCATGTGCCTTGGTGGGATTTGCTGCTGGGAGGAAAATATTTGGACAAGATCTGCAGGTCTTTGTGCAGTAATTTGTCCAGTTCAGAGTCTTGCATTGAGTAAAGGGCAGTAAGGGTGTTGAGATAGGACCAACTCCAGAGATCATGTCTCCATATGCACTATACAAAAAAGTAAAAAATAAAAGAAGTCCAAATTTTCCTCTGTTTTGATTTCCTTTAAAGCAAATGAACAACAGAAAGAAAGGTGACATTCTCTTTGATTTGTCTAGGAGTCTTTAATTTCCTTTGATAGCCACCCTTAAGAGGATTAGCTAGATGTGCTGTAGGCACATCCATGAAAGACTCTTGATGGGTTTGGGGGACAGTGCTGATATGGATGACTTTCCATCCAGGACACATTCAGTGTCATGTTTCCACCCTTCTACTTCATGTTCCTGTTCTTTATTCACCTGGCTTGAGACACTGCACCTCAGATCCAGACTTTGCCTCTGTCACCTACGTGTCTTGTGCCTCTGCCCATGGCTAAATCTAATTATATGTCTTTGTGGTTCATTGACTGTCCGAAATTTGATAAAACCAGTGCCTGAAATACATGGCCAAGCAGAGTTTGGGTGACCATTTTTCTGAATTGCAAAGCACGATTTGTGTGAGCCTGGCCAAGGTGGGTCTGTCAATGTCTCCAACCTCCATGTGGTCCCAGAGGAGGCCACGGTGCCCTTCTGAGGGGACCTCACACTCTGGGGCTGTGAGAAGGGCAAAAAACCCCTTTAGTGACATTGCTTTTGACCATGTTAGTGGACATAACCAAGGGCAATTGTTGATAGCCACCAAAGGCTTTGATGTATCAGGCATATGGGAAGCCACCTGGGACAAGAGTCATGGGCATGACCCTGACTGAGGAGAAGATGTATCTACAGGAGGGATCTCCAACTGCACATCAGCTCCATTTTAGTTCTGACCCTATGGCCCTAAACTTTGCCATCTCACCTTTCCTGAGTCACAGCACAGGTTGAGTGTGGACCTGAGCCAAGCCCCTAGGATGCATCTTTATTCCATGTTGTTTGAGAGAGACAACAACAAGAGCAAGAAAAGGAGAGAAAAAGGTCGAGGATGACCAACACCAAAAGGAGTTGCTTTCTCTCTGTATCACAGAGGGACGCACACTAGAGCAAGGTGGGTTACAAGTATTTCACTGGAAAACAAAATGAGAAATGCATCACAGGTTGGACTTAGAGAGGAGAGAGACCCACACATTCATTGGCATTAGCGTATACATCTATACTGCTCTTCTGGCCTAAAACGAGGTTACATGGAAGGGGCAAAGCTGTGGTCACATGCAGACATGATGGCTGAGAGCCAGGATCCCCCCACCCTGCTTGGGAATACCACAGTCTGCTCACCCTCCAAAGCAAAGGCGTGGCTAGAGGTCCTGTCCAGCCCTGTAGACCTACAAGCTGACAACCCATTATCTAATGGATCAGCTGCCAGCTACTGCTCAGCAGCATCCTTTCTGGGTGCTGCCTCTGGATGGAAACATGATCACATGTACTAAGGCAGGGTTGGCATCTTTTGGGGATTGATCTTGCTGTTAGATTTTGTGGTGGTGTTTTTAAGGCAAAGGATACATCCTGTTTTCCTTTAATTGCACAGCTTCTTTCAAAATCAAAGATAACCATCCACTGGAGGAAACAGCTCTTGTTCTAAGGGCATATCCACCCCACATCTTCCCCTCCTGCTGAGGGTCATTAAAATGGGATATGCCATTGACTCTTATTTGAGGAACCCATAATCCCAGAGAATGGGCTGACCTCCATGTGGGGGATGCTTGTATAGCCTTTGGGCAACTGCATTTTACACCTGATTGCTGCTTCCAGTCTGCCTGACAGACCCACAGATGGTATCCCTTCATGTTTCTGCTAGATACATCTAAAGAAACAATCGACAGCTGTCCCAGTGGCTTCAAATATCTGTTTCTCGCAGCCCGCAGCAGTCTGTTAAGTCATAGGTTTGATAGTCAATGGCTTCCGCAAAGTCATGAGGGATCCCAATACAGACAGACTCCACCTCTGTTTTGTAGGTGGCTGTCACCCCCGCTTTGCTGGAGCCACCCCGGATTTTGTTAGAAAGGCTGTTCATCTTCTCCTTCAGCTGGGTGGATGCTGGTTTCTGGAAAGGAGTGAGCATTTTCCAGCCCTTGAAGCTGAGTGTTCGCCTCTTACTGGCTCTCTCTTGCAAGGAGGAGTTAAATATGAATGAGCTGTTCAGGGTGCTAATCCTGGGCCTCATGTCTGTCTCAGAGTCTTGCACCGAGCTGTTCATGGAGGCCCCTCGCCAGTGGTGGTCGTAGATGCGCCAGATGGGCCGTCTTCTCCGGTGGCATTGGCACTTCAGCAGCCTAATGAAAGCTCGCTTGAACTCTTTGCTAGAGCAAGGGTAGATGATGGGATTCACACAGCTGTTGAAGTATCCCAGCCAGAAGATGACCTTGAAGACCATTTCGGAGGGCTTCAGAGATGGGAAGAAAGAACCTTGGAAGAGATTATAAGAAATATGGTTAGAGGAAAGGTATGGCAGCGCAGGGTAGGAAGGGTGGTGGTCAGCCCAGTCTGAAGAGGCGAGACCTGCAGAAAAGGCTGAAGGTGTGATTCTGCTATTAGGTCCTTGGCTAGCAATGCTGTTGCCACCAGAGTGAAGATCTGGCCACTGCAGGACAGCAAGGCATCTACCCTAAAGTGATAATAATGGATAATACTATATCTTTGGCAGAACTAGCTCCCACTAGCTCCCACTGTGGAAGGTCTCCTAGCAATGGACTCAGCACCCTCAAATGCAGCTGTGAGCCATCATGGCAAGCCCACACAGCTTGGACGGATGCTGTTAATTGTTGCAGCAGCTACACGAGCATGAGGGGTGGCAGGGGATGGAGGACTTTTCTCACAACTCTCTCCAGACCGCCACCCAGCTAACGCCCCCCAGTCCAGCATGCACTATGTTTTGAAGAGGATCCACTCCACAGGATAGACTGCTGGAGGACCCAAGCGCCTTATGGCCAAACCTGTTTCCTTCACTGTGAGTTCAGACATCCTGCTCTGAATAAATGCAGGAGACTTGCACCCAAGAGGTATCTTCCATATCTGGGGGCCAAGCTGCTTTCTGAGACCCTATAGCAGAAGCTGAGGGCATAATTTGGGGGAACAGGTTCAGCGGTCCCCATGCCTGCCTGGTTTATCAACACAAGGCAGCCAGGCCCTGTCCCATTCCAGATCAGATGGAGAACATCGTTGCTTGGATGGTTTGCAGGGATCAGTTCTTGGTGCCTGTCTCTCCCTACGTGTTGCACTGCACAGTTCACCGCTGCAACATAAAAGGACTTCTACAGCCCTGTCACCTGCACTGATGGAAGAGCAGCAACCCTTCATGTCCTACACTCACGTATTTTGGGTCACCAACGTCACACACCCTCTGTTCAAATCTTGCAGTGATGCTAAGGTGGACTCTTAAAGTGGGCTCAGATCATATCCACTGCCCCAAGCTTGTACCTGTTACTTGAATACTATTTTGTTCACTCCAACTCCTATTTATGCTTTTGTGCTGCAGGTTCCCCGTGGTTTTCTTGGTGAAAAAGCTGGAGATTATTTTTGCAGCCAGAAGATGTCAGTGTTGCTCCCACATGGCCCCATCACTTTCCACTCCCCACTCAGATCTGAAATAACTTTCTGACTCAGCCTTAATTTCTTTTAATTTTAGCTCTGAATGACAAATCATGCCACCATGTGACTGAGCGTTAATTTGTATTTTAGTAAATAACATTAGCTCTGGATATCATTATTATTTTCCCTGTGCTCAAAAGCCTGGTGTCAAAACAGGTGCCAGGAGCCAGAAATTTGGGACTGACACTACATAAATGCTCCTCAAGCTGTTTGCTGGGAAAAAAACATCATCCAGGAAACCCAGAGCACTGCTTCCAGCAAAGCTTTCTTACACCCATCCCTAAGAAGTCCAGAAATTCCAGCCAGACTCAGCATTAGGTACGTGGGCTACTCCATCATGGGGATGTGGGAGAATAAAAACAGATCTCAGCATTTTCTGATGGTTAGGCAGGGAAAACCCAGACGCAGCCATGCCGTTTAAATATCTGCCGAAGGCCAACCTGAGTCGTAGGGCTGGAGTACACGCTGGCTGTCAATGTGTGCTGAAGGAGGCATGGAATGAGGACAATAAGCAGGATTGACATCTCTGCTGGGAAGACCTGGGGCCTTCATGGAGATAATGGCATTTGCAATTTAATGAGCAACTACTTGCAGTTTAATGAGCAGCCATTGGTGTTGTAGCCCGTAGCTTTGAACCATGGGCACTGGGGTTAGGGGTCTGCAGAGGCAATGACCCCACCTTGGTGGTTTTTTATTAAAAGGATTTATTCCTTCTAGGACAGCGGTGAGCTTTATAGGTTGGTGCTAGGCCGCTTGAATGACCACATTCATTTCTAACCACAGCAGAAACATCACCCCCGGGTGTTTAGCCAGGAGCTTTTAAATACCTCAGTGGTGCTGAGGATAGTCCCCCTTTGCATTGCATGTAGCATCTCCTCCGTTCTCCACCCGACCACGGCTTTGAGCCTTCCCCCCTTCTTGCACTGCCCCCAACCCACCACCCTGGACCTGTAGGCATCATCCAATGCTTTGGGCAATGTGGACCAGCGGTGGGTTTCCAAGCCTGGCATCAATTTTCCTCTCCTCAGCCTCAGGTTTGGCAATAATGGCTGGGTCTGTTTTCCTGCCCAGATTCCTCTCCACCATCTCCCCCACCCCTACATCCTGCCCGGGGACCAGCCTCCTCCCAGAGCCCTGTGCTCTCTGCAAGGGGATCCCTGGCTCTCAACCCTTAGACATTGCATTGTCCCAGCATGACCCTGCCATAGCTCAGTGTGAACATTTGGGTCTAATACAGGTGAAGGAGCTCATTAAGCATGTAACCCTGCTCATACCCTTGCTGGGGAGAGGTTCCGTGCCTCAGTTCCCCCACCGGATAATAGGGCTAATTACCATAATGTCTTTCACAGTGCTGTTGTGAACCCTGTTTGCAGTGCGCGCTGGGTTCTCAGAGGAGCTGCAGCTTTATGTAGCATTTTTTAACTTTAAGAGAGAGGAAAAGAAAACAAAAAGCTATGGTAACAAAGCAAATAAAAGAAGGGTCTCTTTAGAAATGAGACTAGTAATTACTGCTTGAGCCAGGCTACTTGAGAGATTGGTGCTCGCTTAAACAGCCTGACGGTTGTTAAAATAATAATTTATATCTAGTGTTCACTGCGCGATGCAGTTTCTGTACTACACACTTTGTTTTTTGCATCCAGATAAAAAATACAAACTGAAAAGAAAATGAAGCTATGAATTCCCTGAATTTCAACTTTGGCTGGTTTTCACCCGCTAGAACCTTGTGTACATCTGAAGACAAGGGGCTCATTACCATCCTCATTACCATGCAAATAAGCATGCCCCTTGCAAGAGACGTGTACTGAGTGCATCCATAGTTTCCTCATTTGATCAGACTGGGATGAACAGAACTAGGCAGGGAGTTCCCAGAACAGGTCCTTGGCTGGTAACTTTGTACCTGCTGGAGCATCACGTGCTCTTGATAGGCAGTGGGAGGTTGCACGTGAGGAAGAGTTGCAAGGTCTTATTTAGGGAATGAATAAAGTATGGAAGAAATTACTTTCATACACACAAATGTGCAACAACATTTTGAGAGTGGGAGGGTTTTTGAACTGGGCTTTGTAGCAGTTACTATGTAGAAGCATGAAAGTTGTTAAGATGCCTGGGAGACAGTACTGAGTAATGGACACTTGAAGAGCTCAGGAAACATGGTAGGATACTTCCAAGTTCGAGAAATAGAAAATGGGAGTAAAACATCAGGTATAGCAACACGGACTGATGCACCAGCACTTTAGCCTGACATCTCAGTGTAAGAGCACTTTTTGATGATCTGGGTCCAAAAGCATCAAAGCTAGAATGGGTCAATATCAAAGAAAGAACAGTGAGCCTGAGTGTTACAGGACTTGTGTCATGGTACAAGCTTGTGAAACCTGGTCTTGTTTCAAAGAGGAACTGTTCCTACTCACTCAAAATCAGCCCTCTGGACACCTCTCTTGGGCATCCAGCTCAACACATCATGGCAAAGCTTGGTGTACTTTCCAAGGGGGGGAGGTGCTGACATCCACCTTGGGGACATCCTCCTGTCGGGTGGTCTTTGTGTGGTGAGCACTGACATCGTGTGCAGTATGTGTGCTGAGATCCAGCAACCCCCTGCCATGGGACCCCAGAGCCCTTACAGGGAGAGGACAATGGAGACTTGGCTTGCCCTTGCTCTGCTTGAATGGGACTGCTGCTTTTGAGGTAGTGCTCCAAGCAGGGAAGTGTCCATCCAACCTAACCAAATCCACAAGTGAAACAGACAGCCTGGAGAGTAGGGACAGACCTCTGAGGTGCTCCTTCTTCACCCTACTGCCTACCCAGTGATACCCACTCTCCTGACGGGTGGAGGATCCTGGTTAAATCTCGGTGTAGGATGCTCCCAGGTAGGGTGGGATGCAGAGCCTCGTCCTTCATATTTTCCACTGCCGTGTTGAGAAGGCTCCATGTTGACTTACAGAAATCCTGCTGAGGACTTTGTCTTCTCCTAATAAATAAAAATTTTAGAATAATAATACTGCTGGGGGGCTTGAAAGTCCTTTTGGGGTTTTGTTCCTTTCAGCATTTTATAAAAGGTCATTCCACATGTTGCAGAGTCTGCATTCTAGTGATAGAGCTGGGTCTGAGCAAGGCCTGCAGGTCCTGTTGTAACCCTAGATAATTGTCTTCAGGATCATTAAGAAATCAAGAAAGCTGCAAGTGAGCTCAGAGGAAGCTGCCCCTACCATGCAAAGTGACTGGACTCAGTCTAAACATGATCTGAAGATCGAATTTCATTTTTTTTGGTGGTGCAAAAGTTGAACCAATATGGTATGTACTCTGAAGTGAAAGCAAAAGAGTAATTTATTTCATGTTCTTACAGCATGTGTGTATGTGTGTTTGTGCAGGACATCCATATGTGTTTGTATGCTCTGTGTGTGGTTTTTTTTCCTAGGTAATATCTCCCTGCTCATATCTGGGGAAAAAACAGCCAGGTACAAATCTCTGAAGGCATGGGCATGCTCCCCAACGCTGTGACACTCTGTGTTGGGTGGCTAGTGGATGCAATCTCCTCTCCACATATCCAAACACATATCTCACTTTTTTTAGGTTGGTTGAGCTAGCACAATCTCATGATCTTTCCTTGTCTGCACTTTTACACCCTGTCCTCCCCATGACTCACTCGAAGGTGATATCACTGGATTGTTTGGAGAGTTGCTGGTCCCAGTGTTCAGCGCTCAAAAAAATAAAGCAAAACAAGAAAAAAGACAAATGCACAAATGAAAATGGACCCAGTCCAATCTAAATTCTGGCCCCGGCTCCCAGTACGTAGTCAGAATCTGTGAGCAGGCTTGCTTTCTGCTGCAGCTGGCAAGGGCATCTTTGTTTTAAAAGGTCCCTGCTTTGCAGCATGTCCTGAATAGTCCATGGCACAAAAACGCTGCAGACGTGATAGCAGGTGGTTAAAACAAAGTCATGCCCCAGTGCCATCCCACCATGAATGGGAAATGCAAGGACCAGCAGGATCGTTCATGCTGACAAAGGCCCTTACTGTTTCTTGGTGTGAGCTTTGTGTGAGGAATGACCCTGGATGAAAATAGCTTATGGAGAGCTGGACCTTGCAGGTGTTGGTGGAATGCCATGGAGAAGGTAAATAGGGTGCTATTATTCACTGCCTTTACTAATACAAGGAGCATCATGGGAGATGGAGACTAGTGGGTGATAGGTTAAAAGCAAAGAACAGGAGACAATTCATCTCACAGCATGTTGCTTAGCTGTGGACATCTCTGCAGCAGGAGGCTGTGGATGCTAAAAACTGATTAGCCAAATTCATGGAAAAGAAAAAAATCTACCAAGGCTCAAACCATTCTCCTCCTGAGTTAGGAAGCTCCAGAAATGATAAATAGGATTAGGCCCATGGTGGGGATGTGACCTATCACCTGAGCTTCTCCTGAACGTGGCCTCAAAGGTCAAGAGGGGTCTGAGAACTCCCTTGGTCAGAGCAGCAAGTCAAGAGAATTGCAGCTGGTATAGAAAAACCCCAGCGTAGGAGGTACCATAGCTGCCAAAGCTCACTGTGGCCAAAGAAAGAGTCAAAGTCTCTTCCTTATTTTCTTTTTGGCTCTCACAAACTATATTAATTAAATTTGGTCCAAAGCAATCTTGAGCTGCCACTTTCTGCTCATTGCCTAGCTTACATCCCTCCTTGCCAGCTCCTTCTTGGGCTCCCATGATGGATAACGTCCCTGACGAGGCTGCCAAGCTATGGGAGAACGGGCTGGATATCAGCAAGAATTTCTGCCTGTATGCGGGACTGAGAGTCTCAGCTTCCGACCAGCCTTTCCCGACCTTCCCCTCCACCACCTTCCCCTTGACCACCTCTGCTGGGCGTCTGTAGGTGTTTCAGGGTCCCTAGAGGGTTAACACCTCCTTGCAGCTGGTGGAGTGATGGGGGAGTTCACTGCCCTCCTAGGACGGATCCAAGAGCTGCTTGGCGTAGGGAGGAGGACAGCATGTTCGCAGTGACTCCGGCGTTTTCCCTGGAGGACGATGGCTTTGGGATATCGGGTGGAATTCCTCAGGCCTGTGAGCCTTCCAGCTGACCGCATAAACACTGTCACAGATAAGCAACAGCTTCTGTCACGCCAACGAAAACCCCAGTGAGCTGTCTGCGTGCCTCTCTGTGTGTAGGCATGACTGCTTGCTCCAACTTCTGCACCCTGAGCCGACCAGGAAGAAAAGCAGGGAGAAGACACCCCTCCCCTGCCTATTGCTGACCTTCTTGGCAGTGTTGTGTCGTCCCCAGTTGATGGTTGGAGAGGCCTTCCTGGAGAAGCCCTGGCAATGCCAAAGCCCATGTTTGGGTGTGCGTATCTGGCCTGTGAGGTCCCCATGGGGAGGCAAGGCAGCCTGTGGTGTGCTGGGGCTCAGGGAAGCACGGTTTAGGCTCAGGGTGGTGGGGAGGTTGTAAAGGCAGGAGAGGTCAGCCTGGGGGGGGTTGAGGACTCTGGAAAGCACTGACACTCTCAAGCATGATCTCAAATTTGAGGAGTGAGTGCTGTTTGCCTGTCAGCAAGAGAAGGAAAATGCAGCAGAGCCTTGTTCTGATAATTGACTGGTCTAATTCACAGTGCCCAAACCTGTCCCCTAACCTCTAGGCAGTATGGTCCTAGTGATGTCTCCAAAGTTTTTCTCTAAGTTGCAGCACATCAGTAGGACATTGGCTGAAATTGCCCTGCGTTCCCCTCAAAGCTCACATCGAGGCTTTTCTCAGAGCAATCCCATCAATCTGGACCACTGATGGGAGTCATTGCCATGAGGATGTTTCGAAGGCATCAAATTTCCTAAAAACTGTGGGTATCTTCTGTGAGTCACCTAACTGAATTTAGGTATTTGAGCAAGTCTCTGGGCTCCTCTTACAGTCAATGGTCTAGTCAGGAGACTCTGTGCAGAGGAGGCAGTGATATGTCTCATCCTAAAGCATGAGCCTGTACAGCAGGTGGATCATACAAGGTCTCAGATATGGACCCAGACTCCTGGCTCATGGACATCCAAGGTTACTTCTGATGGATTTCACCCACAATGTCATTGGCATCTGATGGTCTCCTCCTCTCTTAGGAAGAGTCTCCAAAACCTCCCACACATTAGTTTCTCTCCTGTGCAGGATAGGACTTTCATCACTGAAAGAATTTGACCAGCAAGCCTCCCATAGCAGTGAAGGGTGGCAAAGTGAAGAGCCACACAGGTACATCTACACTGTCACCTAACAGAAAGCTAATGAGTAATTTCAAGTGTTCAAGTGCTAATTTGCTTAGCATGGTCCAGCTAGACCTCTCCAGACAAATTTGGTCCAGGGAACAGTTCACTCCAGAGACCCTTCCCAAAAGGCCATAAGGACTTGACTACGCAGTCCTCTAACATTGTCCTAGCAGGCTCTGCACCCTTAATTACCTCCATATGCCCTCCTGCCACATCACAGAGCATACAATGCAAAGCATCTGTTTCAGACTGAAGATCCACTCTGGTGGGCTGCCACGCAACATCCCTTGCTCTTCCAGAGATTCAAAACTCCCACAAGAGAGTTATGTCGTGGGACCACTGGGGCATTGCACAGGGCCCAGGAGAAGCTTTGGGCCAGGTGCTATAAAATACTTAGTCTGCTCCAGTCTGCTCTACAACCCTTGCTTGGGTGGGCTTGTGACCATGATCTGGCTTTTATTATTATTACCATTATCAATAATAATAATTATTATTATTATTTTATTTTTTTTAGCAGAATAGATGACCCTTTTTAGTTAGCTTGGTTCCTGAGAAAGTTGTAGCTAAACCTGTCATTTGCTAGATATTATTGGGAATGTGCCTGTGTGACAGGCAAGGGGGCCCAAAGAAGATTCAATATGCCAAGTTGCTTATTGTCCTTCATTCAGGGACACACAGCTGAAAGCAGCACCAGAAAATCCCCAGAAAGCCATCACATTCCTTGCAATCTCCTTCCAAGGACCTGGATGTGCCAAGCTAGCACTATGCACAGAGTTTCATTGCCCTGAATTGAACATACTGCTTTCCATCTTTCACTAGGGATCTATAAAGAAGAAAGTCATGCTCAAGATAATAAAAGAATAATTAAGAGATTGTGTTCTGCCACAGCGCAAGGGTTGATGGATAGATATATGGAGCTCTGGGTCTGTAGAAGGGCCCAGAAGGGATTTCCTTGTTTTCGAACTCTGTAGCCCTGTGGCATGATGACAAAACCATCCTTTTGAGGAATGTATGTCAGCAGGAGAGGATTGAGAGTTTTCCCTCTGCTTCTTGATTTTTAACAGGAGCTCTGTGGGCCCTACTCAGGCAGGATCAGGCAGAGGAAGGGGAGAGAGAATTTGAAACCACACCTGGGCTTGGATGCTGCAAACCAAGCTCACTCTGTAACAAAGCCTTTAAAATGGTTAAGGCAATGCTTTCATGACGGAATGAAGAGCAGGACCAAACATCTCCTTTACGTGTTGTGCAAGGCAATGTTAGCCCATCAGCTTTCTCACGTCTGTGGTGAAGCCAGGACTTGGGCTCTGTCTGAGGACTGCTGCTGACTATTAATCCTGGGCCACCTGATGAGCTCATTGTCATGAGTTCTTTGCTTGCTCTGTGGTGAACACCGTAGCTGGTTTGGCATTGAAAGGGGACTGTATAGAGGGCCTGACAGCCCCAAGCTTGGTCTTAGACATTGTCCTCTCCATGCCCTCAAACCAAGCTGTCCATTAACTCACCTCGACACTGTCCTGCCCAGGATTAGCCTTTTTAGCTGCGTGGTTCATCCTCTAAGGAGGGGTGGGCAGTAGATTCAGGGCCACAGGCAATGCTGAACACAGCAGGGTCAGTAGGAAGACAGGCTTTGAAACTGAGTCACAAAGTTAAAATGAAGACAAAGATGTAGGTTTTTTTCACCTGGCTTCTAGCATAGATTTCCCTAAAGGTAATATTTTTCCAGTTTCTTATGCTTGGGAAAGACATATGTGTATCTAACTGCCTACTCTTTAATGGTTCACAGATAATAGCCTGACTCCAGCCCCAAAGGGGACTTTAAAACAAACTTTAAAATCATGAGACTCAGCAAAAAGACAGAAATAAAATTAGGAAAAAAAAAAAAGTCTGGAAGATTTGCCAATCTGGCAAATCCAAAGTGAGATATCAGGAAGGTTCTTATTTGCCAGATGCAAATGAAGAAAAAAAAAGTCTCCTGAGAGGAGGAAAAGGTCAGGGTAACTGAGTTGCATGTCAAGAGCTCTTGTCTTGCTGTCTGAGCAGGAAGAAGACTGGAATCCGCGTGCTGATCTTAGAGTGAGCACGGCACAGACCACACTGAGATTCTTGCCTGGATGGTTAAACAGAGGAAATAGGCTTGGGGCGGTCTTTGAAAAGAAAATTTCCATCTGGCTCAGGATCTGAATGAACACAATGGCCATGCAGGGTTGCTAGGTTCCCTCCAGGGCAATGCAAAAATCAGCGTGTCATTCAAGAGAGGAGCACTCCCGCGGCTCTCCATTAAGCAAATGTGGGAGCGTCCTGAGCGTGAAGGTCTTGCTGCATCTGCGGCTGGGAGTCTCTTCTCTGCATGACAGCATCTCGGGCACACTTCTGGGTAACGCAGCCAGTACGGCCAGCCCTCGGGGAAGGGAAGTATTTATGGACAAGCTGACTGGCTGCCATCTGTGGCAGGAGTAAGCCGTAGGTAGAATGTGTCATGGGAAAATATCCAACCATAGGCATAGGTTGCAAATAATAATAATAATAAGCAAAGATACTGCTTATTCAAGCCCTGTGACTCTGACAGCATGATGGCAAACTGCGTAAGTTCTCAGCCATGGATAACTTTGTCCTTAACTAATGCCCTCTTTTGGTGACTGTTACTCTTTGCAGTAGGAGGCTATGTCCTGAGCTTCCTGATGCTTGCATTGCTGTCTCACTGGTGTGACTTGGTTCATTAAACATCAGAGGCTAGCGCCATTTTAGACACCCCGATGTATCTTGGTCTACTACTAAGGAAATATTTCATGACCTTGTTAAATGTTCCTTTCATGGACTGCTCTAAAAAAATCAACAAGAACTTCATGATCATCAGCATTACTATTTAGAGAGATGAATATATTGTAAATAGAGGGCAGAGAACAATTAAATACATACTGAACTAAGAATAATCCCCAATTACCAAGGAAGAGAGGTACCAAAAAGGACTCTGGAGGGTCAGTTGAAGGTTCACCACAATAATCTACTTGAGAAAACCCTAGGTATTATGATGAGAGAAGCAATGACAAACTTCCCAGCGAGGTGGATAAGTTAGTAGAAGCACTGCTGTGACTTAGCCTTGTGATAACTCCTTTGACACATCTATTTCATGGAATGTCATCAAAGCTTTTTTGCAAGAAGATAGCGAAAATATTTCTTCAGCCCTTGTCACAAAGAGCTCTCTGCTTCTATATCTATAAGTAGTGAATGGACATAGTACAGGGCTTTAGACCAGTGGTTCTCCAACTTCTCTGAACCAAAAGCTGTTAATTCTTATAATTTTTGCAGACTGGCTGGCTCCCTTATACTGTGATTTACCAAGCCTTCATGGACCATCAGGATCTGGGGACCATAGTTTGGGAACCACTGTTCTAGACTACTGGTTCTTGCATTTATTGGCAGACACAATGGCACTTTGTGGTCAGCACTCCAACTGGCTGCTTCTGTGCAACTCCTTTTAATAGCTTCCTTAAACCTCTCTTTGCAAGCAACTGCTGTTCCTCTGAGGCTACTGCAAACAGAAACCTGGCTTCAACTCACCTCCAAGATAAAATGTCCCTTTCTATCAAGCTGTCTCCTCCACTCTGGTCAGAAAAATTGAGAATGTGTATTTTTTCCAACTAAAGAGCAAGCTTGGGAAATCCTGCAGGAAAGGAGTGGAGGGGAATGATTCTCAAGCAAATCATCCAAGTCTTGGAAAAACCACTGTGTTTGCTGGGTCAGACCCAAGACTACTCTTTGTTTTTCCAACTCAGAAGTTCTTTTCTCTGCACTTGGTTTTCTAAGAATGTGAACTCACCCGCCCCGTCCTGTTTACAAGCTCGTAAATATCTAGATCTGATTTGGCTGTGGGGTAGGCCTTGGAAGGGCTGATCCTGCTGGGAACACATGGCATTTTGCATACAGTGAGCCCAGATCTGAGCTGCACAAAGGAAAAAGGCAATTTTTCATTGGGCCCAACCCAAGAAAAAATTTGCCCCAAGACTAAAATGCATGAGTCCTGACTTTAATTTACAGCGCGGGGTGAGCATACACCTTGGGTGGGTGAGCATCGCCAGGACCCAAACAGAGATAAGACCATTGATCTAGAAGGATGCTACAGTGGAAGGTTTACTTAAGCTGATTGCTGGCAATGCTGGTGGCCTCAAGTCAGGAGAACTTGCTAGTGGCGGGACGCCAGCGTTTGGAAAACACGCTATCAAGGGAGGTGTGGGAGCTTCCTCAGCGCATTTCCACCGTGCCGGTCCCAAGGACATTCTGTTTATATCAGAATTGGGCAGACAGCACATCACCGGCCGTGGAGCCTGGCACCACAGCACTCGCAGCCTGTACCCACCTCCCAGCATCGCTGACTGTGAAGGATGCTGAACAGCATCCTCCAGAGAGCTGCACCGCCAGACCCGGGCGCTGTGACGTTGCAGAGGAAAGGGTGGGGAAGAAAGGATGGGGGAGGTTGATATTTTCAGCTCTGATGATAAATCGGGACTGGCTTTGCAGGCTCAGGAGGGGCTGATTCAAGACCAGTCAGCCAACTTCTTGTTTCTTTTCAGGCTTGGAGGGGAAAATCCTCCAACGCCTGCCCTGTTTCCGCACCCAGCTCCAAGGCACAGCCCTTCTGGCATTAGCTTGCATGGAAAAATCTGCAGAGTTTCTCATGGCTTGCCTTCTCTTTGTTTCTTTTTCTTTTTTTTTTTTTTTGTTTGTTTGTTTGATTGGTTGTTTTTTTGGTGACAAGAAGGGAAACAAACAAAAAAAAAATCCTATTTTCTTCTTTTCTCCCAGTCTGGAATTATTCAGGGTAGATAGCAAAGAGTTGCTTTTTCTCTCCCCAGCCCTGAAAGCCAGCTTTCAGTTGATATCAAGCTCTAAAAACATTGCCCTTCAAAAAGAGATGTATCCCCCCTCCCAGAAAACAATGGGTCAGTGTAACAGAGCTCCAAAAATATAACAGGAATGGTGAGATAACAACATCCTCATTGCTCCCAACAGTTCCCGAAGCCCTTAGCTTGAAGGGATAAAGTCTCCTGTTCAATGCCGCATCGGTTGCCTGTGAAGGATCACTCTTTGTCATTTTCCCCGTCTCCACAGGGAGGGTCATGTCATCTGTCAGATGCGACCAGCGGTACATGTCTTATCTGGTTATTCAACAGTGATGAACTTAAGCCATATCTCTGAGGGTGAAGAGGGACAGGATAAGGGACCAGATTTTGACCCGGGGGCACCCAAGCTGTTAGCATGGACCCTGGCATTACTTTGGCATGGCCACGGTGCAGTGGCACATAGCTCACAAATTGACCCTGGTGTCTTTTATTTGGTAGCATTGGTGTGATGGGAGGACCACACTTTGTGCTAGATGCTGTACAAACACAGAGTGGTGGGAAAACCAGTTTCTGAAGGCGGTGTTTGCTACCCAATACTGAGCAGAGGTTTCCTGCATGCCCACAGCATACACAAGGTTCATACCCCAGGATTTGTGATCCAACAATATGTCTGGCAGTGTGGATCAGAGTGACTGCATGGGTTGTACCACATCAAGGGAGGAGACAGCTTGTGAGTCCCGGACTAGAGCATTCTCCCGCAGAGCCGGTGGCATGATATAACCACACACAGTGGTGTCAGGACCTGTCAGTGGGAAGGGGTGACAAGCCCAGAAAACCCAGACTATTGCTAATTTTTGGTACCTGAGCAATCTACCTGGATGTCATGGCTGAATAGAAAGCAAAATGACATGAGAGGCAAAAAATGGGTAACTGATTGTCTTCAAGACAGAGCTGAGCCTGGGACAAGCACAAAGAGATGCTGGGAAGGACCAAGAAACGTAGCAGCAGACCAACAATCAAATCATGGTGGTTTTGTTTCAGCTTTACAGCCACATGGAGTTTTAAGGAGGCATTTCAGGAGCGAGAATGCAAGAAACTTGCTGCATTGCCTGGTTTAAATGCCTGCACAGGGCAACGGGATCTCTGCTGAGAAGAGATGAGTGTCTCAAAGTGCCTCAGTACGGTGATGAGGCTCATTCTCCAATGACATGCTTCCTGCTCCATTGCTGCCCTATCTCTATTTCTTTTTTAATCTCTAATCCTGAAGGGAAAGGATGCAAATTTGCATTCAATTTTCATGGCAATTTGAGTACCTCCCATGAGATATCTGCCTGTCTCTCTTGCCTTTTCATTAGATAAACAAGACTTGTTGCCTCCTGTGCTCTTCACTCACTGCTCAGAAGTAATAGCCATGGGATCTTGGGTGCAATCCCTGTCTTGATGTGGCCTTGACTCCTAATTAACTTTTGCATATGCTAATTTTGCATATTCACTTCTTGTTCCAGGGAAGTGACCCTAAGTGGACTTTCCACCCCTTCTTAGGAAAGTGCTGCTTTTGCGAAGAGCCCCCGTCAAGACTAGTGTCATCCCAGGTAATTATTATCTCCTCTATTTCCATCTTCACCAAGTAGTTTCTGACTTGCCACCTCCTTCTTAAGAGACTTTGATGGATCCTTATGTCAAGGGAACAAAAAAACCACGCTATGTAAAATATGCTTGTGCACTTCCACCGACAGTGTTGTCTAAAGGTGGGGAGTCTGGGGGTCCAATGGGCGGGCCTCAGTGGGTCCCCAGGATACCTTAGTCAGTAGATCTGGAAGCAGAGGTGTTCTGTCTTGTCTTGTGCAATGAATCTATGGCTGGGTAAAGAGACTCTACATTTGCTGTGAGACAGAACTCAACTTCCCTACAATGCAGATATTAAAAAAGCTGAAAAAAAGCAATTTCTCTGGCAACAGAAACCATCTGTCTCAGACAACACCAGTGATATGTTTCTTCAAGGCTATCAAATTGTTTGTACCTAGAGACAAGTATCTTGTAATACTGGGTGAAGCTAAGACATCTGATGATCCCTAACGGAAATGTTATGGCACAGATTTTAAAGGTAGCTACACATTGAACTCTCATTAAACTCATGGGTATCAAACATGAAAATACCTTCTGAACATGTGGGTTCCCAGT
Source organism: Balearica regulorum gibbericeps (assembly GCF_011004875.1). Taxonomy (NCBI): domain Eukaryota; kingdom Metazoa; phylum Chordata; class Aves; order Gruiformes; family Gruidae; genus Balearica; species Balearica regulorum. The sequence continues at coordinate 78,909,689 of NC_046187.1, read as the reverse complement.
GTCAATCCCAGTGTTGCAAACATTAACAATATTGTCAGTTCTGGATCAGCATTTATGCCCGTCCTGAATAGTAGCACATTTTGACAAAATGGTTCTTTAGAGGAATATCATAGAATCAGAGAATCATTTAGGTTGGAAAAGACCCTTACGATCATCATCTCCAACTGTTAAGCTAACACTGCCAAGCCCACCACTAAAACATGTCCCTAAGTGCCATGTCTACTGTCTTTTACATACCCCTAGAGATATCTTTCCTTCTAGTAACAGTTGATGACTTGCTCTTATAGCTACCTCTCACAGAAAGGCTGCCAAGGCTGTTGGTGAAAAGGCATGTGTGATCCACCCAGCAGTAGCGTTTCACAGGGCGTTAGTAATAATAACACAAGCTCAGATCATAAAAAAGGTAAGAACAGGAACAGATGAACCAGACCAAGGAAGACTGAAAAATGGAGGCTGCTCATATGGAAAATCATGTCCCATTTCGGTGCCCACAGTGCAGAAAAGAAGCCAAGGAGACAGAAAATGCTCTGAGGAGCTCTACAAGACAACACAAAGGTCTGGAAAACTGACTTAGAGCATGAAATTAAAGGATCTTGATCTATTGGCATTATCCAAGAGAAATTGAAGTGACTTGCTCATGCATTGCAGTGAAATATAGGGGAAGCTGTTTCTGATAGCAAACGTATCTTTAATCTAGCCAAGAATGCTAGAAAAATTTAATGGCTTGAAGTTATAGCTAGATAAATTTTCCCTGGAAAGAAAGCAATCATTTTTAATAGCATGGATATAAAACAACTGGAAAAAGCATAACTAGAGACATGGGTTCCACTATTTGCAGTCCTGAGTTAATGCTGAGTGTCTTTCCAAGGATAAAACTGCTTTTGAGTAATGGGGGAGTTTTAGAAATTATTGAACAAGGTGCTTAGGGTTATAGTCATCTGTAAATCACAGCAGATATTCGGAGCAGTTCCTTCTTGCCTTGCAAACTATGACTACGATTAGCAAACTCTATTCCAAAATGTGGTAGATCCTGAATATAGAAGACTTCTAAAAATCATCATGTCACAGAGGGTCTGCAGACACAATAAGTGCAAGAACGGTTTGGGAAACAGTTGATCTGTTCCAGAAACTGCTTTAATTGAAAATAGCAGTGGACCTTTATTCCCTGCTGCAAGATATTTCCCCGGGTTCGACACACGTACGCTGTGATGTCTACATTTCTATGCATTTTCTCTTAATTAGAGGGACTGACAATGAGTCAAGCATCTGTGTCAAGGGGTTTAATTGAGTATAATGAAGGTTTTGCTTGTTGGGGATCATGTCAACATTTAATTAATTACAATGAGCTACAATGTTGGTATTTGAGACCAGTTAGTGTCTCTGCACTCTCACATCCAGAGCTAATATCCTTTGGTGTGCTAGTAATTACCCAGAGCAAACAAAGCTGGGAATAAATAAGCACCGCAGAGTGCTTTCTGGGTCCTTCCTCTCAAAGCAAGCTGTTGCCTCTTGCTGGCAGTGATGGCAAGGTCTGCAGGGACCTGTGGATGCCATGAGCGGAGACCTGAGACAGCCGTGAACAGTCATTCAGGTCCCAGCAGCATTAAAGCTGCATTTTTCGTACTGCTGAAGTAATCAAAGCGTGACGTGCTAATATTGCTTTGCAGAGGACAGCTGGTGGGAGCAGCCTGGGGCATCCTTGTGCTGTGCTGCTTGGTGCCTGCCTGCCTGCCCTGCCTTGTCTCTGTGGGACACACAGCCCACCTGGGACTGGTTCTAAGGACCCCCCAAAGGAGCTGGAAGAGCAGATGTATTCATGTAAAAGTCCATGAAAAAGAGCTTTGCTAATAACAACCCCTGTCTCCTGATCTGTGAGCTTTCCCCTCTCAGCCCAGCAGAAAATGTATAATCAAGAGAAGAAAAAACCCTCAAACAACCAAAATGGCTTATTAAAAAAATATCGCCCTTCTCCTTCCTAGACCTGGTGTTTTCTCTGGGGGGATCGTCCTAACGCCCCCATCAAATATCCCCTGCTCCCTGTCAGGGCAAGCAAACGGTCTCTCTCCTGTGCTTTCCTCTCGGCGGTTGCGTCTCACTCTTGCAGGGACAGGTGCCAAAGGACACACGCTCGTTCCTGGCCATGCCCAAATGAGGAAAATCAAACCCGGGGCAGTCCTGCCTGCAAACACTTGGCAAACTCTGCTAGTTGCTCAGTGGCACTGAGTCCTGCACAGCATCAGCATTAGGAGTTGGGAGGCTTTGCGTCCTGGCTCCCATCACCCTGCATTGCTTCTCCTCCCAGAGATGGGTAGGTGACTGCCTTGTTTCTCCATTCCCCCTAACTGATTCCTCTCCCCAAGATGTTTCCACTTTATTTCCTTGCCTCTTTGCTAAGGTTTCCACCTGATTTCCTTGGCTATCCTGTTCAACGCTGGCTGCCTGTGGCCTTTGCCATGCCTCTGCCACCCATAAGGAGTGAGGTAGACATCTGCTGAGAGCCTCAGAAATGGTGAGCCGTGCCAGAAACCAGACCAAGTAGTCAAGATAAGACACAGGGACAAAAGCAAGTGATGGGATAGCATCACAGCTGCTCTCATATTTTCCCAGGAATATACTGGTTTCCCTCAAGGACAATGCCTCAGCCTCATGAAGATAGGTCAGGGAGACAGCAAGGAAGTTGTCCTCAAATGTCTCTCAGGGTGAGTGCATCTGTCCCTTGCATGCCTGCCCATGTAGATCTGTGCAAAAGAAGGTTGTTACTGTGGCTTTTTTCACCTTAGCCAAGTTCTTTGACTTCACATGTGAGATACCTTGTAGGAGATACAGGCTTTCTCATAAAAACATCTCAAATCCCATCATTATAGCACAGAAGCATCTGGGATATTTTATCATACCTGCAGGTGTGAGTCTTCAGTAATCACCACCTTACTTCTGCCTTTGAGAGGTCCCCTTACCTCCTGCTGGCCCAGAGGAGATGGGGCTGTTCTCCTCAGTGACTCAGTTGGGGTGAATGTCACCTGGACCTCTCACTGCAAGGTGCTGAGGGAAATCCTTGAGGGATGGTACTTTCAAAACCTGACTGCTCTTCTGGGTCAGATTGGGCAGCTAGCGCTGGTCCACTTTCTAAAATGAAATGAATATTAAGAAAATAATAAAACAAAAAAATCTCTGATGGATTGGCCAGGATGCTTTTTGGGATATAGAAGTGATAGGCTGAAAGCCTGAATGTGAATGTGGAAGAGTAGTGGCTGGGACCTGAGACTCATGTCCCTAGGAAGCATGTCAGCATAAGACTGTGAGAGAAAGGGAGGGCTTTTTTTTCAGCAAATATCTTGAAAAATCACTGCAGGCCAACAAACACATTCTCCTCAGTGCTCGATCTCCAGCTGGAGTTACAGCACTGGACTTGTCCTGGATGGCTGGAAAGGGGGGATACACGAGGCTATGAAAAATCACACCTGTGTCTCAACATTCCTCGTTTCTAGGAGTCAGATCTGCAGGTCCACCTGGGACTTCAGATTTCTCTCTCACCACTGTGCCTGATTTTTGGGAGGAGCAGACCGTTGTGCTGAGGAGCCAGCTGCAGCTCTAAGAGGCTTTGCAGAGCCTGTCCTGGCCTTGTGTCTCTACTGATTGCCAAGCAATCACTGCTGATGAGTGCCTTAATAAATACAGCTTATTCCAAGTGTACCTTGGATGCTAGCAGTTGGGCTAAGCCTGATGGCACACAGAGCGACCTCCTGGCATTTGTCTCTAGAGGAAAGCAGATAAATCCCCTGATCCCAGCTCTTCCAACACCGTGTATGCCAACGGATGATATCTCCCAATTATGCATCAGGCCATGTAGCATCACTCAGATGCCCTGGTCTTTTCAGCATATGTATCTGACTTCCAGAGTGCATGACCCAAGATAGCAGGGAATGGGACAGTAATTACTGTTTGCAGCCAGACAACTCCTTTGCTGTTTTAAAAAAATAATTGCTTTTCTAACTGAACCAAGCACTTACTTACTTAAAATCTTGATGTGTGTGTGGGGGGGTGGGTTTGTTGGGGTATGAGCATGAAGAAAAAGATGTTTGGGCTGCCGTTCCTGTATATGGGGCCCAAACCAGAGAGAGTATATGAGGCTTGGCACTTCTGCCTTCAACCTTGGATATCTGGAGGCGAACCCTTCCCTAGCACTCCTGAGCATTTTTGGATCCTCCCATTACACTTGGAAAGCCCAAATCACTCCACAGACAAATTTTCCATTAAAGTAGGGTTTATTTAGTTCCAAAACTGCACACAGCCATGTGGCTGCCCAACGTCTAATTTCTAGGGTTAAGTCTTTTCAAGTGTATTTTTTTTCCCACTGTCCTCCAAGCTTGAATGCTCAGATTAGCTCCACTGTGCTTGCCCTGGTCTGATAACCTGTTTAATACCTCTTAGAAGTAACTACAAAACATCAATACACTGTCATTACTAATACCATTAAGTCCATGTCTGAGCAGAAAAGAAGGAGCTCCTTTCCAGGCGCTGAGCAGAGTCTGGACTGATCCTGGATCCAAGTAAACCCATTTCAGTTTTTCAGACACATTTCTGCACACAACATCGTGTGACAGATGCTATATTGATGCAGGAATAGATAATGCATCGGTAGTAGAAGAGACAATAGCAACAGCAAAGACAATTAGATTGCAGAAAGTGAGTCAGAGGGTCCTGTGTACCGCCATAATTGCCTTGAAGATAAAAGGTCAGCTTGTAATAGACCTTTCAAGCTGTTATGTTGCTCAGGTAGTTTCTGAAAAAGTGCAGTCCCCAAAACTTTGCTGTTTCTCTAAACAACTTCTACCATGAAGTTCTCTCATAGACCTGAACGGCAGCTCAGAGCAACCACAAGTTTCACTGCAGGCTCAGCAGGCAGTAGGAAGTTTGTCCCATTAGGGCTGTCAGATCATTCCCCCAGCTGTTTGCTAATGGGAAAGGGGACTGGGGTGGACTCCTCTGGATTTCATCCCCTTTGTGCCAGTAAAGCAAACATGAAAGAGCCAAAGATCAGAATGCACAAAGCAGAAGGATGGTCAGCAGGTGTGCCCTTACTCCATGCTTAGGGCAAAATATGGACAGGTGAAAAGATTGACACTCCTGAGCTCTGCTTCAGTAAAGAAATGGGAATGTCAGCTCAGAGTCCTTCCTTGATAGTGGCACATCCATTTAAAACAAGGATAGGCTCAATGGATCCCAGCTACCTCTGGAGGTGGTGGATGCTACAGGAAGGAGCAGGAGAATCAAGAGACCTGCTCAGTGTTCACCTAGGTGTACACATGAAGTCAAGTTTCACTTGAAGGTGGAGCTGGTCAAATAAATACAGGCAACGGTATGGACGAAGCAGACAAAATGTTTGCATGATACTAGACTTTGTTAGTCTTCATGGCTGGACTGCAACAAACTGTTTAAAAAGAAGGAGATCCACCAAATGACAGAGAGGAAGCATAAGAGAGATGGTTTCAATGAGCCAGACAGCTGGGACCCAGATTATCAGGGGTCTTCAAGGGTAGGATTCACCTCACAAATTGACACCTAAATTGAGTTATCTGCATATGAGTGAAAGGCTTAATTTGGATGCTCATGCAGAGGTGACTCATGCTGTTGGGCTTGACACAGGACATCCAAAACTTTCACGTAGGACTGGCAACTGTGACACAGAACCTACAGGAGATGTGCTGCTTTCTGGAGTAGAAATTGAAGGCTAGTTGGGACATCCTAGTACATCTTCATTGGAAACAGCATGACACCCCATACTACCCTGCGTGGTAATGAGAGTTTAGATATCTAACTACCTTGTAATGCCTGGATGTGTGCACCTATCTTCTGGAGCATTACTATGCCAGTCAGTTTGTCACGGTTGTATATTCATTGATGATTTTAAGCTTGCCTATGAACATCCCCACCACAGAAACAAACACATCCATGAAAGTAAAAAGGAACAACATTGGCCCATGCTACCAGCACAAGGCATGGTGTGGGACAGGAACCTTCCAAGGTCCACTGCCAACAGGAGGCTTGCACACAGCCACTCTGTTTTGATGGCTAAGAGAGTTCACTAGTCGAGATGAAGGCTGTCATCCGCCAGCTGGCCTCAGTCTAGGAACTTCCCAAGGATTTAGTTTGCTGGTATAGATGCAGCTTACTTGTTTGAAATTTCAAGATACAGGTGGGCATCAACTATCTAGTGATATGGGCTTAATAGACTAAAGCAAAAGGCCAAGAGTGGAATAAGTGGGGTATAACAAACTGGGTTAATTATAACTTTACTGACTTATATGGCTCTCCTGTTGCATCTGATTTGAGAGACACAGAATAAGTGGGTTTGGAAGGGATCTCTGGAGGTATCTGGTCCAACCACTACTAAAACCATGGCCAACCTGGTTTTCTGTGCAAACAGCAAAGAGCATGGTGTTAGTGCCCATCTCTCCCATTGGGCCCCAAGTGTCTGTTCAGAAATTTGGAGATTTTTCTAAGTCACTAAATCAACCAAGGCACAGCAGATCTTGCCATGGTTGAGGGTGGCAAAATTCCAGCATCAGATGAATGAGGGTATATTTTTAACAAGTGAAAATATTCACCAGTTATACCAAAAAAGTAGTATCAAATCAGGTTTTGATCTGGTTTAGAGATAAGTAATTACTTCTGAATAACAGATACCATGTTTTCATGCATTAACCTACACATGAGATAATCTGCACTCTTTTGAAAGTTCTGCTGCATGGAAACATCTGGTGGTAAATCATACTCTCAGCCAACTCACACCATAGGACAACCACCTCAATGGCAGGGAAAGGGTGCTGATGTGTATGCTGTGTGTAGGGGAGTCTCAGGATAAAGAAAACCAGTTACAAGAGACTGGGGCAATGGAGCTATTGGGAAAGAGGAGGCAAGCTTTGCAAAGGCTGAAGCTATTAATCTGGGGTTGGATTTAGGGTCAATTTATGTCACACAGTTTACACTTGCACTGCTGTTGGATGGTAGAGCTTTTTCCTCATTGACAACCCATACAGAACAGACTTGCAGTGATGCAGATACTGCCTGAATTACATGAAGCAGCAAACCCAGACCTGCACACTGGAACCAGTTTCACAGCACTAGGGAAAACAGAAATTCCCATGTAATGGAAATATTTTATTATATACTCATTATATAGGTCAGATCCATTTTCACTGACCTGAGGTCAAGGGAGGGACTAGAGCATCTCTTAATACAATTTCCAGCCCCAATCATCTGTATTTCTACAAAACCAGTGATCCAAATCACCATGATTTTAATGTGACAATGTGGAATTGTTAAGATTCAATTTTTTCAGTGTGTCAATACGCACTTGGGAAGAGAGCTGTCTGGAAATCCAGATGCCTGGTTTGTGGGAAATTTCAGTGCTTATTATTTTTTTTCTTTCAAAACCAGAATGCAATAAAATAATTAATGAAAATTTCTGAGGAACTATACATTTAAAAAAAAAAATTCTAAGAACCTCCAGTGCACGCTGTTGTCTAAAAGGGATGTATCCCTGGAAACGACAAGTACCAGCTGACGTGGAAACACCTGTTAATCCATGAAGACAGCCATGGCAACAGTCAACCACCACCAGACAGATCTGCACCATGGGGCAGTCTCCCCCTTCTCAAGCCTCCCCAACCACAGGGTACAGAAGATGCAAAGTCCTTGGCCAGCTACGTTCCCTGGGCTTTCCTTGGGCTGAGCAACACAGGAGATCAGACAATGGAAGTCCTGCAGTCCTTGGAATTTATGAATCTGGGAATCTAGAATGTCTTAAAGTCTTCCAAATTAACATATTTGCAGCAGGAAGCCTTGAAGCATGACAAAACCCTTTCTGGAGCCAGGGTGCTCAGGGCTTCCAGGTTACTTGCATTGGATCCAGGAGTCAACCCCGGGTCAGCGCAGAGCTGCCAAGGTTTTCACTCTGCTGGTTGCATGGTAAGAAAGCCATGGAAACTTGGCATGAATGGGCTGCCCTGGAGCTATGTGTAGTAGTTGAAGTAGAGGTTGTTAAACCTGGGACATTTCCGTTTGGCTTTCCAACTGGCATTTTCCAATGAAATCCTCCTTCACTGGCCAGTGTCCAGACCTGATACTTGGGAATCTTGTGAGTTCAACATCTGCTCAAACGCTTCACTTACTTTGGATCATTGCACCCAGGAGGATGACAAGTGCTTTGCAGATGTGCAGGAGGCTGAATCCATGCCCCAGACATTGCAACGAGAAGCTCAAATGAGACTGAATTGCATTTGTTGCTGATTCTGGATTGACACTGGAGAGCACAGGGCCTTCCGTCATGACTGCATAAATGAAGGAGAAGGAGAGAGGTTGCACAGATCTTTTTTCCATCCCCATTTTAGCCTCTGCCTAATGATTTTCTTATTTTATTTCTAATTCTTCCTTCCTCACTTAGGTACCCCAATATTTCCCAGCAATTTCATGCAAAAGATGACAACCAATATTCTGCAGGCAGTTAAACTGCCAATTTTGTATCTGGAATAGCCATTTTCAGTTTTGCAAATACAAATACATACAGGATTGCACAACAATGCTTGTGCTTTGCAGCAACATGGATGTCATCAGACATTTCAGCCCTGGACCCCTGACTGCTGTAAAAGCAATACGTCCATCCCCAGTCATGCTGAGCTGGGCACAAAATTAAGCTGCTGATTTGGAAGCACAGAAGTGATGCAAGCAATGGGAAAAAGAGGTCTCATTCTTTTTGGTTGCTGATGAGAAGATCATGATATTGGATGCTGATGAGGTTGGATGCTTCTGCTCAGACAAATTCACTTTCTTTTTGTAGAAAGTCCTTCCAGTTACTGGAGAAGATCAAAACATGCCTTGACAAATGGATGCTGACTTTCAGATTGTCCCAGGCGGGATTTCCCATTTGAGCTCTCTAAAAAGGTAACTTTTGCTTCTCTGCAAAATCAAAGCACAGAGGCATTCTGCTGAGTTGCAGAATATCTTACGGTGACTCTGTGGAGGAGACAGGGAAGGGAACATGGCTGCCCCTCTAAGCCACAGTCTCCAGATGACTCCCAGTCACTGGGATGACATAGAATCATGAAAGGTTTGGGTTGGAAGGAATCTGAAAGCCAATCTAGTTCCAACCCCCCTGCCATGGGCAGGGACACCCTCCACTAGCCCAGGTTGCCCAAAGCCCCATCCAACCCGGCCTTGAACACTGCCAGGGAGCCAGGGGCAGCCACAGCTTCTCGGGGCAACCTGGGCCAGGGCCTCACCACCCTCACAGGGAAGAATTTCTTCCTAATATCTAACCTAAATCTCCTCTCTTTTAGTTTAAAACCATTGACCCTTGTCCTATCACTACAGGCCCTGGTAAAAAATCCCCTCCTTTCTTATAAGCCCCCTTCAAGTATCAACAGGCTGCAATAAGGTCTCCTTGGAGCCTTCTCTTCTCCAGGCTGAACAACCCCAACTCTCAGCCTGTCTTCATAGGAGAGGTGTTTTAGCCCTGGGATCATTTTCATGGACCTCCTCTGGATCCACTCGAACAGGAACATGTTTTTCTTGTACTGGGGTGCCCAGAGCTGGATGCAGAACTCCAGGTGGGGTCTCACGAGAGCAGAGTAGAGGGGCAGAATCACCTCCCTCAGCTGGCTGGCCACACTTTTTTTGATGCAGCCCAGGATACAGTTGACTTTCTGTGCTGTGAGCGCACGTTGCCGGCTCATGTCCAATTCTTCATCCACCAGTATCCCCAAGTCCTTCTCCACAAGGCTGCTCTCAATTCATTCATCCCTCAGCTTGTACTGACATCCTCTCCTGCCCTTGCACTAGGCTATTTAAACAAGAAGAGGAAGAAGTTGGGTGACATGAGATATTCCCGTGTGTGCTGGGATTCCACTGATGGACTCTGTCCTTGGGGAAAGGGGTGGGGGGGCGTTGGACTGCCTGGGAGATTGCTCCCCTGAGGAGACCCCTGGATGAAGGTGGTCTCTGCCCTCCTCACACTCTGGGACATCCGTGCTCCTTTGTTCATTTCTTTCGACCTCCCTTGGCTTGGTTCCCTCAGAGACCTCCCTGAGGAATAAAGAGGCCTGGTATCAATTAGCTGCATGAGACATCTGGTTATAATCTTCTCTTTGATGTCCTGGCACAGAGAAATCCCTGGATGCTCCCTTTGAGAGAGAGGAAATGGTCCAATTTATGGGCTGGCTCTGCAGATTGTCAGGGTTCTCTTGGTACTTAGCCTGGAAACCTCCGTGGTCACGAATCTGCCCTTGTTCCTCATCTCCTGTGCCACAGGTGTCCCAGCTGTGGCTCACCTGAGGAGGTGTGGGTGATGCCATCTATGCCCAGAGCCCCAAAGAGGGATTTCAAGGTAATCCTGGGAAGAATCTGGCTCCCTGGCTGAGCCTGACCTGGTGCCTGGCCCTTGATTCTGCTCCCATGGCCAAATGCACTGACAACTTGAAGGCCAACAATGTCAAACTGACCCATCCTGCCTGGATTTTGGGATAGCTCAAGGATCATTATTTTTTTAAAGGTTGGCTGACATCCTTTCTCAATCTCTACCACTACTAACCATCCTTGACTCTCCTTTGAAAGAGGACACTTGGTCTCCTAAAATGCCTTATGGGATTGCAACAAAAGGGTATTTCAGTCTGGGACTTGTTCTGCAAACAGAAACCAAAAAATGAGTGCAACCAAGAAATGTCATGGTTGTTCACAGCAATAACGTATCTACTTTATTATCCAACCTTCTTAATCATTTTACACACAGAGATTCCCAAGAGCTTTCCAGGCTGTACCAGGATATCTCTCCTGACGCCACTCTCATGCATCCTGCCAGAAAAAAAGACATCTGATGATATCAGGTCAAAAATATATTGGATGGCTATTATTTCACTCACTGCAAAGCATGAAGATTGGAGGAGACAAACACAAATATTCCTATAGGAAAAACATCAAATTGTTTTGGCTAAAGCAGATGAGAGAGAAACAGAGCAGCTGAAAAACAAATGCAAAGTTTCAATCTTGAAACTTTTCTAAACAAAATTTTTCTTTTGGGGTAGGGAGGAACAGGCACGCCAAAGTACTTTGTATTGCAATTTGCTTGCATTTAAGTTTACAAACCAAACCTAATCAAAACAGAGGGAAACTGGGACATTATGGGTCATTTTGAAAAAAAAAAAGTTTAATTTTCTTTTGTTGACCCAACAATTCTCTCTCTTCCTTCACTAGATCCTAAACCTGCTGATAAAAGACCATTACTAGCATTCAGAATCTCCCTTGGGTGATTCAACAACCTCTATATCTAACTTTTCACTGAAAACATATACTTTTTAATGCTTTAATGCTGCACATCTGCTGTGGACCACTTGTGATAGTCCCACAATCTAATGGTGCCCAGATGTCAACCATTTTCACAGTTAAGCTCAAAAAAACCAAGGCAATAAAGTCTTTAGGGTGAGGAATTACCATTTTGCTATGGGAGTTCCAGCTCCTACATGCATGCTCCTGGATGTAACTGCAGAACAAATAGATTTTATTAGTAGGAATAACAAATAATGAATTGTTCCCTAATGGTCACATTCTTGAATTCTCTGTTGTTTAGTTGTTGTTTCTTTTATATTTTTTTTTTTTTTTTGCTGTTTGGTAATGGCAATGAACAGCTCAGTTTGCTTTTCGTTTGTAGGCCTTTTCTGCATGGTTTTGTAGGCATTCCCACATTTATTAGAAATGTCTGTCTAGTGGGATGCTTTTTGCTCCTTACCAGTATCAGGGGTAATAGAGGCACAGCTACTGCTTAGCACCGATGTCAATCTTGGCGGTTTCTGCCAAAATCTACAGGACCCGAACTCCCGTTTACCTGTCAAAACCTGCCACAGTGTTTCTGTTTTGCGTAGGGGATGAAACGCAGCAGCGCGCAATATGATAACCCAGGAGAGGACGAAATCAAGGGAAAACCTTCTAGAGCTGAAACTTTTCTGGGTGACCAACCTAGCACCAGCAGAGTTGGTTAAAAGAGACATTCAGAGTGGGATGGAGACCAATAGACACTAAATGAGGAAAGATTCAACCTTGTGAAGGAAGGAAACAAGCTCTGGGTACAAGGATCTGTGCAGGTATCAGGGTGACAATAGTGGTGACCCCAACGCAGACACCTAAATTCACTGTCTTACTTTGCAAGGCCATTAAAAATGCCCAGCCCATTGCCTGCGTGCCTGTCAGACCCCTGAATAGGATTTTTTTTAACACCGAGAGATAGAAGTGTCCTTTGCTGTGAGGAGGGGAGGAGGGAGAAAAGCAAAGCCCCCACCCGAGGGGCTGGGAGGTGCTTGCAGACAGAGGTGGGTCCCAATGGGCATTTTGGGCAGCATACATGGGAGAGGATGGGACAGCATGGCTAAGCATAAACAAAGGGCTAGCAAGGAGAGAGGTTCCTAAATTTTCCATCCAAGGGGGACTTCTAACTGAGATCCTTTGCTCCTGTGACTGGTGTAAAGGTGTTTTATTTTTCTTGGGTGCTGGGTGCTGAAAGCTGGTGGAGGCATGATGCATGATCACCTGTATTGAAGAGAGCCTGCTTTATTGCAGCCCAGGCTAACTTCCAATGCCTCTCCACCTGAGAACCTCACTGACAGAGTATTTGATGGGAAAAGAGTGGGGAAACCAGGTTCTGATACCACCTATGGCTGGCCAATTCCCTCTGTCTCTCTCTTCACAAGCAAAGTGATTTCTCATGGGCTGTGACACCTTTTTCAAATGCATGTGGTGGAACTTCCTCCTTGATAATTTCAGTTTGGAATAAAATAAAGTCTCCCTGGTCCCCTGCAGACTGCTTTATCCTTGAAGTCCAGGTCACTCCTGGGCTGGAGAAAGAGAAGGGTACGAGGTAGGTATTTGGAAATGACAAGAAATAAACAGGGAGAAAGAAAAATGGACTTTGCCAGATCATTTTTCTGAGGTGCTTGACCCAGTCACCATGGTGACCATAAGCAAGTGTTTGAGAGGCAGGATGACTCATCTCTGGCAGCGGAGCAGCATTTCTTCATCCACATTTCAGCACTGGCTGAATGGGACCTCGTGGCTTCGAGCTGTACCCCTCCAGCGACCTGGGGAGCTGTTTCCAGACAAGTTTGGAAGGAGGGTCCTTCGGAGAGTGCCTTATGGAGCAAAATGGCAGTGAAAAACATGGGCTTATGAAATAAACCCTCTGGTACAATCCTGACAATGTACTTGGATATGGCAGTTAGCATCCATTTATTTTTTTAGACACTCTTCCTTGGAGATCTCTGTGGCATGACTCAGAAGAGTCCAAACCCAGTGCTGACTTAACAGCCAGAGCACCAAGCTGCATAGGTTGCATGGTGGCAATCACAGGTGACATCCACCAACACAGTGCAGGTGGTTGTTTTCTCTGTCTCTTCTCTAGGTGGGAGGTGTTACCTGCCACTACTGTTGCTAGCAGAAGGACATCAGGATTACCACAAAGGACTGCTTGCCCAGACACCCATTTGTCTGGTGCACCTTCAAGAGTTTGAGTGTAAAGTACAAAGTTGGTCTCCCAAAGCACCCAAACCATCAGTGATCGTCTCCTAAAGGGGAATAAATCCAGATGGACAAAGGGAGGAATATGGATGATAAAGGCAAAAGGGAATTCATTAGGTAGGATGAATTTTTGCATGTTCAATGCAGCATAAAGAGGCTACAGGGGAAGAAGACATCTGACCATCTGTCTGCCAGAAGGGTGAAAGACAAAGAAAGAATATAACTGCTTAAGGAAGAAGATGATATAGATACAAAACTGAATGATTGCAAACGAGGCATGGATATGTTCTGGCTGCGTACAAAATTTCTAGGAGCTGGATGCAATAAGAGCCCAATGGCCTCCCCAACAGCACAGGCAGCAGAGGGTCAGAACTGGGACACACATGAAGCTCAAGTGATTTTGAACGGGATCATGCAACATGGTGATCTACAGTGGCAGTCATTCCTTTCTCAAAATGGTGACAGCTGCCTGTAGTATTTGCACACCAGAGACACAGAGGGGTACAGATCAGAGGACAAACAGGGAGAGGAAGAAAAAGATGAAGAGCTAGCTACGAAGGAAGAAGGCACTTGAGGAATTGCCAATGCACTTGGTGGGATGGCAGATGTGATCACATTTCTGGCGATGATGCTCTCAAATGGCTTATCTGAATTCTGCTATGAGTCACCCAGTTCTGCTTTGAGCGGCAAATGCTTGTATTTGGAGCAAATTATTTTTGTTCTATACATTAGGCTGCTAATTTAATCACCTGCTGTTTCTCTAAGTGCATGCTGCTGGGTGTGCAGCGAGAGTATTCAGAGAGAAGGAACAGAATTTTTCCAGCTGAATGTGAGGAACAAATCCTGACAGGCTGATGGCTACATTCAATGTAAACAATCTCCACTCAGCCCCCTACCCTGACTGTCTTTGACTCAAACAGCCTCAGACACTGGGAAAGTTCTGTTTGGAATGCAAATACTTTCCCTTTCCCTGTCATTGCAGCAGGAAAATGAAACAACCCACATTCTGATTCCCCTGACCTTTGGGGGAAGTTCATGGACCCATCCTGGAGGACAGCAGTAACCATGCTGCCCACTGGGGTCATCAAGGGATGCCAATGAAGCCCAGGAAGAGCCTGTGCAACACCTGTGTCCTGCTGTGTGTTTCTGAGCTGGTTTTTACATCTCAGTACTAGCACGTGGGCAAAGACGTAAAGTTGCAATGGAACAAGCTTTGTCCATGCCACCACCCTATCCAACAGCCTTACTGTCACTGCATGTCCTAAATGGAGAGGCCAAACCCACCACTGGCAGGTAACGCCATGTTTTCCATCTGTTTGTCCAGCTGGGTCCTACTTGCCCGGATAAACATGCCAGGTGATGGAGTCTACAGGAGAAACAGACAGGTCAGCCCAGTAAAGTCACTTAGATGGTTTTTCTTCTCTATCCCTGCCGGTCAGCAAAGATTAAGTCCTTCCTTCAAAGACTTTTCTATATATTTCCTACTACTCCTGCATTGAAACATTAGGTGTGTTTTATAATGTTTGGCAGCGATATAAAGGAAGCCAGATTGACTCCTCATAAGCCATCTGAGAAAGCAGCAGTGACCCCGTTATTTTTATTTTCAGGACACAGCTTCAGAATTGGCCTGTGGAAGGGCGCATCTGAGGGGACGGTACTGACACACCAAGAGAGGAAGCTTCAGGGCACAACCTACACTCTGCTTTATGGGAGAGAGAAAGAAATGTTTGTGTGGGCAGGTTACCAGAAGTATTTTCCATGAGGGTGTCTGGGTTTTTTGGGGTTTTTTTTTGTTTGTTTGTTTGTTTGTTTTTAATTTCTTGGGAAAGTAATCCAGGGTGCAATCAAGGTCATCCTAAAGTAGACAAAGAGGTTGTCTATGTGTCTTCTACTGCTGGAGAGAAATGCCCTGGGATGTCCCTCTTAGTCTCTGAATGTTCCTCTAGAAGAGCACAGGGCTTCTCTAGGTCCTGTCTTGCAACCAAAAGCCTCACACGATTGCCTCATCTGCCTTAGGGGATCTTGGACAGCACTGGGCATCACCTAGGGAAGTAAATTGCTCTCCAAATCTGCTTAGCAATCTAGCTCTCTAAACATGGACAATAATGGGAGCTGAGACATCCAGCTACCTGACATGCAGACATCTACCCAAAGAAGACTATATGTGGAAGTTTTCACTTGTGAGTCTCATCCTACCCCTAACCTCTTTGCCTACCTGCAAACCAGAAACAATGACGTGCCTCATTTATCAGAGAGGCATGGATGAGAAGGGGAGCACTGGTAAGGAGGTATTGAGGGAAGGGGACTCAGGGAGGGAGGGCAGTGGCCACAGAGGTGATCAGATGCAATGGGAGTGGAGCCTTCTCCTCGCTTGCTTTTCTAGGCCAGCAGAAGCTACCTGCCAATAGTTAGACCACTATTCCCTACCCTTTTGCCTGGATGCTGGGAACACTGCAGACTGCCTGTGTGCACATACCACTGGGTGCGCTCCTGCCTCCCACATCCATCTGGATCCACCACTTTGAGCTCTTCTGGGCTAGAAATAGCACAACTGTTTGTACAGCACCTGACACAAGAAGGGCTGAAGCCTATGACTAACGAGCTTGTACATCGTTAAGGATCTTGGATAGACCAGCCTGCAGAGAGCCCTGAAGTGCTGTAACCCTGTGGCATCACTGGAAGTGAAAAAGTGTGATTAATTCCAAATAACTCTGCCTTTTGCAAGGCAGAAGAGGGGGAGACATGCAATATTTGGAAAACTCTCTGCGCTTTGCTCCTTCCTCCCCTGTCTCTGCGTGCTCCTTGAGCAAGGAATACACAGAAATCAAACCCTGTGACGTGAAGTTGTTCTGGTCTGTTTCCCCAAATCCTCAGCCTGAGTGCAATACTGAGCAAGGCAGACAAGCCCGTGGCTGGCCGCCAGCTCAACTTCACAACGCATCCTCACAGCTTTCCAGATAATTCCTATGGAAGAGACCCTGGGAACAGAAATAGCCCATGACTGAAAAACTTTTCTGGTGCAGTTTGACAAGTCTCTCTTAAAGAACTTGGCTTTAAAGGCAGAGGTTCAAGAGCTGGCAGCTGCTCTGAACACAAGGCCTTTGCTGTCTGTGCTCAAACTGGGTCGGTGAGCAGCTGATGGTAGATTCACTGTTGTGTTGTGCATGTATGTCTGCCCCATGCCCTTCCAAACTGCATTTCTGAAATTGCTTGTGGGGTGGAAAAGCACGTCAGGTCCCCTTCCTGGGACATGGGTGAGAGGGCTCTCCCTAGGGCAAGAAATAGCACCAGCTTCATCTGGTGACCTACAGGCTTGAAAATGTCTCTGAGTCTCTGGATTGTGGGGGCAGTGCCCTCCAGAATCCCTGTGGTTACCCATGGGCTGTGTCTCAGCAATCTGTGAGGCTGGTCTGAAGAAATCTGCAGCTGGAAAACAGCCAGGGACGAGTTGTGCCATGAGCCCACTGTGCTTGTTACCTCCTCCCCTCGGCCCGTCCTGGGGTGGCAATCTCTGGCTCCAGACCATCCTCCTGCTGCAGGGAGGGTTCCTGTCCCTTTCCTGGTCATCTTGCCCTCTTGGCTCATTGCCACAAGAAAAAAGCACCATGCCATGAAGATACCCTCATTCCTCACTGTCTCTGTACTGGAACTCATCAGTTTTAGGCTTAGGATATGAATTTCCCTCTAAACAAATTTCTTCATTATCTTTTCCCCATCTAAATTTTTTCACAAAGGTCTTCTCCATGGCAGAAGACTTGGACCAAGATCCAGAAGAGCTGTTCCAGCAAAGGCTGGGTCAGCTTTCTTTTGCAGTGGGGGCTGTCCCATGCTCAGTATTTGCATAATTGATCCTTGCATGGGAGATCTCTTGCAGGGCTTCCTTCTGTATTTTTTTTTTCCCCATCATGGACCTCTTTTGGAGGATTTGCAGCCTGGCTCTTGTCTTGGGCTTCTCAGCACTTGCAACCTTGCATTGCAACAGTCTTGCAGGGGAATGCAGCCTGGAGTTCTTTAATTCAGGAGATCAGGCGAGATAACCCCTGTGATTTGCTCATGACTTCGACTCTCTGGGGGAAATACAGATTCCATTAACTGTGATAAATGAACTGCTGAACAGAAGAGGAGCAGGTCTGATTCCAGGTCCTAAATCCAAGTGGCACCAACCACCTCATGTTCATACTGCTCCAGTCACACTTCTTGGGCAGATTTGTGTTGGAGAGAGCTGGCTGGGGCTAGTCCAGTACTTGTTATCTCCTGGCCGTCTTCTCTTAGTGACTGCCACCAGTGTACTCACTGTGAGCAATAGGAAAGGCAGCTTGGACTTGTCTGGGGCAGGGATTTCTCCCAGCAGGAATCTCTTGGAAATGTTTGGGGTTTTTGGTTTTGGGTTTGGTTTTTTTTCAGCTACTGGAGCGGGTAAAAATATAAGTTGCATTTCAGGGGCCTTAATGACCGAGTTGTGAATTGCCTCGGGTTGGAAACTTCCTGGGAGGAGGAAATGCCCTCTCTTTAGTGAGCTGGCAGTTGGTTTTCTGCCACCAGACCTGGTGGTTCTCTGGCTCCACTCCAAATGCATTAGCTAAGCAGCCTTCTTAGAGAAAGGCTATTCATTAGGAGTAGCTAAAAAGCTATATCCTGTCCCAGCCACTCCAGTAAATCCATCCTTGGGCTAATGGCACCCATAAATTATGGTGGAGGGATAAGTACAGTCTTCCGTTTCCATGTGACAGTTTTATACAGCACCCAAACAGAGAAAGCAGGACAGGCAGAAATAGCTGGTGTGTTAGCAATACTGGAGACCTACCAAGTGACCACAGGTATGTAGTGGTGCCTCAGTTTCCCTAGCAAAAGTGATGATGAGCAGTGTTGAAACAGATTGGTTGTTTCCCGCCCTGATGACACTTGTGTGTGTTCCCCTTCCTATTTAGTCCTTTGAACTATGGACCTGGTACCACTGGGATAAGTTTGTCCCCAGCACATGTTGCGTGGGAAGATGTGAATGCTACCTCTGCCACTCAGGCAGGTTTCCTCACCAGCCTGGACAGCAGAGAGTCAATGCAACAAATCAATACCCACCAGAGGCTTCATTTTTTTGCATAGCAGTAGCTGGAATTTGTTTTGGAGGAAGGAGGAGGATGAGGATATTTGGGGATGTGTGTTCAGGTACAGGTGAAAAGGACAGAGATCTCTGGGTGGGAAGTGCTCATAAAGGCAAAGCCTTCAGAAGGAAGACCTCATCACTCAGTGTTCCTAAGAGAATTTTGAAGGAAATATTTATAGCAAAGAAGAATGGCAATTAGCTGCCAAATTGGAAAGCAGCTCTCCTGTGAAAGCAGCCAGCTGCTGAACTTTGATACTGAAGTTATTCCTCATGAACTACCCTCACTCCCAAATCCCCAACCCTTTCAGCCACAACCAAATTAAGAGCAGGTGGGGAAAAAAAAAAAAAGACCATAAAACATGTTTGCCTCTTGGAAACACTCTTGTGAGTATGAGCATTAGGAGACAGAGGGGACAGTTCTGTTTTGGGGCTCAGCAAACCCTCTGTTGTGGTCACCTCAGGGAACCTTGAGGCTCTGCCACTTCAGGGCTGCTGGAGACAAGAAGGATTCCTAGTTCAGCCTTCCCAGCACCTTGCTAACCTCACTGCAGCCCAAGTCTCCTGCTCTTCCTTCTCGTCTCCTACTGTGCTTTCCAGATCTCCAACTCCTTTCCTTGCCCCCATCAAGATCTTGCATAGAAACAAGCTATGATGGATGAGGGGCTCCACCATAGCTACAGGGGGTTGTCTGTCTCCGACCCCATGGCCATATTCAAGAGGTCTCTTGTGCCAGAGAGATAAGTGCTCTCACATGCTCCACAGAGACAACCTAGCTCACAGGGAGTTACCACCCAACAGGTGCTACATGGTAACCTGATCAGACAGAGGGTTGGATGGGCCCCATACATGAAGTTCTCCTGAAAGATAGGGCACTTGGATTACCTAAATCCTTCTTTGACAGGTTTCCAACAACTTGTATATTATTGGAGACCCTTTCGCATTAAAAATAGCTCAAAATAGTAATTAAATCCTAGACCCACTGAGATACCTTGTGAAATCTGGGGAAGATCTTGTGTCGATGTGGATGTGCAAGTCGCCTCCAGAGAGGACTAGCCCTGAGTTATGTCTGTGAGTTGCTCTGCACTGCTTTGCTGGGGAAAGTGCAGGATTCGCTTCCTGGAAGCATTTATCTAGTTGATGTATAGTGATATCCCGATGTAGCGCCTGATGTGAAGAACAAAAAAACCAGCACCCTGAACTTTACTTCAGCCATCCTCCTCTAGGGCCTGGACCATCAGCAAAAGTCACCGATGCCTGCACCACCATTTAAGAGCCAATGTACAGAAGAATAAAGAATAAAGCACTGGCTATCCTCAGAAGAGTTCTTTTGAGTTGGTGCGTGCAGCAGATCTACCTTGATGTCAACCCAAGAGAAAGCAAATGACAGTCTCAGGGTTATGAGACCACACTTAGACTTGCCTCATTATCACATGACAAGGAAAGGAGGTAATTAGTTCACAATGCAGAGCAGAAAACCACATTTACAAAGTGTAGTTAGCACCAGGCTTTCCTGGGAAAAGGTCTGCTCAGAGAACAAAGCTGATTCACAACCTCCAGAGAATCCACTCAACAGAAGAAGGGTCAAGTAATTCTGTAAGGAACGATGGATGAAAAAACCTACTTTGTACCCTCAAAGCTAGATACCTTAAGATGACTTCAAAATTTTGCATGTAAAAAGAATAAGGAGATGGAACAACTTGGGGTGGTCAAAAACGTCTAAACATCTATTAGTTGGAAAACTGGATTTTTCACAATGTGTGTTTCATACCAGAAGCTTTTTACAGCCTTGTTTTGCCCAAACACTAAACAAACCCTGAAATATTTTCTTTTGTCAACGACAATGTCACTCTTCTGAGAGTTGCGGTTCAGTCGCTTTCCTATTACTACTTCTCTGGAGGATGGTGTAACCTGTGATGCAACATAGGCTATCACTTGTATCTTGGCTAAGTGGGACACAGTGGGGTATACCAGGAAATGTAGACCAGTTAGGAGGATCACCATGTAAAGGGCAAGAAGAGTAAGAGACAGGGCAAATATATATCCAATGGTGCCATGCACCATATGGAAATATCCAGGGGTAGAACTGTATTTTCCTGCATTGAATTTATGTGGAAAGAGAAATCGCAAAGAAAAACTCTGTTTTCTCAGGCAGCTCCTGTCCTCATCAGCCACTTGAATTTAGGAGTTTATATTAAAAAATAGACTTTGCTGCAGGCACCACTCAAAATCCCACCAGTGTCCACGGAAAGATGATTGCTGAAAATGCAGTGTGTAAACCACAACCTTTGTAACTGCTGATTGTGGGCTTCAGCTGTTGTGAAGCTGTATTTTCTCATAGAACAAAAATGTTAAGAGATTTTCACATTCTTTGCTTTGCAATTGGGTTATGTGTTAAAAATTGTCTAAAATTGTTTAACTCTACTACTGTGGTGAACACTGGTTTCTACTGAACACATGAACAATACCCTGCAGACAAGTTATACTGTATCCTATACAATAAAACTGCTAAATGAACACTAAGGAAGTTGCAGAGTTAGGAACTTAAAAGGTTGACAAAGTCAAAGTGAAAATCCAATTTGGAAAACTTTAATTTCTTACATTTAAAGAGTTTAATTTCAGGATCATACTCTATTGTCTCTGCGGTGTCCCTGCGACACCAGTTGCATGGAAAGGTGGGTGCTCAATTAGATAATAGGTTGCTTGAGCTATTCAGTATCTCCTCACTGGTCGGTATGTGGCTCCACACTTTACAAACTCTCCCTGCTCAGCTCCGCTCTGATGACAGAACTACTTGTTTCCTCATGGATATCTGAAGGTGCTTAGCTCAGTTATGGCCAAACATTTTGCAAACAAATATATTGTTCTTTTCACAGCTCTCCAAGGAGAAAAAGGTGCTTTAGAGCCATTTTACCATCCCATGTACAGAGCAATGCCCAAATACGTCTATATTTTGAGTGTGGATTCCTGAGCCCTTGATGTTATGGAGCATTTCACATCCTCAAAGCATAACTCCTATCAGCTCCAGATCCAGCTGGAAGTGTGTCGGACTTTGACAAAACTAATCCCGTATTTGGCTTCACAGTGAGCTTCATCTCAGCTAATTTAGATTTGCTCTGTGCACCTTGGAGACAGTGATCTTTGGTCTCCCTCAGAGGCACTGAGGAGACACTGGTACTTTTGGAGTCTGACTCATCTGCCTGTTTAGATAGTAATATTAGGATGAGATGAACTGCAGCCTCAAAACACCTATTTTTCGTTGTTGGTTATGTAGAAAGCTGAAAAGCAATTGGCTGAAGACCACTATTGGCATCCAATGCTAGGGACTGTTTTGACATTGGAGAAGATGGGAGCGGTGTGGGAATGAGCAGTACAGAGGACTGCAGAGGAGCAGAAATGCCCATCAGACACCATCAGGTCATTGCTCTTAAAAACCCTTCCTCAGCAAGCTCCAGTCTTGCCAATCTGCTCATCCTTGCTAACGCCTCAGAAACATGCTTTCTTCACAGAAGTTGGCCGTATTGGGCCAGCTTTGTCTAATTCCTGCCCTGTCCTGACATAAGGCACCCCGATCATTTTACTCCCTCATCCCCGATGGAGTAAAATGTCCACTTTCTGCTCTGACACATATTACTGTCAGAACTTTTTTAAACTCAAGGCTGTCCCCATAACACTTCTTACAGGAACTGAACACCAGGGTTTTTCCTGTCATCTTTCTCAGATACGGCTATATCATTTTGTCTCACATTTGGCAGAACAAATTCAGCCTGTTATAAAGACATGGAATAGAAAAACTTTACCTAATAGATAATGATTGGCACCAGAAACTGGGACTTTATTCCAGAAGGGTTCTGTAATGTTAATAGGTACTATCAACCCTACCTAGAACACAGCACAGTAATCAGATCAAGTAAAAGTCACGATCTATCAATCAGAAGGTAATATACTCCTTTTCTGAACAGCCTTGAGCAAAAGTGCTGTACGTACTCACTAAAGTGAGCAAACTTCTAATTAAAACCCTACAGGTAGCATAAAGTTTTACACTGTTACTTGCTAACGTGGCACTATTGCTAGTACCTAGTTCATGCCGTTTGTTGTGGCAAAACCAATTAAAAACCAGCTGGTAGCAAGGGATTAAACAAATACCTTGTGCGATGGTACCAAAAGCATCCCCACCCTTCCACTCAATCTTCGTTACGTCTCATTAACCAGATCATCAGAATTAGTGAGCAAATATTTATCCAAATATAAATTAATGAAGATAGATCAGGCTAATTAAAGGCTCCTTCCCAGAATATCCAGGACAAAGCTTTGTATGTGCAAATATAATAAAACCATCAGACCCAGCCTAACATAGATGCATTTAATGTTATATGGTGTATTTTCGTATTGGTTCCAAAACTCTTGCTGAGAGATTTTATAACATTTTAAATTTTTCAAGATCTATTTTTTTCCTGTTTGTGGTGAATCCGTTATAGCTACTGCCTCCAGATGCGTCAAGACACTGCGATATAAAAACAAGACATTTGGCTTTAGTTTTATTTGGTAGGGTGGTGGGTGGACTGGAAGCAGAGCAATCCCATACATAGGTCATGGGAGATCTGGGTCCTGTTCCCAGTGACTTCAATGAATCACTGCGTTCCTTTGGCCAGGCAGAGGCAAAGCATATGTTCAAACTTGGGTGTCCAAATCGTTATTTGGTGTCCAGAATGCTGCATCTTTTGTAACAGCAAAAACTGTACTAAACCCTTCCATCTGTCTCTGTCTTTCTGCATGGGGTAGTGGGCAGGAAGGTAACCAAGCACACTCGTTTGGGGTCCAAATAATAATTTTTTGCTGTGTATTTCCAAACATACATTGACTGTTTCCCTGTTGTTCTCCACTCTTGTGGCTTCTGCACTAGGACATGAGGAGCGAATCAACACCATCAAATGCTTTAGCTATATAATTTACTCACAGGCTCGTTATCTGTGTGCCTACCTGTAATTCTCTCCTGAGCCCTTCTGCAGGATGTCACCATGTTCTCCCTGGACAGAAATCTAGCTCACAGATGGATTTTCCACAGTATTATCTCTAGACAGACACAATCCATGCAGATGACTCCCAGCCAGGTCCCCTGTGCCTGGACTATTCCTCCAGTGCTATCCCAGCAGGTTGTACAAATCCATGTGTCCCTGTGCCATTCCCACCACATGCATCCCTGCTATCATGCCCTAGGAATGACATTCTGGTAGGCTGCAATACAGCCCTAATGTTATTGCAGATACTCTGAACTGGAAAAGAAAAGCAGAAATCACATTTGAGGGCTGCTTAACCAACGGTATAATTTGCCTGGGAAAGCAATGGATTTGCCCTTGCTGCAATGCTTCAAGAATAGTCTTGAAAAACAGGTCAGGAATGGTTTGGGGCCAAGTGATCTTTCCCTGAGAAAGGGAGATGGGCTGGAAGACCCATCCATCCCATATGATTTAATGAATTTATACTAGTTTGACATGAGCCCATTTGATAGAAACATCCTGTGGTGCAAAGCAGATGACAAGAATCTTGCATCTTGCCTGGATGATGTCCAGTAAATCAAAGTGGAGCCTGGTACCTAGCAGCTTTTGAGTCTCTGTGTCTCTGTCTTTGCTGGCATTTTTAACGAGTGTATGGTTCCTGTGGACCAGGATCAATGGGGGATGTG
Organism: Balearica regulorum gibbericeps; assembly: GCF_011004875.1. Lineage (NCBI taxonomy): Eukaryota > Metazoa > Chordata > Aves > Gruiformes > Gruidae > Balearica > Balearica regulorum. The sequence goes on along the minus strand of NC_046187.1, from coordinate 78,885,354 downwards.
TTGCAGATGGAATAGTTCATTGCAACTGCTCTTGTTCCAGTTTGATTTGATGCTCTGGGCCACAGATAATTATTCCAAAGCAATTGTCCATTCCTTTTTCCATGCCAATTTTGCCACTTCCACCATGACTCAGAAAATTTCAGGAGATACAAGAGATTGCCCTGACAATCAAAGTAATTGAATGGTCTATCTTCCAACCTCCTCCTTTTAAATCACACTTTTGGTCAGGTCCTCCTGTACACAAGAAAACTAAAGATGTTTGGTTTTCTGTGGAATTGTGTCTTGTGATGGATTTTTAGTGGATTTTCTGATTTCTAGCCAGGGGCTGAGCTCACTCTGCAACATTCTTTCTATGAGGGAGAGTATAAAAGTTCCCACTCCTTTACCCATCTGCCCATTTTTATAGGAACTTGGTATATTGAGAACTTTTAGCACTTTCTCAAATATGATTGACATTGATGAACAAATTCATCAGGTAGCGGGGAAAAGCTTACATGCACACAGGCACAGTGATGACGTAAGCCCTTTTTTTTCTAAGGAAACCATGCTAAATGGTCTTCTACCAGAATAGAATTAGATTTTTCACTTCTACCAGAACAGACTTGGTCTCATCTGAAATGTGCTTCTACTTGCATTGTCTTCCTCATCATTTATTTTACAAGTGACAGTTACCGAAGCTTGAGCACTGCTATGCCTCCATGAATCTGTCTTCTGCAAAATGTTTTGCGAAAAGACTTCTGCCCTGCGAAAAATAGCATCTACAAAAATATTTTTGTTTTGGCTTGAAGGAGACCTTTCTGAGCCTGGTTTGTGCAGCACCTGCCTTTCCTTCAGGATGCAGGTAAAAAGCCAGTACACTGTTTTTCTGAATCATAGCTGGAAATGAGTAGCAGCTTCCACTGCAAACACAAGCAAGTCACCATCCCAAGGCAAACATGGGACCATGAATATGGAGGGTTTTGCTCATACTGAGGGATCTCTTAACTCATTTCTTGCCTCAATAACCTGCTGCTTGTGGAGGGATAGAGTGAAGGGAGTCTTAGGTTGTGGCCTTCACCCTTGTGTGGCACTAGCTATGGGTTCTGCTGTGCCTTTCTCACACTGGTCTTGGTTTTTAACCCATTCCAAAGAATAATGAACATGGGAGCCCACCACCCAGACTACACTATGCTTCTTAAAAAACAAAGGCCATTGAGGTGTGTAAATCGCCATCCTGGGCACTGGCTAGTCCATCCTTGATCCCAAGGGATAGTCGTTTTGTCTTAGATGCTTCTGGGATGGTGACGGAGAAGGTCTTTGCCTCCATGCCTGAGATCGTCCCAGTTTGGGGTCCCACATTGTCTTTGCATTCTCCCCAGCCACTGAAGAGTAGATGGGGAGCAGGGCTCCATCCCTCCTCCTATTCTTACTTACTTCCTCCTGGGTCAGGTTTGAAAAAGCAAGTGACTATCTATCTATAGGTGTTGTATAGGCTTTCTGGTACCTTGACCCATTGCACAGACATTCTACTGTGAGGACAAATCCAGCACCCAACTTTTATCAGGGGTTTCCATTAGTAGAAGAGCCAGTGAAGCCTCTGTGGTTGTGTAATTTAAGAGAGTTTCTCCGTTTTCTCTCTCTAATAAAGGCTTGAGCTGACACAGGATTGAGCTTTCTCTCACCTGGGTATCTCGCTTCCATTAGACTTCAAAAGATCCAGACTAGGATATATCCCACCTCTCTGCAAATACCAGTACTGCAGACACCATCAGCTGGTTAGTTGCCCCTGGCCACTTTTGTACTCAAGGGAGAGGAGGAGGAAGATTGACACCACAATTCATCTCATCCTAAGGAAGGTGTCCAAAATAGGTCAGGTGAGTCACACCTTCAGGCACTCCCCTCAGAAAGATAAAGTGAGCTTTAGGTGAATACAAGAAAGACATTGAGCTGCTGGAGCAAGTCCAGAGGAGGCCATGGAAATGATCCGAGGGCTGGAGCACCTCTGCTATGGAGACAGGCTGAGAGAGTTGGGCTTGTTCAGCCTGGAGAAGAGAAGGCTCCGGGGAGACCTTAGAGCCCCTTCCAGTCCCTACAGGGGCTCCAGGAAAGCTGGAGAGGGGCTGGTGACAAGGGCAGGGAGTGACAGGCCAAGGGGAATGGCCTGAAGCTGCAGGAGGGGAGATGGAGATGGGATGGGAGGCAGAAATCCTTCCCTGTGAGGGTGCTGAGGCCCTGGCCCAGGTTGCCCAGAGAAGCTGTGGCTGCCCCTGGCTCCCTGGCAGTGTTCAAGGCCAGGTTGGATGGGGCTTTGGGCAACCTGGGCTAGTGGAGGGTGTCCCTGCCCATGGCAGGGGGTTGGAACTGGATGGGCTTTGAGGTCCCTTCCAACCCAAACCAGTCTATTTTATAATATGACTGATTGATCTGGTACTGGTGTGCTCAGAGAGTGAGTTGGACCTTCAGAGGTCCCTTCCAACTAGCATCTCCATGATGCTATGACTAGCTGAGATGACGGCACAGACATCTGGCACAACCAAAGGGAGATGAATCCTATCCTACAAAAACACCCTTAAACTCCTGGCCCACATCTCTGAGAAGCCTCCAGCTATGTTCTCTTGACAGGTCTTTGCTAAGGGAAGAGGCACCCAGGCACAAACCATACAACCACCACCCAGGATCCCCAGACAAAGCAGCTTGGTACAGCTCTACAGCCGGCAAAAGATACAACCCAGACAAGAGTTATCTGGGTAATTAGGATTTCGTCTCTTGTTGAACAATCAGCTACTTAAAGAGTCTCGTTAGCCACAGAAATTGTTAATTGTGTCAAAACTCCTGGTGATGGCATCCTGCGCTTGGGGACACGTATCACAAACCCAAGAGTGAGCTAAATTACTCAGCTGATAAATAGTCTGTGGAGGTATTGGGGAATTTGAGCTGATTTAAAGCTGATTTAAAAAAGCATCTTTGTAGATGATTCAAGCACGGAGAAATGACTGACAACACTCAGCACATACATAGGTCCTGTTTTTTAAAAATTTGATTATTTCAGCTTCTCAGTGCTGATGGGATAAGTATTACTCCCGTGTAACTAACGTGGGAGCTATTTTGCAGAGAGTTGCAAAGATGTGTGCAGATTCACACAGACACCGGTGACGGAGCCAGTACAGAAGTTCTGATTGCTAAGTCCACGCTAAGTAGAGCTGGGAATCTATTTTCAGTTGACAAATTTACTTATCCCTAAAAAGTATAATCAGACAACAGTCAGTCAACAGTGTAAGTCACCCAATGACAACTTCTTGCAAATTCATGTCAAATAGGAAAAAAAAGTCAAAACATTTCAATATTTTCAGAATAAAATAGATCACTTATTCATTTCATTTTAATGTGACAGTTCATTTTGAAATGTATCTGAGTATTCATTTTTAAATAAACTTCCATTCACTCTTTTCTTAAATTGAAACAATACGTTTCACTTCAATTGAAAGTGATTTTTGTTTCTTACCAGTGTTTCATTTTAATTTAAAATGAGTGTGAATATAATTTCCAGTTGGCCCCAAATTATTTCACGTAAGTTTGTCTAACAAGCAAATAAAAGAAGCCAGTCTACTTAACCATTTACAATCTTCTTTTCCAGAAGAACTGGTCCCAGCATGTTTCAGTTTATGGATTTACAGTGAACTTTGCTATTTCTCTGACTTTCAGACCTGTCTCCTGAGCTGTAAAATCAGAGATCAGACCTTGCAGAAGTTTCTGTTCTCCTTCTGGATAGCATTGAATGATTCTCAGATTTGAATAGGAAATTGCAATTAATAAAAAGGGAGTGAAATCAAAGGCAGCATATTTCATAGTCACAAAATAAATGAACTTTTGCTGTGTTTATATTATATGTATAATACAGCAGGAAGTAAAGATCAAAACCATGTTTATAAAGAACTTGGCAAGTTGTGTGCTTGGAGGAAGCAAATGGGTTCATGGGAGGTACTTAAAGAACTAAGTTTGGATTTTTAGCTGCTGTAAATCAGCGTATCTCCTTTGACTCCAGTGCAAGGGTAGTGATTTACATCAGTGGAGAAGTTGGTTCAAGGGCTTCAAGGGAGGACAGATATGGTAAAACAAAGTGAAATATTTTTTCTACTGAAAAGTATTTGCCTATTGTTTGTTGTCTACTTCCAAGTATTGGGAACAACCTAGAGGAACAGGATCCCGATTCCCAGCTTCATTAGCTGTAAGGTGTAAAGGTGTGAATGAGGTTCGGCACTGGTTCCTGTCCTTCTGATCAGCCAAGGAGGCAAGTGTCAGGCTGGGGCTGCCCAGGGAGCTCACCCTTCAGGTATTGGCATCTCCCTGAGTCCCACAAATCCCAAACTATTTATTTGCAGGCTACAAAAATCCCCCAAAGCACCTGATCAATGAAAGGGAAACTGAGGCACGGTCAGACAGGATAATTAACCTCGGGTCTTGTAGTGAGAGAAGTTCACTGCAGCCTTACTGCTCCCTGCCTGAGTTATACCCCAAACTCCTCTGCTCACATAGGGTGAAAACTCTTCACAGCAGCAACTTCACCCCTATGGAGAGCGGAGGTAAATTCACCAAATACCACCCTTACCTAGAGAGAGAAAATGAAGCAAAGTACAAGACGGTGCAGCAGCATGGTGAGACCAGACACCCACAAACCTGACCCACCACCCTAGGGACACCTCAGCACCCAAGGCACGTTGGTCCTGGTGAATTATCCCACTGGAGGGCAGGTGGGGACTGAGTGGCCTCGGTTCGGTGTCTAAGCCTTGGGTTCCGGCTGTCCCCAGGTGGAGAGCCATGATGCTGGAGGGAGATCAACACCTCAGCAAGTCAAAATGAGTCCTGTGGTCATGATGCTCTGTTTCCATTGACTTGAGAGGCAGCTTTGAGCAAAAGGCTTTGAAAAATCCTGAGAAAAGGTGCAGAACTAACTATAATGTTTCCCTGGCTGCAGGGTTACTTGGACACAAGTGCCCGGCGGGCCGTGGGATGTGTGGGTCCCACCCAGCAGATGGAGTGACAGACCTCTCTGCTCTGCTGAGCTGTGCACAAAGGCCATTGTTCAGAAGTTATTTTAATCTTTCCCCCCCCCAGGTTTAGCTACACCACTCCAGAGGGTTAATCCGGTCCCCTGAACTGGGTGCCTGTTGTTAGATGAGGTGGAGATGAAGAGCTCTGGCGTTCCTGTACTTCATGGGCCACGGGTAGCACTGGTGCTGGAGAGGGATGTTGCCTTGGACATCACGTAGCCCCCTGCCCGGTGGGCTCTGTGCCCACTTAGCCTCCTCTGCACGCAGCGGGGCTGCAGCTTTTTCCCCCAGGCAAACAACTTGCCAGAACTTGAGAGAACAACCCATCAGACAGCCCCAAATGAGCACCCAGTGACACGGGCACCACAGCAGGACCAGGAGCTGAGGGCACAACTCCTACAGGAGCTGGATCAGTAATGGGAAATCACACAGGACCATCACCCTTGTAGGTAAGATCTGGTCCTGCCCCAGGTCCCTGCACAACATTGGCATCCCAGGACGTTGGTGGGACTTGTGTTTCAGACTCTGACACGCTCCTTTTATCAAACCTCACTCATCTCCAGCATCATCACGAGTTCAGGGGTGGGAGCCCTCAGCCCACGGAGGCAGGTCCAGGTGCCTTCCCCCAAACTGGGAGGAAGGGAGGCTGCGGGCAGGGATGGCAAAGCTGTTTGGAGACCACTGTGCCGTAATGACAGCCTGTTTGAAAGAGAGCTGTTTCCTCCTCAGCCTGAACTTCATTAATTAAACTGCTGAATGCAGAATGAATTAATTAAACCAATTATTATGCTGCTATTTTATTCATTTGCTATTTACTTTGATTGATTATATGACTCTGATTAATAAATATTGAATAAGTGTTAATTAATTGAATTAATGCATTGCTGGTTTATTCACCTATCAGTTACCTATCCCTCCCCTCCACGCATGAGTTGTGTCCTGACTGTCCCAAGGAGCAGGTCCACAGGGGCTCAGCCACTGGCAGCGGGGCTGGGATGGGGGACAGGTTCACTTACCAAAAGGCAGGACGAAGAAGAAGGGGAACCAGCAGAGGATGAAAACACCAACGACGATGGCAAGAGTCTTGGCTGCTTTTTTCTCACGGGAAAACTTGAGGAGCCGCACGGAGAGGGAGCTCCTGAAGTTGTGCCCCTTGCTCCGGGTGCTGGAGAGAGGCTCCTCCAGCACGCTGCGACAGTGGATGCGCAGTACCACTTCCATGGATTTGTTCCTCTCCTTCTTGACCCCTGCCTCCAAGCTCCGGGTGGTCCGCCTGGCCACTACGTAGATCCTGAAGTACATCACCAGGATGACCATGAGGGGCAGGTAGAAGGAGAAGAGAGAGGAGAACAAGGCATAGCCCGGCTCCTCTGTGATGCTACAGATGCTCTCATCTGGTGGTGGCGGCTCCTTCCATCCCAGCAGTGGCCCGATGGAGATGACCATGGACGAGAGCCAGACCACCACGAGGATGACCCCTGCCTTCCTCTCGGTCATGATTGTGGGGTACTTGAGGGAGTACTTGACGCCGATGTACCTGTCCACAGAGATGATACACAGGCTCATGATGGAGGCGGAGCAGCACAGCACATCCACTGCTGCCCAGATGTTGCAGAAGATGCGCCCAAACACCCAGAAGCCCAGCACCTCCAAGGTGGCTGAGAAGGGCAGCACAGTAGTGCTGAGCAGCAGGTCAGCGATGGCCAGGTTGACGATGAAGTAGTTGGTGACTGTCTGCAGGTGCCGGTTGCAAGCCACTGAGAGGATGACGAGGATGTTCCCCACGATGGCTGAGAGGATGAAGACGGCCAGGAAGACCCCGACGCCCACAGCCTGCACGTCCAAAACGAAAGTCAGCGTGGTGCCGTTGCCCTCGGGGATCTCCTCACCTTGCAGCCCCCAGGACCGGTTGGCACCGCTCTGGCTGCCCTGTCCCGTCCGGTTCCCACTCAAGCTGCCATTGCTCAGCTCAGGGAAAGTCATTGTAGAAAAGGTCCGGGCTCCATGGAGGGCGAGGAGAAAGCGATGCCGAGGCGCAGCCCCCCCGGCATGATCCCCGCAGCCCCCTCCGAGACTCGCTCAGCACCTCGCTCCCTCCCCCGTCCCGGGCCAAGGCTCGGTCCCCCCAGCCGGGATGGAGGGATGGAGGGCAGGCGGGATGCGCTCCTCCTCGCCACCGCCCCCCGCCCCCAGCCCTCTTCACTCCGGCCGGCCGTGCTGCCCCCCTCCCCGCCACCGGCTCTCGCCGCCGCTCAGCCCCGCCGCCGGCCCGCCCGGGGGGGCAGCGAGGTGGGTGCCCCCCCGCTGCCCTCGCATGCTCCGGGGGGCTGTGCTGGGCAGCGGCCGGCAGCGCTCGGTGGCTCCGCTCTCGCCTTCCCGCTCGCACGGGAGAGCTCCGGGAGGGGCGAGGGGAGGGAGGGAGGGAGGGGTGGGCCGGGCCGGGGCTGGGGGGGTGTCGGGAGCCCCGCGCGTCAGGTGCCGCCGGAGGAGGAGGAGGAGGAGGAGGAGGAGGAGGAGGAGGAGGAGGAGGAGGCGGCGGCAGCGGCGTTGGGCTGCGGGACGAGGAGAGCCCCGGGGCAGGGTGAAGCCGGGAGCAGCGCCGGGCGCTTGCAGACCGCGGCGGGGGGAGGCAAACGGCGGGTTTGGGGGGGGGGGGGGGGGGGAGCAGGCACGCACTTGGGGGGCAGGCACCCCTCGGCGGGGGACGCACCACTGGGGCGCCCAGGAAGAGACGGAGGGGGCAGGCACGCGCTGAGGGGCAGGCACCCACTCGGGGGGAGCAGGCACCCCCAGGGACCGACAGGCACCCACTGGTGGGGGGGCACGCAGCACTGGAGTGCAGACACCCCGGGGGGGGGTGGGGGGGGGGTGGGGGGGGGTACCCCGGGGGTGCAGCCGCCTAGACCGCCGCCGCCAGGGGGCAGCAGAGCGCAGGGTTTGCCCCGCGGCGCGCGCGGCCCGGCGGGTCCCCCCGGCCCGGGGTCCTGGGGGGGGGGGGGGGGGGGGCACCGGAGGGATGCTCTGCAAGGGTGGCAGGTCACCCCCCAGCCCCTGTGTCCCACCCGGAGGGATGCTCTGCAAGGGTGGCAGGTCACCCCCCAGCCCCTGTGTCCCACCCGGAGGGATGCTCTGCAAGGGTGGCAGGTCACCCCCCAGCCCCTGTGTCCCACCCGGAGGGATGCTCTGCAAGGGTGGCAGGTCACCCCCCCCAGCCCCTGTGTCCCACCCGGAGGGATGCTCTGCAAGGCTGGCAGATCTCTTTTCTGTCTTGCCACTCAGCCCAGGCATCCTGCTCAGGCTGCTGCGAGTATGGGCTGCCCCTTCACCAGGTCCTTCCAAAAGCAGAAGGGACAATCAGGATCTTCCATTCAGGGACAGTGTGTGATTGGCAGCTCCATGTCTGTGACTTAATCCTGCTGCAAGACTTTGAAACAGCATCCTGTGATTAAAACATATAGGCACATATTTCTGGCTAATATAAACAGGGCTGTTTTTTTTTTTTTTTTTCTCCCCCACTGATAAAAGCAGATCCTGTTTACTCTGGTTTCCTCCCGGTGACCCTACCCTCCTGCCTCCATACATTGCGATGGGGACTGACCCCAGTGTTGAACAGGGGCTCTCCCTTGGCTCCTTTCTACTGTACACAGGAAATATTTCCTTGAAGTGTGTTTATCCATGATTATTCAACTTTTCATTCTTAAAAAATGACTTTAAAGGGCAGTCCAAGTGGACAGTGAGGTGATTTAACTGCTGTTCTGTCAGAGCATGGGAGATCTGTTGATTCACTGGATATGAGACTGGACAAAAAAATATAATAGTATATTTATTCCCTTATTTTCCTTGACAGTCATTGCAGGAAATGATGCAGTTTTGATCTTCCTTATTTCTTTCATGCACTTTTCGTTTCCTTAAGATTTCACACTCCTTCCTAGAGCTGGGTTTTTGACCCTGGTGGGAACAAGCGAAGTAGAACAACTGAAAACACAAGCAAACAGGAACAAATACTGTACAAGGAAATTGTTCAAAAGGATGGTTTTGCTTAAAAAAAAAGCAAAAAACCCACCCCCAAAAAAGCATTTTTTTTTAATGTAAATTTAAAAAAAAAGACCAAACACCCAACACTTGAGGTCAAATTACTCGTTTTCCTTATGTTGTGATGAAAACATGTCAACCACCAAAATGAAGTATTGTTTCTTACTGGGATGCTAAACTCAGCATGGGATGATCTCAACCCATGGAATTTTGTAGCTGTATCTTTGCAGCTACACAGATTGCTGTCTGGATAAATATATCTCATCTAATCTATCCAGTGACATAAAGAGATAAAGAAAACACGTGCTTTTCTCCAAAGTTAAGGCTGGACCGAGCTTCTCATGTACAGGGGGATTTTACCCACCTTTTGGGTCAGAAAAGAAAGGATTCTCCCAAATGACATGATAGGAAATGCCATTAGGGTGAAAAAGTGCTGCCCTGCAGCTTGCCCTCTGTGGGTGAGCTCTCCTCCTCTCCTGACCCCTCCAAAGACAACTTGCTCACGTTGCTGAGAGGTTGGAGCTGGCTTGGACCGCAGGGTTCGAATGGGACGCAGGGATGGGATAGCTGAGCTGAAGCTGTGCCCTTTGGTGGGGGGGAGGCTGGAGGCTGCCCGCCTCGTGTGCTGCTCAGAACGGATGGACCTGCCCCAAGGATGCAGAGAACCTTTGGGGTCGCATTGATGCCTTTCCCCTCCCAACCAGGGCAGGCAGGGAGCACGTCCCGTGCCGTCACCGCAGCTCCGTTAACGAACATCAACTCATTAAGATCCAGTTATCTCATTGCTTTCCATCTGTCTCCTTGTTTCGGTCTAAACCAGGGCTGTTACGGTTAATTTAAGCTAATGTAGAACAGGTTTATACTAACGCACTTAAATAAAAGTGTTCGGGTAGGTCTGCATGGAGGAACTGAAGGGCTTGAAGTAAACAGACATGGAGATCTACGAGCACCTGGGACCTTGCCAATCTGTCGGGCTCGGGCTGGAAGGAGGTACAGCTCCTTCTCCTTTAACATCTCTTTCCTCCCCTTTTTTACCCTTTTTTACCCTTCTGGGACAGAGTTTGTTCTAGGACTTGGGTTGTGCCATGTAGTGATGTGAACAGGGCTTTTTAAATAAAAAGATGATGAACAGTGTTTGTCGCACTGTAATTACATGCTACGCCTGAGTCTGCAAAAGGGAAGGCGCTATTTTGGTGCAAAAGACCACAGCTTAAAGGATTTTGATCAACATTTGCGTGTACTCCCGGTTTATACAAGGCACACCAAGGCGAGTCGTGCCCCGGGTGCGCCCTTGCTCTCCAAAGCTGAGGTGCAGCTGCCTGCAGCATCTCCTGGATCCAGAGCTGGGCGAGATGGATCCTGCTCACATTCAATGCAGAATAGTGTTAAAATGATAATATTTAAGTGATTGTAAAGCTGGGCTTGCCTTGCCGTGGGCAGGCGATTCAACAATCCTCTGGGAAGACGGGATCGGTCTTTGCTGCATGTCCCACTGAGGTGTACCCAGCTGGAGGTCAGTTAGTTCTGCTGGCTCCTATGTCCAGCTGACCCCCGGTCTTCAAACGTTAAAAATATGATAGAAGTGATTGCAAGAGATGAGTCAAAGCTGTCCTTTGCAGCACCCAACATGGGGCTCTGGAGAAATTCCAGATAAGGACAGTAATTGGGAGATGTAACAGGCAAAAGATGGACTGGACATCGCCAGAGAGCTTTACAATTGTGGGGAATTCTTCTTTTAATTGTGGTTAAGGGACGAAGGGTGGAGCGTGCGTAAATTTTCCACCTTTGTCGGTGTTGTGATGGTGTTATTTTGACTTTGGCGTGGGAATTCTTTTTGTTGATGTAAGTTGGCTTTGTGAAGATTGTATGATGAATGTATATTTTGATGATATTGTTATATTGTTGCAATTTTAGTTGAAGTCTAGGAAAAATCAGGCTACGCTTTGAATGTTTATGTCTTAATTAATGAGGCGAGAAGGATAAGGGGAGGAAATAGCTTTTATTAGCTGACTAATAAAGGTGGGGGAAAAGAAAAGCAGACAATCGTCTTGTAACACCTACCTAAAATTGCCCAGACAGGTATGATACCTTCCCTTTCCACTTGCCATCCCAGCCACTACCACATCGACACCATTACTACATTTACTACATTTGCTAATTTTCTCCTTTGTGAATGCATCTGCTTTGGGTTTGGGTTTTAACTGTTTGCTACCCTCCTGCAGTTGTGGTGGCCATCAGTCGTCCCCAGACCACACGTGGGAAGGACAGTGGGGATCTGGCCCCAATCCTCTCGGTTAGAAAGTCTCCCCAGGTCTAGCCAAAACTTTCTTTACTGTTATTTCATGGCGTGTTGCCAGTGGAGAGTAATTTATTACCTTCCTCTTATGGGTTTTAATTTAATTTTGGGGCAACTGAATAGAAAAAGGCAAAGTAAAGGGAAAAAGAAAAAAAAAGAAAGGAAAGGAAAAGCGTTACTAAGCAAATTAACTCCTTAATTCTGGCCACTTTCTTAGTGCAATGAAAGTGCTTTTACAGACCCTGGCTGTGATTAACAGTGAAGACTCTCAGGAGCAGAAATTATTTTGGCTTCCCAGGTGCAAGAGCTGACACAGCAAGTGGGGGAGCGAGGCTGAAGCTCACGGGAGCCCCTCCGAACTCGGAGCGAGAGGTGGCATAAAAGGTGGCAAAGCATCTTTCAGGCCGTCCGCAATCAGTGCCTGTCGACACACGTGGGCTACGGGTGTTTCAGGAGGAGCAAGCCTCCACCCCAAATCTCAGACACAGCCTAGTACAGTGCACGGGAGCCAAGGAAAGAGGGCAGATTTTTTTGTGTGCAAGGAGAACAGCCCTGAGTGCCATGCTGGTACCTGGGCAGCCAAGGCAGGTGGGATGGATCGATAGAACCAGCAGGTAAATGTGGTTTATAGGGCTGGTTGGACATGTTTGTTATTTCAGTGGGAATGATGATGTGTTCAAAATGAAGCGTTCCACAGGGATGTGCTTTTTTTGTCTTGTTCTCTGTTAAGAGCCATATAATAAAAAACTTCAATACCATGCAGAATATTTTAGACCTGTATTTCAAAACACTTTTTTTTTTTTTTTGGGGGGGGGGGGGATGAGCAAATCATAAGGCCAATTACTTCAGAAATTACTAACAGAATTAGTAATTAGCAGAACAATTGCTAATGATGATGTAAAAAGAGCAGTCACTGATGTATAGAATAAAATAAATAATAGCATAAAAGATAAATCACAGCAGAACTAAATATATAAATAAAAATGCTACAAAAGGTCAGAATTGCAGTGAAGGGTTTCTCTATTATCACAGACAAATATTTCTGTTGGCAGTTTTGTTTCTTTGAGAAATTTCACTTCTCCCAAATGTCAGCATTTATTTGCCATTACTGTATTTTTTCCTAACAGTTAGAAATTCAGACCATCAGCTGTCTCAAATGGCAGGTACGGTTAGAGCCCTGAACCAAAGCCCCTCTGATTTGTGAAGGTCCGCCTCTCATGGTTGACTCTTTTGCTCATAAATAAAAGTCCTGAGAAGTAGCTTTTGGAAAAAGGAGGCCAAACTAAGACTTTGCCCACAAAGAAAAGTTGTCATGATGCTGTTCCATCCCAGCAACCATAAGATAACCATAAAACTTGAGAAAGTCGTTGTCCCATAAAAAATATAAATATAAATACAAATATAAATACAAATATATACTATTTCTAGAAATTCAAGTCACACTGTAATTTCTCCCAGTAGCTTGTTTGCTTTCTTAAGTGAACACAGGGGCCTCCCAGGCTTCCACCCTCTGATTTAGCACAGGTAAATACAAACAAGTATAAATACATGGCATGAAAATGAGTGGCATAGGCTTGGACTAAAATTAAACTCTGCAAACTGGGTGCTGTTCCTCAACTTTGCCTTCAGGTAGAAATAACCATAGGTACTTCAGCAGCTACCTTGTGACAGATTAAAAAGATCTGGGTTCAATGTGTGTGAGGCTTGGGGTGGGTTTTTTTTTTTTTTTATAAGACACCTAAAATATTAGAAGATGAGGAGAAAATGTTGGGCTTATTTATTTCTGTGGCATTAAGCAAGTTCACCCCCTGACTGGCTTCCTTACCTCATGTCCACCTTGACGTAGGAGTCAATAAAATCATAGAATCATAGAATGGTTTGGTTTGGAAGACACCTCAAAGCCCATCCAGTTCCACCCCCTGCCATGGGCAGGGACACCCTCCACTAGCTCAGGTTGCCCAAAGCCCCATCCAACCTGGCCTTGAACACTGCCAGGGAGCCAGGGGCAGCCACAGCTTCTCTGGGCAACCTGGGCCAGGGCCTCAGCACCCTCACAGGGAAGGATTTCTGCCTCCCATCTCATCTCCATCTCCCCTCCTGCAGCTTCAGGCCATTCCCCCATTCCTGTAGGGACTGGAAGGGGCTCTAAGGTCTCCCCGGAGCCTTCTCTTCTCCAGGCTGAACAAGCCCAACTCTCTCAGCCTGTCTCCATAGGAGAGGTGCTCCAGCCCTCGGATCATCTCTGTGGCCTCCTCTGGACTCGTTCCCACAGCTCCATGTCCTTCTTGTCCTGGGGACCCCAGAGCTGGATGCAGCACTGCAGGGGGGTCTCACCAGAGTGGAGCAGAGGGGCAGAATCCCCTCCCTCGACCTGCTGGTCACGCTGCTGGGGACGCAGCCCAGGACACAGTTGGCTTTCTGGGCTGCAAGCACATGTTGCCAGCTCATGTTGAGCTTCTCATCAATCATCCCCCCAAGTCCTTCTCCTCAGAGCTGCTCTCAATCCATTCCCCACCCAACCTGTAGCTGTGCTTGGGATTGCACTGACCCACATGCAGGACCTTGCATTTGGCCTTGTTGAACTTCATGCAGCTCACATGGGCCCACCTTTCTGGCCTGTCAAGTCCCTCTGGATGGCATCCCTTCCTTCCAGCGTGTTGACCACATGTGTGCTTGAAGGTGGCTTCCTGTGGGCAAGGGCACATGGCCTAGGTACAGCCATGACCTGAGGGTGGCTCGCTGTGAAAACTTCACCTGGAAGAAAATGTGTCTTGCATTAATATCCTCAGTCACCAGCTTTGTTTGTCTCCTATTTGATGGTGATGTTTTTTTTGTTTCTTTTTCAATTTAATGCCATACATATTACAGAGATCAAATTTTTAACAATGCAAGTTGAGCTTGTACTTAGATAAAAGTACACGAGTGTCTTGTCTCCATGAAATGTTTGCAAAGCAAAGGGGGTGTGGGGAGAAAAACCAACCCCGATACATCATTCTTTTTCTTGCTTTTAATGCCAACAGCGAGTGGCAATGCCTACCGGGGGCTTGTTCCTGTAGTCTGTCTCAGTACAAATACGGACATTTACCAGCACTCTGGGAATAAATCTGGACACCTTTTTTCCCCACAGAAATAATGGCACCAGCCTGTTTTACATCTTCTGAGAAATTTGGCCCAATATACCAACAGGCTGTCCAGCTGGCTTTCTTCTTCATCCTGCTCAAACAAAATCCCTCCTGGCAGAGGTCTGTCTTGCCGGTTCTGGTGACAGGCAACACCAGCCAGCCAGGTCTTTGTTTGCTTTGTTTGCTTTGGGCTTGTGCTCCAAACGTGGCTGTTTTGGGAACTTGCGTGCTACCTGCAAGCGTGCAAAGGCTGGACTGGGCTTGGCCACCTCTCTGTTTCAAAATCTCAAGGACCTTTTGATGTCTATGGCATGGGTAAATAGAGTCTGAGAGAGTTACAGCTCTTCTCTATGCCTCACTTTTTCCTTCTGCTAAAATGTAGCCCATTGCAAAATGGAAGCCTACAGCAGCACTGAGAGCAGGAGGAGGAGATCTCCTTATCCTTGTTTTAACACTTTGTTGATCAGCTTAGCCTTCCCTGACCTCTCCGTGAAAGGTAGGAAATGCATTTTTGGGTCTTTTTTTTTTTGGACCTTCACGTGGTTCAGCTTGGGTCCTGCCAATTCCCCCATGAAACCAACAAAGAGTGTCTCCATGAGTGATGGTAACCCGACAGTTTCCTAGCTTGGGAATATTATATCCAATTAAGAGATCACACATATACAAATATCCAAAGTTATTGAAGAAGAGGAGAATAATATCTCTAGCTGCTGGTCCAAGTACTGCAACCTGGTACAACCTACAGAGTTAAAAGTGGTAATAAATTTAGCAGCAGGTGTAACACCGGGCATGTAAAAGCATTAACCAGATATTTGCTTTCAGCATGACACATGTAGGATAGGCTTGTTCTCTTCCCCCTGCCTCTAAAGTGACTGCATGACTACATTCTGATTTAGAGGCCAGAAGGGAAAATCAGCTTCATCTTGGCTAGCGAAAGCGAGAAAACATTGCTGATAGCTCTCTAGTTCAGAGGTGAACTAGGTCAGAATAGCCCCATTAAAATAAGTTTTGCTAAAGGAATGACCTTACTGCAATGGCTAGGCTATTTGGATGCCAGCATCATTTTCTTATTATCTGTTCCCAATTGATTCTTTGTCATCTCAGTCAGTGAACTTGGCCTTCCAGGGCAGGTCTTTCTGTTAGCAAGCAGAACCAGGGAGGACAATGGGCAGTGATAGATAAACACTATCTGGGACTCCAGGGCTTGAAATAGCAACTGCTTCGGGACCCAGTGACCATATGCAGATGTATTTACCAGGTGAATGCCCATCCCAGGATGTAACACATGTGATGCCCTTGCTAGGCTTAACTGAGATGCCCTTGCTAGGCTTTAATGAGATGCCTTAAATCAGACTTACCTGTTGTCCACTGTAAGGATGTCTCTTCAGATGGGAAATGGTACCGAGCTGCAGTTCCCACTGGTGGCTTTACATCTCAGTACGAGCCCTGTTTCTGCAAATGAACTTCCATGGGGTTTGGAAATCTTCCACGTGGTTCCCAAACCCCATGGAAGTTCAGAAACCTTACTGGTGGCTGTGACACCTGGCTGCTCTAGAGAAGGGGAGGTAGTCATCTCTTCTTCTGCTGTGCTGCTCCAAGGTGCTTTAGACAACACTGTTGGGTGAACTTTTTTACCAGGGTATTTCTGAAGCTGAAACTTTTCAAGAAACCACCTGGTAATTGTAGCATATACCCTATTTCCTGATCTCCCAGGGAAGAGGGTGGGAGATCCAAACCCCAAATGTGTGATTAGATCTCTGTTCCCTCTGGTGAACAGAGCCTCATTTACAGAGTCTGTATTTCAAATTACACATCCCAATTGGAAGGAAGGGGTTAGAGATAAATTTCAGAAATATTTTACATATTATTCCCCAGTTAAAGATAAAGAAACAAAGGTATTAACCAAGATCCTTCAGGGAAAGGAGCCAAATTTTCTGTCTCCACTGTTAGATTTCCTGGATCACCGTGGTCCCTGGTGAACCAGACTCAGTCGCCCCACAAGGCTGCAGGCTGCAAAAGCTGAGAGAGTTGAACTTCAGTCTGAGGACATCTTGGCAACGTTCAGTGTGCAAACAGCCACCATTTTACAGACACTGTCTTTGCTTGGGGCTGTAACACGTACCTCCCTCCTTTTTCCTTTTTGAGCATTTCCTGGGAAGTTAGAGAGTCCTTGCTGACGGGACACTGGCAGAAGGTGGTTGTCACACAACATGCCAGCAACACATCAGGTATCAAAATAAATATCTCAGGGCACTTGGTAGGGTCATACTTTCTTCTGGTGATAAATCTGTGGGGTCTGTATGCATTGCTACCTCTCAAGAGAAGTCCAGGTCTGGCATGCAAGTCAGGAGCAAACTCCCAGAAGGTACTATCAAATCAATCTTTCTGATCTTGGCTATTTGGGATCTTGAAATCTAATGAATCAATCAGACAGAAGACATGACTCCCAAAGACTCATGGAAATTACTTCGGAGAAGACAATGAATAATCTTCTTGCATCAGCTAGCTAAAGAGCTAAATCAGGTCAAGAAAGATCAGTCATTATTAAAACTGTCATCATTATTTTTAGTAGGCATTAGAATATAAATACACAGAGAGGAAAAGAAGAAAAATCCACTTCCAGAAAAGTGTGTGTTATGAGCAGCTTGACAGAAAATGGTACATTTTACAGGCAGCAATCTGGAAAGTGAGGCAGACAGAACTTAGTAAGGCCACATTAAAAACTGATAGGAACCCAACGCAGATATTTTCCAGCTCTGTACCAGGAAGGAAACAGGATTTACTATTTGCTGTTCAGAGTTTGGATAAAGAAGCATCCATAAAATCCAAAGAGATGCCTTTGCTGTAAAAATTACATTGCAACACTTGGATAGGGGAAGCCTGGAACAGTTTTGAAGTCTGCAGCTGCTTCCAGCTTCTGGTTTGGAGCAGTGGCTGATGGCAGGCCATGATGCAGGAGCAAAAAGGAAAGTGCAGTAATCTAATACAGATGTTTCAGCAGTAAGTGAATCCTCGGTTTTGACAGCAGTTCTCTGGTATTCAGGAAATTACTGTGGTTAGAGATTAATGCTTTCTACTGCTTCACTTTCCTTCCAGGATGAGGGAAAACAAAACATGAAAAATGAATGCAGAAGTTATCGAAAGCTGAGAGGCGGTCTTAGAGTTTGTCCCGTGTCATGTGTTGTCCGTCGTCCCCCCTGCCGACATTTGAAGCCATATTTGCTGGAGAAAGTGTGAGAAGCAAATGTTTGCCTTTTAGGTTATATTTGTGTATGAAGAATGTAACAGTCAATTGGTAGAGCCAACAAAGACCAAAACTCAAGTCCTCACCATCCAGGGGTGCCTACTAAATCCAAATAGTTCCATGCAACAGAAGTACCATAACACAGCAGAGAGGGCCCAGGAGAGAGGGTGAATGTGAGCAAAATTAGCAAGAATGCTAATAGCTAGTTGAATGCTAGGAAAATATTTTGTCTAGGAGAGCTCTTAGCACCCATCCTGTATTTTCAGCACGACCATGTATGAAAATCCCTTTGTATAACAGTGACCCAGCTCTGATCGCTTCTTAATTTATGAAATAGCTGGGTGCAGTACTGCACTAGTGAGAAATTCTGGGTTTGCTTGCACAATGGCTACGCCTTGATGGTGATGGCTGTGGCACAACCACCAGATTGTGAGTATTTGAGGATGGATATCCTCTTGGCTGCAGATTAGTTGTTAAAATGCAGCCAAAATTGCCAAGAAATTAACTAAAGGAGGGGAAAAGGGTTGATAAAGTTACCAAACACAGAGATATCACCTCTGCCTGTGGCTGGAGGAAGAGTAATACACCTGTATAGTCTAGGCAGCACGTAGGTGTATTACTACCTCCCTGCCCTGCTGTTACTCTCTTTCCTAGGCAGCCTGCTACTGTCAAAACTCTAGATCTTTTTCTTGTCACCACAAAGCCACTCTTCATGTTCGTACTGGGGAAAGAGGAGAAGCAAGTCCACTGCATGAGAAGATATGCTAACCTCTTCCCCCAAGGATTTCCCATGAAAACAGAATCAAGAAATAATTTGAGAGAAAAACCAGAGATACAACAACTTGCCACAGGCCAGGCAGCAGGACTCTGGTAACACTTAGAACAGACTTCTGGTCTCCTGAGTTTCCAACAGACTTCATCTTCTTTTCATTGTATTTATGCAATGAAACTTAAAATATATAAAGCTGACAAAGAAGGGAGCTGATGGAACAATTTTGTGTAAAAAAGCCCTTTATATTTATAGTCCATGTAACTGTTTTTGAATATTTCCATGGGCATCACCTAATTCTTTGAAAGTAACTAGCTGGATTCAGATTAAGAAAACCTCCTTGACAAAACTAATTTTGGGTTTTTTTACAGCATACTGGAAGAGCTGAAGTTGAATGTGGTGAGAATAGTGTGATACATTCAGCTGAAGCAATGCCTTCAGGTGTCAGCTGCAGGAACTGCAGGAATTATCTGCTTTCACAATAGATGATACCTAAAAATGCAGTGAGCTCTTGGGATTATGCTAGATACTTCCATAAATACCTAGGATTTCTATAAAACAGCCCAAAGCTCAATAAAGTAAAACAAAAAACACCACAAAAGTGGAAAAGAAAACACAGAACATTATGACACTGCATAAATCCTTAATATTTGGATTTTTCCCGCTTCTCAAATGCTATGTGTGAGTTTGGCACCCTTATCTCAAAGGAGTTATAGGAGAACTACAGAGGAGGGCAACAAATCCATGCAGCTGTTAGCCACAGTTTTTCTATGAAGTCTAATTAAGTAGGTTAGGATTCCTCAGTCGGGGAAAGAGACACTTAAGTTGAGGTTTAAAAATCCAGGGGAATAGAGGTGGTGGAGAAGAACCAACTATTCCTGGTCTCTCCCAAAGTAAGAACTAGGGGCCATTGTATGAAACTGGTGCATGTCAGATTAAAAAAAAAGACAAGAGGAGGTGGCCATTTATGCAACAGGCTTCCTTGCCAGAGGATGTTGTAATATAGGGAGTTTATATGGTTCAATTGAGGGATTGCACAAGTATTTGAAAAAATAGATTACAAAATGAGAAAATTGCATCAGATTCAGGAAATCTTCTGAGATGGAAGTAACAGTAGGCAGGGGGAATGCGCAAGGGAAGTGTCGTGTTTTTGTGCCATATTCTGACCCTCTGTACAAGACCGACAGAAAAACGTGTGCTACTTTGGTAATCTTAAAGCCAGCTCCGGGAACATCACCAACAGACAGTCCTTCCCAAACAAAGGCACACCTTTGATGCCTCTCCGTCACATTGGGGAACCAAGTTGTTACCCTCAGTGGTGCCCTGTTAGGACTGGTGTGCCTCACTAAACTGTGTTGCCGCATCCATCCCCTGATCTACCCCAAATAATAGTCTCAGGCAAGAGCGATGGGCACAGTGCTCTGAGGCTGCGGGTGCCAGCACTGGCAAGAAGGAAGGTGGACCATCGTACTGGTATCACTCATGATGTCATGACAGGGTCATTGGGTGCTCAGCTCTATATGCCAAGCTGAAGGAGGTGGGTAGGATCTGGGACACTCTGCTGGGAAGCAGCCTTCAAGATCTGTCACAAGACAAGGGTCTAAAGCTCTTATCCGAAATCTGCCTTGGTCATCTTCCCTTTTCTGGCTGTAAGTGTTGTATTTTCCCATAATGACTAGTTCAGGATCACCAGACTAGTTAATGAAGTGGAACAATTTCATAAGAGATGAACCCAAACTGGAATTCAGCCAAGAAACATAAATGGTTCAACTACCTGATTAGGAGATGAGCTTAAGCCAATTTGCAAGCAAAAGCAAGGTCTGGGGGATTTAAGTCAATTCTTATCATGGTCATTATCTCAGGACATGAAACGTAAAAGAGATGAATCTCCATGTGGTTGGCAAAGATTAGAAAATGTGTTGTTTCCTTCTCATATGATATACTTAATTCCTAAGTATCTGCTGGGCAGCTTGAGTGGATTCTTTGCAGTAGCGATTTTCCCAAAGCAATGCCATATCCTTCAAAACAATGTACTCAAAGCAACATGTTCCTATTAAGAAAAACTACACAGCTGAGGTATTTGCTTAATTGGAGCTTCTCTCCAGAAACTGGGTCAACTCCACAGTAGAAAATCACAGTGATGGTCATTTAATTGAGATGCGTAGCCGAAGCAGGGCAGGCCTGGCAAGCCCTGTGCAGGGTGTGATATGTATTTAGGTTTCTGGGACATTCGTCCAAATGATGTTGAGCACGCTGACCAGCCCAATACTTGCTGATTTATTTTGTACTTTTGCACTGTATGCTTGTCTCTAGCTCTTGGCAATCACAACCATGAATCATCATAGACACCCCACTCAAACTACTTTTTTTTCAGCCAGATGCATTCAAATCAAGGAGAAGAGATAAGCATGGCTCACCTAGCAAACTCATAAAGTTGCAAGATTTTAACAAAATTTGCAGGCAGTAATGCTTTCCCTAACAGAATGTAAACTGGAAGCTTCAAAAGGAGGTTTAAATTTATGGTTAATTTTATCATACAAAGGGGTAATTAGTGAATGGATTCTGAGATGAAGATGGCTTGGGCTGGAATATGTAGGAGATCAACAATATCCATCAAATGAAAATTCTGGCTAATTCACTCTTCTCATGCAATGAACTTTCCTTGAACTGGGTAAAGCTCTTCTTGTTCATAGGAAAAAGCTGTCAGTGAGGCTGTTGAGCTAAGACCCGCTGTCCTTCTTTTCCTTAGTCCTGACATTTTAAACATCAATGCATAGTGATATGTCTCATAGAAATGGTGTATTTAGTAAGTAAGTTAATAAACTAGGAAAAGATTCTATGCACACAGTGGAAGGGGAAAGATGAGAACAGTAATGTAAATAATGTAAACCATATAAATAATGTAAACCATATAAATAATGTGTGTAAGTCACATAGCTTAATGCATTACCAAGAAGTGCTCAGACACAACAGAAATGTACATGACATAGATGAGCATATAGAATAGAAGAAGAAACCAAAGAGATAACCCATGCAATCAGTAATGTTCACCTTTTAAACCTATCAAAATAGCAGGATCCAACCAATTTTCCTTTTATTGTTCCTCTATCAGTTGAAAGCAGAGCCCTAAATTAAAATAAGTGTAAGAAAGAAAGCTTCTAATTGAAGCATTACAAGAAATTTCCTAGAGGATATTAAAATACCCTAGAATCAGCTTCTAGAGGAAATACAATGCAAAGAGATTCAAGCACTAATTAAGCAGACAAATAAACTGTAAGGAATATAAATAATCCAGCCAATAAACTGGGAAAAAGCTCTTCTCCATGGAGCTTCGCCACAGTCTATGTAAAACCATGTATCCAAAACCCACAATTAGAGTTGTTGCCTGGAGTTGGAACAGTCTTTGGGTTTCCTATAAAGCTAGGATGAGAATGATCCCAACACTCCAGCAATGGCCCAGCGCTGTGGAAAGCACTCTTTTCTGCTGTGTGCACCAGTTGGCTTTATTTGATGTTTCATTTTGTTTTAGTGTTTATGAGAGATGCCATAACTGATATGCTTGTAGAAAGGCCTCTTGTGTAGCAACAATTCACTCCTTTGCTAAACACTGATTATATCTTGGTCATGTGCCACAAGCATTTTCCAGCTCTCAGTGTGAAAGATTCACTTTACAACTTTCAATCCATTTCTGGAAAATTAACAGAATTAGTCACAGCAATATCTATTGGCAGCAAGTGGAGATGTAAGAAAGGAATTCCTTGACATAGATGTTTCTGGAAAGAAGAGTAAAGCAGGGTATGTAAAGAACCCAAAAAACTCTAGACATTAATAAGCGTAAATTTTTGATGAGCAACTAAAAAAAACTCAAAACACCCAAGCAAAGAGAAAAGGAGATGTTATGACTTCTAATAGAATAATTAGGAATGGACTGAGAACATGAAGGTAGAGGACAGCTTGGATGAAACTGAAACAGTATGGATGAGTCTTAGGAAAAGAAGACAAGGTATTGATAAAGGTCTTTAGAAAAATGCATTTCCTCAAATGGAAGCGGTTAAGACCCATGAGGGAACTATTTTAAGGGGAAAAATTGTGGACAACTGGCAATGCCTTAAGAAATTTCTGTTAAAGGCAGGCATACAGACTATATCGACATGAAAAAAGGCTTGAGAAAATTGTAAGAAACTTACTTGGCTAAACAGAACTTTAGAGATCTAAGAGACAGGTAGAAAACATGCAGGATTCAGCAACTTCAAAGCACTATGGACAAGTTTATTAGACAAGCACAAATATATAGGGACAAAAATCAGATAGACAAAGAATAATAAAAAACATCTGACAAGTATATGAAGAATGGGATAAATGTTCGTGACACAGTTGTTTCTCAACTCAAGGGAGAGGAAGATAGAGAAAACTTCTGTAGGTACGTCAATGATAAAAGGAAGACCAGCGATAATGTGGGCCCTCTCTGGAAGGAAATGGGAAACCTGGTTACCCAGGATATGCAGAAGGCTGAGGTACTCAGCAAGTTTTTTGCCTCAGTCTTCACCAGCAAGTGCTCTAGCCACGCTGTCCAAGCTGCAGAAGGCAAAGGTAGAGACTGGGAGAATGAAGAACCACCCACTATAGGAGAAGATCAGGTTCAAGTATATCTGAGGAACCTGTAGGTGCACAAGTCCATGGGACCTGATGAGATGCATCTGCAGGTCCTGAGAGAACTGGCAGATGAAGTTGCTAAGCCACTGTCCATCATATTTGAGAAGTCCTGGCAGTCTGGTGAAATTCCCACTGACTGGAAGAGGGGAAACGTAACCCCCACTTTTAAAAGGGAAAAAAGGAAGATCCAGGGAACTATAGGTCAGCCAGTCTCATCTCTGTGCCCATCAAGATCATGGAGCAGATCCTCCAGGAAACTATGCTAAGGCATATGGAAAATAAGGAGGTGATTGGTGACAGCCAACATGGCTTCACTAAGGGCAAATCATGCCTGACAGATTTGGTGGCCTTCTACAACAGGGTTACAGCATTGGTGGAATGATGAAGTCTGTCCAGTATATTGATATTGGTCATCATGGGAAATGTAGTTCAACTGGAATTTCATAGAACTGTATCATCAAGTTTTAGGTTGGGAGAGTCCTCCAGAGGTCACCTAGTCCAACACCCTGCTCAAAACAGGTTTCAGTAGATCGGGTTGCTCAGGACCATGCCCAGTTGACTCTGGAACACCTCCAAAGACAGAGTATTGCTTTTATCACCTGTACCTCTGGTTCTTCAGTGTTTCTCAGAGGGACTGAAGGGGTGAAAATGAAGGTAGTTTCAATCCTATGATAATCCTGAAAGCCAAAATTCAAATGCTACAAGCTGAAGATGCTGAAAAGAATGAACTGCAACTGTACGATAATTTAAGCAAAGAAAGAAAAAGGATGGGAGGGAAGGGGGAAAGAGTTAATTCTACTTTTGTATGGATTGCAATACGTACAGACAAAGAGATAACAGGGTGCTAATGTCCCAAGTCCTTTAATATTTTGATTGGCATGAACAACATAAATAAGTCAGCTATAGTTAGAGCTTGTTCCTACATGTCCAGACAGCTCTGTAGAAATGTAGAAACTTAAGGAGCGGTGAATCCTGCCAGCGCTTACCCAGACATGTTAAACAGCTGAGTTCAACACCGCTACTTCAGTGAAGAAAAGTTTTCAAGACAGTGTGCCAGGCATGTCCCTTAAACAGATTAGTCTGTGATCCTCGGTCAACAGTCTTTCAAAAGCATATCCGATTCCCAGGCCCTTTGGAAACCTTACCTGGCATTAATTCCATTTGTATTTACAAATGCTGTAAATTATAGGTACCACGTAGACTGATATCTGCAAAAAAGGCTGTTATTTTTCAGACTCTATGGTTAGGAATAACAAGTCTGCTTATGGGCCAGAAAGCATGATTTCCCATTTGGAAGAATTTAAAGAATTAATTATTTGGCAGAACAAATGTACTTGTAAAATTAAGCGTCAGAACACATTTTGCCCTTTGATTCCCTCTAAAATTCTCAGATAAAGCAACTTACCCTAGATACACAAATCATATACATCAGCTGTCTAGCAGGGAAAAAAGAATGCTGTGCCTAAATGAATGAAAACTCTCTGGATTTTTAAAGAGAGGAAGTAACCCGAGTTGCCTGAAATATTTTTTGATCCACAAACAATTTAAAAATGTTTGAAATGCTTTTTTTTTCTTGTTTTTTGTACATGTTTTTCCATAGTTATCAAAAAACTTTGTGTCGTGTCTGGAATACATGAGAGTTGTTGAGAGAGAGTTTGTCAAGAATCCGCTTCTAATCCAGGAATCCAGAAAATATCACAATAACTTGGCAGAACCTGAATTCAGTAAGAGTCATTCTTGCTCCCCACCACCATGTTGAAAATCTCAGCAAAGCATATAAGAAGAATTTATGTACATACCTATATATATTTATGTATGTATGCATTAAATATATATATATATTTTCGCTTTGGATTGATTTACAATAAATTGCATTAAGCAAAATAATTTTTTGTGAAACTGGGAAAAAATGGCAGAAGAGCAACTGGAATTCACTGAGGCCAAGAACTGTGGTGTCCACATCACATTTTGTAAATACTAAAGATTTCCAGGACAACGATCAGCTCATTTCTGGGACGTGTCACCCAGCTTACAGATGCAGCAGATATATCTAATAGCAGAGGAAAGCTTCCCCAAACAAGGGCAGTGATAAAAACAGGTATTTTAGCCCGTTTGTTTTGTGATATATCTCTAACCTGGCTAATGCTGCAGGAGATGACATGCTGCCTTTTTCTTTTACTTATGAACTGATTGTTTGAACTGGGTGGTTTCAATACTGGACTGCCAAAATTATGGCTATATTTAGATGTAGATCACTGCATCAGTACCCAGAGGTTTTTCTCACAGCTCATACTAATCAGAATGGTTAATAAGGTAGTGATCGATAAATCAGGTGCTAATAGTGTTTGCACTGTGATTACAATTTAGTAATTATGGATTATATTTGCATAATCACCCAATGCAAACCATACTGCACTGACATTGACAGAACTTGCAATAGCACCAGGAATAACCAGGTGATCGAGTTACTGCAGCAAAACACTTCTGTTCGGTAAAATGCCTTCCAGACGTGGGTCATGCTGAAACATTTTACAGCGTTAAAGTCTGAGCAAACAAGAAAGTGAAGCACAACTTTCCTTGAGGGTTTTATCCTTTACCCCATAGCTGGCCATGGGGGCCATTTTTAGTGCTGGTCGCAGAAGATATTGCCTTTGTAGCCTGCTGAAAACAAAGTGGGGTGGTGGTGGAGAAGGTAAAGCCAAGGAAAAAATAAAAGGTGACAGTCTAGGTTTCCATACTGGCAATAAGACAATAAGAACATGAGGGGTTAAAAAAAGCACTTTGAAAGCATCAAGAAATTTTAGTACCTCTTAGCCCGCAGTCTGGATAGAGAGTGTCAGGGAAAGGCAGAGGGTATGAAAAACAAACACAGGACAACTCGATGCTGTGGTTGCATTGATATAGCTAAAGAGATGGGAGAAGCCAGGAGAGGAGACCAACTTCTTGCTTTGCTGGTGAAGAAAAAGGTGAGGGTAGTCACAGAGTGTCTTTCATATCTGGCCACCCATATTTGCACAATTTAGGATATTTTCTGTGAGGGGAAAAAAAAAAAAAAGTCTTTGGACATATAAAAGAAGTTATAGTGGATTTTTTAGAAAGAAGTTACAAGATGCACTCAGAAAAAAACTATTGTGGGCAGTTAACAGTCTGGAAAATTCAAAAGAGCTGCAAAAACATGTTTGATCCTGCACTAAACAAAAGAATGGAGGATAAAAAGTGAGAACAATTTCTTCCTTTATTGTAGTCTGCCTTACATTGTTGGGTCCTTTATAAGTTATAAATAAAATCATCATCTTTGTAGATATCATTAATGTAACTGAAAACCAAGAGAGATGGTAAGGAAGATGAATCCTCCCGGGGGCTATCACAAGTCAAATAAAGCACATGATTGGGAAAAGCCAGCAGGGATTCACCAAGGGCAAATCGTGCTTGACAAACCTGATCGCCTTCTATGACAAAGTAACCTGCTCGATTGATGTGGGGTGAGCAGTGAACATTGTCTACCTGGATTTCTCCAAGGCTTTTGATATGGTTTCCCACAGTATCCTCCTAGAGAAACTGATGCTTTATGGTCTAGACAAGTGGTCCATGCGGTGCGTGGGGAATTGGCTGACAGGCTGCACCCAGAGGGTGCTGGTAAATAGCTCCTTTTCAAACTGGCAACCTGTCACAAGCGGGGCCCTCCAGGGATCGATATTGGGCCCAATGCTGTTTTATATCTTCATAAGTCATCTGGATGATAGGATCAAGTGAAGTGCACCCTGATGAAGTTTGCAGATGATACCAAACTGAGTGGGGAAGTAGAGACTTCGGAAGGGAGAGCCACCCTATAGGAAGACCTGGATAGGCTGAAGAGTGAGCTAACAAGAACCTTATGAAGGACGAGTGTAACATCTTGGACCTGGGAAAAACTAATCCAGGAGTGCAGCACAGACTGGGATCCACCTGGATGGAAAGCAGCTCCGTGGAAAGGGACCTAGGGGTCCTGGTGGACAACAAGCTCAATATGAGCGAACAGTGTGCTGCGGCAGCAAAGAAAGCCAGCAGGATGTGGGGCTGCATCAACAAGGGCATCACCAGCAGAGATGAAGAAGTCATTATCCCACTCTACTGAGTGCTTATCGGGCCACACCTGGAATACTGTGTTCAGTTTTGGTCCCCACTATACAAAAAGGATGTGGACAAGCTAGAGAGGGTTCAGAGGAGGGCCACCAGGATGATCAAAGCACTGGGAAGCCTGCCATGTGAAGAAAGGCTGACAGAATTGAGTTTGTTCGGCCTTGAGAAAAGAAGGCTTAGAAGAGACCTTATCACCATGTTCCAGTACTTAAAGGATGGCTAAAAAGAAGATGGAGACTCCCTTTCTACAAAGAGTCACATGGAAAAGACGAGGGGTAATGCGTGCAAATTACTTCTTGGGACATGATTGGACACAAGAGGACACATAATTTTTCACAATGAGAACAATCAGCCATTGGAATAATCTCCCCAGGGAAGTGGTGGACTGCCCAACATTGGACATTTTTAAGATTCAGCTGGATGGGGTGCTGGGCAATCTTCTCTAGGCAGTGCTTTTGTCCAGATGGAGCTTTTGCCAAGAAAGGTTGGACCAGATGGTCCTTGAGATCCCTTCCAACCTGGTATTCTATGATTCTTTGATTCTACGATTTGAATCATCCCTTACAGCTGCAGGAATGGGACCCGCGATGGTCAAGATGCAGATGGTCTGGAGCACTGGATCTGTGGTTTATGAACATGACCACCAGAAACTACAGGACTGTACATAGCAGAAGTTTCTTTAAACTGCCAACACACTAGATTATGTTCACAAATTCCATTCAGTTTCAGTTCATAAATTAGGGTCAGTAACATCACAGTGTAAACTGAGGCACAGGTTGCTGCAAAGGCTTTTGCTCAGAATCAAATCTATTTCTTTTATGGCCACTAAACGTTTTTATCATGTTCCTGAAAAATTAGAATAGAGTAGAATAGTATAGAATAGTATAGAATAGAATAGAATAGAATAGAATAGAATTATTATTAATAAATAATTAAATGCTAAAAATGAAATACTGCATTTATTTAGCTTGAGGGTTTTTTTAGAAGAATAGCACTGCAGAGGACATCTGGCTCTAGCAGAGGTGGTGAGGTTTCACCCAACATCTGGCACCCTGAGAGTGCTGCTGGCAGCCTGCTGCTTGCCAGAGAGGGATTAATTCCTGTGCTGATGCGGTGGCTCTGGCACGGATCAACAAAACGGATGTCAACACCACTTATCTGTTAAACCTCACCAAAATTATATGACCTGGAGGGAGAACAGCCTTCCAGAGCAGACAGGCCGTAGTGGGTAGAAGCAAGTCACTGAGATTTTATACGGCCATCTCGCTTGCAAAGAAGTTCTCCTGTGGTTCTGTTTTTACTCCATGGGCACGTAGTTTAATTTGCCAAACTGTAATCGTGCCAATATTAATTATCCATAATGAGTCAGTCATGCAAAGTAAAACCTGACCACCGGGGAGATATTAGAGGTGATGTACTTATTTTTTATGTGCATATTAATCTGCTAACTTTAAATCTAAAGAACATTGTTAGACTGAAAAGGCACTCATTATTAAAATTAGGCCGAAACTTATAAGGCAGAAAAGATGCTGAATGATCTCATGTGGCACCAATGATTTACAAATATTCATTATTAAAAACAGAGAGGATGTGTTTCAAGATTTTAATTATTCTGTAAACAGTATCCGATTAACTTGTATTAATCTTATGTTTGCTTGTTTTCTTGACCTGTGTGAACGGCACAGGAATTTGTTAATATTTGTCGTTTATATCCATTTAGCAAATATGTCAAGGTGATAGAGTAACTGAGGTTACAGGGTTGGGAGGGGAAGAAATGATAGCACAAGTCTGCTTAGCAGAGTGTGCTTAAACTAAGCAAGTGACTGTGAAGCGCAGCTGTGCAATGTTTTTCAATTATCTTAAACTTGTCTGAACTCACAACATTTCTCAGACTTCAGTGTGACATCAAGCAGATGACTCTACTTGTACCGAAAGCAGGTTTGTTATGTTAATGAGTAATTAATCTAAGTAAACTATATATTTGCTGACTTCGAGAAATGTAAGATTTGCCCCCAAAACAAATAAGATAAGGGTATAATCTGAAGTATTTCAAGAATCTTGTGGCAGCATGCTTAGATTAGTCCAAAGGGATAACCGTATTTCTTTCCTGAGCAGATTTGAGATAACCCTCATGACTCTGCTCGCCAAGGAGAGCACTATGTCTAATCCATTGCAAAGCTGTCTGTGCCTTTCACTAATAATCTAATACAGCGAGCCCAGCTCTGAAATTTGGAGCATCTTTAATATTGAACCATGCATTTATGGCTATTAACATAATATGAAATAGTGTCATTTCACACTGGCTGATGAGTTGGAGAGTGGAGAGTGTCACAGTCCAGCAGAGAACAATAGAGGACTTATAAGAGCACTTCAGCGTACAACCAGTAACTATTAAATAGCCAAATACATGGGAGCAATCTGCAGAAAAACCCTCACCTTGTATATAATAATGAGAGGTGAAGCTGAGGATAGTTGCGAAAGGTGTTAGGTCACAGACCACTTAAAGGGCCCAACGTCAAGGCTGAGATGCCTTTGAAAAACGTCATCTATTAATCAGACTGAGACAGAAAAACTGTGAGAAAAAGGGCACATGAGCAATGCGGAGCAGCAACAAACTGCCAGCCAGCATTATAGTAATAGCAATATAATAGTGCTTTTGCTGAAAGACTTTGAAATACTGTGAGGTTTAAAAAGGCCTAAGGGGCTTGCAGCAAAAGCCACATGCCTAGGAGATGGGTTGTTGACTTGTAACTCCATCTGTCTCAGCCAATTATTCAAGCAGCTCTTCAAAGGGCACACAACAGGAGGAGTTCAGTGGAAGGTGTACCAATCTTTTTGGAGAAATCTTGCCTACATACCTGTGGCTAAAACACACGTAGGAATTGCAGTATCTCTCACAAGCTCTAACAGTGAAGAGAGAGCTAATTGGAAAATGTGAGTCCTCTTAAATCATTGCAGAGCAGACAGGGAGAGGCAGGGCTCTTGCTTGGCTTCCAGTTGGGAAGTCTCATATTCTCTATACTGTGGAACCCATGGAAGAGAATACCATGAGTAAGACTTGCTTTCCTCTGTTCCCATGTTGTCTTCTTGTTGCTAACAAGCCCAGCAACTATTTTAATTAGAAATCATGAAGATGAACTTTGAGTAAATCAATATTGCAGCCTTCTGACTTTGGACAAGAGGGCAATTTCTTGGATGGATAGATGGATGGATGAATGTACTGGTGAAAAGATCAGTTCACAAATCCACTTTATTCACATCTTTCTGAGTACACCCTTTTTTAGTCCTCGAAGCCTGTGTTTCAGCAGCTGACATAGGGCGATAAACACATAAATGGTGCTGACTAAACCCTCATGTGAAGAGTCTTGGCTGCCTAATTACCTGGCTGCATGTGACCTGACTTCTGGGAGCAGTGTGGAACCTGGAAAGGCCCTGAGACTTCACATGTCCTTTACAAGTCCTTGGCACTTCAGGCACATGGGTAAAACTCAACTTGTCCTAGAGAGGCAGGCACACACTGCCAGATGCTGGACTATATGAAGAGACTTTGGTTTTCTGGGATGTGGACCAGCCATCTCCTTGAAGGTGTCTGAGACCATGAGGCTGAATTAGGTCAAGTCTTGAAGTTCAAGCATTGAATGAGAGAGCAACTCCTTCGTGCTCTAAACATTTGGAGGACACATGAAATGTCTCTGGCTCCAGACTTGTCAACAAAAATGCTTTTGTCCTAGCAAAAATATACATTAAAAGACAACACAGCACACAACATTCACTTTGTTATTTTAAATTGTTTACACATTCAACATCATGGAGCAGCTGAGCGCAAGGACGTGGTATTCACACTGGAGTCTGTTTCGGAGAGGTTCACCCATGAAGCACTTCCAGAAGAGTCCAGAGCAGTGAGATTTGATCCAGTTGCCTGGGCTGCAGTACAGCCCTGCGCAGACCCCTGAAGGGTCAATGACTGGTTACATTAAACAGCTATAAAAATGGCAATGTGCCACAAAGCACCAAGCTGTAGTTAGTAGCTGTTATCCACGGGAAAATGAGCCTAATTATTCAGATACGCTGATAATGATTACCCATGAAGTAGTTTTGATCAGCCAGTCCTCCCAAAGCTTTGTCATGTATCCAAAGCTCTTCAATCCCTTCCATCAGCCATCCAACCTAGCAATCACGACTGTCCCTTTGGCAGCTTAACCTTTAAACAACAAAATGGGGAAATGGTCAGGAAATAAAAATGCCCCCCAAATGGTACCTGAACTAAGCACAGGCTCAGAAAGTTGTTACATTAAATTTTATTTAAGCACAGTCAGAACAGTCTTTTATTATCCATTTGGGTAAGACTCTGAAATGGGGAAAAAAAAAAAAAAAAAAAGGGCAAAACCTGCAGGAAACCAATTTGAAAGCCACACCGCTTCGTTCCAGAGAGAGCAGGTAATGAGCTCTGTAAGTCTGTGCTGGGTCGTGCACACATGATGGGATCTACCATTTCAGGTTTCAGGGTTTGCATGCAAGTTCAAGTTCAGCATTTGCTGGTGGGTTAGAGCCTCCTTACTGCTGTTGGTTAATGTACAGCCTTCTGGGTGGATTTCTAAAAGAGAAAAATAAAGAGAAAAAAAACCCAAACCCAAAACAAGTCAAGGAGTTTAATTGCCTCAGCTGTTACATATGTACTGTTTTGCAGGAAAGTGGCTGTATCTCAGTAATGTGTGGCTTCGCAGCACATTGGCAATATAATATCCCCCTAGGCTAAGGTAGCTGAGCATGATGTGGAGCTTGCTGGGTTGACTACAGAGTCTACAGGATTTGGTGGGTTGTGAGACCCAGGACAAGACCCCAAGACCCCAGAGGTCTCTTCCTGCCCCAAGTTCCTATGAGAACATCCTGACCTCCCTCTCCCTCTTCTCCACCATCCCCTTCCCCCCCCCATCACAGTCTGCACAAGCAGAATTGCCAAAAATTCAGCCCAGTCTGAGTTTACCATCACCTGAACGTGCATAAACGGGTTCCACCAAGGTTCTTGCTAGGCTGTGCTTCACTTTCTGCCACCAGCACATCTCTCCTGCAGTAGAAAAGTGAAGAGCAATCACTTTTCACATGGTTTTTGTTTGATCGTCCCCAAAAGTCTTGTGTTTTCTTTTCCAAAAATCAGAATAATTCTTGCCCCTAGTTTCAAATAAATATGTCTTCTTGTGGTCAAAGTCACACCTCGGGAGTTTTCAGTAGGAAAAGCAAAATTTAGGGGAGGTCTGAGTAAGGAAAGCAGGAGAAAAGCTAGACATGGCATTTATATGTTGTTTAAAGCTGTCACTGCCTCTTTTGCTCTTTCTTGCTGCCTCTGAGGAACATTGATCTGCAGAGTGCTTCACAGCTCCTTGCTTGAGTAATATTGTGGGTTTTTTGATGTTTATCTAATTTTTTTTTTTTAATCAATGGATCTCAAAATATTTTTTTAAGTAAGATTCCTTACCTCATTTAACAGCAGATGAAGTAAATTGCCCCCGGTCATGTATTTTATGCCATTGCTGGAGCTGCAAGTAGAACTGAATCTCTTGTGCAATGCACTGCCCACTCTGCTCTACTGCCTGAGAAAGCAAAAAATATCCTTTAATCCTCCAGAATACTTCATAAATCAATGATCTATAACACATCAGCATAAAAATGGTCATTTGCCATGCTGGAAAAGCCCTTCTGGCACTCGGTGATTAGCAGTCCCATAGTCAAATCCAAAAAAACCTTTGAGTGGTCAGTGCCCCATGGTGTAGCGATCTCCATGTTTTGCCAGGTTCTGCTCGTGAGCGGGGACTCATCCCAGGGAGCTGCAGCCCTAGAAATGGCAGCAGAATTTAGGCAAGGTAGCTTGAAAATTAGCTTGTTTTTGCACATATGCACAGACCCTGGGGGAGATGACCGCTTGCCCAAAGTAGTCACAATGAATGTTTCATGGACCATAAAGATTGCGAGAGGTCATTGCACATTTCTCCCACGAGTTCCTTTGTGACACAGGTCAAAGAATAATTTCAGCTACTAACTATTTTTTGGCTGTATGGTGCAGTACTACAGTTGCCTACTTTATTTTATTTTTAGCCTACTGCTGATAAATACCGGGGGGGGGGTTGGGGTGGGTGTGGGTGGGTTTCTGCTTATTTCATGCTGTGGCAATGCTTCCCCAAATTAGCTGGCCATGGAGGATGCAGTAAAGAAAATCAAAGTGAAATTAGGCATACAAGGTCGCTTTGCTTCACTTCAGAGAAGTGTTCAGAGGCAGTTAAAGCAGAGCATGGGGAACAACCCATCCCCATCTTAAATACACTTCTGTTTGCTTTAAAACTCCGGTTGTCACTTCTGTGCCTCCCATTTAATCTGCCTCCAACTCCCCAGCATTGTCAATGGTTATAAATAGAGAGGGGCAGCTTGAATGAAACAACAC
The DNA here is from genome assembly GCF_011004875.1 of Balearica regulorum gibbericeps. Classification (NCBI taxonomy): domain Eukaryota; kingdom Metazoa; phylum Chordata; class Aves; order Gruiformes; family Gruidae; genus Balearica; species Balearica regulorum. Next base: position 78,851,659 of record NC_046187.1, on the reverse strand, counting down.
TTTCAATGCTTCCAGTTATCTGTCAACAGCCTCTTACAAATGCAATAGGATTTTCTCCCAGAAGAGACCTTGGGTTTACTGGTGATTTGTGTTATTTCCCCTCTCTTGTACATGATGAGAAAATAAAGACAATATGTGGATTTGATTTGCTTTTTTCTCCCTTACTTCAGCAGTCTCTAGAGGCAGAAATGAGATGCATAAAATTCCCAGGGCAAGTTCCGCTCTCTGCCAGTGTATCGTTAATCCTAAATGACAAATGCTGCCTTCGTGAGTTTGGGCTGGCCACCTTTTTACGGTAGAGGTCTTGGGGCCAAAACTGGAGTTAACGAAGAGCTCGTCATTGAGGAGGCCATCACCAGCACAGCCTGAAGACTGCTGTGCATCGCTACAGACAGCCAGGAGTTGTTCCAACCCTCAAGACACGTCTCGTCCATGTCTGTGCATCCCTGCACTGCACAAAGAGCTGATTTAGGAATTCCATCATGCACCAGTGGATTATGTTTACCTGAGTCCCCAGGCAGTCCCAGGGCACAGCCTCCAGCCCTGGCTCACCATCCTGTGCACCTCGGTGTGATTTTACCCTGCACTGGTGCTTTCCTAGACAGCACAATTTCAGGGGATGCCATCTGCCAAGGACCATTCCCGAAAGGCAGGACAGACAAGATAATCCTTTTTGGGGAGAAAAAAGTGTGAACATAAAGTGTGCCTTGCAGCCAGGAAACAGACTGTTTTTACTCTCCCCTGTATAGGCTGAAAATATAGAAATAATTTGTGAAATTTGTGTTTATTCCTTCTTTACTACTGATGCAGCAATCAGCACCTCTGGGTAACAGAGTGCTCAGAACTGGCTGCTCTCCTTCGGGCTGGGAGTTTATTTGATTGCATGGCTCGTTGGCAGATGCTTCTCTGTTCAGCGCCGTGGCACCTCCAAGCAGAGGTGTGCAGGCCAGCATATAACAATGGAAGGAATCCTTATGGCTCAGCACTGAAAAGGGTAGACCATCCATTAAGCGCAGTTACAATAACACTTCCTATTTTAAAAGTAGTGGCTTTTTGTGCAAAAAATTCACAGACTGCTTCTGCATCTCAGTTTACCCAGAAGCAAAACAGAGACTATCCCAGGGTTCGAGGAGTGGGCATGCTGACCTGGCCATTAACAGGATTGTTCTGCGTTGGGGATGCTCCAAAATGGTATTATTGATTTTCTGCATCATGTGGCAAATGTTTAGAGCAGCTCTTGAATGTTTGAAGTCCTTTTATGCTTGGAAGAAAGCATGACTGTAGGAGTCCCATCCACAGCAGAACAGAAAGGGCTTGAAAACCATTTACAATAAAAAGGGAACTTTTGGAAATGAAACCTTTTATTTTATCTCCTTATGTTTTTAATTTACCAGACAAGTGGGAGAGAAGTGCTGAGAAAGACAGCAGCATGAATAACAAGGCAAAGATAAAAGCCCCGCTCTCCTCCTGCTTACGCTTTAATTTTTCTTAGCCGTTAGCTCACATTATACTGTCTGTAGCATTTTGCCATTCTGGGCTAAAATGGATCAGCAGAAAATAAAACCTCTTTTTCCTTAAAGAGCAATAGTGACCATGTGGTTAGAGAGCATCTTGCTCAGATAGAAGAGAGGAGGCCAGATATTGTCCAGCTCTTCTGAGTGGAGAATATCTGATATGAAAGAAGCTACAAACTCCCTCAGTCACATCACAGAGGCACCAGGAATCATTTCCACCTAGTATTTTTATGAAAATTCTATCATCTTCAATATGACATAATATCTTTCAGACTTCACCTTGCTTGTCAAATTTGGTTAATACTGTAAAAAGGGCTGAAATTATTTTAGGGCTGACACAAGAGGACAGATAACATACACAATGTGACTGTGAAGCCTTATTTCCTTAGGAAAGTAGGCTAAAAAGCAAGAGACCTGGCTTATAGTACTTTATTCCTCAGTTTCTCTACTCTACAGGGATGCTACAAGATTTCCATTCCTTTCTAGAGCAATGAACAGAAACTCCTTGGCTACTGCAAATCAATACCTCTAAAATGGACTTAATTTTATTTGTTCCTTTGGCAAATGAGTGATATCCTCACTGGAGCCCTTCCGAATCATGTGTCTGCAAGACATTGTTATAATTACAATTATAACAGGTCTTCCAGCCTTCCACAGGTCTGGGGACATCACAGAGCCTTGCAAAAGTTTTGTCACAATATCTGAGTCTCCAAGAAATCACTTAAAGCATGCCATTCCTTTAACCTTCAGCACTGTTTGTCAGCCTTTTTTTTTTTTTTTTTTTTTTTTAAGGCTCTGGTCCTTACCATTTCTGGAGGCATCATAGCAAGTGGATGGATCACTGGTGTGATGAGGTCAGTTTTCTCAGTAGCTGTGATCTGCTCGTGTCTTTCTTTCCCTTTCCTCTACAGAAAGTACCTTACCCCTTGAATGATGTCAGTTATGTGGGAAGCTTCAGTTCCTTCCAAATACGAACAATTAATCACTATCTAGATCATAAATGGTGTCAAACAGATGCAGTCTGATGCTAACGACCTCACAGCTGCGTTGGTGCTGTCAGCATGCACAGAGCATGTTTTTGTGCTGGGTCTGAGGAGCGACAGTTTGGAGATGAACTGCAAGCACATTAACAAATTGTGTTTCAATGAGGTAAAATGCAAGGAGGTGAAGCTACCCACATCCTCGAAGTGGTTTCCAAAACCGAGGCCCCATATCAGGGCAAATAACAGCCCTCCGGGAGGTTATAATAGAGGTAGCCTGGAAAGTATAACACTTAGAAAAGCAAATTGCTTCTGTGCTGCTAGAACTCTTTTTGGGCAGGGAGAGAAATCCTCCATCATGTTCAGAGCAGGATGACGGACCAGAAATCAAGGATGGGGAGAGGGAAGAATCTGGTCTTTGGAACAGGGAGAAATTGAAGATGGTGTTCTACACTGGCGATACAGCTGTAGGCAAGGCGCTGAACTCAGCCCCTGAGGATGGCAACCTGCCTCTCTCTGCCTGCAGACAGGGAAAATCTGCTCAAATGATGGATGATGAATGCTACTCACAAGGTCAGCTGGCTCCCTTTTGCATGACTGGGTCATAGCTAGGGCTCTAGCTGTCCTCTCTGGCTGCTTCATCCAAGGAAAATGAAGAAAAGCAGGAGACGGCTAACCTCATCCCAGCTCAAAGGAGGCAGGGGTGACAGGTACCACCCTAAAAGTGGTCCAAGGTAGCCCATGTCATTGCACATCAATATGAGTTGAATTGGTGGTCATGCAACAGTGGGGTGGATGTCGCTTTAGATGCTGGCACTCTGGAGCTGTTGGGGTACACCTGCTCTCAGTCAACAGGGAGGCCATAGCAGTCCATGCCAGGCTGGTTTAGTGTAGTTCTGAGTCCTTCTCTGTGTTGATCAGAGCAGAAGTTTGTCCTCTAATTCTGTCCTGAGAAGATACATCAAGGAAAGGAGAAAAACTTGTGCTTTTGAGGATGAATGGATCAAAGAGATGGTTAATGGGGCAATAAAGGTAACAGAAGAGGTAAGATGCCTTCAGAGAGGCATCTGGGGCAGGAATGTGTTGAGTTGGGTTTGGAGAACAGTGGCTGAAGGGGAACAGAGCCTGGAGACCAACATGTCCAGCACAGATGCAGCTTCATCTGGCAACCAAGGCTACAGGAGTTTTAAACCTGTGCTGGTGAAACACAGAAAACCTGACATTTCACCTTGATCTTCTTCTCCAAACAAATTAAGAGGGGGGAAAAAAAAGCATGATTTTTTCTTTTTCCAAATATCTCTTTTCCTTGTGAAGTGGTAGAAAATGTTCTGATTCTGTACTCTTCCATAAAAAAGACAATTAATCCTTGTTTCTCCTTGTAAAAAAGAAAAAAAAGAAAAAAAGTGGATGCACAATATAAGTGAAAATGACACATGCTTAAGGATTTTATATTGAAACCACTGAGGAAAAAGATAAAAAAGGAAATTTGGGGCTATTTTCTCTCATTTTCATCCTCCATTCTTGTTCTGAGTAAACAAACAAGTCCATCTGATCAAAAAGACATGTTCAGAGTGAAAATGTAGCGATCTCATTCTCTTCTCACAAACATTCATCTGGAGAAAGTGGAAGCTCAAAGGGTATGTCTGTGCTGGTAAATAAAAGAGGATCAAGGAGCAATCCCAAACCTTGAGGCCAAGTAATGCACCATGCCTCATGTCTGCACTTCTTCATGTTAGTCCCCTCTTGGACAGACCATGTCCTTACTACAAAGCCCTTGGGGGGATTTTTTTATCGGTAATACCAGGTGGAGGGTCTGCACTTCATATCCTGTGTTATTGCTATGGGAGGGTCCCCAGGGACATTTAAGGATGCAAAGCCAGGCAGTAGTGTTGTAAAACTGTACAGAGGGAGGAAGATGAACCCCAAATGTAGTCTCACTCATGTTGCCTGCTGGGAGAGGTCCTTGCAGTTAACTTCTCACCAAACCAGGCTTGGCCTTGCAGAGAGCTAGAGTGATCAAAACAGAGGCCGGGATCAAAACTAATGATTTTGTGGTGTGGGAACTGGGGAACAGGCCTCAAGTGCACTCATTGGCAGAATTTATTTAGGAATACTGGTAAAATTTATCACACCAGGGCTGCCAAATATACGGAGAATCACATGGTAGAGGAACCTCACACCCTGCATGGGAAATGTATGACACAAAAAGAGAAAACTTTGGAAGAAAATGTGGATTGTGACTGTATTTATTGTCTTACCCAGTGATCCCCCACTTACTGGGTGAGTAAATCAATCCATCTGTTACTGTTGGTGTCTGAAGACAACTAGCTTATGCTCACTGGGTAAGCACAGCCCAGTTGGGAAAAGCTGCGTCATCACATCAAATGAAGCAAGCGTGACTGTGGAGGCTTGATCACCACATCAGTTACAGTGGGGAAAACTCAGAGATAGAAGTGCTTTGGTCTGCTCAGCATATCTGAGAGAAAACAGGGAATGCTCTTCCCAAGCCATTTTGGGAAAGGTTGACAGGAGAGCTAAGGTGACGTTATCAAAAATTGATCATCCTTTGAATGCAATTGGGGTTGTAGGAATGGTGGGGACCAGGTAGGCTGCGAGGTGGGAGCAGACAGAAAGTCTGTCCATCTGTCTGTTTGGGGTGCCTGCCCTAATCCTGCAACTCACCAGGACTTGGGGATTCTCACCCTTCCCATTTGCTGAGAGATTTATAGTTAGGAAGATTGCCTTCATCTCTAACCAAAATCTCCTTTCCTGCAAAGGAAACTAATTACATCGTGTCCTGCCCCAAAAAGTATTTCCCAGACACAAAGGACAATGATCTGTCTTTTTATATGCAGCATTTTTTCAGCTGGGCAGAGCATTATATCCTCCCTTCAGTTTTCTTATTTCTAGACTAAAAAAAATCTTATTTCTTTCAGTGATTCATTCAGGTCACTTTTTAACACATCTGCCACTTTTGGTGAAACCTGGACTTCCTCCAATTCATTTCTGACTTAAACGGAAGTCCTCTACACTGGAGGTGGGATTGCAGGTAAAACTTCATCCATTTCTAAGCACAGAAAATTAATTTCTTCTCATATCTAGCACAAAGAATTTTTTAAAATGCCAAGAAGTGATTATTTGAATATTTTTTTTTTTTGCAACAGTATGCCAAGAAACTAAAAGGAGACAAACAAAAGCAAAAATCCTTTTCACAAGTCCTCCTGTCACCTGCAGCACCCCTCACTGCAAGATGCTGTGGATGCCCAACATTTACACAGCTTCAGGAAAAAAGTGGACAAAAATTATGGGAGAAAAAAATCATTGAAGATTTGATAACCGAGGGTTATCAAAGTATGACAGTGGTCCTGTCTGAGGAAGGTGTATTCTTATATGGTTGATCCATTCTCAGTCAGACCCCTTCCTCAACTGATCAAGAATTGTGAATCCTTGTTTCAGAGTTAGATTTAACGGTCCATTAGGGATGGCCCCCTTGTTGAGGGACTTCATGTTGATGTAGAAGAATTCCAGGTGTCCCTGTGCCTTACTTGGACAGTTCTGACTATTTTCAGGTGGATGATGCTGAGCAGGGAAAGCCGGGGCTGTCCTGTACAGCCTCACACCCCGACTGTGCTGGGTAGTTGTCTCTCCTCTGCAGCACAAATGGAAATGGTTTCTAACTGCCTTTTATGAATGGGGATTTTTTAAATATCTTACAGACACCCCAAGTCTACCTGAGTGAAAGCAGCTTCTGGGAGGTGGCAGCGGATGAAAATTAACTGTTCCAGCAGCAAAATGGCTGATGCACAAGGGAGCAAGAAAACCACTTCTGCATGAAAGGGGGTGACATTTCAGTTACAAGGTAAAGACCAAACAGTAGCAGGGAGAGGAAGGAGCAAACACACATCTAATACCGGGTAGCTCATGAAAACCAGCACAGGCAGTAAATGACGTTGAAAAACACTTAAAAGCAATAGACATCCAAATCCTAGATCTATCATTTCTGCTGGTAAGTTTTCACACCACCAAGGAAAAACGAAGTGCTTAGTGTTTTTCACAGAATGTCACAGTGGGTGAAAGCCAGAGCTTGTCCGTCGATGGCAAGAGTTGCCGGAGTGCAGCTGTCCTGCAAGGGGTTGTGGTGCTCCAGGAGGAGGAAATGCCCCATCCCCTGCAATGTTCTGGTTAAGTGAAGGTGTTAGAATTAACAGTTCAACAGAGGGTAATGCTGATTTTTGTAATTTCTGCACTTTCCCCAGTGCAGAAGTTCTCAACATTTTTGTGTTTTGCAGGTATCTCGGTGTTTTCTGCTGAGTGGTGGATCCCTGAATAGCAAACTTCAGCTTGCTGACAGTAGCTTTGATTTCTTAATTGCTTTTCATGGGCTCAGAGGCAGTCCAAGAAACCATATTTCCTTCTGGGATTTGTAGACAACAGCCTGAAAGCAACTGATAAGTTTATTAAAGTATCTGCTGTTACTTTGAAGCCCTGGAGTTTCTATTAATAGCCTAATGATATCACATATGTGCTTAGGGGGACAAAATTCCCGCCTCCTATCATCAACTTTTGAATAAAGCTAGTGGGGCTCTGACGTTCATTATGTCTCTGTGGAGGATGGGGCATTGCAGCACTAGCATCGTTTCACGCTAGTATGGCCAAACAGCTTTGGGAAGGTGGACAACCCATGCCTCGTCAGCCTGCTGTTGTGTGACTGTTTACCCCAAACATACAGTCAGTTTTGCAGAATTTAATCACAAGAGGCAACATCGTGTCTAGCTTAACCTCTAGCTAAGAGCAGAGAAAGGACTTCCTCTGTTGACTTTTGAACTGAATCCAGTCATTTGTTTTCTTAAGCAAGTACTTTCAGCCATGTCATTCAGGCATGATAGTGAGAATTCAGGACTGAAGATGCTATTTGCCACAGCCCTTCAAAACTTGTCTTTAACTCCTGCTGTTATGAAAAAGAAACTAAACGTTAGTTCTCATTCAAAATCTCTCATTTTAACTCCAGAACCTAATTATGCATCTTCAGAGAGTTAAAGGATAGGGTCAGTGTCGTCTCTATTAACAGATGTGTAGGAACACATTGAACGTTCTCATTTTTATCTTCATTTAGACTAAGAAGTACTTTCAGATCCAGGGGGTGAATTACTCAGACCCTGCAATGAAGCAAATAATTTGCTCTATTGCAAAGGAGCTCTGGTCTCTCAGGAGCACCTGATGCTTGCTTTTTCTCCTCCACTTTGTTTTCACACCTTATGGCGTAACTCAGCCCTGAGTTCAGTGGGTCAAAGTAACGAGCAGCACGCATGGAGGAAGAGAGCGTATGGATGTCCTTGGCTCTGCTCTCTGGCTTGGATTCTCCAGTGCTTTGCACCTGGAGCAAATCCCAATCTCATTTACACCACTGCAAAACAGCTGCATTTGTGGGGCTGACATTACTCTTCTCTTTTACCGAAGAGGCTGTGAGCAGAAGATGGTCCAGCAAGAGCTGTGAGATGTAGCAGCGTTCCCTGCTTTTCTGGCACAAGCATAAACAACTACAGAAGGCACATTAAGAAACGAAGCATGGTGAGTCCGGCTCCTAGCATTTCAGTGATCAGTGCGTCTATTGGGAAGATCTTCAGCCAATCTCAGTAACTGCAAAACAATATATATACTTGGGGATTTCTTCCCCAATTAAGTTTCATAACAGAATTTAATAAATGAAGGGTACAGGGGACTGCAATTGAAAGGAGGTCAGATTATCAAGTCCTAAACAAAGAATCTTATTTCCTTAGGCTGTGGCTCGTGTAGGAGATAGCATCTTTCCCCAGCCTCAGCTATTACTGGAGGGTTTAATGAGAAAGAAACTTTCAGGACCTCGAAAATGGACTATAGGCCACAAACATGGGTGGGGTTTTTTTTGCTTCTTTTTCAGCTGCAGTAGCTGACCTAATAAAAACCATTACCAGCACTTACAAACCTTGCCTTTTCTATGCCCTGTGGCCATTGCCTGCACTTGTACCATCACTTTGCTAAATATACCACTGCCACCGTCCTATGGCGGACCACCAAGCAGTGCCTAGCAATACGAATTTCACAGCTTGGACTTTGCAAGTGAGTGTGAGAAGTAAAACAACTGCCTGTCCTTGTAGTATTTCAGACTGTGCTCATTAAAAAGCATTTTGCCCAAGAAGCAGGATGCTGTTTCTTCTCTCGTCTTTCTCTCACTGCACAGATTGAAAGCGCGAGCCTTTGTCTAACATGGAAGTGGATTCTGGAAAATGTGTTGCTGAGTGCAATTTTGCAGTGCTGGGGGGAATATCAGTAAGAGATCAGGTCTTTCCTGTCTATATATTCTATTATTCAGCATTACAAGCTTGATTTTTCTAAAGCTCTCAGCCAAATTCTCACCTGCTTGTCACCCACCGTCAAGGCAAGATTTTCAGGAGTTCATCTGCCATTTAGAATCTGAAACCAATTTCCAGAAAAACTCCTTTTTGCCTCCCCACTTCTAAGCCAACCCCTTTGAAAACCAGCATTAGTGCTGAACGGGAGGAAAGGCTATCATCTGAAGAGTCTCCTGGAAGCCAAAGTAGGCAAACTTTTGGGTTTATATCAGAAAATATACAGGGATGGATTTTCAACGAGATATCTCGTCACTTCCCTGCAGCTGGAGCGGTCGTGTTTCTGTTTCATCACCCCTCTTTGTTTTCCTCCAGTAGTTACCACTTCCATTCACGTTTGGCGTGAGAACTGCGGGGAGAGGTGGGCAGGGCGAGCAAATCTCAGGTTTCCCAATAGTGTAGGAGTCCTGAGGACCATGTCTGTGACCCAAAACTTTCCTCTGTTACCTCAGAATAAATTTCTACTTGCAAGATTTCCGGCTGAAAATGAAAACCAGTCTATTACTCATGAAGCAGGAGCATAAGTCCTTGGTTTGCAGGGGAGTTGAAACGATAGAAAACATTGCTGGAACATCGATAAACTCACATCTGTTTGCAGTTAACAGGTCCCAAAACACACAATGACATAATCAACAGCAAAAACCCCACAAAACCACCAACCCCCAAAACCCTACTGCAATTACAGGCAGATGTAGTGAAACCAGCTTCAAAACTGCTTTGTCCACTCACTGTGTCTCCCTCAAGCTGAGGGAAAAATACAAAATTTCTTGTACATTTTTCAAGAAATATGTAGCAATTCCCAGAACAAGGCAAGGATTATGTTTTCTGGGGTCATTTTTTTGCTGTACCTGGGATGAAATATTACCAGAGGTAATCTCTTCCCCCTGCCCCCGCCTTGCATCTGCTCTTCTTGAATACACATTGCAGAGGGAGATCATCGCAAGAATGTCAACAGCCTCTCGTTTCCAATTTCCAAAGAAATCCTTAATCATCCTTGGCGATCTGAATTTGGCCTGGGCCCTTTGAACTCTGAGCATTAAATTTCAAGGCAGCTTTTATTTTTCAAAGGAAAGTGCTTGTGTATGGGCTAAAATCATTGCCATTTTCTTTGCTGTTTTTTTGCTTTCCTATCACTGTGTTTTCTTACGCAAAATAGAAATGAGGAGCTACGTATCATCACGAGGTTGCTTGTTTCTGGGATAACACAGTCTTTGAGCTATTCTGTGTCAAACCTGTTTGGTTTACATAATAGTAAATAATTTTGTTTTGGTGGCTTCCACACTCTTCTGTGTCCACCCAAACTGCTCCAGTTCCTCCCAGGAGCCATTATTTAGGTATCTCTTACCACAGTTCTTTGATGTTTTCTGGCCCTCACAATCAGACTGCATCTCCCATGATATCCTATAGCCTTTCGGTAAGGGAAGGCAAAGAAAGAGGGATGTTTTGGAAAGCAAAGGGCCACCAGAGGCCATTGCCTATAGAGGACAATGTATGTAAGAGGTGTTCAAATGCAAGTCTTGGGTGCATTTGCCAAGTATTCCAAAACAAAATAAAAAGTGCTTTCCTACTAAAACTTGTCAGATTTTTCTATACGGGATACCCATGGTGTGATCATTAGGATTTGGTTCAACCTAGAGTTGAAATCAAGCTTGTACGCAACCTGGCATTTCCCTAACCATGCATCCAATCATGAGAACACGCCACTTTTGTCTGCTGAAAGACATTTTTTCATCTGCTGCCTCCTTTTCCCTGAGCCAGAAGGGTTCTTGTTGAAATCCTTTCCTAAAAGTGGGGTCACAATGAACCCTGCTTGTCTGAGTGTAATCATGAAAATGGCAGCTGTCATTCTTTGTGCAAAGTAAGCTTTGTCACTGCTTGCTTTGATTTTAATTTGAAGTGTTTTCCTGGTCACTACTTCTATTTGTGCTGCTGATTATATCCCAGAAATGTATAAATCAAATGTTTTATGCATTCCTTGTGTCGTTGGTGCAGATGTGGTTTTCAGATGGAAGAAAAAAAGCCAAAGCCCACAAACAAACAACTTAGTAATTAAATCCTAAAGCCATCTGGATTTAAAGGCAAAGACAAGACCAAGCTTAATACCTGCAGCAGCTGTCCCATGAGGATAAGGAATAGCTCTGATTTCCTCTCCACCCTTCCGAAGCCAGTCAGAAAACTCACCCAAAATTACAGGGACATTGAAAATGAGAGAGGACGCAAAGAATAGCTTTCCCACAAAGCCAGTTCTCTGCTCAGCAATAGTCAGTATCTGGCCCAGGCACGTACAGCTCCTGCGAGCTATGATCCAGCCAACAACTGGAGCATTCGGGTGGGAGCTAGTTAGCAGAGATACTCCTCTGAACAGGATGGTCAGGCTACACAGACAGAGTGGTACCCAACGAGCGAGTGGGAGGAATGGGTCCAAAGCCTCGTGAATCAATGCTGAGGGTGCAATGCCAGTTCCTGGAGAGAACACGTAAGACTGAAAGGATGACGTGAAATTTTAATCTATACTGTAAAAGTTGCCTGGTGATGGGATTTTGCTTTTGTGGTGATTCCAGACAGAGAAACAGGGATTATTGCATTCCTGACAAAGGCAGAGGAGCTGAGCCCGTACAGGGTGGTATCTCCACTACAGATAGCACTTTCCTGGAGGTCTCCGGAGTGTGTGGATTTACAACAATGCTGCAAGGCAGTATGAATTCTGTTGAAGGTGTGCTAGTGCCTGAATATTCTGTCTCTTCTGGTCAAACTATATGAGACATAGGGGTGGGTGAGAATACAAGCTGCCACAATCCATCTGTGCCCAGCAGCAGCACACAGCCTGTGGCGGATGAGAAACTTGCGCGCAGACTTTCCACCTATTTGTTTGTATTGACTATCTGCAACATAGTTTGCTTCTGACACAAACAGCTGCAAAGAAACCCAACAACCCAAAGCAGGATTTTCTGCCTTGGCTTATGAATTACCTGCAAGATCCTTAGAAATACCTTTTCTTTTTTATTTTAAGTATTTATTTTATTTTCACTTTGTATTTTGTACCCACACACATTTCATGCCAGCATAGTACAAGTATTTGCCCTATCATAGTTTTATTGCATTGTTATTTTATTTACTTTTTGCATTGTGAAGTATGTTGTTAAGTAAATCTCATATTTCTTGGGGTGGAAGACTAACCTCTTTTTGGTGGATGTTTTTTGAACTCTCCTTGTTCACAAACAGAGCCTGGGACTCAACAAATAAGACCAACAAAGTCAATGAAACTGCAAAAGACATCACACTGTTGTCAGTCCCACATCTCATACACTGAATTATAACTAGTTTGTTTTCAGTTGGTTTTTTTTGTAAGCTAAGTTTTTCAGGACCTGTGGGTGGAGAAGATGACAGTGCAGCGTGATGCTAAACAAGTTATAACAGTGTGAAAGCATTCACAAATGGCAGTTCACATGGGAAAAAAATGGGTAATTTCTTGGATGTTTCACTAGATCAGTAAGGTACTGCAGCTTCTGATAGCAGCAGTTACAAACCTACTGCCTATGGAGGAACACCTGATGCGTTACACGTTTGGCTACATAGAATCATAGACTCATAGAATGGTTTGGATCAGAAGAGACCTTAAACATCATCCAGTCCCACCCCCTGCCATGGGCAGGGACACCCTCCACTAGCCCAGGTTGCCCAAAGCCCCATCCAGCCTGGCCTTGAACACTGTCAGGGAGCCAGGGGCAGCCACAGCTTCTCTGGGCAACCTGGGCCAGGGCCTCAGCACCCTCACAGGGAAGGATTTCTGCCTCCCATCCCATCTCCATCTCCCCTCCTGCAGCTTCAGGCCATTCCCCTTGGCCTGTCACTCCCTGCCCTTGTCACCAGTCCCTCTCCAGCTTTCCTGTAGGCCCCCTTCAGGTACTGGAGGCCTACAAGATACCAGTTTGCAAAAGCTGTATGTTAGAAGTGGAGCATTGTCACTTGGGAATGAAAATATATATATGTGGTAATGTTCAGGAATAACTTGTAACCACACAGCACTTCATTTTGTGCTCATTTTCAAATCTATACAAGCCATTAGTTATTGTGGAACCAGGTGGATCTTCTCTGTGTTGGTTTTCCTCTATTTTACCCATATTGAATCTTCTCTATATTGTCTGTGTTACATTCTCTTGGTCATTTTACAGATTGGGTATTTTATGTTTTGCTCCTTCTATTTTTTCCTGTCATCAGTGAATTTCACACTGCTTGACCTTCACAAGAAAATAAAGATCATGGAATGGCAGTGCTGAAAACCTATTGCTCTTTGGGGTGTGCTCAGTTAGGAAGTACCCAAGATTCTGGGGACAGGATTACTGGTTCTGTGCCCAGCCTTGGACTGGACTCTGGATTGGAGTGCCATTGTTTAAACACCAGTGGGTGCATTTCAGGTGTAATAAGAGCAGTTCTGCTACAATGAAAAGGACTTGTTGGACCACAGAGCATCCCTGAAACAACTCTGGTCTCTTTCTTCAATCCAGCATTGAGGACATCCATGTTTATGGAGAGCCTTCACCCTCTGGCATGTAAATATGGAGTGCTTTAAGAGTATTTATAGAGTAAGTATCCTTGTTCATTAGGGTGTCAAGCAGTTTAGAGGAGGTATGCACAACATCCGTGGAAAACAAGGCCAAAACCTTGGATATCTGTGCACAGAACAGGACAGTGGATGTGAAGCTGCTTGGGTGATCACCAATCCATCTGGCTCCATCAGGGAGTCATTAGCACAGGATTCCCAGAGCAAAACTGCCTCTGAAGTGGTTTTGCCACTTCTCTGCCTCTGCAAGTGTTTGGTAACCTTGTGCGTCTGCCAGAGATGAACCTGTTCCCTGAACACTGGTGAGCCAGGACAGGTATTCCTGTGGGGAATTTCATTTCTCCACATGGGATAGACCTTTAGGGAGTGTGCCTCTTATTTGCAGCCCTGATTGCTTGGGGGAGGTTACTTAAGGAGTGATTTCCTCTTCAAAGTGGGAAACAGAACAGAATCTGACCATTTGGCGTTTTCTTCTGTAAGGGGAAAAAGGTGCAATTTTGAACACATTAAGCAGCAACACTGAATTGCAGTCTCTTTCTCTCTCTCTTTCTCTCTCTCTTTCTCTCTTTCACTCATTCTAATTTAGAGATTATATTTGAAAACCTCTAAGGAAGATCTTATAATAGGTACAGAAAATAGGAACCTAAAACTCCCTCCCTGCCTATCAAGGTTGTGAGACCTTGGTTTCTTAAGCAAGAAAATACACAATGATGATATGGTTAAAAATTGTCCTTAGGACATTCCTCACCACCTGACCTGCCATGCAGATTTATGGTTACAAATAGCCACACACAAAATGAAAATATAAAATTGTCAGTTTAATGGTGTCTGACCATTTCGCGTTCCTTCTTAAAAGGAGGAAATTCCTTCAAGTGGAATGTTCAGCGAGAGCACCCAAAATAGGACCTTTTTTTCCCTAACCAGCCTTGGCTTCAAGCTTCAGACTCCTCCCAAACATATTTCATGTAAGGCTCCAGGCAGTCTCACCCCAGTAGCTGGGCACTTGATTGCTTGGCTGGGTTGCCTATCCCAGGCTTGTTTGGAAAGACAACAGGTAGACAGACAGGCCGAGGACTGCAGTCCAGGGTCCTTTCCAAAAATCCAAGGGAGCTGTTTCCTCAGCCAATATGTGGTCTAGTGACATTAATGAATTGCATTATTTGCAGTGAAATGAAAACTAGTTTTGTTTAGGCAATGGTATCAAGAGATTAGCTCATGGGGTGATTGAAAGTACTGAGCGTGAGTCATCAAGGTCTCACGCAGTCCTTTGCGTAATGACTACATAACTAGAATCGCAGGCTCATATGTGCTGAAATAGTTATGCCAAGGCCAGCTTATCGGGTACAACTGTTCTCTGACCCTGTTTATGAAGCCATCTTTGTTGGACACAATTTTTGCCTGTCCCTTCAGAGGCTGAATAAAGTATTTTTGCAATTTCTTCTGCCTGAAGCCATGGGAAAGCTTTGCAGTTCTGGAGGGATGGGAGCATCAGCTGCAAAAAAAGAAATGCACAGAAGTTGAAGAACTCCAAAACCTGTGGAAAGGACAGAAGCGGAGAACTTCTGCAGAAGAAAGATTTGTAGCGCCCACAAATATAGAGAAGATCGTTTCTAGCTTTAATGCCTCTATACCTTTTCCTGTGGGGATAGATTGAGATTGTCACAGAACAGAAGACTCAAAACCAACTGTGTCAAGCTCAGGAGTTCTCGATACTCACATCCATCAGCATGGGAGCTGCTAACTAAGGTGGAACTACTTAGAGCCAGGGACCTCCAAAACTCAAAACCAGCCCCACACAAGGGCCTGTGTCCCAAATGCACTTGGGGAAAAGGAGGTCCAAAAGGGGACTGTGCAGTTGTATTTTCATGCTCATGTTGGAAAAGAACACCCTCTCTTGTGAGAGGCCATGGGTATGCATCTGTATGACACTACTGCACTCCTCTTGCACACACAGCCCTTGCAGCTGGTGGGAAAATCAACTCTGGCTTATGGGACTAAGGAACTGGGGCAAGTCATATAAGTGCATTGCAAACCTGTATGTGCAAATAACAAAAATGCTAGTTTTGCAGTATGTGTTAGGATCTGAGAATGGTTGTATATTAATTAGTTGTATGCACAAACCTGAATGATTTCCCAGGAGAAGGGGAGAGATGAACATAGCACCCTGGTAAATCTGTATCTGCCTACCTGTTGATCTGTCTGTAGGGTCTGTATAACTCATCCCACTTTTGTGGATCATGGGAGAGGAGAGCTATGAATATACAGGGATCTTACAGGTCTTTAGAAGAAGCTCTTAGCCACTTATTCCAGCCTTGTTTTCCTGGATGTTGGGACATGCTGCAAAGCCCAATCTGGAGGTAAATCTTGGAGACCTGAAAGGCGTTTCAGTCTGCTGGGCTGCAGAGATTTATTGACAGATAATTCTTTGGGTGGGAGGTTGCAAGGAAGAGATGGTTCAGTATAAATGCTTTGAAGTGTGTCCTAGAACTCCCTTTGAGCAAAGAAAAGCTGGGTTGTTGTCTTGCACGAAAGTAAAATAGGGTTATCAGAAAGGGACACAAATGGCTGTAGCCATCTTGGATGGCAGAGGTAGGTTGTCCCCACTGACTGACATAAATCAGATGCAGGAGTGCAGCAAGGTCCTTTTCTCTTCTGGATGACAATATTTTACCTACCTGTTCTCAGATTAAGAGCAGACTTTCATTGCTCCTATAGATATGAAGGCCCCAGTCTCTGGTGGGATTTCAGAGCACTGCTGCACTCCTGATGAATGAGGATTATTCCTTTATTGTTCCCTATAAACAAACCTCATCTCTCATCATGGAGGAAGGAATCATTTGGAAATTTCCACCTCTTATTGTCTCAGCTGGTAATTTCTATATATTTTGTCTCCAGTGAGCAATTCGAGCATCCTGATGGCGGTTGGGATGTGAGCTATGAAAAAAATGTCTCTTGAGATTTTAATCTTCCTTGGGACATTTGCTTCCAAACATCTGCCTGTTTGTGCAATCTGGCTTCTTGCAGCAGAAAATTTATTCTTCAGAAACATTTTGATGAATGCTGGGACTAGCTTGCCTCTGGCATGGGTGGTTTGTCTGTCCCCAGAGCAGGGGGAGGGATGGGAAAGGGGGGTGACTCTGGCAGATGCAGGGAGACTAGCTCTGACCTTCCCATCATTTCAGGGTAGGATATGAGCAGAGGGTTTCCCTTGGGCTTCATCCACACCATCCCTGCCTCTCTGCATTGACAGCACGTAAACAAGAATGGGTCTAAAGTCAGAAAACTTATAGCTGCATCCTCCAAGGGAACACGTTAGTGAAGTTACCTTGCAGGTTGTTGCGGGCAGAAGGCAGCTGAAGCAAGGCATGTCTGGCCAAGAGCAGGGCTGCCTCCTTCTCCCACCGCAACTCAACTTACCTTCGGCAGGTCCTGCCAGCTGCACTCTTCACTCCACTTGTGGACAAAACGCACCAAAAATTACACCAAACGCACTGCTCTCTAGCTGAGGGGCGGAAACCCCTGGCAGCAATGGGAGTGGATGAGCGGACCAGTGAAGGGGCAGATGGGCTGCTGTGGTTGTCCTCCACCAGTTCAAGATCAGAGGGATGATGTCCCAACAAGGGCAAACTGAGTGCTAAGTGATCTCCTCAGTCAAGGTCATAACTAAAGGAGGACTTAAAGACTGCCCTCAAGACAGGCTCCAGGGAGCAGTGGCAGCAGAGATAGGGACTGGCTGGAGAAGAGCTGCTGGGCAAGTTCCCCGCCACTTCCCACCATTCATCTCACGATAAGTTTCTGTACCTCCAGGCTGGCTCTGAACAGTGCACCAAAGCATAGCTGCTCAGCAGTCCTGCTCTCCTGGCCAAGCACTTCTGCTCATCGCAGTCCTGGGTATCTTGCTTTGCAAAGCTATTGATGAGATCAAATCTCATGAGCAAAGATTTATCTGGCTTTATGAAAGTTGGGGTGACACACATCATTATCAAGAATTTCACATTCTTCTATGAGGCTTTCTTAGTACCTTCAACTTTCACTGCTGAAGCTTCCCTGAGTTGCACAGAATCCCTATCCTTGTTCTACAGCTATGGTACCAAAGAGAGGTTGCATGGGGATATTCATCTCCCTTAACTCTTAGAAATCTAAAATGAGATATCTTGCTCTAAGTCAGTCACCATGACCTTCCATTAGAGTGAAAAAGGAGAAACTGGTGCCTCCAGGGGAAAATTCATCCGACAGACTGATGATAACCCAATTTAGGAGGAGATGCATCACCCTCTTCTAGGTCTATATAGCTTTTCATGGATGCTAAAGCAACCTGAGGGTGACTAACTTGCACCATGCAAACTGATGATTCTTACCCAGACTCACCTGCTGAGTCTGGAACATACCTAAGAGTCCCCAAATCCTCATCCTTATTTTTCCAGGACTACTACTTCATCTCAGCACTCAGCAGCACGCTTGAGGATTTGAGACAGGCATTTAGGCTCTACTCCCAGCTGACTCAAGCCAATGGCTCTCTTTAATCTTGTTAATAGAAACTAAACTCAATACAATACTGGAAATATGGAGAATAAGGATTTGTGTGATCTCAAGTGTTATGTCAAACTGCAACAAACAGAACCTATTTCAACAGAAGGCACATGCTGAGCAGTTACGTCAGTGCAACACCCTGCTTTGGTGCTGGTTTCTTTACTGGTGCTACATTGGGGTTATTCTACTTTACTTTCAGATTTGACACAGACTCTCATGTTAAATTAAAACCTAGGAACTGTTAGCTTTGACAAAATACTCACTTGGCTTACTGCAGGGAAGTGTGGGTTTACTCACCGTGGAAGGAAAAATGGAGAACATGCTTTCCTTTTTATGTTTTCTGTCTTCTGCTTGGTGGGATGTGTTGGCCTGACAGATGCAGACATAGACATTCTTTCTCCCCACCCTGCAGTACATGGCAGAGTTGTACTTGTGCCAGGGTCCCCTGGGTTGCTACAAGACCCCTGTGACTGCAGGGGTGCCTTCTTACAAGAGTATGAAAAATGCCCTGAAAAAGACCCAGCCAGGCAGATGTAGCAAAATGAGAGACAGATTCTGTCTGATTTAGTTATAAAATCACACCCATTTACAACCTGCCTCCAGCTTCTGTTCTGTGTTCCTGAAGTTACTGTTGATTCTCACCAGATCTTTCTCTTCCACTAGCTTGGACTCCACACCAGAAGTCTTTGCCTCCCTTTGCGTCCGTACACAGAGATGGGAGATGGCCGTACTGCTGTGCCTGCTTGGTGCCTGCCTTGGCACTTAGCTCTGGATCATTTGAAACCAAAGAGACAATTTAATCCTTGATATGGTCACCTTGCACCTTCTTTCCAGTTAGAACATCTCAAGAGAGCAGACAGAGTGGATGAAGACATAGAGACTACGCAACTACATGGGCGTGGTCCAAAGATGACAAATCGTGTGAAAATTTAAATAACTAACATTTGCTCAGCCACAATAGTTCCTGCTCACTCCATATTCATCTAATAGAATTCTACTGGGAGTCACTGCAAAGAGGAATTGAGGACAATTTAAAAGCACAAGGCAATGCCCTTAAAGGTTGAGTCAGGTCTGGGACATCAGCAAGCCCACTGTTTTTATTTGCTGTGAAGGGTTCAGTGACAAGGAGTTGAAGTAAAAGAAGTGCTGAAATCCAAGCACGGGCGATGGACGCCTTGGTTAAGTGGTTGAGTAGTGTGCCTGGAAAAACGAACTGATATGCAAGTTTTCCCACTATGTTCCCAGCTGGAGGAGTGTTTTATAGGCCTGCCCTACTTTTGTATTTTTCATATGGCAATGCTGAAAACATCAAAATACAGATTAACCTGATGAGCCTTGGAATAAAACTTTTGATTGTTGTGAAGTTCCTTTTGATGTTAAATTTCACTTTCAGTCAGGTTTCCTCTTTTAAGCTGGTTAGTTTTACTACTTCTAAAAACTCAACAGTATTTTTTTTTTTGTTTACTTTGTTACATATTTGGGAAAAAAGGAATGTTTGTAATTTATAAATCTGAGTTGCAGTAAACCAAGTTCAAGAAGTCTCATTAATCTTTTCAGCAGATGTGGACAAATCACGTACTTTCAGTAGATGGAGAAATATTTTATTATTTCTTTTATGCACTGTAGAAAAGATCTGGCCAACGTTAGGGCATGCAAACCCTGCTCTTACATAAGGATCTGGCAAGGTAGACTTATAGTTAGTGCATACAGTCTAACTTGATTAACTATAATTAAATCTGAGTGAAGATTTCGGTGTTAATATGCTGACACCAACTTGGAATGAAAATAAAAGACTGAGACTACTCCTGTTGTAACTGGTTTGTGCAGCTGTTCCCACCAGCTACAGAGCAGGGAAGCCTGAGCGTACAGCAAGTCAGTAGAACAAGCTTGATGATTTCCTCCCTGACTGATGCACCATGTCCTAGGGAGCTCAATTTATAAAGCTGAGCTGCTCTTGTCACTGTTTGGCCTATGAGAAAATAGCAGCACCTTCACCTACAGATAATGCAGCAATTCAGAGATGAGCCAGAGGCACCATCCTCATCAAATAGCATTTCCCGTTGATAGACAAATGGGACTAAAAGCTAGTCTGATGAGACATGTTTCTGGGGTGGGCTGGAGTCTTTGGTGCCTGGGCTCCATCTCCTTCATGGGACAACCCCAAGTTGGTGAGGAGGGGAGGTTTCTAAGAGGGGAAGCCGCCTTGGACCTTTTCATAGAATCATAGAATCACAGAGTCATAGAATCATTTCAGTTGGAAAAGACTCTTAAGATCATTGAGTCCAACCGCTAACTTAGCACTACCAAGTCCACCACTAAACCATATCCCTAAGCGCCACGTCTACATGTCTTTTACATATCTCTAGGTATGGTGACTCAACCACTTCCTTGGGCAGCCTGTTCCAATGTTTGATAACCCTTTTAATTCAATTAGATCCCAAAGCTCCAGTTATCATATGTCATTTCTACATCTTCCTGGGGGCAGTAGCCAGTTTGGGTGGGTCCTGGGGTCGCAGGTGTATCAGGTTGGAGGACTAGGGGGTACTCACAATCTCCTCTCCAAACACAACGATGTGCTGCCTGATTTGATATCATCCTCTTCACAAGCCTTTTCCTCCCCAGGGTGACTGTCCCTGAGCTGTCTGCGCATCAAATCTTCTAGTGAGGCTTTTGCCCAAGACGACTGCAGTATTGTTTTCAGTGCAGGGAGATTTTTTTGGAAGTATGTGGCCCCCCCCACAAACCCCAAAGGATATGAGAAAGAGGATTTGAATGTCAGTTGGTACAGGGATGATGCATCCTGGATGTTGGTACAGGAACTGATCCACTAGCTATGACCTCACCCAATGTAAGGTGGGTAAGGTGAGTTCCAACCCACTTGGGTGCTTGCCTCACCTCAGGAACTTGTACTTTGACCATTTTTCTTTTGTATTGCTTCATGTTTTAGAGGATGAGGCCAGTCGCACAAAGGGCTGAAGATCATCTTTTGTTTTGTGCCACCCCAATACCTGTGGGCTGCTTCATGCTAGGTTCATAAATAGGAGACTAACTTCCTTTGACCAGTGGAGAAGTGTTAAAGGGCTGCAGTTGGTGATTCCGGGCAGATGAATCAGGCTATGATCCTCCCAAATTCCCCATTCTGAGGAACAATTTTCCTCCACAAACAACATGGAACCCACTATCTGCATTCATTAAGTGCCTACAGCAGGCTCTGTAGAATATACCCAAGAGGGGGATTTCTTCACTGGAAAGATATTTTCTGGGGAAAAATAAAGTTCAACCAAAAAAATGAATTCACTGAAATACATTTTTCCACTGTAGAAGACCCTGTGGCAGAAGCAATAATGCAATGTGTCAGAGGCACTGTAGTCTGACTGGTTCAGAACAAGGTTGATCATTTGTTCAGTCTGTGTTTCAGGGTAGCCTAAGGGAGAAATCCTCAAACACCCTCCAGCTTCCCTCTCTCACTCACACACTTTTTGTCCAAAAAAAAGGCAGAGCATTTGGCTTCGCACCACACTTTTTATATTCAGTCCTTTCAGTACAGGAACACTGAAACATACACAAAGCTATGGACTTCACTGGTACTGGGAGAGTCAGGCCTGCCAACATCACCACCTGATTTATTGACCACTGCTTGGGTAACGTTGACCCTAGATGAACTGTAGCTCTGCATCAGTTTCGTCTGCCAGGCAGATGTGGCTTCTTGATTAAACATGTTGTGTTGGATAGCTGTGAGTACAAAGAGCTACACGAAGGCAAATGATTAAATCTTTCCTGATACAGCCAAGGAGAGACAGCCAAGTCTGCTGACGTTGAAATGGAGTACTATCAGCTTGCAACAGCTGAGCATCTGGACCTTGTGATCTCCAAACTTCTCCAGCTTGCACAGCTGTAAAATTACATTAGTGGAGTTAGAGGCATCTGTGTTATGAATTTCGACTGACTTACAATAGGTAAGGATATTTTCCACACCCACTGGAGAGGTCCATGAACTGCAGTTGGAAATCAGTGACGAGTCAAAACTAGTGGTTCTCTACTTTCACTGGCACTAACAAGAATCCAAACAAATGGAAGAGTTCCAGTTTCACCCAGAGTAAACAAAGGGAGACACCAAACACCATTATATTCTATGGCTCTTTGTTCACAGAGTATTTTTAGTCCAGGTGATGATCTTTTTATGTGTCTGGAATGTTTAATTAAATACATTCATCAAAGTGAAGACCCCAAGGAATTTTTTGTACCCAATATTCCATCTAGCATGTCCCCTCCTTGCAATGCCAATTTTACATGTCACTCTGGGAATCCAGGCATGGTTTTATTACCTTATTTTATTATCAGAGAAGATCTGTAGGATACAGTGGTGAAAGTTTTTCATTGTGCCCCTCAAATCTGAGAGTTTTGTCAAGCAAGAGGGAGAAAAACTGCCTGCCTGGGTCCGAAGCAGAGGGGGTGCACAGGAACAGAGCAGAAATATCTGGAGAAACATCAGAGAAAGCAGCTGGCCAGTGGGCTAAAGTATGCTTAATCTTCTGCAGTAAATCTACACCTAAATGTTTCTAAAGAGATGAAGGGAAGACATTATGTGATGTGACCACAACCACAGATGATGTCTGTGGTAGAGCTTGTAATTGCCCCTGTCCCAAATTGGTGTTCCCACATCCACACAATTAACATATTCCTACTTGCAAATTCACTGGATCAGATGTGGCAAGTGCTACACATCAGACACAGAGGGAGTTTCCCCCATGGTCTGACTGCATCAAATCCCAGAATGAAGGGCAAGAAACAGCCCCTGTTAGGCAGTAGAGTTGCCCACATGTTGCCCACTGCTGTTGTCAGGTTTGAGCTTGGAGAGGGACACTGGATAAAACAAGAGGACTATGTTCAAAGGGCTTAAATTCCCCCTAGACTGTCTTACTGTCATTCGTGGGCTCTTCACCAAACTGGCCTGCGGCTTTAGCATCCCTAAATAGCCCATGACACTGTTTGAATTTTGAGTCCTCTTTTTTCCTTTTGGAATCACTTGAAAATTAATTTTTAAAGCTCTAAATCATGAGAAGACCCATCTCATTCTTTGAAATTGTGCTGTTTCTGAAGCAGTGGTGTATGAACTGTGGCAGGGGAGGTAGGGAAAGACTTCGCTTAAACATGATCTTGCTGATTCCATCGCACCCGTGGAGCAATCCAGTTTAAATCCCCCCCCTCTGCTGCTTTTTTCTTTTTTTTTTTTTTTTTTCCTAAGGACATTTAGAAACCCAGGCAACAGCACTGGTGTTCATTTGTTTAGGAGT
Organism: Balearica regulorum gibbericeps; assembly: GCF_011004875.1. Classification (NCBI taxonomy): domain Eukaryota; kingdom Metazoa; phylum Chordata; class Aves; order Gruiformes; family Gruidae; genus Balearica; species Balearica regulorum. The sequence goes on along the minus strand of NC_046187.1, from coordinate 78,828,394 downwards.
AAGCACAAGATTTACTCTCTCCTGCGCTTAACCTCCAGGCTGTTTGTAGTCCTGAAATCTCAGCCTGGCAAAGGGCCAGCTCTAAATAATAGCTCATCATTTCAGCTTGTTTCCAAAGAGAAAAAAACAACAACAACCAACAAAAATAAACAAACCAGGAAAGCTCCACCCATCCCGTCTGTAATTCCAGAGATTGAAATATCCAGGGCTGGCTTCTTCTCCAGACTTTCTAACAGATGCTAGAGCCCGGCACGCACATACAGAGGGGACACCAATACTCTGCTCTTCCATGCTTCCCAGTAACTTTATGTTGACGGTGTAATGGTCTCTCCTTTTTGCCTCACGTGGAGTTCAGTAGGTGGATAATAAAAACACAGCATTAAGCCCAGCTCCAGGAAAGTGGTTATTTTCAGCTCATAAAACTGATATGTCTGAGACATCTGGAAGGGAATGAGACCACCTGCCCTTCTACATATTGGAGCACATCAGTAGAAGGTTAAAACTCCCCTGAGCTCCTCATCTCCCTGGCTTTTGCAGGGCTCTAGACCATCAGCTGGGATCAGGTGCTTATGTAGCCCTGTGACCTGAGCCCACCACGTAGGAAGGAGTTCAGCTACCAGGGTGACAGGGCCATGGTTCAGTGACAGAGCATTAGGTGGCCCCATTGCATGGTTGAGAGAACCTATCTCTGGGCTTCCTGAGTGCTGCATGCTTAACACCACAGCTTTACTGTTGGATTAGCATTGACTTTTCATGAGCAACACTGGTGAGCATGGCATGAAGGACCTCAAGAGACAGGGCAGGCAGGAAGGACTAAGGAGTTGGACATCATACTTTTTACCCTGAAGGGCACTGAATTATTTTGCAAGCTATAAACAGTGCAGAAATGCAGCTGCCCCAGGGCTAGGAACTCCAGAGAAGAAAATTGCAAAAAACCAATCCTGGTAAATCCAAAGATCTGGAATGGAAGAACAAAATATCACATAGTACAGTGAGTTTTGTTTTCATTTCAGATTAAGGTTGCTAGCAAAGGTGGGTGCTGAATGGGTCTGCTAGGGGTTTACTGATGCAACTCTCTGCATAAGGTCCAAAGCTGTAAATTGACTTTGCAAATCACAGGCCCGCTGCAAAAGAGGAGGAAAGATGTCTCTGCTTATCCTTGTTTCATCCATTAAAAGTAGATACTTGTATGAAGCAGCAGCTGTTTTATCGTGAAAGTTTGCTCCATATGAGAAAACATTGGTTATTTTTGTGGAAATGTCAAAGATGGAATGCATAATATCACAGTTTTCCTCCTGTTTTCTCACAAATTTTCTGTTTAAAAAACAGGCAATTTACTGAAATCAGGTGCTTCCTGTAAACAGTTTTGATTGCACAAAATTAGCATACTCCTGAAAAGAAATCCAAAATAACCTTACTTTTATCCAGTGGGATTGTCATCTTTGGCAAAGTTTGATCAAGTGAAACATGGAATAAAGGATAAAAATCCCAACCACTCAGTTTTGTGTAGAACAAAATCCTGCTTCAGCAATAAATGACCAATCTGAATAATTTTGTACAATGTTTTAGTTCAGCTCTTATGACCCTAAAATAGGTAGTTAGTTGAGGTCATCAAGGAGGTGTCATATACTTTAAAGGAGCACGGTGCTTCCCCTGCAGGCGTGTAATGAACCAAAGTGTCACTGGAATAAGGAGGCTACTCAGATTTACAGCAGCTGTAGTTTTTTGTTTGCACAAATGAACCCAAGAAGTGTCCTCAGAAAAATGGAAAGGGAATATCAGAGGGAATTAGAAAGTTTGTGCAGAGATGGATGTATGTGCTTGCATCTCTATACCTGGTAAGGGCAGGAAGAGAAGGTAAAAAAGTACAAGTTACATAGAAGTCAGTGTGGGCCAAATGGGGGAAAAACATTCTTATTTTGTTGAGAATACTAATTGCTGGTTGCTAAAGCTGCTGCCTGCTTCCAAATCCACTCCGGCCCTCAGGGATGGTGGCTCTCTTCTGCTTGCATTGCTGCAAATCAGAGTATGTCCTCTTGATTTCCCAAGATCCCATCAGGAGGCCCAGATGCTTCTTCTGACAACTGCAGAAATACTAATGCTAGTAATTACAAGCCTCAGCTTTGTCCTCTGAGCAGTTCACTTGGCCCATTGTGTCTACAAGTACAAAAGTGCATCGCCAGCTTTTGTTTTCCCTTTGCAACATGAAGGGATGAAGACAAGTCAGTTGTTCAGTTGTCTAACTGAAGACTCCTGCAGCCAGGGAGGATCAACCTCACATACTCCAGGCACCAGTACATGCTGAGGACCACCCAGCTGGAAAGCAGCTCGGCAGAAAAGAACCTGGGGGTCCTGGTGGACATCAGATTGACCTTGAGCCAGCAAGGTGCCCTTATGGCAAAGAAGGCCAGTGGTGTCCTGGGCTGTGTTAGACAAAGTATTGCCAGCAGGTCAAAGGAGGTGATCCTTCCTGGAGCACTGTGTCCGGTGCTGGGCTCCCCAGTACAAGAGAGACATGGACAGACTGGAGAGAGTCCAGCCAAGGGCTACGGAGATGGTGAAGGGACTGGAGCATCTCTGCTATGAGGACAGGCTGAGAGAGCTGGGGCTGTTCAGCCTGGAGCAGAGAAGGCTCCGGGGGGTCTCCTCAATGTCTGTAAATCCCTGAAGGGAGGGTGCAAAGAGGACAGAGCCAGGCTCTTTCCAGCGGTGCCCAGTGGCAGGAGAAGGGGCAATGGGCACAAACGGAGATACAGGAGGGTCCCTCTGGACATCAGTAAACACTTATTTACAGTGAAGGTGACCAAGGACTGGGACAGGTTGCCCAGGGATATTGTGGAGTCTCCATCCTTGGACATCTTCAGAAGTGATCTGGACATGGTCCTGGGCAACCAGCGCTGGGTGGCCCTGCTTGAGCAGGGGCGATGGACCAGATGGCTCCAGAGTTCCCTTCCAAACTCCTTCCGTGATTCCGTGACTTAATTTCATACAGCATCCCCAGCTCTGTTTCTTCAGACTGATTGATGTCCATGCATTGACACTTGCAGAGTGCACAAATGAAACAAAAAGGTATTAACATAGAAAATGTTTGTCTTATTTTGATCTCAATTCCACTGGCACAAGTCTGGAATTGTACTACTGAAACCCGTATAACAAATAACCAAGGTGAGGACTGAATTTGACCCATTCAACTAATGTCTGTCTGGTACTAAAAAGATGCAGTGTTATTTTTTCTTTCCAAGTTTGAATGTTATTTTCCTTTCTTTTCCCTGTCTTTGCTCCACCATTGTCCCCTGAATTTCTGGAGTAGAGCTAAGATAGTTCAGATGGACAGGTGTGTGCTGTGGGTGGTGGTGTGGGTGTGATATATGCATACCACACAGGCAAATAGGTGTATAAAAATAGTATAAATAATACACTAATAAACTCCTTTTGTAGCCTGCTTCATCATTGCATCTTACAACTTGGTGAGATTATTTCACAGAATGTTTGACATCAGTTTGATTCACATTGTTACCATGGCGACAGATCTTTCTCACACTTTTTGTTTTGTTTTGATTATTTCTTGAAATATCTTATTCTTCAAGAACTAACATTGTCTTAGGGATGCTTACCCCCCTCCCCCGTATTTTTAAAGGGATTAAGATGATTAGTGAAAATTTCTTAACCTAAATGATATTGCATCCTCTCTTCATTTTCCAGTGCTTTTCTGTTTTTATTTGACAATAGAAAGTAAAAAGAGAAAAAACCCTCAACCTAGCCAAAAAAACCCCAAACAAACAAAAAAACCCCCTGCTAATCTTAGTGCATTGAGGGGAAGAGCTCACTGAACTCCATGTGTACAGGCAACATAGTGTGTTGTGCTGTGGACTGGGACTTGAGCTATCCCTCGTCTGACACCAATATTATGTCAATGATAAGCAGATGAAATGCTTGTTACCATCAGATTCTGGATGTCAGCCCTTCGATCAAGGCAGGTACATTGCGACGTTGGTTTATTGTGTTCTGACCATGCAAAGGTTTCTTCTGAAATTATATCCCGTGATACCACCATCCCACACTTCATCCCCTAGTTGTTATTAAAAATAAACCCTGCACTTCAGCAACAGTGCAGACTACATGGAGTTGCGGGGCACATATGAGGAAGTTTATTTCATGACCCCTAACATCTTTTGATAACCTATAGGCTCACTCTGCCTCCCTTCTCTGCCTCTGATGGTGTTGCGTCAGAAAGAAAAAATACAGCAACGGGATTCCTATGTTTCTGTGAGGATGCAAGTGGACAGCTTGGAAATATAGAATTTGGTGGTAGGGCATGTGATTGCATCCATCAGCAGGAACCTTCATCACAGCATCAGTACTAAGCAACAGATTGATTGTTAAATGACCTAAATATGAACTTGTGACCCATTCTTTGCAAACTGCAGGTGGCATAAGCAAATCACCAAACGGCCAGGCCTGAGGATGCCTAGGGATCCATCTGAAGCGTGTGAAGGAGGCAGATACCAGCAGGAAAGGAAATGGTGAGGGTGTCCCCTCAGGGACAGACACTCAGTGTATCAGGAAATGTTTCGTAGCAGTGAAAGCTATTTGGCTGCAGAGCTGGGTCCCAGCGGAAGTCCTCTTGGAGTGTCTCCAAACTATTGCACAGAGCTGCACAAGCTGCATGCAAACACACTTTGGATAACGATATTACTGGTCATGTTTGCCATGATGGCACTAAACAAACCAAACCAGCATCCAGTGCGGAAAAGGCCCTGTACGAATGCAAGGGCTAGAAAGAGCCGTAGCGAGGGAGGACAGAAAGGGGCTGTGCAGCACGACAACCCTCCTTCTCTCATGCTTTGCCAGACTTGTGAATGTACTTCTCCTAGGACATCCACCCCAAACAGATCAAGCCACAAACAGATCAAGTCACAAGCCACTCCCCAAAAACAGGTTAAAGAGGTCTAATGAGGTTTGGAGAGCCTTCTCCTGGCACTCATAGCGTGCCCTTCAGATGCAGCCTTGGGAACCCGCCAGCAGTATCCAGGTTTGCAGGGTGGGAATGACTGAATGCCTCTGGGAGGTGATGCTTTGCAGCTAACAAGAACAAGTTGCATGTAGGAGCTGGGTGAAATATTTAGCAAGAAAAAAAAAAAAAGATGGAAAAGAACAAAAGTGTTTTAAAGGTGGGAGCAGTTGCCTTGCTGCAATAACTATCCTCTTGGGCATCTGGAAAACTCTTTAGTGAATGTCCTATGACACCCTCTTCTTTGCATTTTATACAGTTTTCCTTGCTGGTGACTGACTATAGCCTCATCCCCAAACTTGCAGCACTTGGGCAAAGCTACTCTCAGTGCCTCAAATCTAGCTGGAAGGTCCCTTGCTCTAACTAAGCAGTTGCAGTATGGGTAATGATTACAGAAAGGGTTATTAGCAAAAGATACTCAAAAAAGACCTGCGCATAGTAAGCTTTGTGTTTTTGCAACCTCATTATTCTCCGCATATTCTCCTCCCCTATTATTTTTGGGAAATGATGAAATCAGCTGCTTCATTCAACTCCAGAATGAGGATTTCTATACAATTTTTGAAAGCTCACAGGACAGTTATAAGACAAGAAAAAGCAAAAGAGATCTGATACTAATCTCAAGGAAAAATGTCTTTCCAGTTGCAATAGATTTATAATAAACTTCAGTCTGGGTGAGATTGGACTGCTGGGCACCCAATGAAGTGTCTCCCCAGCACATACACACTACGAACGGCTCCTGCCAGTCTCTGCTCACTTAGTGGGTCTTCCTGGCCCTGTTTCATCATGAAGCTTCCACTTGAAGAGAGGGAAATGCCTTTTTTTTGGTTGGGTTTTTTTGGGTTTTTTTTGTTGTTTTGTTTTTGTTTTGGTTTTTTTGTGGAATGATTTTGTACAGCAAGTGAGGCACAAGCAGGCAAGCAAGGATGTGATGGGGCAGGAGCTCTGTATTCAGCAACTTGCCTTTTTTCCTTCTTATTCTCCAGCTTCAGACATTTTCATTATGTATTGCAAACAACGGCTAAGAGCTTGGTATATTGTCTGCCAATTTTTGTTTCCGGAAAAAGGAGAAAGATGAGCTTTGGGGACTGAAACTAGCGGGATGTGAACCCTTCAGTGCAGTTGCTTAAATGCCTCAAGTTGAATCAATTTCATGATTTTTCTTCACACAAGAAATTCAATTGGTATCCTTATGCCTTCCCAAAATGGAGAGTTTGTCAAAAGAGAAACTTAACAGAAGACATGCTCTGTGCAAGTTGTTCTTTCATGTCCCCAGGGCTTGCTTCAAAAGCCATTCACTCATCCAGGGTCCTCTTAATGATGGGCATGACCCGCACTCAAACATCATTTATCCTTGCAACACTCCTGTAAAGTAGAGCAGAGCAAGAACTGCAGCAGAAGTATCACTGAGCACTATAGAAACCAAAGACAAAGCCCCTGGCTCCCAAAAGTACGTGCCTAAATTTTGCTTTTGCATTTTTAGGCAATTAAGAGACCATAGGGGGCTTTATTTTTTTTTCCTCAGAAAACCTTCAACAATTTAAATTCTGGTTCTCAGCCTAGCTGGAGAGTTGATTGAGGAACTCCACAAAACTATATCAAGCCTAAATACTCCTGGAATTTGCAGAGTAGTTCTTGCTGCCCAGGCTGCCCCATGCATGTGATCATATCAGATTTACAGACTGATGGCATCAAGTGGAGCAAAGAGCAGTAGCCACAATACCTCTCCTTCAAGCCATATGCAAGAGCAAAGGCACTGGTCCCCTTTTTGTAAGCAGTGGTTTGGGTGTTGGAGCTCTCCCCTGTCTGGGAATGTCCTCCTTAATCTTGAGCTTTTAATCTCTATCTCCAAAACCAGTGTCCAGGACACTGGACAGCCATAGACTGGAAGACAGTTGTGATCCTTTCTGTCCATTAGAGTGGACCACTGGCCATGGGAGACTGAAGAGGAGAGAAGGAGAATCTGCAGCTCTGAGACCTCTTCCTGGCTTACCAGCAGACTGTAGTGAGCCCTGAGAACCTTTCACAGAGCTAGCAACAAAAAATCAACATATTTTTCCATCACTACATTGACAACTGCACATTGTTACAGACCCTGCTTAACAGCTGGTTTTGGTGAGGACGGAAGGATGGGGACACTTTACGAGAAAAAAAGCCAGGAGAGGAAATACACCCCCTACCCTCCATCCCCAACTTGTTAATATAGCCAGGATTTATGCATAGAGAATGCTGAGCAGGAGTTCCTTTCAGTCTGTTCCCACCTGTGAGTTATCAGCAAGGCTGATACAGCAAGATAGGAACAGACTGAAAGGAACTCTACCACGGTTCAGGGCGTTGCAGAATGCTTGGGGTGGGAAGAGACCCTGTGCAAACATTTTCTGTCCAATTAAATGGAAATAGCTTCTGGCTCAAGTGGACTGATCCAACTCAACAGCATAATGTGAATACAACCAGCAAGCCCATCTTAGAGCTAGCGATGTGTCCTGGCACACCCCCTTCCCTAATTTCTGTTCACAAATACATCATAAATTTTACCCAAAGTATCCTGTGCCACAGTGAAATCGTTGAGCATTTGCTCTTCCCAGTTCCTTTAGGGCTGATCAGCATTTTGGAGGGATTCACACAAAGGGGTTGGAGGTGCTGCTATTGCAAGATATTAGAACAGAAAATAACTTTAGCAGCTGCCCCCTAAGAAAGCATTGGTCTTTTATCAGGACAAAGAATATTAGCAGTTTACTAAGACATATGCAACCCGGTCTTTTGCTAATCCATCACACGGGTGTGAAAATAACTTCATCCCATGATACAAGACATTACAAGTAGGTGTGACTCATTATGGGTTTTTATCTTCCTTTGAAGCAGATGACACTGATCAGAGAATGAAGCCTAATAACGGTGGTAGTAGTCTGGAAAGGAGGAAAGAGGGGGGGTTCTGAGAGCCTCCACAGATTTAATTACACTGAGAACAGATTTTCTTTGTGATCTTGCATGCAGTGGAGGTGCTGTGTGACTTGAAATCCCCTCCTATTAGTGTACCATCTGTCTTTGCTTGGAAATTCCTCTTTTGCAGAAACCTTGATAGGTACATAGTAAGATGGCTCAGATTTAAAGATCAGAGAAAGCAACGTCTGTGCCATTTATGACTTGACTTCTACCAAAATGAACTTATTTGTCTAAATTAGGTGCTACAGCCAAGTATAAATAGATTCTGTCTAGACAGACAATGTAATAGAGAAGTGAGATAAAAGGTTTTAACTGTACCAGGCTCCTGACTTTAGTATACTGATCCAGAGGCATTTCCAGACTGAACTAGGCTGTCAGGAAGGGAAGGTGGAAATTGTTCACTATGCATTCATCAGTTCTGTTTCTGTTCCTTGAATTAAAACAGTCTAGGAGATTAGATCCAAAACAGAGGAGGGGCCCACAAAACTAGTGCAATAGCAAGGGTAAAGGTAAAGAGCCTGCTGGGTTATTGCTTCTGCGCCCAAATTCCCACGTCAGCCATCATCTCAATGTAGTACCTAGTCACCAAGAGCACAGTGAAGAAACAGCACTGCAATATCTCTTCTGATTTTAAATTAAAGATTTAAGGCAGATTTTTTTCCGACTTTAGGCAGCTGAAGTGAGAGGTGAACTATAAACAGGCTGATGGATGTGGTGTTCCCATGTAGGTAGGTTTTGTGTGGCCAGGCCAGATCACCTTTCCAGGCAGTTTCAGGGCAGGCGTTTTCCCATAACTAAACAAGGAAAGCCAAGAACAGTAGCATCATTAACAAACTTGGTGTCATTGAACCGTTAAATATAACAAGAGTTCAGAGGCAGTAGGATCAAGCTTGCACCTTTTTCCAATTTACCTTCTACCAATTCCCAAGGAGAACTTTTACTCTCTGCATTTGTGACTTTATTCCAACCCTTGGGAAACAGTATCTTCTGATCAACAAGGGGCATAAACACCAGCATTTTCCTGGGTCTGCCTGGTTGTATGAACCATTTCCCTCTGAGGATTTAAAAGTGCAGCACTAAATGTGTCAATAACATCTATGGAGGGTAACAATAAGGTCATGGAGAAACAGTTGAGTAGCATGAAGCTGTTGCATATAAGGACAATGCCATTCTTTGACATAGCAATAGAGGATTATCAGATAGGTTGTATTATCTTGAATGCAGTTTTAATTGGACAATTACAGATGTATTTACTCAAGCCCTATATTTCAATGAGAATATTGAAAAAAATATAAAGGGCTTTTTAAAAAGCAGCAACAAGGGGTTTTTAAATTAAACTTTAATCAAGGGATTTAAAATCTTTCTTTCTTCAGCTTCACCATGAGAGTTAAGAGTTGACTTGATCTAATTTCTGCAAGTATCTCTACAGAAATACCCCTTCTGAGAAAACACAGCTCTTTAATCTAGGAGAAAAGGACACTGTGATAGGTGGAGTCCAGGCTAAAGTGAACTGCTGGAGAAAATCAGACTAGAAATAAAGAACAGATGTTTTAATAGTGAGATAAATTAACCACTGGAACAACTTCCCCAAAGACTTCATGATTCTTCATCGGCTGCTTTCTTTAAATCATAATGGAAAGTTTTTTTCTAAAAGATATGCATTCACTCAAAGGGGCACTGTAGGCATTTTGTCACCTGCCTATGTTATCTGCTATGGGTCAGGTAGTGTTGGCTTGAATAAAGATACAGGTTTTTAAAACAGAGGGGATTGCATAAGTCAGAAATTTCACTGTGTGCTCCAGGAGTGGTAATGTGTGAAGTAGGAAAGGTATTAGCATGGGTGTTGTCTGATGTTAGGAGTGCTTTGCTCTTTTTTGCCTAACCTTAAGTGCATCTGGGACCTGGCCTTGATTTTGCTTGCATAGATAAGAATATGAAACCAACTTTGCATTGCCTTTCAAATATGTAGACACAGCTTTTACTTTTGGAGGGAGGAAGCACTGATTACCAGAATAAATTAGAGATGCAGTTCTAAAGCAAGAAAGAGTAAAAGAGCCACAGAGAAAAGCAAGGTTTATTTCCTGACAGTTTTTAACTGCAAATCAAAATCAGCAATTAAAAAAGAAGTGTATTGGACTTTCATAACACACAAAAAGTAAAAAGTCTCATTTTTCTGTTTCAGTTTCTAGCCTGGGCAGTCAGGAGTTTTAAAATCACTTTTTGATGTGACCACACTCTCCAGATTGTATGGTATTGTGCAGATAAGGTGGCAGGCAGGATGACTCATTCATCAGCCAGTGCGTAGGATCTTGCATGCACAAACAAGTGATAGTCCCAGAAGACATCCCTGAGATGGAGATTTAAAAGTCAGTTTATTTCCATTTAAAGTATTCTCAACCAGACTGTAAAAATAGTTCTATACCTGGTCTCGCTGGAACTATTCAGAAACCCAAGTGGACTGATGAACGTCATCTAAAAGTGATTTATTCAGAAAGTTTTTATCTTGACAGCAAAATTGCTTTGAATGTGTAAAACAACTAGGAGATGCAGAGCTGATCCCCACCACAGTATGCACTGCTCCATTTGGCCGTTGAAATGATAGTTACTTTTTAAAAGAGCAAATAGTCAGTTTACAAATCCCTGATTGTCATAACATTGTAGGAGATCAGAAAGTGGTTAGCGTGGGGGACAAGCTGATTCTGGGTATTCAAGAAGATATTTTCCATCAAGAAAAATGAAGCCTACTTTTAAATTATTGTGGAAACTTGGTTGTTGGATGAGGAAATGGATATGAACAAAACCGACTGTGGTTATTATTCTGTTCGGCAAGATCATAGCTTACAGTGAAATCATTGAGGTTTCCAAAAGTCAACTGGAATAGTGTCTCCAAGGAACAAATAAGAGTTTTATACCTGATTTCACACAGGAAAAGATACGGGATTTTGAAACCAATACAGGGAGTTGAGCTATTTGATAGAAATAGCTAAGGGTAGTCTCAGTGTCCTGAGACTCTTTCCCAAAACAGTTGTGGCAATTTGCAATGTGATCTGGAGTGGGGAAGGTGCTTGATAATTGGAGGTATTTGAGCTTTTGTTATCTTTCCCTATCTTTGAGGGAGATGAAGGTTTTGTTTGTTATTACACATCACCCTTTATTTAAAGCTTGGAGAAGAAACAGAAAGGACAAGATAGTGGATGAAATTCTGAAGGTTTAGAAATACTTCAGAAATTCTCACTTCCACAGAGACAGGATATTACCTCTGATATGCTAGGCAAAACCTGGATTTTATCACCAAAAAATGTAGCAAACGCTTTACAAACTCAATGATATATACCTCCTTGAATGTCTGTATTTGAGGTGCTATTTTGATAAAAAAAGATGTGCCTTCCACCTGAAATCTCAAGCGCAGAGGTCTTCAGGGTTATTTCCCCTTCCCCCATAAACCTGATGATTCACCAAGCAAGGCCTTTTATACATGGCAGGGTTGAGATGTCAAACTTGCCACTTCAAGTAACTACTTCTCTCCCTGCATTTAGAGGGAAAAACATTTTCCTTTCCTTCTGTTTGGTTGTAGGAAATTAAAATGTATTTTATATTCATGTCTCATCAATGGGAACTATTGAAGTGTGGCAGGGTATTTTTAGGAAGGCCGAATGGTTAATTTTAGAATTCTCTGTCTAAAAATACGCCCATGTATTTGAAACACTGCAAAATCTTGGCAGGATTCATAAATAGAATATTTAACCCTTGAGATCCCCTTCCTAATGGAAACCACTGGAGAAAAAAAAAGCTGCCCTGGCTGTGAGCTGTTCCTGACCAGAGATAAAATAAGCACAGCAGTTAGGTGTCTCAGGCCAAGCACTGAGCTTGAGGCAAATTTGGAGTGCCCAAATTTGGCCTCGTTTGTTCTTATTGTCTTGAAAATGTATTCTATAAAATCTAAATTTCACATGAGGGTTGAATGTCTATGGTCAATGGCCCAAGTTCCACAGTGGTCTGGAGGAGAGCAGCGTTGCCACTTGGAACATTATACTTAAAGCTACTTCTACACAAAGTCTTACACATCTCATGAACTCAAGCTGCTTTTAGCCATGCTTTGTCCACATTCAAGTCTTAATGTCTGAGGTTAGGCCCTAAATTCTGGTCTTCTGTGGGTGTCTAGGGGCAATAAAGCTTCACACAAATCCCACAGTTTTCTCCATTGCTTTGCACTGGCTTGAAATTCTTGCTGAGCTTGATGTGCAGGAGCTGAGATTGTCAGAGGGAATTACACCAGGAGCTGCAGCTGAAACATGTCCATTGCTACTAGGAGTGCACCAAGATGTTAGTTCATTTGCTACACTTGAAGATGAAGCCTTGCAGTGAATGCCTACCATGCTTGTTCCACCAGAAGGATCTCAAGGTCTTCAGGGTTTCTGTAACCCTCTGAAATGGTTTATGTGTTATGTAAAGATGGGTGCCAAATGTGCTTTCCTATTTCCATAGGCTGGCAGTACTTTCCTGGCTTTCCTCTCCTTCTGTAGCATCCTGGTGTCTATCTGCTTGCCCTTCCTCCCCTGCCTATGAATGTTTTTTGTTGGATTTGGAGATGAATAGACTTCCTCTGGGAGCTGCTTCTCCTTCTACCAGAGTCTTCTTTCTGGAAGATCTCACAGTCTCATGTCCAGAAGGGCTGTTCTGCTGGAGAAGTCATTTTTACAAGCCCACAACCTTATTGCATTCATCTTATTTTTGGGAAACATGAATTTGCAGCTCTGGATACAGTCCAGGCAATTGCTTAATGAAATCCCACCCCCTTTGACACTTTATGGTTTCCTCAGGAGTTCATGTTCCCACTTCACAACAGTGGTTGTGGTTTTGTGCCATCACAGGATGCTCTTGCATCCAGACAGCTTTGCTTTGGCTAAGCACTGTGTTTGTAGTAAATCAAGGGGGTCCTGGGGCAGATGCAATCTGCTTTTCCTTTCCCAGTCCTTACAAGGTTTCTCTCCCCTTCTGAGAGGATGAGGATCCTTATCTGATCTTTTTTACTTTTTTAAAACTATCAGAAAAATTTTCCAACAAGTCACTGTGGAGTGACAGAGAAGAGGTTTACTGGTGGCTTAGTATACAATAAAGTTCAGACCACTTTTTGGTGCTCGATCTCAGGGTTGGTTGCAGATCAAATATTCAAAGGCATGTACAGTTAAAGAAGGAAGAATTTATCCCAGTTTACCATTCCTACATCTTGGAAATCTGATGATCTTACCAGCTTTCTGGAAGTAGTTAGAAAAACGCATGAGAAGGGAATTTTGTTCACATTTGTGAGGCCATTTTAATACAGCTAGAAACAACCTGCCAAAAGACAGCTGGGCATGAGAGATCTTGTGGATATGATACTCCATACAGAGCAGTGATTATCATATCTCTTTGACAGAAAGTCTTAAAAAGTCGTTCAGAACATCCATGGGTGAGGGATTCCCAGTTATTTTTCAGAAGTGCAGTAATTGATCACCAATTATGTAATTATTTTAATTGGAGAAAACTACATGCCTGGCATCTCTTAACATTACACCTGCCACAAACTGTTAAGAGTCCTGTGGTCTGATTCCAAATCTGCTTCATCTAAACCATGAGTGTTCAAAAACATCACTGCATCATGTCAGACCTCTATCATTTTTGGTTTTGACTCTAGCTTTTGTGTGCTCTATTCCTGAGAGAGACTCAGCCTCATATTTTCCCCTCTAACCTGCTAATGATTTTTTCGTTTTTAGAAGAAAATAACTTAAAACCTGTAGTAGTCTCTACATGCAGGAGAACACAATTCCAGGACTGGAGATAGCTTTCTCCAGCACAAGCTGTGGCTTCTTCTTCTTCTCCAAGAAAAGACTACGGTGAGATGCAGAGGTCAGTTCACGAGCAAAGGAACAGCGGAGCCTGGTTTGCTAAAGTGTGGCCTTTTGTGAGCACTTGAGTAAGTTCTTTCAGAGAGGACATTAAACAGAATCTCCTTCTTCTGCGTAGTCACATAATTATAAAGCATAAGACGTCGTAATATATCTGCGACTGCTCTCCATCCATAACATTTTATGTACGTTGGCTTATAGGTTCAAGAGTTGTAGGGTGGGGGAGTGTCTGTCAGTGTTAGCTTCATCCACACATTGGGCTTCTACAAGTCTTTTTCCAGTGTCTAATTCAGTCTTGAAGACATGACAGGTCTGAGGCACTTATTCTGAAGACATGCAGGATCAGTCGAAACACTTGTTTTCCCTAATACAGCTACAGTTTTTGCTTAGTTTGATATTGCATTAAGTGGCATATAAAAGAAAAAGAAACAGGTTATCTCCTAATTTTCATAAGTTTCACACCACTGTTACATTTCTGAGTTAAACAACTCAACTAAGGAGCAGCCAATTTTTGTCCCCAGGCAGCTTGAGTTGAAGGTTTTAAAGATATTTCCAAGACTGTTGCATGGTTTTCATGCTTTGAGTAGTGTTTTCTACACCTGGTCAGGGGCAGAGTTGGATCTGGTTATTCCAACATCCCCACTGATGTTCAGTCATCAGACTGATGATCAGTCATTACTATGACTGCCTGGGGAACGTTGTAAAAAAACCCATTGTGATGCAAAATCATCAGGATGCAGTGTCATGTGTAGAAATGGACAGTGTGAGAACATCATTATTCCTGTGTAAATGCTGAAACTAAAAATGTTCCATCAATATGCTGAAGAAATAGAAAAGATTAAAACAAACAAACAAAAAAAGTGTTCGCTATGAAGCACATCAGGAGAGAGGGAGTTTGAAACACTTACTATGTAATTATAGACTTAAAGAGAATTTTAAGCAAGGAAGGGGGTGTGCATACGGATCTATCCATGCGTGAATAGAGAAACCTTTGTGAAGAAGCACTTTTGACCATAAATGAAGAGCCATCCGTGAACCTGCATATATAAATTTTCCTCACTTCTTCAAGGATAATGATACCAAGGGATGATAAAGGTGCAAGTGGCATAGGTTCATATGTGGGTAATTAAGCGCTGAAAGGAGTGGGGGGAAAGTGAAGGTTCAGGAAAAAAGAGATGCAGGGAGAAGCTAGGATGTCTTCTCTTGAATTTTCACCTTTGCTTTCACCTCTGCCTGTCCAGCTTTCCTCTATCTTGCCATCATACTCTGTTTGTTTTTTTTGTTTTGTTTTGTTTTATTTTATTTTTTAATCTCTGTAAGAGCTGGGAGGAACAGATCTCATCTCTACAGGCAGGACAGTGCAGTGTGGAAGACAGACCAACACTACTCGTTCTAGACGTCCCCTAGATGTGGGTGCTTGCAAGAAAGGCATGTCCTGTGTACCCCAGCACCTCTTCACATCTTCACAATGTAGTCATCACGGAAAATGTAGTAATGTGTCTCTGCAGTTCGAGATGGAAAATCCTTCTGTTGAGCTTGTTCGAATGGTGTGAGAATCCAAGACATCCCTTGTCCACAACCACAGGGAAATTTCCCTTTTGGCAAAACGAGGACTGTTCCTGTGATAGCCTTGGAAAGTTGATCCACAGTTGTTGCCAAGTGTTTTTACCTGTGGACATAAAGTGTTCTGGCTGTGTGGCACCCACGCTGCCTGCAAGGACAGAGACTGAGTGTGAGACAGTTTCCTCCAGGACCAGCATTTCCCTTCCTGCATGGACAGTTGTCTCTCTCCAGTTTTGAGGTAGAGCAAGAGTTGACTTTTTGGTAGGGTTGACCATAGAGGATAAAATGTGTGTCAATGTGTACATCAGACTCATTATCTCAGTTCTTCTGTTCTTTAATCATCTGAACAATGAGACTCTTGTCTTTAATGTGAAATAAAGATTTTTACTCTTTAATAAAACTTTTTTTCACGACATCATCTGAAAGACTATG
Source organism: Balearica regulorum gibbericeps (assembly GCF_011004875.1). Lineage (NCBI taxonomy): Eukaryota > Metazoa > Chordata > Aves > Gruiformes > Gruidae > Balearica > Balearica regulorum. The sequence goes on along the minus strand of NC_046187.1, from coordinate 78,812,563 downwards.
AGTTAATCACAGATTAGAATTTTTGACTTCAAAACTTTTAAAGATGCTGAAGAGTTTTTCAGTCATTGCAACCATGAGCCCACGTTCTGGAGCAAGGCAACTGAGCGCCAATCCCTCTGTTAAAATTTGTGTGAGTAAAGAAAGAAATTGAAATGAAAGTTCTTCAGTCCTGTAAGACTTAAATTACCTATTTTTCCACACAATAGCTGACTGCAATGCACATGATGGCAAGTTTTTCACCTTACCTTACCAGCTTGCTTCAGCATCCCATCTTGGGAAAATCAGCTAAGGCTAGAACATAAGTACAGCAGAAGACCATCCAGGTAGGAAAAACAGGTGAGTTATCAGAAAGGTTATTTGTCAGAATTTTATCTGTGGTTGTTTTCTTATAAGGTGGATATCTGTGCTCCAGAACCTGGACTAAGGTAAAATTATTTTCAAAGTATGACATATATCTTGGATAAGGGGTTGTTGCTAGTTAATTTTCTATCCTAATTTGCAGATATGTATTTCACTAAGGCATGTAAATTAATTTAAATCCATTACTTCCCTCAGTTGCAGAATAAATACTGTTAAACCAGTTAGTCTGATTGCTGATAAAAAACAGACCTCAACCGATATCCAGTGATTCTTCAATTCTGTCTAATTTTTTTTTTTTTTTCAGGAAAACATAGTCTGCCAGTTCAGAGACTCCTGTATGAAGGAGAATGTAACTTCATTTGGTGGATGTTTGTGCGAGTGATTAAGTATGCTTAGAGAAAAAAACCCAGCTATATAATATCACATTAGAGTTTTGCTAGCTTCGGCTTCCAATTCATTACTACTTTATGGAATAGCAGATTAGCAGAAAACTAGAGCTTGAATCACATCTGTGTGAGATCCAGAGCCAGAAAATCCTAGCACCCACATGATAGAGGAGGATTAAAATTTATTTTCCAACCTTGGTCAGAGTTACAAAGGTTAACTTACTCTGTCACATACATCACTTGACAATGTTATTGCTCTTCCCCCTCCAAACAATTTGAAAGGCAATACCAACTCCTTAATGTTTTTATTATGATAAAACACTAATGAACTACAAGTGGATAATCGTCAGTTGTCAGTGAACTGCATATTTATTTGGACAGGTCTCACTTTTTGAAATGTCTGTGAGAAGTTTCCAAGGAAAATGTCCTGCTTTTTTGCTCTAACATTAATTCATGTTTTCATCTCCTTCTCCTTGAAATACAATGCAGAGATCTCTGTCAAAGATCAAGACTCCAGTAAACTAAGTGTTGAACCTGAAATCACTTAAACATACACAAAGGCCATGCATACATTTAGTTTTTATGCTAGATGTCTTAGCTCACAGCTGCCAGTGGAACAGCCAAGGGTGGCTGAAAATCTAGGAGCTGAGTAGGATGTACCTTACCCTAGGATGACTTCTCAGATCTATAGTAATGCAACTAGTCCATGGAGAGCAGGGCGTCCTTCAAAGTGGTCTACACTCAATAGGAGATGGAGGACTGCAACGGTAGCGCTGGAGTCTTGCTGTTTTCTTCTCCCCTCCCCCCACAATCTTCTAAGATGTTTATCTCAAAGTGATTCTTTTTTTTAATCATTGCTGTTCCAGCAGCCCCAAGAGTATTAAGCAACGTGGAAATGGCACACAGTGAATCATACGGTGCGTTTAGCCAAGACGCTTAGCAAACTCCATGGCTTCCCCATAAGGTCTTTCCATTATCCGGGGATTGTTCTCACGCTATACAAGCGGTAAACTTAAAGTCACATCTGCTTTACTGACCTTGCCTGAAGACTGAACATTGTTTGCATGTTCTCCGAGTTGGAACACGCTGTGTAGCTCCTGCCCTGAAGGGGGAAGGAAACATTTTTCTCTATTTCCTGTGTCCTGTGTGAAATTTTTCCATTGTAAAATGTGTGTTGGGTTGGGTTTTTTTTTTAAAAAGAAATTGACTGGAAATCAATATTTTCCATCTGATACACCCATTTAAAATTCACCCACAGGAGCTCTGTGGTTTTCAGTTGGTACGGGGACTTTAATAAAAAAGCAAATCAACAGAAAATGGAGAGGGAGGAGACTTAGGAACAGCCATAATCATCATTCATTGGATAACGTATCATTTGTATTATTGAAGTGCCTACTGCAAAAGGCTGTGGAGGTATCATTTTTGAGACAAACTGAAGTCTATAGGAAAGCTAAAAGGAACATGTCTTTTTTTTAAAACCAAAACAGGTTATAAGTGACAAATGCACACCTCCAGACTGTCACATTTCTAAGATTCAGATGCCATTGTGCCAGGAAGTTAGACACACACTTACTAAAAGGCAACCCTACTATGGGAAAATTGCCATCTAAATAGAGAAAAGAAAAATCTGGGCGAGCTCAGTCATTTCTTCCATTTTTATAAAAGCCTCACTCAACAAGCTAAAGGGTTAGATCCAGCAGAGGTTAGGTGCTTTGAGTAGGATTTATCTCACCTAAGTAAAACTTCTTGATGCAAGATCCTGGGTCTGATATAGTCTTTGATAGGTCGAGTGAGCGGGGAGAGAGAGAGGAAAACCTCTAGACAGTAGCAGTACTTCACTGAACTTAGGATTCAACCAGTTGTACCCTGGAAGAGCATCTTTCTACATAAACCTTATGTTAGATGACAGTCTTTGACAGAAGGTCTGTTTTAAAAGGAGGTTAACAGGTGAAATGAACACCAAACAGTCACAACACCTAACTTGAAGTTTCCTGACTCCTGAGCTGGTCCTTTCAGCCTCAGAGCCCTAAAATGCTCAGGAAAAAGAGATGGCTCCAAAAGCGTTATTCAACGTCTGCCAGACTGAGGGTGGTAGATATCAGAATAACCTCCAAGGTGTCTTGAACTCTTTCCTTTCCATAGGTTTGGTGTGTGGCTCTTAGACACAAGGAGACCCTTGCTATCTAGGTCACCTCTTCTAGAACTAATGTGTAAAATTTTGCTATTAAAAGAATAAAATGTGCACTTTCTACTCTCTTTGGGGGCTGCAGAAAGAGGAGATAGTTGCTGCCCCCTTTCAAGCGTATTCTGGAAAGTTGAAAGCCTTCCAGCCCCTACCATCTGTGGAGGTTCAAACTCTCCCACGAGGCTCCACTAATGGCTTTGTCAGCAGACAGCCTACGTGTTGGGGAGACAGGGGAGAGAATCCTTTGACTATCATGCTGAAAACATTATGCAGCATGTCTGGGATTAAATCTCCTCTGGATCAAAGAGGGGTAGCAGGAAGGCCATCTGCTAGCCAAAGCAATAGGACCATCACCTGAAATGCGGAGGCTGGTTTCCAGTTCCTGTTCCAAGGGCTATTTATACCTTTTTATCTAGTAACTTTTAAAAGATTGATTATGATTACGTGGTGTCCTTCCTGATGTTTCACAAATAGATTAGAAAGCCTGGAGCTAAGATATTGGCCAGTCCATGTTGGAGCTCCAAAGTTGGAGCCAGGTTGGAGATCAAACACCAATTTTGTCTCCATCCGACTGTAATTATGTGATAGAGGGGCAGGAAATCTCTCGCTCTTGGATTTTCAATTTAGCAACATTTGCTGGAATAAAACCAAGTTGCACTTAGAAGCTGGAAGAGATCACATGGACACAAGCTGCAGGAACAAGTTTCTTTCCAAAGTAAACCCTTATGGAATGAAACTTGGGTTTCCGGTCATGGGAACTTCTTATACAGTGAACTCTTACAGAGTGGGAGACATAGAGATGTTGGGATGACATCTCCCATGCCTTTGTGACATGGATCTGCAGTCTAAAGGCTGTCAGATACACCATTTCCCCCTTACATTAAAGACTATTCTGTTTCTCTTTTATCACATGAATGAAAGTTAGATACCTGTCAACCAAGTTTATCAGAACAACACTGAACAAAGTGACTGTTGATCAAATCTTGCTTTCTGTGAACTAAAAGTTTTTAAGTAAAGTTAAACTAAAAAAACCCAAATACATGAATGCAATAAAAATTATGGACATTACTTCATCTCTGATACTCTGCTTGTTGGGAAAAACCCAACCAAAACAACTTTTGGAAAGTTTTATTAATGGTTTTGCAGGTATAAAATGTTTGCCACACATGGTCACACATGTGCTTTCCTGCTAATGTTCAGTAAGTAGCATGCTCAAAGCCAGGTTTTAAAACATATTAATTTTTGAAATTTTTCTGATTTTGTGTTACAGGGTCTTGCCTGAAGTCCTTGGAAACTTCCACACAGGATCAGCAGTATATATATATATATATGGAGGGCAGCTCTATTGTACTGTCTTACTGTCCTGTGCAGAGACCTTTGGGAGACTGGGAAAGGGTCTCAGACCCACATGGAGAAACTGGAAAAATAAATTATGTCCCTTTGAGCCTGGAAAGGGGAATGGCTGGGCACTATGGAGGAAAATTGAGGTGGAAGAAACCCTCTTACCTTATGCAATGTGATGCTTGAGAAACGAGGACCTGCCCAGGCTGTGTTGAAGGTCGAGGAATGGGACCTTCACTCTGTCAAAGGCCCTTTTGATAGGAAAATCAGTTGGTTTGGAATCAGGCAGGTAGGCTCAGGAGAACAGAAGTTATCATTCTGCAGCACATTTAAAGGCAAAAAGATCTGAATGTCTTTACTGATTTTATACAGAATAGCCTAGTGCAGAGATGCTGGAGAGGAAGCTTAAATTATATTTCTAGAACAACTGTAGGCAATATCAAGATTGTACTTAGGATTACTTTATCTTTTGAGCAACTAAAGATGATTTTTTTCTCACATCTATTATGGGATTAATATTGGCTGTATGAACACAATATCTGGGGGACCGTTAGCTTACTACATTTTACTGTATGGAGAGTATAGTTTATCTTCAAATCCTGGTTCTCTCTGTTCTTAAAATTGTAAAGTTTACGATGTTCATCCCTAGCACAAATAAAACAGGCTTGCATAAACAAATTTAGATTAAAGGAGCCTGTTTAATAGAACTTGTTAAAGTTTAGTCACAAATCAGAATTATTTGTTCCTGTAAAAATTTTATCAATTAACTTCAGAAATAAAAGATGTGTTTGGAAGTGTGAGAGCTGCTAAGTACCACTTCCAATAGTGCATTCACACTTGTCATAACTGAGGTCAATGTGAAACCAGTAAAAAGGCACCTTATTAGAATAATGTCCCTTACTTTAACATATATGTGTGCATACACACACGCAGAGAAACAGTTTTATTTTTCTCTCACCCTGGAAAGATGATGACTCTACACTGAGGATGCATGTACTTTTTCTGATGGAAAACTCAAAAATCACTTTGGGGGGGAGGGGGGGGCGGGGAGGGGGCTATGAAGGCTGGCAGGAATCCATAGGGGTTGTTCACTATTTTCCTCCTTTGAGAGGTGTGACAAGCCTGTCCCCTTTCCAAGGAATTCCTCTCCCTGCTGGTGCTCTGACTCCCAATAGACACAGCTTTACCCAGAAGGGTTTTGTTGAGCCTCAGGGCAAATGAATTCTTAGGCTTAGGATTTTTTTTTCATGTTTTGTTTTATGACACGTCCTCTCCAGTGAAAGGAACATAGTTTTACCAATTAAAGTAATCTATGGAAGCCAGGAAGTGGGAAGGACTCCTTGTCCCCATGGCTCTCCCTGTCCCTGCTGCTGAGGTACGATAATGTCAAACATAGTTGTGGTGCTGTGGCTCCCGCAGGGTGGCTATTTAAACAGCTGCAGACTCCTGGGAAAGGCCATCCATGCAACTCATCTGCCACCATCTGAACAGAACTATTCAGAACTGACTGCCCACAGTCAATATCAATTAAGATGGACTCTGCCAGTCCTGACCAGCTAAGACATGCACTCAAACAATTGCTGCTTTCTGTAAGGCAGGTCCATTCTCTCCCCATGGAGGACATCAGACTATGGACAAACCATCATCTGTACCACACCTACCCTTAAACGTTCACATTGCAGACCAGACCCAAGTTGGAGAAATAGATTTCATTTACATTTTACCTCTATACAGTCATCTCTTTTTTTGAAGACCTTTAATCACATGATCTGGTCATTCTCTGGTCAATATATGCTTAGTACTTTGCTGCATGTCATGGGTGAAAACTATGCAGGATGCCCTAAGTCTCCCTATGCATGGGACCTGCCAGGAAACGAGCTTGGTATCCTGCTAGTTGTTGGTTCGAGGAAATGCTAAATTCCTGCTTTCTTCTCAGTTCATTTAAATAGGATTCACACAGTGGTGGTAGTCTGTATATTATTGACAGGCTTATAAATCTAAATAATAATAATAAAAGTTGGCATTTTCTAAATTGAGTCTCCAAGCTTTTATATTTTATCTTCAACTCGTCTAAAGACAATAGACATTCACTATAAATAAATAATGTGGTTGTGTTTTGCAGCAGAAGCCCATAGAGAAATGTGTATTTTCAAGTGAAAACTGATCTTCTTAAAGCAGAAGATGCCCTCTCACTTATTCAAGGCAGAAGATCAGACACGATAGGACATCTTTATTAATGTTCTTTCTGTCAGGTAAGTACAATCAACGGCAAATGAAAATTGTTCTTCCATTAGCACTGCCTCATGCAGGTGCTAGTTTTGCTAAAATTGACCACAATCACTTTTCATCTCAGAATGTGTAGAATAATATTCTCTTTAAAAATAAATGAAGGTATATGAGCTTAGCTATTTCCTATATATCATAGTCAGTCCTTCTCCACAGAGTATAAGTACTCAGATTTTGTAATGGTTAGGTCATGGCAGTGTCTAGATACACCTTTAGACAGATCAAGCAGTGCTTTATACATTTCAGAAAGTCTGCCTGAGTCTTTCTGTGTCTATCAAGTGTCCTCACTTATTCCTACTATTTCCAAGAACTGGAGCACAGGAGCCCATCCTGCTGGGCAAGTTAATAACAGCAAAAGATGACTTTTGTCCATGCTAGTATGAGTTGATCAACTCATGTACAATACCAAGAGAACAAATGTTCTGAGGTAGGTATCCTCCAGTTGGAAGATTTTCAAGAAAAGGAGAAGGTGGAGGGGTTTACCCATACCAGTGCTTTTCCAAGTCTGGGAAGACAAAAAGAAACAAAACTCAAGGAAACTTCAGAAGATGAGTTGCGATAGTGCTAAAGTATCCAGCGGACCCCTTCCATATTTCAATTAGACCATGCTGAGCCAAAATCCAACGCTCTTGCCTGACTGCGTAGTTTATCACACCAAGAGCTAAAAATTCCCCTCAGTAGATAACTTAATGCTAATATAATCACCAAACAAGTCTTTGGGATTTGAGAAAAAGTAGCCTGAAAAAAATGCCATCCTCTCTTTCCCCCTCTCTTTGATTCAGTGAAAATGCAAATCATTCACACAAGTCTGTTCACCAATAGCCACAAACAACCAACGTTTCCCATGGACCAGAGGTTTTTCATCACTTTTCTTCTGGTGTAAAACGGTAATTCAAGTCAGAACTCCTTAACAGGAAATTTTCAGATTCCTTCCACTACTTTGTGCACTTGCCTCAGCAAGTTCTGTATCATGCAGCTTCTTTCCTGGTCACAAGAGCCAAAGGCTACTAAGGTCACTCTGATCCATAATTCATGGACCAGATGCGGCTGGTGCTTGTGGTGATGGGGTGGAAAACAACTTGTAGAACTGTGCTTGCATCTTAGGGGAAAAATACCTAGAAGAATAGATGCTCCCTCCCTGGAAGTGTTCAAGGCCAGGTTGGATGGAGCTTTGGGCAATGGAGGGTGTCCCTGCCCATGGCAGGGGGGTTGGAACTAGATGGGCTTGAAGGTCTCTTCTAACCCAAATCCTTCTATGATGCTATAATTCTATGAACCTGAAACTCAGATTGGTGAGACTTGCTCCACCTGTAGCTTCATGCCTTGTGTCCTCCTCTGTTGTGTGACCCCTGTGGCAGATGTATTCCCAGTCAGACATCTAAACTCGAAGCTGTCTCTGGCACAGGGAAATGCAAAGCTTGAGTGGCCTTACTGGGTTGTATGGTTAAAATGAATCATAACAGGAGGAATGTTTGAAGCCATATTTACTTAAAATATTTTAACTAACCTACAAATCCTGTATAATTTGCCTTTTTCGTCAATAGGTGGTGCCAATAATTTATGCATTCGTGTATTTCTCTGGGCAAATGACTCAGAATAGATAATTTAGCTGCACTGATGGCAAGTAGACCATCTGTAGGGAAGAGTTTTGACCCAGTAAACTGCTGGAATGTGGATTTTGTTGAAGTAGCCACAGCATACAGTAGGAAAGCAGTGAGGAAAAAACCGTATGTGTCTGACCAAGAGTCATATCGCTAAAGTAGAATATGCTTCCTTTACATGAATCAGAAAAAAAAATAAAATCTCTTCTTGGGAAGAATCAAGATTGCACAATCATTATGTGCATTAATCAGCATGGGGCTTTCAGAAATGCAAGTCAGCCTTAGCCCTTCCTTTTGCATTAAGTCAATAGTAGTATCTCAGAGAAGGCAAGAAGAGAGGTCAAGAGGGAATGTATTCATTCATTGAAAGGAAAAATATCAAAAATATCCCTTTGACAAAGCCTTTTACATTAAAAACCCACATCTGGCATTTCTGTTGGGGCACACATCAATTTTAGCTGGACAGCAAAATGCCAAGGCTTTCTTCTTCAGGTTGGATATTAAATTCCCATTTTAATTTTTTTTTTTTTTTTTTCCATTCTGCTGGGTTAAACTTCTTGACCCTTTCCCATAATAAATTTGTGATCTTGGATCAATGTTATAGTGGAATGAAATGTCACTAATTACATAAAAAGTAAGATAACCTTTGAAACATGTTTAAGCAGCTTAAATATATATTTTTAAAAAATATCAGATTTCAGGGCAACATATTCAATATTTGATGGGAGCAGAAAGGACTGGAGGATGCCAGGAGATAACTAAGAGTAGCCAGAAAGCAGATTATAGAAGCCAAATCCTTAACTTGAAAATTAAGTCTAATTGACTTAGGAAAATGTTTATCAGTAGAAGTCACTAAGTATAAATTAAACGAGGTATGCTTGTGCGTTTGTAGAAGTGATGCCACTCCTTGGCAGGAAGAGGCATTAGAAAACTCTCAGCATTCTCTTCAGCAGTACTTGTGTGTGTCACAAAAAAAGGTACACTGAGCTTTGTCCTCCAAAACTGAGTGAGGAGGAAACCCTCTCCTCCATAAACCTCTGACCTATTTAATTTGGAAAACCTGTTTCTTTGCTGCCCTCTCACAGAAAACTTGTCCTTATGTCTTTAGCGCAGTTTATTAAAAATCAATGCCCTAGCTCCTGTGCCGAGTATCGAGGGGCAGGGGAAACTGTGGTCCTATGTCTTGGCCAAATCATATTTACTGATTGGCAAACCTGGAGAACATAGCAGTTTCTTTTGTTGTTGTTAATTTACTACTTAAATAAGTTTTCCTGCTCCCTGTGGTTTAGCCACAGTGTAGCAATCAGCTTTTGCCAGCTATTTTTATGTCAAACTCACAGCAGATGTACTTTTTGAAATAAAATTCTACATTGACAGTGGGAGAGTGGCTGTAGGGAAACAGGGCATGAAGTTACAGCCACCAAGGCAAGAGTGTTTATATCATTTAGGCAATGGGTCTAACTGTTAGGCAATTCACAAACAGGATGGGATACAGGTGGAATCACAAGAGACCTTGCAATGATGATTAAATCAGTGCATCTATTTGTTTCTGCCAGTAATTAATAAAAATCTGTAGGTGCCTGGTCCATGTCCTAAATATTTATTCCCAATTTCTAAACACATCAAAGAAGGGGAGAACAGATATTCAGGGGATGCATCACATCTCCATCTCTATCGTTCTTTGGTTTCTCCAGTCCTTTTCTTTACGCTCACCACAGTTAATCCATGCACAAAAGTCACCAGTGCACTATCAGCCTCCTCATGCTAGTGTCATCCTCCGCATTCAGATGGCACAGTAAATTTGGATATCCAACAAGTGTCAAGAGTTTTTCCTTACCTCTCTTGCAGTTCCTGACCCCAACTGTAATAAAGCACAGTATTTATTTTCTCACAGTTGAACTCTGGAGAACTTTGGTGCTATAATCTCACAAAGCTTCCAAAATGAAGGCAATCTGATGTCCATGGCTGTAGCAGCAACCTCCCCAGACATGCTGTTTATTAAAACGGAATAAATTGAAATGGAACTTTTTGAGCATTGAATTTAATGGAGTTTTTCTTTTAGGCAGCTACAGATCTGGCCCTGTGGCCATTGCTTTAATTAATTTTGGCTGGAGTGTGCCTTGCTAACATGGTGTACTTTTGTGTGTTTATCTTTTATTTTTAAACTATGTTTGAAAATATTAACAGTTATTTACCCTTTTAAAATGTCCATTTGTGTCAGCCATATGTGAAAACTGTCTGAGTTAATACTGAATTATTTTTTTTGGATAGTTTTTGTGATGTTACAGCTATCTCACATTTTCTTCAAATATCGATCTCTCTGCAGCTCCCAGAGGAGCAGTCTAGAGAAAATCAATGAGCTTCAACTGAAGAAAGGAGGAAGAAACTGAAGAAGTAGCGTTTTTATATATGTAAATTGCCACATTTTCTCATCAGAAGGAAGAAAAGCAAAGACTAAAATTAAAGTCTATAGGAACATACTTTACAAAATCAAATCAGTCTCTCTGGCTCCTGTAGCAAATAATACGTAAGAGGCTCATGGAAGAAGGAGGGAAGTTATTATAAATGCAATTTAATTCTTTCTTCCACAGAAAAGCACTGATCATAAACTTTCTGTTTTGAATGCATAACGAAAGTAATAAAATATATGCACAAGAAATATCTTTAGTGGGTAATCTTTTGCATCTCTAAATATAGTAACTCAGTACTAACTCTATTAAGCCTGCAATCCTTATCTGGAGTAACCAGAAGATGGATAGTCTCAGACCCTCATATTTTACCATCTCAGGGACTTTATACAGAGCAATAATTAGCTGTTGACATGAGACAACACTAGAATTCAGTTTGCAAAGTTCCTCAGGAGTTGTATTTGTCCAGAGCTGAGCTGTTGGTTTGTCTGGGGACTGTTTTCTCTTCCAACTAGCAAGATGTGCCAGCTGCCTTTGGAAAGCCTCAGGCAGCCCAGTCTCTGGCCTGAGCAGCCCTACAAATCCTGCCTTCAGTGGCTGCCTCGTGACTTCCAGATGTCCTTGTGGTTCTGTCTGAAGACATCCACTACACACTTGCTGGGTTGCTCTTTCAAACGTGACATCTATGTAGTAAAAGTCTCTTTCAAACCTAGGAACGCATCAGGCTAGTGCAGTTGTTGTTAGCATGTCCCGTCTCCTTTGACCTACCAGGCTGAATTTCACATCTTTTTGCAATGGCAGAGGTTGGGAGGAGTTATAGGAGGAAATCATAAGTTGTCTGCTGTCTCAGCCTGGAATACCTCAGGCCACTATCCTGTTGTACCAAGCTATTTATTTTCTTCTGCAGGTGAGTGTATATTTTGTTCAGTTAAAGTTGTTGCTGAGATCTACAGACCAAGACACCATTAAAGAAACGGTCCTATAACAAGGATTATATGTGTGTGAGCACATCTATGAAATATTATCACTTCCATTTTTCAAAACCTTACAAGCTCCCAGCTCTGCTTTATCATGATTAGCAGGAGTATGAACACTTCGCTTTCTGTCACTTATCATGAGGAGCAGGAGCATGAATCCCTGTCTCCCATCAAGCAGTTATTTTCTACTCCTTGTCTTTTTGAGCTAAGATGCAAGGAACTGTTAGAAAATATATACATGTTGGCTCTGAGCTTTTTGATTAAACACCCAGTAGCATAAGGACTGAATTTGCACCTGCAGCACAGTGGTGCACAGCACTGTGTTGTGACCCTCTGTTAGATGTTTGCTAAATGGTTCCCCAGCGTGGCTGTTTTTACAGAATGAGGTCCCTGTGCCCATGCTATCAATTTTAAGTCCGTCACTCTCCAGTCTAATATAGGCCACTCAGTAAATCTTGCATCAATTTCCAGCTTAGCTAGAACATCTCGTTTTGAATCAAGTAATAATATAATGAAGCATTTCAGCAATGGAAGAACCTGTTGTTTGCCTTAACTATCCCAATCATTGAAAGCTGTGACCTTGTTGTGGTAGTTTAGAAGGAAGAAGAGATAACTGAGTAGTAATATCCCTTGTGCACAGCATGCCAAGGAAGAGTAACTGCATCAGCTTGCAAGTGCTTAAGGCGGAATAGGTTTTCCAAATCCCTTGGTATAATGGTCTCTGTTCAGGAGCTTGATGGAGGATATAAAATCTTCCTTCTGCTACCAAGCTCCTAACTCTGGCACGTGCCTTTAGTAGCCACAAGATGTTCAGGATGGAGATGAGATAGCATAGATTCATTCACTGCTCTCCCTTCCTTAGAAGCTCAGGTTGACCACAAGTGACTTTCCTTCATTTCGCTATCCAGATCTTGGACAGGAAAGCTACTCTGTGCCATTACCACTTATTCATAGTCTCCTGACAGGATTGAACAGTTCTCAAAGAAGGAAAGAGACTCCCGAATCCTTCCATCAAGGAGTCTGGCTAACTTTCCATCCCATTCAATCTCCTCCATTTATGATGTCAAGTTTTTGGGCCAGGAACTTTGCAACTCTATTTTTTGCTGTGTGTATAACAAGTGGGATGAAACAGACTGAATACAAGCCCTTTTCTCCACTCCTAGTATGATCCTAAATGTCCATAGAATAGGAGCCTTTGATTTAGTCTTTCCTTCTAGCATCTACTGATGCATCCTTAGAATAATACCAGGATTAGGTCTTGTAAAAAAACCCACAGAATAATTTGTTATGAAACAGATCAAAAGATATTTTTGACTTTTATTTCAGAAACACGATCAATGCTCCCGTTACCTTTATCTATTTGATAAAAACCAACCAACCAACCAAACATCCCAAGTGAAGAGTTGTACTAAGTCGTGAAAGAGTTGTACTAAGTCATGAAAGAAGATACAGTGAATAGGTGGCTATTTTAGGATGTCTGAGAATAGCAGTGGTTTTAAGGGTAAGTAGATCCATTCTGTTGGTTCCTCAGAGAACAACCTCTCATTGAAGGTAAAGACATTTTTTCTGAGATTTGGCCCCCTACAAAGTAGAAATGTATAGGAGAATGAACCAGATCAGAAATCCTAGAAAGACAATGCACATTCTATGCTGATCTAGTACACTCTGTTCTCAGCTTATGGAAGCAAAATGACACCTCATTAAAAGGTCAGCTTGGAAAGAGAGGAAACCGGCCAGTTCTCAAGAGATATTTCTGTCAAATTTCCAAGAATCCAAATGCAGTTTGGTCTGAGAAAGGGCCCCGTTCAGTATAATAGACTTCTAGAAAAGAACAGGCGGGTGAGAACTATACCACTATGTGGTTTTTTTTGTCTCTGAGAGTCACATCATGGTTTCTCTACCACTCTGCCAGAGTTCACTCCCTCAGGGCCTCAGAGCCTCTCTCCCAGCTACTTCTGTTTGACACCCAAACCTCCTCTTTCTCCTAATTGGATTATTCTTCTGCCTTTCTTCCATTCAAATATTATCACTTATTTAGGAGAGCTACCACTCTCCAGTCTTTCAAAGACATAGGGTCTTTGCACTGAAGAGTTCATGCTTTGGACTGTATGTCCATGGACAATGTCTAAGCAGGAGACAAGAGATCTGACCCCACCCCTGGTTCACTCTCCATTATCGCTTGGATTTGCTGAGGAGCAGAAGTGTTATCCTATTGGAGGGATCATTTAGCAATTAACCAACCATCTCCTCTTACTCGGTGTTTTGCCACTTCTAGAAAGGCTGATGACTGAGGGGAAGGATGAGCTGGAAAGTTCCACTAGTTACAGATGTGGTCTTACTGCCTATCTATAGTGGACAAGCAGCAGAAGAAAGTTGCTAGCACCTTCCTACCAACTTATGCATCGTGTACAACTGGCAAAGGAGCATCTTTAAAGACCAGGATGTGCCATGTCAGTGTTAGCCTTCTGGCACCGAAGAAAGTAGTTGCAGAGAACTGTTAACAAATAGATGGTGCCTTCAACTTCTTTTAAAGACATTAATAAGCACAGATATCCAGCTTCAGTATATATAAGTGCAACTGTATTGAAATCTGTAACATGCTACCATTTAGAATCATTGAGAATTAGATATAAGGAAGAAATTCTTCATTATAAGGATGGTGAGTCACTGGCCCAGGTTGCCCAGAGAAGCTGTGGCTGCCCCTGGCTCCCTGGCAGTGGTCAAGGCCAGGTTGGATGGGGCTTTGGGCAACCTGGGCTAGTGGAGGGTGTCCCTGCCCATGGCAGGGGGGTGGAACTGGATGATGTTTAAGGTCTCTTCCGATCCAAACCATTCTATGATTCTATGATTCTATGATCATCGACTGATCCCTGCTGTTTTCTGAAACATTTAATTGAGTTTTAAGCAGTGAGATCTTGGTTTTGCTGAAGTAAAGGGGAATTTTACTGATCACGTCGATGGGTGCCACAATCTTACAGGAGGGCTCTATAGGCTCTGAACTGCTCTAGCCCAGCCCCACTTGGATCTGGAACTCACATTTACAAGGAAAGAGCAGAGAAAAGAGTTTAGACTCTTCAGTCTAAAGAAAAGAATCTACCATTTTAGGAGCTAATCCAAGTTTCACTTCCATGAATGTAAATCAGGAGGAATACTACAGTAGTCAATGGATAAGTATGAAATCTGAGTCAAATCAAAGAAAAATTAGGGACCGCAAATTTCTACAATCAAGATAAAGCACAGTATCTTAGCATGTAACATATGTAAGCAAATATCAGGTTTTCTGGAGTGTTTAGGTACCTAGAAATAGAAAACTCTTTCAAAAGTCTCCAAGCTCATTAATCATGTAGTACTACTCAAGGAAGGGGTCACGTACAATAAGAATTTGTTAAATATCACAAAACACATAGAACTGGACAACATAAGCATTGCCATGTTCCTGACAGTGTTCATCGTCTCTCATCCTAACTGCTTAACAGTTAGCTGTGAGTTCAGAGTGGAAAATGAAAGAAGAATATCATGGTCTGATATCAGTACAGAGCCAATGGACTCAGAGGATTATTTTCTGTGGGAGCAAGAGAGAGATGATATATTTACCCTTGACTGAAAAAGGTACTGAAATAAGGACTGAGACAGATCAATGAGAAAACCAAGAAGGAACAACCTGTTGAGACCTCAGCAAATAACACCAGCTGAGCCAGGGAGAGGGCTTAGTGACATAGGTCCTTTCAACCATCAGCATCTTTGATCAGAAACCTGAATCAGTTTTAAAATGTCAGTTTCCTAATAGCAAGTTCAAATTACAAAGCAGAAGCAGAGTTCATGGAAAGACAAAACTCCCTTTAAAGGTTAAAGGAAGGAAGGGACAAGGCTTATTCTTTTCATGCCCTGTTAAAAATTATTCTATTGAGGTTGAAAAGCAGGAGTGAAATGTTAACTCTTTTATCTTGCTTGCAAGGAGGAGACATTCAGCAGCAACCTGAAAGGTCAAGGCCTGGCAAAATGCATCTACAGAATACAATAAGGCCTTGTGCTTCCCCAGCGCTTTTCACCCACAAAACTCCCTGTATATATGTGCAAGCTCCCTGCAGTGCTGTGGAGCAGTAAGCAGAGCAGTTGGAGAGGTCTTTTTGGCAGACCATAATCTGCAACTGGGGCCACATTTCATCAGTTTGCAAATACATCGCAATGTTAACGTTCATATAAAAACCCCACTCAAGGACATTGAAGCTTTGTCACATATTCCCTTGCAAACTGTTGCTGGAGTTGATTTTGACTGAGGTGGGGAAAATGGACGAGGCAGAGTCTTAGCCAGGGTATACTGAGCAGACCTCTCTCTACAGCAGCTGTCACCAGGTGGGAATCAGGTCCAGAACTTTTTAAAAAGCCTCCTTGCTCTAATGTGGCTTTGAAGCTTTTGCTAGAAAGTGAGACAGGGTAACAGTCTAAGTGCGGCTTTACTGAAGACTACCACCCTGGAGAGCCATCCTTGCTGGTGTTCAGAGCATAGTCACTGCTCCTAACACAGACAAGACTGCTCATCGAGTTGTTTTCACAAGTTTTTGGAGTATAAGTTTATAGCTCCCATGTAATTTTTGGGGCTGCTACCCACACTGAGAAACAAGCATAGCTAAGCAGGTATCTGAGCAGGGTTTACTTGCTCATACATTTTTGTGAGATCTCCTTCAGTCTTGCTGGTCTGCAGGAGTTCATGTTAGTCTCACTGTCCCATTGCACCCTGCATGTGTTCAAGCATCTTAAACCACCCTGAATTACTGAAGAGATCCTTAAATTATCCTTGCATAATAGAGGTGTGCTAATATCATGAGTTTGCATCTGGGAAGATGAAGTAGACTAAGGGCACAAGCCCACCAGGAATTGTAGACAAAATTCTTGGCTACTCCAGAGCTGGAAGTGTAAGCTCTAGCAGTAGCTGATGATTGAGAGGCTTCACATCCCCATGACATCTAGCTGGGTTTATAGTGTCTTAGAATCTTAAAATCATAGAATGGTTTGGGTAGGAAGGGATCTTAAAGATCATCTAGTTCCAATTCCTCTTGGAACCTTTCTGGGCTGGTTCTGATCTCCAGAATCTTGGGGATTGTGCACAGCTTGGGAAAAACTGGGACCTAGATCTTCAAAGTCATCTGCTCCGCAGAACCAAAATAGTGTCTGTCTCAGTCAAAACTAGACTATGTGGAAAAAAATAGGTTGGTTATTTTGTCTATGTGGGTCATCAGCTCCACCAGTGAATACCAAGCTTCAACGTACTGGGCATTTTCCAGGTTCTTTGCATTCATGTGCAAGAGTGCACAGCTCAGGATGCCGGATGGCATGTTATGCCTAAGTTTGACTATCAGGATATAGCTCACTCCCAGGTTGTTCTTTGACAAAATACATTTCACCCAGGAAGCCAAAAGCATAAAACCCCCCTCCAAACCCAAGAAAATCTACGTGACATGTTTTTAACTAGTGTAAATCAGTGTATCTTCAGTACCAAAAGGGTTGAGAATCTGGCCCTAAATCAGGGATTTTTGATTTTCTAAAATAGGAAACAGGAAATGACAAGCCATGAATTAGAAATACATGTAAATGATGTAATTAGTTATTTTTGTCAACAACTGAGAACTGGCTGAGTATTATATCCAGAAAGCCTTAAACCTATTACTCCAAAAGTTTTTCCAAAACAAGATTGTTTTCATAGATAGTATTGGAAATCCATGAACCTGCACCAAGAAAAGCAATTGCCTGATAAAGGGAAGACTGCTGCTTGCAAAGCCTGCCTGCTCAGATCACATATATTGTTGCTTTATAACGTCACCAAGTTGAGAGATGGTGACCTGACTGACACCTGGAGGAGATGAACCTCATCTTTTGAAGCCTCTAATTTTGTTCCTTGCCTTCAAATCTGCAACTCCAATCTGCAAGATCCCAATCTGCGTTATTCCTTATTTGCATGACTGTATGGGTTTCTGCAGCACTCGCTGTAGCCAAGACGATTTTACTGAGGAAATGGAAAATGCTGCTTGCTGGACACACAGAGAATATTCCAGCTGGCAATGTTTTCTAAGAGTACTAAAAATTTCCATCAGATTCAGAACAACGAACCCATCTCTCGGCAGCAGGGACCATATAAGTACTGAAAGTAGAACTTAGTCTGCATTAAATTTGAGGATGTGGAGGAGCTTGTGAGGAAGGTATAGGGGCATCTTGACAAGGTAGCATCAGCCTAGAGTGTGGGATGGTGCTGTTCCCTATTATCATGGTAATGAGGATTCTCGAGGAGACTGCAGGAGCGAATCCTCCCTTGGGTTGCCCTGAGAACTGTTAGGTTTGTCTCCTAAATTGCAATGAGTGTTAAGTTCAGTCCAAAACTTAGAAGAGCTGACACTCACTTTTCCATTAAGACAGATTGTGCCAACTTGCTCTAAATACATTCCCTCAAGTCAAGCAACGGGTAAGCTGAGGATTTACACCATCTAGCCCAGAGAAAAAGAGACCAGACACAAGTCCTCTGTCATCGCTGTGGCAAGGCAAACAGGAGCCAAGAAAAGTTATGCTAAAGCAAAGACAAGGAGTTTGACTGATAACAGCTCCGACACCTCTCAGGAGGAAAAGGATCACTTAAGTGCAAATCAATCACTTTTCCTGGAGTGAATTAGCCAAACTACATGAACAAAAGGTATGAAAGGCTGCTGATGGGTCGGTGTGGGCTTGCAGTGACTGACCATTGCCAGGAAGGGATTTCCAGAGATTGGATTCCTTGTTCCATCTTCTGCAAGCTACCTTATTATGGCTGTGATAAATAAAAAATTAGTATATCCTATGGCCTCGCAGGGTATGGGAAGCACCATGTAACTCCATGCTCCACAGTCAAAATAGTCCAGTATATGGGTAGTCATTCCTCTTCCTTCTTCTCTTTGGAGGAACCACAGAATTTGAAAGTTGGTCTTGAGGTCTCTAATTACCTGGTTGGTAAATACAATGCTTGCATTGCAAAGCATGTTGGTGAGGTTATGAACCTCTGTAAAGCCGTTGGCTATTTGGCTTATTGCAAGGATTACTGGAGGGGATTTTGGAGTAACTCAGGCCTTAGAAGCTGGAGTGACTAACTGATATATGCTCTGGCCTTGAAGATGACAAAAAACACTGTCCATTTTATAAGTTTTGTGGGCTGTGCTGATTTCCATCAACTAAGGATCATACTCATCCCATTCAATAACTGCAACCAGAACTGGCAATAAGTAGGAAATCTCAACAATGAATTTCAGAGAAATATCAGGAAGAGGTGCTTGAAAAAATAAGCCTGCCAGAAACATATACATTTGGAATGCATCATTTTCATGGTCCCTCTTCTCCAGACTCCCACCATTTCAATCAAATGGGAAAGTCTTCACTTGGCAAGCGAAAAGACAAGAGAAAGGACCTGAACTGGAAGCAACAGAGATGGTATAAAAACTGTGTGACAACAGGAAACCATTTGGATAGTAAAACTTCCCCCCTCTGTGCAAGACCTTTGCGATTTTCTCATGAATTCCTATGACTCATTGCAAGTTTTATACAAGATTATGTAGGACAAGGCTGACAGAAGCTGTATTGCTGGGTGGTGGGAGCAAACTACTGCTGAAGAAGTGTTTTTTTATAACAGCCCTTAACATTGGTATAATCTGGATATGGAAAGACTCAGTTTCTCAGGACTTCAATTTCCCACACAGGACATCCTGAAAAACTTCCATAAAATTTTCATCAGTTATCTATAAAACAGTGTGACTGCTACTTTGCAGCAGGGTCGCAGAAATATTATATGTATTTGATGCAACAGAGGATTCTGTAAAAGGAGAAAAAGGAAAAAATGGAGAAGTTACAATTGGAAAAGGGTAAATCTCAAACCATGTTTATTTACACCTTCTTTCAGGTAATTTTGTCCTTCTCGCTAAGTATGACAGCTGATAGCTTGGAAGACTGAACATAGGATGGTAGTGTCACCATCATCTCTTCATCTTCACAGAAATCATGAGTGCAGCCTGGGAAGTGTGCTTGCTCAGAAACCTAATAAGATTTGTTGAAAGCTACCCAAACAAGCACAGAACACACTTGTTTGTCAAGTGCTGGAAAGAGACCAGAAGGGGGTGGAAGAGAGAAAAAAAGGAGGAGAATAGCTGTTTGTAGGAAAAATAAAAATAATTGTATTCTTCCTAGGACTGAGAGGCAGTTCCCATCTGCAGAGTGAGTTGGCATTAACTTGCTGCCAAAGGGGGACGTGCGCTGCTCCCTGATGTGTAACGCTGCTGCTAAACTGGAGAAGACCTGCCCTCTGCCTTTAGTCCTGTTGCCCTGCAAAGAAATGCTGCCAAGCATGTTTGCAGAGAGGATCTTGATAGCAGATTTGCCAAGGCAGCATGTGTGTTGTAAGAATATATTCCAGAAGGGACATGCTCCTTTCTTGCAAAGGGAAAGAAAATGGAACTTTGCCATCTAGACTAGATGAGGGCTCTCCATGGGATGGCTCCAACTCTTTTGCTCTACAGCTGGTATTTCAGAGTTGAATTGTTTTCTGGAAGGGTCTTTTTCTCCCCATTGGTTTTCAAGGCATCTGAGATTAGACATACGGGAGCATTTTTAGGCTGAAAATTTGTTGGGATCATTCCTCTACATAGGATCTGGTTTAAACCGTGTCACTGTTAGCCAGCCTACAATGGCTGCAAGCGTAACACTAAGTCCACAAATTTCAGAGGCAGCTGGCATATCACAATTTTTAATGGGTCCTGACCTTAAATGGTTAGTGCTCTCTTCAACTGAGAGATGGTAGTAGTTATAGGGACAAAGTTAGGCACGCAATACAAAATTTGCATACTTCACAGAAACAATAAAAGCTGTTTTATTGAACCTGGGAGAAAACTGCAACCAGTCTCTTTAGAAGCCATCTTAGAGTTGTAGATGACCAGAGTTTTTCCAACATGAAATGAACAGCAACACTAAGTGACCAGTGAACATTACAATGATGATGAGTTTCTTTTTTTCCTTTTTTTTTTTTTTTTGTTTTAAAGTATTTATTTATTTAAATGGAACAAAAAAATCAAGGGATTTGATTCATCTGCTCTGGCTCGTTGAATGTGGTTTGATGTCAGAGCTTGAATCTCTTTTTTAGGATATAAAGTTTTCTGAATAGGGAGGTTTTGCGGTGTTTCTTAAAGACTGCCAGAACCTGTGCCTAATTCCCCACGCCACCTTTCTTCTCCATGCTACCTCTCTTCTCTCATTCTCCATGCTACCTCTCTTTTGCTGTATTAAATCTCATCAGAAAGAAAAAACAATGGTATGAGATGAATAAATGTTGATAATACTGAGTGAATAAAAAAAAAAAAAAAAATCACACTTTTTAAGGAAAACAAGCCAAACCTCTGAGCTAGCCTAAGGTGACCTGCCTGCCCTCTCACATTGAAAAACCTGTCTGCCAAGCCACAGTTGTCTCTGTTGCCTCCCACAGCTACAAACACACTCCACATTCAAGCATTGCTTCTATTTTCGCTTCTGGCTCTGCAGCCGGAGCACCGTGCCCATACAGAGAGCAGATTCAAGAGGTGCAGCATGAGCAGGTTCTGTTATGGATTAGACATGATCACTTAAAACACATTTCTTGCTCCCTGGAGAGCTGATTCAAGAGGAGGAATCTCTTTTAGACTGTCCTTTTCCATCGAGGACATGAAAACTGCTGCTGCATGTAGGTTGGCTAGGGGAAAATGTCAAATGCTTGTGCCACCGTGTTCATATTTTGTGCTGTCCCCTAGAGTCGTCCTCTGTTTGGCTGTTTTCTTCTTAGGTGTTGGTAGCCTTGCTGGCTACAAATTTTCCTATATCTCCACCAATCCTAATGCTCAGTTTGAGATACTTCTAGGACTCTCCTGTCATCAGTCATCCTTCTAGAAGAAGGTTTTTTCCTCTTCTCTGTAGTTTGACAACTGGTTTTCTTCAGTGCCTACAGATGCTCAGGTAAAAGCTGCTTTATCCTGTAGATATGCACACAGATAAGGCGCAAGCTCTGTGCTTTTAGACTTTTTTGTTTCTGAAGAATTAATGAAAAACTCTATCCCACAAAGCACGTATGTTTATGTAGGTTGTCAGGAGAATCTCCTGCTAGTCCAGAAAGATGAGATAAAATAGTGTCAAAATCTCTAACACATCATTGAGGGCTGATGTTCTGTCTCTAGGTGCTGGATGCGGTGCTTGCTGGACCCTGTGATCAGGAGCATGCAGGTATTCACATTTCTTGGCTGCTTTCAAGTACAGTAGCCCAACAGTAGCTCCACCACAGAGCTCCACCACCTTCTGAACAAGAAGGTCTCCCCTGTGGGAGACCATGAACTGCTCGTCTTTTGCTAGGACCCCCTCAGAACCTTGAAGTTCTTTAGTGATATCTGAGCCACAAAAGGGAGGTTGAAGGGAAACAAATATCCCAGCTGAGCCACCCAATCCATATCTTCATGGAAGTCGTTATTCTCTGAGCTAATTTAATAACTCATGATAGATGTCTTCTCCCTCGAGTCCTAACTTCTATCATCCAAGACATCCTTTGGCAATGAGTTTGCAGGTCTACATCATACTTTAGAAAAACTGCCTTTTCTACCCTACCACCTGCTAGGTCTGGCCTTGAAATTGATGAGTAGATAAGTGATTCCCTAGTCCTCTTTGTCCATGATTCTGTACACCTCTGTCTAATCCCTGAACACATCTTTTTTTCTGGGATGAAGAGACCAAGTCAACGCAATTACACTTCATATGGAAGCCACACCATGTCTTTAATTGTCCTCATTGCCCTTCTCAGCAGCTTTTCTATTTGTAATATATCGCTTTTGCATACTGAGTGGCAGAACGGTTCATGGTATTCAGTCTGGGAGAACCATGCATTTATACAGTGTCATAATGATCTATTTTGCTTTCTGTTTCTTTCCTAATAATTCTTAGCATTTCATTTAGCATTTTTTGATTACTGTTGAGCTCTGAGCTGATGTTTTCATGGAACTGTTGCCGTAATATCAAGCTCTCACTTGAGTCGTAATGGTTCGATAAGAGCCCATCAGATCTGTTTTCAATCATCCACCTTTACATTCATCTCCCCCTTCACTTCACATTTATCCACAGTGAATTTATTCTGTAATTTTATTTCTCACTCAATCTTGTAAAGTGTTTTTCCAATTCTTCACAATTGGTCTTTGTCCTTATTGCTCTGGAATAGCTTTATAACAGCAGCAAATTTTGTCAGCCTCAGTGTTAATACTTTTTCTAGGTCACTAATGAATGTGTTCAGCAGCAGAGTTTCCTACAGAATCCTTTTTGTTGCTTCCCTCCATTATGAAAGCCACTCATTTACTCCTACTATTCAGTTCTGATCTTTTAACCATATCAGGACTATCCCTCCTGGTGTTCTTGCCTAGTTCCTCTTTTCAGGTATAATAGCAGAACTATCTTCACAAACGTCTGAAGGGCTCCTGTTGCCCTTTAGAATAGCTCATTAAGTTGTGTATTCTGGTGGGAAGAGAAAAGAGTTCTTATCCTTACTAAACTTGCTAAAATCCTGAGGAAATCTTTAACTACCAATTCTCTTGTGATTTTTGTAAGCAGTGTGTGGTTTAGAGGTGGATTTTACCACTTTCTTCTCTTGCCTCACTCTGTGCCTTGAAAGTTTCTTACTATAATGCTGTATGTATCCAGACCAATATTCACCAGTATAGCAATGACCAGCCAGCCACACTGTCAAAGCATGTCCAGGCTCAGATTTATCTTGGATCAAATGAGTCTAGATTTTAACTTTAATATTTTTAAGCTCCCCCTGTGGTGTGCAGAAAAAGGAAGTTCTTTTCCCCTCCACCTATTTTGGGATAGAAGGGAAATCTTAAGAGATATTTGTCTCTCTCTTGATTTCAGGGATAATCTTGACAGCTGGCTTAACTGACAGTTAGTTTCCCATAAATGTGCCTGTGATTAACCCAGCAAAAATCATACCATGTAGAGTTTTAGTGAAGTGAACCTTTCTGATGATATAGTACAGTTTTGATGAAATAGTTTTGCATTTCGGTGTGTTCTGTTGGCAGAAACTTTTCCAGTCGAGAGGTATATCATGTCTCATCTCTACCAAACAGAGTCGTGCTGGCAGGACGTACAAGTAAACTAAAAGACCATTTACATCAACCTTTAAGAATTACAATAACAGTGAGATTTGTTGCAAGAACATTGCAGAGCACCTCAGGGGCTCAGGAGAAAAGGCCTCATACAGGTAAAACGTTGTTCTGTAACAGAGCTAGCAGACAAACAAATATTGCAGAAAAGTTTCATGCAATGATTCTGGTGGAAAGTGAAGCTTGATTGGAGAGAAACAGGCTCTTATGAAGGGAGATCCGAATCTGTTCCCTCTGACTGCTGATGTGAGAGTCAACAGGTACTCATTCTATAGCACTTGTCACAAGGAGTCTTTGATGCACCTATGTTTACAAAAGCAATAAGGTATTAGCATGGGTCACAGTTCTGGAAGTCTGCAGAAATATAGCAGTAAGTTTATTGCTATTATTTTTAAGGTTTTGCTCTAGTTTGCTTCACATGATAATGTGACTGTTCTTTCAGAGTTTCTATGAAAAGTCAGAAATATGCAGAATTAAAACCACTTCTAGCCATATTTAGACCTGAAGCAAATCCTGTGTGATGAGATTATGGTTCTGGCATGAGTATTCAGATTTCAGGAGCTCATGTTGCATCAGTTAGGCTGACCTCAAAGACTGCTCGTGCTGGGAGAAACCCTCCTTTCTAGGAATTCTGTTCAAGCAGATTCCAAATTGCTGCTGCTCTGGTAAGTTCTAGTTGCCTTTTTTTTTGCTGTGGAGGTGGATGCAATGCCTGCATCCAGCTGCAATGGTTGAATGGTGAAGCTCCATAACGCAGGACTGTCTTCTGTGATGGACTGACAGAACCTCTTCCAGGACATACAAAGTCTTCCAAAAATAAACCAGCTCAAGTTCCATGTAGGGGCAGGAAGGTTGACAAAGTAATGTAGAACATGCTACATTTATTAATCATCTTAAATGCAAAAGGATGCAATTCTTTATAAATGGAAGCAGTCCAAATAATAAGACCAGAAGAGATCAACCAACAAAACCAAGACGCAGTCAGGACAGCTGACTGGAGTTAGAGAGGGCAGCTGGGCTGAGCAGTGTAGCCAGGAGATTTCCATCCCTTGGATCTCTACTGACCTCTCCATGGGGGCCAGGGGAGGCAGCACCAGATGCTGTCGAGGTCCAGTCACTTGTGTAAAGGAAAGGACTTTCTTAGATCCCAATTTCTTTCTTGTGCCAGAGAAAATTCACTTCTGAATCTCCACGTGAGGATGAATTACCTTAACTGCACAAGGGTGCTGATCTGTTCGCCTTACAGCACATCCGGTGGAGACTGCCCTCCCTCTGTTAAAGGTAGTGTGGAACATCCTTGTTATTGCTCCATCCAAATCGCACGTTTGTAGTCAGTTGCTTTTGCTTTTTCTCTGCGTGGAGATTTCTGAGTGTACCAAGCAGACTGAATTCTTCACAAGACAGCTGCCAAACCCTCGTGCAGTCTGTCCTCTAATGATGAGATAAGTAGCACGTCTGATCCATAATCTCCTCCTGCTGGTTATTCTCTGGCAGCAGTGTATAAAATGAATATCACAATAAGCTCCTGGAGGGTTGGCAGTGTCTCCATTGACTGGCTCTGGGCCTGATGCTCCAGCTCGTTGTCATTATGGGCAGCTGGAGTAACCACAGAGAGCACTGAATGAGAGAGAGCAGTGTCATCCCCAAAGCACTTCCCAAAAGCGGAGTAACTCTCTGACACGGTACTTGTGAAGAGACACTAGAAGATCTGGATATTGCCATACAGTAGGGCAGCAATTACCAGGGAAGGAATGGATTGCCATAGGCAAAACTTTTTTCTGAGATTAAAAGCATTTCATAAAAGTAGGCGAACAGATGGGATGGGATGAAATAATGGGTCTAGAATGAGCAGTGAAGGTTTCACAGGTATTGCATCTACACGAAACAGGGCTGAGCTTGGCAATAAAGATATTTCACCCACCTTTGTGAAACAGCCAGTGCTCAGGAGAATACAGCAGCTGTGCGAGATTACAAAGAAAGGTTACATTGTGGTTTAGTTCAGAAAACAATAAATAACATTGACTAAAGTATTAAGGAGGATATTTATAAACTATATAGAGTATTTTTGTGTTATCTGACTAAGATTTGGGACTACACTAATTATGTATAAGACCCAAAAATTGAGTTAGCCTTGACTCATTCAGGTGGCATGAGTCAAATGATCAAATGTGGCTGTGGGCTTTTCTAAACACACACTCATTCCACGAATTCTACATTCACGTTATTAAGTAACAGTCATAGAAATGCTGGTTGAAAGGGAACTCTGAAGGTCTTTAATTACTCGTTAACAATACCGTTGTTTATAATGCAGGTATTACAGTGTCCTGTCAATGAATTATATGCACATTTCTTACTTACGTAAGGAATGCAAGTTAATATTCATAAGACCAGCTTTCATTTCTCATAGAAATAGAAGACTGTCCTAAGGAGAATAAACCTGTACTGTTATAGAAATCCTCATCAATAATGCATCTGCAGACACTCCCAGTTTCAAGGAGAGAACACTATGTACTTTTGGCTCAACCTAAAACTTGTTATACATCACGGGAGTGTCAAAACTTTGGTTATAATTACAAGAGCTAATTAGGACATAGTCATTAGAGGAGGTACAGACCTCCTGAGAAAGTGACAGTGCGAATTCCTTTTTCAGGATTCTTTGTGTGGGTTCAGGAGCTGTCAGGGTCATTAAAAGCAGCCAGCAAATTAGCACACCCCCACAGAAATCAAGACGTTAGTCTAGCTTCAACGGGAGCAACTAACAGCTCTGGAAATCAAAAGGATTGAGCTCCCTCTTGTTGGCATCCAACCAAAGTCAGTGGAGCTGTTCCAATTAATACTGGTTGGCCCAAGGCTACCATCCACTAAGCATATGCAGCATAAATCCCTGGACATTGTAGGTGCCATCTTTTTAGTGCCTTACCAATCTTCCTGAACTGTGAGTTGGAAATAGAAAGGTACATGTCTGTGCAGAATGACCAAAACATCCTACCGCAATAGCCTTTGTGTTTTAGGGCAGGGGCTGTCTTTTCACTACAGAACCTAGAAGGATGTCTTGTAGGACCTCTTGTATTTGCAGGAACTTCAAGCCAAGATCCAGCACTTAATTTCAGGAAACAAAAGCAGCCACAGGAGAATAGTTTTGATGACCGTACTGTGTTGAAACATGAGAAAGTCCCAGTTCTGAAATAACCACGCTGCAGGTGTTACAGACACAGGACTGAGGATAAAGCTGAAGAATGAAACATCAATAACATAGGACCATATTATCATGGAGTCATACTTAAACCCCCCAAATTATAGAGAAGTCTGTTCAGACAAGACAGTCCTACCATTCACCGTGTGTCATTTGGAATCTGAATCTCTCTTGTTTCTTTTGATGCCTAGCAGAAGGGATAGAAAGGACAGGGCTAGAAAATTGAGTGAGAAGAAGCAAGCAAAGAAGTTCAGAAGAAGCAAACAAAGAAGTTCAGAAGAAGCAAGCAAAGAAGAAAATATCTTCCACAATATTTTCTCAGATTTTCTTACTGTGTAATTCTAAACCCCAAAAAGGTTTGTCATGTGACACTATAAATTGAAAGGGAATGAAAGTAATATATATGTACACCCCACCCCCACCCTCCAAGGACATATCGTACAACAATGATTTTCTGCAAGATGGTTTCCTTAGCTGAAAACCAAAGCTACTCCTAATAATAATTAAAAAAAAAAATACAATATGTCACCAGCCCTAATGAATAAGCAATGCAGACAGGAGACTGAGTGTAATAAAAACCCCAATCTATTCTCATTAAATTACAGAATTTCTTGGCTCTTCACCAAAACCCAGAGGTGTTAATTGAAGAAGATAATAAAATCACCATGTATAGTGATTAGCACTTCAATATATTCCTCATAGAGGTTAAGTTGTTTCCACTCACTCTCAGCAGCTACCATCACTTGCACTCAGACTGTTATCTTGGTCCACTAGGCTAATGATCATTCATATTTCCCACTTCCTTGCTCAAATCTAGAGTGCTATTGTCTCTGGTATAATGGCTTTTTCTGCAAAAAGCTGGATATAGAAGAATTCCTCAGAGTTGCTATTTTTATTGCCTCATTTGTCTTTGATCACTTTCCTTTGCAGCTGCTGCTTTGTGCAAAAGGTCTTTTCCACTTCCTCAGCTCACTCATTCTCCAATTTGTTGTCATCCTTAATTTTATTGTCCCTTCTAGCCAATTTTCTCTAGTTTAATAGAGATTCTTGAGTAATTTTGCATCACAGATAGCATTATAGATACTGCAGTTACTCATGTGGAAAGCCCCATTATGACTCCCGTAGTAAATATTGATTTTTGTACGTTATAAACTTTCATGTTCCTAGGATTACTGCTCTTTGGTATCACTCAAAATAATGCTTCTACAGGATCAATGCAAGAGGTACATGCCATCCCTCTTTTCCTTCTCATGTCTTAGCACACAACATTTCAACACAGAGTTTGCTCTAAATTCACCAGATAGATTTCCGGGGAAATAAATGAGCTGTGCATGAGTCTTAGCTAAAGGTTTTAAAACAAAGGGAAAGCTTGTGTGGGCTAGGATGACTGGCGAGCTCCCGTCTGAGGACAGATTTACTAACAAGAGGGAAGAAGCTCTCTTTGCTGCACGGGATTGTCTATCGGAATAGAACATGGGGAAGGAGGAGAGATGCTGGTATTCTTTTCCTTTTGTTTGTGAAAGCTTTCTTAGGCATAAAGTATCCTAACAGCCCCAGGGGACACAAAGAAAGATGTACCTTCGGCTGCATCTACATTCAAAGCAAAACAGAGGAATTTTAAACATGCAGAGTTTCATGAGTGAAATACTTTCCATACACTTTTCTGGGATGTCCTGTGGCTTCAAAATTTTCGCACAATGCTCAGGAAGCCCTGGTCAGCAGCATTCATGACTTTACCCTGGCCCAGGCTGTCCAGGTGTCACAAGCAAGCACTTAAGCCTGCAGTGAGGTACCTCCAAGTACTTGCAGCAGTGCAGCTTTCAGAAGCTGTTTCCTCCTCACATCTTTGGAGCATCTTTGGAGTGTGCCTTGTGGATTCTATCAAATTGGTGCAAAATTTATACAACCTCTATCCTTTCCTGGGACCATGCTGAGCACAAACGGTTTGTACTTGGTTTTCTATCCTTTCCAACACCATTAGTACTTTGTACCAGGATCTATTCCAGCATGACCCAGTATCTAGGGAAGCCATTAGATGGTCCTTACTTAGGTTACTGGTTCTGCAAGCACACCTATGTATTTGACCTGAAATGCATAAGCAAGTCTTTTGAAAGCCCATGAACCAGCCAGACATCCTTCTGCAGCAAATCCACCCCATTCTTGCTTTTGGAGTGTAGTCAGTAAACCTCTTTACTACCTGGGCATGACTTGAATCATCTTGGTTTTTGAACTGTAGATATTTATAGTAGGGAGTAGTAGTGATGTTACCAGGAAGACATACACTTTTATTTTAGAAGAGCAGGCTCTTTCAGTTCATGGATATTAACTTGAAACTTTCTCTGGAAAGTGATATAAATGACCAGTAAGGCCTGGTTGTTTCTAGCACCAGTAGGGTTTTCTTTAGATAGATGTCCTAAAGCCACAGAAGCAAACCTCATCAGTGAGAGATACTGGCTTTAAATAAGGGACGCATGCTTATTATCTCAAATGACATATTTTATTAGTCTTGTCAGTTATAATTGCTAGATGAAATCTACCATCTGCACCTGAGTGCTTCACTTTTATGTAAAATTCTTGATGAAGCCAGTTTCTCTACTAGAATACATGAGTTTACATCAATGTAGAACATTGCAGTTACTAACTGCATTTTTAAAATAAAGATCATCTATCTTCTGATGCATGAATTGATATACTTCCTTTGAAAGAGGTACAGAAGTTTACAGCAATGCAATTTGGCCCACCTTCTCTGCCCTAAGTGAATTATCTATGAAAAGGGCAGATATCAGAGTAAGCACTCATGAACCAGCCTGTATCCACGTGTCTGGACTGTCAGCTTCAGGATTCAGGTGCAGTTCTCTTAAAGCGCTGATTAATTCTAGAAGCATGGGCAAGTATGTGAAACACTAATAACACATCAAATTTGATGGGACAAGTCAAAATGCTAACAAAACAATGAAACATCAAGGTTCCCTGGAATCCTGTTTTGCAATTAATGAGCTGTTGTTTCCATTCATTACACGTATCCTGTAGAGCTTTTTATCTCTGTGGCAAAAGCACTGCTGAAATCAGAAGAGGCAGATCAACCCCCCTGAAGCCAATTCCTCTCCTCCTCCCTGCACCAGTCCTGTTGCTAAAGAATAAAGAGTAGAAGGTCAAATAGCTCTAAGTGTCCAAATAACTTCCCCAAACCTTTTCCTTATTGCACTATTAAAATGGGATGGCCATTAGTGTTTACGAAAAAAAGTGGATCTGCACCCTTTACTGGGAAAAACTATGCTCTTTTTCAAAAAATAAAGATGAAAAAAGGCCAAGGCTATTATTTAATGATAAAATTCTTTCAGTCTTGTGGTGTAGCCTTTCAACAACAGAGGAAACTTTCTTTATCAGGCACCTGGAATATATTGTCCCCAGGGACTCTGAGATGAGAAAGCACACTCCTAGCTTCACATTCAGCCGTGGTGTGATTTGAAGGGTGATAACATTTCTCCAGCTGGCTGTGAGAATCATTCATTTATTATTCAGCCATATCTCCAAGCCCCCTTGATCAAAGGTCCTCTTCCTCTCCGTCAGGCAGCTGTTGTGTTATATGTTCCTGATTTCTTTACATCTCTGCTTCCAGTACTCTTACCTCTAACTTAGACTATCCCAGTGTTCAAACACTGGATCCTTATTTTACCTTTGTAAGAAGAGACAGGGTGAAAAACAATTATGTGATGGGTGTTTAAAGGATTTCTGGAAGCTATGTGTTGCTCATTTAAAGTCTGAACTTACTCTTTACTAGCATGTAAAGAAGAAAAAATAGCAAAACAAGAGGGAAGCTTCCATTTCTCAACACTTGCTGTAAAACTCTCCACTCTTTTCCCTGCCATTACAGTACAGTTGTTAATGATGTTTCTAATTGCTAATTGCTCTCATCATTTCCATCCCTCCAAATCTCTCTTGAAGCTTCTCCTATGATTTGAGAAGAGTTAGTGCTGAGGTGAGAGTGGAACGAATCGTGGAACTGTCACTTCGAAAGCTTTTTGTGACATTTTAGACATGTTTACAAACAGGCCATTTCAATATCATTCTGACATATTTTAATAGAAAAATGGATTCATCCTCATGGCAAGTTTAATTCCTGCTAACAAGAAGCTAAATTCATATTTTTTTATTAAAGTTTCCTTCTCGGGCCACTGCCTAACATCTACAGAGTTGTCAAACCCTTCATAACCCTCCAAGTAGCACTCAGCTACAGAAAAGGAGTGGGACAGCTTGCAGAAGCTTCAGACTGAGGTAATTACACACTTGACCGCTCAGCCTTGGCAGATGATGTTGCATTGTCCTTGTGCATTTGGAGGTAGTGAACAAAATACCTATATCAACCTTTCAAGCGAAATCCTTTTCACACCCTGCAAACTATTAAGGTATTTATGCGTAATGTTGCTAAGGTTTCCTTTCAGAAGGAAGAATACTGAGGAATGCTGATCATTTTCCCATGTTAAAGAAAAATCACGGAGTCACAGAATGGTTGAGATTAGAGGGGATCTCTAGAGGTGATCTGGTCCAACCCTCCGCTCAAGCAAGGCCACCTAGAGCTAGTTGCCCAGGACTGTGTTTAGACCTTTTTTTTAGTATCTCTAAGGAGGGAGACTCCACAACCTTCCTGGGCAACCTGTGCCAGTACTTGGTCATAAAAAAATGTTTTCTGGTGTTCAGACAGAACCTCCCGTGTTTCAGTGTGTGTCCATTGCCAGTGGTGATGGAAATGAATCACCAAATTTTACGGCAGTACTTATGTCAAATCAGATCTCAAAAAATGGTTAAGACTATAGATGTGCACCCTGCTGTATGCCTAATTTACTATTAGATTTCCTTTCATTAGCCTGAAAACTCTGGACAGTGTATACAATTTAGGCTTACAGAAAGACAAAATAAAACTTAATGTTCTAAGAAATTTGTACTTACAACTATTTTCTTTAACAGAACTTTGCTTTATCATATAAACTGAGACTTCATTTATTGTGAGCTCTGCAGAAAAGAACAAAGCAAAAGAACATTTTACATTTTTATGTTTTCTAATTCCATATCATCGACAGCTTACTAGAAGACAATATTTATTTATAATGGCTAGTTTTCACATTTCCATACTATTCAGTGTATATCTGTCATTATACATGGTAGAGGATCTTTGGGTCAAACAGGGCCCTCAAACACTCATTGTTTAAGAATATGCCAGTAAGAACAAGTGAACAAGCCCTTTTAGAGGATAATGAAGTACTGCTGAATATATATCTTGACACATGGTTACTCTCATTATGAGGTGTACTTACTACATAATCTGAACGTTCCATATGGGACTTATCTTTATACCAGTTGATGCAGAGCCATTTCACTGAAGCAGCATGAAGTTCATCCTAAGTGAGTTTTCCCCTGGTTTGCACGAAGATCATTATTTCTGCACTTCTGATTCCTCCTCTTCACCACATAGTTTTCGCATCACCACATCTCAATAATCCTATGCGTGTAGTGACAATTGTTTCCAGCGGCATTAAGGCCTTCTCTAAATCATTGGTTTCCAAGCAAGAGCCACCCCACTGAAGCTATAGTCCAGATTTTAACCTCTGAGAAAACTCTTGTACGCTTAGAGACTGCCTTAGAGAACAATGACCTGGTGAAAAATGTGATAGATATACAACAGCCAAATGGTGATGGACAACTGTTAGTGACATAGATTTCCTGTCTGCACTTAAACATAATTCCACCACAAGATGGTCTATTTCATTAAAAACATACTAAAAAATTCTCACCCCCCCCCCTAATTCCAGAAAGGTTGAGAAGCATGCGTAAGAATCACATTTCCTGTTTGTTGCTATCAGTGTATTGAACTGTGCAGTTTCCCTGCAGACTCGGATCAGAGGCAGCCAGCTAGGATATCTGATTGCACAAACGTTTTTGGTCACAGTTCACAAACCAATCCTACTGGAGACGTCCCAAATGCCCTCAGAAAAATCTGCTTCCAGTTTCCTGTCATTTTATTTAAAGCATCCTGCCTGTGAATGTGTTGTCAGTTTAAAAAAAGCTCATGAAATGACCCAAAGTCATGCTCACCCCATGGCTGGTAATTGGCCTCAGATCAACTTGGTCTTGCCTCAGTCATTTGTCAGTGGCTCAATTAATTGCAGATTTCACTCATGCTAGGCAAGGGCAGGAAAAATTGAGTGAGAATATTGAATTGTCACGAGATCTCAGAGACCATTCCTTCTTAGTGAAAGCATTTTATCTTGCCAAATTCTATAACATGATAGTTTACCTGCAGAGACAATATTGGCTCCCTTTGGAGTCTGTGTTCCCTCTGTCCTCCCCAAATCCTTGCCTCACTCCCTCCCTTGACACAGAGAACATCATTCTGGGCATCAGTCATGCCACTCTACAGGACTTGTACCCAGTAGCTGCAGTCATTGGACAGCATGAAGAATCTTGCTTCTTGATTACACTATTATAAGAGGTACATGGGAAAAGAAATTGGAAAAAAATGTCTGCTTTTAAAGTTAAATCCTCTAGCACTGGTAAGCAATGAGCAGATTAAGGGGTTTTTTTTATATGACTTTAATGCATGGAATCACATAACTATTAGTTGAAAGAAGCTTCTGGAGGTCTCTAATCCCAGGCAAAGTGTCTCAAGGGGCACAAATGCACACCGGTAGTGGCAGGAGGTTGCTAGTGTTTGGTCTGCTCCTACCTTAGGACTATTTACGGAAAAACTGAATTAAGGTAGCGAAGGCTTTCTTTGTCAAGACAAGAAACAAGATCTGTGCTCAGTGAGATAAGTGCATGTCTGTGTAGAGAACTGCAGGAAACCTGAAGTGTAGAGCATGTTACTGTCCCTGACACTCAGATTTTCACTCAGTCTTTTTTCATTCTGCAGAAGTAGTGACACCTAGCACAAAATATCCACAGCAGCCTGTTCCCTCCTGCTTTGCAGTTTTCTCAGGGATTCATATGTCAGCTCACTGACTGTTTTGGTCTCACTACAGGCAGCGTGCCATGCCATTTATACCACGCAGAGAACTTGGCCTCTAAGCCCTGCAGGTGTGTGAAGGCAGGGGCATTATCCAGGGCTGAAGCAAGGGCTTTATAGGGTGTTCATGGCCCATCACAAAGCAGGAAGGGCATGGACACTAAAGTCTTTTACGCATTAGGATGGACTGTACTTAAATTTCAGATCACCCCAAGTCACCCAAAACAAATACATTGGAGATCTGAGCACTGCTTCAAGATAGCAATCTGGTCCCATCCTTCCATGTAGGCAGATCACAACTGTCCAAAAACGACAATGAGTTTCTGAGGAACTCTGAGCTATGTGGTGGTTGGAATGAGCTTAAGAATGAGCAAAGAAAAGTGACTTTCAGAATTAATATTGGCATAAATGACCCATTACTCTTTCAGTAGCCTGTAGGCCAAAACCCAAGTTGCCTAAATTCATCTTTCCAAGCGACTGGTCTGCCATACCTTCAAATGCCTTGCCAAGACTGCCCTGATTTTTCTGGTTTGTAATTTAATTAGGAACCTGTCTGGGAAAGTTGTAAGGGATTGTACCTCAATGGTGCATGCGATCCAGCTGTTAGATGGTAAATGAATAGCTCTCGGGCTCCTTTTTGGTTCTGTAATTCTCCAGCATTGAACTAAAAAAAACCTCCAATCCAGCTGCTGATTCCAAGCTCCAAACTGATGCTAAAAAAGGCTGCAAAATTTTTACAAAGTCAGAAGGGAGTTTGGAGTTTTGCAGTTCCTGTTTTTCAACGTGAGAATCGGGAGTGCAAAATGTACAACACTTCCAAGCCAACAGATCTCAGTATATAAACTCAAACATCCCAAAAATCAATTGCATTTTCTTGTCTTGCCCAGTCTTGCCCATAAAGCATAGTACTGAGTTCTACATATTATTTTTTTTTTAATCTTCTAAACAAAAAAGAGAAAAAAGAATGCATTTCATATCTCTTACTGTGCTACATGACACACTATCGTTGTATCTTCAGGCATTTAATAATACAAGTGTCTTTGTGAAACACTTATATCCTCACTTTGTTTTTCCTACCAGTCAAATCTCGCTGCACAGTTACAGGTCCTTGGCTGTAGTCCCAAAGCAGGAAGGTACCTTGCAAATAAAGGTGAGATTCTCTCCACATTATCTACATTCACAACTAGTGCAGCAGTCAGAAGGACATATGAGTGTGATATACCTCTGATTCATTTGAATTTTTAATAGCACACCCTTGAAAATAAAAGATAAATTCCACTGAGTATGATCCAATGAACTAACAGAAAGAACTAACTTGTCATATAGGAAAGCTTTAACAATTAGGAGCATTATATTCTTCCTGAAGTTATATAGAATTACTTCAGATTCCCTCTATCAATTTTAAGATGTTTACTTCAAATTTATACTCATGCACTTTGGATCGTAACCTGGCCCAGAGTTTTCATTCTCAAATTTTTTATTTTTTTTTTTTTATATCGCTTCTGAAAAGTTTTCTGCAAGCTTGTCTCCATTCTTTCTGGGCACAAATTAATTGTTGATAAAAATAAAAACTGTTTGGACATCTACACAGCAGCTCTCATTCTTCTGTTTGACTAATCCTGAAGGTCACTCATGAGCACAGTAAAGTGCTCATTTATAGAAATAGTCACAGTAAAAATTCTTTTCTCCCAGTAACCAAGAGTGAATGAAAATATAGTAAAGTAGGGTGATTTTATTATTAGTGATAAAGTTACACCTTTGGAAAAATACTCAGAAGAAAGTTATTCTCCTTTGGCATGGGGAAAAGATGACACCTCCCACGGCGAATAACTACCAGTCTCCCAGCAAGGTGTCCTTAATTTGCTTGTTCTGTGAACATCATATATATATAAAAACTGATTTTATACATTTAAAGGGAATTTACAGTAGGCGCAGAGAAACTAGGTATGAAGAAATTTTTACTCCTAGTCTTAGTCAAACTTTGACCTCGATTAATTACTGAATTGTTGTGCATTGACCTTGAAACTTGTTAAAATGCTGAACGAAAACTTCTTTCCAAACACTTATATGCAGTTGAGCTCCATGAATGGTCCCGCCTCAGCCATCGCTAGCCCACAATGATACTGAGAGAGCAGCATGCTGGAAGGACATCATCCTTTGACTTCCCTGTCAGCCTGAAAAAAAGACGTTCTGTTTGCTACAGCTGTGAGCAATGGGAGAGACGCACTGGTAACACTTCGCCTTTCAACCACGCACTAGAGACCATTAATCTATGAACACCACACCTAAACCAGCAAGGGCTACAACTAGGTTACTTTTCTACCAGGTCTACATCCATCTTCTTAAATCATGCTCTGAGGAACAGAGAACTGCTTTTTTGCATGTCTAAAACCAAACACTACTGGCAAACTCATTGGAGAATATATTAATTATCATATAAGAATTTCTGTACTAAAACTCTGGAATACTGTGTATAATTTTAACACCTTATCTGAAAAAGTAAAATGTAAAAACCTGATTGAGGAGAGTAACCTAGAACTGAAAAAACTCCCCAATAAGAGGGTTTTTTCCCTGTAACTGAACTGAATAGAAGGAAACAAAGCAGAAGTGAAGGACTGACCTAGTCAGATTGCACACTTTCTTGGAATGTTCTTTTACTCTTGAATCATAAAACCACAAAAAATGAGAAGTATAGCAGCAGTAATCTTCCAAGGAGTAAGAAGAACCACATTTCTCACTGCAATGCCGTAGGCAGTAATAAGATCCTCAGTATGCTAAATATTTATTGTTTTAGGCACCTGTTCTTGGAATAAGTCATATTACTGGGTGACAACTTCTCCATTCATATGTCTCTACTGGGCTGGAAGAAGCACTGAGGAGAAAGTTGGAGTAGAAATCAGTTAACACAGAAGATTTTTTTTTGTTTGGACTACTTTACTAAATTAATCTCAGCCATAGTTATTTATTTAAGCACAGACCTGGAATAAACATTGTGTTTATTTTTATCGCATGACATTCAAATATAGCATTTGTGGTAGATTCATTGGAAACATTTTACACTGGATCTAAGTGGTTGAACTCATTTAAGTGATGCAACTAGTCTTTAGTCAGAAAAACTAAATTCTAAATTCATCACATGCAATAATGGGAGTGAAACTGAATAAGGAAAGTATTCTTTTTCTTCTCAAGATGTATCAGTTACTGAAGTCATGTTAACCTGTCGATACTAAAGAATATCCACCATCCTAGGTGGTAGTGTGGTAGACACATCATCTGGCTTTATTGAATCAGTAAAAGAATCCTTACAGGAGAGCCAGCCAGCCTGTTTTCAAGCAAATAAAATTCTAAGACAGTTGCTTGCAGAGAGTGGTTCTGTTGCTTAAGGGATTTTGGCCAGGCAGGAGCATCAGCTGTGAGAACTGGCCTTGGAAAAGCTGTTGAAAGAAGCCACGTGAGAAAGATCTCACTTGAGCATGCAAGAGCACAGTGGTATGGAAGGGATCAATGGTAGAGGACAGTGGAGCGCAAGGTCAGGGAATGGATACTCTATGCCATACGAATATAGCTCAAATTCCGCACAAGTCTCTTATTTAGCATTTCCTGTTGGTTAACTCAATGACTTTATAAATGCCTAGCTAATAGAAAACATCAGATTGGGGATTTTAGGCCATGCGAAAATTATGTACGTGATAAGACAGCAGTTTTCTCCTTAGTGTTAGCTCTGTCCTAAGTGGTTCAGCTGCTTTCACTGGCCAAGGAACCAGGAGAAGGTGTAGGGAGAAGTGCGAAGGATTAGAAGAACAGGGCTGAGCACGCAATCGAGGGTCTGGTGAAAAGTTGGCAGCTGCATCTGTAGGTGCCACAGAGTTACCTCCAGTGCCTTAACAACAGGTATAGGATAGGGGGCAGGGTGTTTTGGTAATAGCAGTACAATATCTGGTTTTTGGTAAAGAAATAGGAAGGAACTAACTCGGACCTGAATACTGGGACATTTCCATAGAAGATAGGTAGGCTTATGGAGAACAGAAGGTGAAAGGTGTGATGTGGTGCACCAAGCAGCATTAACTCCAGATCCTCTCCTTACATTTCCAATACTTCCTTTGAGCCTTGGCTCTTGTCCAGCCTGCAGGCTTTCATTGCTAAGGGACCAGCTATAAACTGTGGCTCAAGTAGAAAATACACAGATGTGAAGTTGTCCTTTGTATTCTCATCCTATGCTACGTTTAATTTGTGACTTTTGGTCTCTCATTAAGGATCTTCTAGTTCTAGTCCTAGTTTTCTATGCAAGGGCCTGCATGCGCTTTAATTCATATGGCCAACTCAGTTCATTCTCATTAATGACATCTAGTGGTGTAGACAAGGCTGAATTGGGACGCCTCCTTTTCCTTAAAATGGTAGCTGTGAACAGGGGTTCCCTTTGTGGTTAGTTTCTATTAATTTTTTTTGCTACTGCTATAAAATTCACTTGTCCCATCCCAGAGGATGGGGCACATCCTGTCCCCTCCAGTACTATTCAGCATTAACACGTCTTCCTGGCGTGGCATTCCACATTTTGCCAGTTGCTTGAATAAGGGGAAGGGAACCCTTTAAACTATCCTTGGAGCAGCTACCAGTGAGTACTCAATCCCAGAAGGTCAAGAAGGGCTCGGGTGCCTTTCGGTAAATCAAATTTCCTGCACATTCCAGCTGTTAAGGCAGCCATTGGCCCCTTGAACCAGCCCTCAACTGAACATTTTTAATCATTCCCCTGAGCCCTTTTCAACAGCAGTTAGCTTGTCCCAGGAAGGCTCAGTTACACTCTTTGCAAAGGAAATTATTAGCAGGCTTATTAGTTGCTTGTTGTTGTGTGTGTGGGAACAGTTTACAAAGACAGCGTGGAGTAATTTTCCTTTGGGAGCCACTGGGAAAAAAAAAGTTTAGAAAATTCACTTGCAAAATGAGTATTTTGGATCCCTGAACAGCAGACATTTGATTTTACTGCAGGATATTTTTGTTACTTCAGATAATTGAATAAACACACTGCTCACAACACCTCTTATCCTTCTGTTCGGAGGCAAGTGTAACAGGAGTATTGCTGTCTTGTTCCAGGATAGTCTATCCGAACCCTGACTCAGCAGCACGTAACTGGAAGACAAGTCATGTACTTCACAGGCCACTCACGTGGGGAGACGGGTCATGATTTTCTCAAAGCCTTGGGATGCTATCTGCACCCAGCCTTATGCAGCTGTGCTGGCCCCAAAGGCAGACCGTCTGCAGGTTACACCCGGCACCCGGCAGCATCAGGACCCATCAAAAAATGTTCCAGGATTAGCAAGCTTCTACCACATCTCACCTCATGATCATGCTGGCCAGATGAGACAGGGTACTAGGTCCATGGGCATGAAAGGTTACGTGTCTTGAAGTTGTACAAGAAGCAGAGAGAAATCAAAGTTTCCTTCTGAAAGCACATGCAAGTCTTAAGAGCTGTTCGAACATACAATTCTGACCAGTGTATAATTTGGTCTAGGAGCAGCCTCAGGGCCACTTTAGCATAGGAAGGGTCTATTTGGACATGATAGCTCACATGCTCAGATACCCAAGTACTTGCAGGCATGTCTTGCTGAAGGGACTATAAGCCCGTGGGCTCTGATTAATTTTCAAAATCAATCATCACATGAGGTTGACTTAGGTATCCTCATACTATATGTGCTCTTGATGTCTTTTCCAACACTTTATTTCTATGATTTTGTGTAGCAGAAAGGAATAATGAGCTATATTTTCCTTCCTACTGAAGTAGGTGACAGTTATAAATATCCTCCAGACAGACTCTACCGCCACAGCAATAGCAACTATATGATGACAGTAGAAGATATCTCAATAGGAGGAGATCAGCCAGGTTCCTTCTGTGAAAATAAATTTACCTATAAGCTCAATTTCAACAGCCACTGACTTATACGACAGGGGAAAACCCAATTTCTTTCCCACTGAAAAAAAAATTACTTTTATGTTGCCAGTGCTACAGCACCACAACTTGGAAGCTATCCCCATTTTTCCAACAACTGATTGATTCCCTTCTAACCGTGCAGCTGATGACTCTGCATTCATCTTGGGAGCCAATTACACAAAAAAAGAAATTATAGTAACACTTGTCAGAGAAGCCCAGATTACTGTTTTTATACTGTTTTTCTCTTTCCCTCTTCTTTCAATCTAATCCAAAGGAGATATGAGTGCAGAGTTCAAGTTCACAGTAGGAAGGAGAAAAGACCAATGTCAATAAACCAAAAGATCTGAAAAATACTTGATTTGTATTTTTTTTTTTTGAGCTGGATGCATCACCTTTATTTAGATTTCCTGAATACTGACAAAAAGTGACTTACGATGCAGCTCTCAGTCTTTAAAAATCTATGGACAAGTGCTTCATGACCCACCTCCTATTTTTCTAATACTTGTTATTCTATAGCCTATTGCAATTACATTTGGAAAGGCGTAAACTGCAGAGGAATACTTCAATGCCATGCTGTCTTTTTTCCATGATATATAATCCTAGCAGATGGACATTGGCTCAGTCCAGACTCTGTGTCCAGGAGTTTGATGTTAATACAAGCAGATCAGACACATCTATCTGATTAAGTCTATGTGGAATTTTATAACATGTATCATAATGAACAGAATAAAATGTGAAGGCTGTTGAAAAACCCACCAGGTTTCTAAAACAATGCTGAAGAACAGGAACAATTTTTTTTTTTTTTTTTTTTTTGCTTGCTATAATATTAGATATTTTATTCTGGATTTTTAACATTTCTGTGTGTCATATGCAAAATAACTTTTATTAATGGAAATCAAAACCCACAGCAAGGAAAAAACATTTTCCATCCTATTTCTGACTGTTCCCAACTGAGGAACTTGTCAGACACAATATAGCTTTGCAATTACACAAGTCTTTAAAAGATACTGGCAGATGTTTTGAGAGTTTGACGTTCTGTATCAATAAGAAAACAAATCCATGACAGTTTCCCATCGAGTCAGAACAATACAAGAACAGGACAGAATATTTTTAGCATCCTTATATTCCATACCACACAGCCTAGGCTGCTGCTAAATAATTTTTTTCCTCTTTTTCTTTGCTGAGTTTTCCAGTAGTGTAGTGAGCAATTTATAATCAGATAGGGTTAGAATTCATCAACAGCTTTCTGCTGTGGAATTATATAAAAGACTCAAGTCTCTAGTAATAGCATTTTTTTCCTGCATTGCCCATGATTATGAAATAAAAAAATGTGAGCCCATAAGCCCTACCCTCAAGGGCCTAGGGGAAATCCAGGGTCATCCAGTGTAGCATGTCCATAGCTCCCGGCAAGTCAAGATCTCCTGAAACTACTGGTGCTAACACGAGTTCATGTCAAGAAGATTAAAATAACAGTCAGCTCTGTGTCTGGAAAAAGGATGAAGCTGACAGAGAGGAAGAGCTTGCTCTCCAATGATGAATTCCTACAGCAAATAAGCTCTTTCCTCATTAAGATCATTGTTAGAGCAATTGTTGGGTTCAAAGGGGAATCACCCATAAGTGCAATCTCTTTTACTATGTATAATTTTTTACTTTTATAGTCATATAAGTCTGGGTATATGATGTCCATCTAAGGCACCCCTTCACTCTTGAGGATGTATCTCAGGTTAGCCTTTGCATTTCCCCCTTATTTTTATCTTGAAGAGCTCAAGTTTTCCAAAGACAGTTTCTTGTGTTGTTAAGATGCACTTTCCCCCTTATTTGCTTATAAAGGGGTCAGGGGGTAACAGCAACAAAACACTAACTTTTGGGCCAATAAGTTTGTGATATGTTAATAATATTTAGAGAAGGAGCAGAATATGTCTCCAGTAATAAATACAAGTAGTTTTGACACTCCACAGGTTGTTATTCCCGGTTGTTTGTTTGTTTTTGTTTGTTTGTTTGTTTGTTTGTTTTTTCTGAAGGCAGAACATTGCTAGAAGTTTAATTTAGAGAAACCGTGACTTGAATCCAGACAGTTAACTTTAAGTTGAAAAACATATAGGGATTATGAAGAAATTGCTGATTTCACTAAGCTGGAAGAGAAGATGATAACACGTTGCCTTGAGTAAGAGTACGGTTAATTAGTAGAAAACCTTAACTTTCTCACAAGCCTAGAAGTAAGTCACTAAAACATGGCAATGCAGCTGGAAGAAATGAAAAGTTAAAACGCCCTGAATTTATGATGTGCTTATTGAAGGGCCACCATGTTGGTTCTGATACCCGAGTCTCTTGGGCAAATACCTAGCAGTTAG
Source organism: Balearica regulorum gibbericeps (assembly GCF_011004875.1). NCBI lineage: Eukaryota > Metazoa > Chordata > Aves > Gruiformes > Gruidae > Balearica > Balearica regulorum. The sequence goes on along the minus strand of NC_046187.1, from coordinate 78,770,382 downwards.
AGCACCCTGAAAGGAAGAATCAAAGAATGTGGATGACCCCTTCCCATCGGGATGATTTTATCAATCAAATTATGGTGAAATAAAAGATTTAGCTAATCCCCTCAAAAAGTTTCCCACAATTTTATTAAAAAAAAAAAAAAAAGTCTGTGATCACATATGGGGGAATAGTCCAGATATTGACCGTGGTTTTTTAAACTTTTTGGGTGAAACAATAATGTATCTTGCCTGTGTATGTTGAAAGCTACGGAGGTAGCTCCCTGCATTTCTAACGTGGACATATGCTGTGAACATGAACAGCTATTATTTTTCCAAATATTTTTCACATTGCCTAATACTATTCACTGTCTTTCCTGTCTTTGATGTGTGAGCTGGCCAGTGCTCTCACCTTGAGGACAATTCTTTGGGAGCATCACATCCCTGGTCTGAGCCCTGTTATAAATGGGATAGTGATCCCCAAACTCTAATAATACACAAGACAGGAAAATAAAAGCAGTCAACTCTTCTTTCAAATGTAGCACATCATTTTCATACTGACACATTCATTTTGTATCAGAAGAAGAAATGGCCTATTTTGCTTAATACCAACATCTATTCCTATTCACTGCTGTGCTCAATTGCATTAAGAATTCAATATATTTGAACATAGACCTGAGTTTATTCAGTATAAATACATGTCTTCTGTGCAGTGAAGCTATCAAATGAATGACTTAGCACCAACTGAAGCTCTAGCTTTTATACAACCAGTTATTTTCCTGAGCGGATCAACTAATTCCTGTCATTTGAAAGTTTAGGCTGGTAAGCAACTTCATTTTTTAAAAGCAGTTGCTGATCAACACAAAACCATGACTCAACCCCCTTGTTTTGAATACACCTTATTTCTTTGTGCTTACATCAGCTTTTTAATTTCTCACACCTTTCTTGTAAAGGGAGGATAAGTACCAGGAGAATTTTTAGCTTACATTGACTTCTGCTTTGAGTAGTGCTGGAAGAAAGAACAACCATCTTCCTCTAAATAAAAATTTTGTTATTTCCTAATAAAACATCTGTCCTAATATTGCTAAGAAAACTGCATGAAATTGTCCTCTGAATCTGAGTGCCTACACATTTGCTGTTCCCACCCTGCACTGTGGCTCTTGACACAGGACTTAATGTGATAAATGAACTTGTGAATGAGTTGACCCAGAAATTAAAAGCTTTTTGTGCCAGCTGAATTAGAAAGATTCCAAACAATTTTTAAAAAGAACATTTGAGACACACACCTTAACTGTTTTCACAGATCAGGAGGAAGCTTGCTGTATTTATGGACATGGTTATATGTCACGGCTTCATCACAGGAATGAATGACAGGGCTGAATAACCTGGGCAGGTTTTTTCAGCTTTATATCAAACAGTTGTGTTTGCTGCCCTCTATGAAAAGTAGGTTAGAGAAAGTGACCTTGCAATACTGACACGAGCAGCTCAATGCCTAAAAGAAGTGGCAGAGATAAATAAGCTTAACTGCCATGCAATATCCTGTAAACATATGCAAAAAACTCAATTAAAAAAGCCACAAAAAAGCCTTTTGGGGGTATTGGATAAGATCCTCAGCTTATGCAAAAAGAATCCATGTAGGGCAGTAATTAGCCTTTTTAGAATTACACTGTGACTGTACTTAATGAATCTTTTGCCACTTATCAAGGAACTCATACTGACATTTTGCAATATAGCTAAAGCTTCCTATACAAGCTTATTTATCTGAAGAACTTTCTATTTATAAACCTCACTAGAGGTAAAATTAAATTAATGAACAAGTCCATCTCATTTTTCCAAAATGCAAGAATATACTCTTGTTCCACCTCTTTCAGTATTGAATATTTATTCACCAGTTCAGACATCACCCGTCACTTTTTTTTGAGAAAATGTTTACTTTTGATCCAAGCAGTTTCACACACAAATGTTAGCAGAAAAGAAATAAATATGTTAAAACTGTGCTGAGTAAAAGCAATAAAAAATCTTTTTTAGGAATATAGAGAAGGTAATCCCATTTAAATATTTGATGAATAAATCTTTAAGAAGGAAAATAACCACCATTTATATTTCTCATTGTCATTGACTCAGTGGTTTAAAAATTGATGGTATTGAAACATCATGCACCACAGGGCTTTTTTTAATATGATAATAAAGATTAGTCTTGTCCATTGTATCATACTTACAATCATAAATTAATGCAAAAGAAGTTGTTTCACGGAAGTGTTGTGCAGTCTCCAACCTTGGAGACTTTTAAGGCCACAGTGGGTAAAGCCCTGAACAGCCTGGTCTAAATTCTGTGTTGACCCTGCTCTGAGCAGGAGGTTGGATCCGTGACATCCCAAAGTCCCTCCCAACCTGAATCACCCTACAGTCTCTGCTCCGACATCAAGATCAGCCAAGTCATTTTTCTTCTGAAGAGGGTAAAACTACTGTCTAACCTGATGTTTCCTCAATCAACTTGAAATAAAACAAAACACAAGCCCTATTCCAGGGCAAGCTGTCCAGGGTGAAGCACATTTACGCTGGAAGGTTAAGTGCCCTATTTATCACTACTGGAAACAAAAGTTTACCTTGCCAGCAGTTGACTGCTCCAGTTCCATTTGCTCAACTCTATAAACAGTGGAAAAATAAAAAATAAAAAATGAGTAAGTTTAGGCATGTTTCTCCCTGTCAGGAGGTCTCATAAATAAGTGTTTGTGAAAAGGACCCAACATATGAATCATTGTTGTGCTCACAACTGTTAAATACATAACCATGCAGTTAAGTGCCCCAGAGTCCCTCCTAACGTCTTATGCAGTAAACGTTCCATATTATTAAAAAGATTACCACTGCTGAGAGCTGAGGAACTTATTGCCTCCTTGGATGCAGAATATAGGCACTTTTACAAGAGGAAAAGGAAAAATAACGACAACAATTTGAGCAAAACCAGAAGAAACAAGTCTGAAAATAGACAAAGCTGAATGGTGTTCTAGCTGGTCTAATGGAACGTATTGTTTTGTCAAACTGTTTACAGTTTTATTGTTTCCGTGGCTTGTTGAAAAACTTGTATGCTTTTTGGCTACTGGGAAAAAAGCTTATCAGGGGAGTTTGTTGTTGTTGTTGTTTGTTGATTGTTTGGGTTTTTTTTTTCCTTTTTCTTTTGACAAATATATTGTGGGACAATTTGTTTCCGTGCAAAAGGACATGAACAGAGTTCTGTGCAAAGAGGGTTCAGTGCCTCTTCTGACAGCAAAATGACACGTGGCATATCTGCCAAAGTCATTCAAGGCTGTCATCATCATTTCTTCATAGTTAAATCAAGATTTTTCTATATCTTTTACCCATTTCTTCCACTGTTCCAATACTCCTAACAGTTCAGTGACATAGTCATGCATGAAACAAGAATTACTTTTTTTTTCTTCCTTAGAATTAAATGATATTGCTGAAGCTTAAGGAAAAGCTAGTGTCGAATTACAATGTAATTCTGTTTTTAGGATTCAGGCATATATCAGATTATTCACTTTTAAAAATAACGCCTTTGAATACCTCTCATTCAACAGGCTTTCAGTTTCCTTTCCTGCAAGAAATACCACCCTTCCCCTCCCTGAGAGCTAACTAAAGCTTTTGAAATAAGGAAAGATTGCTTGTATTTATGAAACAGGTAAAAAAACATAATAAGGAGACCTAGATGACATGCTAATGTGTTTGAGCATCAGGAGAAAATTTTCGTGTACAATGACGGTTATAGAAAAAAATACCAGTAATGAGGAACATTAAGATTTGTCCAGGGAACCTTTTTTCCACCCTCCTCTGCATACGCATTAGGAAATCGTTTTTAATAATGCTTACCACTTTCACACAGAACAAATGCGTCCTTTAATGTATAGCTATTTATTCATAACCTATAGTGTACTATCTGAGTAGAGGTGAATCGAACTAAACAAAGGGCCCGCAAGGATCAGAGGAAGGATGCTGGGTGGATGCACCCACCGACGCGGGGAAGAACAGACTGCGCCAAAACCGGCGACTCCCACGATCACCGAAGGAGAGAGATTAGACTATTGTCCCTCTAATGAAACCCACCACGGAGAGTCAACCAAAGAAATTCTTTCTCCAGAATGCTGTACGAACTAACAGGTGTTATTGCCTACAGGGGTATAAGACTTATTATGGGATGCAAGGACAAAGAGAATTTGGGGTTGGAATGGAGAATTTTGGGGATGTATAGAAGTTGGGGTGTTTAGAGGAAGGAGCAACCTCTCATCTCACTAGACCGGTCAAGGAGGAATCTCTGTGTCCTACTGTCCACCAGATTTAGCTCACTAATGTTTTTCATCCTTACATGACTGCGAGCCCATTTAATTGATGCAAATATGTCCATATCTCCATGAGCATTTCTATGGAGTTCACAGTTACAGAGTGATATAAAAATAAAATACACATATATAAGCCCACATAGTTTTCTACACCTTGCCTGAACTCAGAAGCCCGATTTTCTTTAGTATTTGATATTTCTGCAATAATTTCTATGTTCAAAGCACAGGTCCACCAGAGAGTAGCAGCTAACCTAGTTTAGGAGCAGTGGCTGGTATTCTTGTACCCTGGATCCTGAAGAAAAGGGAATGAAGAACAAAGAACAGTTGATTTGAAAAGTAATGTCTTGTCCACCACACAGCAAGTGTGTGAAAGCAACAAGGATGGAGTTCTCCCAGGCAATATTTAGCGATCATAACAGTTCCTTCTCCTCCTCAGGTGTCCTGGTTCTTCTATACCTGCTGCGAGGGCAGCAGCTGCATCCTCTCCACCTTGCAAAGAAAGAGGGAGCCGGTGTCGGGAGCACCAATGCAGGGCATGGTTTATTACAGGAAACTGTTGAAACCTTACACAAGGCAAATCTGACACAGGGCAGACAGTGAAAATTCCAGCCTAAGTGGTTTACGTTTGCCCAACTGAAGGAAATTGAGTCTTCTTAGGACAAGTATTGGACTTTGTTAAATATAAGATATACTATTGTATTTTCTTATTTTGGACTGAAGAACTGCAGGCTTTAGTAATCTTCTCAAGAATATTACAGGAGAGGATTTCTTTCTTTCTTTTTTTTTTTTTTAACAGATAATATGCACATTTCATCACATGCTGTGTAACTTTTTTGATCCACAAATCTAAAAGTTAATGTCTATGTTTCAGTATCTAAAAAATCAGAAATATACTTCTTTATACATCTTTCACCTATTTTGCATAACATGCTTCTCTGACAGGAGAAAAAGAGACCAAATTTCTCCTTCTGACATTGTCCATCTTTTTTCAGGGGAAGAAAATTCTGCATATATTATTCTGGCAAAATAAAGCTGAAAACTGAACAGTAGAAATCCCCCCAAATATGTGAAAAAAACACAACAACAACAACAACAACAACAACAAAAACAAACAAAAACCCCCAACAAACCACAGCTCCCTGCATTTTTATTGGAATAACACAGAAACTCCATATGTTTTTAACTTTCAAGTTTGCCTGTTCCCTTAATGAGGGCAATAAACCCCTCTGGTTCTGGGATGTTCATACAGGAGCAAATCAAGCAGTTCTCAGCTCAGAGTGAAAGGAGGATTGATGTCTGCTCTGCTCGACAGAAGTTCTACTAGGGAACTAGGAATAGACCAAAAGTGGGAACAATAAAAGCAGATGCGTAACCTTTCTTTGCAAGGGAAGTCAAACATTCCAGTGAAGGAATTCAAAGCTTCTCTAGGTCACTTGAATAACCAATTAAGCAATCCATCACAAACCCAGTACACCCTTCCCATTTGTCATCGCTCTTGGTGTTGTCTGAGAAGGGTTGATAACTGGTGAGAAGAACCCAAGGCCAAAGTGATGCTGGTCTGGTGCGTGCACGGGTGGAAACCTGTGGGTAGAGTCCCTGAGAGCAACCAGCAATGCTGGCAGCCACTGCCGACTACAGAAAAAATAGCTAAGGCACCCAGACTGCTTGGCTGCAGCGGAGTCCAGGCTGGGTTACAAAATCCTGCTGAATAACAGATTAAGTTAAGCTGTGCTGACCTGACTTTTAACCCCCAAGAGCTTTACCCAGCTCTAGCACATTATTTTCTGTCAGGACGTGCAGCTGATCATATAGAAACTTTGTGAAGAGCTGCATGATATGTAGACTCATTACAGACTGCCGCTTCCAGAAAGTAAAGATATTTCACCAAAACATTACGTAAAAGGTGTATGTATGTATTCATTGTTAAAGTATTGGCAGAACAACTGACAGCTAAGGTTCACATCCAGCGAATTACACTTGGCATGTGTGTGCAATGTTTGTTTAAAACTGCAAATCAATTACATTCCTTTCTAAAAGCAAAGGAAAAAAAATCCCACTGGAGTCAGAAAAAAATTCCTGCTAAGTGAAGGCTATACAACCAAACTCTGAAGTCGAAGTGATTCCATTTTCCAGTCTTTTTCATAAAATTGATCTGTAGCTGGAGAGGCGAAGATACTTCTCGCTTATATTTTAGGACATTGTGATTCACAAACTTTCCAAATCTGTTTCTAAAGGAGATGGAGCCATAGGGAATTTAAGCCTGTGGATGTAATCTTGAATTTATCTCTCCTTGACCCTAGCCCTAGTTCAAAAGGTCCCTGGAGTGCATAAGGCTACAGGTAGGAAGGCAGCGATGCGATAACATCAGCTATTATCAGAGAACCATCTTGTCAAGCTGCCAGTCGCCACTGAATATAGTTGTACTTAACGCCACCAGAGGGTGCAGGAAAAAATCGGTCAGATCTTCTCATTTGGGGAAGGATTTCTCAAAATATACACGTGAAGGAAGATTCGGGACAAAGGGAAGGATAAGCTTCCAGAAAACTGGATCGACTTTCCCATTTCTGGTGGAGGTGAAGCTCTCTATTTGGAAAAAAAAGCTGTTATTGGTAGTAAAATGACAAACCTTAGTGATTTCAGAGACCCTGCATTAAAAACAAGCAATATTTGTAAAAGTGTCTCAATTTTAGTGGCAGGATATTAAGGGATAAAAATGTGGGATTCTTTTCAGTTGTCCTCTTACCTTAGGGGCCTCATTTTACATTTTCTCATTTCTCAAGAATTTAATTGTGGACTACTAATTGTAGGCTATGGAATTTTGGAACAACCCAACAATAGAACTGAAGTCTCATCAGCCTGGGAGCCAAAACTTGCACCCCAGATGTGATGAAATGTGTAAGATCACAAATGCAACCACATTTCTAGAATTATCTTCAACCCAGACAAGAGGAGAGGAGATAATTATTTAATAACATGCCTGGATTTGACACTTGCTTATGGTATAGTAGGGCAAAAATAGAAACCCTTGTGGTTTTTGCACCCGGGAATTAACTACAGTAAGATCATTTTGTTCTCTCAGAGAAACTGCGGTTCCCTTCAAAACCTGCTATCTAATGGAATACAGCTGGAAGTCTGACAAATAGTCTATTTTTGACTGTCTATAAAATTCAGATACTTTATCACCAACCTGATTTAATCACAGATTTAATTTTTCTTTTAAAAAATTGAAGATTTCAGGTGCTGTTCCTAGCTTCCTTTTAAACCAGAAAAATCAACTTGGCCCATGGAAAAAACAGTTAAAATTAGTGAAAACATGCTCATTTAGATGAATTCAGAAATTCAACTGGTTTCTACCTTCGGAAAAGCAAGCCCAGCAAGTTTTCTTTCAATAGGTCATGCCGGGTTTATATAGCTGATGGTTTGGGTTCCTCAGTGTTATTGAACTGCTTGGCATGTGGCCTCAGAGTAAATAATCAGAGCACAAAGCCCTTGACTGTATTTCACTTCTCCATGCTGTTTGACAAGTGTTTACATTGCAGCGCCTGCAAATCTGCTGCACGTTCTTTTTGGCATCTCTCCTCTGTGGTTTCTACATAAGGAGGAAGGGAGAGAAAGATCCGCAGATGGTGTGAAAGCAGACCCTTGCTCATGAGAAGCAATTTTCTTTCCGAGGCATTAACATCTCTGACATTTATAAAACATCACATGCTGTGACAGGAGCTTTTGCCTCCATCAGCAAATCGCCGTCTCGTGGGAAAGCAGCTCTCTCTTCACCTCTTAGAAGAGAGTTGATGCTCAGACGGGGTTATGAGCATGAGGGTTGATAGAAAACAATACCCTGCCAATTAGGCACCCCAAAGTTATTTTTGATGATGTTCCGTTTGGGGCTGGGTAAATGAAATCATTCCCACCATAAAGACACTTTCCCCACAGTTCCCACGAGGGTAAACAGCAAGCTAACAGTCCCATGTGTCACCCATCCAGCCACGCTGTATCTACAACAGTGAAGGAAGAGAACTTATGGATACCTGGGGCACCCCAGGACTGAACAAGGCTGTGGAGATGGGCTGCAGAGTCTCTGGAATCACTAAGGTTTGTCATTTTACTACCAAGAACAGCTTCTTCTTCTTTTTTTCTTTTTTTTTTTTCACCCCAAATAAATAGCATCACCTTCAGCAGAAGTGGGAAAGTTTATCCAGTTTTCTGGGAGCACCCCAAAGGGTTTGTGCAATAATAACATTTCAATGCCTGCCTAACCATAGCGTATCCACGTCTTCAGCTTAGCAGGGCCCCGAGAGCACCTATAGGCTTGAATTCCTGGACCAGTCTCCCCTGAGGTCCCCCGTCACATCCTCTGCCTGTGGGTTCAGGAGCCCCATATAAGCTCAGGCTCAGACACCAGCCCATCCCTGCTCAACTGCTCCCTGGGATTGCTGCTCCATCTGTGCTGGATCACCCCTAGCTTCCTGGCAGTGATTCACAGTCTCTTAAATGCACTGCAAGATGGGTGCAACAAAAAAAAAAGCATCAGTATTGAAGCATTGAGACCCCTGATGTTATTTTATGGTGTAAATCCAGATGGTGACATTGCTAAGTGGGTCATGGTAGAGCAATGATGCCCTGTCTTCAGGAACAAGAAGGAGGGGATGGAAACCAAGTCTCTTGGGAAGACAGAGAAGGTAGGCTGTGACAAAAGGTACTGACTGAAAGTTTTAACAGTCTCCGTGAGAGTTTTTGGTCATAGATGTGCACCAGAAGCATCTCCCGTGCGCTATTCAGGGAACTCTGGGAAAACTTGTCAGTGACAAAGATGTCAACTGTCTTTTTTGTCCCCTTTTTTTTTTTTTTTTTTTTAATGTAAGCTATCCCTAGGTTACCATGTGGCTCCAATTCAGAGATTCCTTCACAGTCTGGAGACATGAGCTGACAGGAACTGCTGTCAGTAAGGGAACTCCTAATTTGTTAAAAGGAAAAAGTTCTTTGCAATGGGGAACATCAGAAATAAAAGCCTGTCCAGTGGCTGTGGAGTGTACATCTTTGGAGGCTGTCCAAAATCGCTGAGCAACCTAATGCATTTTTAAGTGGTTTTTTTTGGGGGGGGGTTTGTTTTGTTTTGTTTGTTGGGGGTTTTGGGGGACTTTTTTTGGGGGGAGGGGGAGGAAGGAACAGATGACATCCAAATATCTTTTCTAAGCTAAGTAATTCTGCAAGCTTGTGGCTACCACAAAAATCAGCCTAATGCCTGTGGCTGATTTACTTTGTTCAGCACACTGCCTACATCAAGGGTTTCAGCATTTTACTTACGAAAATCCAAGAGCTTACAAGATTTATTTATAATTGCTTGGAGATTTAAAATGCTTCCAGAAGGTATCACTAACACTATTCCCCAAGGGAGAAGGTATTTATGCCGTCACATGGTAATTCAAGGATGAATAGGTAGGAATGGCTGGTTTTGGAAGACAAATCCTCATAGGATAGAGGACTGTTGGTTTTTTTAAAATCTTCTCCAAATGTTTTAAGTTGCGAAGATCAACATCAAGTTGAAGTGTCTATTTATGTTTATCTCCTCACATAATCACTGTTCTAACTTTGTGTCACTGCCAATGAAGTTTAACTCTGGGCTATGCCTGTTGCAATGAGCTAAATGGAAAATTTAAACTCTACTGCAAATCCTCTGGCGATACAGTTGCTTTGCCCTGGTTTTGGAACTAGATTCCTTTCAGATGGAGCAAAACAATTATCTGCAATTCTGTTTAAACAGCAGCATCAGATTCACACTTTAGAGAAAACATTGTTGATGAGAATCAGATATATTGTGCATTTTTCGCTTCCTCACAAACATGGGCATGATGGGCTGTGGGGACCAGTGGGGGTACCCCAAAAGCAGGAGCACCCACATCTCCAACTTGGATGGATGTGCAAGTAGCAGACTCTGCATCTATGGAAGAGGAGGTGTGAGCTTCAGAGCTTCACCCACATATCCTTTGAGAGTGGTTATATGTATGAGTGTGTTCAACTGAAACTTTTTTGGAATCATTATAGAAAGGTGTTCAGAAATCTGGGGGTGTTTGTTACAATTTTTGTATCTAATAGTGTTGTCTATCTGTTGCATCACAGATGTTGACTCTGAATGGTTGACACTGGTTGCGGCTAATTATATGCTATTAATAAATCAGGATATTGTTTCAGTTCCTATCTGATTCTAGTGGGGTAGGCTTAGCACGTTTTTGTTGCAACATGATTTTGGTGGATAATGATGGCAGTCTACTGAACCAGTTTAGGACTCAGAAAAGGTTTGGACAGTAAACTTAAGCACTTGCTGGGCAGAAGTTTGGAAAACATTGTAGTGACTTCTAGCACTTGAGTAGGAGAACATTGTAGAAGATAGACAAGACAAAAGGGAAGAAGTGGAACATCTCACTCTCCATACCACCCTATGTTACCCAGCTGGTCAAGGCCATGGCAAGAATTGGCTCGAGTAGCTGTGAAAAGCCACAGTCTCATTCCTTGATACAAGGACCAGATAGGATCAGTGTGGTATAATGGGGTAAAGTTGACCTGAGCTAGCTGAAGCAAGGAGTAGTATGAAAAAAGTGGATGGTCAGCATAGTTATTTGTGATGTTTTTTTTGAGAACACCCTTCAAGACGGGAGGATGAGATTTGCAGTTTGACCTGCGTAGAGGATTATTAGCAAATAATGTGTTTGCAGCGACTACTAAGAGCATAGCAAGAACTATATGAGAGGCTCTGAGGTTAGTGCTGGTGGCTACGAAAAGCATACCCAGAGGAAAAAGGACAAAACCTGAAAAGCCTGAATAGAAGTCCAGAGTGAGGATGAAAGGCGGAACAGGGCATCCATTTGTACCCAGAAGACAGACCAAGGTTCACAGGGTCCTTCTCAAGTGTTTTCTAGCAGCCTTATCCAGCCTCCAAGCTAAAAGTCAGCGTAAGCTTTACTAGAAAAAAGGAGAGCAGCATTTTGTTTGTGCCTTTGCAGGTATAAGGAAAAAAAGACAGCCGCCTTCTCAGGGATACTGGTTGGCTTCACACAGGGGCTGTATATTTCTAAGCCACATAACACTATCAATAGCTGCAATAATGCCACTAAACTTTGGATAAATGAAGCTAAAGGCAAAAGAGAATATGACCATCACCTCTATTATCAAAAAAAGGAACTGCAGAAATGAGATTACTTTCACAAGAACCAGGCAAAAGATGCAACATTCTCTTAAGAGGAAGAATCAGAATTAGGCATTTCAAGAAATCAAGAATAATTTGCCAATACGGGAGAGATAATCAACACTGCCAAATGAGAAATATGCTTGGGGAAAAACAGTCCAACAGCAGTGCTCATTTAGATGTAGGAGATAAGCTTGGTAGGGCAGTATTGGGCTAATGCAACAAACCCCAGATCTAATTTAAATGGGAGTATGCTGTGTTTCTGAAACAGAGGCTAGTGAGGCTGATTTGAAAATCCTGTTATTGTTAGGGGAGAAAAAAAAAGTGAGGTCTCTATAGGTCCTCCAAGTGAGTATGTTCTTCAAACGAAGCTTAAAGCCATAATAAAGGAATGGCATTTTATCAGATGTCACAATTTCACAAATAGATCATTTTAGTGGAATGGTGGAAGGGCAAGGGATTATATACAAAACAAGAGACCTGTCAGATACATTAGATATTTTAGCAGTTCTCAGTGTAGAAACCCAAACAGAAGGTCTTTGAGCCCAATTCCAAAATACAGCATAGGGACAGAATCAGGCAGGGCTGATTTGCAAGGAGGTATACGCAAGCCATAGAACTGGAATTTGGATTGGAACAGGAGTTGTTTAATGCCACTAAAAATATCACAATTTTTTTTTTTTTTGTCAGGAGCAATAAATGATTTCATAAATAATTTAAGCTATTATATAATCCAATAACTTGAATAGTAAATATAAAAATTAATGTCTCAAGTCCAGATAAGGTGGTGACTGGAGGCATTGGTCCAGTTGCTAGGAAAAGTTAAACTGTCTTCCTTTATAAACCTGTGAAACAGGACAGGTCTCAGATACAACAGTGCAAATGGTCAAGTTTAAGAGGGTAGGTTTAAAAAAAAATAAGATGTGTAGGGAAAAGGCAGTTAAACCTCCAACACTTGATTAAAACTGCTGTTACCACAAAGCAATGCATTTCTTTGGCTCATAATGTCCTTAAATCAGCAACAGTGCAGTTTCACACTGAACTGTTGTTTTCAGCAAGTTGACCAAGCAATTGTTAGATGCACAGTGATAGAAAGAAACAATGCCCGCAAGCACTATTAAAAGATAGATAAACACTGACATTTGGTTCAAATACCACCCAATGAATTTGTGGACAGATGGAACATCACTTGTGCACAGTTTAAATTCTAAATATTGCCCTTAGTAGTTTTCAGTGGGTATAAATATAAGGTATAAGAATATAACGTGGCAGGTATTAAACTGAATGAAGTGATTTCTGAAAAAAGCCTGACTCCCTGATTTAATCTACATGACCATGAAGTGGTGGAGGAGGAAAAAGCTTCCTTTTGCCCTTCAGCCCGTGCGCAGTACTCGTGTCACTGTGAGCTGACACATGGCAGCGAGCTAAGGCAGCTTGTCAGACAAGCCCACGGTTGGATGGGCAGTGTTGTGGGACAGGTGCTTAAGTTAGAAGTAATCAAATGCAGAATGGGAGGGAGGCATCAAAACAAGCACAGAAAGAAAAATGTACCGCACCCAACTCAAGACAAAGATATGCAGCAATCTTAAGAATTTTAGACAAACATTTTATTTGTAAAGAAAAGCTTGCTAGCATAAATCCAGTTGTTTCTCCTACAGAAGAAGTGCAGAGGAAGGGAAATTGAACATGATCCGTTAGCACATCTCAGGTCCGAGGAGGTTGTCTGGCAAAGGAGTACGCCAGGGCTACTGCCTAATCCCAAATGGTGACAGCTTCTTTCTACAAACCATCTGTTTCCCCACTGTCTGTCACCCCTCTTCTAAAAACATGTGCCCAACCAAGTCTTGTTGTGGGAGATGTGTTGACAGACAAACAAACAAGGTTTCTAACCATCATCGAGAGGCAGCAATTAGCAAGACCCCAGAGCAGAAGGTGGCCAGTTGTGTCTGCAATCCGATCAGTAGCTCCGCATGCAGATTTCCTTGAAGGACTTCAGGTGCTTTGAGAAAACTAGTTCTTATGCTTGCAGTTCAACAAGTCAGTAATCCACAGGGAACACACCATTTTGTGTGTTCAGATGAATCAGTGACCAATTAAAACCTCAGTAAGAAATAACCTTACTCTAACCTCTGTATTCAATTCCCAAGATAGTTTGAAACTGAATATAAACATGAACAAAAAATACACCCTGGAATATAAGGTGTCTGTTTAAGCAAAAGATGGGTCAACTCTTTTCTTGGCTATTAGTGGGAAAAAAAGCCACTCTTGCAAAGGACTTTGAAACAATGGCTGAAGTGGGACTCGGGCATCTGAATTTCATATAAAATTGAAACTTGCAGTCCTAGGGTACCTACCCACTTGCCTTTAACATTGGGGACTCAATGCTGTGTCCAGGAGCCAGAAGTTCCCCTCTGCACACCCAGTAAGAGCTATTTCAATGTCAGTAGGGCAGAACTATCCAGCACCAAATCAGCAAAGTGTATTTTTCTCAAATCTCCAGACAAACTTGACAGGACAGCGTTTTCAGATCCCATGTTTTTCTTAACTCTGCAGGCTCAGCCTCTACCAACACACATTCATATTTAATCTTATTTAAGAGGCAGGACACTACCAAGTTCACTACCTAGAACCAATCAGGAGGAAACTTATTTTTCCTTTTCCCTCACTCTCATTAATATTGAGGAAAACCTCTATGAGATGAAGACACTGTTACTAACCAAGTCCTTTACAATTATCTGGTATGCTTACCTTTTTCAGTCAGCTAAGGGTAGAATGTGAAGTATCAAGTTAAATTGTAGGATGCTGACTAGTTTAATTGCTACCACAAGTGTGTTTAGTACTGTTAATTGAACCTTGAAAGAAAAAAAAATTCTACATTTCTCCAAAGTCTGCTCAATTTGTTCCCCAGTCTGATGCTTGGGGGAATTTCCTCAGAATCTAGAGGAAAAGGTAGACAGTGCAATGCATATGCAAATCCATACAAGAATCTTAGACCATACAGGGAGATGGTTGAATAGAAGTTTAGCTATAGATTTCAGTGGCATTTGTATTTCCAAAAGGTAAGCCAGAATTTGTTAGTCTGAACAGCTTTCCTGTTCTCCTGGAACAGGAGAGAATTCTCTCCTGGAAAAGGAGAAAATATCTATGCTGGAAGAAGACTGCAGCTTCAAAGTATTTTTTAAAATTCAAATTAGCAAAAGGCATCTGTCTGGTACTTCGCTTAGATGCAACCTGAGAAAAGGTGTTCAAGGAAGGAGCACACCTAACAAAGTGGTTGCTGGAGAGACCTGCAGCAAGTCAACTGGATGAAAAATAACCTTTTTGATTTCATTCTAGTTGAAAACACTTGAGGTTCAGTACTTTCTCTTATGCCCATAAGAGAAAGTTATTTTACCGCTTGTCAGGAGATGAAAAAAGACATAGCAAGGTATTTCCTTCCCAGCTTAAAAGCATTATTTCTAGATTAGGATCCTGTGATATTAACAGATACTCGTTTCTCTAGAAAAGAACATTATGACCAACAGAAGCTATACAAGCCAGAAAAAGCTAACAACTCCAAAGTCTTTTTATATAAGTCTAAAACCTAGAAGTCACTAAAAAAAAATTAACACCAGCTAGAAAACTCCTACCCAAGCACTGTACCCTTTCATACGTTGCAGGCAACCAGATAAAACCAGTCGTGCTCTGAGATTCAGGACTGAGGAACTGAATATCCCAGTAGGTAAGTACTCAGATAAGGGATGTTATTTGTGAAAGAAAAAAAATAGTTTACAAGCTATTTAAATCTGCATAGCTTACGACAAAATGAACTAGCTATTAGAATAAATTCAGATAACCTATAGAGCACTTGGGTAGTAAAATAATTTTGCCCACAAAAAAAAGATTAGGATTAGTATACTAAGAGAAAAACAGTAGTTATTAACCCTCCTAACAAGTTGGTTGTATCATAGTTACCCTCTTGTTTCTCTTTTCCTCAATTAGTATAAAGAAAAAAGTAAGACCAAGACACCTAGTTCTGAAAAATACTAAAAAGCTAACATTATTTAATAATTACAAAAACTTAACTTTTTTAGGAACATTATTTTAATTCTAAGAAAGCCTTGAACAAAGCTAGTGCTTTTCTGCTTACCCCAGGACAACCCCTTTCACAAACGGCTGAAAGGTCCTCCACAAAGAAAGTCATAATTTTTAAAAACAATCAAACAGCTGCAATTATTCCCTCTATATATACATATTGACCTGACTTAATTGTCGATTAGTGGAGCTCCTCCCAGTGGGGCTTTATTTTATAAATGGGTTTTTCTGTTGCAGTAATCCTTCTGTGATATATTTTAGTTCTTTGTACATATTTAGGATAGGTTATAAATGGATTGAAGTGGAAGTAAGAAGAAATAAAACAGTTGAAGTTTAATTTGTTCTTTCTTGCGATATTTTCAATTCATTTTCCTTTTTATCTTTTGCTAGGTACTTTTTATTTAAGATTAAATTTTTTTGAGAGACAACATGTACTTCTAGGTAGATATTTTAGTAGCACATCTAAGCTCTTTCAGTACTTCCATGTTTACGTGCAAGGGAGAAGGAAAACAACTTCTGTTAAATAAAAAATTAAAATAAAAATAATTTTTTTGGCTGACAAATTTCTAAAGGCTGAATACTTAATGCAGGCAAGAGTCAACATGTAACTTGTCAGATCTTTCAATGATATTCAGTGCATAATTCTTGCTGCAAGCACAGTAAGGAGAAGTAAAAGTTGCACAGTTTAGAAATATTTTCTAGGCTGAAAGTAGGATTTCCAACTCACTGAGACACAATTTTCTTTAAAATAGGAATTTCTTTTACTTGTGGGATAGTGAAGAATCATTGCATACAAATGAACACACTTTGTTTATATGGCATTATTTTCTAGCTGGTTAGAAATACTGTTTTATTATTAAAGCACAGCATAAGAAGATTTTTTTTTTTGTAGTTTGTGTATAAAGTTCCTTATCACATATTAGTAGATCTATATGCCTTATTACTAATATTTTTTTGTATGTAGTCACTTAAGAAAAACTATTTGCAAGAACTGACTCTCCTGCAATACTGTGTACTTGTTTCAGACCTAGTATTCTAATGTCTCACAGCATCTGATTAGATGATTGTGATGTAGCCTGTTGGGTCCAGTGTCCCTGGAATTATTTCAAACCAGAATTATTTAATCTAACCAGAGAACTGAGAAAGAGTGGACGTTCCTGTTTTGGTGCTTGAGTTCTAGTACCAAAGCACCCTGGCTGTAGGACCTGCTACAAGAGGTTTCACATCCCAGGTATAGAAAGAAAGAGGGAGAAAAAAAAAACCCCTCTTTAACTTTTCACATACTTTAAAGTAAATATTATATTTAAGGTATTCAATATCAGTATATGAATATTCAATTAAGTTCAGAACTTGGTTCCAGATCTGTTAGGTGGTTTTCTGTCAACTGGGACCGGAGAGCGTTGCAAATATCTGCATCATTGAAAGAAAACACAAAGCCCAGTAGGTTTGCTCATTCCTAGAAATCAGTCCCTTGAAACTACAGGAAAATGCATGCAAATAATTGCTACGTTCTCGGGAAAAAAGTTTGATTATTTACACTTGTATTTCCCTAATTATATTTGCATAATGTAATTAGTATAATTAG
This sequence comes from Balearica regulorum gibbericeps, assembly GCF_011004875.1. Lineage (NCBI taxonomy): Eukaryota > Metazoa > Chordata > Aves > Gruiformes > Gruidae > Balearica > Balearica regulorum. The sequence goes on along the minus strand of NC_046187.1, from coordinate 78,753,239 downwards.
GCATACTGTACATTTCAAATATGTTTTTTTTCTCACAGTCCAACTGTTCCCTCTTGCTTTTTTTTTTTTTTTTTTTTTTACTATTAAATGACATTTGTTCTAAGGGTGCTGGCACCCAAGCTTTTGTAAAATTTTCAGTCCTCCCTCATTTCAAAGACATCAATCATCTCTAATGTTTGATCCTCTGCCATAGTGAGTGTGTTGTGTCTGTGTCAGGGTGCTCTTCTCCAAGTCAAATGTAGGGGTGCAGGAACTGCCCAAAGCAAACCCATGGAGCAGTACAGCGTGAGGACTTAACGCAAGCTTTGTAGCTGGAGGAGCTCAGATCCCACCCCTCGTTGTTGTAGCTGCCCTACAGGTGTTTGGCTACAAGCTCGTAAAAGATGCAGTGAGGGTCTGGCTAATCTTAGGCTGTATTTAAATAAAAAAAAAATTAGTCGAGGAATGGTCCTGGTACAAATGTGGCAGTAAGATGTCTGTAATGCTGGAGGTCAGAGTAAATGGTTTCAGACTGAATTTTGTTACTGTTACTCTCATTGAAATCCCGCGGTAAATTTAGCCCAGAGCAGAATGTTCAGCTCTAGGTTTCAGATGTCCACAGCTTATTAAAAATTCATCAAGCTTTTGTCATAAATATCTTTGCCGTTTTACATTTTTCTTCACAGTTGGAAATACTTTTTCATGTATGTGTGACTGCAAGGGCTGAAGTTCAAAGCAAAATATCAAACCCTGAGCCTTGCAGTAAAACTATGAGTGATGACAATGACAACCTGGTGTATGTTAAACTAAAATTGCCCTTCAGGAGAGTTGTTCTAGTGCAGCTTAAAGTCTCCAGGACCCATACCTTATCTTCATTGGCATTAGATGTTATTTAAACACTGTCCAGCTCGTCTAATTGTATACGTATGTTCTACCAGATCGTAAAGGATAACCTTCTCCATCTAGCTCATACGTATTTGAATAAGGAAAACACTATTTCCAAACTGTGTTCATGATCTTAAGAGTTCAGTTAGAGCTTTAGTCCAGCTTCGTAGCTGGATCTTTTACTAAAATTATTCTGAACATTCAAGTGGTGTAATTTTTAAATAGCTTCTTGTTTGCCATTAATTACCCAAATTAATGTTTCTAGTCTTTCATCTACAGGCCTTCCTGAGTATTACATTCCTTCACTTATTGAATAATGTTATTAATTATTCCATAATCTTGTAGATTAATGTAATTTCATCAGTGTAATATAAATCACTACAGAGAGTTGTAGGGCTTGATTCCACTATCAACATGTAATTATATCACTTATTGCTCTTGCCTAATGCATGGCTTGTTCAAACAAGGATGCCAAGGCTTGACCTGGCACTGCAGGATCTCATTTGGGTGGCAGCTTGCGTGGGTGTTGGTGCTCAGATACAGGAGCAGTGTTCGTCTTTAAAAAAAAAAAAAAAAAAGACTTCTGGTTTTAGAAATATTGGTTCTGTTCACTTCCCACAACCATTCAGTCTTCTGGGTGCTAGACAGACCTCCCTTTTTATTTGCATCACTGTGGAAAGTCTTCTCTTTTGCTTATGTGCTCAAACTTTTTGATATCCACAGGACCACCATCTCATCAGCATCTCTGTCCCACCCTCTTTACTTCCTGGAGCTCTCGGATGCTTGTGCTGATGCTCATAACTTTGTGCCAGCGATACCAGGAGGCAGAAGCACCCATACCCCTGATGAGCACTGCATCACAGCTTTCCAAGGGAAAAATCATTCATTTCAATTGCCTAATATCTTATCCTGAGGACTGAATTAAGTTTGCAAATTAAAATAAGTAAATTTACCTGAGGACAGAAACAAGCCAGTGGTGATAGGAACACCCATAGCTTAAATGTCAAGGTTTCAGGAAACAAATCAGTATATCATCGTTATATTTGCTATTATGAGCGTACACATCTTTACAACTAAATGGCTGCCGGTACTGCTATTATTAGTTAATCTGATAAAAGTTTTTACTTACATAAACTCAGCAGTCCAAATATGAGGCAAGTAGTCTAAGCAGGGAACTAGGACCCTTTGATAGCTAGTGGGAGAAACAAGCAGCCTGGGAAGGATCTTCATCCCATGAAATGAAAGATGGTTTCCCGAAATAAAAAGGAGTCCTGTGAAGCTGTTTATTTTCATTCACTTCCATTTTGGGTACCTGAACAAATTTTGTCAGTTTACTTATTCTTAGAGTGTGATCAGATGAAGAATATGAATAGATGAAATTAATATGATTTTCCTACCCTATGAGAGTCCTGTAGGCATAAACTGTGCTGCAAAGTAAGATATTGTTTTGAGTGGCAGGCAGGTTACTGTGCCAGATCAAACCAATGTTGAACTTGGCCAGGATTGTTTCACGCCGTGGTAATATCAGACAGGAAAAGCAAAAAACAAGTTACATTTTAATTTGTTCACTATGCTTATCTGCACACAGATAGCCATTGTGATTTGCATGCAATGATGTGATACCTGTGAAATCCACTGTAAGTGGGATAAATATTTGCTGCATTTCAGGTATTCGTAGGCAAAGATGCAAAATTAGGCTTATCTCTTTGATTTAAACAATACTTTTCAGATGTACACCACAGCAAAGATTACTGTAACTATCGTTAGTCTAGTTTGCAAATATTTAATATTTATTTTCAGACATCCTCAATACCACACTTTGGCAGTGAGTTCTATAACTGGTTTACATATTTCAAGATGCATCATTTCCATTAATGACATTTATCATCTGGAGAATTTTATGGAAATTCCTCTGACTTTTTGGACATGACAAAATGAAGAATAAGCAGCTCTTCCTCTAACTTCTCAAAATTTAATATATTTTCATCATAACTCCTTGTATTCATCTCTTCTGTAAACAATCATACAATCTTTCAATCTCTTTTTATGAAATTTTTATTCCAGCACCCTGATCATTTTCATAACCAATTTCTGAACCCCTTGTGATTCTGTAATATACTTCAGGAAGTTCTTTTGTATTTTTTATGAGAAATAGAATAACAGAATCTTTAACTGTTATTTATATTTAATCTGCCTTCCAGCCTCAAAGCCTTTCAGTCTTCACTACGTACTCATGACATTTTATTCCTGTTTTGTCCTGCACATACTCTTCTATATTTCTAAATAGAAGATAATATTTGCCTCAGCTATTACTAATATCTTAGACATCTAAGTTACTATTAAAGTCAGAGCAGGTTCTATAGAGTTGTCTTCTGGAATTGCCCAAGATGCTTTCCTTAAGATGAAAAATATTTAGCGCATGTATTATCAGGAATGTGGAACAGAGAATAGAAGCTTTGGTGTTTAACTATTGACTAGTAGGAGCAGGAGAAAACCATTTGAGATATTCAATATAGCCTAATTTAATGTTAGCATTCTGAAGATTTCTTACATTTAGTTTCAAGCCTTGCCACCCAGAGCCTGTAGTTCAATCACCCATAAGGGACCATCTACCCTCTTTCCTGCTCCAAGACGTGACTATTTACATCACTATCTAGCAGATGACTTTCCAGATATTTGTTATTAAAATCTTCCAATGATAAACACACAACTTGTCCCTTTTAGCTGCTTAACTATGTTCACTTGAAAGCTTTTACCTGTTGTCTGACCAAATCTCCAGTTCTCCGTTTTTTACATTCCCTCTTGCAGTGTCCTCAATAGCTACAAACAGGTTCTGTCTTGACAGCAATCTTTCGAAAGTTAAAGATAAATATTGCGTTACTTCTTATGTCATCTCCATGTTAACCCATTAAGAAAGAAATGAGCCTTGACATTCCCTTCATAAAGTACAATTCAGTAGTTTCTTATGTTTGTCTTCTACATATCTAGAATATTTAGAATATTATTTTATGTTTGTCTTCTAGATATTTATTTTGGGTTGTCTGTTTTTTTCTGGCATGTTACTGGGAATGGAAATTTAAAAAGCTCAGTCTGTGATTGTATTTCCTTCTTTTCTCTGTTTTTAAGGTAGGAAAATGTTGGGTTCTTTCCCAGCCTTCAGAAATCTCCCCCATCTGCTCCATGTTCCCAAGAGAGCCAACAAAAAACACTGTGATTGCTCTAGTAAACCTGAAATCTTAAGCCTTATTTTCTCCGCAGCATATTTTAAAACATCAGATGTGGCCAGGTATTCCCTACCCTGTTCTTTCTCAATTGTATCTGATGCTGTATTCCTTCGGTGGTGGTAGTTATATGAAAAGTTGACTACTTTTTTCGCTTGATCCTATATATGCAATTTTAATTGTGTACCTTTAGAAACCTATCTGCTTTCAGATCTCATAATGCGTGGTCTTGTTATTATATCAGACAGATTCTAGATGTTGAAAGTGAAAAACTAGTTCATGACCATGGGGAGGAACATGCTCATGTACATTTCAAATTTAGAAAATAAAGGAACTGCGGTAAGACAGCACAGAGGGTCCATACTGACTATATAAAAAATTCAGTGTTAACTATACAGTTCAGAGTGAATTTGTGTAACTGAAAGATAAATAATGCAACAATTTGAAAGTATGGAGGTGTAGTTGTCTTTGGTCACTGCAGTCAGCTTGAGCATAACACTAACACTTGGTGACATCATGTTTTTCTCTGCAGAGCTCAACGGTCAAACACAAAGTGGGAAGGATAATTACTGCTATTTTGTTAGTGGGAAAACTGACCAAGAAGAAAGAAACTCACCCAATATTTTAATTTCTCTCTTGTACAAAGAATTAGATTTTATGGTACATTTCTAAACAATCTGCAGATCATATGGGTAAATCTGATAAAAACTCAAAGATTTTAGCTTCAGTAAACTGGCACTTTTGAATCTGCCAACTTTATATCCCGCTGGTTTTATGCTCTAGAATCAGGACTGAGTAACTTCCCAGGTCTTTTCATCAGGAAAATGCATGTAAAGGGCCCAGGATTTCCCTAGGAACTTTATATCCAGTACGAGGATCAGCATATGCCTTTTCCCACCACAAAGACTCACAGAGAACATATTTTGATGCTTTCCATCATTTAATCCTTTTTTTCCAGAAGTTAATCATTACCAGTAGTTTCTAGTTCAACTATCCTGTCATCTGATACTCTCAGAAAGCATATCTATCAGTTCGTTAAGATGACCTTGAACAAAGACTCTTGCTTCCTAAATAGGACCCTGGTAGCAAAAGTGAAAGAGCAAAAGCCTGGCTGTTGGAACAGCACTGGAAAGTACCTTCAGGACGACTTCTCCTTATGCTACCACACGTGAGGAGAGCTAAACTTCCAAACAATATCTCAGAAGGGGGAAAAATATGAAGATGTGACTGAGAACTGGAAGGGAATAACAGATGCCAGAATAAATTACATTGGTTTCAATTGCATCAAAAAAGGCATTAACCTTGTCCAAGGGCAGTTTTTTTATTATTTTTTCAGGGTTTTATTGCTTTTCATTGATGTCTGTGCAAACTGCTTGCATCTCTGATGTATTTTCCTTAAACCTAGAAGGATTATTACTGAACACATTTTTTTATTGTCTTGTAGGATTCAATTCATCTTTCTGCTCTTAATTTTTGTTCCTTTTCTTTTGGGACTGAAAGAGTTAAATGATGACTCATTTTTTCTTTGGCAGGTAGGAACCTGACAATTATTTATATGCTTTTGCAAATCCCACATGGCTTGAATCAAATGAGCTTGGCAAACACCAAACCTCTTGGCTGCTCAAGAGGCTGACTTGCCTTATTATGATATGTTCCCAACTATGGTGTGAGTGAAAACTCACACAAATAGAACTGCCACAAATATCCAGTCTTTTGTTAATCTCAATATTTGTGTTAATGATTTCATGAAAATTACATCACATGTATAATGATATTAAAAATATGTATAGTAGAATTCTCCTCAAGATCTAAACCTTATCTATGTATTTCTCTGGTCAATCCTCAAGCTGGGGAAGGTTAGAACCAAGTTTGGGGAGAATGAGCTATTTCCAGTTCCACTTTTGAAAACCCCAATGTTCTCTTCATTCAGCATTTGAGGAGATTTCACTGAGCAGATATTTCCACCTTCTCTAGGGGAAAATCAGGTTGTTACTCTTGTACCAGGTTGGAGCATCCCCAGAGCCTCCCTTCATCTAATATGAAAGATGTTCTTGTCTTCACTGGGGTTCAATGGAAAAAGTTCAGGTTTAAGGGCTTTTTTTTAAAAAAAAAAAAAAAAAAAAAAAAAAGTTGCTTCTGTGCAAATATGTGTTATAGTTCTTTCTGTAAACTAATTATTTAGTTTTCTTTACCTTACAGATGTATTTATTCATGCTTGCATATACACATGCTAGCTTCTTCTGACCTACTTGGGAAAAGACCAGAGTGGAGTCTCTACAGTATTTAAAATGTGACTAAAGATAACGATGTCCCAGAGGGAGTTAGCTGGAAATCTAGTCATTTGGGTAACACCAGAAACAGAAATATGGTAATATGGAAAGCAACTGTGAAAATCCCAGAACCCAAACTTCTTTCAGATCCCTGGCTCTCAGATCTTCCTGTATGAAAAAATATTCCAACTCTATCTTGCAGAAGATTTCTCCTGAATTATCAGAAGGGTTAAATTCACTTCTGCTCAGTGGCATAAAATGAAGAGAGAAATAAATTGGTTAATGTGTGCAAAGCAGGGTGTAAGAAAAACACCACAATTACAATATCAGAAAATAATTTTAAAGAGAAAGGGGAACCCCTTCACTAATGTTGGTTAGGTATTTCGTTGTGTCTATGCACAACCTGCATAAAAGCCATTTGCCTTTAATATAGACATTCACTGATTATTCTTAAACATATTATCTTTGAAATTATTCTGCAGCCTCTCAAGTACTTCTTTACTGTATGGTGCTACTGCACTTAAACATATAACGGGAACTTGATTGAAGACTCCAGGTGCTACTGTAAATAAATGTAAAGGCAGTCAGGAATGACTGAGCCTAAAGAATAAGCTTCCCATGGAAACATAGTTAATTTAATTCAAGGTCACAGGGAATGGTTGCACCCTCTAAAGATTAACTTTTCTTCTGAAAAGATCTTTAAGGATTGGAATAATGGTTATTAGTTCATTGGCCATGTATCAGTTCAGATTCTTCAAGCTGTGTTCTCCTGATCTTCTATTCACAGCAATTTAAAAGAGAAACCAAGACAAGAGCACATCAGGCAAAACTTCCAAGCAGATTAACTTTGGGATTTCAGCATGGGTCAGTTGCAGAAAAAAAAAAAGAATTTAGAATGGTGTTAATAATGTACTGAATCAATAATCTTTTAAGTAATAGAAGTAAAAAAGGGAGGAAAAGTTGAAATTTTTAGGATCTGAAAAATGATGCAGGTTTTCTTGTTTCATAATTGGGACTGACAAGCAAAATGGACCAGTTCTGCTGGTGTCAGTCCGTATGTGTCTGAACTCAATGGGAGAAAATTATTATATATCAACTTGAGGTTTTGGTCCAGCTGATTCTTTGTATATCAATGAAAAAGCCTGCCCCAGAATGATTGTTCTAACAGGAAAGTGTTTACAAAAGCAAGTAGCTGTTAAATTAATTATCTGTCTGATTACACTTACTTCGGCTAACTGCTTGTCCTGAATAGATGAAAACTATACAAGGAAGCAGTATACTAGCCTTCGCTCAATGGATCTAGTGAGACAAAATAGATGCAGAAAATAATTTTATTCAGACAATTTTTAGAATTTATTTTGCAAGCTCAAGAAAGAACTAATTGCTGATGAATTTGTATCCAGTGGCATCATCTGCATTGTTAAGACATCAGCAGTACAAGAGGTTTTTCTGACAGCTGTTCTGGCTGTGCTTTGAATCTTAATCATACATTTTTGCCAAAGAGTTATAATAGCACCTTCCATATACTCTCCTTTGCAAACATTAGTTAATTAAGCAGAACTCTTTCAAAACAACAGAAACGTCTACAAGGCAAAGATGAAAGGAGACGAGATGAACAGAAACAGAAGAAACAAGTGAAGGCAGCACATGAGAGCTAAACTCTGAAAGATTAACTGGTATTATGTTTTTGACCTGTCCAAATCTCAAAGCTGTGTTGACCTGTTCCCAAAGACACTGAAGTCCAAAAAAAAGACCTGCACTGATCTCTGCCATCAGGTGGCAGAAGTGACTGTAAAATACCTTTTTTTTTCATGTAAATGCTCCAGATATTGGTATGGCTAACACATCTTCACTCTTCCCAATATGACCATAGTCCTAAACTTCACACTGGGATCATAGTCACACTTCAGTCTTACATTGGTAAGGTTGTAACAAGGCAAGTATTGGTCTCTTTTCCCAAGTAACAAGCGATAGGATAAGAGGAAATGGCCTCAAGTTGTGCCAGGGGAGGTTTAGGTTGGATGTTAGGTGAAATTTCTTCACTAAAAGGGTTGTCAATCCCTGGAACAGGCTGCCCAGGGAAGTGGTGGAGTCCCCATCCCTGGAGGTATTTAGAAGACGTGTAGATGTGGCACTTGGGAACACGTTTTAGTGGTGGACATGGCAGTGTGAAGTTAACGGTTCGACTCAATGATCTTAAGACTCTTTTCCAACCTAAATAATTCTGTGATTCTATGATTTTATGTTTTTTGTGAGTTTCATAGGATAAGGCCTACATCCAGCAAGCAAACTTCTTTTTTTCTTCTTATACAGATTCTTGGAAATAAAAAAGAAATATAATTTAGGCTCAGGAAGAAAAATGTCTTCTCCTTTCTCTTTCCAGTGCCAGTGAGGTATAGTTCTGACCAACACTCAGTATCATTTCTTTGCTTCCAGAAGCTCACCAGCTTTCATGAATTTCCAGATAGTGGTCAGATAGTGAACAGCTGAAAAGAGGAGGAGAAGAGATTTGTTCCTCACATATTGGAAAGGCTTTGTATAATAAGAGTTTTTAGTGTTGATCTCCATCTTTTCATTGCCCTTGGTACAGTCCATGTTAGGCTTCTGGTTGAATTTCATAATCTTTCTCCTAAGTGTCACTTAGAACTGTGCTGTCCAAAGGGTTTGAGCTAGGCATTGATCTCTTTGGACTCGGGACAACGTTGTTACTACAGGTCACCTTACTATTTCTCTCTATTAAACACATTCATGTTGGTTTTTTCTACTTTGCGATCTCCCCGAAAGATGACCACTCATTTCTTACTGTTAACGCTTTCAGTTTTCGTCAGTGAACCTTTTTATGTCCCTTTTTTATCTTTAGTCTCACGACATTCACTTGTTTCTTCCTAGAACACTAGTAATGACCTTTTGATCCACCTCTTTTCTCTTCCTCTGTTCCAGTAATATTTCGAAGTTAAATATGCTATGGAAGATGATGTGGCAGCAAAGAAATGAGTCATCTGCTAGAACAGGGACTTTTTTTCTAGTCTGCAGCGGGAATTTCCTTGAATTAAAAGAAAAGGTCAGAATCCAGTGAACAACAGGCAATGATAATGCAGTGAATAATGAATCTTGGTGCACAGCAGAAGTGCATGTGACTGGGATTTAAAGAGGGGGAAAAAGTTTGGAGAAATATGATTAATTTTTTTTGACAAATGCTGCTGTAGACATAAGTGACTAAGAACTGACACCCTGAGCAGCTGTTAGCTATATGTATTGTTCTTTTGTTCACACACACATTCTGTTCTGGCTTTCAAATGCTTTTTAGATTCACTAACTTTGTCCTCCTTTAATCTAATATCTCTGATGTTCTCGTCTCTCTGTGGCAGAGGCTTTGCCTACAGATGCTTTTCAACTGAGGGTCTTTGACTTTTGCAAATGATGGCAGAAGGAAATACTCTGGGTAAATCACATGTACAACATGTATGCATATGCTTTTGAAGAGGACCCTGTCTGGAGACTACTGAAAACATTAGACGGATGCAAAAATGCCCATACCAAAAACAAGTCACCCCTTTCTATTCCTTATTCCAGGGGAAAAAAAAAAAAAAAAACCACAACCCAACTCTGAATAAAACCAAGCACATTGGAACAGTGAAGAAGAAGAGGAAAACAAGAATGAAGTTCAGTGGCCTCGTTTAGCACAAGAATGCCTGGCTGATGAAGAGTGTTTACGCAGTATTTTAATTACAGAGACTTACAACAGCAATGGTAGGTGGGGATGTGCTGAGAGCAAGGAATAATTGGGAGGGTGAAAATGTGTAACAGCTCCGTTAGCGTGAAGCTGCTCAGAGCTCTGAAGCTGACGTAGCTCAGCTCCGATCCTCCTGCAAAGGCTTGCCCGTGATAGTTGTTGAAGAAGCTTGCTGATTTATTCAGCAAGAAATTATTTGGATGAAATCCTGGTGCCACTGCTGCAGCACAAAAACAAATGATGAAGGCTCGTGAAGCTTTTCATTCTCACCCTGGCAGGCGACATAACACGCTGGGGACAGGCACATTAACTGGAGATTTCAGTGTCAGGCTTCTCTGTGCTACAGATTTGTTTACACACACACAGGGAATTAGCAGAAAGATATTATTATGAAGGCTATCAAGGACCCAACCAAGGTCCTAATTTGCTTTGGCACAAATGCAGATGAATAGGAAGACACAGATCAGCTTGTTCTACCCAGCCTAGCAAAAACTCTGGTTGGGATATATCTACTGTGGGTGCCTATAGTCAGAAATCTGTGTACAGTGGTGAAAAAGGAGACGAAAGTTTCCTTCTTAGGCTTTGTGCATTAAAAATACAGCCAGGAAATGGCTTAAGTCCAAAGCATCCTGTAGAAGGGAGGATGATAGCAGTCCTGAAAGTAAGTAGACGATGTACCCCTGGATTTCAGGAAAAGCAATAGAGTAAGGATCCATAGTTTGCCTGCTTTTTAAATGGTTTTACATGCCTTCACATCCCATGTGGTTTATATGGCCTCAATCTGTGCTACAGACTTTTGGGTTTGGCTTACCTGTGGATATCAAAAGTACTGAAGCTGGCAGGTTTTTATAAAATGTGGAGTGGATACAATGATGTCCTGGGGTGCATTAAGAAGAGTGTGCTCAGTGGGTCAAGGGAGGTTCTCCTCCCCCTCTACTCTGCCCTGGTGAGGCCACATCTGGAGTTCTGTGTCCAGTTCTGGGCTCCCCAGTTCAAGAAAGACAGGGAACTACTGGAGAGAGTCCAGGCGAGGGCTACGAGGATGATGCAGGGACTGGAGCATCTCTCGTATGAGGAAAGGCTGAGAGAGCTGGGCCTTCTTAGCCTGGAGAAGACTGAGAGGGATCTCATCAATACTTACAAATATCTAAAGGGCGGGTGTGAAGAGGATGGGGACAGACTTTTTTCAGTGGTGCCCAGTGACAGGACAAGGGGCAATGGGCACAAACTGGATCATGGGAAGTTCCATCTCAATGTGAGGAAAAACTTCTTCACTCTGAGGGTGACCGAGCCCTGGGACAGGCTGCCCAGAGAGGTTGTGGAGTCTCCTTCTCTGGAGAGATTCAAAACCCGCCTGGATGCCATCCTGTGCAACCTGCTGTATGTGATCCTGCTTTAGCAGGGTGGTTGGACTAGATGATCTTCAGAGGTTCCTCCCAACCCCTACCAGTCTGTGATTCTGTGATGTTACCCTCAAGTGAAACTGGGAAACTTTAGACAGTGACTTTTGCTACAGTAGGAAAACAGGGGTGCACTAGGTAAAATAAAAACAGGTATGGACTTTCCCTGTGCTTTCACTTCCATATTCATGTGGCAAGGTCTGAGTGCTAGTTATTAAAGAAAGGTTGTGCTATGTGCTGTACCAACCACTTAAGAAAATGATGCCCCTTTGCCAAAAGAACTGGGTAATTTTTGGCAAGGAAGGTGCATATATTCAGGCTGTGACTGTACTTTTTGGTGTACCTTAGTGCCTTCACAGCAGGGCAAAGTCAGGCCTCTTGTGAATATTTCTGGAAATTCCATTCAAATCTCTGCAAGTTACGTCTCTCCTGAGAGCACCTTGATGGACATAACATGCAGCCTAGGGATAAAAAAGAAAAAGTGTAAAAAAAGAACACCTAACGTCCATTCTGCCAAGTACAAGTGAGGACCCTTGGTCCTTGATCATGCCAGGCTTCATGTGATTTCAGTGAGATTATGATTTGATCCTCCTGACTTGGTAGAAATGGTCTAGCAAATCTTTCAAGGTTGGGGAGAAGAGCACTTGCATGTTGCAGTTGACCACCTTAATGTGTATGCCTTCAGTAATTTTTTTTTTTTTTTTGGTAATATAGACTACATTCCTTCAAAGTCCAAGTTCTTCACCAGAGGTGCCTGAACTCCATGAAAATGGGAAAAAACTGCTACTTTGTCCATAAGAGAACTTTATAAAATGATGCTTAAGGTTTAGACAGAAAGACTCAGCATCCTTTTTGAGTTAGAAGGAATCTAAACCAAGTCAATGTAAGGGTAGTGATGCCAATCATCTCATAAGGCTCTAAAGATCTGCAGAACACTGTAGGACAGAATTATCTCTTGAGACAGCTCTTTAATGGCAAAGATGAAATGACCTCTCTATATGGAAAGACTTGCTTTTGTAATAAACTTTTAAAAGGTCTTCTGTAAGAGAGGTATTGTACACAAATTTGCAGTAAACCAACGAATAAACAAATGTAGAGAAGATTGGTAACTGATGAGGAAGAGGAGCTGACACAACAATTTCAAATAGATGGCCAGTTATTCATTAACAGCATCCTACTGAGACCTTGACAGAAAATATCTACAGATCTCTTGTTTGGCAAGGAGGTGTAGGTGTATTTACCTATTTCCTTGTTTGTAATAGACTTCTTTGCATATGAGAAAACAAAATCTAAAAAAAGAAGGAAAAATAAAAGGAACAAGACTCCTCCTTGTCCTTCCGTCTTTCAAGAACTTGTGATCACTTTGATTGACAGGCACTTACCACAGGTTCCTTGAATGCCTATCTATCCTGTGCCTGCCAGGACTTTGTAGGCAGTCACGGATCATTGTATCTCTTTATGGATCTAGCCAGAGGGTTAGATAACCTGTAATGTATCTTTCTTCTAAAGCAATAAAATAAATTAGATGGATGAGGGGCTTTTTAAATGCACCTCTATAATAATGAAGTGAACCTTTTAAATCAGGTCTGGCCCAAATACCAATGAATTTGTCACATGGATAATCTCCAACAAACTCTTACTGGGGGAGAAAAATCCCTTTTACATCTCTAGTGCTTTTAAAACACCTTCAGAGCCAATCCTGGAAATGGCAACTTGCAATCAGAAGGTTTCACTGATAAATCAAAATAATATAAAACAAAGAGAAAATATTTGAATACCTAATTTCAGGTAAAATGACAAGGTTAAATGCCTTGCTGGTGTTTGGATGTCATGGTGACTGCATTACAAAATGCAGATAGATAACTGGAGCGTTGGGAAGGTAGTGATCCTAGGATATAATTTATAACCTGTCATAGTAGAAATTATTTAAAGGAAAAGGGAACATCTCTGGAAATCTCAGTAACATATATAGGAAAAAAAAACCCTCAAGAACCAGTGAAACATAGTAATAAATGGAAGACATTGTGTGATGGGAGGGATTTAAAGTAAAAATTCAGGTTTCATTGTGCTGGTTTTGGCTGGGACAGAGTTAATTTTCCTCATCGTAGCTAGTGCAGAGCTGTGTTTTGGATTTGTGGTGAAAACAGTGTTGATAACACAGGGATGTTTTTGTTCCTGCTGAGCAGTGCTTACACAGAGCCAAGGGCTGTTCTGCTCCTCACCCCACCCCACCAGCGAGTAGCTGGGGGTGCACAAGGAGTTGGGAGGGGACACAGCTGGGACAGCTGACCCAAACTGACCGAGGGGATATTCCATACTGTATGATGTCATGCTCAGCATATAAAGGGCTGGGGGAAGAAGAAGGAAGGGGGGGACATTCAGAGTGCTGGCGTTTGTCTTCCCAAATAACCGTTACACATGATGGAGTCCTGCTTTCCTGGAGATGGCTGCACACCTGCCTGCCATGGGAAGTGGGGAATGAATTGCTTGTCTTGCTTTGCTTGTGTGTGTGGCTTTTGCTTTACCTATTAAACTGTCTTTATCTCAACCCAGGAGTTTCTTCACTTTTACCCTTCTGATTCTCTCCCTGATCCCACTGAGGGAGGAGTGAGTGAATGACTGCATGGGGCTTAGTTGCCAGCTGGGGTTAAATCATGATATTCATTTAAACATAAAAGGAGAATTCTTGAAAAATAATTTGGGTCGTTTGTAAAACTTAAAGAACTTAGAAACATAAAGATAATAAAAGTACAGGAAATGTGTCATTCCCTGAGAATTCCCCCAAAATAGTATTATGGTGTGTATAGTAAGAAAGATGGTGACACCAGAGCAATAGAAATATCAGTGTTGTTCAGAACAACACTGATCAAATACACAAACAAAAGTGGAAGAAAAGAAAATATTGCAGATTGTATTAGTTTTAAGTCATCTCTCTTTGGGATTGAACTTTGGTTACATTAAAGTTCGAAAGATAATTTTAGGATGGAGCCTCTTTCCAGCAGTGCCCAGTGACAGAAGGGGCAATGGGCACAAATTGAGACACAGGAGGGTCCCTCTGAACATCAGGAAACACTTTTCACTGTGAGGGTGACCGAGCACTGGGACAGGTTGCCCAGGAAGGTTGTGGGGTCTCCATCCCTAGAGATATTAAAAATCTGTCCAGATATGGTCCGGGGCAACTGGCTTTATGTGGCCCTGCTTGAGCATGATGGTTAGACCAGATGATCTCCAAAGGTCCCTTCTGATCTCAGCCACTCTGTGATTATTCTTTTGAACCAGGCTGTAAATGAATGTTGGCAAAACCTCTCTATCTGTCACCTAAAAATAAGTGGAAAAGGAATAATAAGACTTTACAATTAAAAAATAAGTTAAAAAAATACTGAAAACTGTTTATTTTTCATTAACTCCTCTGTAAAAGCTTTTCTCTGTCTTCCTTGCAAAATTTTGGATTTCAATGAAATTTTATGAGACTAATTGCAGATATTCAAGTTTTCAAAAAAATGGAATAGTTTGGGTCTTGGAGCAAATAATATTCCACAAGCAGGTATAGAATGAGAAGTCAGAATTAGTCTGATATCTGGAAGCCATATAGCTGCAGCTACATTGCAGAGCGTCCACTAATAACTCTTATCAAGAAGTGAACGAACCTAGTCTAGGCTGAAAACTGTTTACACAACTACTAGTTGGTTCAGAGCTCTGCCAAACCGATCCCTCAAAAGACCACTTAGATAAACCCTTGGAAACCTTTGTTTAGCAAGTGCATAGTTTCTTAACATGAGAATTATCTGCACAGAACACAGTCAGGCTTATATCTCAAATGTGACTCCGGTCTTTGGAGAAAACATATTTTGCTGAACTTTGTTCATGAAATTCCTTCTTATTCCTCCTGTGGCATGTTTGAATAGCTCAGGACTTTCTTTGAGGTGATGGTGTTCTGCAAAATACATTGCAACTACAATCTCTGTGGTTTTGGATCAACTGGCAGAACATCTTTGCTCAGTGAGTAGAGTTGCTTATCCCCACTGCCTGGGGATCTGAAATGTTGTTTGAATTTGGATTTTCTTTGTAGCCAGATTGCTCTTGCATACTCTTCTGGAGTTTTTCCACTGTGTATGTGTAGCTGAAGAGATGATGGGAACATCAACGGCTTTTCGTCTCCTGAAATGCCTACACAGATTCAGAGATCGAGAGTCATGAAGCATTACTCTTTTCCCAGCTGCCTGAAGAAGTTCTGGCAGATGACTTTCAGTTAAAACAAAAAGGAGATTGTGCTAATGCAAAATGAGGAAAACATTTGCCCTTTGGAGGAGTTACAGACATTTAAGGGAAATGACTTAGTGATGTCCCACTATCAGACATGTCAGAAAGGCTTGATCTAGCTGTGCTTTGCTCTAAATAAGCAAGTGCACCTGCCCCTGGATCAAGGATCTGCAGGAATGGAGGATTTTTACTGATGCATTTCATGTTTGTCAATGCACTTATGCAGTCCAGTTTGCCAACATCTCTATTCTGCTTGGAGACCCCAAACTGGACACAGATCAAAAGAGCAGGACAAGAGGGAAAGAATCGCTCCCTTGGATCTGCTGGCTCTCTTCTTGCTAATACAGCCAAGGATGCAGCTGGGCACTTATGGACACAAGGTCACACTTACAGTGTTTATGTTCAACTTTTTTCTGACCTGGACCTTCCAGTCCTTTTTTGCAGAACGGGTCCTGGTATAAAACAGTGGCTTTTTTTTCTTTTTAAGTACAACCAGGTATGTGCAACTGCAGAGACCAAACTGGAAAAAAAAAGGGGTGAATCTCCAGAGGTCTCAATAACTTTTTAAGAAATCTGGCTAAGCCATTAACTATTTCTGTAGGACAGAAAAATAATGGCAAAATGCCTCCTAATAGTTGCATTTATGCAGTTTGATCTGCACAAACAAATATACTGTGGCTTTCCATCCCCTTCTCCTGACCCCCTGGCAAAATGTGACAACGTAACTGTTCTTTGGCAAGAGGAACTCATATTTCTTCATAACAGACTCCTCTGCATATGTGGAAATGGCAAAATCAGAGAAAATGTTCCTGGTTTTGAAAAAGAAACTCCAAGGTATTCAAAACTCAAGGTCATTATGATTGACAGGATGCTGGAGAGTCACTGACACTAAAGGATTTGACAGCTTTTCAAACACATGTATCAGGTGATAGTTTTCTTTCTAAATTAGAAATTTGCTGGTAGAAATCCAATAGGTCAGGAGATATTGCATTTCAGAGTTTAGATACTTCTCATTTCTCATCAGCTTATCTTTGACATCATGTTTTGGTGCAGCATCTCCTCTTTGCTCCTGCTGAATCTTAAACAGATATCTCATTCCCACCCAGCAACATTCACCTCCATCGATATCTGCTGTACTTTTCTGATCCCCGCATTAGTTAACGGATATGTAATAGTCTACATGAGCCGTTTGCAAATCCAGAAGCCTTTGATTTGCTAGGCCAGCAACACGCTTCTCTTTCAGAGAAAAGCCACAAAGTAAAAGACAAGTAAGAACTTGCAAAGATGCTGCTAAAATGACGGTGACTTTCTGCTTAGTGCAGGGGCTGAGCTGGCAAGAGTAAATGTGAGATGGCTCTCCAGAGCACTCAGGAGCAGCAGCTTCTCTGATGGGGCTGAGCCATAAAATGCTGCAATTGCTCCCATGGCCAGAAAAGTGAAGAGGTTGGGAATGGTCCCAGTAGATCTCTATAGCACAGGTTCAGGAGGTGAATCCAATGTGGGAAATTATAAATATTTTAATGTAGGTTTGAATAAGGAGGAGAAACCAGATTGTTGTGGGTGTTGTCCTGTGTCATCCCAAACATAAATTAGCTCATGTCTGGATTATTTTCTTTTTCTATTTCTCTACTAGACATCTTCTTCAACAGAGAGTGTGCAAGTGGGATTTTGCAAAGATATCAAGTAAAATCATGTTGGCTATGGTCTGAGTACATGGGCAATGATTTAAGGATTTTGACATGTCTTAGTTCTTGCTGTCTCAGTCAAGCTGTGAACTTTGTACAGAATATGGATATCTGAGCAAAGGTTTGATACAGAAATATCTTCCCAATAAAACCCCTGTTGAATACTTGGCTTGCATTCCTGTTACTTGCCCTTTCTTAAATTTAGGATTTCTTAAATAAATAAATAAATAAGCAACTACACTAAACACAATAAGATCAAGCTTTTACAGATATCTCTTAGGGTTGTTGAAACACTGATGAATTGTGTGTTAATAACATACTTTAAATGATCACATATTGGGTGTCCTAAAAATCTTCTTAGGGAAAGAAAAGCATGGACTCATCTTGAACATGTTGCAAGAAAGGATGGTGCTTCAAGAGCTGAAACTGCTGAGTGAATGGTTTGACTCACATTGAATATTTCACTCCATTTCAAGCAGGTCAATCTCAGGGGAAAAAAAGAACATAATTTCTGGAGGTGTTAATGTGCCTGACATTATAGTAACAGAAATAGATATGGCCCTTTTTCATCTTAGACTTTTGACATCAAGTACTAAAGGGAAAATATCCACTTGTGCACATATGGGTTTTCAAAAGCCTACAAGGTCTTTGATCATAGTGGTCCTGGGTAACATTTTGCCTTGGAAGGCAAATTTTGATCTGCTTGCATTGTAGATAATCAGGCATTTGTGGATTTTTCACTCCCTCCTATGTGCAGAGGCACAGAGTGAAGCTCACTGACTCAGGACAGGGACACACATCTCCACAGCTGGACCATCAGAGAGGGGGGAAGTCACGTGGACCCACACCCCTCAAAGCAATGAAGTTTTTCAGTGTGTAGGGCCCTACATTTGACTTTTGTGTCCAACTCTGCAGTATCCTGGTCCCACAGCACAGAAGAGTGCATTCTGCTTTCAAAGGAAATAATAAATGGAGATCTTGGATGAGTGCTAAAAATTCAAAACCGCATTCCTGGAAAAGTTGACTCCAGAATAGCAGAAACCTCTGAATGTTTTCAGCTCAATGGATTTTTGCCTGTACTGTGCTCTGAGATCCCAGCTCAGCTCTCTGATACCATCATACCAATGAGTACATGACATGCTGGATTAGGACATCCAGTATCTGTTATTTAGTGCTCCCATATCTCTTTCTTTCCAAGCACACATAACGTTTGAAGGAACACTGGGTGATCATCTCGGCCTTCTGTCACCTCTGAGGAAGAAGCAAGAAGAGCTGGATCTACTACACGTTCAGAAAAGATTCTGTAGGACCTCCACCTGAAACATCCTCCCATTTACAGAAAACCAAAAGAATGTCCTTTTCTTCTTGTCCAAGTTTTTAGGCAGTGATTTTCCAGTTCATATATGTAAAATATAGACCATATTCCCTAATTTGTTTGAGAACTTCATACCAGAGGAGTATGAAACACTTTTAAAAGCTTTGCCCCTTCTTTCTCTCCACTTACGTAGGCTAAATTATCAGCCAGAGAAGGAAATTACATTGCTTTAACATAATTTGTTCTTGACAGTTCCACATTGGCCATATTTTTATCACCTTGCTATGACGTAAGTGCTTATGAAATGTTTAATAATTTAATTCCACTATTTCCAGAAAGTGAAGCTTAGGGAATTTGAGGTACTTCTGATTCCCTTTTTAATGCATAATGATATATTTTCCATTTTCTTGAATCTGCTCCCCTCTCCCATGAACTATGAGTTTTTAAGAATAGTTTTACTGACTCAAATTTCTTAAGTATCTGTACAAAACAGTGTCTTGAAGGCAGGGTGAGAAAAGATTCTGAAAGTGCAATGAATCTAAAACCTGAGATGAGGTACGCTTTTGGAAATCGGTTTCTATGTAAGTCTTATTTCTCATGGAGGCAAAATTAGGTTGTTAGTGTCAGGAAAGGTATAAATCTTAGATGCAGTTGCAGAAATGACTCAGGCTTCTGAAGATAAAATGTGTGAGATGTTTGACCTGAAATTAAAGAGCATAAGAAAGGAATAAATAATAATAAAGCTGTGTAATTGTATCTATCTCAGTTATTCCAGAACACTTCTGGCAATAATTTAAAGGCAATTGGTGAGAAATCTTATTCCTTTCATAGAAGGAAAAAAGTCTGAAAAATGATTAATCAGCTCACATGACCTTTTGAAAGTAGGTTTTACAAACTGGGAAACAAGACTGCTATTTTTCTATACTGCATATCCAATGGTTTTCTTTGACTTTATTAATATTGCAGCTAGTTTAACAAACACTGTTATAAATTGTTCTAAATTGGAGAGACATGGATTTGACAGATGGACCCCTCGGTGGATAAGGAATTGGCTGGATGGTCACAGTCAAAGACCTGTGGTCACCAGCTCAATGTCTGAGGGGAGACCAGCGACAAGTGGTGTTCCTCAGGGGTCGGTACTGGGACTAGCATGGTTTAACATCTTTGTCGGTGACATGGACAGTGGGATCGAGTGCACCCTCAGCAAGCTTGCCAACGACACCAAGCTGTGTGGCGTGGTCAACACACTGGAGGGAAGGGATGCCATCCAGAGGGACCTTGACAGGCTGGAGAGGTGGGCCTGTACAAACTGCATAAAGTTCAACAAGGCCAAGTGCAAGGTCCTGCACGTGGGTCGGGGCAATCCCAAACACAACTGTAGGCTGGGCAGGAAATGGATTGAGAGCAGCCCTGAGGAGAAGGACTTGGGGGTGTTGGGGGATGAGAAGCTCAACATGACCCAGCAATGTGCGCCTGCAGCCCAGAAAGCCAGCCGTGTCCTGGGCTGCATCACCAGCAGCGTGACCAGCAGGTCGAGGGAGGAGATTCTCCGCCTCTAATGCGCTCTGGTGAGATCCCCCCCTGCAGTACTGTGTCCAGCTCTAGGGTCCCCAGGACAAGGAGGACATGGAGCGAGTCCAGAGGAGGCCATGGAGATGATCCAAGGGCTGGAGCACCTCTGCTATGGAGACAAGCTGAGAGAATTGGGCTTGTTCAGCCTGGAGAAGAGAAGGATCCGGGGAGACCTTATAGCAGGAAAGGTGGAGAGGGACTGTTTACAAGGGCATGTAAACCATTCTATGATTCTCTGCAACTGACAAGTACTATGCACTCCCCATAAAAAACACCCCTATGGAGCATGTTACATCCTAGAGTTCCTCCTCCTTTTTAGAATCCATCCTTTAGATTGAATTATAAATAAGGCCTCAATTAAATGAAGCTATGAAGTATACCTTCACCTGCACCTTATTTCTTCATCTAGTTGTCTGTTCAGCGCTAATTTATGGGCAATAGTTGTTGCTCTGCTTTGGAGTCATGCTTCACTGAGTTAATATTTCTCATGTGATTTCTTTTTCTTAAGCAAGCTCTACAATACACCATTAAACAAACACAGAGGAATAAAGTCAGGATAAATTAAGTTTATTCCAGTAAGTCAGTCCACATGGTGTTGGAAGGATGCAGACACAGACTATCAAAGATTTTCAGCGTTAGCTTATAAATCTCCTTACTGTAAATAACAAGGTTGAATAATTATATAGCAATCATATTTTGGAACATTTTCTATTTAAGTCCTGTGTTATCTTATCTAACTTGCTAGATTTGAAAGGTGGTTAATTTTTTCAGTAACACTCTTCACTATCACTACAGTCTTTATCCCAGAATCTTAAGCACTTGAGCAGAAACCAAAGTCTGCTCTAAAACTAAAGGGATTTTTTTTCTATCTATCTTATGTATTTATTTTATCTAGAAGTGTCTTATACAATTTAATAGTGCAATAAAATCCCCATTAAAAATAAACCTTCAGTACAGAAATGCGGTTAGCATGATACCCTTCATAGAGAACTTCAGCTATGAATCAACATGTAAGAGGAGTCTGGATAAATCTAACATTTTATTTCTTATAGCTTGAAGCCATGTGAATTTTTTCTCTTTATTATAAATAACACTAAAGTGTATGTTTCTGAGACCCACCAAATATATTTGAAAGGCCTCTATAGCCCTCAGCAAGGAAAAGATTATAGATCCAAGAACAGCATATCCTCAGAATAATACACGTAAAATCTTTTTTTGTGTTCTATGAAATATTCCTTCCTTAAAAAAAAAAAAAAAAAAAGAAGAGAGAGAAAGAAAAGGAAAGAAAAAAACTTGCAATGCCAAATAAGCAAGCTAACAGGCAAAGTATAAGCAGCTGCTTTTTTTTCAGGTGAGAGACAAAGTGCATAAAAAATGTTTCCTGAAGTGAGTTAACATTTCTCTTCCTTTCCCACATAATACCACAAAACAGGGCAGATATTCCTGAAAAGCCTTAAGGTGGATGCATGCAGCTATATTTTTGTCCTGTTACACCAGGAGAAGAATTTGACAAGAACTAATACTGGAAGGTTCATTCTAGTCAATTCTTAAGTTAGAAAGTGAAAACTTGATGGGGGATTTTCCCTTGTTTTGTTCCCCGCACTCCAATGGTGATCATGAAAAATATACTTTTGCTGAAATTTTTCATGTTCCTAACCAAAATGTCCCAGTTCTAAACTGAACACCAATATTTCAGGTCAATATAACTGACACTGAAATATTTCAGTTTGAAATGATCAGCTGATGTTTGTTGCAAGGCTGCTGAAGACTCATCAGTAATCTCTTGGGGATTATTGCCTCTCAGGAGCTGTTTTCTAGGAGCACTATATTCTTTTCCTTCCTAGTCCTCATCTGTTCTCTTTCCTTAACTGCATATTGGACGAGGCATTTCTCCACTGGTGGGCTGTGTCTACAGATGTACCTTGCATGGCGAAATCTATTGCAAAATGTCGAGGACCTGAAAAAAATAACCACTCTACAAATTGCAGTGATAGACTCATTATTGTTAGAAAAATACTATTTAATCCGTAATTTTTCAGACTGTAGACTCTGTAAAAACCCACCCTTTCCCAACTTTAATTCTAATTTTGGAAATACCAAGTGCTTTAAAATGTGTTCATTCCTGCAGTGAGGACAATTCTGGTTTTCTGCCTGCTCCAAAACCATCTCCAGACATTGGAACACCAAATGTTGAACAACGATTGGAAAAAAAGCTGTGATGGGTTATGATGGATTGCATCTGAAATGAAGATTTCAAGACTAAACTCTAGCTGGAAATAGTCAAATATAAAGAACAGGGCTTGGTTTGCAAAGGTGAACTTTTCCAGTTGTATTTTGTAGATCTTGTAAAGCCACATAAAGATAACTTCTGGCCTTAGCATGGTCCTCCTCATTGGTATCTATTCCTCATGGCTGTGCTCCTGAGAGCAGCTGCCAAACCTTTGCTCTGAACTGAGCTGCACCTTTGCCAGACTCAAACGCGAACTGGGGTGGACTCCTCTCATCCATCTTCTTAAAGCTTTGAGCATATTTGTAGAGGTTAGCAAAGACTCTTTCCAAGAAGTGAAAGAAACAGATGTGGGAGAAAAAAAAAAAACAGACAATCCTGAAAACACTTTTTTCTTTTGAGCATCTTGACCTAAGTCCAAAAAGTTTTGCAGAAGACACACAGAAAAGTTGTTTGATCTCTAATGTACAAGTCTTCTGGACTCCCAATGAAAGAGATGTTTTGCCCCTTTATGTGGGTGGAATATAATGTTTTAATAAACTCTGCTATTCTGAGTCATTCTAATCCTATTATCTGCCAATCCTCTCGGTATTCTGTATACGTACTTAGTTCTCAGAGGCTGGACTGAAATTTTTTTTCCACTCAAATCACCTCTGCTACTTTCACGCTGAGCAGAGCAATGTGGTGAAGTCCTGGTGCTCTGCCCTTCCTAACACCAACCGCAACACAAAGTATTGGGCTTTCGATGGGGCAGAATTACCCTGGAGGCTGCCACAGCTCCTCCCAGCACAGCTGAGATTATGCTTACATTTCAGTACAAAGTGGAGACTAGGGAAGGTACAAGATATGACATCATCTGCACATGAGGTGATCTCATCCTTGTCCTGTTTTACTCTAATACTTGATTTTTTTTCCAAATGACCTGCTTTCTTGACAAATTAAAGCAGAAAGAGTAACGGTAAAAAGACCCACATATTTACTGTTGCATACTGAAAAAATAGCACTTCTTACTGTTATATTTCTAACTTCAAATTTCCTCCTATTATCAGTGATAAATTTCCAGGCTTTTCCACTATCAGAAAATGCTACATTAACAACAGCATTTTTTCTGTGGGGTCATTTCAGGGCTATTTCCATGCTTAATTCCCCTCCCCACAGTATTATAACTTTTCTCGTTGAATAAGTTTATGTCCTTGTTCACTTGAATACCATGATAATGAGCAACACTGAAATGTCCAAATGGAAAATCTAAATGAGACGTTACACTAGAAATCAACATTTATAACACCCTCAAGTGGCAGGTTTGCAATTAGCATGGAAACTTAGAGATCAATTACACATGGAGTTTTTGCTTTGTGGTAATTAATCATCATGCCATTGAACTTCTTGAGCACATTACATGATATTATTAATTAGAAGTGACAGAAGAAGCTAGATAACTGCTTGTTACTGTGTAGAAATGTCCACAAGAGCTCCAGGGCTGCTTCTGTTTGTAGTCCAGCTTGAGAAACAGGGAAACATTTTATTTTTGTTTTGTTGCATAATCAATATCAACCCATGTTTTCATTAACAATGACTTCAGTTTCTGGGAATCTGTCAGCTATTGCTTTTATGCTAGTTTTGATATGTATAAAGTTTGACACATTACTCCAGACAGGACTCTTTCAGTGTGTCTTACCTCCGTTATGAGCACAGTCTAAAATATACACCCACAATGTGTACAATTTGGTTAAGAAATATTGCTCCTTTTTTCTGAGATTTTCTAAAATATTTGTTTGGCACAAGTCCCAAATGAATTAGTAACAATGGGATGCCTAACTTAATAATAAAGGAAAAAAGATGAATCATGTTTTTCAAACCTTCATTGACTACATTTATTCGAGACAATGCTATTTTCCCTAAAACTAAACTGTACTGAATTCCTCTGGCTTTTTATTTAGAAGCTCTGTTTTCCAAAACTTTTATCATTCCTGTTGTCTTTTTTAAGTCTTTTAATTATCTGTGTATTTCTGCAGTTATAGTGCCTCAACCGGTGTCTGGGACATTTCCAGCGCTAGAGAAAAGTAGGATGCTTTTCTTCACACACCTTATAGTGACAGTAATGTTGTAAGCATCACAGTGTGTGTTCTCCTGGTAAGACTGACTCGTGCTTTCTTTTACCCACTCTACTTTCCATGTGCATTTTCTACAGAATTTCGTAACAAGGAATTTTTCATCTTGTTTCCATGCAGTTGATTATTCCCAGTTAAAAGTAGTATCTTGTAATTTCCTGCACTGAACTGCATCCTATTTATTTCAGAGCATAACTTTAATTTGTTCAGATCATTTTGAACGTTATGCCTATCTTCCACAGTTCTTGTGCAATCTGTGAGACCTACTAGTTTATTATCTTTTGCAAACTAATTGCATTTGAAGTCCTAATGGGATGCTGTTCCAGAACTTCATTGCTCTGAAATGGCAAAATCTGTCTAATTTCCAACCCAAATATATTACTGGTCATGTTTGTTCTTGTTCCTACCCTATCTTAATTTCACTAGTGATTTCAGTTCTGGCTCCATGCATTTATGGGTGGGAATCAGATCTTCCATTCAGCTTGTCACTTTCATACACTCAAGAAACAGAATTTTTTGGTTTCTTCCCATGGTGGGGTTTCCATTCTGTCTCCCACCTCCCAGCCCTTCTGCAAGCCTCCTCCAGTTTGACTTGATTTTTCTTGAACTTGAGAGAACAACTGCTGAAATCCAGTAGCCTGTTCATATATTTTCTGTTGCAGTCAACATTTAAATGTAACTTATTACACACTTACACATCCATTCTAGAATATCTATGTCTATGAATAAAAACTCAAATCAGTAATTCTATATCTCATGGACTTGATTATGGCAGATGAATTTTCTCTAAGTACACTTTGCAGATTAAGTAGATCACAGTGTATAATACTTTGAAGTCCACAGAGTTCTCTTGGGTCAGGAAATGTACGTTTTTTACATAGAAGCACAGATCAGAATGGAAACTTGTAGATCTTTGATGCTTGCTCTACTAACTTTGACAAACACTTACTATACTCCTCCTAACAGAATTTAGAGATTGGTAGTATGGATTTTTTTTTTTTTTTTTTTTTTTTTTTTTTTTGTGGGAATATTGCCATGAAGACATAAGTCCCTGTTCTGTTCTTAGAGAAAAGCATAAGCAGTGGCTGTAGGAGTTTTCTTAATTTCTCACATCATGAGGAGCAGGGCTGAGCCGGAAGCACTCAAAGACTACACGAGAGAACAACTTTCTGGTCTTCACCTGGTGTGTGAAGCCTCCAGGACCTGGAAGTCCTGCCTCTCATTTCAGATACACCTCAATGTCTTCAGCAATGATGAGTTTGTTCCATCCACTTCCCACGGTATGACTATAACCCCCAGCAGCTAGTTTTGCTAAATTGGATTGTTTTTCTCCATTCAGACCTCTCACACTGTTTGATTCTCCTGTGTGTGGGCTTACAAACTTCAGTAAGTGAAAGAAATAAGAGGCAATCCCAGAACAAGACTCCAACAGCTCAGAACTACTATTGCTTTCATGGATATTGATCTAAGCAAGTTCCCTCTGGGTTGTCTGTAGTCAAAGTAACAGAGAAGAAATACTAATAATTTCAAGGCTTCTTTGAGCAACCATCCAGTCTCAGTGCTATTATTTATTGATCTTTCCCTTTGTTCAGGTGAACCATCTTTGGGGCTTGCATTTTAAACAAGAGACAGAAACAGAATGAAGCTGGCTAATGGATTTCATATATGGAGATATATGGCTTGTATTTCCATCTCTGGTTACTTCTCTTGTGACATAGGCAGTATTAAAAGGAATTTGAAGGATCTCCTTCACTTCTCTGCTGTACTTGAATACACATTCTGGGTTCTCTTTCTTGCTGTAGATCTCGTTCAGGGAAAATAAAACAGTTTAGAGGAGGTAAAGCTGTAAAATCCAGTCTCAGAATGCACCTGCTTTAAATTGATGCTAAGGAAATTTGTGAAACAGTCCTAGCAGGTCTGGGCCCTTCCTTTCTGGGAAAAGTGTTGGGGGGAGAGAAGAGGCACTTCACATACAGGGGATCTGTATAAAAGTTAGAAAGGTAAAATGGGTAGATGCAATGCACTCTTGAGTAAGCGGGAACCATCAGCTGCAAAAGTCAATGTCTTGGGTTTTTTTCTTGCCCTTTAACTGTTGGTTTTTATAAACAAAAGAAGCTTATTTCTACCAAAAATGAGTCATCAACACCACACTCAGGTTGACCTTCCTTTCAGCTGTAACAGGATTCCTGGGATTGCTTCTTCATAGTTGTGTTGTAGCTGTGTAGGGCATTAATAATGTTGTCTGATGGTTTAATCTTTTTTACTGCCTTAAAACCTAAAAAACAAGATTAAGTCATTAAATCACAGTAAGTCTCAAACAAAACAAAATTAAGATGATGCTAAGGCTGAAAGGGTAAAAAGCAATTAAAAAAAAGTAAAAAGAAAATAAAGATGTGTTAAATTCCAAAATTTAGCAAATTAAACCAGGATAGTTAAGAATGGACTCAGAAATACCAGAAATTAAGATGAAAAAAGTTTTAAATGTGACTTTCAGTGCAATCAGGTAATAACTATGAAACTAAAGGTATTAAAAGTAGTTTTTAAGGGTAAATTAATTTTAGCTTTTTTAAAACGTATATGTTCCCTCCCCATGACATCACATTTCATAGACATAATTAAAAAATCAGTTTGAAGAGAACCTTTGGATAATCCAGAGTCAAACTTTCTCTTTTCCACAAATCAAAGCTAGCTACAGAGTGAGATCGAGTTGCTTGCAGCTGAACTTTGCCTAGCTGAATTTTGAATGTCCCCTAGGGTGGATAGTCAACTTCTCTTTAGGGAACCATGCCCGACCACTCTCTCAAAACCAGAATTTTTCCCTTCTGTCCAAAAAGAATTTTCTTTGCTGCTTTTCTTTTTCTTTTCCTTGCACTGTGCCTGTTTGAGAAGTCTAGCTCCACCTCATCTATAAGGACAGACCAGATTTTTAGATAATGGAAGACTCCAGCCCAACAAGATTTTTGGGGGTCCCAAGTCTGTGTTCTCTCTAACATCTCTCATTTATTTAGGGGGCCTAAAACTGCACACAGTACTTCCCTCTTATCCACAAGCGCCAAACAGAAGGAAACAATCACTTGCCACGACCTGGTGGATGTTCTTTTGCTACTACAGCTGAGGATGCTGTTGCCTCTGTGGTGGCCAGGTGTCCTGCTGACTCTTGTGCAGCTTGCTGTCCCCATGGCTTTTTCTTTCTCTGCAGAGCTGCTTCTCAGCCAGTTCATAGAATCATAGAATCATAGAATCATAGAATCATAGAACCATAGAATAGTAGAACCATAGAACCATAGAATAGTAGAATCGTAGAATCATGATTTGGGTTGGATTGGAAGGGACCTTTAAAGATCATGTAGTCCAAACTCCCTGCCATGGGCAAGGACATAGAAGCGTTATAGTTGAAAAAGACCTTTAAGAGCATCAAATCCAACCGTTAACCTAACACTGCCAAGTCCACCACTAAACCATGTCCCTATGCACCACATCTACGTGTCTTTTAAATACCTCCAGGGATGGACATGTTTCATTAGATCAGGTTGCCCAAAGCCCTGTCCAACCTGAGCTTGACCATTTCCAGGGATGGTTGGTTTGATGCTGACTTGCATCGATTTGTGGTCCTGCTCTGTCCCAGGTGCTGACTCCGCATTTGTCTGTGTTGAACTTCATGAGATTCAGATTGGTCTGGTCCTCCAGCTTGCTGAGGCCAATGTGAATAGCAGTCTTGTCCTCCACTGAGGAAACATCTCCCCTCCCAGGGTGGTGCTGTCCACAGTCTTGCTGAAGATGCATTCTGCCTCCTTGCTGTGATCGCTGATGAAGACAGTTTAACAGCATTACCACAATATTGATGCTTGAATGCCGCTTCTTAAACCTGAAACTGTTGAGCACCATAGTTGTAGCCTGATTATTGTAGCTAATTCTTTCACCATAGAAGACCATGAGGCTGGTATCAAGCATAATTCACTCTTGAAAAATCCTTGTTAATTATTCTCAATTTTCCTCATGTCATTCCTGTGCTTGGAAATATTTTCCATGAGAATTTGTTCCACGATTTAAGTTGAGGTTGACTGGCCAGTAAATATCCAAATTGTTGTCCTGTCTTGTTTGACCATTCACTTCCCCGCCCCCCCCCCCCCCCCCCCCCCCCCCCCCAGTCACTAGGGACAACTCCCTTGAGCAGAGCAAAAATTCAAAGATCATAGAGCTTGCAATTATTTCAGACAGCTCCTTCAGCACTCACAGAAGCATCACTTTGGGTCCAGTATACTTGTATATGTTTAGATTTTTTAAGTAGTCCCTTTCTGAGGCAGTGAGTACCCCCTACCTGTGGTACTTGTCTCCTGTAACTTTCGCTACTAGTCATGGAGATCCAGAAGGTTTGAGAGAACGTTTTGCCAGTTAAAACAGAGTTACAGAAGACACTGAATATCTCAGAATTTTCCATGCTCTTCATCACTAGTTTTCCCGCCATGTTCAGCAGTGAGCCATTGTCTTTATTCTGCTGCTTATGTACCTATAGAGGCCATTCTTGTTGCTCCCATACCTCACCACTTAACTCCCAATCTCCAAAGTTTGGCCACCCAAATTGCACACCTGGACAGCTGTGTGATTGTCTGTCCGTCTTTGTGCCTGTCCCTGCTTCCACTTCCCATACATAGCAGGTTTGTGTGTGCATTTGACCAAGGGTTCCCTATTAAGCCAAAATCATCCTCCAAAATGTGTTCCTGCTTCCTTGCACATGAGGATGGATTGCTCTCCTGCTTTGAAAAGGTGGTCCCTGATAACTAATCATTTCCTCTGAGCACTTTTGTCCTTCAGGACTACAGGGTCCTGCCCAGAAATTCCCCAAATAAGCTGAAGTGTAGTCTCCTGAAAACCAGGGTCTTCTGCCAGATACTTGCCTTCCTCAATTCCCCCATTTTCTGAAGTGTGGCACCTGAAGCCAAAGCTGTGATCATCCATCACATCCTCAGCTACTACTTCCCTATTTGTGAGTAGCACATACAGTAGAGGACTCCACCAAATCAGCCATCCTACATCAGCATCAATTTTTTCCCCAAGGTACTACAGAAATCTGCATTGGTTGCACCCTACTGTTTTGTCCTCTGAGGAGATATCAGGTTGGTTGAGAACTAGAGACTAGAATCAGGAAATTTCTTCTGAAGAAAGCTTCATCTTCCTCCTCCTTTTGAACTGGACAATCTGTAGATATCCACTGAGACATGTTCACATGTTGGAGATTCTTTTGGTTCTGACTTGGAAGTGCTGAGGCCCATGTTGTAGAGGAACTCTGTGGTTTTGAACCACTCCCTTACCAATGGGAAGGTCCATTTTAACAATGTTCTTAGCACCTATTGCATCAAAATGGAATGGGTATTAAATAGTTTAGTGCAAGATGGCACTGTCTGCAGGACTGGCTGGATGCCAATGCTCCTTGCGCTCTCGGAGTAAGAGGCTTACGGGGAATCTGCTTCAGGTTGAGATATGCTATTCAAGCCAGCATGAGTCCTTAATGTGACTGTCATTTAAAATAAGATTTACTCAGTTAGTCTGCAGCCCATGCATAGTCTTGACCAGCTGCCCATCCAATATCTGAAATGTTCCCATATTTAAAAACAAACAACTAACTCTCCCCAAACAGTTTGTTTAAAATCTTGATGATCCAACTTTGCCTTTTTTCTGAAATACCTTGTGTTGTTAATGACTTGTCATTATTTACATACTCTTTCTCTCTAGCTGTGATAGGAAAGGAAATAGTACTTGACCTTTGTGGTGATCTTGATGACCCTTGCTTAGTGTCACTTGTTCTTACAAAATACTCTGCTTCCAAACTGTGTAGCTGCATCTCTGACTGCAGTAGGTTTGCTCTCAAAGCAGACAGCAAAGTCGACCAACCGGGTCAGTTTTTCCTTTGCAAATATCAAGTCAGGCTTTGAGTTCTTTGTGCTCATCCTTGAGATGTGTGTTTAGATGGTCTGTCCATATGTATGTCTTGGTTTCCTGGTGCACAGTTTCTTGTTGTTTTAATACAGGCATTCTTCACAGATTGGTAGATGCCTAAAATATGCCGGGTGTGAAAGTTACTGTCTATGAAACACTTTAGCATTGGCCTTGGTCCAACTCCAAAAATCATAATCAAGTCAATGCTAATTGGACAATTTTAAAAATGCCCCAGCTTGCAGCCTTATCTTCGTAGTTCAGTCTATTGTTTGAATGAACTATTTCTTATTTTACAAACACTGGGAAAACTGGTTTAAATTAAAAGAACTACTAGCACTTATTGGTGCTTTGGAGGTTTCTTTAAGTGCTTTGTGGTCAGAAATGCCACATCTGTCCTTCTCTATGTCTCCACCAGTCAGAAATAGCTTCTCTACATTTTTCTGGTATCTTATCTCTCCATTACAAAGTCTGGTGGATCATAGTGTCACTAGAGTGGGCTAGCACATGTGAGCAGCAGCTTTCACATTAAGAGTAAGTTTAGGATGTCTCACTACTCACAGGTCTCCATCTCTAGTACTGGCATACGGAAGATTGTTTTGTGTTCTAGCAAGGAAATGATGTCTTTTCTGCTTTTTAATTACTGGTGATGAAAGTGGAGAGAAAGGTCCTTTGCATCTGAATGATCAGCTAGATAAGTGAGTCTTGGGCTTGAGAATACATGAAAAAGCAAGAGCTTCCCCAGCAATTTCAAGAGTACGTTTCCAATTTTCATCAAGCAGGTGGCAATTTTTCCCCATTATTCTGTTTCAACTTGGGATCAGCCAGAGTCTCAAGTATTTTCCAGATTTGCCTAGAGATCTTGTATTCAAGCCTTCAGTGCTTACCTTCTAGGTCTCACAGTCATTGGTTGAAAATGAGTTGTGAGTGGGCTCATTAAAATGTAGCTTTTTTAACATGGGTCTTGGCCAGTCAAGTAGCAAGGAGACACAACAGTTGCCATGATATAATTCAAGCCTTCAAATTATTTGCTCAATAAAACCAAATATTCTGAGATTTCCATAGTAGTAGTCTTCCTTACTGATAACCACCACCACTGTTTTCCTGTTAAAGATCGCAGATCAATCACCAGATGGAAAAATAGTGACACTGAGTCTCCTTATTTGATCCCAGCTTTGAGATGTCCTACTTGTGTGCACTCCTGTCATCATTCTCAACCAGTTATAACATTTTGATGTGCATTTTCAATGAAGTTGATTACATGTTGGTCAAAACCTTTCCCTTCTAACACCCAGGAGAGACTTTCATACATTAATAAATCAAAACCAACACATTTTTCTTGGCATGTTGCATAGTGAGCTGCAAGATATTTATTTTCTGAGCAGCTGGAGAGCAATATAATCCCTCTTTGTCAAAAATTAATGGGGCGTGTCTTTGCCAACCTAATAGAAATTATCTATGCAACTATTTGCAGCACTATGTATCTAGTGGTAAGTGTCCTCTATTTATTAATATATTTAGTTTTCAGCACCCATTGTCTTGGGGACTAGCATCTTTTGATGCTGTTGGGAATCATGACTGTGATCAGCATATATTGAATAAATGTGCTAACCCTGCCTTTAGGGTTCTCTTAATTCTGATTTTTTTAAGATGGATCTGTCCTGCATTTTTACCCATTTCTCCCATAATTCACTGTAATTATAGATTTGATTCCTGAATTGTCAACTACATAGCCACTTGAAAACAGTTTTACCTTGAAATGGTATTGCTTTCTTCAATTTTTAATTCTATTTCACAAATTTCTACATCTAATACTGAAGAAACCCCTTTCAAAGTCAATGGCATTTACTATACACCATCTTATTTGTTTTTTGTTTAAACTCAACATGTAAAAGTCAAATTTTGAATTATTTTCAAACTCTTTTCAGAATAAGTTCTTGAAGGAAATCAGATCAGATATCAATGGATGTGTTCATGATTAAAGACTTAGTTGCTGGACGTCAGAGTATTTGTATGCCAACATTTCAGTGCCTTTATGTGTGATTTTATTATAAATTTAAAGTTGAGTCTTTCTAAAAAGCATTTATATTGAAGACCCTCTTTGATTTGTGCTATTGGGGAATCTGTAGCCGCCTTAGGTTCTGGGTCACTATATGTGGCTTCCTTTGGGAGAGCTCTCTGCAATATTTTGCATGATCAGGATGAATTTGGCTTGAATAACTATAGATATAGATATATAGATAGGTGGTTGGGGGTTTTTTCCACATTTTTATGTCAAACCTTCTGTCACATACGTGTAGCTACCAGCTGACTCCTTTTGATGGCATTCCCTTATGTTTAGGGATGTGGCAGAGGAAGTTTTTATGAGTTATCCCACATAACGGACACAAGAGCATCAGTTATCCCACTTCGTGGACATTGCCAATACCATGGCTTTTTTTCTGAGTGCATGGCCAAGGCAGAGCTCACCAAGTCTCAGCATATTGGATGAGCTAGATTATTATTGGGGAGTATCACTAAGGGAATCTTTGGTTTCCTTGGTGGGGATGCAGCAGCAGTATAATTGGAGAAGGATATATGGCCAAGTATTTTTGGTATGAATAAGATATTTTCTATAGCAACTGAGGCCACCATTTCTGTGCAAGCAGTCTTACTTCTTAAAAAGAATGCGGATATATTTAATCAAACTAAATGTGGGTTTATGTCCAAGTAATTTACATGATCCTTCAGCTGAAAGGATCTCCATCCTTATCACAGATTTAGGCACCTAATTAAGAAGGTGCTGGCAAATATTCTCAATTTTAAATTTAGAAGGAAATTTAAGGAGAAGCAGTCTTCTTTGAAGACACTGTGAAAAATACTTACTTGTCTCTATGGCCCAGCTGTCTCTGTTCCAATCTGACTGGCCACTGCTGATGACGCTGGCAAAAACTTCTTTCTTAGAATATGTGCAGATGGTTTTTGAATCAATGATGTTCTTTTGATCCATTATTTGAATTCAGAATTCTTTGCTCAATTCCAAACAACTGCTAAGGCCAGTATCAAGGGAAGAGGGGTTATTCTTCATCTACTGCAAGATTTGATACATAATCCAGATTTAATTAAAGTATATACTCTTCACATATGCTCACAAGTTTACAGTGGCATGCTAATGTGGTTCTTTGCCTGGTGCTGTTTATATCTAAGGTGGACCTTAGGCACCATTTTGCTGGGCAATATATAAATTTGCATGTATGTGACTGTCCTTGTCCCAGAAAGTTCACATGAGACAAAGCAGAATATGCTGCGAAATAATCAACAGGAACAGCATAAGAAAACTTACACTTTTGTTGTAATAAAATATAGCAATTGTAATGCAGCAATGGACTAACCCCGTTGAGTTTGTTTCCTTCTTCTCTAGGCATTTTGAGAGCTGGATTTAGAGGACAGCAAGGTGACTGTGTGGATATCTGCTGAGTTCTTCCCACTCTTGAGGGAAGCGTGGGAGAAAGCATGACAACTGCTGGGAATTTTGAAGAGCAGGTCTGCAAGAGGGCAACCAACCCTTAGAAGCCAATCCCACCTATGACTAATTGGCTATGACTCATCAGAGGCTTTGATTTCTTTGATTAAGGCTTTTCAAAATCTCTACATCCTAGGAAACATATAGGCAATACACAAGCACGATTAAGTCAGCGCAATCCACAGGCTTACAGGTTATTACAAGAAATAACACCGTTAATTCTCCTAAGCGCTTGTATACTGAAATAGCAAAGGAAGATTAATAACTTCAAGAGCTGCACAGCCTCAGGTATAATGGCATCATGTCACCTCAAAAAAGCCCTGGTATCCTAGCACCAGATTTCCTTTCTCCCCAGTGGAGACTCTTTTCTGATGACTCTTAGGCTGTACAATGCTTGTTTTTGGCATCGCTATTCATAAACTGTTCACCAGATCTGAAAGTGAGGGCTGAAGGAAGCACATAGACTTGTCACTACAGAGGTCTGTTCTTACCCAACAAGTTTGACCGATTTTTTTTTTCTGCCTACTTTCTACAAAATAACTTTTGAAAGTGCAACTAATAATTTTTACAGTTTGTCTGATTTCCAAAGCTTTAGTCTATCTCATGATGTAATTCTAGAAAGCTGTTTCTTCAGCATATAGAATACGACCTATTTTATCAAAAAATAACTTCTCCTTTGTCCCTGTATGCACACAACTCTCCTCAGACAAATTGAGCGATTCATTTACAATTCAATCTGATGCTGGAAAAATTAATGTTCAACATGCAAGAAGCACAATGACAAGTAACCTGTACTTTTTAGAAGGTGTGTGATATTTGCCAATTTTAACAGCTTCCTACAACCTGCCATCTCCAGCACCTTTTCTTAGTTGAATCTCTCTCTTTTCCCTCAGAGAAGTCCAGCTCCAATATTTTGAGCTAGCACAGCAGGCTCTGCAGAGCATGCAATCAGGGAAAGGTCATCCATTGTTCCTCACCTCATTTGGCTATTTGGTTTCTGAAGGTTGAGTCTCATCCCTGAAGCACTCCCATTACTCTTCAGGCAGAAGCTGAGGGAGTTTTGCATGTCCTTTGATGTCATGATCATAACTGAAATGTTGAAAGAAAAAACACATAGCACAGGAGGAAGAAAGTCCTGTTACTGCTGGCTTGAAGTTGCTCCTGATCTTTGGATATGAGAAGGTCCCGAGCACACCTGCTGGTGGCTGGATCTCCATATCCTTGCCAGAGGCAACCCATACAGGATTCAACAGATATCCTCCCGCCTAGTTAGCACACATGCCAATTAGTCTTCTAAAACTCTGCTTTGAGGAAAAACCGGTCAAGCTCTTGGAGAAATGTTTTTCCTGGCAGGTGAACCTTCATCTCTTTTCATCTGTAGAGCCAGATGTTTACTCTTCAATGAGAAGCTTAAGAAGCCAAACCTAGCAGTGGAGGAAGAGAATGACAAGTTGACATATCAAATAGTTTTGGATATATTGCTATTAATGGGGAACAATCAATCTCACCCACCTTTCCCTTTCCAGTATGAGATTTCTTCATATAGGATCTGAGAAAAATCTCACATCAAGATATCAATAGGATTCTCAGAGTTATTCTTTACATTCATACTCCTGAAAGGTGATTAAATCAAGCTTCTCCTTTATTCCTTGTTTGCTCTTCAATGGTAATCATTGCTAGATGAAGAATAAGGCTTGACTATCATGGGGCTTGCAAAAAAACACAATGTGGGCTCTACCTTCATAAAGAATAGAAATGTAATGTATTCTTGGCTGTAGCAGGAAGTGCATTACTGATGAAGAATTTTGGGGAAAGAAAGCTCATAATTTTGTAAACCTGCAGTTTGATATGAAAAACATTCCATTGTATATACTTAATGAATATAATGGATAGTTTTGTTGCATTCTAAACTTGAAATACCAAATACGGCCTTAGAAATTTACCAGTTTAGGAGTTTCAAGAATATGATTTTTTTCACCAATGTACACAGTGCTCCAAACTGCTGCCTAGATTCAAAGAAAAAACAAGTTGACTTACAGATTCTTCATGAGCCAATCAAATTTTCTCCCTCCATGCTTTGCTGTGATATTACTGCAGTCTGACTCAAAGACAGTGAGCTAATACATCTTTTGACTAGGGGAGGGAATTGCTGTCCTCAAGATATTCCTAATTCATTTTTTACTTCCTTTAGTCTTTTATTCTTTCAATAAAAACTGAAAGAGAAATGCAAAATGATAGTGATAAACTAGTTTCCTTGGAATTTAAACATCTGCTTGGGTTTTAATCAGATGATGGGTTATCACATGTCTTTGGAAAAGATAGGTGTTTTTAGGACTGAGGAAAAAAGATGATATGATGGTTTTTTAGTCTAGAGAAGTTGGGACTGAGAAGATCAGCAGTAAATGTGTGAATATGCTGCTATCATACCAAATTTCTGGTCACAGATGCCAAGGACTTGAAACAACCCTCAGATTCATTCTCGCATCTGGGACATCAAAGTGCCTAATCAGTATTTTGATAGAACTGCCTATCTTGCTGTCATTTGTTAAAGAAAATTCTATAAAATGAGAAATGTCACCATCTTACATGGTTGCAGTGTAGAAAAACTCTTCAGTATCGTAACAGATGATTGAAGAGATAACCACTGACTAAAAGGTTTTTTTAAAGCTGTGTTCATGATACCATTTCATTAACTGAGTTATAAGAAGATTAGTTCTTCTGAGGCAGTCTTGCCCATATTTTTTCCTACCTTCATGATCTGAACTGTCCATCCAACAAGAGAACCGTCTCCCTGCTTTTCTAGTGTGTTCTAGCGTTTTCTCTGTGAAGGTGGAACTCACACCCACCAATGAAGCTGAGAAAATGTGTAAGTGCATTGAAGCACCTGCAATTTCAATTTCAAGCCTTCTAAAGCTAGCACCTGAATCTCTAGGACCAAGTGTCCATTGCTCTTTTGGAAATGTTTAGATCAAATTTGATCTACTTTGCTGACAATGCTATGGAAGCCCTGGGTTATTTTTGAGAAACTGTGTACTGTGGAGAGTAGATAGTCTGCACAGTCTCCTGGACCTTCTGCTTCAAGCTTGAGCCAAGAAATTACAAAATATTATTGATCCTTTCTCTATATGCTACTTAGTCTGCAAAACAGACTTTTTTCACTTTACTATCAATTTCTTAGATTTGTTTGACTAACATGGGACAAGCTTGGTATAGATAGACAGCAGAGCTGGATGATGATCTTACACTAAACCTAAATTGGTGGAGAGTAATTGTTAATGGCTAGTGAAGTCTCTTCTACTGTTATTGAAAGCTAATACAACACAGACTGAAAACAACCTACTTCTTCCTTTCTGATGTAGGGAGTTTTATTCTACCCATGTTGACCACCAAGGGGTTGAAACTGGAGAAAGACAAGTCCTATCCATTCTTTCACTGGGAGCTTAGTGAGCAGAGAAAGAAATTCTGTCCCAAAAGAGAATATGACTGTGCCTTCCATCTCTTTACAAAGACAGTACTTCAATTATTTACCATTGAAACTCTTTTCAATAAATCGGATTGGCTCCACAGGAGGCAGAGGAATGTTTCTATAGAGGAACTTCTGCTTCATTTCTGGAAGAAAGAGCTTTTCTTTACCAGTGACCAGAAGAGTCAAATATCAAAACCATGCTTCCTCTCCTCAGTAGTCTCATGACTACCTCACCCTTTCTCTTCAGCCCTTTCCACAAAACACCAAAGCCTGGGTAATGGGCATCTCAGCTTTGCAAACAGTCTCCTGCTAAAGGAAATGCACGATGGCCAAACTATATGGGGACACGTGCAATGCAAACATCTACATCAGAGCTAATCACTGTAGGATCCTTCAAGAGCTGGTGGGAATCAAATGAATATACTCAAATGAGTCTGGAGGATGAGTCAGCTCATGATGCAGGTGTGTAAAGTAGGTCTGATGATTCATGATTTAAAATTGCCTAGTTCTCTCCTTTAATTCTTAAGAAAGCCTTGGGTGACTAGCTCATGTATGAGTGTCTGGAAAGAAAAAAATTAAAGGTTAGACCAGATAGATTACTTCCATCTGGAGACCTTTTTTTTTCCCTCCTCATTATTTAAGCAGAAATTTGTGATGCTGAGCTGTTTCTTTGCCTTCAATAACTTCTCAGTGATCAATATATGATGATAACAAGTTAGACACAAACACATTATTTGCTTGCTTGTTTAAAGTACCATTCAGTTAAGTAAGGCAAAAATAAATTTTGAAAAGGAAAAACAAAAATAGGTTTATAAATGAAAAGCATAATAATTTCTGACACTTTTAGTAGATTATAATCACTAATCACACAAAAGAATGCTCCATCTATGTTGCTGGGCAGGAAAAGGGGTCAACTGTCTCCACTGCATATATTCTAAACTAGTACAAAAATCATTATTTTACATGAAACCATCCTATGCATCTTACGTTTCAGAAGAAACCTGCCACTGTAGTCTGAAGCTCCTCATTATGACATTGAAAAAGTAGGCTTTCTATTAATATAATTATAGGATGCAGGCACTGGGCAAATTAGGGACATGTTTGGGATTCTCAGATCTTGAAAACCAGCAATTATGATCACAGGGATAGCAAGGGACTATAAACTGGCAATTGCCCATGAGCACTGAGGAGCCTGTGAATGCTCTTGTGAAATATTTGCCAGGCTTGCCTTTCCTGCTTTAAGCTGCTCTGTTACATAGCATTTACTGTGGTATATTGCACATTTTGGTAACAGGGTTGCAACCCAATTCTCCATAGGGACTGCCTGTTTAGCATGTTGAATGATGAAGTTCTGTCAGAAATACTAAGAACAGAGTCTTTTTCATGTTAAACTTTTTTCAGCAAGATTTAGAAGCCCTGAGCTTATAATTTGAGCTTTTGTCTACCTGAATTTGTGAGTCAGTGATTCCGAAAGCACTCTCAACAAGGGACTCAGTTTCTAAATCTAGACTCTGAATTCAGTCTTACAGGATCCACAGAAATATGCAATCTGCTGCAGAATCATCCAGACATTTTTACAGCAGATAATGTCTTGCCATTTTCGTGATGTGGTACTGCCTCCTCTAAATCTTTCCCCCCAGCTCTCATAACATGTGCTTTACAAGATTTCACCCCTGCAATTTGGAGCAACCTAGCTGAAGTTTAAACAGGAAAGATCAATTATCCATGGCTGACACCACCAGTTAGTATTGGCACTGTGAAAGAGAATATAATGAAAAAAGATGATCCAAACTGACATTAAACCAATTGAATATGAAGTCCTTAAGCTAAAAACCCACCTTGTAAATGTAAATTGGTATGACGGCTGACAAAGCAGTTCAGATCTTACAGCTCAGGCCAATATGAACATAGCTCTGGACAGCTGCTTGCCATCTCAAGTCAGATACACCTCTGGATTCTGTCAAACCCCTCATTGTCTCAGCTTCTCAGTGTATGATATCCTTCAGCACTGAAAACTAAACCCTTGATTGGAAAATCAGTACAGGCAATGGTGTGCTTACAGAGTTGGTTTGCGGCTTCATCTCTGTCCGAGCACATCCTTGCCTTCAGTGTCCTCTCACTTCCTAAACAAACCCATCCAACTAAAGTAACAACTGCTGTCATTGCATTGTTTATTCTATTTGCAAGTTCTATCCTTCCTTTTTTCCTCTCTGTCATATTTACTGAGATATCATCTCTTCGCAGTAAGGATTGTGCCTATCACAGTGAGACTTTGGATGTATTTGGCTCTTATGACCTACCATACTGAACACGGTTAGTTAACCCCTGACCCTTAGGAAATCCATACCCCAACCCTACTGAGACGTTTTCTTCCATATGTCCATGGAAGGAACTAGAAAGCTGTAAGGGGGAAAAACTAATCAGTCTTATTCATTGTAGGAGGGTACTCATTTTTATTCAGGGCCTCTGAATAAGGTATTTGGAATGCATTGCAAAAATAAAACATTTTCTGGTTAAGAAGAAGCAGCAGGATTTTGACCACTAGTTCCCAAGTTATGTCACTTTGAGGTGATACAACTGAGGTTGTCCTGCTGCGTGCAGTACATACGCTAATAACGGGTGGGACTGTCCACTCCATCCATGATAGCTAGTAGGGACAGGACGACATCAGGTCAGGCAGCATTCACCTTCCTAAAAATCCTGCATGTTATCTGCCAGCAGGGAGGTTACAATGGAGGAAAAATTCAGCCTGCCTATATTCATTACCCAAGGAGCAGCTGTTCCTGCTTCTGTGTTCCTCAAAGTGAGAGGCTCAGTTGACAGGACCAGTTGCTTAACTAATTCAGGAACAACTGAAACAAAGAAGCTGCAATTCTTTTTTTGCAGTTCACAAGGCAAATTGTCATGCAAACATCTCCTTCACATGCTTGTTAGTAGCAGTTGTGAAAACTTTCACAGTTTAATTAGCAGTGCTGGTATGGATCAGTGCCTGGAAAAGAGACACATGAAACCAAAAGGAAATATTTGTTTCTGTGAGCCCGGCAGCTGTGCTTCAAGGTGCAAGTGAGAAGAAAAAACTTGTTTGACATTTTGAACATTTGAAATAACTCCAGCTCCAGGTATCAGGATTCCGTACTTCAAGAAAATATTTTCATAACTACTTATGATTTGATATTACACAGGTAGGATAAAATCCATTAAACTTTAAAAAATAGCTTTTCTCACCACTGAGCAATAGTCATTCAAAATTCTGCTTGTGTATCTCGGGACATTTTGACTTTTGTAGTTTTTAAAATTTAAATATTTCTTGGAGCTTTACAGTTTATTATAGCACTTATCTCTTTCATGTGCTCTGTACTTGGATTTCCATGTATTTAAGGGCTGAAAATGCAACTGTAGAAGCCAGTGAGATACTAACAGGCCTGAAGTTGGACAACTGCCTTTCAGCAAAGCATTTCAAACTAACATTTTCTCTCTTGCTGAAATGAGTTCTGGAAGACAATGGATTGAAACCTTGAGATTTTAATTCTAAATCTGTTTCTCCTGAGTGCTTGTTTGAATCCCGTATTAATCTCCTTCAGCACTGAAAATCTTAACCAGAAATCTAATTTGAGATCTTTTTGACTGGGGATTTTGAAATTAATACCATTTTCTTGAAGGAAATTCTTTGGATGACTCCATCATGTTATGTTCCATTGTTTTGCTGCTGCATTGCTGTTCGAATTATTGTTTGACGTTGGAGGAAAGTGCATCACTTCTCCCTTTGGCAGATGACCTCTGCAACAGCCAGAGGTATACAAGCCCAGAAACCACTTTGCACAAGATAGGAAAAATTTGGATGACCCAAATATAGATGTGTCTCTCTACCAGTCTAAAATTTACAAGGAGTCTGTCAGTTCTCAGAGGTCTTTGTGCTATTCACCCATGAAAAATCCCACACTGCTCAGGTACTTAAAATAGACAATTACTTTATTCTTTGCAAGTCACTAAGTTTCAAAACATCTGTGATGCTGGGGCTATCCAGGAAAACTCCTTCCTTTGACCTCTTTAATCATATGGTTTTCACCTTGCGTCGATTTTAGTGTTTTTATACTGATACAAAAAATGATGGAATTATAAACTGCAGTGTAAGTTCTGACACAAGGTTGTTTCAGTCAGTGTTTTAAAAATGGGGTTTTTTGAGCTTTTCAGAGCTGAAATAATCCATGTATTGATTCTCATGTGGTTGATGCTTTATACTTAGAAGTGTGGTGACCTCTGTGAAAGGTGGATCAAAACCCCACTTGATGGTCAAAGATACTAATGCAGCTTTACACTGAGCAGGGCCTAGATTTGGTCTTTACGTGTCATGAAGTCATTCTACTTGGTTCAGTCTGGCATAATTAACACCAGTGAGGGCTCATCCTCTGAACTGTGTAAGTTGAAGGAACTCTATTGCAATGCTGGCTTTCCTCCCAAGCAGGTAGGCTGAACTGTTGACAGATGTCACACCGTTCTGTTGTAAGAAGGCTTAAGCAGAGCTGTTTGCCAAAGAAGGAGAAAGATATGTTCAGAAAGTCCCTGAAAGAGACATTTCAGGTTAAACTAAATTGTGGAATCAGCTACTTACATCACTGGAACTAGACATCACTTTTTTCTGTGAATCTTTAATGTACAGTATGTTTGTGAGTAGCAGCTGACCTGACCGTCACAGTGTCTCCTGTAAAGATATTTTCGGGTTTATGACAAAAGCATTAAGTGTGGCAACTCCTGTCAGTACCAGACAAGGCAGATCTTAAATTACCCCATCTGCAACCGAACCACCAATGTCGAGTTATTGGATTAGAGGCTTTAAAGCATTTTTCTAGAGGTTGTAAAGCACCCTGGAAAGAGGTGTGTGGTGTTTCAGGTTTCTATTGTCACACTATTGCAGAGTTGTGTGCTGAGAATAAAACCCTGTGTTCATGGCTGTTTTCACAAATTAATTCTCTTTCTTCAGACGGGAAGTGTTCAGTTCCTAAGAGCTTATGAGATAAACATACAATTTGGAAAGGGGTTTTTGCTGGTCAATACATTGTGGAATTTGAGGCCAAAAAGCACTTCTTTCCTTTACTGTCAAGAAAGGGAGTCTGGAAGGACTGTCTCATGTGTGAGTACATACTTTGGAGCAAGAGGAATTTCCTTTTCCCCTTCATACAGTGTTGGATCCAAAACATTTGGCCTCGTAACAAGAATAACAGTGTGGAAACGGAGGGCGATCCAGTACCAGCATTCATTGGCATACTGCTTTGTGAGACTACTGGGAAGGTGGCTTTAGTCAGTCAGTCACGCTGTCAGTGCTGACTATTTTCAACTCAACTCAAAAACTAAACAAATTGACTGCAAAGAGTTCACAAATGACAGAAAGGACTGATCTGAGAACACAGCAAATTCCTGGTATGGTTGTTGACGTCTCCGGGCACAGCCTATCCCAGAACCTTGCAACAAGGCAAGGCGTTGCCGGACTGTGCACTGTGCGGCTTTCATGCCCATGGGTGAGGCAGGAGTTGAGTTCTACCATTCGACTCCAGCTCTTTCATAAGTTGCCATTTAGAATATGTCGGTTTGGTGTCTCCGCTGCCGTCTTGTGAAAAGGCGAGCTATTCTCAGATGACGAGTTTTGTTATTTTTGTGTCTTTCTTACAACTAACTTGGAAGTAACACTGTGAAATAATTTTAATCTGTTTGTGAAAACATTTCTGGTGTTCAACAGAATCTTTAAATCCATTTTGTTTTTTGAGGTGAGTAACAGCCTCTTCCCTTCCTTGCCCTCTCATCAGTTCTTAGACATGAAACCTGCATTTAGGTTCTCTGCAGAGCTCCATTTTTCATTCATTTTATGGTTTTGGCCAACAAATTTGGCATCACCCTGGAGAATTAGAAGACACACAAGTAACCTGGGATTGAGTTGACTTTTAGGTGCAGAATTTGATCCTTTATCATCAAATTGGAGCTGATTGGAAATGAGGACTTCCAAAGTAGGGTTAGAAAACAAAATTGCAAGTGCTCGAAAGTGCCTACCTCGCAAAGTATATTTGTAACCACAAAAAGAAAGTGAACTGCACTATTTAAAAAAGGAAGCCAGATGGAATTGATCCCTGTATTCACGTTATTCCCAGCACACATGGCAATTTCTGAAAGCCAACCTAGAAGTCCTCCTGTACTGTTAGCAAACGTGCATTCTGCTCACTTACACAAGA
Source organism: Balearica regulorum gibbericeps (assembly GCF_011004875.1). Lineage (NCBI taxonomy): Eukaryota > Metazoa > Chordata > Aves > Gruiformes > Gruidae > Balearica > Balearica regulorum. Next base: position 78,709,464 of record NC_046187.1, on the reverse strand, counting down.
ACTCAGCGAGAGAAACATGCCATTAACTTAAATGGATGAATGAATGAAGCTATCACCTGAGATGTCTAAACATTTAGAGATCTTTAAAATAACGAAGTATTTAAGGCATGTTACATTCTGTACTTCAGATTTTCAGAACAACACAATTTTATTTTGTGTGGTGCCCTGTAACCTGTCAAGCCAAAGACTTTCTTTCTGACATATTATTTGCACATTGTGACTTATTTTAGTGCTCTATACAGTTAAGAAATGAGGGAAGAAATCTAAAATATTCTTGCTTTCCTTCTCCTCCTGCTACAAAAATCTCACAGTAAGTTGTCAAAAAAGTGAAGGTTGGGAGGTTTTCTTAATTTAAATAAGTCAGTTTTAAAATGGTCTTAATTAGGAGATGTGCATGTTTTGTCAGCCGTAGCTGGTACAGCTTGGATAATAGTGGGCAGTTTTGACACAATCTGTACAGTTTTGCTATAATTAGACAGACACACAGAACATCCTTCAGAGTAGAAAATGACTGGTAAAATACATAATTTGCTGACAGGCTGTAAAGATCTCATGTTGTCATCTGCCAACATCTATTCTGTCTGTCACGTAAGCTCACTGTAGAGTCCATAAGAGCAACACATCCCTGAAAATGACCCCCCCAATATATCTCTTCATGACAACTTAGTTCATGGCCGACTTCAGAGTCTTCTGTAAGGAAACTGTTAAGAACATAGATTGAGGCAGAATCACAAAGACAAACAGCTGATCCAGTTGGATAAGAACTTGTTTCTGGTTTAGGATCAAGACAAAATGGGACTGAAGGTTGACTGGAATTTAAAATATTTTGAATAGATTTAAAGATTTGTAGCAAAGTTATTAGTTTATTGCTCCAGTATTGAATTCATGGCTCCAGTATGGAGTTCCTGTTCACAGTGGAAAAGACCTGTATACGTTCTGTATGACTGTCCTCTTTTAAGAAAAGAGAGGAGCAGATGTCCTGCACATGGAACAATGTGGGACTGGTAAAAGTACACTGCAGTAACCTCCTCACTAGCTGTACCATCTCTACTGGTGGTCTTCTGTGAGATATCTCCTCACAGAGGAGACTGTCCGATTCATGCCCAGTGGCCAGATTCTGACAGCTGCTGGTTTGGTGTCACACTGCAGATCTATGAGTGTTTCACAAGTTCTATCCTTTCTCTGTAGGGATCCAATGGCAGTGTCTTGGTGGCCCCTTCTGTCCTTGCCAATGCACTGTCCCACAGCTGGGCCAGTGGGTATTACCTGAATTTCCATTTGCTGCTTTTTAGGAAAATCCGAAGGGCAGAAGGAAGCTTCCCATCTGCAGCTGCAGGATCAAATTGCTACAGCTGAGACACAGGTGTATCAAAAAAATTGAGCTCTTGACTTCATCTTCCACTGTGCATAAACTCTCTCCAGATCTCCATTTAACTCCAGATCTCCATCTTATTCTAAGATCATTACATACTCCAGCACTCATCAGTTGTCTTAACTGTCTCGTCATTCAGGGAAGCTTTTGAATGATCATGAGGGCACATGGTAGCTGTGGGAATCTCCTGCTCATTAAGTGGGAGAGAGCAGAATTAAACGCTGCTCCTCTTTTGCATTTTGTGATTGGGATCACTCTGTTGCTATCCTCATTTGAATGTATCTTGTTGAAAGGTTTTGTACAAGACCATGGAGACACGAGACTAAAGTTGTACTCTTTGTGCATAAGGAATTAAAAAAATCTACCCTCATCTATTCCATATGCTTCTTGCAAATGTAATTCAATGCTTACTTTTTCTGGGGAATAAAGAGTTTCCCTTTTATCCAAAGATCTGTCCTTTTCTTTTTTATCCCCTGCAGTCTTTTCTGCCTCGTATATGGTTGAAAAAATTTCACAAGTTTAAACTTGTAAAATAAAGTGAGTTACAAATTTTAGTTTAAGAAAATAAGTGAACCAGATCATAAAATTGCCACAGGTTGCATTCCTATTCCAAAAGAAAGTCCATGTTTAAAAACAAGTTTAAACTTGTTTTAACTTACTTTTGCTGCTACTGTGGGTAAGTCAGTCAGCAATACTGTGTGAAGTTAGGGTTTTCCTTAGTATGGCACAGCATGAATTCAGTATTGTCTCTTCATTACTTTTGTTTCCTATTTAAAGTACAACCTTCATGAACGGGCATTTGGAACAGACTGCAGGCTACTGAAATTGCTTGAAAACTGATGGAAATCTTCTAACACATAAACTCTGAACTGTGGAAAAGTGTCACAAGACTGTATTTCCTATATTTCACGTATTTTGTACTACATATGGGTTGATCTGACAGTTGTAGTCTTTTAATCTAGTTTTCTGAGCAGGAATGTGAAACATTAACACCTTCGTTGCAATAATGTTGGGTATGGATATGAAAGAAGAAAATGAAGTGTTTGTGATGACAAATACAAAGTCTCAGAGCCACGGGTCTGAGTTTGCCTGTGTAGGCAATACCGGTTCTCTGTCTCCTTGAAGTCTCTCTAGCAATATTAAAATAAATATGCTTTACATATAAATCTGTAAGATTCTGAGTTTACCACTGGAGCCAGAGAGGAATTTGGCTCAAAGATGAAAAAAGGGAACTTTTAATAAATACTGTTCAAGCCAACTCTACTTACTGACTTAGCTTTACGTAAGCCACTGTCTCTGTTTTATTACTTACCCACTTATCCAGTGTTACCCCAGGTCTCTGCCTGAAAAGAGTTATATATCTATATATAACTATATGGACTTCTCAGCAATCATCTAACTCCGCTTTGTCAAGCCAGAGTAACTTTGTGCCACATACATACAAAAGTTCAAAATTGTTGCTTTTCTTCCAACGTAACTTCATGGATTTATGAAGTTCATTAAAGCATTCAAATTATTTCAGTTTAATGGATCACTTGTCCTCATCTGGGCCACACAAATGCTTGTGGCCATGTCCTTAGCACTGTTGCAAATGGGAAGGAACACATATTGGCTTAAACTACCCTCGGGCTCTGAAACAACAAAATCTAAGGTTACATGAACACGCGCTGCAATAACTGATGTGCTGTCCAGGAGCAATGCATGTTAATGATGCTCTTACTAATACATTATGCATCATGACTAAAATAATTCAATATCACTTTCGGTGACTTCTGCTGATTGAGACAGTGTGACTCATTGTCAGGTCTCTGGATGGGTCAGCAGTCTGACACTTTTCCACTGTAGAGAAATGCTTTTAATCTGAGTCTTTTTTCATTGTGAAGATCACCTGATTTTTATAAGGACACTAATAATCATCTCTCTTTTTTCACCTCACAGATTACAAAACCAGGTTCAAACATCTGTCACCTTCTGTAAACAAATAAATCAATAAGCCCTTTTATCTCAGGGTTAAAAGTTAATGAAGTAAGAAATAACCAGTCTGAGAAGTGGGCAGTGGAGAAAGAGCTGATAAATTGTAGCTGACAATATTTCCTTTGTTAAGTGAGTGCAATGAATACACATAAAAAAGACAGACTTCTTAGTCTCTGTTCAGCTGGAAAAAGAACACAGCGGAAAATGAGTAAAGCAAAACTAGACAGTGGTAAGCAATGCTGTTGCCCTTCTGGGGTCTTTTCTGCATTTCAGGCCGTGAAACTCTCTTGGATATCAAGTCCAGTGGAGCTATGTCAGGATCACCAAAACAATGTTAAGTATCCAGCTAGCTATGTTTAAAGATGATAAATGTCAGTACACCTCTAGAACTGTGAAGCTTAAATAAGTAGATCATATACTGTGATTTAAGAGGTGGCAACTCTTCATAAAAACATCTGTTGACCAGCCCATTGGCACTACCTCTTCCTTTTCTCCTCTAGCCACTTCCAGATATTCTCCCTTCAGTTTGCAGGCTTAATTTAGTGCCTTTTCAGGCACTAATAGAGCTAAGCTTGATCTCCTGAGAAAACATTATTAGCCAGGAAATTTTCTTTGTTCATGTGGCTTTCTGGGGTTTCATGCCATAGCAATTATACACAATTTTTCATCAGATGGAAGCCTGGCTTAGGCAGATCTCTGGTGAACCACTAATTATACAGAACAGTTTCTGAAAGGAAGCAAGTATTAACAGGTTGTGCTCTGTGTTGCTATTTAGGTGCCTACAGAGAAAATACACATTCAGAAACCCTTACTTTTGAGAAAATTATTTCTGTAAGATACAGAGTGGTTCCTAAAAAAACATGCCCAATGAGGAAAGCCTGAAAAAAATTGAAACATTTTATTCTAAGCAAGATAAAATTGAAAAAGAATATCTGTAGTAGTCAAATACAGAGTAAGGTATGTATCTAAGGGGAAAAGGGGAGGATAGGAAGATGTTTGGAGTCTGAGATTAAAAGACGGGGAAGAGGATGGTTGGGAAAGGTCAGTAAGAACCTTTGCACTTTTCCCAATACACTGTCCTACCATGGAGACATGCAGCAATCTTTCACCTTTAAAAAATAATAATAATAATAATAATTAAAAAGCTCCATTCTGTCCATTGAATATATTTTTCATCATCCTGGGTGTAGACTCAACTTAAGAAATGGCACTGTAGTCCTCCGCAGAGTGAATCATAGAATCATAGAATAGTTTGGGTTGGAAGGGACCTTCAAGATCATCTAGTTCTAACCCCCCTGCCATGGGCAGGGACACCCTCCACTAGCCCAGGTTGCCCAAAGCACCATCCAACCTGGCCTTGAACCCTGCCAGGGAGCAAGGGGCAGCCACAGCTTCTCTGGGCAACCTGGGCCAGGGCCTCAGCACCCTCACAGGGAAGGATTTCTGCCTCCCATCTCATCTCCATCTGCCCTCCTGCAGCTTCAGGCCATTCCCCTTGGCCTGTCACTCCCTGCCCTTGTCACCAGCCCCTCTCCAGCTTTCCTGGAGCCCCTGTAGGGACTGGAAGGGGCTCTAAGGTCTCCCCGGAGCCTTCTCTTCTCCAGGCTGAACAAGCCCAACTCTCTCAGCCTGTCTCCATAGCAGAGGTGCTCCAGCCCTCGCATCATCTTTGTGTCCTCCTCTGGAGTCACTCCAACAGCTCCATGTCCTTCTTGTACTGGGGACCCCAGAGCTGGACGCAGCACTGCAGGGGGGTCTCATGAGAGTGGAGTAGAGGGACAGAATCTCCTCCCTCTGTCTTCTGGCCACACCTCTTTTGTTGCAGCCCAGGATATGATCTGCTTTTTGGGCTGCAAACACACATTGTCGAGTCATGTTGAGCTCTTGGTCAGCTCCTCATCCATCCCCAGGTGGAGCTCCATGCACCTCAGCTGGTCATTGACATAGAGGGCAACACCTCCTCCTTGTTTCCCCTGTCTATCCTTCCTAAAGAGCCTGTATCCTTCCATTCCAACACTCAGTCACAGGAGCCATCCCACCACGTCTCTGTGATACCATTGAGATCATAGCCCTGCAGGTGTGCACACATTCTCCAACTCCTGTTTTTTATTGCCCATGTTACATGTGTTTGCATAGAGGCATTTCATTTGGGGCCCTGATGAACTTACTGGGTGGAGTGGCTGGAATTCCTTTGTGCTGCATTTCAGGTGCTCTCCTGCTGACCTGTGATCCTTCTACCAGCTCTGGGCATGTATTGCTGGCACTGGCATCAAACTGGTAGGAGGTTGAGGGTTGAGGTTCCCCTCCCCCAGCAACTGTAGTTTAAATCCCTCTTCACCAGCTTGGCAAGCCTCAATGACCAAAGTCATTCAGATGTATCTCTGTGTAGCTTTGGGGAACTTTAATGCGCTGCTAACATTTCAGTAACCAGAGGTTTTGCTTTCATGTCTGTAGTCAAGGTGAACAGCTTGGGGGCAGAGAGCTGATGTCCCCACGTATGACAGCAGGATGCCCATGCGTTTCTTTTAATAAAACAGTGCAGCCTTTCATGGGCTGTGTGTCTGAATCAGGAGCTGAAGGCAGAGTTTCTAGTTTATGGATTTTTGCTCGTAAAAATGTGCATAGAACAAAACCCAGGAATACTTGAAATTCTCCCGCTCTGAGGCTGCACCCAAAATAATCCAGCTGGTTCACCTTCAGTCTCTTGGCCAGTCTGCTTCCTTCCAGGCTCCACGCAGCTTCATTTGAAACTCTATTTTCTCCAGTGTTGAGCAGTCGCTTTTACCCTCACTAGGAGAAGGATCCTTTGCTTTAGGCTTGTCTTTCCTCAGTGCCGCATCTTGCCGGTTAAACTGGCTTGGGAAGGGGAAGATGCCCATTTCTGTGACAGTCAATGTGGCATGCTGGACCCAGAGATTTAAATGCTGCAAGTATCTGTTTTCCAGTCCTAAAGTAATCTACCAAATCCAAATTCATTCAAATATAAAGTTCCTCAACTGAAAAGAAAAAAAGAAAAAAGAAAAAAAAGAAAAGAAGAAAAGGAGACTGTAATGATGTTCATTTGAAACTAAGAGGTTTCAAGTGTGATATTCCAGAATCAACAAACCTGACTTGTTTACATGTATATTTTTTGTTATCAGAAAATTTGCCAGATTTCCTCTGGCCCTTAAGAACAGTTTCTCTTGGCCAGTGCCACGCTCAGTGCTGAGTGGGAGATATTTTTGTCAGTGATATTGCAGAGGATTTCTCTGCTGATACGGGACTCCGCAAATCTGTCTGATTAACTTGATCTGCCAGCTCCAAGGGCATTTGAAAATGCTGACACTGGCAGCGTCCTTGTCCCAGGGCTGCCAGCTTAGGGACCTCATTCAAGTACAGAAAACATCCCCATGTCCCCTCACCTGCCCCAGGCTAGGTCATCATTAAACCCTCCAGCCTTACTGGAGACATGGACATCAAGCCCTAAGGCCAACCAGGGTGACACTTTTGATTATGGACTAATAGAGTAATACAATTGATAAAAGGCAAAGCTGAAAGGGGGTTGGGTTTTTTTAATATTATTTTCAAAAGGCAAAGCTAGAAAGGAGATAGAACTGATGCAATTTTTAAAGCTGTATGCTACAGAGGAGAAAGTGAAAAATAAGTGGATTTGCGTGCTTTGACCTTGGCTACAAGGGATTTACGTATTTTCAACATAGTAATGTCAAAAAGGTTCCCCCAAGCTGTGCCCGGTGAGGACAACGTCTCCTCCAGGAACATCTTCTGTCCTGCAGGACACCAGTGGATAAAAAGAAATATTTTGTCATATCAAAAATCAATCTTGGTGTTGGATTTCTTAAGCAATTTTACAAACTTTTAAAAAGAATGTTTTAGCTCTTCTCTCCCATGACAACTCTGAGCATTTGGAAGATACTGGAGACTGAGCATGATGATAATAAAATAGTTTTGACCTTGGCTTTAAAATTTGCCTAAGGTGACAGAGAAGCACGTGAATCAATTAAAAAACCATGCATAGATAAGATGCAAAGGCTGCAGTTGGTTAAAGTTTTAAGAATCCAGGACCAAAAACCATTGCCAGTAATCACAAGTAGTCAGCTTCACAGCTGTGTGTCAGCTGCTTTTTTCAGTACACTTTGACTGAAAAAAAAAGAAAAAAAAAAGAGAGATGTGCAAGCTCAGTCACTGAATCACTGAATAATCCTTCTGCAGGTATCGAGAATTTGCTGACATCGAACAGTGCTTGAGAAGCCTTCACTTGTGGGTTTGCAGGCAAGGCATCGCAGATGAGAGGGAATTGAGGGCAGGGTAAGGACCTGCTTTGTCAGAGGGAAATTCCTGGGGTTTTTTTCCAGAGCTTTTTACTTTTTTTAGAGCTGTTATCATTCCCATTTGGCAGGTCTGCACCCCAGTCACTGCCTGCAAGAAGAGTAAGCAGAAAACACGTGGGACCTTTGTTTCTCACTATAAACAGAACAAAGCACAGAGGTAGACAAGTAGGTGCCACCATTGTAGTGACAATGACAAAACCATGTCTTTTTCTGAGCTGATCTTACAAGTTAATACAAAGCTTTCAAAACAAAGCTTGTAAGGGCTCCTGGAATACAAATGTTAATGGTTTATAACCTCTCTTGTCCTGTGAAAGGGAATTTTACTATTTAAAATATGACTATGCTTAATGTTGCATATTTTCAGATCACTCAGCATAATTTGCTTTAAATGGATGCTGCATTTAGTCCCCTTCTGCTACACAGAGGACAATGTATTCAATTTATTAACTTTTCATTCAGGCCCTGATAAGGATATTTATATAGCATTCAAAAGGGTGCTTGATGCTACATACAGCTCTGAAGAGACCTCGCCCAGGCCCTGAAGAGGTCTATTTTTAATGGGATTCTAGAGGTGACATTAGCAACAGGCTTGAGGCAATGAAGCACAGAGATGACAAGGTGCTTGGATAAAATGTGCTTTCTAGATGTTTGACGAATGTATTTTGGCTCTGTGTGCCCTCCCACAGCAAAACCTCTTCCCATCACACTCCCGTGCCTGGAGGGGAGCTGCAAAAGTGAGCAGACGATGACAGCTGTCCTGCCCCACGGCATTTTGGGAGAGCTTTTCTGACATCTGGGCTGTGCACGTCCATCATTCTCTGCTTTCTGCTCTGCTGCAATGCTGGCACTACAAACAGCCACTCACCAGCACCTCAGGCAATTTAAGGTCCTTCTCAAAGGGGAGTTGGCACAAGGCTTGTCTTGGAGGCCAGATGTGCTCAACTTCATGATGAATTATTGCATGATTTTGAGTGTGAGAGACCTGTGGAGCTCTCTAGGCCAACCTTCTCAACGCAGGGTGAAGTTCAAATTTACAGTTGGTAGCTCAGGGTCTTATCCAGTTGCATTTTGAATATCTTCCAGGATGGAGATTCTCCCAGTACCTCTAGTGTTTCACCGCTGTCATGGTGATGTCAAAACCTCCTTATGCAACATTTCCTTGCAGCATTTAACTCCACCAAGTAGACAATGGGATTTGCTTGGACATTTTCCTTCACTGTGAGCAACCTCCACAAATATCAGTAAGATATCTGGGGGGGACCCACACTGAAGCAGTCTTCTCCTGAAGGTCTGCACCCCGTGGAAGAGACCCATGCTGGAGCAGCTCATGAAGAACCACAGCCTGTGGGAAGGACTCACGTTGGAGAAAGTCATGGAGGACTGTCTCCCTGAGAGGTACCCCACGTTGGAGCAGGGGAGGAGTGTGAGGAGTCGCCCCACTGAGGAGGAAGGAGCGGCAGAGACACCGTGTGATGAACAGACCACAACCCCCATCCCCGTGTTGCTGGGGGAGGAGGGAGAGAAATTGGAAGTGAAGTTGAGCCCAGGAAGAAGGGAGAGGTGGGGGGAGGTGCTTTTAAGGTTTGGTTTTTATTTTCTCATTACCCTGCTCTGATTTGTTTGGCAATAAATTAAATTAATTTCCCCAAGTCAAGTCTGTTTTGCCCATGAGGGTAATTGCTGAGTGATCTCTCCCTGTCCTTATCTCGACTCATGAGCCTTTCATTATATTTTCTCTCCCCTGTCCAACTGAGGATGGAAGTGATAAAGTGGCTTTGGTGGGCACCTGGTGTCCAGCCAAGGTCAACCCACGACACACTTTAAGGAAAAATCTGGCAGTGTCCTGAGGCATCACTCTATTTTTTTGCATCACCTCGTCTCTGAGCAGCAATTATTGTCCTCCTGGGCTGTGGGAGAGTCTTGTGGAAGGACAAGGCTCCTATGAGCCTCTCCTATGAGGACAGGCTGAGAGAGTTGGGATTGTTCAGCCTGGAGAAAAGGCGGCTCCAGGGAGATCTAATTGCGGCTTACCAGTACCTGAAGGGGCCTACAGGAAAGATGGTGAGGGACTGTTTATCAGGGAGTTTAGTGACAGGACAAGGGGTAATGGGTTTAAGCTGAAGGAGGGTCGATTTAGATTAGATGTTAGAAAGAAATTCTTTGCTGTGAGGGTGGTGAGGCACTGGAACAGCTTGCCCAAAGAGGTTGTGGATGCCTCTGGCTCCCTGGCAGGGTTCAAGGCCAGGTTGGATGGGGCTTTGGGCAACGTGGTCTAGTGGAGGGTGTCCCTGCCCATGGCAGGGGGGTTGGAACTAGATGATCTTGAAGGTCCCTTCCAACTCAAACCATTCTATGATTCTATGATTCTATGATTCTATGACAGTAACTTGCCACTGAAAACACGACAAATAAGAGAAGCTGCCCCCTTAATTGTGTTTGAAGACGTATTAAAATTAGTTTTAGGGTTCCTAGTGCCAAACAGAAGATGCTGTATTAAAATCACTGGAACCCTCTGCTGCTCACTGGGTCTTTGCCTCAAATTTTGCTATTGTCACGGCATCTATGAGTTGGGGCAGCAGCATCTGGCCAGAACTAGACCATTCAGCGAAGGGCTGAATTCTTTGCATAACCATGCTCCATGAAATCACAGTCAGAAGGTCTGAATACTTCAGTGGTGTTTGTCTGAAATGTGCCCTCTTCCTTAACTTGACTTAGATGTGTTGTGTCAAGTAAACTGACATTTATGTTCATTTCAGCTACACTAGATAAGAACAATAAATGATTATTTTCTTTTTGTATAAGCAGTTAATTTAATTTGAAGACTTATTCTGACTTCCCTGAATCTTCTCTTTCTAGACTAAGCAGTCTCTAATCTTTTCCATCTCTGACTTGCTGTATTTTGGAAAAAAGTCACCCATCACATAGAAGCTCACTTTTGGGTTTATTGAAGAAATCCCAATTGACTGTGTTGGAAATCAACATAGTCAGAAAACTTTCTGGTTAATAAAAGAATTTGAAGAGCACTTGAGAAAAAATATTCATTTTAAGAGAAAAGTGAGAATATGGTGTAGAAGCACACTCAAGAAAAAAGACCTTTTTTTCTTTTTTTTTTTTTTTAATGTTCTACATCTGTTGCAACAGACTTGTTGAAAATAAAGGAGATGAGAGTAAATTAATACTACCTCTGACCATTTAGTTCTCTCTATAGAAAGGAAGAAATACATTGTTTGGACTAAACATTTTTTGGCTGTCTAAAGAACTATGAGAATGTCTTCTATCTTCTTTATAAAGATAAATTTCAGGGACAGGTTTTATGATGACTTTGGGTTTTATGGCAGAATTTTTAAAGTGAACTCTGGCTGAGCAAGTATATTTATTATGAATTGTTCTCCTCCAGTTGTTCAGCTACCCTCATAGTTAGCAGATTTGTCTGAAGTCACTGTAGGGAATATCTATTACAAAAGTATTGTGTAACTTTAAAAACATTTCTCGTGGCAAGAGCTCTTGAAGACAGAAGAGCATTTCTTTTCTCTATGGCTTTCAAGAGAGTAATAAGACTGGTGCTTAGTAATTTGTCAGATGTTTTACAGGAAGATACTGATTGAGAAGTGAATTCAATGCAGGATTCCCATGTCCTGGGTTAACATCCTAATGGCAAGAACATTTTCCTCTGTCTATGAGAGAGGAGATATCTCTGCCCCGCAGTGTGTCCGTGCGTGCTAAGGATGATTAAGACTTAAAGCCTACTGCTTTGGGACACAGCACTGTTACTCAGAAATGACAGGAAATCAAAATATCTTTCTTCCTGTGCTCCTTAAAGAACTGATGGCATATTTTTGTTGTTTTATTAAAGGAATACTCTTTCCTGCAATATGGAAATTCAAGTTTGGGTCTCTCTGCATTTCATCTACCAACATATATACCCAGCATATATTTAAGTAGCATATACATATTCATCTTCACATCCTGTCTGTATCTTCTGTTGTGACATGTGTGTTTCACTTCCATGGTAGCTATGCTTCATCTTTTTTTTTTCAGTTGAATAACAGTGAAATTCTCATTAGTCTGTAGGTTTTAAGTTTTTCAAAATGTCAAAAAACCAAGATGGTGCTGGTGATCTATTGATTTGAGGTGGTACAAGGCTGTACCCTCAAATACTGAATAGTTAGTGGTTTTAAAGCTGTACCAAGTTCTCTAGAGACTAAGGATAGAACTAAATCTCAAATTTCCTTTGGAGTCAATTGTCACTTACTCAGATATTTTTCTTCACAGAGAAGAATATTATTTGAAAATTAATTGCAAATACAATAAATATATTGGCTGTATAACTATTGCAGCTAGTCTGACACAAGTGTTTTAAATAAACAAACACATTCGATGGTTTTTGCTTATAAGTTAACCCACCTAGGCACTAAATACCAAATCTGTTGCCTAGAAGGAGGTATTTTATGTAAAAATCCTCTGCATTGTTGATATGCATAAATTGGAGGAACACATGTTTCTAGAAACCCACTCACAGTTTAGAAACATATGTTCCAGTAAGGCAAGGGAAGATTCTTGGAGGGAAACCAAAGTTTTTGGAGACACTGGCTCTACACCCTGTCTTGTGCCAAAATCCCAACAGGAAGAATTGAACCAGAGCACCAGCACTGCTGCCTGGGGCCTTCTGTGGTGGCTCAGAGATGAGGCAAAATGACAAGGAGATTGCTATCATGTGCAAACACTAATTCACTATTATGTTGGAAAGTTTAGGCACCATAGAAGTGAGACAGGGATGGGTTTTGTTTTTCTTGCAGTATTAGAGAATTGCTGAAACTAACTGAAATTCAACAGGAATAGGTATGCTGATCTTTAATCTGTAACAAGTATTTTGTGCAAATTAAAATTGTGTTCCTTGATTTTGGTCTTTATGACTAAGAATTCATGTAGCTCTGTATAGGTACAGAAAAGAGATGCAGAAAGCAGACCTGAAAATCACAAGGATTGAAAACAATTCTGGAAAATCCAGTAATGTTCACAGCAACAAGCGTTGTGGGAAAGAGAAGAAACAACAAACAACAATAGTCTTTGTATAATAGCACATGCATATATCACCCTCCTCTTACTTTTCAAAGAACACCATTGTAGGTGCAAATTTGCAACTGGAAGAAGACAAAAAGTCATCTAATTCTGGCATCCATCCTGTGGATTAAAATTAGAGAATCACATCTTGCTTTTCTTTTTGTAGGAGCTCTGCCTCATTCGTGGTCTGGGTTGAACAGCACTCCCTAAAAGAGAAATTATTCATTACTTATCTTCCCCCCTACACTGTGAACGATGGTCCTGCCTGATGTACAACACATGGTTCAAAAACATCAACTTTCTCCTGGATTTTACTGTAAGTCTCATTGATACAGTGCTCTGCCTTCCGAATATGAATGTATTTAATTTTCACAACACCTAACTGGGGTGAACACAGGTTCCCTTATTACTGGGCTTGTTTTGCCGATGAGAAATTGAAACGCAGGAAGATGAAGGTCAAATGTATCTACTAACTTGGCATCCTTATTTTAGGACTTGTAATATAAAGGAGGTCAGAATAAATGTCATGGTCTCCTGTGGCCTTGAACTTTATGAAAAGGCTGGTTATTAAATCCTACCTGGATATCTGTATATATAGAGAATAGATTTCAGGTACACGCAAAGTCACTTTTAAGTTAGCAGGATACAAGCCAGCTCCACACCAGACTGTGTAGCAATTTACTTAGGCTTTACTCATTTGAGTACGGAAGCCGTGTACAGTTGGGATTAAGGCCTGCTTACCTCCAACTCGTCTGAAAGAAAGCAAGTTTGCATCTGCCTACCATGCACCATGATTTTGGGTGTCCTGTCAGTTAAGTAGCTTTAGAATGAGATGCTTTTTCATTTCTCATAAGAGCTACCTGTAACGTGCTGTGGGCATGGGGAAAGCCAGGGCTGCTACTGAAAAGAAGTAGGTAAGGGATGCCTGAGCAAAGAAAAAAGGTGCACAGGGAGGATGGCAGCAATCCCTGTGATTTCTTCCTGAATCCCAGCCTCATGCATGCTGTGAACAGACGTGAGTAAAGTCTCTGTGAAGGTATGTTCTCTGTCTGCTTTGGCGCATGCTGACCTGCGTTGTTCCCTGCCCTGCCTCTAGCTGCAGACAATGAAACCAAGCCAAAACAAATCGCAGATACACAAATATGCCTGCCCGATTTTGTACCAAGGGAAATTTAAATCCTGCTCAAGTCACCCAGGAGACATAAAATACTGAAACATGAATATTAATTATTATCATTATCTTAATGCTCAGAAGAAAGTACCCTGAGCATTTTGAGGGCAATGCACTCATATTTTTTTCTATCTCCAGTCCAAAGAACATAGCTTATAGCCAAGATTAATTTAAAAATATGGATTGAAGTAATTATTCAGTCTTTGATTCAATAATATTGATTGGGCAGTGTTAGACTTAAACTGGGATGTGTGCTGGAAGGGGCACAAACACAATGTAAAACAATTACTTTCAGTGACCTTTTGCATAATTAATCTCAACTTGAAGACCCCAGATTAATGGGGTGAATGATTTAAGTAGTTAGTTAATTTCCTAAAAGATCTGCATGCTGATGCCACATTCATTTTTTCTGGTTATAACTCTAAATTCTTAGCCTTGTGATGCTGCTCTGTACCTACTCAGCAGTGTCAGGCACCTTGTCCCTCCTGAAAGGGAATTATTTCTCCTCTTAACTTCTCCAGCAAATGAACTACTGGACTAAACACCTTCTCAGTGCAGGGCATGCTTTCCACACCTCGAATCATTTGCATGACTTTCCTGAATGTTAAAATATGAATGCCTAACTAGATGCAGCATTCCAACCGTGGCAATGCATTCTTCAAAGGTAATAGCACCTCTTTGGTATTAATCAGTGTTCTTTGTTACCCATACAGATTGCTATCTGTGCTTTCTTCCGTAAAACTTATGCCTTCACCTTAATCACAAGGAAGACCTAAAAAAAAGAAATGTGTGGGTAGCACAGGTTGTTCATCTGCTTTTGGCTAACAGACTGACCTGTTAATTATCTGCTCTTATTCAGGCTGGTCTGTGAAGAACAATTGGTTTCCCATCGTCTTCCAGTGCACAATGGGGTTGTCTTAATATCTGCTGCATTATCTTGCTATCTGCCCCTGAATTGTGCCTTACTGAGCAGAAATGCTGGCAGACTTAATGTCCAGTGTGGGTTGGACTGAGGAGAGGCAGGAGTGGGCACTGACATGAGGGCAGAAGGACTCACTGCTGGGACTTGTGTGCAGAAGGGCAAAGATGGGGCTCAAGGACTCTGCAGGGATGCTCCAGTTGTTGGGCGGTTGAAGGAAGTAAGCAGGAAGGATTGAATTCCTCTACTGAGGTCTGGTGGGTTGAAGGAAGAGGACTTTGTGAAGCTGGATCTGAAGAGAGTGCTATTCTGTACCTGTAATAGCTTTGTCACACCTGCCCTGATGTGGTTTTGTCCACCTGAACATTCAGCTGGCTCGTTCCAGACTTAAGCCCAACAGGAATTCAACACACAAGCACTACAAAGGATTAGAGATCTCAGCCTCAAACCTGTGAATTCAAATCCTTACCTGACAGTGAAGGTGCAGCTTCATCTACATTAATATAGTTATGGACATCTCTACCTACGCTAGCTTTCACATTAGTTATTAGAGATCCAGTGGCACAGTAGGTAGAGCTACAAGCAGCTTGCTCCAGGCTATAAAAGTTCAACATAAATCTGCATAAATGCCTTGAGAGCTCAGTGAAAGAAAGCAGCAACCTCCACGGCTCGAATGATGGTGGTGTCCTAGCTTCCTCAATCCATGCTGTACTTGAGCCATTGCAGGATCAGATATGCTCCTAAGGTAATTTTAAAACCATTGAGATACAAGATGGGAATTTTGTAAGGTCTCCAAGAGAGGTCTTATAAAGATCCACCAGTGATGTGCCTTTCTCAAATGCTTCAGGTCTTGCCAACTTGTTGGAGCTAAGAGGTCTGAAGGACACGCTGGAGCCCAGATTCCTCCTTTACAAGGGGCCATTCTGCTTCTAAGTCTGGAACATTTTTTCCCACCAACAAAACAAACAGATAATTTGTTTGTACAAACCTTGTACAGCCATCCAAGTTTCCCCATTTAATAATAGAGTTTGCTGAAAAAAGATGTTTTCTAATTTTAGAAACCTTAACTTCAGGGTCGGTGAGGAAACTTAACTAAACACAGAGTTCTAAGAGTAAATCTGCCATGTTATATTTGTGTCTCTGTTCTTACAATTAAAAGAAAAAGTATAATAAGACACTAAACAACTTATTCTTGGTGCTGACTAAAACACTTAAAAGATTACTATTTGTAACACAAATAGCCTAGAATGAATAATGTTTAGCTTTCTTTTCAGTTCTATCCCAACATTTGCCTTTGCCTACTCTACTGGTATATTTTGGCTTTTACTTTATTTTTGTCAGAAAAATCAGTTATTTCTGTCATCATTTCAGTGCCTTCAGGGCAGAATGCTAGCAACTAAACAGCTGGTCCTGTCCATGACATTTTCCAAGCCCATATCAAGTTTCCTTGCTGCTAACCCGAGAAGTCATGGATGCAAGGCCAGCAAAAGGATGAATTTCGGTAGGGTTCACTTTGCAGAGAAAGTTATTTCTTGCTGTGTATCCACAATTACCTTCGTATTTATAGATTTCTGTGTGACCAGAACTGGATATCCTTATATATTGCTTCTTTCAAAAATGATCAGTTTTTGTATTAACTAGAGACATCATGGCCAAGTTTCTTTCCAGCAGTCCCCAAACAAAGGAAAATGATCTCTTCAGCCAGGTCTTCTGTGCCTATATCAACAGAAGGACATTTCTCCACTGACTACTTGTAGGCCTTAAACTTTTTATGCAGGTGAAGAAAATCACATTAATCTCTGGAATCTTCTGAAGCATGACTGAAGGGACAGCATTATCAAAGTTCTGACTGAACTCCTGCTTGTGGCAAGAATTTGTCATCTCACATCCCTAGTGCATGCCCTAAACACTGCTCAATGAGGTTTTCTAGATTTCTGAGGTTTACTCTTGAACCTCTTGCTTCTTTTGAGGTTCCTTCTACCTGATACTCACTAGATAGCAAGACAGAATACTAGTCAGCCAGGTGATCTCAGGCATCGTTTTTCTTAAGGAGAATCTCTACAGTCCTGGATATCAACAGTCCAAGATATCAGTCCAAGACATCCTTCCCCTTGTGTCCACCCTGACCCCTACTGGATATGTCAGTGGTTGTGAAACTTTCCAGAGCAACTTGTTTACTTTTATCCCCCTGTAATGTCATGTGAACGGTATTGGTGTTTATCTCTCAGAACTGGCAAAGAAGCTGACGGTTGACTCTTGTCTTTGTGTTCACATTTAGAGATGACTTCTTAGCCATTGTCTGGAACAAAGGTTAAGCTTCCCATCAGTATAAGAGGGAGTTTTACTTCAGGGCTAATCACCATGTGCTGATTCACGGTAATAGGTGCCTCTGATAACAGAAACTTTCCCCAAAAAGGATCTGCAGCCTAACATTTCCCAGACTGGCTCAGTTCAGGGTTTTGTTTATGCTTGACAGTCGCAACTTTGTTTTCCCTCCACAGAAACACTCCAAACTTGGTCATTCCTTTCAGATACAGAGAAGAAAACCAAACTCTATTATTATTTTCCAAGATAAGGCTTCACTTACGTCCTAAATACCAGGCATTAACAACCTCCATACTTCTTGCAAGCACCAGGTGAACTGTAAATTTTTCTTTAAATGGGTCTGTTTCTTTAGTCTTGCTATTTCTCCATCCTTAAGATGAGTCACTCTTAATGGTAAGTATAAATACAACCGAGATCTTGAAACTGGCTTTTCTTTGTCTGCAGTTCCCCAATTTGTGTACTTAATTGTAGCAATTATTTGAGCAAATCAAGAGAATGGGTCTGAAAATAGGTACAGTGGAGATGTTGACTGGAAAGAAAGGTCTTTATTTCTCATTTGAAGGTGTTGATGCCAAGAGATATCGAACTCCCTCAACTTTACTTAACCCCATTGGGAATCAATGTAACTTGGCACTTTGCTGCAGTGCTCCCACCAAGGCAGGCAGCATTGATTCATGTTCATTTGCACTTTGATATTTGTGGGAGGACTGAGAAAAGTAAGGGTGGAAGAACTGGGGGTTGATTTCTCCTTTGAAGTCCAGTGAATTTTTCACTCCAGATAAATTTGCCAATTACCACTTGGAAATCTTGTAATGTTTTCTCTCCGCTCAAGGCAATCAGTGGACAGAACAGAGAGAACTAAGCCTGAACAGAGCATTTATCTTGATAACATTCAGTGTGCCAGCATTCAAGTTATAAAAAATGTCCTTCCAATTACTCTAATCTCTTTTAATTTGTTTCAGCAAAGCAAGGAGAGTTAATGTTTATAATACTGCAGATAGTCGAGTACAATAGTACGTTTCTGATCCTTGAATATTTTGTATATATTTAATGACTCTTGAACATTGGAATTGAGGATGTATGAACTATTATGGCATCATGTAGATCAGTATATAATATATTATCTGGACTAGTTTGCCTTATATTCTGCCAGTCAAACTATTTTATTAACTTATTGTTAATTGTCCTCACATTGGTTGATATTCATGTAATAACCTCTTGCATCAGTAGCATGCTTTTCCCAAATGCTGTTTCTATGGGTAATAACTAGATGAAATTAGTTTCTTCTTTTCCCTTTAATCTCTGCGAAGCTTATACATCCTGGCTTTCTTATTTGGAACGATTAAATCCCAGCACTGTCAAACTGACTGCAATCTTGGTTTCATCATCCCTCAATCGTGTATTTTGGGCATCTTACCAAAGTTGTGATTCCTGTTGTGGATAGTTCTGATATGGGGCAATTAATCTGTGATGTCAGAGTATTGTAAAATAGCTAGCAATACGTTTCCCTTGACCATAAATCCAGGAATTATGGAGTTAAGCAACTTTAGGAATTAAGAAACTTTGAAGATCTACGGTCTGTTCCCACACAAGTGTCTTGTATTACATAAGTAATAAATATTTATTAAGTTTATAAATATTAATGATCAACATTAACAATATCAGCAACAATATAAATATTAATAATATAATAGTAATACATAATTTAAGAGTAAAATAAATTATGTTACTACTAATTGTAGCAGTAAATATTTATTGATTTAGTATCACAAAGAGAAATTAGGTGAGTGCTGCTGTAGTAACTTATCTTCCTGATCTGTGGGATGTGATTCATCTCATCAAACTCTTCATATCTGTAATGTATTTCTGTGCGTCTGAGCTTAGATTGTCATTACACGGTGGAGAGAAATGGACATTTCCAGGGCACAATTAATTTCCTCCCAAGGTAGGATTTACCAATATAAGATTAAGTCTTTCCCAGTGGTTAGAAAGAAAGTCTAGATCTAAGGCTCAAATCTTGACATTTTCAGTTAGGATAAATGAAGCCTATCACAGTCTCCTAGAAGACACAAACCAAATAATTTTCATATTGTCTTTCCCTACAATAATTCTGCAAAATATTTTCTGTGTGGAAATTTTCCCAAGCATTTCAATATATGATCTTTTCAGTGTGATTGATATTAGTAGTAAACTACATGAACATGCTCAGAATTGCTTAATGCGAATCATCTCCTATACTGTTTTCACAAAACCATTTTGTCTATTCATTGCCGGAGAAGCTATGCATTAAGCTTGAGAAGCGCAGGGTTTAACTCACTATTGTCAAGCAATACCTCTCCAAAATGTTAGAAATAGGTGAAATCAGTCTCACTGATCACTGCTTTTCAAAGCATTCACTATAGTGGGGGTTTTATTCTGAAGAGAGGGTGTTTGTGTGTGCGCGTGCACATGCTTGGAAGAGGGAGGTATTTGGCTATACATTAATGAAACCATTAACCCCTCTTGGCAGATTCTTATCAGTCAAATGCTCTCTGAGTTCATCGGAAATGACCAACTGGCCCATACTGAGGTCTTGCAAGTCCATGTGTATTAATAACATAGGTTTCTGGAAATTACTGCAAATTTAGACACTAGTCCAATGGGAAATGAAGTTAGATCACCCCTGTATTTGAATCACCCTAGATGCCAGTGTTAGTTCTCATGAGCTGAATATGCATACTGAGAAAAATTTAGCCTCTAAGGGTAAAAAAAAAGGAGGTATAGCACTGTCTCTGCATAAATCCATCCTTATCATTGTGGTTTGCTATAATAACCTCTCTTTCCAGGACTATGAAATTTAAAAAGTTCCAAGAAGTACAAAAATTTCATGAAACAAAGTGATGTAGGCTCATTTCTAACAAGGAGTCACCATAGGCGTCATGGTACTGCAATGGCTTCAGCTTGAAACTAAAAGTATATCCTGCAAACAACAGACATAAATGCAATAGAAACCTCTGCACATCACATATGAAGCTGAAACTGCAACCCAATTTCTCAATTCCATAAACATACACTTCCATCACAAGGTAAAGAAAATCTTCCTTTGTTTCTAGTTTAAACTTTTTGTTGGCTTAAGGTAGAAAACCTCATCTGTTGTACAGATTTTCTGCTGTCACATATCAAAGTTCTTGCGTGCTATCAGCTTGACCTACAGTAAAATTTTAACTCCAGAGCAGTGACTGTGGCAACCTTGACTATACTTTTTTTTCCTGTTATACCTTTATCAGTTGGAAATTGCATGCCTTTTTGTTTGTTTTTTGAGATCTGCCACCAGAAAAAAAAAAATCTCATTCTTTAAAAAAGAAAATATACATCACTGCTGTATCTGTTGGGCTTTATCTTGAGAAACTCTGGCAAAAAAAAAAAATCTGTGCTGAATTAATATCTATGAGGTAGGCAGCACAGCAAAAGAGAAGTCTAATTGTTACAGAAAAGAATAAGAAGCTTAAATCTGGCAGACTTTGGTCATAAAATTTGCACAATGAAAATATGTATCAGAGGGCAAAGGATTAAGATCAGAACATACTGGAAATAGTTCAGCATTGACCTCGTGGCACCCTCCATTATTTCTTCACACTGTTGTGCCTCAGAATATTGTAGGAAAAAGTGACTGAGGTTGAACAGACAGCTACCAAGGGCTGTCAAGGTATTACAATGAGACTTGACAATTCATTAAGTATTCTCACTTTCTATCTATCATGTAAATCCACAGCAGATCCACATTGTTAAATACTGCTGAAGATGTAGCCTTATAAACATTAAAGATTTATTGTCAAGGTTCTTAAAATGCCACAAGTCTTTGATAGCACCAATATGTTGGGTTTTTTCTTGAATAGAGTGTAAATAGGATAACCCTTTCTTACTTGTTAAAATAATAATAAAAAAAGAATGAAGTAATGGGGCTGTTTGAATATGCAGTTTTCATATTCTTCTCTGAATTACTTGCTGTTGATATGCTGATATGTTGATATGTTGATGAGCATACCATGTTACACCCCAAAAAGGTAATGGCATTTGCATGGAGGTGGAAAACACACCAAGACTTCTCCTCCAGGACTGCTGCCCCCATTCCTATGTGCACCATGGTAGGCTGGTGTTGAGCCCACATTAACAAGTTTAGTGAATTGTGAGCTAACAACTAGTAGCTCCAGCACCGTGGGTGTCTCTGTTCTGGGTGCATCCCAGCATGATCTTCTTCTGAGAGCTTAGACCTAGGAGGGCTGAAGGTTTCAGGGTATGAGACATGTGAAAGCCTCGAGACATGTGAAAGCCTCCAGACATAAGCTGGATGAAAGTGTTTGCATAACACTATCTGAGCAGTGGCACAGTCCAGCTATGGACCACTGAGCTGGCTGTACCCAATAAATGCCACTCTGTTAATTGCTTAAGTCTACTGAGAGGACTGTGAGATAGCACTAAGCTATGGATGTGGAAATGCTTTATTGAAGAATATGATCTACACCTGGAACTGTCCCAAGACTTGTTAACATTCAACATGCTGGAGTTTTATCATAAAGGCTGTGTGTATAATTAACATGACAAGTGGCTGCAATCACCTCCTATAATGAGAAGAGATGTTCCCCTGGCATTGCTAAAAAGAGTTATGATGCAGCAAACATCTTTGGCTGCTGCACCTGCCAAGTGCTCTGAGTCAGCAAAGGTGGCAGAGCTGCAGAGAGGTGGCTTGTAACTTATCATGGAAGTTTTGAACCACCCTGCCTTTCTGTGAAGGTTACCTAGAAGTAGCATGCGCCACAAGGAATGGTGACCTTCAGTCCTGCTCCAGGAATCCCAGCTCCTGGCAGGCTCCTGATACATGTCTGCTGGGTATGAAATTGGTCATAGTGGATTGGAGGTGAGTTCTTAAAAGAGACCATGTATACATGATGGTCATCTTCTATTTACAGTCTATCCATCTTTCCTCCTCTTCATCTGAATCCTTGATATTTATATATGTGTACTACAGAGCTGGAGTTTCTCCCTCCATTTATGTCTTGCATATACTTAAGTCTGATTTTGAAACTTGAAAGTTTGGCTCCTGTCTTTGTGAAAATAAGACATGTTTCTTATATTATCCCTTGCGAAGGCTGATTGATATCAGAAGGGTCATATTTATTACTTCGTTGCTATTTTCCATAAATCTTACAGGTGATATTAATGTAACAATGTTAAACAGGCAGTGAATTGACTTTGACTTGAAAAATAATAATTCTGAAGTCATAACCAAAAATAGCTATGTTTTTAGAGTAAGTTCATAACAACCATGTTTTTCTTTTATCATGATGCATAATCCCATTATATTAAACAAATAAAAAAAAAAATCGTAAAAATAGAAGGTACAAGACATAACTATTGACTCGATTTGGCCTGAAGGAATAGAACTCTGTTTCAGCCAAACAAGATAGCATCAAATTTTTATTCCTTGCATTTTGTTACTTATGACTCATCTCTGGCCAATCCAATTATCATTCTAAATACTGCAACTGTTTTCAAAACTTATTTCACATCATTTTAGACAACTTCCCCTGTACTATTTACCAAAATCATACAAGTAGTAAATTAAAGCAAGATGCACTACCAATGAATTAAGAAAGTTAGGATTGAGAATTAGTATACCCAGAAAAAAAATAAAAATGGAGAAGCTAAAATAAAGGCAAAGGTCCTGGAGTCTGAGTTAAAAAACAGGAGACAGTAACAGCCACGTGGAAACTCAGAATGTACTCTTTTCCTGCACAGAAGACTATACAGAGCCTATTTCTCTTTAGGAAGAAGGAAATGAAAATATAAAAGACTGGAAATGAATTAAGTAACATGTCATAAGATGTAAAGTTTTGCACTCTTTTGAAAAATCTATTATTTTGGTTTGGTTTGAGGTACTTTAGTTAGTAGCTCTAAAGCTACCGCTGTAAAGCTGTCTTTGCAATTTTTGAAGTCTTTCACTCGGTAAGCAACAGTGGAGGTGACGGTACATGGAAGCAAGAGCTTTGGCAGCGAGGTTGCTGAGGTCCTTTCCATCTCATTAAATGTCCTAATCTTTCACTTCATGCAGATTGTTAAACCTGATGCCACCCATTTTCAGCTCTTTGAGTAGGAGGGGAAAGATGCATGGGCTGTTATTAACCAACATCCATTACCTCAACATCTACTCTGCTTTCTGCTTCTTAAAGCTGTTTTCTAAAGAAACACAATAGTAAGTTCTTCAAAGATGAATATACTAACCATATGGTTATAATTTAGCCTGCTTCTGTGTTATCTACTTGGGCTTTCTTTGTTTTTTCAGCTCCTAATCTTTGTTATCCAGCATAATTCAGAGTTGAATGTATAAAATATTTCCATCTTCCTTGGCTGTATGAAGATTTAGTGGGTTTTATTTCTGTTTTTGCCCCAAGACACGAAACTTCTGTTTCCCACAGCAGAAGCCCAGAGCACTTAGCCGCGATGAATATATGAAAAAAGGTATGAATTGGGTGGTTGCACTGGAAACAGGTGTGACAGCGTGCTCCTCTCCACACCTGACCTTTATTTCTGTAACCTTGCTCAAGGGATTGAGCAGTGGTGATTGTAGTGGATGTGTCTGGTCTTGATGGTTTTCATTAGGCTCAAAGTGGATTTGGAGACAGATAATGACACAATAGCCAAGGGCTAATTTGAGCAATGTGCCCACCTAGCCACAGTGCTGGTCAATGTCTAACTCAAGCCAAATCTGGAAGAAGCTAACATCATCAGTTGTATGCAAATATGACTCTGAGTCAATCATCTTATCCCCATAAATAGTGAGCAGCCCAAGAGCCCTTTGAGCTCTCCTGCACGGCAGCAGGCTGCACATTGTGATCTCCCCTTGGGACGCCTCTCAAGGTTACACCCAGAGATTGAGAGAATCCTTATTGCATCAGGTACTTGGTAAGTGAATTGGGAATAAAACACACTGAAAATTTGAAAATTGTAGCGAAGAGATATAAAGGCTTGATTGTGCACATATAATCCTTTAGACATAAACTGTTGAGCAAGGCTGGGACTAGGACTGGATCCAGCTGCACCTAGACTCCTCTGAGTAGGAGTTTAGAAAGCAAGGGGGTCTAGAAAGCAAGGGGGTCCTCTCTGAACCTCATGAATCAACTGGGGGAACTCCCTGACATTTTTGTCTGACCCTGTCCTCTATGCAGTAAATAAGCGTACCTTGCCATTGAATCTTGTTAAAAAACTGCCACGTTTATCATTGAACTTTTTAATTAACAAAATACATTGCTGCTTCTCTCTTGCGAGTGAAGTGCATCTATAGCACTTCATCCCTGACAACAGGGTTCTGGTTCATTGATGAGTATCCTCCAAAGATAGCAACGAGCGTAAGTACTCAGAAGGAGCTGCATCCTTGTGCAACTAAAAGAATACAGAGCCTCTGGTAATAATATAATTCAAACTCTTGTTTAGTTCTAGAAGCTTATAGAAACCTAAGCAAATTGTGAATAGAAAGTTTTTATTTGGATGCAATTTTGAAGTCTTTTGAAGAGTGCTGCAGAGGTGCTTGAGCCAGCTCCAGACTGTCCCAGAATACAGACAGGATTACATCTACCTAGACTTGCAGTTTCATCTTGTTTTATCCAGCAGAATTTTTTTCCATAAAATAAGCTCTATAGGGTGTGGATTTACAGCTCTTTAGCTCCCTTTGCACTTGTTCTAGTCCTTAGGCAAACTCAAACCAAGTTTGTTCTGGTCCTGTAAAGCCTGGTAACCTACCCCAAATTATGACACACTTTCTTTGATTAAAAGCTATGCATGAGAACAGATATTGCAAGGTAGCTAACAGGTGAAAAATTCATACCTATTTGCTTTATAGTAACTTGTTTCTGTGGCTCGACCCCGTCTCATGATACTTATTTGAAATAGTATCTTGTGTAGGTACTGACTGAGGATTGGAAGCACTGCATGACTTTTGTAATCTTGCTATGAAATGGGAAACATTTTAGATGCATTGTAGACAGGAGAAAAATCCTCAGAGGGTCCCACTCTGACACACTGGGAGTTTTATAATTATTAACTAACTGGATGAGTTCATAAATGTAACAAATAAGTGTGCCAAATGTGACAATGGTTCCAATTTCCCCTGGGTATATTACCTGATTAACATCGATTTACTATCCAGGTCCCTGTTGGATTAAATAAAGTTCTCTCGAACACATCATGTTTCAAGCAACTGTATTAACCTCCACACTCCCCTGCCCCCCCTCCAAAAAAAAAAAAAAAAAAAAAAAAAGCATGAGTCATGTCTTTTTTTCATTACCCTGAAAAGTTACAATCCAGGATTTTCATAAAACCAAATGACGTTCTGAGAGAAGAGATGTACCATAAAATAACAGAAATCTTTTCCAGGGAGTTGTTTTGATAGCTATGAATGCTACCCCACACCGACTTTATGCTTCACTTGGCACCAGAAAGACAATTAAATATATTGTTTACCCAACTTGTACAAGACAGTATTTCTGCAGAAAGAGCTGGAAAGGGAGAAATAGCATTTCAGCAACATGAAAATGGCAGAGTGCAATGCAATTATTTATGTAAGTAGATGGCCTTTTGTCCTGGTTTCAGCTGGGAGGGTTGATTTTCTTCACAGTAGCTAGTGTGGAGATATGTTTTGGATTTGTGCTGGAGACAGCATTGATAATATAGAGATGTTTTTGTTCTATGGACCTATTGTTGAGCAGTGTTTACATGGGGCCAAGGCCTTTTCTGCTTCTTGCACTGCCCTGCCAGCGGGATGGCTGGGGGTGCACAAGAAGTTGGGAGGAGACACAGACAGGACAGGTGACCCAAACTGACAAAAGGGATATTCCATACCATATGACGTCATGCTCAGTTTATAAGGAGCTTGGGGGAAGAGAGGGGGGGGGCGGTGGCGTTTGGAGCGGTGGCGTTTTTCTTCCCAAGTAACCGTTATGCATAACAGAGCCCTGCTTTCCTGGAGATGGCTGAACACCTGCCTGCCCATGGGAAGTGGTGAATGAATTCCTTGCTTTGCTTTGCTTGCGCGCGCGGCTTTTGCTTTACCTATTAAACTGTCTTTATCTCAACCCAGGAGTTTTCTCACTTTAACTTTTCCAATTCTCTCCCCCATCCTGATGGGGGGGAGTGAACGAGTGGCTGTGTGGTGCTCAGCTGCCGGCTGGGGTAAAACCATGACACCTTTTAAATGACACAAATCTATATGGCAGGAGCATTTCATAGTTGAAAGAAACCAAGAGCAGAGTAAAGATCTTGTTTTTAAAAATATTATTTTTCCTACAGTTCAATTGCTGTAGAAGCTGGAAACTTCTTGGGAAGGATCATAAAGGTTAATAAATACATTTTCAGTGATAACAACTTTAAGTGCTTTCATTTGGCAATGACCATAGATAATTAAATCCCTCTGAGAATGAAGTCTAAACAAGATCAAACAGGAATATTAAATTGGGAAGATGCGTGACACAGTCCTCAGCTCCTGATGCTCCTCCTTGCCTGTCACTTTTTGGAGGACTAGGACTGGAAAGTGGGTGGTTGTTAGAAGAAAATGTCTCCTCCGCATTTGCACCAATATCCTCCTGATCAAAGTCTGTTATCAAAATAAATCAAATGTACTCTTACAGTTATCTCATCTCTTCTGAAAAACTTTGGTTTTCTTTTGAAAGCACTTGGTTTTGAATTCCTTTATTTCTTCAAAATACTCTTTTTAAGACATACAATGGTTGTATTGTGAGCTCTAAGAACCTCTCTAAAGAACTGATCACCAATGACTGACAAACAAATAAACAAACAAATTGTTCTGCTAATTAATGTCTTAAAAGATTGAAGTTTAGTCTTCCTCACCATCTGATTGCTGACAGGTTACTATACCATATGTTCCTGCCTCTGAAATTAGAAAGATACCTCCACTTCCAGTCATAGAATCATAGAGTAGTTTGGGTGGGAAGGAACCTTGAAGATCATCCAGTTCCACCCCCCTGCCATGGGCAGGGACACCCTCCACTAGCCCAGGTTGCCCAAAGCACCATCCAACCTGGCCTTGAACCCTGCCAGGGAGCCAGGGGCAGCCACAGCTTCTCTGGGCAACCTGGGCCAGGGCCTCAGCACCCTCACAGGGAAGGATTTCTGCCTCCCATCTCATCTCCATCTCCCCTCCTGCAGCTTCAGGCCATTCCCCTTGGCCTGTCACTCCCTGCCCTTGTCACCAGCCCCTCTCCAGCTTTCCTGGAGCCCCTGTAGGGACTGGAAGGGGCTCTAAGGTCTCCCCGGAGCCTTCTCTTCTCCAGGCTGAACAAGCCCAACTCTCTCAGCCTGTCTCCATAGCAGAGGTGCTCCAGCCCTCCGATCATCTCCATGTCCTCCTCTGGACTCTCTACAACAGCTCCATGTCCTTCTTGTCCTGTGGACCCCAGAGCTGGACAGAGAACTGCATGGCGGTCTCACCAGAGTGGAGTAGAGGGGCAGAATCCCCTCCCTCGACCTGCTGGTCACACTGCTGGGAATCCAGCCCAGGACACGGGTGGCTTTCTGGGCTGCAAATGCACATTGTTGGGTCATGTTGAGCTTCTCATCAACCAACACCCCCAAGTCCTTTTCCTCAGGGCTGCTCTCATTATATTGATGGGTGGTTATTTAAACCAAATTATTCCCAAAGTCTTTATGATATAGTAGGTAGCAGAGAGGCTATGGTCTATTGACTATTTTGGTTTTTTTTTTTGTTTGTTTGGGGTTTTGTTTTTGTTTTGGGGTTTTTTTTTGTGTTTTTGTTGTTTTTTTTTTAAAATAAGGAAAGATTAAACTCTGTAAGTCAGAGAAGAATTAGTTATATCCTTCCCTCTATGGTGCTCTACATTATCTGAATATAATACTTTACTGTTAACTGTTTTAGTATATAATGCATTTTTATTCCTGCAACATGCTAATCTACATTTAATGATCTGAGGTTTTTTGTTTTTTTTTTTTTCTTCCTTTTTTGTAGAAACATCGATATTTTGAAAGGAATTTGTGACCAAAGTCTTCAATTTGGGTGACTCATGTTAGCTACCAATACATCTCTACTTTATGGTGGCTTTAATAACCAATAATCTTTGTTTAGCATTCAAATTTAACTCATATATTTGTTAGGCTAATGGCCTTTTTGTACTACACTAAGTTAAAAATCAAATTTCCATTATGCTTAACAGAGGCTTAGCTGAAGTTTATATAACCTTTAGATTGCCACTGTGTTTTAAAAATCTGTTTAAGGGAGGTTTTTTGATTATCTTTTTATTACAATGTACTTTGTGGGTTTTTTGGTGCTTTTTTTCTCTACATTTTAAAGCTGTGGATATGGATAAAACCAGAATATTAGTTTTCTATATCTTGCTTTAGAATAAACCGAGGGCAGTTGGTTAATTCTCTAAAACTGTGTGTTGCAAACAAATACAGTGCAAAATGTTATGTTCATTTTTTCTTAATTACTGCAGAACATCAGCAGGCTAAACCCCTACTTTTATATTAACTATTGATGTTTATAGTAACAAGTAGTAGAGCACTTGAATTGTATTTATTCTTTTGGGCTTCAGTGATGATTAGGTAACTGTAATCAGTTGGATGGAGTGATATATTTCTACCCTTTGGCTGTCAGACTGTAATGCCAGCAGATAGATAATTTATTAGGAGAAGGTCGATAGGCAGTTGGCTGTCTTGACCAGCACACCTAGAAAAGAACTCAGCGCACTTGAAACAATTGAGTTGCAGAAATGGCCATCTAGCACAGTCCTTTCTATGCAGTTAAGATATTTAGGAGTGGTTTTTTGCATGCATTTTAAAATAATCTATAACAAGGCATGAGTGGGACTGGGCACATAGGACCACCACCCAGCTGTATGTAAGACCTGAGCAAAGATCCCCAGGCAAAGACACCCTATGCAAAGATCCCAATAAAATACAAGTGGGTTTTCAACACACACAGAATGTGAGTGCCTGTGCCAAAACTGAATAATAGTACTGTTAACCTAATATTAATATATTCAGTTAATCTGCTTTTAGTAAGGCAGAGTAAAGCTGGAAAACAAAACAAAACAACACAGGTTTCTTAAGTAGTGGTCTAAAATGCACTTATTTTTCCCACTTTCGCATTACTGCTTAGAAACTCAATATAAATTTCATCCCAGGCAGTGCAAGGGAACAAGGCATAAGGTAATCCTTCTTCTTAGGAGTCTTCAAAAATATTAGCACACTACAGATAGGCAGTTTTAAAGCAGGGAAATGGTTTTCTGTGTAAAAAGAAGCGCTTATGATAATCAAAGCATCTGAAATTAAGCTAGGCTTAGGTCAAATTAAATCTCATGCTGCTCACTCCTTAGTATAAAATGACCCCCACATGGCCTAAACTCATTGTCTATCTACTGCAAAGCTTTTATGCTGCAAGAAACTTTTTTTTTCCTCCTTTTTTTTCTTTTTTTTTTTTTTTTTTCCCCTAATATGATCCTTCTATTAGCAGTAATGTCAGACTAGCCCAGCCTATGACATAAGTTTGACAGCATGGTCTGAACCAGACCAAAACCTACTCATGTAGCACCTAAAAATATCCGCTGATATCATCTAGCTATTGGGGTGATGTAACTTAAGAACTGAAGTGGCTGTCCAGATAGAGGTAGTGGGGTTTGGAAGTGATTGGGATTTTTACCAGAGTATTATTTATCTCCCCAGGATATTCTAATTCATCATAAGTCAAATCTGATATTATTACATGGGGCTCAGGTGAGAAGAAATCTAGTTGTGAAAGCATGCAAAATTCTCCATTAGCAGGTTTGTCTGAGCAAGAAGTGAGTCATCATCTTGCAAGTACTTTATGCTTTCCCTTCACTGTAGGATTTTAATTGGCAAAATACTTCAGTGCTTAATGACTGCAAATACTAGGTGTTATTTCTGTTTTCCCCACCCCCTGAGCTAAACGTATCATCACAGTCTTAATTACTTCCCATCCAAGTAATATTTGCTATTTATCACTCCGATTTAAAACTTTTCTACTTGAATCTACCTGCTAATTTTTGCTGTCAAATAAATCACCATGGAGCAGGAAAATGCCAACCTGTGGCAACGAAAGGGAGATATTAGTGTTTTGACTGCTGTATTAAAAAGTCACTGGATAAAATGTAAAACAGATGCTGAGACCAACATCTAAACGTCCCCTGAGGGTTGGGTGTCTCAGTGATTGCAATGCAGAGATATGTCTACATTTCAGGTCTCTGACTCAGTAAATCTCTTTTTTTTTTTTTTTTTTTTTTTTTCTTTATTTTGCAGACCCAGGGCATTGAATCACTCTCCAGAGTCCAACCTGCCGATTACAGATTTTTCAGGGACAGAAAGAACTGAACCTAGGCTTCCCATTTCCTAGGAAAATACTGTACATTCTCACATTTTGCCTAAAAAGTGAGCTCAACCTTTGTCCTAAATGAAAATAATGACCAGCACTGCATTTTTAATAATTTTGTTGTGGAGTAGCTGTACCTTTGGATAATGCCTGATCACTCTAGATGCCAGGTAGAGGTTGACTCAATTGGGGACTGTAGTATGCCTTTTAGCACCCCCCGAGGCACCTGTGTCTGGATTCTGCCTAGTCTGGATGGGAAAAAGGATACAGTACCACGTCAAGGTTGCACTGAAATTTTCTTGGTATGATTTTACCAGACAGCAGTATGGCAAAACTCACCTTTTCTCACTGCAGAAGATACGCTGAATGCAGATGTGGTTGTGCTGTCCAGCAATTGCTTTTGCCGGCTTATGTAGTGCCACTGGCAGGATAGAGTAACAACCACGATGGGAAACCTTCTTCTACTGGCTTGTTTTTATTAGCGGCCTCTGCAGCCCCTTGTCCCCGCCTTAGCCCTGTCACTGTGGCAATTGGGACTTGCCTAGCTTGAGCAGGTCATTGGGCCGGAGCAATTCTGCACATGCGTGGGTGTAGAAAATGTAGGGGTAAAAGAAAGGGAGCTCTGGATTTAGGCAGTGTTAGGTTTAGACAGCATTGCTTTCATATTTACTCCTGATTTTTTGGAAGTATGGTAAGTCATCGGAGAAGCAGATCCCAATGTGCCACTTTTTAATAATTATTCAATATTTGTTTAGCAGCAATCCCAAGAAAGCCCCGTCTTAAGACAGGAATCTCACTGCACCTGATGCTGTTCAAAACCAGAACAAGGAGACTCTACCACCAGCAACACTATAACTGTAATAAAACCATCTTCTGCCTTAAGAAAAAAAAAATAAAATAAAAAAACCAAACCAACAAACAAACCAAAAAACCTTGACAATGCCAGTCAGGAGTGGAGAACTACTTTACTTTGACAAATTTACTTCCAAGGTAATTTCATATTGCAGATTCTTCCAAAGTATTAAATAAGCGTAGTACTCTCATTTTTTAATAATATCTGATTGCTTCTCATTCAAGCTGTGATATAATAGAGAAATTAATTAAACCAAATGTCACTGTAGCCATATCTATAATGAATCTCAGTGCCCTAAAACACTCCAAGAATTGACACAGGAGCACAAGAAATTGTATTAAAAGGCTATGGCATTTAGTTAGTACCTGATAAAGGGTAATGTAAGTCACACCAACAGTTTTAGGTACTTGAAATAACCATTTATTTATACATAGCTGTACTGTCTGGGGGCCCTGGCTGGGACTGTGGCCTGCTGTATCATGTGCTGTGTAGACTCATGGTAGGATGACCACTTTCCCTCAGAGTTCCCAATATGAATAAGCCAGACCGCAGGGTAAGTGCTGGGGTACAAACTTCCTGCCTTTACAAACTGCTGCTAAAATCCTCAGCTGGCCACCAGCACCTAACTACAAGGGAAAGAGGGATGCTGGGTGCTGCTCAGAAATGGGAGGTGATGGCTCCAAGACACAGCATGACACACAGCAGGTGTCTGACAAAACCACAGCATGAAGCTGTGGTGAGGAGCCCAAGTGTCCTCTGCCCATGTATGATCAGAGACAGGTCTTTTTGGACATCTGTTTTTTCAGCATCTCTAGCTGGTAGCTACTTTATACTCTCATGATGGAAGGGGGAAAAATATTTTGGTCACATTCAATATCTTTGCAATGAGCATATCAGAAATGTTAACAAAATCCAGAATGTGTAGGTTGAGCACATGGTTCGTTTGGCTAATCTGGCAAATTTATTGGAGGTTCCTTGCTTTCTCTGTCCTTTCTTGTCTAATTATTAATACACTCCTTTGTATTTATCACTTCTGCAAGGCAGCCTCTATAGAGCAGGCTCTCCTCCTGTGTCTGTCAAGGTTGTTTGTTATGATGCACCTCAATAGGTAGGTTATGTAACTTCTTGTACTATTCGGCAATCAGTGATGTCAATATACCTTAGGAAGCTTTGATCTCTTCTTGCAGCTGAGCAAATGAAATGGAGCAAGCTTAGCACACTGTTTCACACACTGGTCCATACCCACATGTTTACAGCTCTACAGAATTCAGCTAAACTCCATCTGCCTATTTTAAAAGCAGATGTACAAAAATACCGAAGCACCAGACACAAATTATCATAACTGTTATCCATATGGCAATTGTAAAAACAGAACTGTGAAAAGTTCAAGGCAAAAAACTCATTAAAAAAATCACTAAAAATTTTAGAATTTTCTTGCAAAAGTTCTTACAAAATGTAGCTAGTCTTATTGACACAAACCATCATGAAAATTTAGTTCCCAGCTCAGCATAAGACAGAAAAGTCCTTTAACGTTATAAACCATCCTTGTCAAAATAACCTTCAAATATATTTCTCATTGGCTAATACCGAAGAACATACACTACATAGAATTAGCAGAAATTCTTCTCTTTACCAGCCTAAGCATTCCAGTTTAGTTTATATCCAATTGGTCTTCTACCAAAATTGTCCTTGAATTATCAGTATGTACACAGCCTTTCAGAGTCAGGACACTGTAGCTGCACTCATGGCTGTGAAAGTAAGTTAGTTTGAGTCAACGTGAGAAGAGGGGAAGTAAGAGAATGAGTTGGAATGGAAATGTCAAGTGAAAAAAGTGGATCATATTTTCCTTTCAAATTACTCAACTTGGAGAGTGACAGGAAAAGTTTCACATTTAAAAGACCTTTTGTTTTCTGGAAGTTTTCAGCATCTAACAGTCATGGGCAATATTGGAAACTCTCTTGCTTCCTTTAGCTATGCTGTAATTTTCATGAGAGGCAGACAGCTTAACAATAATACTTACCATGTCATGCAGTTCTTCAAAGTCTTGCACAAATACTAAGGAACTCTCTGGAAGATTAGGAAGAAAATCATAGTTAAACACAGCTGCATCTTAGTTAATATTTTTAAATATATGTATTTACAAGAGACATGCAATTAAACCTGGGAGGAGAGAATTCTGCTCTCGCTGCCGAGTACAGTTGTCATTCAAACCATTTTTAGACCTTGGTCTGAGGCTGTGTCTGTGTATAATACTTTAGATTGACAGCCAAGTTCCATCTCTGTGTATGCAACAACCTATTTTTGTATAATAATGTGGGTTTTGATTGGCAACTCAACAATGACAGAATTCACCCATCCATGTACCCTTTTTATACCCTGGTTGTCTGCTGCTATACCACTCTATTGTTGTACACACTCAAGCTGTCAATAAAAATGGGTCTAGCACTCAACTGTACACAGCCAGCACAGTCCAAAGGATCCGAACATCAAAATAAGAATATTCTAAACCAATAATAAATAGTAAAATAACATAAAAATGCAATATATCCTCCATGACTGGCTGCATCCTGAGCAGTGTTACCAGTGTTTCCAAGTCCTTCACAAATCATATTTTTCTTTTACCCCGGCATTGGTTATAGTTTCAAGGATTGCACAAAAGAAGCCCAGAGAGAGGTGGGAGTGAGTGAGTTTGAAATGTTCAGTAATGGCCCAGTTCAATGTTCACACCACCTTTGTATGCTGGATGCAAAGCGTTGGAAGACTATAATAAACCCATACAGCTCTGAGTTCCACACCATGATCCTCACTGCTCAGTTTCCTCACTGCAAAATGTTGCTTTGGTTTACATGGAAGGCTCTTCTCTGGTTTTGTAAAGTTTAGAGCAGTCAAGCTTGTGGTGTAGTTTTGTTCTACTATGGACAGAACATCTTCTTTCTTGATTTGATAGATCTTGGCTCCTATTGTGGTAATAGAGGTGTTTGCATGCTGAGCCATTTCATGCATTTTGAAAAGCACTTTGTCAAATATTAGGCTTCACATCTTTGCTAGGTAGTAATACTGCAATTCATTTACTCATGGCTTTTAATGGTAGGTGAGTAGACCTCTCCTGTCTTGAAAGTTTGTTGTCTGGTACAAATTATTCTTATAACTTTCCTTTAGTTTAAATAGAGAGAAAGAGAGAGCCAGAATTGGAAACTGATTCATGCCATCCATCTTAACCAGTTCCCGAGGAGGGGAAATTGCCTGTGTGCCTCTGGATGTTGGTCATTAGTGTCCTGCGTATGCACTCTGCGTTTCTTGTGATTTATCTTCTTGAGTATCATGAGCAGCTGATGACAAGATGAGATTTTTAAACCAAGAATTTCTGGATTGCAACCCTACTTTAAAACTTTGTTGTATATGATTGTAAGAGCAATTAAATGTAGATAAATATGTCTATTGTGACTTCTGGAGGCAGATGCATCTTGCCTGATTCAGACCCCCATCGTAATGTTTCCCCTCTCAGATAAACACTTCCCTGATGGCTGCCAATAAAAGAACATTTCAGAGATTTATTAGGCATGATCTCCTAACCTCTTCCGTTCTCTTTCAACCTTAAAAACAGTTTGATTTTTCTGCTCAGTATCTATCTTTATGACAAAACATTAAGGCAACTTTTGTCTGAAAAGACACAGAAAAACTAGTCCAACTTAATGTTGCTTGAAAACTTCAATTATTCATTTATCCAAGACCAATCTTCACATCATTCAGAGTCAATCCTGGCATCCCCAGTCCAAGCTTTATGTCAGTCAATATATACAGACCCTCTGAGTTGCTGAGGGGACAAAAGAAATGAAAAGAGGATGAAAAGTTTACCTTGTCAGTATGCTCCTGTGGGGAAAGGATGATTTCTCACACAATAATTTGGGTGAGAGCACCATTATCAACATACTTGGGGTAAGGGAAGAGCGAAATGCAAAAAGTACAAACAACAGAAGGAAAGATTGGTACTAGTAGCAGATTACCAAAGACCGTGAGTGAGTGACGTAGATGAGTTGTCTTGCTACAACTTGGAAGTGCAGGAAGTGCAGAGTGGATAATGCTAAGGAGAGAGGCCTTAGCAAGCTATCGCTGGTCGTTGGTCACACTTCGCTGTCAAGATAGCCCCTAACAGTCTGACTTCTCATTCCCTGGTGAATGTGTGAATTGGTGGTGAAAAGAGGCTGACAGACTGTCAACAGAATAGCAGCAAATAATGGGATGGCTAACTGCTAAGTGCCTGGTGTTTCTAGCTGGGAGGGACTTAATGAAACCAAAAGAAGAAATCCATATACATTAAGTCCTGGAACTACATTTTCACATGCAGGTATGTAAAATGAAGAAACAAAGCCCATATTTGAATTTCTAAATTAGCTGTTTAGCTTTTCATTGGTGCAGAAAACTTGGACTTCTAAGCTGAAAATTCTCAGCTTTGCATCTTCTCAGAGAATGTAGATTGAAATGGTTTTGGTTTGTGTTAGGGTTTTACTGCCTTGTGGGAAAGATAATTCTGTGGCCAAAGAGGATATGTTATTTTACATATAATGCACTGTTCATAAATGTCAGAGAGAATATTTCTATCCTATCACATGTCTGTTAAATCACATGGCACCTTACAAAGTTGATGGTGGAAGACATCCACTATCTTTTCTAGAAAGTCTGCAGCTTGTAAGAGCATTCCTTTTTTTTTCTTCAATTCATTGCTTGATTTCTTCTTCTACAGTAAATATTGACTTTTGTTTTTGAGGAAGGCTGCAAAGTTGTGCTCCAAAATATGGAAAAAAAACACTTTGATACCTTTAGTGAGCACTAACCACAGCTGTAAAAAAATAAATAAATAAAAATTATATAGTTGAATAAAGTGTTTGTATATTTATCTTCAAAATTTCAATCAGTTCAAGCAAGAGGTTTTCTTTTATCCTTTTTAATTAATATCTTGAGTATAAATTACTGATTTATATCTTGGTAATAAAATTTTAAGCTGACGAAAGCTAATGCAGGCAAAATAATTAAATTTGAGAAGTGTCAAAGAACTCAAAATTGCACTGGGATGTAGTTACATTTGTTAATATACCCTCAAGACATTCAGAATTTAGAGTGAGAAATGTTTTTGTTAAATACTACAAGAGTTTAAGTAGAAGAAAAAGCATTTCAGCAAATAGATCTGAGACAGTTCTGTGACTGTGTTATATTCTTATATAAAAAGCTATTCTGACTTTTCATTTCCTAGCATTGCTCAGATTAGGAAATGAAAACAAAATAATTTAATCATATCAGGTTTGATTTATGATGGACATATGGGTTTATAGCATGCATGAGGGCTTGTACTCATCTATTAAAGTGAACAAAATATTACTTAAAGTGAATGGAGAGATTAAGAATTTTCATAAAAACTAATGAAACTGACTATGTTTACATTATAAATATTGCTGAAAAATAATGTGAACTTGGTCTAGCAATTGCAGATTAAGAATTTAACATTTCTGACATTAAAAAAAGAATTAATATGTTAGCTTAAATACAAATAGCAGAAGTCAATGCTTGAATTATAAGGCCTTGTCCCTCTGTATAATCCATCCCTTGTGAAGCAGAAAAGCTTTTTCTCCAGAAAATACTGTTTGAATTGAATTGTTTACCAAAAAATCTGTAAGACTGATTGTTCTTTTCCAATGGTGTTCTGGATCCAGTCAAAATGACGAGGTTTCTGGGGACATCAGAGTAGATGACTATGAAACTTCCTTTGCCCATGCAATTTTTGACTGTTTTTATTGTTTTCCCTCTCACTATAAATCCAAACACTTCTAAAGAACAGACAATATTCACAATGAAGCCTATCTACATTGTGTTTCAAGCAGTGTGGTATTGGCTATAACTCCGGCTGGGCAGCAGCAGCAGGTCTTGCGCAAGTGTTACGAGCAGCCTTTTAAGAGACTGTAAATCCCTTTGTGGTGAAAATGAAAACTTATCAGCAAGCAAAGAGTGTGTACTCAAGTGTCTGTGAGTTTAAAGTCATTGAGAACAAAATAAGTGATACTTAGGATCCATGGAAGATTGTATTAACTGTGCATGAACGAGCTGTGTCATGCAGCCATTGCCCTGTATGACAGAAATTCACTGAAGATGTTACATAGAAGGAGTGGCATTAATTAATGACAACGCAGCATGTGCTGCAACACAGGGGCTCATTTGGACCAAGCTACAGGTTTGAAACAACCTGCTGAATTGTCTGTTGGTCTTGCCTAGAAAGCTTGCGTAATGTCTACCACTATATATTTTTAAGAACAGGCTAGGCAAATATTGACCAGGAATGGCAGAATTATACCTGATCTTATGTTGAGGGGGGGGATGCATTACACAGCCGCTTCAACCCTCTTTTCTACTTTTTCAGACTGGTCTGTGAATCCACACCAGAAGACTCTGAGTGGGCTCTGGACAGCTTGCATGCTCAAGCGCTCCGGAAACTTGTCTACATTTATCCAGCAATGAGCAAGCATGGATAGGTTTTCATATGGATTAATGATACAAGCATTTCTGATTCAAACTACTTGAAAAATCAGTTGAGACAGCTTCCCTGGAGAGTGCTGTTTAACTTTACAGGTAATAAATAATTCCAGAAAAGGGTCTATGCAAGGCTAGAGACAACTTGCAAACAGGAGCTCTGTTGAAACTCCGTGATCTTGTTCCTGGCTGGGAGATTCATTGTTTTTTACATACACATTCTGGTGAAGCTGGGAAGTAACCAGCAGGTAGATGCTAAC
The DNA here is from genome assembly GCF_011004875.1 of Balearica regulorum gibbericeps. Taxonomy (NCBI): domain Eukaryota; kingdom Metazoa; phylum Chordata; class Aves; order Gruiformes; family Gruidae; genus Balearica; species Balearica regulorum. The sequence continues at coordinate 78,671,295 of NC_046187.1, read as the reverse complement.
CATGTTATTGTTCTGGTTTTCTGATTATTTATTTTACCTCCCATCTGTCCCTGTTTGTTCTTCTGCTGGAAAAAACAATGTTCCTCTGGGATATGTTGAAACCTGCTATGTTCAGATGAGGAAGGCAAAAGAGAAGAGGCAGTAGGTGGTTTGTCCCCTCAGGCTGCCACTTTGATATTTTTAATATGATTATTTTTTTCAGAAGAAAATAGGGAAGTTCTTGTGTAGATCCCCTGCCGGCCTGCCATAGAGCTTGTTTCTGTTGCAAGCAAGGAAAAGGAGAATAACTAAGAGTGAGTATGAAGGAGCTATCAGTGTTAAAGGACATGTTGGCATAAGTGCAAAAGGCTGTAGCATTTTCCATGGCTTAATTGATCTTAGATAAAGTTGGGAAGAAATTAAACAGGGCTCATAGCTCTTAAATTTCTGTGATTCTGAAACAGTCTTTCTATAAGACAATAGGGTGATCAAAAATACGTACTTTAGTAGAGATTTATGTAGGGAAAGCATTTAGAATTTATTGAACCAAGATAAAGAGGGTGAAAATAATATGGGACATTTTGTGAGCAATCAGAATGGCACAGGGATTCCATAGACTGTGCACGTCTGCCAGCTCCATGCAGATGTACAATATACTCTGAAACATCTTGAGTAGTACCAAATGCCTGTTAGACAGCTGAATCACTCTTCTCCAGTGACGACGCCTCCATCTGAGCAATTGCCTCATAGCTGTCTTTGTAGTCAACAGAGAGCTCCGAATATGTGTATTTGTCTCTTCTGGGTACAAAGAAAGATCAGGATAATTAGCTGAAATGCAGATGTTATTGTGTAGTTGAATGACATGAGCTACATTTGGACTGTAGGTCTCTCAAGCATTTTAAAAATCAATGCAAGTCTCTAGAAAATTACCCTAAAGCTGTGGCTATTAATGAAGATTGAGAGAAGATGTGGCAAGAGTCTTCCACTGAGTTAAAGGCAGCAGATGTAGAAACATGCCCTTCTTGTTCACTCTGTGTGGGAAAGGAGAAATGGTTTAAATTATAGCAAAAGTGATTTGTATTAGCTACCCAGGAAACTTCTCTTGGAATAAGGAGAGTTAAGCCCTAGAAGAGACTGTTGTGGGAAATTCCACTGCTTCCCACAAAAAGCAGGCTGGGGAACAGTGTGAAAGTGTTTCTCTCAGGATCGGCTAGATACCAGGTTGGCAGTTTTCAGGTGGTGGTTGGGATGATGTCTTGAATCTCTGCCAGCATTATTTTCTACTGTTTCCATAGTTAAAATCATATCAGACTTACAAATCATTGTTTAATGTATTGGTCCATTTTGTCTGCGGTCTTTGAAAAGATGTATAGTTTATTCCTTCAGAATCTTATGTATTTTTATGCCCCCAAACATTTAAAGTGAGGTCAAAACAGACTGAAGAGTGAAGGCAGCATATATCTCTTCTTAACTAGTTTGAATTTGTATCCAAACGTTTTCTTTCCCAGAATCCCTAACACGTTTGATTTTGATCACACACCAAAACCTTTTTTTTTTTTTATTTCCCCAGAAATTCGTACTTTGATTATTCAAGCTACTTCCAATGTAATATCTCCCATCTGTTCTCTTCCCCACTTTCTATAGTTGACTCACCTGTTGTGACCATACGTAACTGCCTTCACCATTGCCAATTATGAAAATGGCCTTCTCTTCACTCAGGTTTTCTCAAGTGTTTTTAACACCAAGATAGATTTCTACTGAGAAGGCAGATTCTTTTTTACGTTTGCAAGCAAAGTTATGGTCACAGAGGACCCTCAGGTTTTTACTCAATTCACTATGTTTTGTGAAAACTCTACACTGCATTATCTTCACTGTGTTTGGATTTTGCATCATTATGTAACTGAAACTTAGAGACTTGAGTGAAGACCATTTTATTTTCCATAGTAAAGATGAAACATGGTGGAAAAAAGTATTCAGCTAGCTTTCTTTAAAACTCTGCCCTTGCTCTTTGTGCTGATAAAAGTAACGGTGCTTCCAAAAGTGTCGGCTGCTCAAGGTTGGATCTTTCATCATGCAAAGCGCTGGGAGTACGTTCATTCAACCTTTTAACTAGACTTGCAGCCACATAGTGGTATTCTTGCAGTTCAGTTGGAGGAATGATGCAAGGGCTGGTATCCTACCCTAGACTTGGTCCTCTAAGGTAAAACATCAAGATGCAGAGTCAGAAGAGGGGCAGCAGATGTTTGATTGAGCAGGTTTGTTCAGATCTGCACCTCAAGGATGGCTCATCTTCCTCCCTGATGTGCAAAGCATCGGCCAATCCTTTCATCATATCTCTCTACATTACTCATCCGTGAGTATTTAAGAGTTAACAGTGACTCCAGAGATGGGCATGGGGATTGGTGGTCATACATTTACACTCAGTGAGCAACTGCTGCTTGTCCATAAGCTATGTTGGTACTTGGTGTAGGCTTCTTTCTGAGTGCCACCACTTCTTGTGTGTTTCACTTCTCATCTTGTTTTTTTTCCAGCTTTGGGGAAGGTTTTGTGTCTGTTTGCACTTTACTGAAGCACAGGAAGATCTTGGCATTGACTGAAGCCTCTGTGTTGTGGCCTCTAAGTCATATCTTATCATGAGTTTTGAGCCTTTTTGAAGAGCATCGCATTTCAGCTCCTCTTTTTTTCCCCCTGCATCCCTGGCTTTTGAAGTCTGTAGTGCTCTCATAGGTTTGACTATTCAGTCCTGTGAATAATGGCTCTCAAATGACACTCGAGTTACTGCATTTTCGCTTGCAGTGGCTGTGTACACTCACAAACCTCAGGGAAAGAAGAGGTAATATGACGTGATTGTGAAAGCTTGTATATTTTCAAAAGCTGTTGTGGGCTGTCACATTGAATTACTGCAATAAGTTTCACAGGCTCCCTAATATTTCCTTATGCCCTATTTGAAAAGGCTGTAAATCTTTTATGGATATCATTATCTCTTTTTAATTTAAATGTCAGCAGATCTGAATATGACCACCTTGTGAATTCCCAGATCATATATCTGAAGGGCAGTTATCGCCACTTCTGTACACGCCTGTAAAAGGTGTATGTGGTCTCAGGATCTACGAACCACCAGGCAGGACAGAACAATGAGTAATGTCCTGCGTTACCCAGTTTTTATTCCTTCCAAGGATGGTGGAAGCTGTAACATGGGGCTATACAGAAAAACATGCTAATCTTTGTTGCACAGAAACTGATAAGCTATTTCTGAGATAAGGCAACTTAGGAGGATGAGAGAGATAGAGTTGATCCTAACTCTGGAGAATGGATTATCTAACCTTTAAAGGCCACTCTAACACTTTTTTTTTTTTTTCCTCAAGTTACAGTATTTTTCCTGCTTGCAGTGTCTGTATGAGTTTCTAATCCTTCTTGGAATTCTGCAAAGATTTGGGAGCTGAAGATATTGTGACATCTTCTAAGGACTCCTTCTAAAGATTGTTTTGCTTTCCTTCCTTTTTCCTTGTTGTAAGAAAGGGGAGATATAGGAGTGTCTTGCTCTCATTTGCTAAATAATTTATCAGTTTGTATACCTCTTTCTTATGCCCTACTTCTGTCAAAATCAAATACTGTCCATGTTAACTAAGATAATGACAGCATTTAAGGATTGGAAAGTTCCTCTCATTTAATTTGCCCTTCAAGATTAGCCTAATCACTTTCTAATCCATCCCCTTTGGCTGTCTATGATTTAGTTATCCAAATCAAATTGCATTTATTTCCACTTAATCAGTTATTTTATGGTGTAACCCAAGACTGTCACTTATGATAGCTGATTTTTCAAAGTGTTTTAAAGCAGTTTAATTGATGTCCATGTAATCTCTCCAAGAACATTTAGGATGTTGCTTCCTACACCAATTAGCCTCTCAAATTACTGGCATGTGCTTGTTCAGAAATTTCCTCTTCTCTTTCAGTTCCTATGCATGTAGCTGTTGGGTTCATGGCCCCTTTGCTAGTCGAGTGAGCTTGCAAATCGTGGCCCGCCCAGTGCTGCTCTCCCTTTCTGTTAATGGGTTCTCCTCTGAATGTTGTTTGCAGAACAAGATCACAATGAGGAGGTCAAAGAGCTATTTGGCATGATAAGCGTCTAGCTACTCTGAGATAAATATCTGCTTCACCCTGACTTTTAGCCATGCATCAGGTTAGGACAGGTAACATGAACTGAAACATATCCTCAGTCTTAACAAGTCTATTTTTCTTTGGATACTGTTTGGATACTTTATGTGCTAATGCATATATATAAAATTAGACTTAGCAACATATGTATATAAAACATGTCTAAACAAATGTATATACAGTCATCTTTCCTTAATATACAATACTGTTAGTTGCCATCTGTAACTGAAAATTTACGAACTTTGCATCTCTACCGGTTTATGATCTTCTGTTGATTTAAAGACCTATTCTGAATTATCAGCTAACCTGCCTGACCAGATGAATACACTAGCACAGTTTCTTACTATGGTTATTTAAGGGAGAAAGAGGAGCTTAGTGCAGCACAGAAGCGTGAGAACAGGGCAGTGCTGCCCCAGCCAGGTTACGATCCTGTCTGGGGATGGAAAACAGGGGAAAGAGGAGAACCACACACTGGGTGTGGGAGAAGCAACAGTGCAGCTGACCAGAGGTCGTGGTGATATGTCAATGTGATGACTCATTGTTGGTTCTCTGCACATCAAATGATTCTCTGTGATTAAATATGAATTGCATTTAACTCACTGCTCGCAGGAAAGTATTTCCCTCTAGCCTTAGAAGTCTTTGGCAGGAAAAGGCCAGACACTCCCCCTAGTGTCCTACTATTCAGAGCGGAATAAAGTTCAGTTTCATTTTTGCACATTGGCTGTCATCTTCCTTGATTTGTACATGCATGCTGATTCCAGCCTGCCTTTTAAAATCTTTTCCACCCCAATTGCTCCAAACCAAATGCACTGAAACTGTGAAAGTCCCCTTTGAATCAGGAATGGGACTGATGGTACCAATCGTCTGTAGTGTTGTAGGACTTCAGCAGTCTACTCGGAAGCCGGGGTGCCCCACACTATAAAAAGCAAGAACAAAAAGACTGACCCTGCTGGAAAAAAGTTCTATTTGATACGTGAAGATGAAGGGAAATTTCCCAGAGTCCAAGGGAAGCAAAACCAACGTTTGACTACACACTCATATTGGGATCTGAAATGCTCCAGGAAGGTTAATAAATACACATTTACAGGGTTCAGTGGGCTAAAGAGAACTGAGGTCCCTTACTGTCCCTGGTAGTGCCAGTGGGCAGCATGTGCCCGATGCTTTACACCCTGCACAATGTCCAGGCTCAGGAAAAAAGCTGGTTTGTATTGCTCATTGGAGCTCCAGCATTAGCTTGGATTTGCTTTTAACACTGCCTACTTCTGTGGGAAAACCTGAGCAAATCCCTGGGCCATAAATCCAACACTCGTGTCACTGACAATGTCCCAATGAAGCCTGCTTGAGTTTCTCTTTGACAAAAAATCTGAGACAAAACCAAGAGTTTTGCATGCCTTAGTTGCAAATATCCAAAATTAATAATACCCCAATTCTAAACAGCTGCTCAGGTCAAAATTGCTTGTTTTTGGTATTCTGCTGCTGTAATTCTTTGTGTAGATGCATTTTTTGTTTAAGTCAGGGGGTTAAGGAGCAATTGTTTTTCATACAAACACTCTTGTTCAGCTGTGGATGGACTGATGTAGCTGGAAGAAGGAAAAGTCTTTGTCCATTACTGACTGTTGACTGCATTTCCATGCAGAAGTCCAGGGAATAGAAACAGAACATAAGGTGACTAATATCCAATTATCCAGGACAGAGTGGTGAAATACTGTAGGTAAGCAATTTATGGAATTGGACATTTTTGCCTTTGTTTGTCTCTGAGTGTGTGAGAACATAGGAGAAGTTTAGAGAATAGAAAAGCCCAGAAAAAAAAGCTTATTGACACCAACCTGCAACTTCAAAAATTATAGGATAACTCTCAGAGGAATAAAAAAGAAGTAACTACGGACACTATCATGTAAGTTGCAACTAACTAGCCCTTTTCTCTGAGAAGTTTGCAGAACCTAATTGCGAGTCTGCAAAATGATGATAAAACACGAAACGATGAAAGTTTAACTGTCTCGAAAGTCTTTCAAAAACTAGCAAGTTTTAACTTCCAGATGACCTTTGTGTCAGGGGACTTTCTTCCTGGCTTTAGTGAGGACGGCAACACCTTCCTTCTTCCAGTACTACTTCACTTGCCCAACCTGCCATCTGTATGCAGTCAAATTGGTTCCCCTCCTGCATGTCCTGGAGGGTGGATGAGCTTTTTCATTCCCCTCTGATTAGCCCTGGAGGGAAGAGGGATAGGTAGTGATTTCCAGAGCAGCCTTTCGACTTCACTTGGCACCATCAGAGATCAACATGTCAAGCCTTCACAAGTGGCTCTCAAGTAGCAGCAGCTCTCTGGCCCTTTGCAACATGTGCTCACGTCTCCACTCACGCCGGCCCTGGAGCAGGTCCAGCTGGCAGAGCTGTGGTGGTGGTTGGGTCACCCAACTCACAAGCTGCTATAGCAACTGACCGAGCACAGTCATCTCATCACGTGAGACGTGGTAGTTTCTCCTTATACAGCACTAAGCCACGTAGGGACCAAATAAGCCTGGAAACTGGAACGCAAGGTGCAGGGCGAGGAATACTTAGAGAAGATTGGAGGCTTTATGTCTCAAGAATTTCTGTTTATAAAGTCAGTGTGTGGTGGAAAACATTGCATACTATTTGGGTTGTAGATAAAAGAGGCGAGGAAGCAGCAATAGTATGACTGACAGGTAAAAAAATGCCATAAACCACTCTCGGGGGGGATGCGGCAAGGGAAGAGTTAAAAAGACTACATGAAACAAAGAAGGAATGTAGAAATGGAATACAGCAGAGAAGAAGTGGGTGTTAAGATTGATGAAATATTTACTTGCTTTAAATATTTAATTTTATATCTTCCTGGCTAACTTTGCAGAAGAGAGGGGCTACATTCCGTAGGAATGAGGAGCTTTTCTGTCAGGAGTCAACTCACCTCCCCATGCTTTGGTTTCTCAGACATAGAACAAAATAAAAACCTGCCTTGTGGGGGCATGGAGATGTCCAGTGTACCTAAATCCTTCCAATAGCCTCAGGCGAGAAGAACAAGGAGTCGTTGCCAGGAGGAGACTGATGGAGCCACTCTCTTCCATCTCCCTGGGGAGCTGGTTCACTGCCCGCAGCAAAGCTCACGGTCCTGAGCAGCAGTCTGCTCCCAGGTTCATCTGCTTTCAGTTTGCTTTGAAGACAAGCAGACATGGAGAAGTAGGACAGTTTTGTTTCCATGAAGCTTTCATCTTCCAATTTCACTGCCCTTCATTTGTTGGTGTTTTGCTCTCATCTGCCTGCAGCTATTTCTCAGCGCTTTGTATGCAGCCTTTCTGGATGAAATCCTACAGCGAGAACACGCTCTGGGTACTGTAGTCATGATAATTGTGTCATTTACTTATCCAAATATATTCAGGAATAACGCTGTTTTGTTTAGCAGATATCCACTGCTGCAAACCAGTTGAAATCCATTTCACACAGAGGCCCAACAATGTGTTATTTTAAAGGGGCACAACCAACTCTTTTGATTTTTCAGTTTAAATTTGCAGTATCCTTCTTTCTTTCCTGTGCTTCCCCAGAGGACACTCTTTGGGCATACTGTCACTTAGGAGATTTTGTCATTTAGGTACAACAGAGATTTTCCAGCCCAGGCAACCTCATTATACTGCCCTTTGCATAAGGTGATTAAACCCTATTTTAAAAGTATTTAAGCTTGCAGTTTTGTAATTGGGAGTTGTATTTAAACTGACATAAACTGCCACCCATTTTTTCTTGCAAGTCTTACCAATGTGAGAAATACTTGTTTCAGTCTTTTATATTTTTTCTTCATTTGGATCACCTACTCAAACACTCCCATCTGTGAACAAGTGGCATCTCCCACGTGTCTGGTTCATCATCGCACGTCTCCTCCATACATCCCTTCCCATCTGTCCTGGTGTAACAGCAGAGTGGCATCTTCTCCCATCACTTGCCATGTTCATTGAAGGCTTTGAAAAATATTTTAGGGAGAGGCAATTTTCAGCCCCAATTTTAACTTTGCAAGAAACATATAGGTAAGAGGTTTGGTCAATGTGTTTAAACTGTCCTGTCCTGTACTGTATATCTTAACACTCTGCATAAAAACTGATAGTGACATCCTCTGGAAATGAAAGTGCCCCATAGACTTTTCTTGTCCAAGATTAGATATGAAAATAAAGCAAAAAATACCTGTTGAAGCCTGTCTGAATTTTTGAAGAGTCTAAAAAAAGTCCTTTTTTTGGAAGAGAATTAAGGTTTAGAACTCCTCCCTGTAGGTATCACAGTGCTTCAATGGACAGGAAGAGCCAAGTGTGCGCATGGGACACTGCACCTGCAACATGGCAAAGCAAAGGAACGTCGGGCTGGGGAAAGATGCTGCCTCTGAGACATATAGAGTCTAGCCCTCTTAATTTGCCTTGAAGTTTTAATGCAGTATCCTTGTCCCTTGTGAGACATTCCCCAACACATTTTTCCCCTGCTAATAATCTCCTGCTCTCTGGAGAGGCAGCGGGGATGTGGTGAGACGGGCAGTACCATCTCTGACAGCATCTCCTGGCTCTGCGCCAGTTGTCCCTGAGCATCTCCTCAAGTTGCTTTGGTGCCTCTCATGTCAGCCTGCCAAAAAATGAACGGTGCCCTAGTGGAAATAATCCTGTGTGCAAAATAAGTCTCCAGGAAATGGGTTTTCTAACCTGCAGGCTTAATACCCCAGAGATTATTGTGTGTGACTAAGTTGCCTGTTGCGTTGGGTGTCTCTATCCTTCTCACATCAATTATCACTCCCCGCTCCCCAAAAACACATTTATGTGCCCTCTTGAATGGCAAGAAAGACAATTTTTTGCAAAAGATGATCTGAAGTCTTGTCTGTCTGAGGGGTCTTGGGATCTTTAAATCACTATAAGCTTCCTTTCAACAATCTCATTTTTCTCCTGCAGCCTGCCCACTTGCTTATTTTTTAAGTCACTAGCTGAGGTGGCTCAGTCGCTACCCACAGTATAACTTATAGCCTTAAGTTATTTTTTGCTGATGATTTTTCTGATAATTATTGCTTTTTTCCCCCCTTTTCCCCCTCTCATGCTGATTTTATGTTCCTTCTGTTTTTTTTTTTCTTTTGGCAATTGTGTTTTGCTGTGAGGCTTCATTAGCTTAAAGATAGATTTGATGCTAGGTATCTGTTCCTTTCTTCTGCAAGCCATCACAGTGGGACCCTGGGAAAGCTGGGAAAGGGATCCATACCCCTGGTATTATGGGGGAGTCTTTACACAAATTTGAAATCAATTTTTAAAAAAGAAAGTGAGTGGCAGGAGAAAGGAAGTATCATTATCCCCATCTTAAAAACAGCAACTGAAAGCCCAGTAAACCATTCAAGGGAGCTTCGAGCGGGGTTGGAAGCTCAGGCCGGTGCTTGTGGGATCTGGGATGTTGCCTTGTGAAGACCGAGTTACTGCATGCCAGCTGAGCCATGGCAGCTGGCCACATGCAGACATGGTTTTACAGCATGGAGACAGTTTTACAAGGGGTAGAGAAGCTTCAGGCCACTCAAGCACTAGTATTACACAATGGGGTGGATATCTGTTTGAACTTTACAGACAATACTCCCACATGTAGTGAGACAAGACATGGGGCTACTTGTCTGCACAACCTTCCTTTTGGTTTAGGCTGGTTTCTCTCCTGAGCTCAGGTCTTGCTGACTGCTGCAAGGTGTCAAATCAGAGTCTTCTGCAGTTCTTGGCCAGGAAGAAGGACTTCCCAGAGATGTACCAGGGCTCAGCTGATGGCTGGTGATGCAGCCAAGTGCCTGTCAGTTGGCCACGAATATGGCCTGCAGCTATTTGTGTCTTTAAGTCAAAAATCCATCATTCCTCCTCATTGCTCATCAGACTTACTGGGATTCCATCCCACATCCTGGGATTATGGGATTGGATAAAATTCCTCCGGGAAAAAAAAAAATAATTAAAAAATCATTGATTTGGGGTAAACTTTACTTACACACTCATTCTCCCTCCTCTTTTCTGATTGCCATCAATATTGCAAGAACAGTTGCCCAAAATTTACGTGTATCTTGTGAACTCAACTGTGAAAAACAAATGAGTGTGAATGATTAAGGTGCTCTAGGAATAAATAGTGTTCAGGGCTGTCAAATAGCTCTTTTGGTACAGCTATAGAGCCATTATTGAAGAAAAAAACGCCAAAAGTCCACATTTCTCAAAAGCCAGCAAATTGTCTTTATTTTTCCTTATGTGGGCTCACAAAGCTGTCTGATTCAGCTGGAAATTTTGCCTTAGTTTCTGTTATTTCTGTTTTGATATTTTTGTCCAGAAATTGTCAGGCCAAAGTTTAAAGAGTTTCTAGCTAATCTTCCTAGATTTACTGTGCAAGGAGAGGCTTTTTCTACAACTTTTGTTACAATCTGGCAACATCATAGTTTGTTAACATTTTAGATATGGTGAAGACACGTGAGCCAAGTTTTTATCAGGAGAGTTACAGTGGATTTATTGCGGGATAACAGAAAACAGAGATTGGATCATTTATTTCTAAACTGGGATTTCGCTCAAAATGCTCCAAGGCATTTTGTTGTAATCATAAGGCTCCTTCTAGGGGCACTAAGCAATCCCCAGAGAGACTCTCATTTTGATTTACTTTGAGTGTAAAGTCTTCAGGGCAGGTGGCAGATCTTAATCTGTGGCCTCTTGAGATAAATCCACATTTTCCACTTTGAACTGCAGTTCAAACTTCAGTTTGAAGCCAACTTGCAAACTTAAAGTCCTTTATATTTGCTTTCTCTTTTCACTTTGGATTTTGATTCCATTAGCTATTGGGTACCATATCTTCTGCAGTTTTTTATTTCTTCATATGTCTACTTTGGCTGCTTCATGAAAACAAAAAAAAAAGAAAAAATAAGAAGGCAAACCTATCATCTTGCACGATGGGGCACTGAAAGATTATTTATTGTTATTTTTATTTTATTTTATTTTATTTTATTTTATTTTATTTTATTTTATTTTATTTTATTTTATTTTTCATCTGGAATCTCACGGGTGTCAGCAAAATCAACAACCTTTCCCATCATTAAATCTATTTTCACTAAGAAGACTTTTGTATTGTATTTACAGAAATCTGTCTTGTAGATTCTCCTTTAAAACAACTTAAAGCTTTCTTAATTTGGCTCTAAACACTAAACTGACTTTCTCACTGCTACTGCCTTTGACAGTTTTATGATATGTGGCTTTTCTGCATTAGAAAGTCTTGGAAAAATTATGGCAGATGATTCAGAAAAGAGCACAAGGCTGAGGATGGGAACGTGGCTGGTCCCTGTACTCATGCACATGAGCAGAAATTCATGTCTCTGTAGCCAAGCCTCTAGCCCCTGTTGTAGGCACAAACCTTAGGCTTCACCTTCAGTGCTCAGGGATGGTGGGCTTGAACCAAAGAACCATGTGAGCTGAGTGGAGAGCGGTGTAAATTAACTAATAGAAAACTCCAAAGACAGAGAAGAAGCTTAGATTGTACACTCCTATCACTACATAAAACCAAGTTGATTGGATACTAACAACTTAGTTACCGACATATTCACTCGAATATGGAAGCTGATAAGTTTAAATAACTCCTCTAAGAAAAATGAGGTTAAACCCCCAAATGCTATCCTCTCCTGCCTGGAGTAGTCAGGAACAAAAATCTTCTTTTGCCTTATACATACATGCAGAGAAACCCGTCACCAAAAAGCCTAACCTTCATTAAGCCTATATCCTGGATTATTTTAAGCAGATATAAAGAAGGAACATTATTCCAGTCTTATTTAATCTTTCTGGTCTGGTCAACTTCAAATCTTCAAAATCATGACCAGCTGAATTGGATTAGAATCATATTTTCAACTTTTCTTTCCAACTTTAAGACCTTCTATAGTAGCAAAATGATATTTCTTATAAGATATCAGGAATCTTTAGAGCTGGGCCATGGTTTACAACACTAAGAAATCTCTAACAAAATTTGGAGAATAGGCAATTCTGCCACTTCTCTTATTTTCAATGCATTCTAAGTAGCAAAGTAATCTATGATCCAGTAACTGATCTAAAGCCAGGGGATATTGTAACTGTTGCTTTCTGCTCATAAGTATTGATCTCAAAAACTTGCTCAAAAAGACATCTTTAGTTTGGATTTACAACATATCTTGTATCACTGATATAGATGCCCTTTAATCCTTGTGAAATAATAGTGTTCATTCACATCTTTAGCTTGAATTTTCAAGGTTCATAATTAAGAAGAAGAAATATATTTTACAATATGGGTCTTATAGAAAGACAGGAATCATCAAGCCTTTTTTTTTTTTTTGTAAATATACTCTTCTTCTAAATATACTCTGCAAAAAAAATATCTATTTTTTTCCCCCCTGAGCCATATATTGTAAGTGTGAGAAGCAAAGGCAGAAATACATTCAATTATTACAAGCACTGAAGATCCATATACTCTCTCTTTTCCAATTCCTGTATCAGCTTGTTGCAATACATGTCTTGGAAATCCTGTTGTTGGATTATTTGATAGAGAAATAGAAACTTATTCCAATGCCATAAGTTTCCAAGAATCACTGGAGAAGTACTTCCAAAGCTGAAAGCCAAAGAGGGGAAGAGAAATTAAATATTTGGAAGAGGCAAAGATATGAAAATATGGACTATGCAGGTTAATAGTCATCACTGTTTGGGTTGCAGGTAAAGATAAACACTGCAATTTTAATATGGAAAAAAACCAAGAATAACTGGGGGAAAAAATACTGCTGGGAAAGATAGGTGAAATCTTATGCTTTGATAGTCAACCACAAATTATCTGTTTGCTTAGGTAGTGGAAACTGGGATAGAAAAACTCAGGACAAGGGAGCTGGTACATGAATTAGTTCTAATGAAACACAGCAGATGTTTCCCCAGATGTTTACGCACAAAATAGTGTTTTCACTGTTTCATGCTGTTTTCATGTGATGAAAGAACATATGCAACATGTCTTAGTCATTAATTTTTCAATCTGAGAATGCATTTTCAAGGAGTCATTTTTCACCCTTCAAAGCAAATGACAGTAAGCATTAAGGAAAATAGACCTGTTGGGAAAACACACTTCCATGTTTTGTTCCTGGAAAGGTAGTTATTTCAGCTATTCTTATATGGCACATTAGGCTTCCAGTCTTGCAAAAACATATGCACTAGTTGTCCCTTTGCATTTATTTGTAAAGGTAAGCACATGTCCATGTCTCCAGAACCAGAATTTATACACGTCTCAGCCTAAATATCCACTGAAACATTTAAGGGAAAAATGTATCTTTAAATACTTTCTAATTTGTGTAATAAATATATTAAAAGGATTTTCAGCTGTGTGTTATCTAATAAAGAAAAAAGTATGATTGTTAGTCTGTTCTCTATGACAAGAGATAGAAAATATCCATGGAAATAAAGAAGCTTACCATAAAAATAAATATCTATAGAAATTAACATGATAGTGTCCTAAAGGTGATATGCAGGAGGGAGAACCTGAGTCTGTCTTTAGAATAAAAGGTGATGATCTTCTCTGGAGAACTTGAGTGGGCCAGACAGCATCATAATAGTGCAATCATAGTTGCCTGGTCATGTACCAGTGGTAACACTTAGGGGACTTTCTGTTCTTTAGGTGACTTTTTCTTCAAAACTTGCAATACAATCTGCACTATATCTTAACTGGTAAAATAAGAAGAATTAACGGAGTCATAGTCCTAGGCCAAAATAACTGCAAGAAGCAATGTGTCAATCTCCTGCTCGTGAAAGAAAAGACATTAGCTTTATTTATCAATTGCCAAGAAGTTTACAGCATTAGCTTTGGACACACTAAAAACTACAAATAAAGAATTTTGCTCCAGAAGTCATTATCTTGTCAGTGAAGCTGCTTTGCATAGTGCTACATCTGAACTAATGATGCTGTCATTGAATGTAACTTCTTTTAAATAAACCTTAGACTGCATTTCTCATATTCAGTCAGCAGGGCAATTTCTGTAATTCTGGTTCAGTTTGGATGGATCTTTCAGATTTAACTCGTTTCAACCACTTGACTTTGATCAGCTAATGTACTTGTCAATTTGAAAAAAAAAAGTTTAAAAGGAAAAGCAACTAACGTGTATAAGAAGCGCTTCCAAGTCAATGTCCAGCTTCAAGCATGCATTACTCTAGATATTATTCAGTGGACATTTAGACAGCTGAATGAGCTGAGCAGAACCTAAGCAAATGTGTCTCAGTGACGGTCAACAAATATATAGTCCTATATATATGCTTAGGAGCTCTCCTGCTCCTGGTTATAACAATATAACCTGAAAATAACTCCAGCCAAATGTCCATCCAACCCTTTCTTCTATTTTGTAATGTGTCCAATAGTATACACGTAGAGAGATATATTGATATATGGTGATACTAGTTTCATCTTCTAGACTCTAGCCCTCTGCTTGTGTTAGCTTGTTCTCTACAGCTCATGGTCGGTCTCTGTGATGCTCATCTTGCTTCCAAGCTTTGAACCTGAGGATGGATCAATTGCTTGGTACAGTTTCTGGAACAGCTATGATAAGTAATCATTCTCCTCCCTCTGAGTATTACATACTGCCTAAGACCTGTCTACTCTTCACAGATGAGAAGTGATGCTCCATTTTTTTAGCAGTCACTGCAGGACATGCCCTTCTTCAATGTTTCAGAAATGAACAAAGAATTTCTGAGCTTAAATTCAGCCTGTCCTGGAATCCCAGCTGCCCTTTACCTGGTGCAATTTGTGCTCCAGCTATCTTTGTGTTCTTTTACTTTGTACTATATTCTCTCTTCTGCCCACTGAAAGTGAAGAAACAGGTCTCATTATATTCCTTTCTGACTGGGAAGTATCTTTCACCAGCAAAAAGTCAAAAACCATGTTAACTAAAGCCCTGAAGGACAACAGAGCTGTGCAATCTATTCAAAGAGGACAAATTAAATAGTAATTAGAGATGAAAGCTGTTATGCTTATGTAACCCATAGTAGCACTATTTTCCCATGACTTGCTCTTACAAGATAGCTGACCTTCTAACAGTTAGCCACTTCTTTACAAATCCACTCAATGTGCTTTTAATGAAAACTTGCCTTTGAAACTAGGTCCAAATGAGTTATCCTTCAAAACAAAACAATGAAATAGGACCCATCTTTCTGGTTTTACTCTGAATCAGATCCTGCATATTTTATTCTCATCATAAACAACATTCCTCTCAGTGTCATCCTGCTAAAACAAAGCTGTAAACTGCAAATAGGTCTCACCTGGAATAACAGTGACAAGGAAGGGTTCATGCTTTGTTAAATTCTGTTAGGAATCGTGTCAAGCCCTCCTATAAAGATGGAGAGAAAGATGAGAACAGGATAGTGTTTGGTAGGTTGGTTTTTTTTCTTTCTCAACCTGCCTCTATAGATTTTTGGGTTTCCAATTGTTGATCACCAGGAGATGTGGGCATGGGAGCAGGGCTTTGAGCTTGTCAGATAAGGAAATAATGGTGGAAAAACAGGAGATTAAGAAGAGCATCCTGGGAACCTCTGGTAAGGGCATATTGCACTTTTCAGAAGTACTTGCCACAATAAGTGCCAACTTAAAAAACAGGTGACAAGAGACATGAGTAGCTCCAGGAAAATGGAGGAGGTGCAAAAGATGCATAATTTTTGAATGAACTGCTGTCAAAGTGCACTAGATTTACAAGCTTCTCTCAAGATAAAAAAGAGTAGATTAGCTATGTTTATTTGTATGTGTTTAAAAGTAATAATATGGGGACAACTACATAGTCCACATGAGAATCTCCAGTCTCCAATATTTGTTCCAAATGAACAGTCCTCTGGAAAACATCAGGTTTTGTTCCTTGTCATAAGGAAAACTTCAAGGTCACATCACAAAGCACTTTTCTGTATGTGCTGGTTTTGGCTGGGAGAGAGTTAATTTTCTTCATAGTAGCTAGTACAGAGCTGTGTTTTGGATTTGTGCTGAAAACAGTGCTGATAACACAGGGATGTTTTTGTTCCTGCTGAGCAGTGCTCACACAGAGCCAAGGGCTGTTCTGCTCCTCACCCCACCCCACCAGTGAGTAGCTGGGGGTGCACAAGGAGTTGGGAGGGGACACAGCTGGGACAGCTGACCCAAACTGACCGAGGGGATATTCCATACTGTATGATGTCATGCTCAGCATATAAAGGGCTGGGGGAAGGAGAAGGCAGGCAGTCAGGTTCAGAATAATGGCATTTGTCTTCCCAAATAACTGTCACACATGATGGAGCCCTGCTTTCTTGGAGATGGCTGAACACCCGCCTGCCCATGGGAAGTGATGAACGAATTCCTTGTTTTGCTTTGCTTGGGCACACAGGTTCTGCTTTACCTATTAAACTGTCTTTATCTCAACCCACGAGTTTTTTCATTTTTACTCTTCCAATTCTCTCTCCCATCCAACTGGGGAGGTGGGTGGTGAGTGAGTGGCTGCGTGGTTCTTAGCTGCTGCCTGGGGTTAAATCATGTCACTGTTCTGCACTCTAAAAGCCTACAGTGACACTTTTCATCTAAACAGAGAAGAGGCAGGAGTTAAAGTTAGGTGGAGTAGCATTATAAAGGGCAATGAGCAGTATCTGAAGAAATTTAAGGCAATAAGCTTAAAGGAAAATCTCTTTTCCTTTTCAATTCAGTTAATTTCAATTCAATGAACTGAATTTTTTTAAAAAAATTAATTTAGGAATAAAATCCAATTGCAAGTTTAGGTTGTGGATTCACTCTGCCTCCACTCAGCAACTACTAGGAATTGAGCATAAGTGAAATAATATATAGGGTTTTTTTCCAGCAGCTAAGAGAACATATGTAGTCAGTATTATTTTTTATGAAAATGTGTCTAAAATTGCAAACTCTTAGCAGCAGAGCAGCATTTAAATTAGTAGTGCTGCTCAGTGGTATAAACATCTGAATTTCTTGTGCAGTTCAGAGAAGAGATCTTGACCAGGGAGCATCAATTAGGGTGGACTATGTAGGAACTCATCAGCACAGATAAGAACTGTGCAGCAATCCGATGGATTCATGAGGGAACAGCCTTTTCTGATCATGCCATACTATAAGAGGGTGAAAGAAAAATTCTAGAGCTGTTATTATTTTCCCTGATATAATCTGCCAAAACAGAAATCATTACTGCATTGCTCTGCAGATTCAGAGATAAGCATTTAGCCAGAATTTCCTAAAAAGATATAACAGTACTTTGCTCAGAAAGACCTTTCTTTGTTCTTGTGACAGAGATGAAAACTACGGTTGAATCCCACACGGCAGTTGTTACAAAATCAGTTTCTTTCTTTCCCTTCTATTAAAATTCTGTTTCAAAACTTCACCAGTCTTATAGCAGGAAATCAGCTCAAATGTACTCATGGACAATTAAATCCAGTTGCTCTTATTCCAAGATAGTACTTTAGCTTAAAAAGACCTTTCTTCCCCTGGAATTTTTTCCACTGAGGTACTGATAGAGGACGATCTCATCTCTTCTTGGCCTTCCTTTTACTTGGCACACCAAGGTTAGTTTTCCTTTACTCATTCATCCCACAGGAGGGTTCTCAGCCCCTCTGATCAAGACTGTCTTTCCTCACACCTCTTCAAGACTCAGTCTTTCTTGACCATGAATGGCCAGATTTGAACACTAGATTTCAAATGAGATCTCTTCAATTTTTTACACCAGGGCATTAATTTTTCTTGAGTCTACTGGAAATACTTCTTACCTATTGCATTCAGCTTCCTCATAGCTGCATCACACCAACATTTCACGGTCACCCTGCTATCAGCTGCACTGCACCACTGTTCTTTCTCACTCATTTTCAACTGGTAAACCCACAGGTCGCAACAGAAACACCTATGGTCAGTACCCATGTATGCAATCTTATGTTTTCTTCTGTCAGATTCCTTTGAGCTTTCTTTTAATTCCAGTTTTCAAAGTCACCCAGCTTTTAGGATATAGAGTTAGGATTTTTCTGTTAATAGAAGGTGCCCTCTAGCTTGTAAACTGAATTAACATAGTCTCATTTTGTGCCAGCTCATAAAAGAAACCATGAAATGATACCTGAGTCTTATTCTGAGGGAACTCTGCCAGTGACTTCTTTACCTGCCGTCTGTTGTCATCTCCTCTATAACTGGTGTCTTCTCACCACAGAGTTCTGGTATTGTCTCCATGGCATTGCATCAGATGCTATACCCACACTCAGCTAGATTAAACATGTAGCACTTTTTCTGGAAAATGTCTTATATTTCCAGAGAAAGGTATCAAGTCATTCTGGCACTATCTACCCATGGTAAATTCAGCTTGGATTTTATCTCGTTTTTCATTTGTTTCTATCTCTTCACATACGGTGCTCCAAAGACTCCTCCAAAGTTTTGCACAGTCTAAGCGCCAACTTTTCTAGCATCATAAAACTTTCTGTTTAGGGAAAACTCAGTATCAGGTATATCATCAACCACAAATTTAGTGACAATCTTTGCTCATAGACCTTTGTGTATTTTTCAGAAGACTAGAATACAGATTATATGAATCTTCAGCTTTACATGAGCTTTTCATATTCCTCAGGATGTTAATTTTCTCCTTTTGTCTGGATCTTTCTGTGTTTTCCAAGCTGTACACTAAATACTTCAAATAGGTTAGTCACTTAGCTCATGATATAAATGTGGGTTGGAAAATGTCAATTCTCCATTGATTGTGAGGTACTGAGAGATACAATGAAAAAGAGCTTTAGGCATGGAAATTGTTCTGTTCATTGATGAATCATAGTCTTTTAAAAGAGTTCTGGCTGAAGCGAGATGGGTCTGTAGCATATCTGCTCTTAAATTTGCATTGTGCTCCATCTTTATTGATATGGGCAAGCAACTACTTTGTGAAAAAAACTTTATATTACTGTGGTCCATACAGCAAAGGGTATAACAGTACTTTTTTAAAAGACTGTACATGGATGTCCAAATTGAGTTTCTAATGAAAATAACAAATGCATATCTGAAGAAGTAAAGGAAGTGTATTATTCTTTCTGAGTATCTGCATCATTCCCACAACATGACTGTTTTACAAGATTATGAGCAGATCCCTGCATTTCATCAGGGGACTCAGCAGCAACAGTGTGGATTTCCAGCAGGAAATACCAGACAAAAATCTCATATCCCAGTACATGCAAGGACTCCAACCCATTCAGGGTATGTAGCTGTTGCTGTAGTTGCCATTATAGGTTTCAGTGATTTTATGTTTTGTTTTGCTGGTTTTTTTTTTTCCTTCCTTCTGGGAGGCCCCAGTTGACTTTGGGTGACCCTGAGGACCAGATGCACTGAGGCAGCATAGATGGTAGTCATCTTCATTAGGTACTGCAGAGACTAAAGATCAAATATTTTATTTACTAGTTGTTTACTACTACATCTGAGCTGCAGCAAGTGACACATTAACAACAACAACAACAAAGGATGCTAGTTTACTCAAATATGAGAGTTACTTTCTGCCAAAATTGTTTTCTAGTGCAAAATCTTTTTTTTTTTTTTTTTTTTTTTTTGAGGGGATGGGAGGAGGAGGGCTGCCTGTAGAAACAGATATTAATCTACATGCATTGATGGGTCTCTCTAGTTTTATAGCAGCTTTTACCATCTTTGAAAGCTCAGTCATGATCCATAAGCAGTTAGAAATAACTTCTAATGTGTCTTAGTTCTGTAAGTGTCCTAGAGTGAAGTTGATTTAGCCCAGACCATTTGAAGACATTTAATGCACAAAAGAATAGTTGAGTCTCTTCCTTCCTTATCAGAGGCTGAATCTTTCCTGTATGTTACAATGCTCCCGTACAGGAAAATACTATTTAATGGCAAAACGTTTCTGAAAGTTTTCTCAGAACATTTTATCCCACAACTTTTAAGAAATATTTAAACTTTTTGTTTTAACAAGGTTTGAAATATTTGAATTTCCTATCTAACATGAGAACTTGTTCAACTCTGTGCAACACCGAGCATGACTAACTGACACCCATGCATTTTCCTGGTTCAGGAGTGTGTGAAAAACCCAAAGACATGAGGAAGACTATGATCACAGGCCTGAAAAAGCCAATGTCACAGCTGTTCCATGATCGGTCAGTGTATGCAGGTCTTTCTTCTCAGTCACTTCCAACCAAAAAGTTCCTATATTGCATCAAAAATCACCACTATTGACCCTGTAAGTCCAAAGCTTTCATTTTTTTACTATTAATTTTTGCCCTGGTGAGTATGCTATTATCAGGTTAACTTCAGTTCCCTTCAGCCCATAGAAGTGAGGTTGAAAAGAAAGAGCACAGATCATTATAGCATTACGGCATTGAATCTGCTTGAATGAAAACTTTATCCTGACCACGCTTTAAAGTAGTATGATAAACACTGATCTTTCATAGTTCAAGGGAGGGAGGTCGTATTTAATTCCTTTAATTTCTTAATTTAACTTAGTATTTAATTATATTCAGGTGATTTTAAACTCACAATGACAACAAATTATAAAAGATAAAAAATAAAAGGCTGAAATATATTAAACACAAATGTAGTCAATATGCCTGAAGAGGAAATCTCAAAATCTGAAACTACAGAGGATTTGTTTGCCTTGCTCTTCCTTTTCATCTTATACAATAAAGTCAAATTTCTACTTTCTGCAAGAAAATTTAGGGGAAAAAAAATAAAAAAAGACAGTCACTTGACTGTCCCTCTGGAATAAGAAAATAATCAAATAAAGCAGGTCTGAGACTGGAAGATATCTTGAAATATTCTGGCAAAGCACTAACCTCACTTCAGAAGGAAAAAAGAAACCCCAGACTTATATAAAAATTACATATATCCTATCATATTTTTCCTAAATAAGTTCAAGCAATGTATGTGCTGCAAATACACCTTATTGTTCCCTGGCAATGACCCTCTTTCTGGCAGAAATTGTACTCTACATCAGAGTATTCTGGAATGTGTTAATTTTATAAAATATAGAAATATTCACCAGATTGTACTCCTTCCTTCCTTCCTTCCTTCCTTCCTTCCTTCCTTCCTTCCTTCCTTCCTTCCTTCCTCCCTTCCTTAAGGAAGCCACTGAAGCCTAGTTGAAGCCTGCAGCATCAAAACACCACAACATTGTTTAATCACCTCTTTCTCAGCTCGCTACTTGGGACACAGTAGGATCCTCAGTGCCAATGCACTGGAGAACATCAACACAGGGAAAAGTAGTATGTAAGACTGAAAAAGGAAAAAGCAAGTCCATACATACTGACAGCCACATTCCAGAGTGAAAGTCAGAAGACAAGTAGGACATTCAGAAAGCAGAAAACAAAACAAAACCAAAACGAAACAAACATTCCCCCCCACCACAAAAAAAAAAAAAAAAAGACCAAAAAAACTAGACCCAAACAGGTTTGCAGTTGACTGTATAGGTCATTGGTCTTTTTTCAACTGTGTCCAAACATGCAAATAATATCCCCAGAAGATGGGGGGAAAAAAAAAAAAAGTGAAGCAGGTTTTTCTGTGTTTATTATGCTTCCACATAAAACAACTTGTCAGTCTGACTGCATCAGAAAGATGGGAGAACTGGTGTTGTCTGTGATGAAGTAGCAGTGAAGGAACTCACAACAACCACAAACGCACCAAAAATGTTAGGTAGCAACCTAGGATAAAACAAATGTAGGTAAAGTAAACAGAGGAAAAAGGTGACAAAGGTCTTGGAAGTGCCACTGCAGTTCTTTAAAAGGAAATAGAAAACAAAATTCAATTGAAGAATGAAAGAATTTAATTTAAAAGGGATAGTTGCTTCCTGAATACATCTATAAGTAAAATACAACAAATCACTGATAAGCTACTCAGAAGCACTGATTAGACCATATGTTAGACCATATGTTCAACAAGTTAAAGGAAGGATTAAAAGGTCATTTTGCATCTTGGAGGATCAGATTATTGGTGACTTACTGCTATTTACCCATTCATATTGTTTTGGCTGTTGGTTTGTGAGATCGTGGCGGTGACTGCAAGCACGTAGGCATAAATGCCTAGCAGCATAATCTTCCAAAAACTGAGATGCAATTATCTCTAACATAATCAGAGCTTTTGTGCAAACCCTACTCTTCTCTGAAAAAAAGATTGGTTAAACATCAGCAAAGGCACGTGTAGCGAAGGAAACATGAAGCTTGTAATTAAATCTGACAGGAAGTAAAACTAAAAGCTATTTATACACCATTAACAAGGAGATGTTTAAATGAACACAGTCAGGTGTTGTGAGAAGGTGAGAAGTGATGCAGTAAATGAGAAAAAGAACAGTAAGGTGGGAGAGAAATTTAATGCAATTCTCCAGAATTAGAAAAAGACCTAAGGGACTTTTTCCAGTTATTCCAGAAGAATTCCAGCAGTTCAGAAACTCATCTTCTACCTTATTACAGTATTTCAGAAATGCCATGAAAGCCAGGTAATGAATGTGACTATGGTCAGTTCTGTGCAAAAGCAGGTCTGAAGCTTACACAAATAATCAAATATCTGCACTGAATTAATTAATATTGAATCACAAGCCACAGGACTGGAAGACAGGGAAGCTATAAGGATTCACTAGCTTCTACCCTCATAGTATCATAACTCCAATAATTTTTGCATGTGTGAGAGTCACAAGAGATATTTCACTTACTTTTTTTACACTTGCTAAAGGTCACTCAAGTTCAACATGGTTGAATCTTGAGCCAGTGACCAGAAAAATCTTCCAGGGTCTTGTCAGACTTGAATTTTATAATTACTTGTACAAATATAATGCTGGAAAGGGAATATTTCATTGTATTGTCAACTTGCATAGAATTTCTTTACACAAAACATGGCATCAAAATTGTATCACTCTGCCACACTCAGTGTGTTCTGAATGTGAACTCATCTTTTAGTGATATTTGATGAGTTTAGTATCACTATAAGTAAGTCCTTGTTGATAAGATTGGTGAGTCTTGTTAGCATGAATGGCAAAAGGATGGTTTTTGCTACTGGTTCAGTGGACAATATTTCCACAGGAATAAAAAACAGAAACAAAAAAAAAAAGAAAAAGAAAAAAAGAGAAAAATAAAAAGAAAAAAAGAAGATACTAACGCTGCTATTATTGGTTTATCAATAAGTATTAAATATTAATGAAAATAATTAGGCCAAAGTTATAAGATAGTACAAGTCTGTGATATGGAATACAAATTACTATATGTTTATTGTAGAGTGCACATTCCCTAGAAAATCTATTTTGTGAAAAGCAGTGTCACTAAAATACAAGTTATTTCATGGATTTCTTTTTTTAATTCTCCAAAGTTGAGAATATCACGGTACCTTCTACTATATCTTCTCAAAATTTCCCTGGAGTTATCATTTTCTAAGAGTTTAGCTGACTGAATGTTCTATTATACGTCCTTTAAATTTGAGGTTAATTGGCCTTTGGAATAGCTCACACCAAAAAAATGTATCGCTTGGATTCTATCTCATTTTTACACACTTAATTTCAAATCATAGACACCCTGGTGCATCTTGTCTGGCTGTGTGAGTCACCTGCTAGCCTGTGCCGATGTCTGAGGTATCCTGGTGCATCTCTAACGGCTCCGCATGTCTATGTTTACACAACCGCGGCTGCTTCTTAGATGGCTTTTCTAGGTGAACTGGGGCATATCTCTCAGGGGATGCTTAGACATGCTGCTCAGCAGGCAACGGGATGAAGATCTATGACATGTCTGGTGTGTGCCAGCTTTATGCATTCAGAAAAGTTCCCTTTGGCCCTTGGTTTATGAGAGGTATCTCCAAATGCGTAAAACCCTTAGTGTTTCAAAGGTGTAAATGCATTCAGCGTAGGTTCGGTCTGTTTTCTTGTCATGGCAAGCTGGTAAGGAGTAGCGTGATACTGAGAGAATGTGGATATTTCTTTAGGCAAAGGATTTCTATAAGTCACAGATGTGTTGCTGGAGAACTGGGCTCTGCCTAGCAGTATGGGGTATCCTGCTGTCTTCTGACAGCCATTAACTAGCAGTCCTGTTCTCCTGCGGTCCTTGGAAGTTTCAGTGTTTTTCTGTCACCATTTTAAACTGACTCTGTTCATGCACACTGCGTCCAGCTGATTCCACTGCACAGTATCTCCACCCATAATATTCTTGCCTATGAAGATGATTCAGCCATACACAGATCAAGCCTCTATACACAAGGAGAGAGAAGAGGGTCGCCTTTGCAAAAAAGAAAAATATATTTCCAGAATGAACGCTTCTCGATAGTCCAAATAATGAATTGTACGCAAAAAAGTTAACTAAAAGAATGCGATGATGTCCTCTTCAGGAGACACAATATCATCGCATGTACTGATAAGAAAAAAACGGCACCACTGCATTCAGTGTCATGATGATGACTTGTTTACCATCATTTTGCTCGACTGGTTTCTGGGATTGATCCTGGCTCAAATCTCGAAATTTGCTTAGGCAAAATCCCCATTGAGCTCAATAACTTCTTCCTAGCAAGGGTCTGGAAAGGCAAATCCCCAAGGAAATGTTATTTGTTGTCTGTCATGAGGAATATTTATTGTATTGTGGACTTTTGTGAGGTTTTTCACTTAATTTTTTTAAAGATTAATTGATTTAATTTGATTTACACCTATGTTTAGTTAAACAGTTCAATGAATTGGTACTGATCATGAAAGATTTAATTTATGTTCATTAGAACTGGAGAGGGTTCCAAATTTTTATGATTTCACTTTTACTAGCCTAATGCAATGAAAAATTAATTGGTGTAGAGGCAAGAGATTCTTCACCTGATTCAACTCAAGATTCATGGTCTTTGCTTAAGCAATCAAGGCAAATTACTTAGATGGAAGGTGAATAAATAACTGACTTTGATCCTGTAAGGAAGGAGTTAATTTTTTTCTCAGAGAAGCCTTGATCTTTTCCGTCCTTAGGTTCATGCAGGCAGAATCCAAGGATTTCTTAAGAAAAAACTCAAAGGCCAGGGATAACAACAGTCTGAATGACTCATTTTCCCTCCTGTCCTTATTTTAGCTGTCATGATTGTTAAGGCTATTCTCAGTTTTAAATCTAGCCCTCCTTCATTGTGTTCACTGCTCTCCTCTCATACAGGGAAACCACCACTTCAACAGCACTTAGCCTTGGCAACAGGATGGAGCTTTGAAATGCTGCATACTTGGGAACAAAGAATCTGAATTTTCATTAGAGATTATGTATCTCAGTGATGGAGAACAATTACACCGTGACTCAACCTGCACAACTGTTATCAAATAGCAGGAAAGGACCTCATTCATAAAATGCCCGCGACCCCATATTTTCCAGATTAAGACACAACATTTCATGCCAGTGCATCTTCCTCTAAGAACGAGAATTCCAAAAAAGCCAAAGTGAATAGATGTCTGTTAGGCAAAGCATGGGAATGTTCGCTGCACCCTGATGACTGGCTTGGCCAAATAAAAAGAGTCCATTTCAGCTCTGCTTGCTCAGACACATTCATCATGACAAATTGTGCAAAAATTTCCACGCCACATATAGCAGCCATGCTCATTGGTCATTTATGACGGCTGCAGCTCCTGTCCTCCCAGGAAGCAACTGTACCGTGTACCTGTGTTGAAATCCCTCCTGTTGTCTCCATCATCCTTCTGTCTATTTCTGATCGAGAGGAGGGTTCAGATGGAGTTGTCATTTCCAGTGTGCTCCTGTCTCCTGCGTTCCACTTAGAATTTTTTTCTTTCTTTCTCAAAAGGACCCCCAAGACTGCCACATTACTCCATCCCATGCACCTCTAGACTTCATCTTCTAGTTCAGAGTCACCAGTTCTGACTTGACAAGATATGGTGTTATTTTTAACTTGGTTCTCATGACCAAGTTAAAAAATGATTCTCATAGCCATTGGACTCTCAGAACAAAAAAAGGACTCATAAACACTTCTGGGTATAGGGACCAAAATCCCTATTTCTGGTGCTATCAGATGAGTGATTTAAACAGAAAGTAAGACCTCCCCTGACAGCCCCACATACATGCAAAGGACATGACTGACTGGCTTTCTTTGAGTACTGGGTGCTACTTTCTGAATGAACCCCCACTCTTACTGAAACCAAACTGCAGCTACACACTGAGAACATATCTTTCCCGGATTTCTTTTTTCATAGCAAAATTCTGATGTTTCAACTGGATTTCAGAGTTGGAGTGAAAAATCAATATGAAATTTCCAAAGCTTTGTGATTTTTCCAGGAAAGAGCCGTTGTTTTTACCTTAGTGCTGCTGCCTAAATGCATGATATCAGAAAGACTTAAACTTCATTAAAGGTAGGGAAGAAAGCCTCATTTGTTTGCATTATAAATCAGGGCTGACTGTACCTCGTGCTGCTGAGATTACCGATCAGGCTTTGATGGCAGCTTTGCTCCAACGTGGCTTATTTTGTCATGACTCTGAAATGTAAGTTTATTTCTTTAGCTGTGGAAATGTTTAGTACATTTTGATAATATCCTATGACCTACCTTTTCAACTTTTAAACAGTTCACAATCTTTTTTTCCTCCCACCTGTTTCCTGAGGAAGAGGAATGTGGGCAGACAGCACCCTCTGCAGCGAACGATGGGGAAATGAGAGTTTTATCTCTGCCAGGGACTTGTATTTGCGGTCTGTCGGATCTATCTGCACGGAGCCCTCTTCCGCACCCTGCTTTCAATGGACAAGCAAAACAATAGAGTTTGGAGCTGGTGTGAAAGCTGAGACAGGCAGAGGCATCTCAGGATGTCTTGAAGCATGTGTTGAGTTGCAGGAAAGGGAGATAGCAGCTAAATTAGCTAAATTGTGTTTAAAATATCCAAAATTTTATGGCATATGTTTCAGGTGCTATTGTCTCCTTTCTCCCTAGGGTTTATCTTTTTTCTTTTTTCTTTTTTTTTTTTTTTTAACAAGTACAACCTTGTCTTATGCTACAGATATGAGATTTAAGAAAACTTTTTTCTAAGTTGCCGTTCTTTTACATGCAACATGTTAAAGGAATTCCAGTCAAAGGACACACCTCTCATTGGCAGAATGGGAATCTGCTCCAGACTTCGGACAGACCAGAAACCTTCCTGTGTTGCCCCTGTTGTGGTCCCCCTGGGCTTTAGTCATATCTCCTAACAGCGAAGGCAACAAGTGCTGCAAACGCACTGATACAAAAACCTTGGGTTCAGAGTAGTTTTTGCCAAACCACAAAAGAACAAGACAATCTTCTCCCCAGTAAGAGTGACAGCAATGGGCCCATCTTCCTCCATGCTACAGTGACCATGTTAAAGTGATCTTTCTCACCAGGGAAACAGCCTTTTACCTGGACCAGAAGTTCAATACCATCTTCCAGTCCTTGTTTCCTTAGACGATCCTCAGCTGCTTTCCAATGAACTCTGGTCCAGCTCCCAAACCTGCAGCCTTCCTCTACACCACCTTCTAATTAAAACAGGTTGGAAGCAGAAGTAGACGTTCAAACTTTGACTGAGTTAAGAAAATATAGTTATTTGATCATGGGGACTGCCTGACAGTGTCTCAAGTCACTTCAGGGTTAGAAGATTCCTGAATACGTATACCTGAACCCTAAAGACAAGGGCAATCTAGTGGGCAGCAGATCACATTTCTGGTGTGGGCCTTGTGAGATAGGTTTTCCCAGGTTTCAGTCCATGTTGCTGTGCTTTGGATTCCCTCTGATACCTGAACAAACCAGTCCAAAGGTAGCTTGGATTCTTTTGTGCTCTGCAGCATTTTGCGTGACGGAGACGTGTGAGTTATCCATGCAAGTGGATTCTTCTCTTAATCTCTGTGTATTTCTGTTGAGCTTCCACTAAGGGTTCATTCTACTCTTTGGACTATTTTATAAATCCTTCTGGGAATGCTTTCTTGTATGAGAGCAAATTCTTGAGATTCTCAAGCTCTGGGTTGGGGCAGAGCAGCAATAATGCAAGAAAGTGATCTCTGTTTTTTCCACTTTTTTTGAATAAGAAGCACTGAAAAGTTGGAAGTGTTTTAAAAAATAAACAACAATATTTGCAAACTGCTAAATTAAGTTTTGAATTTCAAGTACTTTCAGGGTTTCAGATTTAACCTGAAACCTCTAAAAGCAACCACGTGCATCTGTGTTTGCATACATACACACTTGTGTATACCCCAAACTGGGCACAGAGTAAGTTTAACAGCCCATCTGTGACCGTGGTGCACAAAGGGAGTTGCAAGAAGTAAATGATAAATAGGGCATGTACAGAGCAACTCCTCCTCCAGCATTCCAAGCTTCCAAGCAATTGGATGTTTAAAGCAACCCTTTACCATGCTGCAGTCAATAAATGAGAAAAATCAGCCAGAGGGTGTTTTCCGGTGGATTTTTTTGTTTGTTTGGGGTGTTTGATTCTGTTTTTTTTCCCTAGTGTTGGTTGAATGAAACCAGAGTAGTCACTCCACTCATCAAGCAAATTCTTTAAGTCTTTCTCTTGCATAGCTTGACATAGCACTTGAAAAGAGCGAGAGCTGCTGATGTGCACTTCAAGATACCCATAGAAAACATATCTGCAATGCTGTAAATGTAGCCAATTACTTTGTAATGAAGAGTATTTTGGTTCTGGTTGGCTAAAAATATCCAATGACCACAGCTAATGATGGAGGGAATTAATTGTATATCATCATGGTTTAATTTTTTTAATTACAGGCACCATTGTCTTAGGATAATCACATTCAAGCTTATTTCTAAGTAAATAAGACGTGGGCTGAAGCCAGATATAAGGTCAAGGAATCATCCTGAGTTACATGGAACCACTTCAGGGTGGAGAACATGGTGCCACTCTGTATTACTTGGAAGGAAAAAGCCTCCAGGGAAAATCTTGCAGCAACCTTGTTGTCTTACTCTAGAAATGTGTAAAAGCAAAGTTGTTTTTTCCTGGATTTGTTCTGATGAGTCACTATAAAAAAAAAAATATTTACATATTTAAAGAGGGGGAAAAAAGCACCTGGTACAATTTTGCTAGGCTGTTTATACTTGAAAATACCATTGATGGACAAAAGAGGAAAGCATCATGAGCAAATTCCAAGAGCAGTCTACCGAGGGACTGCTGTTTAACATCCTCTTTCAGGTAGTTTTATAAAATCTAAAATAGTGATAATGATGTTGATCTCATTTGTAAGGTGCTTACCAATTTTCTAATGAAAAAGAATATATGAGGTAGATTATTATTATTATTGTTGTTGTTGTTGTTGTTGTTATTTTAGAATTATTAGTCTTATTCTATATCTATTGAGTACATCAAATCGCTATTAAAATTGTCATTTCAGCCTGTAACTTTCTATATAATGTCCATGTTTTGTATTCAAAATCTAATAGCTTTTTCTGTTGAACCTCTCTTCTTTGACATTTTTACTTCATTTTATGACTGCACATTTTATGACTGGATCATTAGAAATCAATCCAGTTCATAGCTTCTCAGAGACTGCTAATAACTTTTGAAAGCTGTAGTGGTTTTATTCTCTCTCTCCAAGGTGTTTTCTGAAATGTTGATTTTATATAATTCAGTACAGACACTTTAAAGGTGACTGTCTCTGTAATTGTCAGTACTTCTCTCTTCTTGCTCCTATGCTGGTATATTTATATTTCTCAAGGTTTTGGAACAGCCTCATCCGCATCAGTGTTGTGCTTTGAGTCTGCTGCTGCCGAGGGAGTTGCCTGTGGGTTTACCTTCAGTGATGATGTGTTCCCAGCTCAACAACCTGGGCGTTGTTTGGGGGAAAGCTCTGGAAAAAAATTTAGATGTAAGACAGCGCTTAGGTGAATTTCCAAGTGCCACAGCTGGACACGTAACATCTTCCAGCACAGGGAGCTCACAAGATTATATTGTAGATACAAATAAAGCAATGCTTCCCTTGTAATGGACTTCAGTAACTAAGGTAGTGTATGGGGTTTGCGTGGCAAGGTTTTGGTATCGGGGGGGCTACAGGGGTGGCTTCTGTGAGAAGCTGCTAGAATCTTCCCCCATGTCCAACAGAGCCAATGCCAGCTGGCTCCAAGATGGACACGCCGCTGGCCAAGACCAAGACAATCATTGATGGTGGTAGCACCTCTGGGTGAACATATTTAAGAATGAGGAAAAAAACCCTGTGCAACACCAAGAGCAATTGCAGCCAGAGAGAGGAGTGACAATATGTAAGAACAACTCTGCAGACACCAAGGTCAGTGCAGAAGGAGGGGCAGGAGGTGCGCCAGGTGCTGGAGCAGAGATTCCCCTGCAGCCCCTGAAGAAGACCATGGTGAGGCAGGCTGTCCCCCTGCAGCCCATGGAGGTCCATGGTGGAGCAGATATCCACCTGCAGCCCATGGAGGACCCCACGCTGGATGAGGTTAAAGCAACCGCAGGAGGCTGTAACCCCGTGGGAAGCCCGCGCTGGAGCAGGGGAGGAATGTGAGGAGTCCTCCCCCTGAGGAGGAAGGAGCGGCAGAGACAATGTGTGATGAACTGACCACAACCCCCATTCCCCATCTCCCTGTGCCACTGGAGGGGAGGAGGGAGAGAAAATCAGGAGTAATGTTAAGCCCACGAAGAAGGGAGGGGTGGGAAGGAAGATGTTTTAAGATTTGGTTTTATTTCTGATTACCCTTCTCTGATTTGATTCACAATAAACTAAATTATTTCCCGAAGTCGAGTCTGTTTTGCTTGTGATGGTAATTGCTGAGTGATCTCTTCCTGTCCTTATCTCAACCCACAAGCCTTTTGTTATATTTTCTCTCCCCATCCAGCTGAGGATGGGAGTGATGGAGCAACCTTGGTGGGCTCCTGGTGTTCAGCCAGAGGTAACCCACCATGGATAGCAAAACAAGTATCTGAGTACCCATAAGGACTCATATCCCTGGCCTTCTAGGATACTTTGATTTCTGCTAGCTTCTCTTCCCCCCCCCCCCGCCTTTTGTCTCTGAGTAATAGGCACTCACATTCTTTTTCTCCTAGAAAACTCTGTTCCATTGCTAAAAATCATCATCTTCTGACACTTAGCACTGCCTTACAGCGGGGAATTGGAGGATGGCTCATCCTGAAATCTGGGTATATTACAAGTGTGACTTCTTCCTTTATTTATATAGTTATATATGTTCTAGAATAGAGCTTGTCATGGGGGAAAGGTAGGCGCAGCCTCCTAGACGTATCAGCTACCATAACCTTGTGCAAATAACCCAGAAAAGCAATTTTTTACTGTCCTAAAATCTTCCTCATAGGCTTTTTTTTTTTACTTCAACCTGTAATTGAAGTAAAACAAGATGACAGCATGTATATAACAGTATCACTTGGTAATATGAACAGCTATCTTGATATCCCAGACAAACTGATACAAGTTCACAACCTAAACCTCTGCTCTAGCATTTCAGAAAAAGTCTCGAGGATGCTATTTGTCTCAAATTTTAGAAGTTGCTTGTGACACAAAGGTTCCATAAGTCTTTCGTCCAGGACTTTATCTCCTTGCAGCCCATGAAATCAACCCATCAGCATAGCAAGAATGTAGGCGGTAAATGCTACTCAAAGTAGAAATCAACTGCCCACCATCCAGAAGACAAGAAAGGATTAAATCTGCCATCTGAGGTCCGTTTTTGGGAATTAATTTTTTTATCTCATGCCTTTTGTAAGGGTAAGATAAATATTTCCGTACTTGGAGTATTTGGGTATATATATGTTGCACTACATAGAAATGCAAAACGAGACTCAAAACATTGAAAAGATATACATTTATACCAAGAATAAGGACTATGCTTCTTTGTTTAGAGCCTATCTGTCCTTGTAGGCAATATGAACCTACGCAGTTCAAGCAAACTTTTGTGAGAAATCCTTCTCTATAAGGTCCTTCCTCATAAAACTTCGGGCACTTAAAAAAAAAAAGCCTCTAAAATCATGTATAATTTTAAGTTCACTCTGCACCAACCTGAGTGAAGCAAGCTGGGTCACACACTTTCTTCTCTGTGCATTTTAATATTAATTTCTATTAGCTGCTTTGAACTCCTTAACATAGCAAATATCTGATGACTGCTTTCTGTGCTGTTGACTAGCTTGCCGGCATTGATGATCTCTTCATTGCTCCTCCATTTACTTTGCCTATCAATTAGGCTGTTATTGTTCTGTAAGTTACAATAATTGGCAGGTTTTGCAGACACAGCTGACAGTCACTACACTGAAAGTTGGGGGAGTATGAATAAATTTAAATACATATGCATATTGAAAATGAGCGCCTCACAATATTAAATATAGATACCCTTAAAATAACTTCTAAAATAAACAAGACTCAGGGAGACTAATCCCACTGACTGCAATCTGGGAAGCTCAGAAGCAGACAAGAGAAGTAGTCAGCTGCCAGGGACGCAAAGAAATTTTAGGGCATTTGGCTTCTTATCGAGTCTACCATACACATTTTGTGTGATTCTGTGCTAGGCATTTCTACTGTTATTTTCCTAAGTGTGTAAGCAAGGTTGAGCAGTCATGTTGATTTTGGTGGTTTAGTTCCTCTCTATGAAATGAGAGAGTTACTGCAACATCATTTTCTATGAAGTACAGTTTCCCCTTTGCAACGTCATCCATGGAGAACGGCCTCACTGCGCTGGGGGTTATTCCAACAGCCAGCAGAAACATAGTCTAAAGAGTTTATGGTCTGAGCAGAATGCGTGCACAGAGGTTGTGAAGTGCTTAGATAATGCAGTATGAACTGTACAGTGTCTTAGCTGCGTATACTATATGTTTATCAAGGCATTTCAGTGTTGCTTGGCCTGTCATTCTTACTAGGCCTTCTAATCCGAGCTACTAGTGAGAACAAATATGAAACCCTGGTGTTCCTACCAGACCTACTTTGCTCTTCTGCAAAACTCTCACTGAACTGAAGAGCCAATGTGCCTTTTTTATATCTCTCAGCAAATAATAGGAAACGGACAGCAGTCAAACTCCAGCACTGGATGATATTCACCCCAGAGTTTGATGGAACTCTAGTTCTCAGGTGAGAATGATGCCTATCATTTAACATGGCCTACAGACCAGAATTGCAGAAGGTGGAAACGTGCTTTACGGATGCAAAGCAGAGCAGTCTGCTTTTACTCTGAGCTGGCTGTGATTAACAAGAACGAGATTTAGAGGCGATGAAAATGTACAGGACTTCCATCAGCCTAGGAAAAAAGAGAAAAGATGCTAAAGTTTAAGGAAGAATAAAGTATTTATGAATTGGGAAATGAGAGGAAAGAAAAAAAAATAAACAAAAAAAAAATCAAATTTGGAAGGTAAAGGTTTGATTGCCCTGTGTCTTTTAAAGTAGGAAATATCTTTTGTCTGTATTCAGTCTGTATCTTGAACAGATTTGGCCTGTAAAGGGCCATTGTCTTATTCTAACCTTTGCTGTTTTTATGGTAAAATTGGGGCAAGGAGTGAGAGGCATGCTTATAATTCTATTCAGTGGTGACATTCCTTCCTATACTAACTTGCATCGAGCTGACCTGACACGAAAGCCAAAAAAGGAACTTACAGAAATAACTCTGAAAGTAAATCCTCTGAGGCAGATTTTGAAAGTGAACATTTCCCCGCCCCCTTGGGTGCTCCTCCTCCTCCAGACTCGAGGGACCTGCATCATCTGTTGGGCTACAATTGTAGCCAGGATTCATAACCATGCTTCTGCGGACTAGCTAACATTTCTTGTCTTTATACTCATGCTTCTGAGGACTAGTTAATACTTCATGTCTGCACATTTTGAAAGTTGTATGCATTTGACCATGCCCTGGTTCGAGCTGGAGTTTTGAAAAACAGGACTGGGACTCCAAATCTTTCACAGAACAGAAGCCCAGGTCTATATTTCCTGGTTTAATTTAACTGCTGGTTTAAACTGTTGTTATATTCTCACCCATTAACATGACAGGTTCCTAAAAGTCATTACAAATAAAAAATAATCAAGGTGCTTGGCATTTTCCTGGATCATTTCTCTATGTACTGGCATAGCATAACAAATTATAAGGAGAATGCAAAACTGGTCAATCTGTATGCCTTGTTCTCTCCTCTACAAACTGTACTTGTTTCCCAGAAATGATAAAGGGAAAATCTTATCTATCAAAGAAAAAAAATGAAAATAAATGGACCTTGCAAGTACCGAGTCAGAAAAAAATTGGAATTAAGTTATGTAAGAGAAAAATAATTACCTTTACAGACAGAAACAAAACAGCATTTTCTGAAAGTCTGGAGAACAGGTAGTGTAAACAAAATAGGCCCAGCACTGCACTGCACTGTCAGTATTTATTTACATGAAATCCCCTAATAATACCAAAACGCTCTAGATGGCAATGTCTTGATATGTTTCAGAACATCATGGCGGTGTCTCTCTCTATCCATTACCTATCTTTTCAGCCTCACGTAACTACCTTTCCTAAATTTTAAATTGCTAAAATAAGGTGGATCCCACAAACAGAAGGGGAAACAAGCCCACATGCTGATTCAGCAAACCTCTTAAGTCTTCACTTCTGTTTCATCACGTCTTTGTGCCATATTGATTCTGCTTACACCCAGGCCTGAGCTTCAGTGTCCGTCCAATGGAGAAAACTCCTGCACAAGAACTGAAAAAAGTGGAACAGAGAGAAGGAAAGACGTCTCCATTATTCAAGAGTGGGTTTTGTTTGTTTGTTTGTTTGCTTTGTTTGTTTTTGCAATGATCAGCATTTCCAATATAAGTTAAAGCAAAGATGTGGAAATCTGATGTGACCTTCTGTACGTAGGTACCACAAATGTTCCCTTTTTTGCTTGAATAGGTTGACACAGTGATTTGTATTGTCTTCATCTCCTCACTCACATTTTTCTTAACATATCAAAGAGAAGCTTTTACACTTTACAACTTTAATCCAGAGGATATTCCCTGGGATTACATTGTAATGCCTAGGCAGCTTGCCTGGCTTTTCACTGTGGCAAACCTGTCTTATTATCCATGCAGTATGCACTGCATGAGAATCAATACTCTTTAACTTAGGAGCCCATTATCCAATCTTTCTGATTAATTAGTATGAAGTGTGGTCTATGTACTTTGATTTTTATTTTAATTTTTGTTTCTGACATTTTGTGGGGGCTGTCTTGATTCCTTTTTCATTTTTCTCAATGCAACTTCTACTTTACTCTCCACAGGGAAATTAGTTTTCTACTCAATCTTTCATGCAGACAAAGAATAACTCTGTAATATTTATTTGCAGAATGACTAGAGGGTTTTCGTGAAACCATCTCTTACTGTATCTGTAATTCAGGGGCAGAACTGTAGTCTGTTATGTCAACAAAATAGGAGAAAAAAATTGCTTTTGGAGGTGTGGAGTTAGAAGAGGCACTAATCAATACAAAATGTCTTCATGTCTCCCTGTATTCCTTCTGTAAATTTAACTTCCCATAAAGTCTTTTTGTTCATTTAATACTTTAAACTCCAAACTGGGCATGTTGCATTAATTTAAATCAGTTTAAAATATTACCTGAGACAACATGTTTACTAGAGCTGGCAAGAAAACACATCTGGTTAAAATGCTATTTATGTTTCAAATATTCATCATAAGTTTTGCATGAACTTTTTTTTTCTTTCTTTTTAAATTGCACTGAAATATTAGAGTGTAGGAAATTTATATTGAATTATATCATTACTTTAAAATTATAAGACTATATACACACAATTAAATATTTGGTTCATAAAAATTTATAGTGAATATTTGATGAACATTTTTTTCCAGTCAAAGAAGGAATTATAATCTCTGAGCATTGTTATAACTAAATATAGCCTCACTGAAAACAGTGAATTATTTCTTTAAAGAAAACTGTATTAAAATCTCAATAATGCATAAAGTATAGTATGAATCTTTATTATGCTGGAATAATAAGTTCACAGTTGGCTTCTACTTTCCTCACTTTCCTTCCCCAGATAGAAGTTTCCTTAACATTTTTATAATGCCAGATAAAATTGATTCTTAGAGAACATCTCTAAGAATCCAGGTGTGTTGGGTTGATGATTGGACTTGATGATCTTAAAGCTCTTTTCCAACTTTAAAGATGCTATAATTCTATGATCATCTCGTGAAACTAGGCTTTGATGGTTTTCCAGTGAAGATGTTATAATGTAAAGATGCTGGAAAATTACAGCCAATGATTTAAAAAAAAGAGAGAGAGAGAGTTGAGAATTAACCAAAGAAGATAGCGTAGTCATTTTGATTTGGGCAAGTCTAATTCTTCTGATGAAAGTGAAAAAAAATTGTCAAACATCTCTTTCAGAAACTAACACCAAGACTCATGTTCTGCCACTTCCCCTTTATGTTGTGTTTTCACTCTGACAGTAACAATGAGGGCAGACAACTGAGAGAACTCATAGGAATGTGGTGATTGTTTGTGCCCTTGGTGGAAATGTGGGACTGAAAACACTGTAGGTGAGCAAAGTTATGAACTAATGGGTAGCAACCAGATGAAATTGGAATAAGCTGCTGGAGAAGCCCCACACTATGTTGGACATGAGTCAATAATGACACCCTGGCGCAGAATGTCAAATCCTGCATGCAGTGAAGTCTCTCCCACCCTAAGATTACAGAAATTTATGCCTGACAAGTGTCATGCAGTCCGTTACTTTTTTTTTAATCACAGAATTCCCCCAAAATTATGTCTAGATACAAGCTTTTCAAAGATTTCAACAGTCTTACCCACAAATAAAGCTTCCTTTATTGTTGTTGTTGTTTTTGTTGTTTGTGATGGGGTTACATTTCCAATTATATTTGTATGTTTGAACTATTATCCTCACTGATAATATCCAAAGTGTTTGAGGTCTTTAGCATTTCAAGTTCGTGGGGATTTTTTTGTTCCTCTGCAAGTTGAAGACTAATAATATCACTACCTGAAAGACTGTTCTGAAGAGTTCTTAGAAATTAAACACAAAGGAGATAAGATTACTGTGTTAATGATACTAAATCCTTCTCCTTTGATAGTACTGATCACTGTGAGCTGCTCTCAGCTTGCTTCAGTATTTGCATTTTTAAGTCCTGTCAAGAATATAAAGGACTAGCTGATTGCACCTAGAAATCAAAATTCATGTGTGCTCTGAATCCATCAGTTCACACCTGCTCACTCTTAATGACCAAGCAATTTTGGTTTTTAGTCAGAGGATGCAACTGTCAAGAGTTATCTCAAAGAAACAGACCTATTCTGTAGCAAATTTCTTCCATTATCCCTTTATTTCTCTTTCTAGTGTCAACAAGCTCATCATCCCAAATAATAGCCTGGGAAGACATAGATAAATCAAAAGAATGGGAAAATATGGAAAGTGGAAAGGATGGGAAAATGGAAGTGTTTAAGACCAGGCTAGATGAGGCTTTGGGCAATGTGGTCTAGTGGAGGGTGTCCCTGCCCATGGCGGGGGGTTGGAACTGGATGATCTTTGAGGTCCCTTCCAACCCAAACCATTCTATGATTCTATGATTCTATGATACACACACATACACACAAATGCCAGAAGTCTCATTTCAATTTTCTGCTTTCTACAACATGGTTTCCATAGTTCTGCCAAATGTTGATCCTTACCAAAAATTTAGCCTTGTTGTTTCCACACAGTTCCACCTAATGCCCCCCGTTGAGGCCAGGACTTTCCCACTGCAACACAGACGCATGGCAGGAAGGGAAACCGGCACCGGGAGGTGAAGCAGCTCCTCTGAAGGCATGCAGATGAGGATTGCCTGAGCCAAGATCACCGTCCATTTACCAATTGCTGAAGATACTGCCTTTTCTGTCAGTCTTTTGCATATGTAATACTTCACACTGCAGCTCAACAAGAGGCTTGAATTTCTGTTCTTCATGTATGAATTTACACTCAATTTTTTCCGGGAGTTGACTATACTAGATGAGGAGCTGTATACCAGAGGTAATTACAGGTGTTGGCTTGTTACATCAGCCAATACTAAAGCCACCTTAAAATCCCACCCTTTCTCCTACCCTTTTCTACTGGCAGGATAAATCCATGCCTGCTAAACAAGCAATAAATTTAAAAGGACATTGGAGAGTGTAAGCTGACGCTTGCACAACAGTGCCCAGGAAAAAGTATTTGCATACATTCAGAGGAAGAGGTTAGTGTAATGAAATGTTCACGGGCAGAAGATATCGTGCATGTTAAGAACAAACACAGGATACTGATGAGTAAACATGCAGTAGTTTGCATCCCTCTATAAATTCCACCTGCTAATCAGAAACCTGTAAACCCAGGATTTATTCATTGGTCTGTCATTATTCTGGAACACAAACAAGCTGCTAGGGATGAGAGTTTAATGTGTGCACCAACATATTCTGGGGAAAGGACCTGGGAAAAAGGCATGAGAAAAAAAATTAGAGATACCCTAAAAATGATCTTAAAGACTAAGAAATCCAAACCCAAACTGTGAGAACTTCTAACAGCACCGAAGACAGACAGATCATAGTTCTGTGTTGTCTGGAAGGCTTCCAAATCGTGTAATCGTTTGATGATTAATGTATTCACCTGATGATTAATGCAATAATTACATTGTGAAATAACAGAGGGCTCATTACATAGCCTGTCAAATAAGGTAAACAAGCATTGAAAAAAATGTATCTCAAACTGCAGAGAGAGATTTATTTGATTGAATGAGTCAGGTAACAAATAATTAGAGTTATACCAGAAAAAAAAAATCCCAATACTGAAAACAAACCAGGATGACTCAGGATTTAAAGTAACTTCCATATACTGTGGCCAGGAAAAGACTTTCTCAGGAGATACAGTCTATTCTGTAATTTTCTCATGCAGAAGTCTGTTCTGAATTTTTCTCATGCAGTTTCCTGTGAGACAGAAAGACTGCCCATTCTCAAAGCTACAAGACAAAATGAGTGAGTGGCCTGGTCCAGCTTGCAATCCAGTTTGCAATGCTTCATCAAGGTGCCAGTTCAGAAAGGTCCCCAAGCAAACCGCTAATGCTGAGCTTGGGAGTGTGCCTAAGCCACGGTACTCATGAGCTTGAAGTCAGGCATCAAGGCTCTTTGGTGCCAAGTGATTATTAGTTCCTTTTCTGAACAACTAATGAACTGGGACACAATAATAAGATTCTAGTAATAGTCTACCAGTGCGTATCAGTGTGTTTCTTCCAAAAGCTTTGCAGATAAGTATTTGTATTTCCCTGTGAGCTTGCCTCTGAGGACTGAGACACCACTCTACTCTCATCATCATTTATCTGTTTTGGGAGATGGCAGATACATTTAGCAGTAGCTTGCAATTACAAATCTTATTCAAAGCCCATTACAAACGACTACCATCTTTCCATAGACTGTAGTGAACATTAGATCCAATGTTTGCGTGTGCAATATACACACACACACAAATATATATATGCTATTGAGAGTATTCTGGACTCGCAATGATGTACATATCTACCTTGGGCTTACCAGGATTCATAGAATCACAGAATCATAGAATCACGGAATGGTTTGAGTTAGAAGGGACCTTTGAAGGTCATCTAGTCCAACCCCCTGCAAGGAGCAGGGACATCTTCAAACTCGATCAGGTTGCTCAGAGCCCCGTCCAACCTGACCTTGAATGTTTCCAGGGATGGGGCATCTACCACCTCTCTGGGCAACCTGTGCCAGTGTTTTGACATCCTCATCGTAAAAAATTTCTTCCTTATATCTAGTTTGAATCTACCCTCTTAGTTTTAAACCATTACCCCTTGTCCTATCACTACAGGCCCTAATAAAAAGTCTGTTTTTATATATATATTTATATATATAAATATATCTCCTATTGAAATTATTTTGGATTTGCAGTGATGTATATATATACCTTGAGCTGACCAAGATTCACAGAGAATTTGTTGTTAATTGATGTTTCTTTATGTATCTTACACAATTTTATTTTGTTTAGCCAATGGGAGATTCAGTAATTAATGAATATGTAAGTAAATGAAAGGAACTCCAATATCTCTTTGGCAGCACTAGGAATACACTTAATTTCAGATTCTTCCTCATGACATTTTCTTGGTCATGGAACTTAGAGTTGCATTCATTATTTCAGTAGAGACTTGAAAGGTGTTGTGTACCATGCTGCCGCACCAAGGTAAAAAAGAAGAGAAAAGAATGGAGGAACTCTCTAACCCATTTTAAAAGAACTGACTGAAATGGCTTTCTTGGTGAAACCTAGACTTCAAAAATAATTATGAGAAGGTGGAAGGGGAATAATAGAATTTTCTTCTTTCATCTTAAGATTGATTTTTTTTCAAAGGCGACAGATCAATTTGGTGTATTTTTAGAAACATTTTTCTAGCTGATTTGAAAGCCATTGTTCTTGAGGAAAGGTCTGTCAAATCTGATTTAATCAGAATGTTTCTTGGTTTTGGTGGGGCTTTTTTTCCCTGTTGATGAGTAAGGCCGAAAAGCAAGTAAGATATTAAGGACTTCTGGCAAATAGCATTAATGGGGAGCTTTCTGTTTCATTTCTCTGGAAACTGACTGCCCATTTTGAATTGCAGCTCATGCTGGAGGAAGAACAGATTAACCGTGGTATACCAGGATACTGTCCCATCTCCAGTACACTCCACCATGTGCTATTGGGGGATGAGGAGAGACAAGGGAAAGAAACATCCGAATTCTCCATCTGGCAGAAATAGCATCAGGCAAAGCAAAGACTCGGTGGAAAAATAAGGTTGTAAAAGTGATTAGCCAAGGTCAACCCTCTTCCCAATAACTTAATGGGTGTAGGATGGTATTGGAGAGATCTCCAGCTGAGCCACACGCCCTTTGGAAACACCAAGGCCTGGACTGATCCCATCTACCTTTAGATATCCATCTGAGGCACCCGTGTCAGGCAGACTGACACATTTCCTCTGGAGCTGGTCCGTCATAAATGGAGACAGAGAAGAAATTCTGAAGAAAGATTGATATCTTTGACATCCATCTCTATCCATTAACTATAGCAAATGCAAGGCAAGAGTCCCTAAATAAGGTGCCGTGGTGAAATGACTAATTAGTTGGGATCCATCTGAGCTGAGACCTCTGGATCCAGGGAGACGTCTGCAGTGTGCAACTAATTTTTGCTGCTCCTTTTTCCCAGTTCTTCCCTTGATCCTTCAGTCCTCCTTTCTCTTCGCAGTTCTCCACCTTCCCTCCTTCCCTTTTTCTCTACCTGGTCCTTTTTAGCATCCTCCTGTTTCTCAGTGTCTGCTTGTCAACACATACCAAAAAAACCCACCTTACTCTAAAAAATGCCAAGCAGGAAAGAGAGAAAGTTAGCTGCTGTCACACTCTATTTGTGTGCTGTAACTCTCCCTCAATCCTAGCTGTAACATTTCTACTTAGATTATAAGCTCCTTAGAAGAAACACTGTCTGCTCCTCTTCGTGCAATGCCAAGCACAGCAAGGACCTCTACGTCCTTAACTACAAACATTTCCTTTTATCTTTGTGAGCTGGAAGGTTCATACCAGTACAAATGGGAACGCAGATGAACGAGACCTCTACTTTCACGTGGCAAAATGTCTGCAGATAAACTGCAGAGCAGGTGTTCAGAGGAATTAAATGATTCGGAGTAATTTACAGTGGCAGGAGCATCAATTTGAGAATTGCTAAGATGCGGGTACTGAAACATCATATTTTATTACATTTTCAGCAAGTAAATGTCAGCTGCTTTATTGGTTTTAACATCTTATCAGGTGCACCGATAAATTTACGAAGCACACCATTTGGATTTCTAATAAGCATGGACTACTAACCTTAGATACCATTAATTCTGCTTCATTTGTGAGCACCATGAAGTTAGAGATGTATTTTAGTTGTGATTAGCTCCCATCCTAATCAGTTTCATGGCAATTTATAATACAATTTATATGTGCTGAACAAAGTGTTAGTGGTTAATACATCACGGTGCTTGTTTTGTTTTAGCTTTTGTTCTCTTAACAAAGTTCTCTTCACTTAGATCTAGAAGAAGAATAATAAAGCTGATTTGCAAGCTAGCAACTTGCCTTTCAAGGTTAGATAATAGAACGGACACCCCCTAAAAAAAAGACTTGGCATTAAAATAATGAACTAAGTCAATTAAAGGCATGATGAATGCCAAAATCAATTAAAAGAGCTTACTGTAGAGCTTAAATCTTCAGCTAATGAAAAAGGAATGTTTCCTATTACTAAAAAAGGGTGAAAAAAATAATCCATCAGCATGGCCATCCTAAAGGCATTTATTTAATGCAAAGTAAAAAATTCATGACATATTTGAAAGCAGAATTTCATAGCTAATGACAAAACTTCAAACCAAGGTCACTCAGATGATTTTGATGCTCTGTGAACATGACACTGACCCTCTCTGCTGACACTATATGTTACATTACAATTCGGGGCTCTCCACCGTTACCGAAGCCCGTTTCAGTCATGGCATATTATTCTGCCAGATTACATAACATCATTACGCATTGATTGAGTCTCACGCATTGGAAATATTCCAGAGAGCACTCTATACATAACTCACTGTCTAGGAATTGCTTCAACCAAGAGTGATTTGGAGGTGTCTTCAGAGGGAGGAATATGCTCACCTTTCGCTTTTTACAGCATCTCTGTGAGTCATGGAAGGGGGACTGGTTTGGATTGCTTTTGCAGGGAAAGTTTGGGTGGGTGAGGTGAATTCAGTGTGGGTGGTGGGTCGACATAGCAATATAAAAACTTGCCAATGACAACAAAATTGGGAAGAATCTATTTTTTTATGCTTGCTAGAGAGATTGCAGTCAACTCAAATCAAGCCAAGCTGTTAATTTCCCTTCCTAACATAAAGGAAGGGTGCCATCTAATGAGCACTAGCAGCAATTCCTGCCATACCACAACCTTTTCCTGCCTTATAGAAACAAACTTTAATCATTTCATAACAGCTTGTATCTATCTGTAGGTTCAGCAGCTCAGCTACTGTTGACCTTGACCTTAAAGCAGTTAACGGTATTAGGAGCTGGCTCCTGACAGGGCACATGAGGATAAAGTTGCTGCCTATGAGCTTTTAAATGTCATCTATGTCTTTTTTCCCCCTTTCTTGCACCTCAGTGGGTATTGTGAGGGTGCCTTTGTTGTCTCCTTTTTATCACCTTTACCTAGCTTCACATACAAACACGCTCACAAGCATATTACTGCAATAAGAACCCCCACTATAACCACCCCAGGGAATGCACACACGTATCCATTCCTTGCAATTTCCACCTAGTGCTGCACAATGTAATTATTATCACAGGTGTTATTTTTTGTGTAAATCTCAGTGAAAAAGCTTAGAGGCTTCTAAGAGTGAGGAGAACCTCAATACTCTGGTGCACAGGCTGGTCCACTCCTGGACCAGCAGAGTCTCTCGTATGAGTCATTTACTACTGCTAGGACATCAGGAGCTCTCTGCAATGCATCACAGAGGAAAGATCATCCACAGCTGACATCCCCATGTCGTTGACCACTCAGCAAGCTCTGTTGTGAGCCGTGAATTTTCACATATGGAAAGTGTTCTTGCAAAGAAAAGGCAGAAATACGTTTCCGTATTTGTGGCATACAGAAAAAGAAGTAAAAAAACATAAACTGCAACAGTAACAAAAATATACATTAATAAGAACTTTGTCAAGGTAGGGATAATGAAGTGCTGAAATTAATTGTCTGGGACTTTGTTCAATCTCTATCATTGGAATCCTTTGAAAGCAGGTTGGGCAAAATATCTACTGGGTCAGAAATTCTACCTGATCCTACTTTGGCATAGAAAGATGGACTAGCACATCTCTGGAGGACATACACAATGATTTTGTGCATGATTCTAGCCTTAAGTGTATCAAAAATGGAAAAGGAGAAAGTTGTAGAGATTTTATAAATATCTTTCAGCTTCTTAAAAAAAAATAAATTCAAAATGGATCTAATTTATCCTATGTACTTGTGAAAATATGACTGCTTTATTGCCAGGACTAGGACTCCTTTTTTAATCTAATAGAGTAAACATTACTGACCTTCAGAATATTTCCCACCTCATGGCCATGTTCTGAAGCATTCAAGACTCTCAGATCAAAGGCACACAGCTGTACAAACGGTTCATCACGGGTAGCGTGGTTTCAGGCTGCCACATTTAGGCAGTGGCTTGCAGTCATAACTAAGGTCATTCCATCTCCTCTTACTTAAATCTATCTAAATTAAATTCTCTGTAAGATCAAATGTTAATTTAGGAAGTTATTTTAATTTCAGTAGTGCTGTGATCAAGTGACTTCTAAAGGTACAAGTTAATATTCTGCCACCACCTTTCCTTTGTTGTTTTGTTTTTTTTTTTTTTCCTGAAAATAAAATGGAAATTACTGCCGTTCTTTTTGCCTCCTTTGGGACCATGATACCAATGTATGTGACTAGCACCAGCTCAAGCAAAGGACTCCCTCTGGAAAAAAGATGTAGCTTTTAATCCAGCACATACCACAGGCAGACTCTTGCATTTTGTTTTAAAGGAGAGATTCTTCAGAGTTTTCACTC
The DNA here is from genome assembly GCF_011004875.1 of Balearica regulorum gibbericeps. Classification (NCBI taxonomy): domain Eukaryota; kingdom Metazoa; phylum Chordata; class Aves; order Gruiformes; family Gruidae; genus Balearica; species Balearica regulorum. The sequence continues at coordinate 78,626,715 of NC_046187.1, read as the reverse complement.
AGCAGGGACCAGGGCAGTCCCTAGACTGAGAGATTTGTTTTTCTTCCTTAATGGTGTCCTCAAAAAGTGGTCTCAGGCCCTTTCTAGTCAGCCCTTGCTGTCCATGGGTGCCTGCCTCAGGCAGTGAGCTTTAAATAACTTCCTAATCTTTACCACCCCATTCCAACACACATTTTTCCCAAGCTGTAGCTTTATTGTAGTTAAGGGTGATGAAACTCATCAAGCTCCAGCAGAAATGTCTATCTAGAAGAAGACCATGGGGACGTAGCAGCAGTCTCCAGTGTATACAGGAATGGTAAAGCTGACAAAATTCTACACATACTGCTAAAATTTTGGAAGCCTTTACAGGATAAAGCTTAAGGATAGGATAGAACAGAACAGAACAGAACAGAATAGAATAGAATATTTTCATCTGGAAGGGACCTACAATCATAGAATCACAGAATCAGAGAAAGGTTTGGGTTGGAAGGGATCTCAAAGCCCATCTAGTCCCAGCCCCCTGCCATGGGCAGGGACACCCTCCACTAGCCCAGGCTGCCCAAAGCCTTGAACACTGCCAGGGAGCCAGGGGCAGCCACAGCTTCTCTGGGCAACCTGGGCCAGGGCCTCAGCACCCTCACAGGGAAGGATTTCTTCCTCACATCTCATCTCAAGCTCTCCTCCTTCAGCTTCAGGTAATTCCCCCCTTGTCCTATCACACCATGTGCTTGTAAACAGGCCCTCTTCAGCTTTCTTGCCGGCCTCTTGAGGTACTGAAAGGTGCTCTAAGGTCTTCCTGGAGCCTTCTCTTCTCCAGGCTGAACAAGCCCAACTCTCTCAGCCTGTCTCCATAGCAGAGGTGCTCCAGCCCTCTGATCATCTCCGTGGCCTCCTCTGGACTTGCTCCAACAGATCCATGTCTGTCTTGTACTGGGGCCCCCAGAGCTGGATGCAGAACTGCAGGGGGGTCTCACCAGAGCAGAGCAGAGCAGAGGGGGAGAAACACCACCCTTGACCTGCTAGTCACGCTTCTTTTGATGCAGCCCAGCGTACAGTTGGCTTTATGGGCTTTCTGGGCTGCCAACGTGCATTATTGGGTCATGTTGAGCTTCTCATCAACCAATACCCCCAAGTCCTTCTCTTCAGGGCTGCTCTCAATTCATTCTCCACCCAGCCTGTAGTTGTGCTTGGGATTGCACGGACCCATGTGCAGGACCTTGCACTTGGCCTTGCTGAACTTCATGAGGTTCGCATGGGCCCATCTCTCAAGCCTGCCAAGGTCCCTCTGGATGGCATCCCTTGCCCTCCAGCATGTCAACCACGCCACACAGCTTGGTGTCATCAGCAAACTTGCTGAGGGTGCACTTGATCCCATGGTCCATGTTGCTGACAAAGGCCTTAAACAGTGCCAGTCCCAATACTGACCATCTAGTCCACTTCAGGGCTGACCAAAAGTTCAGGCATGTTATTCATCAACAAAGAAGTGGCATTGCCACCACTGAGTGAAAGCTGATAACTCTGGTCTCAATTTGTGTAAAATGCATCTACAATTTTGTCACCCACAATCCCAAACAGATTTTTTTTTTTGGGGGGGGGGGTCTTACTACCAGGAATCTTCACTCTAAACATATGTTTCAGCAATGAACTGATCAGATTAATTTGCTGACAAGTCAGTGTAATCCACAAGAAGTCTGAAAACTCATATTCGGAATCACAGTGTTATTTACAACAGATTGATGCTGAACTACTGAATGATGGTGCTGCCAGATGCAAAATTATGCCCAGCTCTTTTTTCCCTCAGCGGCACTGTAAAATATCTGAATTTATTCCTGTGAAGATTGAATCTCCACACTTTTCAGCTGAATCAGGACAGTTGTAATCCAAATAGAGAAGACCGCATGACCATGTGCCTGGCCAAATGATACAGGAATGTGTGACATGCCAGTCAGCATCAACAGTATGGCTGAAACTTTCTTATCCCCTTCAGTAAACAAATGCTGAAGCTCCACATTTCTGAGATATGTTATTAGTTGAGCCAAAGAGCTACCTTGTAAGCCCAGAACTGGTGGCAAATATCCTATATGGCATGGCTACTACAGAACGAGAACCAAGGACTATATGCACATTGCACACACTAGCTACAAAGCATTCATGAGACAGTTTTTCACTTTTCCTAGGGCTAGAGTTAAAGATGTAGCAGGTAGCTTCTGGGAGATGCAGCATCGTGCACGAAGCCAATTCCAACTGACAAGTGCAAAATTCTCCTCCTGTTTAATTTGCTTTGCACTCACATGGCAGTGATGACTATCAAGGACCTATTTGCAATTTTACATCAGGGTGGGTGGGAGAGGTCCAAATGGATGAGGGAGAACAGTCTTGCATTTTCTTGCAAACCAGTCTCTCAAAGGTCTTGACTTGGCGGTCTTCAGAAGAAAGTGGTGGAGCCCAGCAAAACTCTGGAGTTCCCAGGACCTGAGCCCACAGGAATGATGATGTGTATCTAATGTGCTGTTCAGTTCTCCACCTGTCATTTTATGGCAGTGAGGGCAGCAGGAGTTGCCATTGCCTTTAGGATTGACTGTTCCCTAGAGATGATAGCCCCAGATCTGTCAGCTTCCCAGCTAACACAGAGCAGAGATCCAGGAGGCCAGACCTTCAGCATCTATCAATTAAAGTGGAGTAGGCAGTACCTCTGTCCTTTCAGTTATTACAACTCAGGTCTTAAAATATGTATTCCTGTGGCTTGAGAAGATAATGGAATAATCAGAACCAAAATCAGGTACAGATAACAGATATAGTGAGAGAGAAAGACAAATGACCTGTCAGTTGAGGGTATCAAAAGTTCCAACTGACAGAGCATCAGGTAGGACTCTCTATCTGCTTAAAGCTACATGGCAAAAAGTGGCAGACATTAAAAATAAAGTTCTTTAGAATCCCCTAATGAAGTGGGATTCAGTGGAAACTAATGATGGCTTGTCAAAGCGTGATGACCATTTTCTCACACAGAGGCTTTGACATTAGGTATGACTGCAGCATGTATTGATATGGACAAGAAATAGCAAAAGAGACACAGACAAACTGGGCATTGAGTACTGTATCTTCTGAAATCTGTGAAAGTCATGAACGTGGAGGGAAACTTAAAAGACATTATTCTGTATCTGTGCTGCCAGCCCATTTTTTCTTTACAAATGACCTCAATCTGAGAAGAATAAGGAGAAACAAAATACCTGTTATAGGAGGTGAGTCAATGAGCTTTGAATCCTTCAGCAAAATACATCCCCCCAGGGATGGCAAAGCAAATATTTTACCATAGTTCCATAAACTATTAACAAAATGGAGTTATGGAAGTAAGAGCACTTAAAAATAATAGAAAAGTGACTGCAGGGACATTGCTCAATTGCAGACGGTGCCAGTGGCATTACATCTAATGCTGGATTTTGAAGTTCAGAGTACTTAAGTAAAATCCAAACTTTCTAGCAAATATATATATATGGAGGCAGAATCTCAAGGTATGGCAAAGAGGAGTCCTGACCACTGTTTTGAAAAGCACTTACTTTAGATCACCCCATTGTAATTATACAGTGAGAGGGAAATGCTGCAGTTCCAAAGGAAACAGTGAGTTTTGAAGTCTGGAGACACATCCAGCCCTCACTGGGCTATGCTGTAATTTTACAAGCAAGTCAGAGGCTAAACCCCAGGTTCTAAGACATAACATGCAGTGTAAGTGTAGCCCTTGGAATCACTTCCCATGGAGAAACAGTAAGTAGGGCTGGCTGCCACATCTTACCTTCTCACCCTTTCAACCTTAAGTGCCTTCCTGACTAAAGCAGAGGGGCATCTTTTCCCATGAAGCTCCTGAAATGGCTTCCAAACATGCGACAGAGGAAGGATTCACCCATCTATGGGTGGTCTTTCTCACCTATAGCTGGCATGGGAAGAAGCAGAGGCGAGAGGAGAATTTTAGCTTAGCCAAACTATCAATGCAAAATTGACACTTAGGAGTCCTAAACTGTATTAGAGAAGCCCTCTTTCAGAGACTGCCAACATCTATCTCTAATATTCTGTGGTGGGTTGACCCTGGATGGAGGCCAAGTGCCCACCAAAGCCGCTCTGTCACTCTCCCTTCTCAGCTGGACAGGGGAGAAAAAATATAACAAAAGGCTGGTGGGTTGAGATAAGGATAGGGAAATACCATGCAGCAATTACCATTACGGGCAAAACAGACTCAACTCAGGAAAATTAATTTAATTTATTACCAAGCAAAACAGAGTAGAGTAATGAGAAATAAAACCAAATCTTAAAACACTTCCCTCCACCCCTCCCTTCTTCCAGGGCTCATCTTTATTCCCAATTTCTCTCCTTTGTCCTCCCAGTGGCACAGGGGGATGAGGAATGGGGGTTGTGGTCAGTTCCTCACATGGTGTCTCTGCCACTCCTTCCTCCTCAGGGGAAGGACTCCTCACACTCCTCCCCTGCTCCAGCCTGGGGTCTCTCTCATGAGAGATAGTCCTCCATGAACTTCTCCAATGTGAGTCCTTCCCACAGGCTGCAGTTCTTCACGAACTGCTCCAGCGTGGGTCCCTTCCATGGGGTGCAGACCTTCAGGAGGAAACTGCTCCAGCGTGGGTCCCCCATGGAGTCACAAGTCCTGTCAGCAAACCTGCTCTGGCGTGGGCTCCTCTGTCCATGCGTCCACAGGTCCTGCCAGGAGCCTGCTCCAGCTTGGGTTTCCCAGGAGGTCAAGCCTCCTATGTGTGCAACCACCTGCTCCAGTGCGGGGTCCTCCATTGGCTGCAGGTGAATATCTGCTCCACCATCATCCTCCATGGGCTGCAGGGGGACAGCCTGCCTCACCATGATCTTCTCCATGGGCTGCAGGGGAATCTTTACTTTGGCTCCTGGACCACCTCCTCCCTCTCCTTCTGCACTGACCTTGGTGTCTGCAGGGTTGTTCCTCTCACATCTTCTCACTCCTCTCTCTGGGTGCAAAACCTGCCCCCAAGTTTTGGGGGTTTTTTTGTTTTGTTTTTCCTTCTTAACTATGTTATCACAGAGGTGCCTCCATCGTCACTGATGAGCTGGGCTTTGGCCAGTGGTGGGTCCATCTTGGAGCCGGTTGGCATTGGCTCTATCAGACATAGGTCAGAAGCTTCTGACACCTTCTCACAGAAGCCACCCCATAGCCCCCCTGATACCAAAACCTTGCCACGCAAACCTAATACATATCCCTTGGTGGTTTTCCTGCTGGAGGCATGTTAACAAACACTTCAGAAATATTTCTTGGCAGTGCAAATGATGCCACTTCTCATGGCTCTGCTCTTTGCAGCTTGCAGCACAAGTTTGAGGAAACTGCCTTCAGTAAGTTCACAACTGTCTTCAGTCCATCCCATTTATTAGGACAGTGAAGGGGCCTGATAAGCTGATCATGGTACTGAAGAAAGGTAGACAATGTTCAAAACATGTGAATTCCTTTTGTTATCAGGAAGACAATGCTTTTATGTTTGAACTGGATCATGCTGCTGTGCAGAAGAATGTTTTGTATCTAAATGAGAAGTATCTGGTTCTATCCAATTTCATTCCATGTTTTAAATTTGCTTCTGCTCATTGTTATTCTGAGTGGGAAGAAAAGACACTTTTTTAACATGTTAAACCAAAATTATTAAATATATATATAAAATACATATAATATATGTGCATATATATATTAATACAAAAATACATGTGCATCTCACTTTGGATAAAACACTTGAAATATAAAATAACTTCATATATAATAGCATTCTGAAATGAGTCAGTGTAAAACAAAACATTGAAATGTTTATTTCCTGCATAGTCAAAAAGTTCCATTTCAATTGCATTAAAATTTAAGCATTTAGGCACTTTTTCAGAATGAGACATGAGACACGATCAACTCATTTTCATACCAAAGAATATTCCACAGAAGGCTTTTTTTTAGTACTAATTTTAAATTCTGATTTTGTTCAGAGAATATTAATTCCCCTGGAACTATACATTTGCGGAATGTAACATTCAGGGAAATGCTGTCTCTACCCCATGCCATGACATCTGAATCCTGGCTTATAATCCCTACAGCTTCGGAAACCTGTTATACTGCCTTCTACTCTGTCATCAGTTAAAATCTAATCAGGTGCCTCTCAGGTCCAGTGGCAGATTCCTACTAACACAGCTCAGGCTAACCAGCTGGATTTGGCATTCAAATATGATAGGATCCTCCGAATAAGTGGTTGGTTTTGGAAAATTTACTCTGAAAACTGAACTCACCCTGTGACTCAGAATGGCTGATACTCAGTGCAGCAGTGCCAAGCATTTCTGCATTATTCTAGGAATGGATAAAGGGCTTTAAAATGTGCAAAAAATGTCCTCTGATTCTCTTGTACAAGGCTTAATTTTCCCCCTCTAGCATAAAAGCTTCAGGCTTGACATGCTGCAACGGGCTGGCGTCTCCTTGGCCATCAGTGCACCCAGCCTTTGGTCAGGCTAGGGATGACTGAAGATTATTGAAGCAGGGGATCATGTGAGTCTGGAGAAGGGATGGATATTTCTAGCATGGGGAACATACTTTCTGTAAGGCAGCAGCTTTGCTAGCATGGATTTGCTCCAGAGTATTTTAAGAGACATATTCTACGTGACAGATCTGGGGCGTAACAGAAGAGGATGGGGATGCAGAGGGCTTTCTTGGGCAGATGGACCCAGGAGCTCCAGACAGAATTGTTGGTGTGGGGGCAACCAGACAACCCAAGAGGCATATTGGTGGGCTGTGTGAGAACCAGGCAATGCAATGCTCCAGCTCTAATGGCGGTGTGGTGGGCTTACCAAAAAAGCTTCATAAGCTTAATGAGGTGGTGGACAAGTGGGAGATTTGGTCTTTTGCATGCCCCAAAGATGTTGCAGTTGCACAGTGTCAATGTGGCTTTTGGACTGACTCCACAATGAGCTGGAAAAATATATGTATAAAAATATATATATGTGCAGGGATGAGAGGGATGACTTGGGAGACACTTGCTGAATGCATTTGGTTGCTCTCTGAATATGGCTTTTTTTCTCCCCTGCACACCTCTGCCTGACATTTACTAAAAAAACTAAATTACTATGCCAAAGCCAAAGCTGTGATATTAAATCCTCAGAACATGACCACACCAGGTTTGCCAAGCAAATTCGTACAAAGTGCAAATACAGTTTGTTCTTCTCCACTGTTTCTATTTCTGTCATCATCTTCAGTCACACTGTTACATCTTCAGCAGGTCAGGCAGTACTCAGCCAAAAAAACCCAGAAACTGCTCAGGATATCCCATCTACTCCTATCTGTATTTTATATTTATTAACCACACGCTTCCAAAGTATCAGAGAAGCAGATGATCTCATTTCATTAAAATACTCTTCTCCATAAAATGTTAACACCCATCTAACAAGCCTTACAGCATAGTAAATCTGCAAGTCAGGTAGCAATGAATGAGCAGTCACTTCTTTTTACTTCAATTTTTATTCCACCTTTTTTCCTGTGGTAGTCAAAGCAATTTCCTGGAAGAAAGCAAGCCTTTTGGGACACACCAAAGACTGGAGGCCTTGAACATTGTCTGTGTGAAGGCTTCTAGGGTGCTGATACCTGGGTGAGATAACATCATAACACATATTGTCTTTATTGATACATCAAGGTCTGGAGTGGTGTAAACCTTCACTTACTTGAGGGTAAAGTAACTTTCTGGTGCAACTTGGGCAGAACAGACGATCTCTCAAGGAGAGAGGAATAACACAGAGTGGCTCCAACTGAAGAGGACATGATGTGCCCATGGCACACACATTGCTGAGGGTTACACAGCATAGGCTGTGTGTATCAGGAAGACTGAGAAGGTAGCTAAGGTGAGAAAAGCCAAATGTTTCATTTTTGTTATTGGAGGCAGGAAACATCTCCAACTTGCTCTCCAAGATCTGTCTTTCAGAGCTTAAATTCTGGCAATCTGAGCTAAAGCTTCTGCTGTTGGCAGTTACTCTGACAATATGGGTTTCTCCGGCTGCTGTGCATTGCTGGGCAACCTCTTCACCCATGCTAGTGGTATGTTAACCAAGATATACCTGGAAGGGTTTCACCCCTCAAATCAGCTCTTGAATTTCGCTGGCAAAATGTCCTCAGGCCTCCATGATACTCACTTTGTCTTGATTGGCAGAAGGAGTGAAAGATATCTCTGGTAACACCATTTTCTGCAGATCTCCTTCAAAAGCAACATGCCCACTGTCTGTCACTTGGGCACTCTGTAAACACAACCTACAAGAAAACTGAGATTTTATTCTATCAGTGAAAAAGGTCTACATTTAGTATAACAAAACTGGGAGAAGTGTATGAGAAATAAGAAAGCACAGATTCAGAGTGTGCATGACTTTTTTTTTTTTTTTTTGATGAAAAAAATCTAGATAGACTGCACTGTACAAATGCAAAGTGTTTCTTGGCTTATGTTTTTAAATTGCACTACATGAATTATTCAATGCAAACAAAATTGCTTGTTGAAGCACTGTAGGAGCTAGCAGCCTGGGCTGTATGACCCTGTTTGAGGACAACTGCTAGCTTGAATAGCAGGTTGAAGAGTCCAGATAAAAAACATACTCTGATCTTACATCCACATCAAAGACATTTTGCACTAATTCTTGAAGGTCTCCTTGGGACAGCAAAGTATCTAATTCCATCAGCTGCAAACCCCAAAAACTTAACAGAAAGGAAACAGTTAACACCCTAACAAAGTGTCTGTCTCTTGTGCCATAAGCAAAGCTCAAAAATATATATTTCATTAGATAATGTCACTGATATTTTCATACTTTTTGAAGGTAGACGAGTGATGTGTCTTGATTTGAATAGTTAAATACTATAATTCAGGGAACACATTATGCAGATGTGGAGTTTAAATTTGAAGCATGAAACTATTTGGTTTGTAATGACTCAATTTGCCACAAAATTTATTTTCTAATTTTTAAGATTTTTTTTTTCTCAGAAACTTAGTATACAAATTGGTTGGAGCTGCAATTAACTTAGCCGACAGAAAGCATTTTCCAAGAGGTGAGGAGAAATTCTCAGAACTTTCTCTGTTTGTCTTTTGCCTCCAAGCTCTTACATACTTTGATTAGAATCAGGTGTTAATCTCAGAAAAGTTATCAAAAAGCCATTAACATTTATCCAGAGAAAGGAAGTAGCAGAGGGTCCACTGTACACCAAAAAAAAACAGCAACAACAACAAAAAAATTTAAAGCAGAATAAGCAGTTTAAGACAAAACCACAAACAAACCCCCATCATCTCAAAGCCTATCTTAGAAGATTTGTTTAACATTACGCAGTTACCAGAAACAATTCCATTGGAGCCCAATTATAACAGGATTCCTTTACAGCTGGTGGACAGACACAGGACAATTCAGCCCACTCAACATCTGGCATTTCTTCTGACACTCACCTCTCTCCATTGGCTATGGGAGCAACCCAGAGCACCTAGATCAAAATTTGGCTATATTTTGCCATATATTTAGGCATATTTGCCAAAAATTAGATGTGATGAATCTATGTGTGTGTCATAGTGTCCATCACATTAGTAATATACAATATAGCATCAGGAGGAAAATGCAGATCTCAAATATAACTCAAATATAACATGGTTGAGTGAAAAATGTCATTTCTGTATGATAAATATATTGGATATAGACTGCATCTATCTAAAAATATTATTTTGACTACCACTATTTCATGTTCTGTGTATCTGCCATCTTTAACAAATGCTCATGTCATCTTCAGCAGGTCTGTTTCCTCAAGCCATATTACAGCACTACTTCAATAAAACCATATAAGCTTCGAAAGCCAGCAGAAGAGACACCCTGGGAGATAATCTAGTGCATTTACTTATAGAATCATAGAATGGTTTAGGTTGGAAGGGACCTTCCACATCGGGCCACCTCTCAAGTCTGGCAAGGTCCCCCTGGATGGCATCCCTTCCCTCCAGTGTGTCGACTGCACCACACAGCTGAGGGTGCACTCGATCCCACTGTCCATGTTGCTAACGAAGTTGTTAAACAGTGCCGGTCCCAATACCAACCCCTGAGGAGTGCCGCTCATCACTGGTTTCCTCTTGGACATTGAGCCATTGACTGCAACTCTTTGAGTGTGGCCATCCATCCAGTTTCTTATCCATGGAGTGGTCCATCCATAAAATCCATGTCTCTCCAATTTAGAGAAGGATGTCATGTGGGACAGTGTCAAATGCTTTGCACAAGTCCAGCTGGATGACATCATTTGCTCTTCCCTTATCCACCAACACTGTATCCCCATCATAGAAGGCATTTGTGAGGCACAATTTGCCTTTAGTGAAGCCATGTTGGCTGTCACCAATCACCTCCTTATTTTCCATGTGCCTGAGCATAGTTTCCAGGAGGATCTGCTCCATGATCTTCCTGGGCACAGAGGTGAGACCGACCGGCCTGTAGTTCCCTGTATCTTCCTTTTCTCCCTTCTTATAAATGGGGGTTATGTTTCCCTCTTTCCAGTCAGTGGGAACTTCACTAGACTGCCAGGACTTCTCAAATATGATGGAGAGTGGCTGAGTAACTTCACCTGCAAGATTCCTCAGGACCCACGGATGTATGTCATCAGGTCCCATGGACTTGTGCAGGTCCCATGGACTTGTGCACCTTCAGGTTCCTTAGATATTCTTCTCCTACAGTGGGCGGTTCTGCATTCTCCCAGTCCCTGCCTTTGCCTTTTGTGACTCGGGCAGTGTGGCGGGAGCACTTGCCAGTGAAGACTGAAGCAAAAAAGTCCTTGAGTAACTCAGCCTTCTCCATATCCCAGGTAACCAGGTCTCCCATTTCCTTCCAGAGAGGGCCCACATTATCCCTGTTCTTCCTTTTGTCATTGATGTACCTATAGAAGCTTTTATTGTTGTCCTTGACATCCCTGGCCAGATTTAATTCTATCAGGGTTTTCGCTTTCCTAACCTGATCCCTGTCTGCTCAGGCAGTTTCTCTGTGTTCCTCCCAGGCTGCCTGCCCTTGCTTCGACCCTCTGTAGGCTTCCTTTTTGTGTTTCAGTTTGCGCAGGAGCTCCTTGTTCATCCATGCAGGCCTCTTGGTGTTCTTACCTTGCTTCATCTTTGTTGGGATGCCTCATTCCTGAGCATGGAGGAGGTGATCCTTGAATACTAACCAGTTTTCTTGGGCCCCTCTTCCCTCCAGGGCTTCGTTCCATGGTACACTATCAAGCAGATCCCTGAAGAGGTCAAAGTCTGCTGTCCTGAAGTCCAGGGCAGTGAGCTTGCTGTGCACCCTCCTCGCTGCCCTGAGGGTCCTGAACTCCACCATTTTGTGGTCACTGCAGCCAAGGCTGCCTTTGAGCTTCACATTCCTCACCAGTCCCTCCTTGTTGGTGAGAACAGGGTCCACCATGGCACCTCTCATCGTTGGCTCCTCTATCACTTGGAGAAAGAAGTTATCATCAACCTGTTCCAGGAGCCTCCTGGATCGCCTATGCCCTGCTCTGTTGTCCCTCCAAGAGAAATCTGGGTGGCTGAAGTTTCCCATGAGGACCAGGGCTTGTGAAGGTGAGAATGCTCCTATCTGTCTATAGAGGGCCTCATCTACTCGGTCTTCCTGGTTAGGAGGCCTGTAGCAAACCCCCACTATAATGTCTAACTCTAAGGCAGGTAGTTCTACCCAAACAATTTCTGAACTCAGGAAAAGGAACGTCTTCTTTCTACTTTTTTTCTGCACTTTTGGTAAGCCTTTCAGTTTTGCTTGAATATCTCTCAGCCAAGTTTCAATTTTAGCAGAAAATCAGATCTCATGTGCCCTTACCGGCAAATATAATGTCCTCGTGTTTATTTTTCAGTGAGCTTATGCCCTCTGAAGAAAATGAGTCACATATGAGAAAGATAATTGTTATTGGGAAACAACTGCAATATTTATCTCAGGTTTTTGTTTTGTTTTGGTTTGTTGGGGTTTTTTTCCATCTGGAAAGAGCTTTCCTTGGTATTCAAGCATGAAAGAGTGGTGTAAAGGAGTACATAAAGGCAACCCACTTCTTAATTCAGCTGGAGTGGAAGTTTAATTTATTGCAAAGAAAAAGAAGATTTTTTTCCCCTAAAATATGCATAAGGAAGATTATTTTATCCTTCATTTCAACTCTGAAAACCAATGAACCAAACATCTAAAACAGATTTCCTTTAGCTTAATTAATTGTACCAGCCCTCAGACAAGTGCACTCCACTGCTGTGGATAAAATGCCCTATCTTTTCAGATGCAGATCTCTGAGGACCACTTTGTAGCGCTGTCAGAAGGAAAAGTCAAACAATGCCCTTGATAAAGCATACAGTAAAGCTGGAATACTAGAAATGAAGGTCTAGAATGCTTTCTTTAATGCCACCCCTGGAAATTTCAGGTAAGTTCTCAGAAAGTCCCTCCAGTAGTTTATGCTAACTTTATTCCTATCCCAAAACCTGATTTCAACATGACTTAGGAGCCATCAGGCAAAGATCCTACACCCTTCCGCAAGATGATGAATGATTAGTAGAATATATAACAAACCCGTTATTTATGTGGAATTCCAATGACCGCAGATGACACAGTCAATACTAGAAGTGACACATTTGCATGTGAACTCTGCAGACAAGCAGTGAAACAAAACCATCTGCTGCTGCAAAAATGTTCAAAGCAGTGAACACATGATAAAGATTATGTAGATGGTGATTACCACCATTGCGTAACTCTTGCAAAATTCATAGATGCAAGTCAGAGGGGAAGCAGAAGGGAACAATTAATCATCCTGCTTTCATTCTTTCATGCATTGCTTCTGGCTGAAGTTTACCTTCCAGAAAGGCAACCACACTTCATATGGGGAATTTACTACTGGTTTTAGTTGCCATTCTTAAAGTTAAACATATATCTTCTTTCTCATTTGCATTTATCCTGTTTAACCACAGCAAACATGGTTGTATCCCAAGGAGGTTGTGCTGTTCTGCAACGAAGAGGGATGTTATTTAATATCATAAGATGAGAATAAGACTTTGTACTTAGAAGAGGAATGAGACTGCAGTATACAGTAGGTAGATGTAAGAGAGAGAAAGGGCGTGAGTTACAATAATCCAATTTTGTACTCATTTAACCACCAATGAAGTGTTTTTCTCATAGATGTTTATTTTGACTTCCAACAGCAGTAAGCTGAGGTGAAAACTAAACTATTGGACAAATTCTGAAAGCATATTGAGTTTTACTTAATCTCACAACTTCCTCATGAATGAGAAAATCTTGTGCTTTTTCTGAACACACTTTTCAGCATTCCTGACCTGTTCATTAAAACAAATAGGTACTTAGCTGCAACCAAGGACACTTGCCCTTAAGGAAAATTGTATCAATCAAATAGGAGTGTTCAGGCATTGGGTGGTTACTACGTACATTTTGATTGAATGAGGCTAGAATTCTTTGAAAGAGGGCTTTTATTTATACTGTGAAAACCAAAACTAAACCACTCACCCATATAGAGAATTAAAGAGGAATCATACCGAATTTTAGATTTAGAAGCGGAAATGGTAGAATCAGTGAAAAACAAGTAATATATAGAGGAGGGGCAACCCATTCCTGAAATAAATATAATTTGACATTAGAAAATGACATAACAACTGGAGCTGAACTAACATTAACATATTAATTGGAAAAGTCTTTCTCCAGAAAATACTACATTCTACAAATTCTGCTTGGCTTTTTGGTACATTATCAGAAAACTGCATATATTCTTAAAGAATTTCTTGTTGCCGCTAGGATGTAAGCCCTCAAAGATCCTTTTCAACCTTTAGGAAGCAGCGGGATTTTCGGGATGCACTCAAGCTCTTTATTCCAAAACCAGAGCTAGAAAGTTTTCCTTTTTTTTTTCTTTCCCTCCCCCTCTCATTCAGGATATAGCCAGAAGTCGCTGGGGTTCTAAAATGGAACATCAAATATTTCTGCGACAATTGGCAAAGCTGCTAGGGGCATGATAATTATAATGAACAGCACTCAAGGAATCACATTCTGCATTGACTCACATCCTGTTTCACTCATGCAAGGCATTAAGCTTATACAACAGATTAGTTGATGACAAATTCGGTCGTCTATGGATTACAAATGAGAAAGTTACAAAAATATCAACATACAAAGTCTTATCATGTATTACAATTGATTTTCACTGCAGTGCACAGGATTTCAGTTGTTCTTTCAAATTGTATACAACTCAAACTAAATGTTAAGGAAGATGGGGAATTCTGACTTCTGATGGGGAAAGAAGGGAATAACTACTTCTGCAGAATGTACGTGTATTTGAGATATTGAACTGGTGTGGAGTCCGTGACTAGTGACCATGTAATCATAGTGTAACAATAGATTTATTTACCTAGCACTCTGTATAAGGGAAAATGTATAGTCCTAATATAAATACACATGATCCTAGAGTCATAAAGAGTGGACTAGCTGAGATTTATTCTCCATTCTCTTAAAAACTGAAGCCCAGAATAGTAAAGGACTAAAAAACATGGAGAGGAGTTGTGTTGGTTTTGCGTGGCAAGGTTTTGGTAGCGGGGGGGCTACAGGGGTGGCTTCTGTGAGAAGCTGCTAGAAGCTTCCCCTGTGTCTGACAGAGCCAATGCCAGCTGGCTCCAAGATGGACCCGCCGCTGGCCAAGGCCAAGCCAATCAGCGCCTCTGTGATAACATATTTAAGAAAGAGAAAAACAGTTAGAGAGAGCTTTTGCAGCCAGAGAGAGGAGTGAGAAGATGTAAGAACATCTGCAGACACCAAGGTCAGTGCAGAAGGAGGGGGAGGAGGTGCTCCAGGCACCGGAGCAAGATTCCCCTGCAGCCTGTGGTGAAGACCATGGTGAAGCAGGCTGTCCCCCTGCAGCCCATGGAGGGAGGATGAGGGGGTGTAGCGATTCCACCTGCAGCCCGTGGAGGACCCCACGCCGGAGCAGGTGGAGACACCTGAAGGAGGCTGTGGCCCTGTGGGAAGCCCACGCTGGAGCAAGCTCCTGGCAGGACCTGTGGATCCGTGGAGAGAGGAGCCCACGCTGGAGCAGGTTTGCTGGCAGGACTTGTGACCCCATGGGGGACCCACGCTGGAGCAGTTTGCTCCTGAAGGTCTGCACCACATGGAGGAGACTCACGTTGGAGAAGGTCGTGAAGGACTGTCTCCCGTGAGAGGGACCCCACGCTGGAGCGAGGGAACGATGAGAGGAGTCCTCCCCCTGAGGAGGAAGGAGCAGCAGAAACACCGCGTGAGGAACTGACCGTAACCCCCACTCCCCGTCCCCCTGTGCCGCTGAGGGGGGCGGAGGTTGAAGCCAGGAGTGAAGTTGAGCCCGGGAAGATGGGAGGGGTGGGGGGAGGTGTTTTTGAGATTTGGTTTTATTTCTCATTCCTCTACTCTGTTTTGCTTAGTAATAAATAAGATGAATTCCCTCTCTAAGTTCGGTCTGTTTTGCTCGTGATGATAATTAGAGAATGATCTCTCCCTGTCCTTATCTCGACCCGTACGTTTTCTTTCATTGTACCTTTTCTCCCCTGTCTAATGAAAGAGGGGAGTGATAGAGCAGCTCTGGTGGGCACCTGGCCCTCAGCCAGGGTCAACCCACCACAGGAGTGAAACATGGAATTCAAGCCTCTGTACTACTTGGAAGGAGAGTAATGATTTCCACGTAAGTACCATCCTTTTTTCTTAGGCAATGTATCACCATGGGACATCATAATGACAGGCCAGAAATTGTCTCATCCTTGTTAACATTTTCAAGAAATTGCATGTATTCCCAATTTCAAATTATTAGCAGCTTAAAATACCTAAACACTAGGATCCTGTTCCACTGGATAAAAAAACCCCAAAACTTGAAGCAATTTATGGGATCAAACTAAACTGAAATTACAGTACACATCCTTCTTATTTGATATGGCTTAATGGAGAAAAATCTTTAGCAAATGTTAGATTGTTACTGAAGATGGCCAGGCTGCAAAGCTCTATAATTGGCTTGTTCTTGAGATAGGCCAGTGGTGTTATCTGCACTTTGGTGGAGGACAGATTACCATCCAGAGAGAGGAAAAGGTGGGGACATACTGGGAAACCAACTTTACAAAAATCTGGGAATGAAATTCAGTTTTATCCTTTGCTCACACATATATGGGTGAGGGAAATAGGAAGAGCTCATTTGTTTCTTGGAAACAAAGTAGGGATCTGGAAATATCCATGAGAGAAATCTGTCTTTATATTTGGGATAAAAACCATGTAGTTTCATGCAGAATACAGAAAGAGCATCAACTAGTTTGGCAAAAACTCTGCAAACATTTTAGAAGTGAAACAGGGACAGGGTGTCACTGTCTTTCCTCACTGTTACGATGTAAGCTATGAAAACACTGTTGATGGTAAAAGAATCTAACTGTCATTCTCAAAGAAGTTTAAAGGAAGCTGAGCTAAAAAAAAAAAAAAAAAGAAAAATTTGATCTTGGAATGAGAATCTTTTGTTCTCATTAGAAACCTTCTCAATCAGTGTTATTCATGCAGGCACTCTCCTGATGTGCAGATTAACTGTAGGATGACTTGTTCAGGTTTTGGGAGAGTCTATTCAGGTAATAGGAGAACATGTGACTGATTGGTTGGACATTTGTAATCTACCTGGCAGCAGAAACTGTATGAAGCAATTAGCGTAATAAATGGTCTTGTTCTTTTGAACAATGAAGAGGAACATCTTCTGCTTTGGTAGGTTTGTGATTCAGTCCTGGCCCCTGAGAACATTTAAATCCAAAGCAATTCTGCAATCTCTACCCTATCTGCAGTTACTTTGGGAATTTTTGGAAGGGTGAGCGTGTGTTTGTTTATAAAACACATGCCTCTATCTGTACATATACAGGTAGATAAGTTTTGGCAAGTTAATTGTTCAGGTGAATGTTTCAGAGTAGATGTCTTATGTAGAGACAACACAAAGCAATAAAAGGCCCAGGCTATTCAGTTTGCAGAATATGGACAGATCATCCCAAAATTATTGAAAAGGCACATGGGCAAAAGAAAAGAGGTTATCACACTTTATCTCTCTTGCTGAAGTTGACTACCTTTGGCTGTTGCCATATCCTAACAAAAAAGAGATTGTGTTTGTCTGCTCTGAAACAGATTTTAGAAGACTGCGATTACTCATTCTTTGGAGGACAGAATATCTTCACCTTGAGATGCAGCAGTTTGATATCTGTGAGCTTTTCTAGTCAAAGATCATCCATTGGATTTTACAGCACACTGGGAGCAAGATCGCACAAATGGTTCTCTGGAGACTCTAAACTTAATGTGAGCAAATAATTGATTTGTAGGAGGGCTTGATGCATTGATTGTCTCTAAAGAGCTGATGTCCTGACCTTACAGGCTGTGAATCGCACAAATCTAAATATTTGTGCTGTGCAAGAAAAGGTGTTTAACTGTGTGATTTCCAGACAAGTCCTATGATGCGATGAGCTCTTGGCTTCTTGGAATAACACAAAAAAGATGCCAGTAGTCTGTTCAGCAATGACTTTATTACTCAGTTTTAGCTGAAGGAACTTCAATTGCTTGCACAGTATGAAAAAGAAAGCAAGACTATAATTCTATATAGTTTCACAGAATTCATGCCTGTAGGGTGCAAATTAGAAGTGTGACCACTTAAAAATATCCTGAAAGTATTACTTTGATGAATATGACTTCTCTCTGTGCCTCGGTAACAGTGCCATGTTTGCTGCATGCCTTAGGCTATTTATAAACAGCAGTGATCTGTTTCCTTTGACAAGCTTGTAATAATGTTTGCAAGTTACAAAAAAATAAGCGTGAAATATATAGATATTCACGGAATTTGGGTACAGAAGGAATTTTCCTTATTCTCTTGTTTGTAATCATGTAAAATTCCTTCTGCCCAGGAAGGAATCAGAACTCGTTATTAACATCAAAGTCCAGCTTTTGGAGGGCTAGCATGTTAAAAATCAGTGGCAGCATAAGAAGTCTTCCATTGGAGAATATAGAGAAAAACTTTCAAGATATTAAGTTTCTTGAAGGGGACTGTAAGGATAACACTGAAAAGTAAATTTGTTTTTTAAATTTGGTCAAATATCCCCAGTCGTTTCTGAAAATTACAATTCCTCTGCTAATGAATGCAAAGTAAGAAATTGTTGGCCATGGCCCTGTCTCAGGGAGGGAAGAGTAGTGGGCACCTCTGTGACTTTCACAGCGTGCTGGATTCCTCAAAGAGGCCTTTCTGGAGAAGCAGGTGGGTGTGGTGGATACCTACAGGGACTAAACCTGGGAAAGGGAGAAGTAAGAATCAGGAAATCATTATGTTTTGAAGAACAATAAATTGTCTTGTTCCAAATAATAAAAGCCTTGGATTTGCAGAAGTGGAAATGAAATTGCTGCAATTAATATGAACTTTCCAGAGAGGGTTGTGGCAGCTAGATCTTGGCTCATGTGCTACAGAGAAACACTGAAGTGAGTCCCTCTGCCCTCATACTCTTACTCTCAGCAGCTGCAGAAAAGCAGATACTCCTGGATGCTCCTAAATTGTGGATTGCTGGAAAATGGCAGGAGATAGCCAGGAAAAAGTTGTTTGTACTTGCCCACTTTCTTATGCATTTTTTGAATAGTTCTAAATGACCTATCTGAAACAAGAAACTGGATTCAGCTGAATTCTTCTGAAATATTTTATGGGCTAAAGGAAAAAGAATAAGCAACTTGTATTTCCTGCAATTTTAGTGGGATGGAGAGACTCCTACGGTTAAAGAGCTCAGGTTTTGACTCATTTTCTTTCCCCACGTCTTTGATGTGCAACCAGAGAATGTTGTTAATTATAACAGGTCCCCAAAGGCAAAGATTGTTGTTGTTATATTAAAAGAGAGAGAGAGAAAAAAAGAACCTGCATAGTTTTGCATGGCAAGGGACCAAAATAACACCCTTTAAAATTAATTTCCACTGAGTGCCTTGAAATCTGTTTGCTCGTCCGCAGAGAACACAATCATTGGGCCAAATACTCAGATGGTGTTGATCAGCGTGGCTCGCACTGCAGGCACGAAGGCTGCTGCAATTCACGCGAGCTCTTCGTGCTGCCTCTGACCGTACCGTAACGGTGCACTAGAATAAGTGCCGTGAAAAAGCATTACACTGAACCAGAGATTGACACGCATCCCGGACACAGTCCCAATAACTTGTTTTTCATTCTTTTGACCAAAGTCACTTCTGATTCATTTAATATGTATTTTCTATTTCCATTCCAAGGTTGTCTGAACTATTGTTTTATAACTGTTTCATGTTCACTGGTTCTTTCCCACCCTTTTCCATAGTGCTGTCTAAAATGAAATAAAATCTGAGCACAGAATGCAGATTTGTACATAAAGAAAACGAAGTGGCTTCAAAGAAGGAATGACAAAGACATTGACAGGATCATGGGAGGAGACACTGGTCTGAGATCTTTGCTCAGGAGTTTTTTTATCAAATATCGCATTGCAGAAATGCGATGAGGTTTCAGGTAAAACGGCCAAGGCTTTGTGTGAATTTTGGTATGGAAAACAGTCAGTCTCTCCCTAGACTGTTTACTAAGTGCATTTGAATTTTGTTTCCATTTATTACTGGGAAACTGTCATGCACAAGGACTGATGGAGGTGACCAGAAAAAGGCTCTCAGAGTATTATTTTGCCTCAGCTGAGAAATGGTATAAACGACTAACCATAATCTTTTATGCTGCCTCTTCAGGAGCCGTTTGCAGGACTTTCTCTGCTTCCCATCACGTGCAGCCCATTTTATGGGACATCTCAAGGTTGTTTGCATGATAATACTTTGGGCACCCAAATTAAATGGTGTTCACAGGCCACTCAGCACAAATCAAAGTGGGAAACACAAGTGCTCTGTGCATCAGTGTCCTCAGCACAAGTGACCACTTTTTTCCTCTCTGTTTTCACCTTCAGACTAGAAATAATCTGCTTGGCTTTCCAGGAGTTTGCAGCCTGGGAACCTTTAGTTGCTTCTCAACGACAGCTTGGTCTGCAGACCAGCAACTGTCCTCCAGGCGTGCTGCAGTCCGGGGACCTCGTGGGCCAAGAAAGCCACCAGCTTTGATGCAGCTAAAGCAGATGCATGCAGAGACAGGGAAGTTTTGTTGTTCTGTATTTTCAAAGTGACACTTCTTTCATTAAATAAAAAAGAGTTTACTTGCAATTAAAACCTTCCCTTGCCTTTTTTATTTTTCAGTCTTACCTGAGGTTACTCTCCTTACCTACAATGTGGTCTATCATGTTTTCCAGGCCAAAATATTCAGTTTTACAAAGGATATCAGCCATAATCTGCCTCGTCTTGGAGCAACTGCATAAAATTGAAGGATGTGCAGTGAGAAAACGTTGCAGAAAATTGACCCCAGTTGCAGGAACTCATCGCAGATTTGGTGGAAATTTCACAATGCCTAAAATCTCTAACAATGAGTACAAACACAACCCGCCCCCCCCGATCTGTTACCTGAATAGACCTTCCAAACAGATCAACTCGTCTGAGAGAGAGAAGCCTACTAATTCTTCATGTATATTCTGTGGCAACCCCGGTGTCCAATATTGGTCCTTTGTGAGGAGTCTGTTAAATCAGTGTAGGTAGGAAGATATTACCACACTGAGATTGATATAGTCAGTACATAGGGGTGCAGAAAGTATCTTGAAAAAGCTTAATGGTCATCTAAAATAAGAACTATAATTAGTTTGGGCTGAAGTTTTCCATGCTGGCATTTTCCGGCAGTCTTGAGCTATTCTGTTCTCTTAGGGGTAGAAAAAGAGTAAGATGAGGAGGGGACAGTTGGTTCTTTCTTTCCCTTACTTTTCTCTAAAGTGCTCTATATGCTTCAGGGGAAATTAAAGAAGTTATGTTCTGCTTGCAGAGCCTGAAACAGTATTTAAAAAAATTAAAACCAAAACCATTTTACTGTTATTCACCTCATTCTTTGAAGCAAAGACTTGAAATCAGTCAGATTGGTTTATTTGCTCTTCTCCCACAATCCACATTGTTACAAGCTTCTGAAAACTCTTTTTTGTGCCTGTTCAGTAGAGATATGGTTGAATACAGTAATGAATTACAACAACTTGCACTGAGTATCCTGTATCCCCTCACCATCTCTTTAAGGATAATTATACTTACAGCACAGACCTTCTAGACCCCTTTTGGAGCTACAAGGAGGAGCAGGATTTTCTCTACAGCTGGATTTCAAGCTGCCAAAGCACAAGGGGAAAAAGAAAAAAAAAAGAGATTATATAGCTAATTCAATAATACTGTAATACTTCAGGCCTGAATTAAGACTTGCCTGGGATACTTAACTTGGGCCATTTAGAAATTAAAAGTCTTTACTTTGCATCTAGTCGTTCTTTTATTTTGTGTAGCATTTTAACTAGTAGATGGTGTTTGTATCTTATTTATCTTGCAGGAAGGTAGGCAGGGTTGGAGGCTGGAAGGTGATGTATAGTGGAATAGAAGAAAAAGGAATAAATAAGTGCCCAGAGAATAGCTGTTCCATAGTGCCTCTTCTGCTGTTTAGGAGCAATTAGTTACAAGGTGGCAAATTCCAAGTTTTTTAGCTTAAATTTGGTTGCTCTTTTCCACTGCATGGTATTTGCAGAGGTTGATTCTTTTAGAAGTGCGCATTCAAACCATAACTTCTGCAAGGGTGTTTATGAATCAGCTCCTTGTGCCAATCAGCCCTTCCTAAGCTGTGAAATAATATCCCCTGCCATCAAATTTCCTTTCTCATGTTTCAGGAGAACAAACTGCGATTGCATGTTCTTTCCCATCCTAGTTGTTATTTCAGATTAAATCCTTATGTTTTACAGGAATGTTCTCTTTAATAGGAATTCCAGGTTAATGTTTTGATATACTCCGATCGATATCACAATAAGATTTGACTTACTAACCTCTAGCAGCAACAGCATAATTCTGTTTTGGTTCAGCTAACTTTGTGATGGTAATAGTGACTTTCTCCTCCTGCTTTCGGTGTGATACTGTTTTCTTTAATGGGAGAAAATTGTCACAGAGTGGAAAAGTTTTCCTCTTTGCCGTTACTAGTGCAACACAACTTCTGATGGCTGTGAATAGTAACTGAGGATGAACATTCCAAAAGACAAAAGGGTTATGAGTATTTTACTCCAGGCCCTAATATATAAGCCAGCTCTTATTCTTGAGGAATTTGTCATATTTCTGGGGAAGAAAAAAAAAAATCTATTAATCTGGTAGATTAGTTTTATCATTTTATTTTTATTTTACAATTTGTGTGGTTTTAGTACACTGGTACCCAAGCAAAGTTATCTTCAATGCTTTAACAATATTATTAACATGTTTTCAGATCAGCCAATATAATTGAATCAAGGTAATATCCCTGGCACTAATACTTTCCTGCTTTTTTCTAAACCAAACCAACAAATCCTGAATAATAATGTGGGATTTTCCTGATTGACTGCAAAGAGTTTCTTGCCATCCTTTTCTTTTAAAAAAGGAGCAGAGTTTCCATCTGAGATGCCAGGAATGCTGTCTTGTTTTTGTTCTCATATATAATTAGAATGTCTGGAAAAATAAAAGCTTGCAACTAGTTTGGTGTTGAGACCTGGGCTTTATCTTCTGGAGGAGCAGAACATAACGTCTTCATTAGGATTATAATCACTGGTGTATAAAAACTCACTTGAAAATCCTTAATGTAAAATGTTCTTAATGCTACGGAACTATTTCCCTAATCAGAACACTTAAGTTCAAGGGTATAATTGCAGATATAGCCAGCAGATAAGGAAAAAATTACCCAGCACATTAAACTGTGCTAAGAGAATGTTATTGATTAGGCAAATATGATTAATAGGACCTAACCCAGGCCCCACAAGTTCAAATGAGCAGTTTATTTGTAGTTTAAAGGTATGTTTGTGAAAGAGATAAGAGCTGACAAGTATCTGGCTGGGGCACACCAAGTTTTATTGGACTGTCAGAAGTGATGCACCAAACCTAAACTCCTACTCACCCTTCTTGGTCCTGTGCTGTCTTCTTCTCCTTTGCCATGACCTTGGCAACTACTAAAGGTGGTAAACCACCTTTTTAACTAATAAACTTAACACCATCTTTAGGCTTCTTCTTCATTACAAAGACCTGTTAACAGGTCCCTTCCAACCCAAGCCATTCTATGATTTTGTGTCACCTTTTTGCAATGATTTGATGCAACCCAGCAAAACACAGCTGTTGTGTCCCTTGAACGAAGCCCCCTACTCGAATGAGAAAAGTCTTTGACTGATCCACAGTTCCTGGCAAAATTTCAGAGTGGTTGTGCTCCAGTGATGTACCTGGTCCTGTAAATGCCAGGATCCTCGCCATGGGATGCTACATCATGTGTTGACATGGCCCCTTGTGATGAGGACAGACTGTACTCCAGCTAACAGCATCAGCTGTTACGCTGGCTCAAAAATAAGCCAGCTGTAAAACTTCCTACTAAATACATGGCCCATACAGACAAACATAATTTCTGTTGTTAGAGATGGAGTCATAAAACTTTTGTATGTATGTCAAAAAGCCTAAAAAGGTTGACTAAGATGTTCTGCTTTGGAGAATTTCATATCAAATATACACATCATGTGCTCTTTCTGAATGTCTGCAGCCCTCATGGTATTTTATCACAAATCTTATATTTCTATGTGCCTTTTTTAGCATCACGATCATCTCGATGAAGGGAAGATGTATTACTTTTGCACCTTCTAATTCACAGTTATTTTTATTAGTCTGCAAAAGGCCTCCAAAAATTGAAGCTCATCAAGTGACATTTAATATTTTATTATGAAATTGTGAATAGATTTCCCAAATGTATTAAAAAATCCTGTTTGTTGTTTCATAAAATTCTCTTCCTGGATGAAAAAAGAAAAGGAAAGGAAAAAAGTGTATCAAAACCCCAAAGACTTCCCAACTATATTTCAAACTGAGAAATGTTGCACCAAAACTCTTGCCAATACACATATATACATGTAAAGATATACCCACAATAATCACAGGTGTTTCCTTTTCAAAGGATAAAATTTCCAGCTTGAACTAAAAAGCTCTCCTCTGATACTTCAATCCTTTCTTTTCCATGAACAGTTTCTGAGTCGTGAGAGCCCTCTAGGGTTAGTTCATGGGCTCCGTGTTACGCTGATTAGACGTCAGAGAATCACAAGCAGCAGCACACAAACTGTGTCGCATCCCAGCTGGCTGGCTGGACACGGGCACTTCTGCCAACAGATACAATTACTCAGAAATCTGCCTCTGTAAAGGACACGATTTACATCCCTGTGCTCCTAAATCCACAATTTAAAGAGATCTTGTATTAAAGCCATCTTTCCCCTTTCCTAACAAAGTAAGACCCATTTCTAATCTTGCTACGCGTATTTTTTTTTCTTAATTTTATAGTTTCTAATCTTGCTACCAACTTTTACTGTGGCTATAGCAAAAAGGAATCCCTCTATCTTGGTGAGAAAGTTAGGGAATTGAGCAAGTGGCACTGATTTTTAGGTACCAGTATGCAGCTGCACATAGGAACTGGTCTCTCATACCTTGTCAGGTTTAAGCTGAGAACAGTCTTCCCTTATTTACCTTGATTATTAATTTTTTTTAATTCTAAAATCCCAATAATGGCATAAAAAAAAAGTTATCTGGCTCAGCAAATATTGGGTTGAGCTGTAGTTCCTGTCAAACACAGGTTCTTGCAGGACTCTTCCATGTGTGTCACGCATCTCCCCAAAGCACTTATTAGTACAAAGACAGAAAACCTGACAGACAATTCAAACCACAACACACTTAGATCAGATTCTTTTCCAAACTTCAGAAGTCTTGGTTTTATTTCACACATAAATCATCAGCAAGGACACACACAATAAAGAAAAGTCAAAAGCAGTTACAGGCAGCACAGCACAAACAAGTTCAGCTTTTCTGAGATTGCTATTATATATATATATATATATAGGCAGATGTTTGTCATATACCATTTCAAGTAAAAAGTCCCAAAGACATTTGTTTTTACAGATGGAGGACTGTTGTACCAGCCACAGTCAAACAGTGGGTTACAAGTCCCTGGCTTTCATAGGCAGCAATCCCAAAATAAAGACAAATCATTTCCCTGGTGGTCTATCTTTTTGTGTCTCGGAGCTTACGCACCCTACTAGCAACCATTTTTTTGGGTCTAGTGCCAAATTCCCTTCTAAATGTCACATATCTGTAAGTCAGGGGTTGGGAAAAGGAAGCCAATTCAACTGGGTGATGCTGTTTCTCACAGTTTCATGCTTAACTTCAAAAAACACAAAACCGTGGTACTGTGAGGCACAGAAGTCTGATGCTGCATTTTTAAAAAACCCAGATGTTAACAGCTGTAAACGTCACTTTTTTTTTTTTTTTTAAAAGAAATAAAACTACTTAGAGGCTTGTTTGCGAAAGAAAGGCTCAGAAAACCAAAGGTAAAGAGGAAGAATCCAAAATGTGCTCTTCACCTCAAAATCCGTTTGGAGGAAACTTAAATTCCCATCTGATTTTGCTGACAGAAGGACTTGTAACACTACAAAAAAGTGCAGAAAAGCCTTTGTGGATATTTTAATGATCGGTAACTTAGTAACAGAGTTTTAGAGTTTCTAAGCCCTTAGTGCCAGCAAGCACTTAAAACGTGCAAGTTAGCCAGAGCTGAGCATTAACGACTCCATCAGAACATCTAGGGTCGCAACCTGTATATATTTACCCACTCATATTTCCAAAACTCCTTCATTCCATCTTTTTTTCCCCTCTGCATGTATTAAAGAGATATCTGGTGATTTTCTCAAAGTTTCAAGCTGGTCCACAAAACATGGGAGGAGGGTGGGAGAGCTTGCCTGAAAATGCCCTCTGCTCTGCGCTCCATGTTGGTAGTGGCATCTACGTGCTGGAAAATCGCTTCTGGCCATGTCCACATCACAAATGTCCCCTTCACCACCGGGCAGCAGCGGTGATGGGTGAGGCGTGCTCCTTCCAGCTGAGCCAGAAGAGGGAGACCAAGGATGCACTAAGCCAGATGTCAGCTCCTGCTGCTGCTGGCCATGCCCCTGCTCACTTTCCCCTTTAGGAAACCCTGATTGCAATTTCTGGAACTGTATGTACTCTAATTTATGGAATTGAATAGCTTTACAAACTACGGTGCTGGAGCTGCGCAGCCACATGAACTTTAAAAGAACCTGAGAAGGTCTAACACAGCATTTTCAGATGCTCAAGATTACCAAGGTACAGAAAATACGTGTATTATCTGCTAGAACTATAGCAAAATAGCCTTAATAAATACTTCTTTTTAAAGCCGGGAAACTGAAATGCTGGTACAAGAAACCTGTTTGGTTTTAAGAGGCGGTTTGATGTGTTTGTGAACAAGACTACATCGTACAACGGCCTGCGTTACTAGAAACTAGACCACAGAAAGCCAGGATATTCCTGCCATTTATATGTTCTTAATATTTGTGCTTCTCTGGGTCTGCTTTACCAGCTCTCTCTTGATTTGAACATGCTTTCATATGCATTCTCGTTCTTATTATTCATTATATTATCATCTTTTTGTATTGGTAACAATTTTAGTTCAGGGAAGCCTAGAAGCCCCAAAAATGGATCAAAGCCCCTCTGCAGTGGATGGTGTAGAAACACATAACCAAAAGCAAGTCCCTGCCACTTCAATCCTGCAGCCTAAGCAGATTTGTAACAAAAGTGGACAGAAAGGTGGATGCTCGGAGGGGCTGTAAGTGCCAGCAAAGATCTGGTGACTTCTGTAGTAAGGACAATATTAGGATATTGTCCTAGCACATCAGCTGCTCTGGGCACATTTAGGATTATATGTGGGAGCATCTGAAGTTGTCTTAATGGAAACGGCATAGATGATTTCCTAGTCCGTTACACAGGATCTCAGAGCAGCACAGTGCAGAAACAGAGCTCTACTATAGCCTTCACTGTGCCTGAAAAAGACAGCAGTGTTAAAAAAACCCCCAAACAACTCCAACGGAGATGTAGTGTTGCATTGCCTTGTCATTACAAAAAAAAAAAAAAAAAAAAAAAAAAAAGTGCAGTGTTCTCAGAGGAATGAAAAATAAAAAAGAAACATCCTGTTCCCCATAATGCTGGTCCAGACTTCAATCAAGATTTACCGGAACATTTCTAAGAAGGAGAAATGGTTTTAAATCTTTTGTAACCTCATTGAGGGGTAGATTTGCAAAAAAGTGTTTCTTAAGTGTCAAAATAAATGCCTTACAGCAGTTCCAGCTGTGGTATTCATGGGTAGCATTTCCTTCACCCTATTCAATGACATTCATTGCAGATGCTTGGATTTTCTACTTCCATCTTCAAATTCTTACCCAGAGTCCATAGACATCTATCAAAAGGTCCCCTGTGACTTAGCGGATTTTGGATCTAGTCAGTTCCAGACTATATTTCCAGCTGATCGAAAAGGCAATTTAATGCATTCATATACCCATGAGCATACTAAAGAGAATGGATCTAGCTCCTTCCTGATAAAACTTGGAAATGCTTCCAGAAGATTAAGTTCTTTCAGTTTTTCTCTTTTTCCAGCCTGTCCCTAGAATGTTAGATGTCTTACATAATGCTGGTAATCGCACTGAAAGACAAAGGTGCAAATTCATCTCTTCTGGTTTTATCCTGGTGTCATTTTTATTTCAAGTACTGTTACGCTGAGTGTTGGATAACAATGGGCTGAAGCTGATGGTAATGTCTATCCTTCCTTTAGCAGAAATGTAAGCCACTAAACTTCTTCCAGAGTTGAGTATCTTGAGCAACAGGAACCAGCAGCCAACATCACAGGTAAATATTGCTGAACATACCAGTGCGATTATAGCAGCGTAGGGATGGTGTATGATTAGACACAACTAGAAATGGCCCACAGTCAAGGACAGGACACAGCATAAGGCAGTGGATTAGTAGAAAATACTTCCAGAAGGATCAGTGAGACAATTTGGAGAAGGTTTATGGGGAGACTGCTGGCATGTGGTCTTCAGGAACAGAGGAAAGAAGAGGAAATCTCTCCCGAGCGGAGAGAAATAGGACTGTGCGTGCGCTTTCTGTAAATAAGCAGCCTTGCAACAGAAGAAAAGCCCGAGGCAACGTCAAGTAAGGGGAACAGCCAGGCGGGCTGTTAACAAACAAACTGCTCAGGTAAAATGCAGAAAACTACAATTTGGGTCACCAGGCCCAGAGTCACAAGCATTCTGGTGTCAAGTCAGTCTACAACATAAAATGTATTGATACAAGCATGACAAAAAGCTGCACCTGATCAGAATGGGTATAGCAAGGGGAGAGAGATATCCAACAGCTATGTTAGATGCTGAAGCCTTATGTTCAGGTGCAGCCAAGATTTTGAAATCTCACTTCTTTCCCACATGACTTCTATTCCTGTGGTACCTAATTTTCTGTCAATAGTGTTTTCCAGGTACCGCTGTCTGCCAGTGGGCGTGCACGCGATCATCCAACTGCTCACGCTGCTCTAAGACTTCAATGACACCCCAGCAGCCCTGGGAAGATCTTGTCTTCTAGGGGTTCCCAAACATATCACTCAGATATCACTGCACATGAAGAGAAAGAGGGACCTTATTTGATTTTGCCCCACTGTTCAGTAGTTAGGGGACTCATCTGGGATTTGGAAAACCTGGTTTTGTTTCCCCTTGCTGTTTGATTTGAAGCAGAGAACTAACAGCAGGTTTCCTGCTGTTAAAGAGGTTGCTGTAATCGTGAGGCTGCTGGGTCAGTTTGGATAAATTAATCCTACTGAAGTTGCCCTGTTTTGTATAAATAATTCGATATCCAATGCACCTAAGAGTAAACAAGCCAAAAAATGAGTTACTGTCTGGTCATTCAAGTATTATCCAGGGATCTGGAGGGGAGAGGCAAGGTCAGGCACTTGTTCCAATGAATATTTATTTACACCAAATGGAATAGTCCAGGCAGAGACTTTAAGAGATGTTTTTATAGAAAGGTCTGAGAAGAAATGGTTCTTTTCTGGGATTTAAGAAAACATCTTTCCAGGTTCAGTGGAGTAGAGATTTGAAATCATGTCTTCTGCCTTTCAAGTGGTATCTCTTCTCTTCCTTCTCCCCCTGCCTGGCTATCTTTTTGTGGGGGTAAAGGCAAGTCTGGCTTCAGCATTCAACTCCAGCTGAGAGCTCACAGATGAAAATCTGAATCAAAGGTAGGTACTAGATACACATTGTTTTGATTTTTCTGGACATCAGTTGCCTAAATGCCTTTAAATCTGGACCTAAAACTGCAAGGACTAGAATACGAGTAACTAAAACATCATCTAATGGCTGAATTATTTTTCTAAATGTCTTTAAAACATTTATCACTCTCATTTACATGGTGCAACATTAATTTCTATTCAGAATCAGTTCTTATTGCAACATTAAATATTTTTTTCTGAGAAAATGATGGAAAAAAATTATCAAGCATTTGCACAGCCTAATAAGGCAAGGAGCCATTCACCAAACAGAGAAAAACACAACTGAGCGCTAATGAAAGAAATTATAGGAAAAGGACTGCCTTGAGCACACATCGGGAAGTAATTTAACAACTGACTAACTGGAGTCATGTTATTCAGACTTGATCTCTGCAGAAATGAAATATTGTACTGTGCTGACACCTGGTGCACAAACACATTTGCTCAGGAAACCACAGCCCCCCGCCATGCTTTCCTAAAGCAGCTTGGCGGTACAGAGGGGTTAGCCTCAAGCCTTGGTAATCACCTGATGTTTGCAAAGCACTTAAGAGACAAGCAGAGTAGTCTGGGAGTGATGTCTACCTGAAAAATTCAGCATGATTAATTTTCATCTGTTTACAAGACACATCCTGCTACATTAAAGATGTGATTAGAGGCTTGGGAGGAGTTTTTTCAAGGACATAACTGGCAGGGGGTGTGCTTGACTCTGGACTTGATTCCCTACTTCTTTTTAATTTGGAGGTTTTGAATATCAGAGACTAGTGGGGCAGATCCTTAGGTCTTGTTTGGCCTAGGTCATTCCTAGGGTTAAAACCAGAAATGTTTCTTGCTCGTAGGCTATGATACTCCAGCAAGCCCCCAGCACTAGTTTTCAGCAGGTTAGGAACCAACCTTCTCCATAAACATGACCCAAATAATGCGTTGAATGGCCCAGTGCTTTTTCTCCGTTTGGTTGCATTTCCACATGCTGCGTGGCAAAGCGGTACCTCATTTAAGGGTCTTAGGCACTGCTGTGGTAATTTGTCGTAAAGAACATGACTTCCTAATGAGCAGTTCTTAACCTACGTGACGTTCCTACAATCACACCGTCACTATTACTAGAGAGCCATACGCAGTTCTCTATTTTGGCACTGCCTTGATCCTTTCATATAAAAACTATCTTCCTTTTTTTAAAAAAAACATCTTAAACCCTGTTGGATTTCGTTCTTAGTCCAGCTGTAAAATGGACACCTGACCACTTAGTTTAGGAAGAACAGATTCACCTAGACACGATGCAAATTTTCTGTGCTATGCAAAGGTGTGCTCTAGCCAGATTAATCACATGGCCGTGATTCTTACTTATAGATGTCCTTATTCTACATTCATCTCTTTAAAAACCCACATACTTCACCAGCTTTTTGCTGTTCAAAGTTCCGTGGTGGAGTGGCGAGAATCTGTGGCAGTATATATCAGACGTATCCTGCAAATGAGAGCAGTTCATTGTAATTACCTATGCAGGCACGGTGACCTAAAAGACACATTACACCAAGCAAACAATTTCCAATGGCAAACAGTGTGCTTGTTTACTTCCCTTGAAGCTTGTTAGGCTTAATCCTTTTTTTTTTTTTTTTTCGTTTTTTTGGCAAATTGATTTATAGCATCAGCTTAAAAACTGAAGCTCCTTCTTTTCATTTTTTTAATACTCCACACTGCAGAGTACTCTTCACTCTGCATTTAATGTTAGGTTCAGTTAGCAGGTGTGGAAGAAAAATAGCTGCCTGTTAAGAGTATAATGGGCCTCATTTGATATGGAATTGAGAAGCAGCCAATATACTGCAAGACCCTCATTTAATTACCTCTTACCTGTAGCTTTCGTTGCTATGTCTGATCATTAGTTCACGCTAAACATGTTTAACACACAATGACTAATCTTCCCCTAGAAACCCTTCAGTAAATTTTTTCCTTAATCCCTTGGAAAGTTCCACTTGTAACCTGGGGGCATCTCTGCTCAGCAGTCACTGGGTGCAGCAGCAGAGCTGACAACAGGCAGAAGTTTTAGACATAGTCAAACCACCTTGAAATGAGATGGCTCAGCTCTCTGCAGCAGTCACACTGGATAAAGGAAGACAAAAGACCTGCAGGTTAGTCTGTGATGAGCCTTGCTCTGCCTTAACTCTTTTACAGCTGTTTCTCACCGCATGGGAACGCTGTAAACAGAGTAACAGTTGATAAAACATGTGGGTTTTTATCTGGACTTCAGGGTCAACCCAGGTCTGACCTGAAACTTGCTGGTGCTTTTGATATAATATCTCCACGTCACTTTGTCATCATCGCAAGAGATTCAAAGCTCTTGTGACTTCATGTCTTGACTATTATGAAGCAGGAAGGTTGCAGATTGTCACATCTGCACAATTTTCCCCTCCCCTACTTTGCTAGACTTGGGGAAAGAGCATCTGAGCATGTCACTTCTTATTTGTGCTTATTCCCCCTGTAATATGAAAAAGCCATTTGTCTTCCCTTACATGCCAAGCAATACCGTCATAGTCTTTTCTCCTTCTTGACCTGCCTATTGTTTATTGCTGTGTACTTAGACTGGAAAAAAAAGATAATCTTTTTATTCTGCATTTGTATAGCTCAGCACAGTGGGACTATGCTCAGAGTCAGAAGCTGCAGAGCCGTAAAATAACCCAAGCCAGAAGCATAGATATTTGAGTGTGTGTCCCGTAGCCATGCAAATTGTGGATGTTTGGTTCTGGGTACTAAACCATCCATACAAACCGCGGCTAAATCAGAGCCTGGAAAGGGATCGGTGGATGCGTTTACATGCACCCCACTGTCCTCACTAAGGTCCTATTCTGCTCTGAGTGGAGCAGCGTGGTTACCCGCTCTAGCCCAAGCCTGAATGTGTGTCAGAGAGAGCTCTGCATGTCCCCTGCCCATGACATGCTTCTCTTGGAAGGGAACCAGGGCGGAGAAATGGCAAGAGACTTGCAGTGTTATATCTCCTGGATGATGGCTCAACATGATGCACAGATGTTGCAGTTCAGCAAAGATATTTTAATGCCCATCAGTGGTTATGTTTTGGCAGCATCATTAAGATTTGAGAATTGTGGGGTTTTCTGCAAGAAACGGGAGAAACACACCTCCTGATCCATCCGGCAGGGAAAATACCCACTCCTGCACCACACGATACGCTGTTGTTTGCCTGGCTGCTGTGCAGCCCCCAATTCACTCTCAGCTGCTTTTCTCCCCATTCAGCAGCACAAGCCATTTGTACAATAAGGTCCTTATTAAGTGTTGCTTCCCACGACTCCTAGATATTTAAAGGAGATGCTCAGTGCAACTGCTTTTAAGCTGCATGTGGTACGGACACTAGTTTTGTGGGCATTGATCAAAGGTAACAGAGGGAATGGTGGTTATGCCTCATCTGTAAATGGATAGACCCAGAAGAAGGCAAGTTCCACCCTGTTAATTCATGGACTAGACACAATTTGCCTCACAAACATGAGCTGTTTCACTAAAACAAAGGATGCTCCCCATCCCACCCGCCGTGCATGTGTGCGCTAACGCGTATTTCTTGTGCTGACTTTAGCACGCTGCACAGCAGTTAATATCAGAAGCAGAGCCCAAGGTTACCGTACAGTCTGGTTGGCATTGTGGGAAAAGGATTGCAAGAGCAAGTGATGTGTGAAATAAATTAAATACACAAACTCACTCTGGGTCGCAGATGGGGTCAAACGGGCAGCTAATTAACATCCCATAGTAACCTTGTGTCTGCCTGGCTCTTCCCTCTCTGATTTTACTGAAAAGACATTTCAGAGACTTGCTCCTGTAGTTAAATACTTTTCTTTGCAATGCAACAAAGAAAAGCAATAGATGTTAAAGATGGGAAAATGGACCTTAAGCTGTTTTCTTTTTCTTCCCTGAGCTGCCAGTAACTTAAGTTGTTCTTGCAGGATGTAGAATCCTATGTGGACATTTTAGCATTTAAGGACCCTGAGAGAAGTGAATCGTAATTTAGTGAGCAGTTCACGTCCATCTCTGTGTCCAGGGATAAAGGATGTGCATCTACCGTAGATGCCATTTGTGAGATTCTGTCCTTCAGTTCACGCAAGAATGGTCTGAGCTCACTGATAATCACAGCTAAAGCTAAAGCTGTTATGTAAACGCAGGTCAAGAGATTTTCCACATAATATTTGTAGAAAGTTTGACTGATAGCTTTCTCCTGATGCTCACAGTTGCCGTCTTTGCTAGGTCAACAGTCCTCCCCCTCCCTGGCACAGCTCACATATCTGCAATGGGAATAGTCAAGTCAGAATTCTTGAATGGGATTTACATTTCTGCAATTAATAAATCTTCAGTAAGAGATGTGATAAGCTCTCTGAAGCTTTCTTTTCAGATGCCTCAAGATCTGAGCTCAGCAGGGAAACTGGTGACTTCTGCCCTTTGCCCCTTTTAGGATCGCTGGGGAGTGGAGTCAGCACCCCATTAAAAAAACAGATAGAGAGAACTGGCAGTGCTTTCCTCATTGCCAGGAGCTTCAGAATAGACGTCTGGGGGAAAATACAGTTAACCAGGTCACAAGAGTGTGTGTAGCCACACCTCAGTACATGCTGAGTGTTCAAGAATGCTGTGGAAAGAGCTGCAATGGTACATCTTCAGACGGCGAGACTAATGAGCTACAGGACTTTAGGCACTGTCCTTGAATGGCAAGCAAGCTAGATCCCCACCTCCTGCTAGTTCCTGGCTGTGGTGGTATAATTAAAAGCAAACAAATGAAAACATGCCAAAAGGCAAAGCACTGACTTAATCTTATGTTCAATGTGGTGTGGCAAGTGCACAGGAAAACCTTCCCGCCGCAGTTTGAGTTACGCCCGCAGGGCAGTGGCAGTTTCAGTTGACAGGACACAAGGCTGAGGTCTTTGGCCAATAGGGACCTACGTGACCATATACCACAGGTCAGATTCGAATTGGGTATAAATGGAGTCCTGTGAAGGGGCCACCTTGAGTCGGTCTCCCTCAGGGCAGCGGGTCTGCGGTCAGAGGCTCTCCCCGTGGGTTGGGACAACACCTGCGGGTCATCTTCTGTACAGATTGAGAGACCTCATCTTACACAGGTGAGTGATTTTGTGCATTTTGGGTCATCAACCATAAACCTTAGGAGCTCTTAAGTCAGCAGAGTAGTACTAATTTCCCGACCGACATCCTAAACCTGTGGATTGTTAATGTCTGTTGGAGCCAGAGTGGTTTCAGCTAGAACAAAACTTAGTTTTTCCCCTTCCATTTTGTAAAATAAATATTTTTGTTTGATTGTTTGTTAATCGGACTGGCCTAGTTTGTGTGGTTCTGTGACACGTGGTCAGTCCATGTATGACCTTCAGGAGGATTTGGAATAGCTCTGTCCACAATAAGCTATGGCTTATTTGTATTTTATCTTGATTTATGAAATGTGTTTTGGGCTATTTCACTCCGAGTTGGGTATTCATGGCCATTGACATACCTGCTGCCTAGGAAGTTGCCCAGGATGGTCTCTATAAGAGACCTAGTGTAAGGGGTGTTACCTAGTGTAAGACATATGATCTGGTTTCACACCATAACCCCTAATACCACCTCATCCTTTACGGGTGGGTACAACACTGTCCCACAGATCATCACGCTTCACAGCCCAGCTGTGTTTTTTCTTCTCTTGGACAGTGTCTAGGCAACCTGGAAGTCTGAGAGCAGTTTAACTTATTGCACATGGCTGAGCGTGGACTTTCAAAACATTGCAGTCTATACAGCATGCAAATCTGGTTTTCTGGTCCACATCAGGTTAGCTCATGAAAAGCAGTATAAATGTAGCTAGAAAAGAATGCCAATGCTGAAGTAATAAAATATGACAAATACATGGTGTATGTTCATTTATATTAAATTTTGTGAATCTCCACTTAAATAATTCTGGTTTTCAACAGAGCTGGAAAACATAATGCTGTTTTGCAAACTAGATAAAAACCCAAGCCATGCTTCTGAAGTGCTGTCTTTTTTCACCTTAAATTTATTGACATTTTTCAATGGGTTCCATAATTGTCTTTTTTTGCTATCACACTATTTTTTTTAATCATTAACTCTGCTTTATTTCTGTGAAGATCTCCTTGAACATCAGAAAGAACACAGATTTGTTTAAATATTACGTTCCCAAGAGACCTGTAAAAAGAGTCCCATACCCATGATTACCCCTTATAAGTCCCTTTTCTTTGGATTTGCAGTGGTCACTTCATGTCTTGCAGCAGTATAGTTTACTGTTAGTAAACTGTGGCAAATAATACAAATTTTGACATCGGATACCTCTAACTACAACTCTGGAAAAACATAAGCAAAGTCAGTGAATGTTTTCATATAGTCCCCCACTCTCTGAGCTATGATCAAGAGTTTGCAGTAATTCTCCAGTAAGGGTGCCTTGTGATTTGAATTGACCAGGGTTGTTTGAATAGCAGGGTTGGTTTGAATGGGTTTCACAGTCCCATTGGGGTTGGCATATTTATTGAGAGCATCTCTTTTGAAAAGCCATCTGATGGTAAAAGGTCTTCTCAATATATCTCCATATATCTCAATGTAAATATATATCAATATATCTCATTCCTGCTTCCCAGCTAGAAAGACAATGTTTCAAAACTTGTTGGCTTTTCAAGAGTCATTTAGATGTCTGGTCTTCACCCAATAATTTCCACAAAACTTAAGGTGTTGATCTTACATTTTTCCTTAGATCTTGCCTTGGATTCTGCTTTTGCCCATCTTGTATAAGACGGTGCCACAGCTGGTATAGTGTTGCTCAGGTCCACAACCCTTCAGATTTCAATACAAAAGAGATAGCTAAAATTAAGGGAGATAAATCTCATCAAAAACATCCAGCTGGTTAGGTTCAGATGTCTTCATGAAACATTTCAACAGTGCCCACTCCTACAAACAATGCCTACGTTGAAAGAAAAAAAAAAAAAAAAAAAAAGCCAGAATAATCAAAATTCGTATCACTGAGCTTGGATCCTCAATTGCAGGCCTTCCAACATATCATTTTGCTATCTTCAATTGTATGCTCCATTAAACAGTGATTGTGTCATTCTCTGTTGTGTAGATGAGCACATCATGTGATATCAATTAATAATAAAATGAGATCTGCAAGTAAATGGACTCATAGTGAAGGGAGAAGAATGATATTATGATATTATGATGAGGGCTATATCACGGTGGGGGCTGCACTATATACATCCACACACTAAACGCTCTGCAGAAACAAATACATTGAAAGATAATACTGAGTACTGAGCCGGAAAAGATCTTACCTTTCATTATGTTTTACTGAGTTCCATGATTACCTTGCATCAGCACTTCCAGGATGAGCTGCCCCAATTCCTCAGCGTCTCTGAAACGAACCCTCTCTTGTGACTGAGCCCTGCCACTGCTTTGATATCAGGCCCAAATCCAAGGATTTTTTGGCTCTCACAGCATGTTGTTAAGATGCTTCACCCTAGTTTATAGGATGTGTTTTCTGAACAACTCCAGCAGGTTTTGGAGCCTGCAAGACCTCTTCCTTTAGCAGCTGTTACCCAAAGAAGATGCACAGCCTCTTTGAAACATAGCAATATTTTTATGAACTAAAAGGAACATAACATTCAAGAAGGAAAGGTGAAAGCACCTGAGGGCTTACAAAGGCATGGTTTTCAAGAGGCTCACCATTTCCCTCAAAATACGGCAGACCTGGGCTCTCCCATGTGCTACTGCTTCCCTGGTATGGATTTTCACCTGCTCCTCTGTACATTGGAATCCCTTTATTTGCCAGATTCTGCTTTTTAACCACCTAATGTTTTCCTTCTTTGCCCTGAGGCTCCAGACTCAATCCAGTCAGTTTATGAAGTCCAGGTGGTGCATGGTTCTCTGAGAACTGTGGTGCCTGTGATCGAAAGCCATTCCTTGCCTTCCTGCCTGAACTATCTTCTCTGCACAAAGTAGCAGAGAGTATAATAGCTCTCGTAGAAACATCCTGTTCTTGAAAACAACATAGATCATCTCCATAATTTTTACTGACTTATTCTGGTGAAGCAGAAGCAAAAAACTATGAGTTATACAAGGAAGACACAGGAAAGTTCTGAAAGCAAGAACAGTTCTTCCCTGGGAGAAGATATCTGTTGCGTTTAAAGTAAAATTGTCAATGATGCCTTCTCAGATGAAAGTCATCTTTTTGTTTCTCAGGAATTTTTTATCTATTTATTTTTTTCTTTTTTCTTTCCAAATATCCTACTAAAAGCTCTTAGGTTCCCAGGAAGTATGTCTGGATACTAGCAGTATCTCTATAAGAAAAAAAAGTCCTACAACTAGATAGAATTAAAAAGATCTAAAAAGTATTTCTGTTAATCAGCTGAGGTTCAATCAAAAAAAAAAAAAAAGAAAAAAGAAATAACATTCAGCTTTTCTGTTTGTAAATAAATTTTTAAAAAGTTACCATAAAAATAGCTAAAGTTTTAATTTCTTCTCCTCTCTTTACCTGTCATCCCATATCACACAAAGACAGGGTCAGACTTCACACTTGAGTTTGTCTTACTTTGAATCCCTTCATAGCAGCTTCAGAACTGAGAGAGAAAGATGTCTTGTATGGATTTGGACTGACCTTTTCATCGAGACGTCATTCTGTTTATTGTTACCAAAAAAGTCCCACAGCCAGTTGCATGCACTGATTTTGTTTGCAAAAGGATTTAGAGGGTAATAATTGGAAAAGAGATTGACACTGCCAGAATGAATGTGTGCTGCAGGTTGGGTTTTTTAGATGTGACTCCAAATATAGAATTACATTATAACAGAATTAATAAAAATTTTCTTCAAACAAGGAGAAAACGAAATGCTAGGAGTTGACTAGATTGGTTATTTTCAACCCTTGGACCAGACTGTCATCTTGGTTCATCCACTTTTCCCTCATGCTGCCCCATAACCCTTATGGTAGAGGAGGAAGCGCCTCCAGTTGGCCCTTAGTCTTGGTGTATGTTTCTGCAAAATTTAAAGATGACATTTACCATTGAGCTACTGCATGGCACATGTTTAATGTTCTTGTTTAATGGCCCAGTTAAATCCCTTCACCCCAAAATGCTGTGCAGGAAAGGAAAAAAAACCTTGCAGCAAACCTGGCAGACCTGTGATTCTCAGCTCCCAGCTCAAACCCTCTCACTGTATTTAAGTGAATCCATTCCTGTATTATACACAAGAAACACAAAATTAGAGGCAACAGGGCTAGAAGGGACTTTGGAAGGTCAGCTTGTCCATCCTCTGCTTCAGGACAGACTCAGCTTTGTGTGAACATGTCCTGTCAGACAGTGTCTGCTCTTAGAAACCTCTGAGGCTGAAGATGCTCCTGCTGTCTCAGCTAATCTATTTCAGTGCTTTATTCTTTCTGTGACCATCCTAAATTCCAGCTGAAGTGCTTTGTTATTCTGGATACCCCAAGGACGATTTAATGCATATTTTTAAACTGAGAATCAGAGTAGGTTTGCCTGTGCTATAGAGTACCCCAATGCTAACTATCCTCATCCTCCTGAAAAATGAATATCCTTGGCTCTTCTCCTTTCTGAATGAAAGCATCTCTCCATCATCCTCACATAAAAACATAGAGCTTTTACAGAAAGAAACTTCTGTTTATTCTCCATTTTACATTTCCCCCACACACACACTTCATTTTTTATTGTGGACGGTATGAATCAGTCTCCCATTGACAGAGATTTACTGCCTCTGCCAGCAGAGCCCCGTATTGAACAGAAAGCTAT
Source organism: Balearica regulorum gibbericeps (assembly GCF_011004875.1). Taxonomy (NCBI): domain Eukaryota; kingdom Metazoa; phylum Chordata; class Aves; order Gruiformes; family Gruidae; genus Balearica; species Balearica regulorum. The sequence goes on along the minus strand of NC_046187.1, from coordinate 78,587,730 downwards.
CACTTCAGCTCCTTGTGTGCAAACAAATAAAGCATATTCTCTAGGCAGAATTTTTAATTAAATTTTAGCCTCTCTATTCATGGGAATTTTAAAAGCATCCCATAAGAGAAGGACACTTCTTTTTCATTTTGCCAAGGCAAGTGGTAGATTTCTATTCCTCCTATAATAATAATGTGCATGTCATTCTTCTGCAAAGAGTTAAATGACAATCGGAAGAGAGAAAAAACCCAAGGAATCCATAAACATTGTTTGGTATTTACAATTTCCTTACAACCTAAACAAGTGACATCTGCAACTATTCCCTCTTCCAAAGTTTTGTGAACTCGGACAGTCATGGCAGTGTTTAAAGACAACTTTTTTGCACAGATGAAAAAAAAAAAAGGGTGCAAGAACAAAAAAGTTTGAAAGAGTTGGCTGATTAAAACTGTGTTTCTGAGAGTGTAGATGACAGAGGTGGGGGACCTGGCCTGGCATTCTTCTTGATTCCATTTCCCCAGTCTCCTCTACTGAACTATGTTCACACAACGTTGGGTGACTTTAGGAGTCTGATCACCCTGTTCAGGCTCCTTTGACACTCTGTGCCACGGGACACCTACTATATGAGGTGGTCTTCCACTGAAGTTTGCAGGTTGTCCTTCAAAACTCATTTCTAGTCCAAAAGCTTCCTTTGAAACAAGCCTGGCTTTGAAGACCCATTTGAATCTCGAAGCCCACTGTTGACATTTGCAGTAAAGGCCAGCCTTGGCCAAAGTATTGTGTAAGGTGAATAAAAATTTGCATTTGTAGGACACCTAACTACTTCAACAAATCTGGTCTAAATAGCATGCTTATATTAAGACAGAATCAGTCCTGAGGTTACATTTTCTAAATTCCCAAATAATGCTTTGACAACAAGACTGCTTTTGACCGATGAACGTGTTGGTTTGACCTCATTAACCAGATAGTTTCTTATGAAATACTTAACATGAAGACATAAAATACAAATGGTAGCTGAGTTGTCTTTGCCCTACCAGGGATTTAAATCATGCAGAAGGACAATTTCATCTATGTATGTGTTAAATAAACCTGTAAATCATGAAGTAGTATCTAATAGGAATTCTATTTTGTTTTAAATCACCTTTCTCTCTGGTTTCAAGTCTTTCAGCTGCTTTATAAAATGCTTCAGTCATTAAAAAAAAATGGGAAAAACAAACAATGTGCAAAAATATGGTTTCAACAGGACAGCTCTGGGTAAACAATTTCTGTTTTGTTCATGTGGGTGAGCAATCCTCTGTTTCAATGATCAGTAAGCCACCAAAGGCAAAATTTTACAAAATAACCATTTTCCACTGTGCTTACTCGAAGGGATTGTGAAATTGCGAGCTGAGCCTGGCATTTGGATGGGGTGCAGTCTGTAACAAGATGCAGAGACAGGGAATTCTTGTGGGCAGGGGCTTGATGCCAAAAGCCTTAATTTAGTCTAATACGGACACATGATACAGTGTCATGTGCATGAATGTGGCTTAGTACAAGTAATTCTTTGAGTCATGGGTGCTTTTGAGTGGTTTTAGGGTGAAAAGGGTGAGCACAAATGAGGTATAGAGATGTGAAAGAAGTAAATACATAAAGCTCAGTATCTAACCTGCTTTGCATTGAGCACATCACATCCTCACTGGAACTTGCAGGTATTGCCACTGACTTCAGGGTGCAATGAATTTAGGTATGCATAATCACTTTTGAAATTCTTGCCATAAAACCTCTCAATAACAAAATCAATTTTGAACCGATCACAATTGGAAAAGGAAAAAAATGATAGATTTTACTTCATTATTATCATATAATAGGAATGATTTTTATTAAAGTAATAAAAAGCAACTTCCAAATGTTATAAAAAACAGCTGGGGTTTTTCTGATGCAAATCATAACATTTTTTCTCTGGCTAATGCGTGTATATAATAAATGCACACCTTCTCTATGATGCAATTCTAATGAGAAACTTTTTGAGTTTTGCTTTTTTGAAACAAACAAAAATATCATCACATGTATATCAATGTTTAATTTACAGCAGCATAATTTCACAAAGATATGTTTTAATTCATAACTCTTCATAAAAAGTATTTCCAAAATTTATGTGGTAATTCTATAGATAGGTACATCAGCAAGACAGCACAGGTAAGAGTGTTGAGACTTTATTATAAATGTTCATAGCAGCATTTGCCTGCTCAGAAAAATCTCAAGTAACCTTAAAAATCTTTCATGTGTACTTCTGTGTCACCTGCCTGCTCTGATTTACAAGACCATTCCATGTTCCTTCTGGCATCAGGAATTCATGGTTTGAGGGACCAACATTCCCAAACAAGAGTCACCTATGGGGTGCTGGGTTGCCCATGAGACAATGATATAGAATAAAACGGAGACAACAGAATTCACATTCTCTTGAATTAGTGACAAATGTGCAGAATAAAAGAAACTCCCATGTGAGGAACAGTTGAATAAGGTAGGACTTTTCTGACTATAGGGACAGCTAAGGTGCAGTGTGACATAGATCAGTAAAGTCCTGAGTTGGTGGGAGGTGGGTGGATAGGTGGTGAGCATGTCTAATGAAGCAAAACAGAAACAGAAGAACATGTAGTCAAGATGATGTGAAAAGAGGATACAAAAAGTTTATAAGGAGACAAGGGAAGACTTGACAAGTTCATGGAATAGAAATCCATTAGAGATTATCATATGTTTTTACATTTTTATTAACTTTAAATAAATTCTGCAGACAGAAGCCATATCTTGCTTGAGAAGTCTGGAGGCTGGGAGAAATATTGCTTGGGAGAAATACCACTTTTGGCTGGTTTTGTACTCTTGCACAGAAAGATGTTTTTAGGTACTATTTGAGACAGACTACCTTTGATCTCACTCCTCTATTCTTATTGTTTGCAGTCAAATATTAGGTAGGGTTCATCTCACAATACTAGCCAATGAAGAGTAATCTGCACGTTGTAACCTGTTTATCAAGATTCTGATTTGAAATTCAACAAGGGCAAGTGTAGGGTCCTGCACCTAGGGAGGGATAACCCCAAGCACCAGTACAGGTTAGGGGTTGACCTGCTGGGAAGCAGCACTGCAGAGAAGGACCTGGGAGTCCTGGTGGACAACAAGCTCTCCATGAGCCAGCAATGTGCCCTCATGGCCAAGAAGGCCAATGGTACCTGGGGGGCATTAAGAAGGTCAGGCCAGCAGGTCGAGGGGGGTTCTCCTCCCCCTCTACTCTGCCCTGGTGTGGCCACATCTGGAGTTCTGTGTCCAGTTCTGGGCTCCCCAGTTCAAGACAGACAGGGAACTACTGGAGAGAGTCCAGTGGAGGGCGATAAGGATGATGAGGGGACTGGAGCATCCCTCGTATGAGGAAAGGCTGAGAGAGCTGGGGCTGTTTAGCCCGGAGAAGAGAAGACTGAGAGGGGATCTCATCAATACTTATAAATATCTAAAGGGCAGGTTTCAAGAGGATGGGGACAGGCCAGTGGTGCCCAGCAACAGGAAGGGACGAATCATCAAGTAGAGATGTCTGTGTGTCTCTGCTAACCACAGAGCGCCAAGGGAAAATCCCTTAGATCAGTTGAACACATGGACATCATATATGCATGAAATAACAGTTTGAGGTTTGTCTTTCTGACAGATTGCCACCTCCATTTTATTTTACATATGGTCTGTTGATTGTAAACCCTCTGCAACATTCAGTTTGCTTTAAAATTGTTATTTGAGATCATGAGTGCCTCATTTGAGGCACTAGGATCTAACCTATAAGGGCAATCAGTTTGGGATGTAGTAAATATGGTAAAGGCTAGGACCCTCCTTGAAACTGTGTTATCAGGTGGTTAAGGACCAGGAACATCAGCTGGTTTCTCTATAAGAAATGATATGTTTTGCCAGTCCTACAGGCCATTTATGTAGAATGGATTCACTGCGTGGTAATATGAAGAAAGGGCATGAATCTCTTTAAATCTTCCAGACAGGATGCTCAGTTGTCAAACTAATCAACGGCAGATGAAAGAGTTCGTATCATGATTGTGCTCAGTCTTTTCTGAGCACAATCTGCAGAATGACTAGACAAGAATATGAGTCACAGGTCTGGCCAACCCTCTTTCACTCAACAATTTTCTGCAGTTACCAGCTGCCACTGACTACACACAGGGCCTGTCAGGATATTGGAGCTAGTCACAATGTGTATCAAACTCCGGGGGATCTTATGGGCACTGAGATTCAATGAGCCAAATCCAGTCCTAATGTGCCAGCATATATCCAAAAAGAGACCTGAAACAACATGGGATGCAGAAGATCAAATGTCTCTTCCCTATCCTGTGCACCTAAAAAATTGAGATGTAAGGCCAATCTCGTTACCCTGACTCCCTCTCTAATTATTGGAGGAAGATAGGGATTTCTAAAACTAAGCCATCTGTCCTAGATACCTGTCCTAACATGACTTACCTTGGAATTTCTTACCTCTCTCTGTTGATTTTAAGGAAGGTAAGGCAACCATCTTAGATTTTGACATGCTAGAGGTAGATGTCTAAAATAGAGTCTGGGAGGAAAAACACCTTAAAAAACAGTGAGCTGGGATGAGATAACCAGCTGCCCATTTCAATAGCTTCACCTTGACTTTAAGTCTATCAGATGGTTTTCAATAGATAAACTCTCTCTCTCATATTATGAAACTTTTGTTCATATTTTTCCTCCCTACAAACAGTTACCAAGCCTGTGGGTATCACTCTTCCTAATCCTCGCCTGTCACCTTTTTGGCATGCATTCCAAGTGCTTTAAAGAGCACTGTGCTTTGAAGAGAAGTGTCCTCTTCAGTGAGGACACAATGGGATTTGATGAACCCCGTGAGAAAATTGCAGAGGGGAAAGAATCAGATTCCGATTGCCTAATTTTCACAAAATACAGGCAGACAGTATGCATTTGTATAAAATGTTACCCATAATTGTTACCCAGACCATGAAAAGCAGTAGTGGGAACAATGCGTTTCTTATGGCAATTGAGACCATTTCTGGAAGATCAGAACAGGCCAAGAAAGATGCTCTGTAGGACATATCAATCGCATTCATAGCCAGGGAGTATTTAAACTCTGGTGTGAGTATGCAGAAAAGGTAATGTGATTCAGTCCACCATCAGCGTGACTGCGAGCTAGAGTCTGCCTCTTACCGTGAGAATTGTGACTGCGGTGCCAGAAGTAAACTCTAAATCAGAAAGTACAGCCTCTGTTAAATAATTTCATCCTTGAGGAAGATGATGTGATGGGTAAATTCAAGTTAAACAGCCAACGGGGAAGGCAGAGGTCTAAATCAGAACTACTTCCTATAAAATAATTACCTAGTACAACATCACGAATGCAATGCAAATGAGAAAGTGCATCCCATTAAATCTTTCAATTACTAGTCGAGTTGAAATAATGCAGTAGTTTGTTTAATTTTACTTAAGCTTCTGAGTGCCAGACATACAGCATTTAGTCACATGAAATCAGAAAGATAGAGATTTTAAAAAGTGCAATGTAACACTCATTATAGCACTGAGTATGCAAAAAGATTATTGTTGTGTCTTGGGATAATGAAGAAACCCTTCAAACAAAAATATAAAATTTGTCAACATCTACCTAATATATACATTTGGAGTCATTACTGGGCTGGGGTCCACATTATGCAGAGCCTCCTGGGACAATTCTGGAGAAATAAAAAAATGAGCTGCAAAAAGTTTTTGAGTGCTGTGAGGAGTGCTGCACACTGATAGACTCTCGCATCAAATAAACCTGAGAAAGAAAACTCAATTATCAGTATCGCTTAGCTTAGTGGGGAGAAAACCTCAAATACAAAAACTTCCTTTAACTCAGGAAGGAAAATATTAGTGAGAAACAACAGCTGGAAAAATAAAACTAGAGGTATTCAAGTTGCCAGTAGGACAGACATTTTTAACAGTGAAACAGGCTCCCAAAGGAGGCAACAGATTTTCCATCTTTGGCTATCCGCAGAGCGAAACTAAATGTGTTTCTGGAAGCAGTGCAGGACAAGCGGGTGAGATCTCATGAGCTTTGTTTTGCAAGATGTCAGACAGATTGATCTGTTGGTCCCTTCTGGCCATTAACTTGGCGTTTATTAATCATACAGAAATGACTAAATTCCCAGAGCCTTATCCCAGCAATGCGCAGAGCTCAATTAAAAATCCGTGCTGGATTATCTGGGATCATTCTCGTTCTGTGATTAGTCTTACTCTGTGGGCCAAAAGCAATATACGTTCACAGCTCACTCTTCTGTAAACACTGGAGCAGCATTTCAATGTGAAGTTTCATGTTGACCTTCTTATTAACCTCATGGCTTTTTCTCTATTACTTTTTTCTTATATTTCTTGTCATAAAGGGTTAGTAAGAGTTGTTCATAATTGGATTACAGATGAAATTTGATAGTCAGATTTTCTTTTTTTATTTCTATTTGGGCAATTAATAACTTTTAAAAGAAGTGTTTCTCTACATTTGAAAAAAAAAAAAAAAAAGGTTGAGAAGGAGTCCCCAGAAAATCTTGCACAGTGGCATGTTTAATTGAAAATTTAGGAATATTTTTAGACCTTCTCCATCATAATCAGATATTTATTAGCAATGGGTAGCAGATGGATAAATTCTTTCTGGTTGCACACATACCATTTTCTCCATCAGTAACTACACTTTTCTGTTAGATGGTATCCCACAGTGGAAGAGGTTTCCTGTGCAACTGCTGCCAGAAAATGAAGTTTCTAAAGAAATGCAAACTGCCAGTGGACACAATCTTTTCTATCACCAGCTTCCCTCCTCTAGCAGGTAAAATCAACTTCCTTAGCTATAGCACATCTACATTATAGCTCCAGGAAACGTCTCCTGATACCTCTGCATGCATTCTCCTACCCAGCTTTTTTTTTTTTTTAAAGATCCAAATCTCTACAATGCTTTACTGATTTCGTAATGTCTCTCAAAGTAGATGTCTTCAAAGCTTATTCTTTTTAAACATATAATAAAGATAGTTATAAGAAAAAGCAGAGGATGTTACTTCTTAACAAGACTTCCTTTAGTCCCTTGCTGATAATGACTCATTCTCTGATAATGAGAATGAAAGTAATTCAGGCTGACAGGTCCTCACTGCTTATAGTACGGCATAGAGAGAAACAGCGTAAGACTCCTTAAATGCAAAGTGATGAAAGCCATGAGTACTTCAGAACCACGTACAGTAGAGGAGCATGACTGGTACTTTGAGCAGAATATGTTTCTTGAAATAATCTGACTCCAGCAAGTGGATAAAAGTTTGTGTCATTTCTGTTGCAGAATTTCATTGTATCATGTGTAAGGCTCTTGAAAGTTTTATTCCTGGAAAGCTCATCTGTGACTGAAAGACTAGAGGGAGAGGGATTAAAGAAATATGCCCAAAACTCTGAGCCAAGGATGTAGTATAGAATTCAAATAACATTTCAGAGAGGATCACATTTAGATGCATTTCACAGAAATGTATTTATTTTTTGAATAACCACATTATTCAAAGTAGTTTAGCAACAGGAAGGAGGGAACTGCCTCAAGGATAAACAGAAGACATTTAAAATGGTTGTCATATCCCTGCAATGCATTTGGTAGACTGTAAAAATAATAAAGCTAAGCCAAATGAAATATAAAGCAGAACAGTTATGAAATAAAATCTGGACATCTCAGGATACACCCTGCAGTGTCTACTTAGGAAAAAGAGAGTCAGTATGTGGCTGATTGAAATAATGGTTTCACTTGAGTGAAAGGTGCCAGGTTGATTGCCAGATTTTCTTTCTGTACTTGTTTTCTTTGCTAAAAGCATTTTCAAAGCACTCCTCACTGTGGTAGGGAGAGTGGTCCATACTCGCATGTCTTCTTTCATTCCCCAGGTCAAGAATAATTTTGTGTTGGCCCATACCTGTGAGCTGTGGGCAGTGACTGTGCTCCTGACAGATGGGAGTTTATGTCTGATGTGCACTGCATGGTGGGTCACCAAAACCAGCAAGTGTCATAGGACCCCCAGAGAGGTGGGATGTAACTGAGTGCCTCCCATGCAGGCAGCTTCATGGATGATGCTGATAGAGGATATAGTGTTGGATGATTCTCTTAACATTCACTATTGCTTACATTATTTTCCACCTCATGAAAGCTTTTTCTGCTGTTGTCACCTGAGTGTCACCATAGTTTCTACCACTAATGTCATTCCAGCTTCTACAATGAGTGACTTATATATGGATCATGGATATACTTGCTTACAAATGTGTGCCCAACTCACTGTTTCTTCATTGCATGCTCAGCTCCATTGTCATAAGGTGTTGGTAATATCCTATTCTCTACCTATGGTAGGAACTTCAGTGGCATCCTTATCCCCACTCAACCCTAACAAAGCATTTGGACAGCATGCAGAGATTGTGTGTAATGCTCACAACAAAACATAAAATGTACCTCAAGGAAACTTATCAACTTTGCTTCTGTTCCAGTGGAGACAGAAAAAGATCGTTATGTAAAGATAAAATCTTTGTCAATTGTCTATACAATATTTTTTTTTCATCCTAAAAGCATTATTTCTTAGTTGTTTCTGGTTACTGAGAAAACTATTTAAGAGACTATTCTATCATCTTATGTAGATGGCTACCAACCCTAGGTGCTTATAAGTGTGGGATAACGTTCTACATATAATCTAGCACATACAAATTGTAGTTAGGTTTATGTAGACTGAAGTATTTGAAACTATGAAAGATTTTTTGTTTGATCTTTCCTGCTGTTTACCACCTTTCCAAGAGATTTGATTACACCTCTCAATCAGAATCTGGGTTTGTAAAGATGATTGACACATGGAAGGGTCTTCCATGAG